>NC_063161.1:75811266-77246266 GCF_023159225.1 Perognathus longimembris pacificus | reverse complement strand
AAAATGTTTGTTTAGCAGTTATTTCTGTCTGCTTAACATCGTGAATTCCCTCAACACTCCAGTTTCTCCAGGATAATTGTAAGGTCCAGTATTCAGCAAGCTATTATTTTTAAAAATTCCTTGTTATAAAAAACAACCTTATTGTAGAAAATTAGTAAAGCATAACTAACTTAAGCATATAAAAATAAACTATTAGCCATAATTTCATTGTTCTGAGGCATGCGCGGGAGAGTGTGTGTGTGTGTGTGTGTGTGTGTGTGTGTGTATTACTGTGGTTTAAATTCAGGGCTTCTCGGTTGCTAGGTAGGCATTCTACCACTTGAGCTATACCTCCAGCCCCTTTTTAATTACTTTCAAAGTGGGTGTCTCACTGGGATTGTCTGCACTGCAATCCCCCTACTTATCTCCCTAGTCTCATTGAGGATGAGCTGTTGGACACTTGACCCAGCCAGTGTGCTTCTCCCCTAGTAGAGATAACAGGTGCATGCCATTGTACCCAGCCATTGGTCAAGATGGAGTCTCTTTTTTTTTTTTTTTTTTTTTTTTTTTTTTGCCAGTCCTGGGCCTTGGACTCAGGGCCTGAGCACTGTCCCTGGCTTCTTCCCACTCAAGGCTAGCACTCTACCGCTTGAGCCACAGCGCCGCTTCTGGCCGTTTTCTGTATATGTGGTGCTGGGGAATCGAACCTAGGGCCTCGTGTATCCGAGGCAGGCACTCTTGCCACTAGGCCATATCCCCAGCCCAAGATGGAGTCTCTTGAACTCTATCCCTGCCCTGGTTGCCCTCAAACTGCACTCATCTGATATCTACCTGCCAAGTAGCTAGGATTATAGGCTGTGCATCCATGTTCAGTTGGGGAACTCACATTTTTAATTACACATCAATTTTATAGCAGTCAAGATGTAATAGCAAAACTGAGCCAAAAGCTCAGAGATTTCTCTTACATAACCACTCCACACATGTGCTTCCTGCCTTCCCCATTGCTGACAATCCCCACCTGAGTGAACCTGCACCACTATGTCCTTAGCACCTAAAGTCTACAGTTGAGTTGAATTTGCTCTTGGTGTGGTTTATTCTACAGTTTTGGACAAACTCACTAGGCAGGTGTCCACCATTGCAGGGTCTTAGAGTGGTTTCCCTTCTGCTAGCCCCTCTGTTGCCCCAACTGGTTGTCCCTTCCTCCTAACCTCCAGGAACCACCAGTTTTTCACTTCTCTCTTCTGGAATTAGTACAGACTGTTCAGACTGGCTTCTTTTCCTTAGTAAAAACATATAAGTTCTTCCATGTGTTTTTTCTCTTTCTGTGCTGAAAAAAACTCCCATCATTCTTTGTGTCAAATCTTATTTGTTCAACTCACTTCTGCACATCTGGTTTACTTCCAAGTGTCTGTAATTACAAACGCAAGTTCCATAAACACCTGTCCAGGTCTTTGTGTGGAAATAAAATTTCAACTTTTCTAAAAGGAATAATCCTGTGGAATGGGAGGATGTATTTAATTTGTTTTCTGAGGTGCTGCTAAATGCTAGATACCCATCGAGGATTTGCTGCCCTATGCTCTGAGAAACTATGTGCATAGAAGCAGCTTTTGCAAAAAGAAAGAGGTTTAGTAGCATACTCAAATCTGCTTATCAAAGTGGCTAGTAAGGGTTGTTTTTCTCTGTTTTAGTGTTTGGTTTGAACTCAGTGCCTCCTAGTTGCTAGTTATGCATTTTGTTACTTTATTACATATGCATCCGTCATTTTACTTCACCTTCTTTCTAAACAGGATTTTTCAACCAGGCCATTCTACACTTGATCCCTCTACTTTTCACAGCTAGGATCACAGGTGTGCACCACCACTCTTAGATCTTACATTTTGCTTGGCTTGGCTTCATGCTCCAATCCTTAATATCTCTGCCCCCAGAGTAATTACAGGTGTGACCCATCATCTTCAACCAGTAAAGAGAATTTTTAAGGGCTTCTGGAGCTTATAGGTCTAGTAATAGAGACCGATCTGAAAATCATCATTCAGGCTAGCCTGAGTAGATTCCATCTCATTGAAGAGGCTGGGTGATGACACACACTTGTTTTCTCAGCTACAACTATAAAATAGGCAGATCAAAGGCCAGGCTTGTGTTTGGGCAAGAATCATGACCTTATCTCAAAAATAACTAGTACAGGGCTGGGGATATAGCCTAGTGGCAAGAGTGCCTGCCTCGGATACACGAGGCCCTAGGTTCGATTCTCCAGCACCACATATACAGAAAACGGCCAGAAGCGGCGCTGTGGCTCAAGTGGCAGAGTGCTAGCCTTGAGCGGGAAGAAGCCAGGGACAGTGCTCAGGCCCTGAGTCCAAGGCCCAGGACTGGCCAAAAAAAAAAAATAATAATAATAACTAGTACAAGTTAGGTTTGGATTCCTGGATCAGTGGAAGAGAGCCTGCCTTGGAAGCATGAGGTCTTTAGTTCAGACCCTAGTGCTGCCCCTACCTCACCTCATCCCCAAAATTTTAGCCACCATTTAAATTTGGTTGTTTGAAGCAAACATTTTTCACAATGTACTTTCTTTTCTTTCATTTCTCTGCTGTATGAATAATTGAGATTTTATGGCTTTTTCCCTCCATTTAACATCTAAATAAAGTATTTTGGTTAAAAATACATCTTATGTAGCAATTTCTGCTTCATTATTTAAATATGTATATTCAAATACACGCATATACAAGCATGTATATGCGTGTATATAGTACATATAACTATATAAAATGGCATATATCATTTATATAAACATATAAAATAGAATATATAGTATTTATGTACACACACAAAATAGTATACACACATATCTCCAAAAATATTAAAGCATAATAAAAGCAAAGACCTATTTCTAACACTAATCAGATAAATAATTCCCAAAGCTTCCTCACCCTGAATGTGAAGCATTATTAGACTTGGAAGATGCCTCTGCAACTTCTGTTCCCCAGCATCATTCCTTAAACTCTGTGGGATGGAGGATGCAGTGAGAGTTTGGGTCATCTGGACTAGGCAGGGAAGAAACAAACCTACAGGCACAGTTACTTTTCATTCTGTTATTGGTAAACAACTTTTTGAAACTGAGCAGGGCTGTGACCCAGAACTGACTTTTTAACCCCTCTGTGGCCAATGCTGAATAAAGGTCCCTAAGAGGAAAGAATCTCAGGTCTTAGAAAAAGTCATTCTTTTCTCTATCTAAATTGCATTCAGAAAGTGAGACACTTGTGACCAGTACTGTTTACAGAAGTAGCATCCTTAGCCATTGCCTAGCACAGGCACATGTATGTAAGGTCCTGGATGATGCTTTTCTGGTAGTGATGTGATGATGTCAGGACTCAAGCTGTGTGTAACTCTTAATCGTAAATTGCTTTCAGAAACATTTAACATGTTTAGAGATAATCTTTTTTTTTTTTTTTGAGACAGGGTCTCACTATATACTCCAGCTGACCTTGAACTCTCTACCTTCTATTGTAGAGCTGTTTCTTTTTAAGAATAGTATTAAATGCCCTCAGTAATCTAGAATGTATTGTTAAAATATACAGATTTTGTCTTGAAGAATTTAGAACTGAAAGAATAACTTTCATGTTTAAACATTTGGAAATAGTTTAGAATTGTAGAAGGTAACAAGAAATTGCAGTACGCCAACAAGAAATGTTGATACAAATTTTGCCTTCTGTGTTGAACTGGTTTTTTTTTTTCTTTATATAAGCCATACAGTCTCAAAAGACATAAATTATTTTATTAAATAAACTGAAAATAAAACAATGAAAAAATATTCTTCAATGTACAGAAGAGATTCAACTGAAAAATTCACTTGTGACATTTGAAATTTTATTGTGTATTATAATTAGGACTTTTTACAAAAGCTACTTCATTACTGTAATTGTTTTATATGTATAATTTATCAGATGAGAACAAAGAGTTAAATATTTAGTATATAAATTTGAAAAAAGAACTGAGAACTCTGTTTTATATTTTAATCCAAAAGATATTTTCTTGTTTTTTGATATATTTTAAAAATGGACGTTGGGCTGAGCATAGTCTTGTCCAGTATTATTTCAACTGAGGCAAGAGGATCTTGAGTTCATGGTTAGCCTGGGCTTCATAATGAAACCTGGAATGTGGGAGAAAAATGAGGGAGGAGGTAACAAGTTGAACAACAAATGTACTCACTGTCTTACATATGAATCTGTAACCCCTCTGTACCACACTTTGACAATAAAGAAAAAAGTTTAATAAAAAAGTCATGTATATGTAGTGTTTAATATGAATTATATGTATAAAATATATACACATATAGATGTATTATTATAGATAACATATTGTATATAGTATGTATACTTTATATGTTTGTATGTTGTGCACATACATACATACACATGCACACAAATCCTTGCATAGAAACTGCCTACGCTATCCCATCCTATTGGGTGATACTTACTTTATAATGTTAAATTATTTAAAACAAGCAGTAGAAAAATACAGGTAGACATGATGACTCACACCTATAATATCAGCTACTTGAAAGGTGGAAAACAGAAGTGCAGTTCTGGACCAGCTCAGGCAAAACACTAGTGAGACCCCATCTGTACCAATAGCTGGGCATGGTGTCACACGCCTGATATCCCAGAAATATGAGAAATGTAAATAGGATCATGGTACAGGCCTGTTTAACAACCAGTGAGGCCCTATATCAGGATCACCCAAAACAAACAAAAGTGTATAATAAATATAAAAATATTTTACTTCAAAATGCTGAAAAGGCTCGTTTTATATTTCAAGAAACAATTGTCAAATCTTTTGTGAAAACATCCTCCTGTTACCTAAATTATTTTTAGAAGTTTCATGACCTGGTAAGGGATTTGTTTTCTACTGCACTACTAACAATGTCTTCAAAAAGTGTTCTAAAAATGGTGTAATAGTCTTTTGGATAAATTATTATGGATTTCTTTAAATGGTAATATGGAAAAGTTCTTGAAAGTCTAGTGCAAATAACCCTAGTTATTGTCTGACAATTAGGAATTTAAAAGATATCCAGTAGGAGACATTTTTACTTTAAAAGAAATTGATATAAAATCATTCAGAAAAAGCACTTACTTTGCTAAGAATTCATTAACTGTAATAGAAATCATTACCCATAATTTGGGGACATGTGAAGAATATACACAGCTCCATGTTGGGTCATATCAGACTGCTGTTAGTTCTCTGGTGTTGACAACCAGAGACTATTTTAGGAGGCAGGGTGGATGGTGAAAGTGTCTCTTTTTGATTGTGTTTTCTCAGAGATTTAATGTTATGGCAGACAAGCCCCAATTTTTCTGTGGACTCTAATGTAGTGATGAACATGCCATTTTTAAACGTATGACAGCTCTTTGGGAGACTAGTTACGTTTTTAGTCTAGATGATTTGAGCTTACTCTTGAGCCCCCTGAAAGAATGGCAGCTCCAACAACCATGTCAGGAAGTGACGTCATCACTATTTTATAGTTGGACCAGAACTGAAGTGTGGTCATCGTTATCTGAAGCATCAGTCATGCCCTTGGAACTCCTCTGTTTCGTGGAGCATTGATGCTTCTAGTCTACCTTTTATGTCCTCTTAGTTGGACTTGTTTTCCCTGATGCACACCATCTCCCCATGTCACATGTTTAGTAATTGAGATAGAATTATACTATAGCTCCACCCACTTTTGGGTATCTATCCAAAAGACCAAAAACAAAATCACAGTAATGCCACCATGTTCATTGCAGCACAATTTGTCATAGCGAGAATCTGGAACCAACCCAGATGCCCCTCAGACGAATGGATCAGGAAAATGTGGTACATATACACAATGGAATTTTATGCCTCTATCAGAAAGAATGACATTTTCCCATTTGTAAGGAAATGGAAGGACTTGGAAAAAATTATACTAAGTGAAGTGAGCCAGACCCAAAGAAACATGGACTCTATGGTCTCCCTTATTGGGAATAATTAGTACAGGTTTAGGCAAGTCATAGCAGAGCATCACAAGAGCCCAATAGCTGTACCCTTATGAACACATAAGATGATGCTAAGTGAAATAAACTCCATGTTATGGAAACGATTGTTATATCACATTTGTAACTACTTTGAACGTCCGTCTGTATCTGTAGCTTCTATTATTGATGATGTTCTTGTATCACCTTCCTGTGGTTGTACCTACACTATCTCTGTAATCTTATCTGAGTATATTGGAAACCGTGTATACTGGTATTAGAAGTAGGAAATCGAAAGGGAATACCAAAATTGAGAGACACGGGGTAAAAAAAAGACAAACAACTACAAAAGCAATACTTGCAAAACTGGTGTAAGTGAACTGAACACCTCATAGGGGGAAAAGGAAAGGGGGGGGAGTGAGGGGAGTATGAGGGACAAGGTAACAAACAGTACAAGAAATGTATCCAATGCCTGACATATGAAACTGTAACCTCTCTGTACATCAGTTTGATAATAAAAATTTGAGGAAAAAAAAAAGACCAAATGGGACAGTGCTTTGTTTCTCATGCTCTTCGTGATGATGGTGTTTGGTTTGTTTTCTTGCTTTCTACAGCAACTTACTAAGTCTCTTTCAGTAGTAAATAGCTCATGACAAGTTAGGAAGCTGTGCATGTGACACCTTTCACGATTTGTGGGCTCAGAGACTGTCATCCTAGAGTCAGGTTGAGTTATTACCTTGAGTGTGTGTCCTGAAAGCTGTCCATATTGATACCCACTACTCTTAGGATAAATCTCTCTCCACTTTCCTGCGTTTTATAATCCATCAAACTGGGGTTTTATGCCAACAAAGATTTCATTTTCCCAGAACATCTGGAGAGTTCTCTGTGATTTTTTCTAGGTCATCACCAATAATGCCATTCTAGCAGCTGATAGTATAGTTTACCTTTCCAGAAACTTCCTTGGTATTATGCAATCTTAATGTAATAGACTACATATTTTAATCTTTGATGATTATTTGACTAGTTTGTATATTTTGGAACATTTTGTCTTTTGGTTGAAGTTTTCTAACAATGTGTAAAGAGGTAAATGAATTTACATGTAGTGTTGTTGGTATGAAACAAAGTATTTTCTTCAAGGTTGACTGTTTAGAACTACTATTTCTATAAAAAAGGTAACACAGTTACATAAAATTCTAAAATCTGAGCTTTTCTACCCAATAATTTTGTTTCTGGACAATTTTTTTTGTAGGCAATAGTGACAATAACAACTAATAGTTGAAATTTGTACCCTACACTGCTTCTTATGTTGTGAGCACTATTTTAAGCTATGCATATAAATCATGTATTACCTGATCTGATGAGTTGAGTATGGTTCCTATACCCATCTTTCTTATGAGTTAAAAAGCCCTGAGGCACCAAAAATTTGCTCTAGTTTTGGGGCTATGGGTGACTTTCCATGTGCGATGTGTTTTTCTCTTTCCCAAGGCTTTTTCTTTTATCATATTATTATACATTTGTAAAAAAAAGGTTACTTATAATTATTTAAATGTCATTAAAGGTTAATTGCCTGAACTGACATTTTTGCCCTGTGTGAGTGAGGCAGATAAAAATACTGTATATAAGGTACCACAATCTTTTCTGGATCTGTTTTTGTGTAGCTGTCTTTGGCATGGTAATTTTTTAACATGGTTTCAAAGATTTCACCAACAAATTTCATGGTTTTACTCTATGTATTTTTCTAGAGTTTTTGGTTAAATCCTATCTGCTTCATTGAATCATCTGCAACTACCTTGTCAATTTAAGGAAAAGTGTTTTGCGCAACTTCCTATTGCTCCATTGAGCTTTTTAGGGGTCATCGTGTTGGGATAATGTTAGTATTGAGGCTATTTTCCCCATTTCTGTCTACAGCTGTTTAACTTTGTTTTGTTTTTTTGGTGCAGATTGTTCCCCTGCTCCCATTTAAGGAAAACCATTTGATCACAGGGGGATGTTTTTCCTAAATGTTTGGACATTTTAATGTGAATATCTTGTCTTATATAAAGGACAATTGAACCTGATAATCTGTCATGTGCTATTGTCTTAATATGTTTGCCATATTGACTTTAAAATTCACATTGGCTCTGGGAATCTCACTCTTACTAAGTTTTTCCCTATAGGAGTGAAAACATTAACTCATCATCCCTGTTCTGGTGTGCACATTGACCCTTCTTCATCTGACATGCATCTGACTAGCATTTAATAAATCACTTGTGTTTGGGTAGCATGTCTGAAATGACATTTTGTTCTGACTACTTCCTGGCTTGACTTGGCATAGGTATGCTTGTACACAGGTTACTTTCCTATTGCTACTATAATAAATTACTATAAATTGAGCAGCTTAAGGCAAAGCACATTTATTCTTCTATAGTTCTATAGATCAATCTAGGTCCATGCATCTCAACTTGTGCTTCCACTTAGAGTCCCACAGATGAAAATAAAGGCACCACAGGGTGATCTGGTGGTTGATCTGTTCTCTGTGGCTGTTCTGAAGAAAAACTGTTTCCATGATCATGAATAATGCTTGAAGTCAGTTCCTTGTGACTCTGGAATGGAGCCTATGTTTTTCTGATGTCTCCTGGCTGGGGCTTGTCTTTGCTTCTCTTGGCTGTTCACATTCTGTCTTGGCCTTTACATATGTCCAGTGACTGCTGCTACAGCCCTGCAGTGGGGTGGGGGGTATACTATTGCTCTCTGCTACCTCAGTGCGCTTGTAGAACAAACATGATTAGGTTGAATTCACTCAAAAAAATCCAGACTAGTCTCCCAGTATCATTTGCAAAGTACCTATATATCTTAGAAAGTAATATATTCATAAGTTTTAGGGAATAAAGTCATCTTTCAGGGACTACTTTGTCTGCAGAGCATTGTAAGTTCATTTATTTTCATACATATCAACAATCCTTTCATGTGAGTACACTGCAGCTGACATCTAGGCAGTAATGGGTATATATAGTCCTAAAACAAGGCTTTGTGAAATCTAATTGAGACTGTATAATAAAGACTTTGGTTTGGCATTTTACAAATTCCCATCAATGTAGTTAGTAAGGATGGGAATTAGAGAAAGTTTAACAAAGGAGGAAGCCCCAGTGGCTCCTAGAACACTACTTTAGATTCCTCCTCTCCCCACCCTCCTCCTCCTCCTTCTCCCCTTCCTCCTCCTCCTCCCCACACCCTCTTCCTCCTCCCCTCCCTCCTCCTCCCTTCCTCCCCCTCCTCCTCCCTCCCCCTCCCTTCCTCCTCCCCCTCGCCTGGGTGCTGTCCCTGAGTTTCTTTTTGCTCAGTGCCAGTACTCTACCACTTGAGTCATAGCTCCACTTCTAGCTTCTTGGTAGTTAATTAGAGGTAAGAGTCTCACATTGCCCAGGCTGGCTTCAAACTGTGATCCTCAGATCTTAGCCTCTGAATAGCTAGGATTATATGCTTGAGTCATTGGTGCCTGGTGATTTGGGATTGTTATATGCTGAAAGAACTTGATCAGCCTAAACAAATACAATATTGGTTCAGTGTTGTTTTTTTATTATGACATCTAAGAGGCCCTGATAATTGGATAAGAAATCAGATGTAATATCTGCAATTGTGCTAGGTTTAACAAGTCAGTCAAAAAATGGAATTTAGATATAATTTCCTAAAAATGAGAAATTAAGTCTTTTTTTTTTTTTTTGGCCAGTCCTGGGGCTTGGACTCTGGGCCTGAGCACTGTCCCTGGCTTCTTTTTGCTCAAGGCCAGCACTGTGCCACTTGAGCCACAGCGCCACTTCTGGCCATTTTCTGTATATGTGGTGCTGGGGAATCGAACCCAGGGCCTCATGTATATGAGGCAGGCACTCTTGCCACTAGGCCATATCCCCAGCCCCTGAAATTAAGTCTTTTAATAAGAGAAATGAGACAAGAAAATGAGAGTTTCATGAAACTATGCCTGGCATAGTAGCTGTGTAGGATGGGTTGAAGTTGAGGTGGAAGCAGTGAGCATAGTTCACCGATACCATTGGGTCCCTTCCTACTTAAGCATTCCTCTTCTTAGGGGCTGACTGTATATGTGTTTTATCATTTCAGTGCCTCTGTTTTAAGTGACCACAATAGTATTGTCTTTAGGTCTGCTTGTGTGTAACAAATCTTGTACTAGGAGACCAGTCAGAACAACACACTTTTCTCCAGTGTCAGACTTTCAGTGATTCACAGGCTTTCAGACAGTCATCTTCAGAAGTCACTCAGCATAGAATCACATTTTCTGTTTACATATGAAGAGCTATGTTGTTGTTTTTTTAAATTAAGATTATCCAGCATGTGCAAGGCCATAAAGAGATGTAAAAATCCATTCTTCTGATCCTGTGCTTACAGATATTTGTAGAGAAAAGTTGATTTGAGATAGTTTTAGACACACAGCCAACACTAAACCATGCGTGCGTGTGTGTGTGTGTGTGTGTGTGTGTGTGTGTGTATGATCTGTCTATAGATGTAGGTATGTATGCATGGTTTTTACGTGGATAACTTGTATGTCATAAAATAATTTGGCAGTGCTACAAAGGGGAACTCTCTTAATTGTCATGTGCCCCTGGGGCCTTGGTTACAAGATCTCTTAGATCTGGGTCTGGGTAGTGTGGCCACCTTAGAAAGATTTCTTAATTTTCTTTCGTCTTCAGACTGCCTGAAGCTTGAGATGATGACAAAGCAGCCTACAGGCTGTTCTACCCTTGAGTCACCGATAGAGCTCTACTTTCAGCTTCTGAATTCCCTTTGCAAAGCACAATTTGTTTTACAATAATTTCCATATTGATCTTTTTGGATGGGAGTGAGAAACCCAAGTGCTCATATCAATGAGTGTTACTAGCCTCTTCTGTGGAGATCTGATTAGTTTAAGTTCAGAGTAACACTGTAAACATGACTTCAGTAAAGGTTACAGGCACTCTTTGGCTCTGAAATTTCATTTTAAAGTAAGAGGTCCCTGAGGGCTGTTTGACTTATTTAATTACACCTTATAGAACTTGGGTAATAGTTTTATAAAAAACCTTCTTCAAGGCCAATTTGTAATCTAATACAAAGTGGTAAATTGGTAACCTTTAACATTTGTATCATGAGACAAGTGATGTAACTCTGAATTAAATACAGGGAAATTCGTAGCTATCACATTTGAATTAGAAATGACAGCATTTGCGTGTTTAACGACAGCATTTGTGTGTTTTTGAAAAAACAGGAATGAAATCTGACAAACAGTATATGCGATTGGCCAGAATAATATAATTGTTAAAGAGCCACCAAATGAAAAATCTTACTTCCATCTCAATTAATAATGTTTTGAATGTTTTCTATGTGCACAGATGAGTGCTAGTTATTGAATGCTCGAGATGCAGTTTGTGCTGGCAGAGTTCCCCGTAAGGTGGTTGAGACACAGGGACAGGGCGGAAAGCTATTACGGGCCAACAGAGAGCAAGAAGCCTTGCTCAGGCCATAGCTGGTCACTTTTAAGGGCTAGATTGCAAATGAAGCTGACCCTTCTCTTCACCAAATTTCCCTGGTAGATGGCTACTGCTCTTTCATGGTTTAACTATGATCTGGGAGACCCCTTTAGACTCTTCTTTAACCTTCTTTCCACCTTCCCCTAGGGAATGCAGATGTTCCCATGTTCCAGAAGCCTTTGCAATGCTGCAGGAGGCACAGTGCACCAGAACAAGTACAGGAGTGGGGGCTGTCTGGGCTTTCCAGAGTGGGAGAAAAATTCATCACACTTAGAAATCAGAATGATCAAATATTAAGTAACCTGTACCACTTGCCAACAACCAAACTGTGATATGTAGCATTATAATTTTTTCTTTTTATCAAAAATCAAACCGACAAAAACAACATTTCAAGTTGCAATTGGTTATGCATTTAGGTTTGAAGAGAAAATTTAATAGATACTGAATTAAGAGAAAAGGATGAAAAGCATTCTTTTCTATGTACTTAAAGGAGGGACTATCACGTAGATGTTTGTAATTCAGTTACTGAAAAGTTTAAGTGTTCTATAAACTATCTGTGGAGAGTACTACTTCTCTTTTCCTTTCTGTTTTCCTCCCTGATTACACACAACCTGTACAGTGCTCATAGCACGCTTGACTCAAAGTGATTTATCCCCTGATCAACAAGAAAATTGTCTGACTTGTTATTTCAAAGTCAATGAGCTTTCCTAAGTATTCACTCTCAAGTACTTTTGTTATTTTCTCTAGGACCAGTAGCAAACAACATCAGCCTGACTCTCGCTTGAGGTTACACCTTAAGCAAAAATACTGTATTAGGATGATTCTCCCCCCTACCCCTAGATTCTATAACATAACTTCAGTATCTTTGTTCCATTTCATCTTCACCAAACATACCTATGGTTATTTTGTTTTTAACATAGTTTTGTGACAAAAACATTGCTATGATTGAGGGGTCTAGGTTCTGCTACACTCTAGTAATGTGACATCTGTGCTCTCCCCTTTGAGTTTGGATTCTTGCCCCGGCCCATGGTTCTGTTACAAGATCCAGAAGCGTGCAGCGCTTGGCCTGTGTCAGCACATGAGCTGTATGACTGCTGCCTGACTCATTCATTCAATAAATATCACCCACAAAGATGACATTTGCGCAGGCCTGCAGAAAGGAACGATTGAACCAAGTAGATATTTGAGTAGGCATGTGGGGAAGAAATTTCCAGAAAGAAGAAATGGAAGAATTAATTATTTGAGATATGAGAGGTGAGGTCATGGAAACAAGATTGTGGAAAGCTTTCCAGACAATTATCTGTGTGAGATGACAAACCCCTAGAAGGTTTTGAGTCAAGGTAGACACGACAAGGTTCTGCATACATTTTACAAATTACTCTGCTTACTGAGTTGAGAACAGTGTGCTGGGATCAAGAAAAGAAGCAGAAAGATCAATCATGAGACAATTTAAATGATTAATTTCCAACCAAAAGAAAAGGTAATAAGATAATGGCTGCAGTAGTAAAGATGAAGGAAAGTATAGGATTTGGGGATGTATTTTAAAGGCTGGCGCAGTGGAGTTTATAGAAAGATTACATATAGAATGTGTGTATATGTGGGTGCATGCACAAGTGTGTGTGTGAGAGAGAGAGAAGGAGTGTGTATGTGTGTGTGCATGTGATTGAGACTGTGTGTATACTTGTAGTTCCCACAAAGGAAATGGTGGAAAGAATGGAGCCTAAGATGACTGTTAACAGTTTTCATCATAGAACTTGTATTTCCACACAGTGAGATGGAGAAACTGAATGCCTGGAGATTAGTGGTAGCCATGCGTACTTGGAGATGTCTATTAAATATTCTAGAGGAGCTGATAGTGAGGCAGTTGTGTATAAATCTAGGATTGGCTCTGTAGAAGTCCAGATTGAACAAAACAGGGAATCTGCATCTAACAGAAGGCTTAACCTCTATGAAATTGTCAAAGGAGTGAACATTGATGGAAAAGAGAAGAAAATGTTTGAGTGGATACTGGGACTCTCTGATGTTTAGCAATCTAGATGTTGAAGAAGAATGGGTGGAGGAACTATGGTGGAATTCCAGAGTGGTGGGAGGAAACAGGAGATATGCTGTCCTGGAATCCAAAGAAGAAAGAAGAGCAGTAGTGTGAGACACTGCTGTTCCATGTGAGGGGCTCTGAGGCTGGATCCCTAGATTCATTCACTTTATGCTTTGTGAGGTGCTGAAGAACAGCTGTGATGAGGTGGAATTGCCGGAGACCTGACTGGATTGAATACAAAGGGCAGAGGAAAGTGTGAAATTGGAGATTGTGAAGACCCTATTCACTTGTAGAGTTTGATGAAAGACCTTGTTTCCATGTAGAATGAGAGGAGCCAAGGCTGGGAGGAGTAGAGACCCTCAAGAGCAGATTTTAAAAGCTTGCTGAGAGAGACAAGTGCAGTGGCTCATGCCTGTAATATTAGCTACTCAGGAGGTAGAGATTTGGAAGATTGTAATTTGAGGCCATCCTGGGAAAATTTTTCTTAAGTTTTCATCTTAATATTGCAATAGGTAGATGTAGTAATGAATGTCAATCATTGCGGCTGTTGTGGAAATGTAAATAGGAGGATTGTGATCTAAGCTAGTTCAGGCAAAAATGGAAAGAGACCCTATCTCAAAAACAAAGCACAAAAGAACAGGGAATATGGTTCAAGTGGAGGAGCGTTTGCCTCAAGAGGCAGCAAAGCACTGAGTTCAGTTCTCAAGTACCACCAAAATAAGCGAGTAAATAAATTTAACGGGGGAGCATTTGTAGGCTGAGGAGGGAAGTTGAGTGGGAAGGGAGAAGTTAATAGCAGCCAGAGAGAGGAGAAAGCAGCAGGAATGATTTCTTAACCTCATGTCCACAGACAGAGTTTGTTTTTGGAAAGGAATGCAACCAGGTTAGCTGCAGCAGTAGGAGGGGGAGCAGAAGATACTGCTAGGGAGACAGTAGCCAGGTAGTGGTGGGGATGGGGTGTGTGTTGAGTGTGGGGGAGAGATGAGGGCTCCTTGTAGGGCTCTTCTGAGTGTCTTTATTTTCTCAATTCAGAAGCAGGAACAATGTGGTCAGATGGAAGGGGAGAAGATGAAGGATGTTTGAGCAAAGAGATATGAGATAGGAGAGTGGCAGAAGACAAGTGTGTTTGCCATGCAGCAAGAAGAGCCTTGAGGTTTGTGAATGTAGATGCAGATCAGATGGCATGGTGTGTGATTTCCTCAGCTGCTGGGAAAATAAAACATGGTTCCCACAAACTAGAGAGAATCATTCTGTAGGCCACTATGGGTTCAAGCCACTAAAAGTGTGTTCCCAGACTGTGGTTCATCTACTGCTCCTTCTTTATCTAGAAAATAGACAGTTGGTCCTTTACTCCCTCACACCTGGGAACACCTCTTTTGTCACTTTCCCTTGTCTTTTGATTGACCTTGTACACTCAGTCTCCATCTATCTGCAGATGTGGCTGAGAGAGCTGGACTGGACTTAGTTGAAAATATATCGTTAGCTGCTGTAGGTCCCATACCCTTGCGACTGCAAAGGCCTCTGAAGAGCTTTGGGTCAAGATATATTCTCTTAGGGTTTTTGTAATTCGGTCAAGAGAAACACAGAAGCCACGTTTTGAGAGGTCGAATTGGGAATCTTTATTAGAAAGCTGGTATCTGCAAGCAGACTCCTGTCCCAAAAACCTGCAGCCCTATAAATACACTTAACACTGTTAGAAAATTTAATCATGAGAGCTAAGGAGAAGAAAAGCAGGAAAACAATACAAACAAACCAGATCAACTACAGTAGAGAGCTGAAGTGGGATGACATGTTGATCAGAGGAGAGCCAGGAGACAGGACAGGAGGGCAAGGATGGAGCCTGAGCTGGGCTGGGCCTAAATAGGGCCAGGTCAGGGGGCAGGGTCTCAGGAAATTGGACAGGTCCTGACTCAAGATTGGCAGGTCCAGTAACCTATTATCCAAGTTCTGGTCCTGCCTCTAGGAACTTAGGCATGCCCATCACCTGGGAAGTGGGATTTCATGAAGACAGGATGGTACTGGTTAAATCTAATTCCCTATCATCCATCACGTGGCCAAGATGGTGCCAGTTATATCCAGCATCACCACTTTAGCTGGAGTCTCATTTCAGATGGGTGGTTTGGTTCAGGTAATGTTAACTTGGAAGCCATATTTAGAGTTGATTTTTAATGCCTCCAAGAGTCCTACTATTTTTTTTCTCTGTTCCTGAATTCCCTGATTTCCTGTTTTCTGGCCAATAAAAATACCACTTTAAATATAATAATCTGTCCTATGTAATTTGGCACTTAAATAGAATTCAAATTTGTCCCAAGGACTTAAAATTTAGATGGGAACAGACATTGATATAAGATATAGTTCAACTTTACCTATATAATAGAATTTGTTTTATGTTTTAGGAGATGTGTATGTTTGTATACATTCACATATAGTGATACTTATTTCACTATAACCTGGAACTACTTCACACAGTGTGGAGTATTACTACTATTTTTTAGTGGTACTGGGAATGGAACCCAGGGCCTTAGTGCATGCTAGGCAGATCCTCTACTGCTGAGCTCTATCCTAGTCTGAGAAAAATGTTGAGTCCAGTTTTTCCTACCCTTTAATCTAATTGCTGTTTTTAGATTGAAATTTTATCAGCATTACCTATCCCATAGTATATAGTTTCCATATATAGTGATGGGAAGATCTTGTGTATGTGTATAGATAATCCTTTTTATTGTCTACAGTAGTTATTGGGTGGCATGTCTATTTTCACTTGTTATGCTCTTCCTGCATCACTTTGTTTGGGAGCACTG
The DNA here is from genome assembly GCF_023159225.1 of Perognathus longimembris pacificus. NCBI lineage: Eukaryota > Metazoa > Chordata > Mammalia > Rodentia > Heteromyidae > Perognathus > Perognathus longimembris. The sequence continues at coordinate 77,229,978 of NC_063161.1, read as the reverse complement.
GATGCAATGGTTAGTATTGTTTCTCTTTTTCACCATCATTATTGTTTCCTGCAGTCCCATTTATTTTTGTCAAGTTTTCCTTTGTGCCATCAATCTGTCTCATTTGTGCACCAGTTCTGTTTCTGTTTCTTTTTTTTCACAGCTGCAAAGAGCCATGGTTGGTCTTTTATTTGGTTGATTTTCATTCTTGATGCGTATACAATCCACTGGAGTTTGCATTTTTGAATCTTATATATGTCTTCCAGATTTGCCTTTACATTATTATGAAGATATTTATCATTTGAGCAGCTCAGAAAGGCTCTCTTCTTGAGACTTTCTGTTTACATTTTGCAGTATTCAGACAGCAAGCTGTCAGATAACTTGCTATAAATCCATCTTCCGTTTTAATATTGAATAATTATATGCATCTTATCACTAATGGCACATCTTTGTTTTGATGGTCTGTTCTTGGTGTTGCTAGTGTTAAAAAAAACCTACGATTTTGCCGTTTGTAGTGACTCCATGTCACTACATGATTATATTTCTCTTTCATTAAATTTTGTTAGATACACATGTCTTACTTAGTGTTTCAATTTAGCAAATACTTACTGAATGTTCAGTGTCCTAAGGAGAATAGAATTCCATAAATTAGATTCTAATGTGGGAGGCAAACAAGAAGTAAGTAATGAAACACATTCTTATAACTCAAGGTCTGAAGATAGAGCTAAAAGCACTGGGTGTGGGATTTAGATGTCTAGTAGACATCCAGTAGTCATTTGAGGAGGATTTGTATATATGAGTCTAGATTTCAAAAGAGATTTGGGCAAGAAATTTTAATATTCATGGTTTTAAAGATAATGTTTTAGTATGATAAAGCCTGGTTTGTTTGTTTTTATGAGCCACTGTTAACTAAGTGTTCAAGGGTAGAGAGTTGGATTCATCCTTATCTTTTTGCTAGTGATCTGTGATAGGGAGATGGGGAGGAAAGACAAGGGAGTTTCATAGCCTTGTCCTCCTCTTCCTGTCTTCTTCCTCCCCACCCTCTTCTTTCCCCCCTCTCCCCTCCTCCTTCCCCCAGTTCTTTTTCTTGTAGTACTGGGGTTTGAACTCAGTATGTTATGCTATGCTAGCACTCTACCATTCGAGCCACATCTCCAGCACTGCTTTTTAGCTAATGATTTTGGTACTGAATTCTAGCAAACTTTGCTGATCCATATCTCACTTTCCCAAGTAGCTAGGATTGTAAGCTCTTGGTGCTTGGTTTGTTCTGGTTATTAATTCCTTGTTAGATGTAAAGCTTGCAAAGATTTTTCTCTGGTTTTTACGGCTGTCTCCTCAGTCTACTGACTATTTCCTTTGCTGTACAGAGTCTTTTAGTTTGGTGCAGTCTCATTTGTCAAACTTTGCTCTTTGCTGAGCTATTGAAGTTCTGCACAGAAAGTTACTGCGTATGACAATATAATATGTTCAGTCTTTTTCCTGTTCTTTCCTATAGTAGCTTTAGAGTTTCAGGTCTTACATTAAGAACCTTGATCCACTTTGAATTAAAATTGGTATAGGGTTAGATACAAAGACCTAGTTTCAGCATCCTGCAGGTGGATATCCAGTTTTCCCAGTACCATTCACTGAAAAGACTATCTTTTCTTCTTTGTATTTTTTGGCTTCTTTATAAAAAATCAGATGGCCGTAGCTTCATAGAGATATATACTTCTGTATGTTTGGTTTTGTACTAGTATCCTGCTTAAAAAACAAAACTATGTCAGTGTAGTATAAATAAAGTCCAGTGTTGTGATATCTCTATCATTGCTTTTTTGCTCAAGATAGTTTTGGCTATTTTGGGATCTTTAGTGCTTTTGTATGCATCTTAGAATTGATAATTCTAATTGTGTTAGAATGACATTGGGATTTGGGGTGAGCATTTCATTAGATCTGTACATTGCTTTCAGTAGCATAACCATTTTCACAAAATTATCTGCCATTCCAAGAGCATGAGATTCTTCCCATTTTCTGATTTCTTCAACTTCTTTCCTCAATGTTTATAGTTTTCATGATAGAAGTCATTAGCATCCTTGGTTACCTACATTTATATGTGTGTATGTATGTATATTTATATTTTTCTTTTAAAATCTGATAGAATTTGACAGTGGATCCATTCAGTACTGGGTTTTTCTTTATTGGGAGACTATTGCTACTTCAATATTATTGTTATCAATCTGTTTAAGCAGTTTATTCTCTTGGTTGAGTTCTGACAGACCAACACATGTAGAACGTATTTGAATATAGGTTTCAAAGTATTCCCTTATAATCTTGGTTTCACTGGTGTTTGTTATGATACAACCATTTTCATCTCGAACATATTACTGTCTTTGATCTGCTAACCTGTTGGGTTTTTGTTTCCCCCTTCACCTTTTAATCATATTGGCTAAGGATTTGTCAGTGGGTCATGTTCTCAAAGAACCAACCTTCATTGATTTCTTTACATGGTTAATTTCATCTCTATTTCATTTATTTCTCTCACTGTCTTTAGTGTGTCTTTCCTCGGTTAATTTTTTATTGTCTATGACTTGCTTTCCTGCTCTGAAATATGTGTTTTGTGGAAAGTTTCATAGGCTACAGAGAAAGATATGAATTACAATATTGTGGGATGAAATACCCTGTAGATGTGTGTTAACTCAGTTTGGTCTATAGTGTCATTTTATTCTGAAGCTTCTTTGTTGAAAACTTTGGCTATTCAGACTTGCAAACTCTTTTCTAAATGTCTCCTAACTTCCTATTTTGCTATACTTTTCAGCTGTCTTACATCTCATTCGTGATTCTCAATGCTTGTCTTCACTTTTACTGTTTCAGTCTGTTATTACTCAGACTCTTGCCATATCCTTCAGTTCACAACTCTAGTTGGTTTTCTAAAAGTATTGCCTTTGTGCCCTTGCTAGTGTGGGCCTTGGTCATTGCCCTTTTTAGACTTCACTTGAAGCCGTTGATGACAGGTGTGTCATCACTGCCATCCCTTCTGATTGGTTGATATCGTGTCTTGTGAACTTTGTGTCTTTCCATCTTCACCTAGTAGCTAGTATACAGATGTGAGCTATTACCCAGCCTACTTTGTTTTGTGTTATTTTCAGTTACATACAGTTAGTGAGAACTGTGGAATACAGTTTTTATTTAAATAGGCATTTGAAATGATGACTTAAGGAACAACTTAATAATTTCTTAAAATTTGAAAAACTAAAGCTACTAGAAATTTGAATGGTTACAATATCTTCTAGACTTGTTCACAGAGACCCTAGATATCCTGGCCATTGTCTGACTCTAGCCAGGAAGTAAAGTAGGTTGGTTAGAACATTGAGTGTTAGAATAATTGCATTTGTGCCACTGTCTAAGTATGCCCCTGACTGTGAAATACAAGTGATTTTTAATGTATTCATTACTTGGTATCATTCATAGCTTCTTCATTTGTGTAAACAATTAAATTTTATTATTTATTTTTGTTGCTTCTACATAGGTAACAAATTTAGGAAAGTGATGCATAAGTAAGTTCCTGATAAGGAACACTTTGAATGTACTTAGGATGCTTATCTGAACTTTGTAATCAGTTATAGAATAGTTTATGTTTGTTCTGTCTATCGGTCTGTCTATCTATCTATCTATCTATCTATCTATCTATCTATCTATCTATCTATCTCTCTATCCTTCCTGCTGGTAATTAATTCCAAGGCTTTTGTGTTTACTAGGCAAATTCTCTATCACCTCAGCCATTCTGAGCCCCAAGTTCACATTTTATTATTATCATTAGGTAGTTGTACAAGGAGTTGCCATTTAACAATGCAGTTTGTGAATACAGTGTATCTTGATCAGTGTTTTACCCCTCTCAACATTCTTTCCCCCATTTACCACTTTCCTCCCTGTTCTTAATTTTTTAGGATATACATTGGTTTCTTGTCTGCATTTTCCCTCTTTTTTCATCTTCATCTGCCCCTTTCTCTTTGACCCTACCCCGCCTTTTTTGAGTACATGCTTCCTGGTGTTTTGTTTTGCTGAACTTTGATTTGGACTTTCTTTATACTGTTTGAGATCTCCTTGAATCTTCCTTGTTTCAGTTAATTTGTATACACTGACATATCACCCAACATATTTACTTGTGTGTTTGTAAGCTAAATCTCGCTTCTACATATGAAGGAAAACATGGATTCTATGTCTCCCTGGGCCTAATTTACTTCACTTAATATATCTTTGAAATCTTTCCATTTCTTTAAAAATGGTACAACATCATTCTTTCTAGTGGATGAGTAAAATGATATTTTTAATACAAGTTTGAGAATCATTTTTCTGAAAATTTTTGCATAAGGAATATATCGCTGGTAAAGCCTTTGCAAGTATCCCAAAATCTCCAAAAAGAAAAGCAAAAAGAAAACATTTTTAGTTCCAAGTCTTTTGGGTAAAGATGTTCACCACATATAAGAAATTCACAGGAAATTCTTTGCAATTCAGGTGAAATTATCTCTCTAGAAATTAAGCAGTCTTTTGTTTCAAACTGGATTCATTTATTTCTGCTATAGTAGCTCATTCAGTAATACCCCATTTATCTGCTCATTTTCCAAAATAAGATAGAATTTTCCAGGTAACTGATCATAAATTAGTTTTCTGGGTAACTGAGTCTTACACCTTCAAGAACTAAAAATCTTTTAAATTTAACCATTTTGACAAAACATTTTATGAAATATATATGTGTATAATATATATACCATCTTTTCTTTATATTGTTTTTGAAATCAGCAAATACTTAATATAACTTGGGGTTTTTTCCTGATGATTCAATATTGCTTTTTTTTTTTTTTTTAACATGAAGCATTTGGGCGCTATGCTTATTGCCACAAGTTTCTCCTTGGTTAGACTGTAAGTATGCCTCCTCAGTGTCTTCAGTTGTCTCCACTTCCATTAACTTTAGTTGATCCCGCTGCATTTTTTCTCAATGCCTTGTTAAGAATTTGAGGGTTTGGTAAATCAGAACCTAGGAAGTCCAAGTAAGGTCTAAAGGAATACATTGGTTTTTTGTTTCTTTGTTTGTTTTTCTGCTTTTCACCAGAAGTGCCAGGAATTCACATTTCCCATTCTTTCTTCATTTGGACCTTTGAAAACTGTAATAACTGGGAACTAACATACCTTGCCCCAGGCTTATGTTAGTCTTCCCTTTTTCTTCATAGAGCTCTAAGAGAGAAAGTGTGATGTTGACTCCATGGAAACTGTTGTAAACATTGTTGATGGTCTTATCCATCGGGATAATCTTATTACTCACCTCCTTCATAGGCCAGGCTTAGGGTTGTCCACGATTTCTCAACATTCACAGCATTGCCAAGCTTGGGTGGTTTGTAACTTGAATATCTCCAGGGTCTTTCTGGTTATTCTTAACCTTGTTAGGTGGTTCATTTCAAACTCTTCTGTCCTTCTCCCTTCTAGTTTTGATCAATCTCCTCAAAGGCACCATGCATTTGGCCAGTGTAAGGTGTTAATAAACATATTTATGGGGGAGAGGAAGAGACTGCTCAAGCATGAACACCTGAAGGGAATGGGTACCATTTGGCATAAAGATCAAGTACCCAAACACAGATCAAGAGTACATGAATTGTACACATACAGGTATATGAGAAAATGACTCAACCATTGTAACTGTCTTAATTCATGTGACCTACATAGAAGAAGTTATAGTGTATACCTAGCATACACTGGTAGTTGTTTTCAGCCCCCATGACATGCTTAAGAGTAGGCGTCTGCTGGTCCAGTCTCTGATTAGAGTTCCATTTTAACCTGGGCAGCACTATAGAGAGCCCTCAGAACGGCTGGAGGGTGTGGTTTCTACTTGTTGAACTGAACAGCTGTGGAGGCTGAAGGACATGTGTGAGAGGCTGAGGAGGGTTTCTGTTCTACATGCTTCTAAATGGTGACTTTATTTGTTCTGATGGTTTGACAAAATGAATTTGGGCTTATAAAATAAAGACTGTTTTAAATGTAAATATTTTAAAGTTTTTTTGAATTATCAGATACTGTACAGGGGGTTTCTTTGTGACATTTCTACAAATGATGCATAAATTGTACCCTGATTAAATTCACAACTCCATGACTCACCCTCATCACCTTTCCCTTTCCTAAAACATTGTCTTATACTTACATACATACATGCATACATACATGTATATTGGTCATATTGGGTTTTGAACTCAGGGAATTGCATTAATAGGCTGGTAATTCTATCATTTGAGCTATACCTCCACCCCTGGTGCCTGCTGATTATTTTTGAGATAGGGTCTCATGAACTTTTATGCCCAGGTTGGCTTTGAACTGTGATCCTTTCACTCTCAGGCTTACGAGCAGACAGGATTACAGGAATGAGCCACCAGTGCCCACCACCATTGTCCAACTGTTTTTCCATAATACTTATAAAGTTCCCAGATGATACTCACCTTCATTCACCCTCTCCACTGGCCCACTCCTCTTCTCCTTTGTCCCACCACAGAGCCTATTTTACTTTCCTTACTATCATTCTTTTGTACATTTTTCAAAAGAGCCTAATGCATAGAATGTACCGAAACCAAATGTCATCATAATATTTTCTCCTTTCTGGAAGTCTGCATAATATCCTCTTCAGTATGCACCCTACATAGTCTTTATCTGACAATGGAAATTTGGATGCTTCCCTATGTTGATGACTGTGAGTACAGACATCACTTCAGATCCCGATGCAGTTTCTTTTGGCACATAGCCAGAAGTGTGACTGCTGGTTATACCGTGGTTTTGTTTTCAGGCACTCCAAATTGCTTTCCATTGTGGCTGCACAGAGGAAATTCCCACCAACAGTGAGCAGCATTCCCTTTCTCCACATTCCTGCCAGCATTTGTTGGCTTTTGGGTTTTGGATAGTTGCTGTTCCAACAGGTGTGAGGACTATCTTACCATTCATTGTTTTGGTTTGCCTGTCCTGCTTATTATTTAATTACTTTTGGTCTCTCTTACTCATGTTTGAGGTTCTTCCTAGTTGTCTGTGCACCAGTGCTCATCCCATCATTGTCTCCTTGCCCCTGGATATGATCTGCACACTTTTCAAGGATGATTCATCTTATTTCAGTGGGGTTCTCCATCTGTTCATATATATGATGTAGTTCTTCTGCACTGTGTGCTCCATATCCCGAGCAAAGCTAGAAAGCTGTTTACATTAGGCGTAAGAGAGACTTTAATCCTAAGAATGTGAGACATAACATTGACTTTTCATGGGAGGCTTTATCAATTCTGACAGTTTATTACTTATTTTGACTTTTAAATATTAATGTCCTCTCAGTAATGTTTTGGGTGCAGGAGGTTTTATTAGAGGAATGGAAAGCAGATGCCATTTCTGTTTTTAGGGGAAGGATTCATTTGCCAGGAGCGTTAGTCTCTTCCCCAAAGTTCATCATGATTTGGGGGTTAAATTTGGTTTAAACTAAAAAAATAACAGCATGTGCTTTTTTGTTCTGGTTGAATTGCCAGCTACTTATGTGGAGCACTCATAAGAGATTCTTCATTACTCTGAGCCTTAATTAGGTTAAGATAATGGGTCATTTTCGTCATCCTCATACACTTGTTTGTAGGGAAACCACTTCATATAAAAATAATTTAAATGCTTTAGACTATTGTAAAAAAGTAGGCAGACATCGCAGAGAATGCTTAGTTTTCTCAGGAAGAGAAATGGTGGATATTTTCTCAATAGTGTGTCACTAACAGATTCTAAGGATCCTGTAAAATAGGAAGGAACACATTTAGCCTTACGATTTAAGTTAATAAATGTTAACCAGTTTATTTGAGAACTATCAAAACTAACATAATAAGGCTTGTGCATTAATTTTCCTTAGAGTTATGGTGTTAAATGTATGCAGTTCTTTTATTGAACTAAAATAAAACTATGCTAGGTATATATTTATGTTGACTTGCTGGCTTTATTTTAATGTGAATTGTTTGTTCCTCTAATTGGATACGTCAGTGTTGAATATTGTGCTTGTAAATCTGTGACTCTCATTCTTTGTTTTGACATCATTTGTGCCCTGTTGCCACAGAGTGGTATATAGAAGGATAACACAACTGTAAACTAGAATCATTCTCCCACTCATTAGCTGTGTGGCCTTTTGCAAGTCTCTTAACCTCTCTGGTATAAAAGTTTCTCAGTAATAAAAGCCTTCTGTAACTGAATCCCTTATATTTTCTCTATTTGTTATAGTCCCTTATTTTTGACAAATTCATGTAGGGATTTTAAAAATAATAACTGAATAACATACATATTATATATGTATACAGTATACATAAATAGTTAATACCTATACATAGAAATTTGAACATGAAAATGAAAGTTTGCTTTTACTCATACTCAACACAGGTTAAGAGAAAATCGTTTAGTGTTTAGTGATAACACTTGGCACAAGTGCCTGTGTGTATCCACACAGATAAGCATGTGTGTTGCTCAGCAGCTTTCTCTGTTCTTCTCATCTCAGAAATGGTATTATGCAATCTCTGGTACCTCCAACTTGTTAATTAACAAATTTAAATTTTAATTCTTTACCTTTTCTCTCTGCATTTCTTTCTCTTCATGTTTGAACTAGGAGAGTAACTTAAATTTTTATTTTAGAAAGTAAATTCTAGGCATGGTGGTAAATGCCTGTAATCCCAACTGCTTAGGAAGTAGAGATAGGAGGATTGAGTTTCAAAGCAACCAGGGGTAGGGGATGGTAGGGAATGGTTGAGACCCTATGTCAAAAACAAGCTAAGTGTGATGACATGTGTCTGTCATCCCAGCTATGTGGAAGACATAGTTGAGAAGCTCTCAGTTGGAGTCCTGCCCAGGCAAAAACTGTAAGATGATATCTGAAAAATACAAGAAGGGCTAGTTTCATTGTTCCAGTGGTAGAGTACTTTGGTTAGCAAGCATCAGGCACAGGCTTCACCCCCAGTGATGAAAAACTGTCTCTGTGTGTGTGTGTGTGTGTGTGTGTGTGTGTCTGTGTGTGTGTGTGTCTGTGTGTGTGTCTGTGTGTGTGTATAAACATGTAAATAAAGCAACTGTTAATAGTGCTGAGTTTGAAGTGATTTTTGTGCTTTCTTATACTTTTAATAATGGACAGTTTATTGGGAAAACACATTTAAATTAGAAGTACATTATGAGGTAACTATCAATCAGTAATTATTTAACTGAATTATAAAACATTCTTTATTGAATATTAAGTCACAAGTCATTAAAATATATTATTGTTATTTTTCTGTGTTTATTTTTTAATTGAAGTATAATTTATACATATTAAAACTTACAGATCTAGCTATACCCTGTGATGAGCTTTATATTCACTGCACTTAAAACATAAAACATTCATAAACTTCCTCAAGGCCCTCTTAAATCAGTCCCTTTCCCCACCCAGCAAGTGCTCATCTGATACCTGTCAGTAAGGATTGGCTTCTTACCACATGTGCTCTTATACATGTCACTCTTTATCCACCTTTACTGCTGTTGCACAAACCATATTTTCCTTCTGTTAAGGTTTAAGTAATTGATTGCACACCTAGAGAGGGTATGAATCTAGGTGCTTAGTCTGTGTGACCCTAGAGCTCTTTGCCTGAGCCCTGTGTGTTTTGCTTTTCAAGATTCCTGATAGACATGTGAAGGAAGTGGGCCTGAGAGTCCTGCTGAGGGTTTTTTTTTTTAATTTATTGTGAACATTATGTGTGAGTTCTTCATTACAGCACCATGGTACTCTGCAAATTTGTGGCCAAAAAATATCCAGTTTACCTTTGGCAGATATTTGTGAATCCGATTCTCAGCATCTTGCCAGCTCTGGTTTCTGGATTTGAGAGAATCTGTGTGAGAGTTTGAATGTTGACAGACATTGAGGGGTTTCTTCTCAGAAGGTTAACTTCCCCAACCTGACAGCCAAGTGGTCAGGTGCTGATTCAGCCTGCATGACTAGATCCCCATTATTCCTGTTGTCATTTTATTTTTTTGTCCACACCTGCTCTCCATTCTCTTTCTCCAAAGTTTCCTGTGAATCTTTTTAGAGGGCAAAGACTCCTCAATGGCACTCAGGATATCAGGAAGTTGGAACATGTCTTTATACTATATCTACTTGGTAGGGAGGTGCTAGCAAAGATTCAAGATGTAGGTGGTTTAAAACATTTCTTTGAGTGTTTCTGTGGAATTTTAGTGGGAAATTGAGAGAGGAGTTGGGTGTTAGGGATCTTGCCATTAGTAGCTGGGGTATGAGAAGAGGGTTGCTGCAGGAGTCCAGGCCAGCAGAGTGTGTGTGCTAGGTTTGAAGAATCAACCAGGCAGCAGATCCCTTCTCTGAAGACTGGTCAGGAGATGGATGGACTTGACTGGTTCACTTAGAGTCAGGCCACTTCTGATTTGTCTTTAGACTCCAGCACCTGGTGTAATTCTCTGCATGTAACAGGTGCTCAGTAAACAGATGTAGAATGAATGACTGAATGAGGCAGTTATTACCATGGCAATCATGTACATCTCAGAAAGTCTTGGGAACCAGTAAGATTAGGAGTGATTGCATATGTCCCACAGCTCTGCACCTCAGTGCATCCAGGATCCACAAGCCTGGATGAAGGTTGCCCATTCTAGGATAATGAGTGGCAGCTGAGATTTGGTCTTAGTATGGGGGTTGAGCTTGACATACTGGAAAACACGTCTATTGGAGCAGTGATTGCTTAGCTGAAGCCAATAGATATAGTGACATATCTTTCAAGGTTTTACATTTTAGCAAAACTGGATGGTAGCATGAAATATGCCAATTTTAAATTGAAATGTATGGTATTTTGAGGCACAGGTAAACTATACATGCATATGAGGTAGGCCTCCCTGTTGGTCTCTCTGGTAGACCATACAAGAAAAGGTCCAGGACATAAGGAACTTCCAGTTCAATGACAGCTGGAAGAAAAAGCATTCTCTGACAAGATGGTAGAGGAGCAGTTTGGGCATCTGGAGAGAACAGGGAATCTGAGCGTGAGAAGACTTTGAGGAACTCTGGATAGGGTTATAGGTATCTGCTCTATCTGCCATATAGAAGTCAGAGAATGGGAGAACATGGTGGATCTCTGATGAACACATGGGGATTGCACATGGACTTGGTGCAGACAAAAGGGTCTGTACTGGAATTTAAGTGACATTTGGACTGAGATTGTTCCTTAAAATTTGTTTTCCTAGAACTGTGTCAAGAAAAGAGGCTCGCTTCGAGTATACTAATGTATGGCTTTGAAACTGTTACATGTTTCTGTAATAAAATACTTTAAAGAAGTGCTTAAATTTTTACAAAGTTTTTACATGGAACTATAAAGGAATCACAATTTTTATATCATAAGCATGCTAGGATGGACTTTGTCTTACCTGTCTGTCAGGCGAGAGTTATGACAGTAGACCCTGTTCTAGGTTTCATTCTGCAGGAGGAAAGCCCAGTTACAACCCACTGTCACTTCCAGTCATGTTAACTACCAAGGAACAGAGTTTCCAAATTGCAAACATTTCACAAAAGCATTTCCATTAGTCCAACTTTGGGTTTTGGAAGTCATAAACATTTAAGTCAGACTTGAACAATGTATATCTTTAAACATAATGCTATTCTGGTAAAGCATTGGACCTAGAGAGTATGTTTTTATTTTCATGCTTATTGTTGGAAGCTTATAATTAATTGTAGATTACTCTAATAGTGTTTTGCACAACTTAAGAAATTACATAGTAGAACAAATAAAAGCCAGTTACTGCACTACTTCCATGCACTTCCATCTGCCTAAGCAATATGTAAGGTTTATAGTTATCGAAATGCTGATGGGGACTTGATCTAACCATTTGCTGATCCATTCTGCACACCCTTGTGCATTTTTCTGGAATGTTCAACTATCTCCCACCTCTTCTAGTCTTTGCCATGAACTTCTGGGACTGGTTTAAGATGCTAGTCCCTTCATGTGTATCCCTAACATCTTCTCATCATTATTCTTGTTAATATTTTATACATACCACGAATAGAATACTGTTCAAATAATAACTTTATGTTTATGTTTCTCTTCCACAAGACTGAACTTCTAAAGTCTATGTCAAATGAGTTTTTGCATTTAGGCATGGATCTGAAACTGGGGAACTTTCCACAAATGATTGTTAAATTAGATGAAATCAATCCACTAAGCCATCACCCAGTGCGACTTGGGAAAAGAAACTATTAACCCAGTGTGTTTTTAAAGGATTATTAAGCTTAACAGTATTAGGAAGTAAGTGTTCATATGTGGTGTCATTACATAATTTGAACAAAAGAACAAAGAATAAGAATCTTTAAAAAGAAAAAGGACAATATAGGTAGCTAAGCCTTTATAAACTAATTTAAAAATTGAAAGGCTGGAATGTGATCCAAGTAGTAGAGCACCTGCCTAACAAGTGCAAGGCCCAGAGTTCAAATCCTAGTATAGCCTAAAAAAAATTAACAGTATCTTATTGCATTTAAGCCTTTTATATTGATTTACATTTTTAATATGGACAGGAATTTCACAGGCTCAGATTGTAGAATTTCCCATCATAATGACAGATTTCTCTGATCAGGCAGTCAATTATTTATCTTATTAAAGTTTGGCATTACAGTGTAGATATATTATGAGGATGATACTGAAACCTAAAAACTGTTATCACTTAGAACACGATTAGTCTCCCTACCACTTGTATTAGAAAGATGATTCAGCATACCCAAAGCATCCTCAACCATGCTTTGTGGGGATCTTGCTTAAAAATGCATGTTCAGGCATGGCCTCTTCTCCAGTTCTAGGTTCAGCTCTTCATCATTCAGAAAGGAGAACCCGTTGAATGGGGACTGGAGTAGAAGACTAGCATTCAATATGTGTTTTATGGTTTTGCTTTAAGAAAACAGCAGTGCTGTTTTCATTAATGTATATATAGAGAGAATATAACGTACTAAACAGTTATCTAAAATTGGATTTTTAAAAATAGAAAAGCTTTAAATTGCACATAAATATGTAAACATTGGTTATCCAGTCTCTCACTAGAATTACATAATATGCCATTAAATCATATGATCCAGGAAAGGGAAAGAGAGCTCTGAACATATAGTAGTTTCTATATATATTGGCCAGTCCTGGAGCTTGAACTCAAGGTCTGTGCACTGTCCCTGGCTTCTTTTTGCTCAAGGCTGGCACTCGGCCACTTTAGCCACGGCGCCCCTTCTGGCCTTTTCTATATATTTGGTGCTGAGGAATCGAACCCAGGACTTCATGTATATAAGGCAAGCAATATTCCCAGCCCCTTGTAGTTTATAATTCTTTATGTCACTTGAACTGTCTATTTAGTCTTCAAATTATGAAAAGTCTGTCACATTTGACTATTTGAAGTTAAAAAACATCATTAAAAAACTATATTGTATTCTGTTCAAATTATATTTCCATTGGCATATAATTCATTCTGTTTTCAGATATAGCCTGTACTAAATTATTTAGTTTTGCCACAACAATAAATAATTATAAGGTAATACAGTAATAAAAAATAACAAGAAAACACATTGTGATGTTAGAACAAATAAAATTTTTTTTAAATTTATTTGTTCATTAATTGATTTTTTGACACGGTGTTGTGCAAAAAGGGTACAGCTACATAGTAGGGCAGTGTGTACATTTCTTGTGATATCTTACGTCCTGTTTTTCTATCTCTTCTCTAGGTCAGGTAGACATATATACAATATACAATGTATCAAGAACATATACAGTAGCCACGTTGCCACACCCAAGAAAGTTCACCTAGGGCTTTAAATGTAATGTCAATATTAGACAATATGTCGACAGTAGTCTTATATGAACGTACATACCTAGCTTTTGAGATATTGTATTCCCCTGAGAGGTCAATTTTTGACCTTTATATGTTGAGTAATTGTTTGGTTTTAGTTACATACTGTTGGGTCGCTGCCCCAATCCTGTGGGGAATACTATTTGACAAGCAGTTTTTGGTTTTACAGACTTGGTCTCTACTGTCTTTCCGTCTCCCTTTGTTAACAGTCATATATATAGGGAGATCATGCCCCTTTGTTTTCTGTGTTCTAGGCTTGTCTCACTCAACATTATTTGTTCCAGTTCTGACCATTTCCCTGTGAATAACAATATTTCACCATTCCTAATCGCTTTGTAGTATTCCATTGTGTATAAGTACCATATGTTTTGGATCCATTCGTCTGTAGAGGGGCATCTGGGTTGTTTCCATATTTTGGCTATTGTGAATTGTGCCGCGATAAACATGGAAGTACAAATGTCTTTTTGATATCTTGGGGTTTGCTGTTTAGGATAGATGCCTAGGAGTGGTATGGCTGGGTCATAGGGTAGGTCTATATTGAGCTTTTTGAGAAACCTCCATACTGTTCTCCAAAGTGGTTGTACCCGCACCCCCTCCAGCATTTGTTGTTGCCTGAGTTCAGAGTATAGGCCATTCTAACTGGGGTGAGGTGGTATCTCAGGGTTGTTTTTATTTGCATTTCTTTTACTACCAGGGATGTTGAGCATTTCCTCATGTGTTTCTTTGCCATTTTTATCTCTTCTCTTGTGAAGTCTCTCTTTAGCTCCTTTGCCCATTTCCTAATAGGTTTATTGGGCTTGGAGGGGCTTAGTTTTTTGAGTTCTCTGTAGATAACCGATATCAGGCCTTTGTCTGTTGTTGTGCTGGTAAATATCCTTTCCCATATCGTTGGCTGTCTTTCTATTTTGGTGGCTATGACCTTAGCTGTGCAGAAACTTTTTAATTTGTAGTAGTCCCATTTGTCGAGTCTTTCCCCTATTTGTTGTGCCCCTGGGACTGTATTCAGGAAGTGCCTTCCTGTGCCTGTAAGTTGTAGCGTCTTTCCTACTCTGTCCTTCAGTAGTTTAAAGGATTCAGGTCTGATATTGAGGTCCTTGATCCATTTGAGTTGATCTTGGTGCATGGTGATAGGCTTGGGTCTACTATGCGTTTTCTGCAAATGGCTGCCCAGTTCTCCCAGCACCAGTAGTTGAAGAGGCTATGTTTATTTCATTGTATGTCTTTAGCTCCTTTGTCGAATATCAGTTGGCTGTAAGAGTGCGGTTTTATTTCTGGGTCTTCAATTCTAATCCATTGGTCTTTCGATCTGTTTTTATACCAATACCATGCTGTTTTTGTTATGATGGCCTTGTAATAGAGCTTGAAGTCTGGTATTGTGATACCTTCTGCACTGCTTTTTTTGCCTAGATTTGCTTTGGCTATTCTAGGTATATTGCTGTTCCATATGAATTTTTTTTTTTCTTTTTTGCCAGTCCTGGGCCTTGGACTCAGGGCCTGAGCACTGTCCCTGGCTTCCTTTTGCTCAAGGCTAGCACTCTGCCACTTGAGCCACAGTGCCACTTCTGGCTGTTTTCTGTATATGTGGTGCTGGGGAATCGAACCCAGGGCCTCATGTATACGAGGCAAGCTCTCTTGCCACTAGGCTATATCCCCAGCCCTGTTCCATATGAATTTATGGATTGGTTTCTCTATTTCAGTGAAGAATGTGGCTGGGATTTTGATAGGTATTGCATTGAATTTGTGTAACAGTTTGGGCAGTATGGCCATTTTCAGTATATTGATTCTGTCTACCCATGAGCATGGGAGGTCTTTCCATCTCCTTGTGTCTTCTTTGATTTCCCTTATTAGATTTTTATAGTTCTCATTAAATAGGTCCATCACATCCTTGGTTAAGTTGGTCCCTAGGTACTTTATTCTTTTTTTGGCTACTGTAAATGGAATTGTTTCCATAATTTCCTTTTCTGTTTGTATATTGCTGGTGTACAGAAAAGCTGCTGACTTTTGTGGGTTGATTTTGTATCCTGCTACTTTGCCAAATTGGTTTATTAGGTGTAGGAGTTTGGGTACTGAGTTTTTTGGGTCCTTCAGATATAAGATCATGTCGTCTGCGAATAGGGATAACTTGATTTCTTCCTTGCCTATGTGAATCCCTTTGATGTCCTCCTCTTGCCTTATTGCTACGGCTAGGGATTCCAGCACTATGTTGAGAAGAATTGGGGAGAGTGGGCATCCTTGTCTTGTTCCTGAGTTTAGGAGGAATGATTTAAGTTTCTCTTCATTTAATATGATAATAGCAGTTGGTCTGTTGTATATGGCTTTTATTGTTTTGAGGAATGTTCCACCTATTCCTGTTCTCTCCAAAGCTTTTAATAGGTATGGATGTTGTATTTTGTCAAAGGCTTTTTGGGCATCGACGGAGATAACAATGTAATTCTTAATTTTAGATCTGTTTATGTGGTGAATTACATTGATTGATTTACGGATGTTGAACCATCCTTGTGACTGAGGGATGAAGCCTACTTGGTCATGATGTATGATTTTCTTGATCAGTTTCTGGATCCTGTTAGCTAATATTTTATTGAGGAACCCTGCGTCTGTGTTCATTAGTGATATTGGTCTGTAGTTCTCTTTTTTTGTTGGGTCTTTGCCTGGTTTGGGAATGAGTATGATATTAGCTTCGTAGAATGAGTTTGGAATTTCTCCCTCCATTTCTATTTCGCGGAAGAGATTGAGGAGTATTGGTATTAGCTCATCACTAAAGGTTTTGTAGAATTCGTTGGTGAATCCATCTGGGCCTGGGCTTTTCTTTGTTGGGAGGTTCTTGATTACCTCCTGTATCTCACTGTAAGCTATTGGTTTATTTAGTTGATTTATTTCTTCTTGGTTCAGTTTGGGCAGTTTGTACTTCTCTAAGAATTGATCCATTTCTGTAAAATCATTTTTTTTTTTTTTTTTGCTGAGTAGAGGTTTTGGAAATAGCTCCTTATGATTGTTTGAATATCATGTGTACTTGTTGTAATTTTTCTGGTGGAGTCCTTGATTTACATATATGAGTCTCTTCTTTTTTTTGTAAGTCTTGCAAGGGGTCTGTCAAGTTTGTTTATTTTCTCAAGGAATCAGCTTTTAGTCTTATTTATTTGTTGAATGGTCTTTCTATTTTCAATCAGATTTATCTCTTCTTTAATCTTTGTGATCTCTCCCCTCCTAGTCCTTTTAGATTCTGTCATTTCTTGTTTCTCCAGTTGTTTTAGTTTCATCATGAGGTTATTCACCTGCTCTGCTTCCATTCTTTTAATGTGAGTGGTGAGGGCAATGATCTTGCCCCTCAGTACTGCCTTAGCTGTGTCCCATAGGTTTCTTTGTGATGTGTTTTCTTTGTCATTGTGGCTTATGAATTCGTTGATTTCATCTTTAATTTGGTCTGTGGCCCAAGTGTTGGATAGCAGTGTGGGGCTTAGCCTCCAAGAGTGTGTATAGCCTCTGTGGTATCCTTTGTTGTTGAGGGTTTCCTTTAATCCACTGTGATCAGGTATAATACATGGGATGACGTCAATACTTTTGTATTTGCTGAGGTTCTTTGTGTGGGCCATGACGTGGTCTATTTTGGAATATGGTCCATGGGCTGCTGAAAAGAAGGTGTATTGTGTCTCTGTAGGGTGGAAGGTTCTGTATAGGTCTGTCAGATCCATTTGGGAAATAGTGTTACTTAGGTCCTCAGCTCCCTTGCTAATCCTCTGGGTGTAGGATCTGTCTCTTGGAGAGAGTGGGGTATTAAGGTCACCCACTATGATTGTGTTTGCGTCTATCTTGTTCTGTAATTCTGTGAGAATTTGCTTGACATATGTAGGGCCTCTTTTGTTCGGTGAGTATACATTTATCACTGTGATGTCTTGATTCTGGATTTTTCCTTGTATTAATATGTAGTGTCCTTCTTTGTCTTTTTGAATTGATTTTAATGAAAAGTCCAGCTTGTCTGAGATCAGGATGGCTACACCTGCCATTTTTGTAGGTGCATTTGCTTGGTAGATCTTGCTCCCTCCTTTCATTCGGAGCCTGTTTTTGTCCCTTGCTGTAAGGTGGGTCTCTTGTAGACAGCAGATGTCAACTTTTTGTTTGCGAATCCATTCTGCCAGTCTGCTCCTCTTTATCGGAGAGTTTAAACCATTTATATTTAAAGAGATCAAGGATAAGGGTGTTTTTTCTCCTTCCATTTTCTTGTTGGGCTTTTTTTTTGTCTTTAATGAGCTGTTCTTTCTGTTGGACTTTGGCTATTGTAGTTTCTTTCTGATTCTGTGTGTTTTGTATGATCTCTGTTGGGTGGGGCTCCCCTCTTAGAATTCGCTGTAGGGCTGGTTTTTTATTCACATACTCCTTTAGCTTCTCTTTGGTGTGGAAAGATCTGGTTTTCCCTTCGAACGTGAACTCCAATTTCGCTGGATATTTGATCCGAGGTTGCATATTGTTAGCCTGAAGTACTTGGATAGTGTTCTTCCACTCACTTTGTGCTTGATAAGTTTGTGTGGAGAGATCTGCTGTTATTTGAATCCTCTTCCCATTGTAGAAAATTTCTTTCTTCGCTTTGGCTGAATTCAGAATTTGCTCTTTAATCTTGAGGTCTGAAGTCTTGAATATTATGTGCCTTGGGGTGGCTTTTCTGGGGTCTGGCCTGCCAGGTGTCCTATAGGCTTCAGTTACCTGGATGGGGTCCCCTGTGAGATTGGGGAAGTTTTCTGCAATAACTTTATTGAGAACATGTTTAAGCCCTCTGCTCTGGTATTCGGCTCCTTCTATTCCAATTATGCGCAGATTATATCTCTTGTCTTTGTCCATTAGTTCCTGGATTAGTCTGCCCTGAAGCTTCACCGTTTCTTGGAGTCTGGTCATTTTCTGGTTGTTGTCAGCTGCTTCTTCGTCCAGGCGAGAGATTCTGGATTCCATATGGTCCACTCTTTGTGTTATGGTTTCAATTGCGGAGTTTATGGATGTCAGAGAGCTATTTATGGTTGTCAGATCAGCTCTGATCGTGGAAATTTCTTCCTTTAAAGAGTTGTATTTTAAATCTATTTTTTCATGCATTTCAATTCTCAGGATGTGAAGGTGTTCTTTAAAGGAGGCTTGCATTGTATCCATTTTTGCTTCCATTTCTTTAAAGGAGGCTTGCATTGTATTCATTTTTGCTTCCATTTCTTTCTTGGCTTCCTGGGTGTCCTTCAAGATTTCCCCTCTAAACTCCTGGAATTGTTTTCTGATTTCATTTTTGACGCTTTCCATCATTCCTGTTAACATGGCCTCATTTGCTTTTTTAATCTCCATCTCCTCTTCAGTCGTGCTGCTTTTTGGAGCTGGCGAGTTGGCTTGCTCTTTGATGAACTGTGTTATGTTTGATTTTCGCATCTGGAGATCTGTGGATGGCTTCTCAGGTTTGGTTTGTAGCTCTGCTCTCCCTCCTGTGTAGGCGCTTCTACTGGAGCAGGTGCTGCCGCTGTGGCCCCGCCCACCAGTGCGGGCGCTGTCGCCGGGGGCCCCGCCCACCAGTGTGGGCGCTGTCACCGGGTGCCCCGCCTACCTGTGCGCTGTGCATCGGCTACAACAGGCACTGGCGCTGTGGCCCCGTCCACTTTAGCGGGGTACGCCTCCCAGAGAGAGCCCTGGGTTGTTGGGTTGTGTTTGTGCCCTCCTGCAAGTCCGTTGTGGGGGGTGGTATGTGTGGGGCCCAGTGGGATCGACTGTCTGGGCGTGGGTTAGCACCCTCAGACCTTGCCTCCGCTGCGAGGGGGGGACGTGATCAGGCCCAGGTGTCCCTGCTGTGTTGGTATTGCCCGCCAGCACCTGTGATTTTAGTTGTAAGAGTCCGCAAGGTCCAGGCGCCTCAGTTGGGGCTTGCACTTCCGGCCATACCCCGGCCCCTGTTGGGAAGTGGGCAGGGCCGATTTGGCCTGATCTGGATCCTGTGTGGCCTTGGGGCTGCTCCGCCCTTCCCCTGCTAAACTGACTTCCCAGCGCCTGATGGGAGCTTCCCGCCTGATTTGGGCCCTCGGGGTGGGGAGTGGTAGAGAGGGAGATCTAGCTTCTTTGTAGGGCTTGGGTCTCTGATAGCTGGTCTCCCGTTGGGTGAGGGGGTAATGGGGCACTCACTGATCCTGGATTGTGTGTGTGTCCCGTGCAGCCGTTAGTCCTTCAGGGGGTGGCGAAGTGTCGTGGTGGCTTCCCAGGTTCCCTCCTTCTGCCACGCTGGGTTCCCCAGCTGCCGTCTGTCTGATCCCGGGGTCGTCTGTCCGAACCCGGTGTGGACCCGAACTTCTCATTGCTGCCGTTGTATGTCTTGGTCCACACCCTCCCTAGTGACCATGGGGTCTCCTGCTGTCTGAATTCTGCGCTCCCAGCAGCCTGTCTGCCGATTACCGGGTTCCCCTTTCCCAGCCTGGCCCTGTTTGGGCCAGGGTTAGCTGGTGGGGGGAGGGTGCCCCAGAGATTCTCCGACTCCGTGTAGGTTTTCAGGTCTTCTTTTTTGCTCCTTTTTGATTTCCTGCGTTTCACCACTGCTTCTGGCTGCTGGTTTTGCTGGGTTCTTGATGGGGTGTTGGGTGTTGGAGTTCCCAGCTCGCTATTCAGTTGGAGTGAGTCGGGGTGCCTCCCTACTGTGTCAGCGCCATCTTTCTCCCTAAATAAAAATATTTAACAACACTAAAATAAAAGATACTAGCTGGGTGCTGGTGGCTCACACCTGTTATCCTAGCTACTCAGGAGGCTGAGATCTGAGGATCACAGTTCAAAGCCATCCCAGACAGGAAAGTCCATGTGACTCTTATTCAATTAACCACCAGAAAACCCAAAGTGGAGTTGTGGCTCAAAGTGATAAAGTACTGGCCTTGAGCAGAAAAGCCCAGGGACCAATTGAAGCCCCCACAACTCGCAAGAAAAAGCAAATAAAGTAAAAGATACTATAATGTTGTGAAGATGCCTATGATCACTACTGTTTCAGGAGCTGTGTGGGTCAGTGTTATTTTTAAATTACTACAAGGACCTTCAGAGAGGACTGGAAATGCAAAAAAAAAAAAAAAAAAAAAAAAAAAAAAACCCAAACAAACAAAAAGTTGGGCAAGGCTCTTTCCAAGCCCAAGCAGAGAAATGGAGGGAAAAAGACAAACAATAGCATCAAAGACAAAGAATTCTGAGAAGGAAAGTAAAAATTGATTTGCCCTGGCAATGGACGTATCCCCCAAGAAGGACAGAAAGATAGGAGGGAGAGAACATTTGCTTCAGGCCTAGTGCCTTTCTTTATTCATTAGCTCACACCCTCTTCCAGCTAGCTACCTTTATAACCAGGTTGCTGTTGTCCTCTCTGCTGGGCCAAGGTTAGCAATGATTCTAGCCTGTGTTCCAAGTTTTCCTACTAAATGTATTCGACTGTGTCTCCAAGCTAATTGCGACTATGCCTCATTTTTTTAGTTCAGGTTTGGAAATTCATAAACCAATATTTCTATGTCTAATAAGAAAAACTGAGATTTCACTGTAGAGTTGTCATTCAAATGACATTCGTGTAGGGTTTGTCCTTGTGAAAATGCAGATCCTTTCCTTTTGGTTGCTGTGTTAATCTAGGTCTGTTTGATTCCTGTTCTGTGAGCACATTATTATCCTTTAGGATAATCTAGACTCCTTCCAGTAATTCAGCTAGTGTCTTGTTCTTTTGCCCAATGATTCTCCTACCTCTACTTCTCAAGAAGCTTGGTTGGATTACAGGTGTGGACCACCAGGCCCATGCCCCCTTTTCCTTTCTTCTGAGAAGTAGCTGTGGAATGGCTTCTCTGCAGATACAGTTGTGTTGTGCATCTTCATTGGGTGTAGGCAGAGTTATGTGGACTCTATTTTTGGTGTATTCTATATCTGTTTGTTTTTTGAAATATCACATGTTGCAATTCATAATCAGATTACAAACTAGTCAAAAAATATGGCATTGGAATAAACACACAGTGGAACAGAATACAAATTCCATAAAAAGTCAAATGTGTATACATAGCTCAATAGCTAGTACATATGAACATATAAGATGATGCTAAGTGAAATGAATTCCAAATTGTGGAAATAAGTGGTTTATCTTTGTTGTTTTTATTTTCAAAGTATCATGTCAAATTATGCCTTTTTCTTTTGTCTTTCTTCCCCATGGTTCTACCTCTAATGTTACTGTAACTGATTTTTGTACTCTGGGTATTATATATGCATTTATTGGAACTAGGGATGGGAAGGGGAACATCAGAATGGAGAGACAAAGGGTAGAAGGCAAACCAATGCAACAGTAATACTTAGAAGACAATATACTGTAAACCAAATGTCCAACTTTGGGGGGGAGTAAGTTGGGGAGGGGGGAAGGTAGGAGAAAAATGAGGAGATAACAAGTTTGAAATGTACTCACTGCCTTACGTATGAAACGGCAACCCCTCTGTACATTACTTTGACAATAAATTAATAAAAGTCAAATTGAAATTCTGTAACTTTTTTAAGGGGTGATGATCTCAGAACATCTAATGAGCATTAGCTTCTTAATTACCTTAAAAATGTTCATTTATAGACTACTTGCTAGTGAAAACACCAGCAGCATTCTGAGTTCTAGAAACTTTATTTTAATTAAGATAGGCTTTACTTTTGAAAAGCAGTCATTTCTTTATTCACAGATTATTATTACTAGCCATCTATGCTACTGTTCCACTTGCTTAATTCTTTCCTCACCCGGAACAATTGGACAGTTTTTATATTTGAATTATTTTCCTCGTAAATTGTGTTATCCTTGGCCAGAGGCTTTTCTCTTTAGTAATGCTTTTGACTAGCTGGCCTTTATAGCATCAATTTCATTTTTAAATGCCTGCAGAGACATGCTTGACTGCTTATAAATTTTCTAGTAAACTTCTGTTAGAATTCTTCACTTTCTAAAGACTGAATGTGTCCATACTGGCTCCCAACAGTTTATAACTGCCAAAGTAATCTAAAAGACATGTTTCCTGTGCAACTTCATTTAGAGAAGAAAACATTGCTGAGAAATAGTGTGGATCAAAGCAGCCATAAGCCTGAGCACCCTCAAAGGCAAATGCATGGGACACTGCCCTGGAGTCTGCCCCATGTTACTTGGGGCCTCCCTGTGCCCAAACAAGAGGTGTAGCCCTTCCTGGTCACTGCTCTCAAGTTTAGTTTCTAAGATAATAGTGTTGATCTTATGGTGCTCCATGGTGGCTTTTGATTTTTAAAAAATCAAGAAAACATTGATTCCAGGTTTTAAATTCCAGAAGTTAAACATTATCAGCTCTTCTGGCTTAATATTCCTCTTTGTCTCCAAGCAGATTTTGGCTTTGTGTTCTGAATAATTCAGAGGAACTAGTTTCTGCTATAGCAGTTATGAGCCATAAAATCTTGGTGGCTGAAAACAAGGTTATTTCATGCTTAGGGTCCACATCCTATGTGGGTTGGGTAGATGATTTCTGCTTGCTTCAGTTATTTGAGACTGAGGCTTCCAGAGGGAATGATGCTGATATCTATCAGTGAGGCAGAGAAGTATGACAGGGAGTGTCCTCAGGACTTCATTAGGAGAATGAGGGGGCAGGGGGAGTATGTGGTATGACACCATATGTCGTAGAGGTTGTTTTCCAGCATTAGGAGTTGGGTTTTTGTTTTTTTTTAATTTGTTCATGGTACTGGAGTTTAAACTCAGAACCTCACACTTGCTAGACAGATGCTCTACTTGCTTGAGCCATGTTCCTCTTCTTTTTTCTTTAGTTGTTTTCTGATAGGGTGTTGAATTTTTGCCCATTATAGGCCTCAATCTGACCCTACCTATCAAGTGCTTTCCATGTAGGTTGGATTATAGGGTTGTGACACCCATGCCCAGCTAATTTGTTGAGATGGGATTTTCACAACCTTTTTGCATTCCAGGCTGACCTTGAACCAATCTCTACCTCTGGTAGCTGAGATGATAGACAGCCACTATGCATACCTGATCCTCAATGGATAGTTAGT
This sequence comes from Perognathus longimembris pacificus, assembly GCF_023159225.1. NCBI lineage: Eukaryota > Metazoa > Chordata > Mammalia > Rodentia > Heteromyidae > Perognathus > Perognathus longimembris. Next base: position 77,206,152 of record NC_063161.1, on the reverse strand, counting down.
AGACTTTTGCTTGGCACATATCCATATTATGCGAAGTGCAACTGACAGTCTTAAAGCTATAAAGGATAGGAAAAAGACAGGAAGCAGAAAAGTATTATGATATTGATGAACAGGTCAGAAAAGTAATAGCAGTGTACTTAAACACTTTGGCAGATGTCTTGAGGCCTCCTGTTAAGGACCAATTTTACCTGTGGTGGAGGTGAAAATGTGAAGGAAAGAAACTTTTGGTGTAAGGTGAACTGCAGCATAGCAGGGACTACAGTTTTCCTCATGCCTGCTCTCTGCTGGAAGTCTGTCACTCTTCATCCGTCAAGGTCTCATCTGAGTAATACCCATTTACAGGTATTTTTCATCACTGGTGAATCCCTCAAGGACAGAAGCTACTTCTGTGTACCTTTACCTAGCGCATAGTTTACAGCCACCATGTGGCTGTTGAATATGTGGATGGAAACCAGCTGGTAGCCCTCACCAGTTCCTGAAATAAGAGCATTTCTGAGGCTTCTGGATGCTGCTCTGTTGGTTTCAGATGGCCTGAGTAGGAAGATTCATGGCACTGAAATCTGGAAAGGACAATGTGTATTTGAACTGAGTACTAGTTTTTGTTTTCTATGTTTTGTTTTATTCTTGAGGATTACTGTTTATGTAGGATGTAGAATGAAGAATACCTAAGTCGCTATAAGGTAGTCACTTAAGAGATCAATAGCTCATTGATATTCTTGTCTTCACCATTTTTATTTCAGTGAAATTACCAAACACGGACAAATAATTTAACTTTTCATCTTGGGATGTAGAACAAAGTGCCTAAGAGTTAACTGCAGGGGCCCCTCCTCAGAGACTGTGGGGGCTGAAAGTGTTGATTTTGCCAGGCACTCCTTGGACCAGCAATGATACCAGGAAAGAGTTCTGGGAGTGGAGTAAATAGATGTAGATTTGAATTTCTAAGAAGCCCCTTCACTTTCCAGTTGACTTTGTTCAAGTTGCTTAGTCTCTTGAATCTTCCATTTCCTTCCTGTGAAAAATGAAGGTTGCAACTGACCTCATTAAAGATGAGTTAAAATGGTATACTGATGCCATTTTTAAGATAGGCTCTGAAAGACTATCTTCCTAGAATAACATTTAGATTATGAACCACAAACACTTGTTTTACATTCATAATATACATGGCACTGTAGACTAGGTAGTAGCAGATAAGACACAGAAAAAAACCAAGGCCAAAGGCACTGTCATGAAGAATTTAGACTTGAGCTTGCTATGGACTGCTAGAGAACTTCTCTTTGGGAAGAGCTTGTATGATAGAGCTGTTGACTGCACAGTACAGTGTCCCACGTCTAAATATCTGTCATGCTAGTGCATATTGAGTAGTATTTATCTTTTCTTGGATTTTTGTCTACTGAACTCTTATGTGCCTGTGAGGTGGAGGCTGGGGTTTCATGTCTGTAATCCTAGCTATCCTAGAGGCTGAGGTAATTTTAGGAATTAAAAAAAAAAACATAGCTGATACCAGCTATGGCATATTATTTTTAAGATATTGTCTCTTTTTAGAATTTTAGATGATCTCATTATAGCTTTAACCGATTGTTTTAAAATTAGACTTAACATTAGGTTTAGAAATTAGTATTGTGTATAAAATATTAGTATTTTTCTGTCTTAATCGCCAACAAAAAGATAAAAATCATGAGTTAACAAGTACAATTGTTATAGTTGATCATGATAAAGCATTCATTGTCTAGTTCAGAACAAGTTATGAGGTAAACAAATTATTTTTGACAATAAATTGACTTAGAGCAATAAAGATACTTAGGACAGAGATATATCTGGGTAATAGAGTGAGGTCTAGATAGTAAAGTGAGCCATCTATACTAGCTGTCATTTTGATTAATACTAACACCTACTTATGGCAATTGAAATAACATTTTATTGTGTATTTTTAAACCATTGAACATTAAATGGACAGTTAATGCTACATGGATTCTGTTTAGATTCTTGGCACTGATAAAGGAAACCTCCACAGGCTAGGGGGTGATCCTGGGAAAAAGTGGGACCTTGGAGAGTAGGGCTTTAGTGGGAGGTCCTCAAGTCATGGGAAATTGTGAGACACTGGCCCTTTGTTTACTCTTTACTTCCTAACTCTTTATGTGAGTTTGCTTTGACATACACTACCATGCACTACCCTAACGATGTACTTCCCCACAAAACTAGAACATTGGGGCCAACCAGTTACAGACTGTAACCTACAAAACTCTGGGCTGAAATAAAGCTTTTCTCTAAGTTAATTTTTCTCAGATATTTTGTTATAGTAATGTCAGGCTAATACACCCATAGTTGAAACAAGTTAGTAGTCCTAGACCCAGTCAACGATATCATGTTTGCTCTCATCATTATTGGCACTCTGGATCACTTTATATGTCTCCTGCATCTTTCTAACTCTATGGATGGGACCATTGCTTTTTCTAAAGAAAGCAAAAATGGAAAACCAAGAGTGTATGTAGACCACTGGGTATAATCTCTAGTCCCAGATAATTGGAAGGCTGAAGCTAGAGGATAGTTTGCCCAGGAATTCAAACCTAGTCTGGGCAGCATAATGAGACCTCCTATTAAAAAAAATGAATGGATGAATGAGAGAGAGAGAGAGAGAAGTCACACTCCACCATTTCCTTTGTACACAAATATACTTGAGCATTTGAAGGTGACCATTTTCTGTCCTGCTTTCCTTTCTACCTGGCCATCTCCTCGAACCTTCTCTAACTATGTGGGCCCACATACTCTGTTGAAGAATGTTTTCAGAAGCACATCAAGTTTCTTCCCCCTCCACCCCGTATTTTTCCCCTTTCATTCTTTATAACACACTTTTTATTCTTTCCGAGTACTAATGGAAAGATAAATCCAAGAGTTTGCTCACAAATTCTAGAAAGATTGTACTGTGAGACAACAATCAACTACATACAAGTGTACTATACATTTCCCACAGTTACGTCAATATGAATTAGCAGTGACAGGATCAGTTGACTCAATCAGAGATCTGTGTGGATATGAAGATCTGCTAGGTGAGGAGCTTCTGAAAACCAGAACAGATGGCCGATTCAGCATCTGCTAGTAAGAAAGAATCACTTTAGACACCCTTCTCATGCTCTGTACAAAAATTAATTTCAATCAAATTATTCAAGAAATTCCAAATGTATTCATTCAGGTGATAGAAACAGGATTTGAACATACACCTATTGGCTGTCTTCAGAACTTCTCTGTTGCATTTGAAATGTTAATAGGTGATGTCAGATTGTATTTCCTAAAGGAGAGAAGAAGAGCTAACATTTTGGTTGTGCTTATTTTACTTTGTTTGTGGTCAGTGTAAGCAATGCTACAATGATAAGTAAATTTGTGACTTTATTTTAAACAAAGTCCTAGAAATTAAAAAAATTGGTCTGAGGTCATTCAAGTTTTTGACTTTTAAATAAACTACCAAATTGCTCTTCAGAAATGCCATGCCAATTTAGTGATTTTACTCTTTCAGATAGATATCTCACTATTTGTCTTTTCAGAACAGATCCCCATTTGTTGTAAAGAAGTTCTATACTCCTTATCTGCCTTGTGTATTGGCAATTTTCTAATACAGTCATGCATTCACTGCCTAATGATGGGGATATGTTCTGAGAAATGCATTGTTGGGTGATTTCATTTTTATGGGAACATTATAAAGTATCCTTACATAAACTTAGATAATTCAGGTTAGTCAGAAAGAAGGCCCATTGATGGAATTAGAGAGGATATCATGAAATGTAAGGGGCTATCTATTAGAACTTAGGGTATTGTATTTGGGGGGGGAGCGCTGGTGCAGCTACACTGAGATTTTAATTCAGAGCCTCATGTTTGCTAGACAGGTACTTTTACCACTGAGCCACATCTCCAGCCTTGTATTTGCTGGTTCTTACCTGGGCATAGACCTTTACACAATCTGTCTATATTAGACTTTAGGAAAACAGGCTAATGCTACCAGGTCCAGCTTTTGTTTGGAAGGGACTTAAGAACTTTTTTGCCTAGTCTTCCCTTGAAACACCATTCTTCCCATCTCATTCTAAGTATCTAGAACCTTTAGGCATGAGCCATTGGTGCTCACCTTGGCTACTTTTTAAAGTAGCAGTATGTGCTAAAGTAATTTTTTAAAGACATGGTATATTCAATACAAAATATAGCTTTCCATAACATGGAGTTCATTTCACTTAGCATCATCTTATGTGTTCATAAGGGTATAGCTATTGGGCCTTGTGATGCTCTGCTATGGCTTGCCTAAACCTGTACTAATTATTCCCAATAAGGGAGGCCATAGAGTCCATGTTTCTTTGGGTCTGGCTCACTTCACTTAGTATAACTTTTTCCAAGAAACAATTGATATATCACAGTTGTAACTACTTTCAACGTCCTATGTGTATGTGTAGTTTCTATTATTGATGATGTTCTTGTATCACCTTCCTATGGTTGTACCTACACTATCTCTGTAATCTTATCTGAGTATATTGGAAACCATGTTTACTGGTATTGGAAATAGGAAATTCAAAGGGAATACCAAATTTGAGAGACACAGGGTAAAAAAAGAGAAATAACTACAAAAGCAATACTTGTAAAACTGTTTGGTGTAAGTGAACTGAACACCTGGGGGGGAGGGAAAGGGGGGGAGGGAGGGGGGCATGAGGGACAAGGTAACAAACAGTACAAGAAATGTATCCAATGCCCAACGTATGAAACTGTAACCTCTCTGTACATCAGTTTGATAATAAAAATTTGAGAAAAAAAACAACAAAAAACAAAATATAGCTTTCATTTATTATCAGTATCAAGTATATTGGTCTATACATAATTGTCCATGGTAAACTTTTATAGGCCAGGCCACTCATTGATATTATCACAACCCTATAATACCTCTGGTGTCACTATGCAATAGGAGTGCTTCAGTTCCATTGCCATCTGATGCCATGATGGGGTGCCATTGTGTATGCATTTGTTGTTGACCAGTGTCTTCATGCAGTACTTAAATGTAGCTAACATAAGCTTCCTAGGAAATTTTAAGTATTTTGATTATTCATTTGCACATTAATGAGCTCAAGAAAAATCTCACTTCTTTGACTCTAAATTTCTTTCCTAACTATAGACTCCTGTTACAATCCAGTGTCATGGAACAAAAAGGAGTGTGCCTTCATTACTTCAGAGTGTCAGAATGAAGGCCAGTTCCCCTCCTTCCTGTATCTGAGTGAGTTGTATCCCTAGGTAGAATTTGCTTTTCCCTGGCCTCTGTCACACTCCCTTCTCTCTTTGATGGAAGGACAGCACATTTTCAAACTGTGGAAGAAATATGAACTGTGTTGAAGCTTGCCCCATCTTTACTGAGCTTTCATGTGTGTGTTTCATTCTGAAGAATCTAGAATGTACTGAATTCATTCTGAGGGCTGTGAAATGGAATCTCTCTGAGTTCTAATCCTTCTGGGAGGACACACGTCGTTCTTATGGAAGGCACCACAGGGTTGATAAAGTTTTATTTATTTTCCTCCACATTCATCCTGTACCTTTTTCTCTGTAACCAAATAAGAAACAGCATTGAAGTGATAACACCTTACTAATTATTTGATGTATGTAGAATTCCTGCTGTTATTTAATTTTTTAAATAATGTGCTAATACATTGAGCCAAAGGAAAACAAAAGCACATTTTTTGTTACTGTTTTTGTTCAGGGTAGGGAGGTTTATGTCTTACAGTATTCTTTTTGACATAGGATGGAGATATATCATGAATCTCAGTGCACACCAGGCCAAAGCTGAATTCTGTATGTTTGCATTATGTGATCACAGTTCTCTGCTCTCTCTGTGTTGGATATTTTCATTTTGTTTCTATTTTTAGCACAAACTTAAACCTTTATACTCTAAAAATAAGTTGAAAGTTTTCACAGTACTTTTTTTTTTTTTTTTTGCCAGTCCTGGGCCTTGGACTCAGGGCCTGAGCACTGTCCCTGGCTTCTTTTTGCTCAAGGCTAGCACTCTGCCTCTTGAGTCACAGCACCACTTCTGGCCATTTTCTGTATATGTGGTGCCAGGGAATCAAACCCAGGGCTTCAAGTATACGAGGCAAGTGCTCTTGCCACTAGGCCATATCCCCAGCCCCCCCACAGTACTTTTTAAAGTTGGTTCTGGATAGTACTATTATCAGATCTTTCTGTAAATGGCTTTTTAAAATGCATATAAAAGCACTTCTCTATACTATTTTCCTTTTAACTTATTGTAGGCCAAATAATATGTAAATAGGGATCTTGAAACTGGAGTTTTTGTACTCCAGGATCAAACTCCAGGAGTTCTACTTGTCACTTCCAGCCAAGTGACATGTTGAAGCAGATTTACTATGTGGTATATATGTGCCATGGGAAGATAACATTTCTATTATCTTTAGACATATCTTCAGCCATTGTTGTGGTACAGCCATGAGCTGTAGACAAAGAACTGGGAGACCCCAAAGACAAGTTTGCATAATGATTGAACAGTCCCAGGTGTAGCTATTGTCTGGTTGATCATTAGCCCAGTCATTGTCTCTGAAGGGGTACAAAAGTTGTTTTTGCTCTTATCTCTCCAGGGGATCAACAACAAGTCTGTCACTGTTGCCTGATCACTGTTGTTTGGTGGATGGAATGTTCTGAACTTTTGGCTGTTGCCTTCCTTTGAGGCAGTTTGCTATTTGCCCCAGTTGACCAGAAGGTATTGCCTGTCTGAGGTGGGGGGGGGGGGGGCAGATTACCATGTGTCACAACATGTTGATTGGTAAATCCTGCCCTACCTAGAGCTCAAGGTGATTGCAAAGTGACTGTAGGTTAGAATGGGTCAGATCAAAGGACACAGATGAAAAGTGACTGCATGCCCAGCATTTGTCCTGCTCCTACTTAATTCTGGAGCTCAACCTTTGCAGTTTTTAAGCACCTCTTACAATTTAAATGATGACTTTTACTTATGTGTAAGTCAGTTCTTTCTTCAAACCAAAATTTAGCTAGGAAGGAAATAAGAAATCCCATTTTATTGTATATAACAGTAAAATAAAACAACAAAGCCTGATCTCCATTCCTGTAAAAATCAGCACACTTATCACACTAGTAATGATTTTTTGTAAAGTCGTTGTGAACGTGTAGCTTCATATGTTAATGACTATGTAATACATTTGCCCATATGTCCATGTATATCTCAAATATATGTCTTATACATATAATGTATGTATATGAGATAGCACAAATTTGAAGTGATTAAAGGTTGCACATCATATATATATATACATATATATATGTGCATGTATATATGTATATGCCGAGAGAGAGGGAGTAATGTTTATACTATTTCTATGCTTGGAAATTTTATGTTTATATTTTAGTTATTTGCTCCCCCCACTTCCTAGATGTTGTCTACAGGAGAATTAATGTACTTTAAATCATTATACTTGAGTATACTGACAAGAAGAAGATTTATGGATACTGGACAGGTAACTGAGGATTTGACCAGAGATATTCTAACACTTGGCCAGAACATGTGCCTCAGGTCCTCTTTACCTTCTCCTCTACATCCCTCTTAGTTATACTTGTTGTTACTCCTTCACTGCTTGTATCAGAAAACTGTTCACTGCTATAATTCCCTATCACCACATTGGTTCAAGTACTCCATTCCTAACACTTGATGGATGGCTGCTAACAATGAACTTTGGGAACATAAGGATAAATCAGGAAGCCTTGTGCTCATTATATCTGCTTGCCAGCCAGATGTGTCCAGAATTCTTTTTACAGTTATTAAAAATATAAAGTGAAACTTGAAATGCTTTGTGTGGTACTAGTATCACTGTTACAATGACAAGTAATGGGTTTTTTTTTTTTTAAAGAAAAGACTGCTTATAAGTACTCTTGTCATAGTTCTTATTTTCATGTTTTGATATTTCTGAGAAATGTTTTATTCTGTAAAAGACAGATTTATACTATATTTTATAGTTATTTTCTAGAGCCTTCAAATTATTGTTCTAGCTTAGTTTTAACTCTGTGCCATTCTTGATTGCTAAAGGAATATTTAAGTACATGGTATAACAGTGTTTAGTAAACTCATCCAGCATTTCTTAATGTTTCTAGCAGTAAGGGAGAAAAAAACAGTCTACTTAAGAACCTAGTTTGCTTTTAAATTATGCAGACTGATTTTTAAAAATTTGGAATCATTTTCCTTTGTATTTTGTTAATTATAGCAGATGATTGCCAAGAGTAGATGTTTTTCAGGAGTTAGAACTCAGCCAGAAGTTTTAAAATATACTGCATCTCCTCTTATAATGCAATATTTATTAATATAGGTCATATTACTTGAATATATCAGTACCTGATGGATATGTGAATTATTTAAAATGAGCATCTGGGTATTACTTTATAGTGCTTGAGATTAAATCAAGTTTTCATGTTCATATGTAATGTGATAGGCCAATCTAAACAGGAAATCAGGAGCGCTGTTTCCCTAGATTATGGAAAGCTAAAGTCGATCACAAGCCTTTGAGTTGGGCAAATCATGTATAATTGCACATACCATTGTGTCAACAATTTAGAGCTTGCTTGCATGCCTCTTTAGGTTTTATTTTGTTTTCCTAGAATTAAAGCTTTCTCAAAATAAAACCAGGAACATTAATTTGGCCAGCCTCATCCCTTAAATTTAGATGATACAGACAATAGCCAATTTTTAAAGTTTTATTAAATGTAAGCTTTCCTCAAGGTAATTATTTAGACAAAGGAACTGAGTCATGTTATGAAGCTTTTCAAAAGTTCTTTATTTAATTCAATTAAGTCCTAACCTTATGGCCTATGTCACTGTGGTGCCACTCCTAAGTGAGAGATTGCATCCCTTTGGTCCCTGTGGTTTCTTAGATGGAGGCCCATGCCTCAGTCAGTGTTCATGTGTGCAGCTTTCCCAGTTCTGCCAGATGCCAGAGGCCTGCAAATTTTCATCAACATCTCTTTTCTCTCGATGTCTGAAAGATCAGATTTGCTAATAGTTTATGATGCATATTTTCCCTTTGCAAGTAGATTTTATTTTATTGAACCACTTTTTAGAGGAGCTCCTTTCTGTAGTTTTGATTCTGAGCAATATTTCTGAGCTGGACTGATTACAGTGGGTGGTCTTACCTTATTCATGGCTGAGAATCATAACAAGCCATTTATCTTAGCTGTCATGCAATTTGCTAATTAGGTCATCCTAGGGGTTAAGGGAAATGAAAGATGGAAATAATCATTACTTTCTCAGAACAAAGCTGGGGCAGTGCATGCTTCTGTGTAGTCATTTTATTCTGATGCTTTCTTTTTTTTTTTTTTTGTTGGTTTTTTTTTTTTTTGGCCAGTCCTGGGCCTTGGACTCAGGGCCTGAGCACTGTCCCTGGCTTCTTCCCGCTCAAGGCTAGCACTCTGCCACATGAGCCACAGCGCCACTTCTGGCCATTTTCTGTATATGTGGTGCTGGGGAATCGAACCTAGGGCCTCATGTGTATGAGGCAGGCACTCTTGCCACTAGGCCATATCACCAGCCCCTGATGCTTTCTTAACCAAGAAATGGGAGAAATGTTTAGGCCCGATTGTTGCATTCATCATCTTCCTTAACTTATCCAGACATTGGCATAGCAGGTATTTAAATAGGCAAGTACTTTAAGGAGTAATATACAAGTATGTATTTTTCTAGGTTTTTTTTCCCTAAGATTTTTTCTTTATCATCAAACTAAATATTGTTGTAGAACATTTGGAAAACACAGGCAAATATAAAACAAAAAATATAAAAGTACCTATGCCCCTACCTTCTAGAAATGTAATCATTTGAAGGATTTCCTTCTTGGCCTTTTCATATTTTTTCCACAAAATTTAATTACTGTTTTATTTTGCCTAACAAGAGTAATTTTGTGAGTGTTTACTTAATAGAAAGAAGTGGTGAGCTAAGAGTTTTACCTGCAGTCTGTGAGGGAACTTGTTCAGTGTGAAAGTTAGAAATTGGACATTCCCAGTCTGAACAAGATGGCATAAACCTGTTTCTCTCATTCTTGTCCTGTCAAGTACAATATGCCCTGGAAATAATACAAGAAACAAAGAAGCAGGTTTTCAGTGGTGATAAGAACAAACCAAGCTTTTTTGGGGAACCTCAGGAATAGATGGCCAAGACAATGGCAGGGTGTCTTATGTTCCCTTCCACAACAGAACTAGCAGACTTGGCATTTCTGATCTCTGCCTAAAACAGAGAGACAATCCAGGGAAGCTCCCTCCTTTTCTAGGTCAAACAGGGCCTGGCAACACTCAGCAAGGGGGCAGATAAGACCTCTTCAACATAAGGGAGCCCTCCCAGTGAGACATACATACCTGGGCTTCTGGAACACACCTGCTTCCTGAACCATAACAAATGGTGCAATTGATGAGCCTTTTGGTACCCATGGACCTAAGACACATATCTGTCTGCCCCAAGATGGTCAGGGAAGCCTCTTACATCTGGGCACCTAAGCACCACCATCTCCTATATTGAGATACCAGAAATCAGGTCCAGGGAAACTGTGTGCCCTCTCAGACAGTGCCAGTCATTATCAGTGGCAGTCCTATATGCTCCAGAAAAAAAGGACAATGCACTGCAAAGGTTCTGAAAGTCAAGCTGAGTTTGGAACCACACCCCACAAAAAATAGGCTAGGAATGGCATGCAAAACTGAAATGGAGTGCCTAGGCAAGCAATCAGTAAGGACAGAGAAAGTTGGAACAACACACCTATCAGGGGCACAACTGATATTTGTAGGATAGTTAACCCAAAACAGTGAAGTGCATAATCTTCTCATGAGTTCATGGGACACTTGCCAACATGGACACATCTTGGGCTATAGGACTAACCTTCCCACATTGAAAACATTTGACCTTGGGCAGAATATGAAAACTCTGATCATATTGGATTCAAACTAGGAATCCACATCAGAAAGACAACAGCAAAATCTACAATTAGGTGAAAGTGAAACCACATGCTTCCAAATAATAATTTTGTAGTGTTTGGGCCAGTCAATGAAATAGGGGAATGCAAAAATGTATAGAAGTATATGAAAACAAAAATACATATATCAAAATATCTGGGATATAGGTAAAGCCATCCTGAGAGTGAAATTGATAGCAATAAATGGTTATGTGAAAAGTGAAGATCTCAAATCTAAATAATTTTTTCAAGAAATTAGGAAAGGGGGTGAAGGTACAGCTAAGGATGTGGCTTAGTACTAGAGTGCTTGCATAACATGCACAAGGCCCTGGATTTCATTGCCTGCATGCCAAAGGGGGGGAAAAAAAGGCAAAAGCAAAGTACACTCAAAACACTTTAGAAGAAAAGAAGCAATAAAAAAAATCATGAATTAATGATATTGAAAATAGAGTAACAGCAATAATAAGTGAAGTTAGGTGAAGCAAAAGGTTTGTTTTTTAGTTCTCTGGGGAGGAAAAGAACAAATACACTTGTAGCAAAAGTGAGGAAGAAAAAAAAGATATAAGTTACTAATCTTAGGAATAAAATGATGCAATAGTAAAGATCCTGAAGTTACTGAAAAAAATAATAAGGAAGATCTTCACACTCATAAACTTACTAAGAAGTCATACCAGTTTGCTAAAAATTAAGTACACACTGAATTACAAGTTAAACTGAGGCAATCTGAATAACACATCAGGTTATATCCATTTTAAGTCCTTATCCAAACATAGTAATATACTTGTGCAAGATAATGATAATTGAGTCAAAGGTACTCAGAATTTTTCTGTATTACATCTTATAACTGCATGCAACTATGAGGATCTCAAGAAAGTCACTTAAAATAGAAAGCTTCTCACTCCTTTAAGAGTTGAAGGAAGACAATGTGACTTCAAAGCCTGTATTGTCATCCATGCATGTGTGCTTCCCTGTTATTCTGAGACATGGCTTGACTTGTCTTGTATACAAGTACATGAAAATCATGCTGTATGTAATTTTAAAAGTATGTTAGTATGTGGCAACCAGTACTCTGCATTCTCAAAGTCTACTTTGTTGTTGTTGTTGAAAATAACCCAGAGGAAGATGTTGTGTCTGCCTCTTTCTTGTCATTCCCTAAAATTTTAACAACTATTTGCATATATCTGCAATGTACTCGGTGTTAAAATTTAGAAATGATTAAAGGATATATAGGAGGATGTGTACATGTTATATGTGAGTTATGTGACATTTTTATAGGGATTTTGAGTAACCTCAGATTTTGATATCTGGGTAGGGGACTCTAGAACCAGTCTCCCATTTGTATCTCTCTTGTGTGTAGCACACATGTATATACACAAACATATATGTGTATATTTACATTTTAAAATTTATATATCTTAAGTATATATAGATTTTTTTAATGTTTTTTCCATCAATGATCACTGTTAAACGTAACATAGGGTTTTTTGTGGGGGATGGGGGATTAGTTATTATTCCCCCCCCCTTTTTTTTTTTTGCAAAGTTTGAAGTTTCCATTTAATATTGACAGTTGTAGTCAATATGGTAGTCAACCCAAAGATTCTTTGGGTTCTAAGTGGCATAAACTTGATCTGATCTGATATAGGGCTATATTGAAATGGCCCATATAATTGCCAAATTAGACATTTGTTTTTAGTTACAATGGCAATCCACATGCCATTTCTTAAAATGGAGGATTTCTTGCAGGGGTCTTGGAGTACATTGTAGGATCAGTAGAGTTATGAGAGGAGTTGAGAGCTCTAGTGCCTCAAATTTGGAAATGGAGACAGTGTATTCATGTCTTATTCTCAGTTTGCCCATTTTGCACACACAGCTTGCAGTGGATCATTGATGGCATCCAGGGTTTGAATAGTCAATAAGAATGAAAAGGGACCTCTCTGACCTTTTCTAGGTTTTATATGGGGGGGGGGGGGAATTCAAGGAAGACTAGAATTATCTTGGTGTTCAGATCATAAGTCTTACCTTTTTCCAGTTGCTGAGCAAAGGGCAGTGACTAGCTCAGAGCAAGCTGTGCAGATGAAGGGATGAGAGAGTTTTTACCCTGCCCTAGTCAAGGTCACCTGTCTAGGATTTTTTGAAAGAAGCCTTTAGACTCATGGGTATTAGAAGTTATTGGTGAATGTTTTATATTTCCTATTGCATATAGGATATATTTTCTAAAAACTTAAGAAAATAGAAAGCATACACACTGCAATTGAAATCACTTTCCTTGAAGCTATTTGTTTTTTTTTAATTCAAATGTGGAACCTAACTATGATAGATACATTTTGTTACAATTGTAACAAATTGTACAATTGCACTGGAAGTAAAATCCCAGTGTAGCATAATAAGCCTTGCAAGGATTTTACAAAGGAGTCACTAGCTGAGGTAACCTGGCAGCCTAGAAAGCTACACCCTGAGCAGTGTTGTCCTCTCCTTTGTAGCACAGTGCTGAGTGCTGAGATCCAGTGTGGCTCAGGTGAGGACTCAGGTAGACTCTGTGTGAGTCAGCTCCAGGAGAAATACCTTCATTTCCCAAGACATTTTGTAGTGTTTGGGCCAGAAGATGAAAAAAATGCATGTTTTAGATTTTTACGTAGTATTGGGACACTTAGGTGCAGTGATGGGCTTCCTCAGGTGTCCTCACTCACAAAGACATCTTCATGTCACCTGTAAGCAAGCTTGTGGCAATAGCTGTTTCCTTATATGCCAGGAACGCTGGTGAGAAAGCAGTTTCTGACACCTCTCTGTTTAAAATTCCTAAACAACTTGGCAGCCCATAAGTATTTGAACCTCAAAGTAAAACAAAAATGACACTGTGTACATCACTTTGACAATAAATAAATAATTATTACTTAAAAGAATGACACTGCTTTTTTTCTTAAGGAAAAAAAATAAAAGCTTAAATGCAACCCAACACAGATAAAGAGAGTATTATTTACATAGATTGTAGACTTGACAAGGGCTAGGGTTGGGTTTTGTTAACTGCTGTATTCCAAGCACCTGCTGTAGTGTTTGGCACTCAGTGCATGTTTTCAGGTGATTGATATTGAATAAACTTAAAAAGTACTGAGCTCTCAGAACTTGGAAGAACACAGAAAATCTTGTATTGGCAGAAGAAGAAATGCACAGCCCCCGGAGACCAGGATGGGGCGCATAGTACCCTGCCATCACACATCTTTGAAGTCTGGTGTTTTATCTTTAAAAAAATCATACAAGGTCTGAAGTCTATTTCCTATTAGAAATGTTTGTTTTATCACAGAAAACATTGTAGATGTTATTAATCATAAACTAATATGCATCTATAAAATGCAGTTGATTCAGCAAAAATGTTCCTACATCCTCCTGGCCTTGGTTTTCCTTTTGAACCTTACATCCAGTATATTAAGAAACACTGTTGACTGTACCTTGAGATGTGTCCTGAGTGTATTTACTTTTAAACCACTGCTATGATTGTTACCAATCTTGGTAAATACAAGATTTAGTCATTAGCCTGTAAACTAGTCTCCCTGTGTCTGTCTGCCTTCTGAAAGCCTTCTGTCTCAGCCCTGGCTGAGTCTAAATTGCCTGAAAGCCTCCAGCTCCAGCCCTATCTGAATCTACATCTCCTTCATCCATTCCCCCATCGTAGCTTTTCTTTCTTAGCCTGTCTGCCTCTTTGCTATTTCTGTAATGTTTCTGGTTTGCTGTGCTTCAGGAATTTGCCAGACTGTTTTTCCTTCCTCCATAGATCTGAGTGGCTACAAGCTGCATGGTTCCTGTGAGTCTTTATTCCAAACTCACATTTTCAATAAGGTCATCCCCATTCTCCCTAAGTAGAATGTCATACCAACTCCCAACATACCATCCTTTCCCATTTTATTTCTCTTCTCGGTCTGTAGCGGACATAGTACGGGTTTTGTATGTCAAGGCCCCAATACATCTCTAGATGGTAAACTTGCTGAGAGGCTAGAATGATGTCCATTACTTAATATAGGAAGCAAGGAAAGCTTGGTTTACTCCTATCTCTACAGTTTCATTAGGATCTTCCCTTTTAAATCTGCCTCAATCCTTTCTTGGGGCCTTAATACTCTCCTTAGCTCCTTAATAGCTCCTTAATACTCTGTGTCTATGGTTCTCATACACTAACTATATCACCTTTTGTCAGAAATATTTTTGAGCCATTCTCCCAGAGGCATCAAATTGTAGGTCCTTTTAGTAGAAAAGAGACTATGTCTTCATCCTTTGGCTTCTTATTTGTTCCTGGGTCTCTCAGATGTGCTTCTTTGTATTAGATGCTGTAAACAGACTGTGATGGTTGAGATCAGTAAGAGTAAGGACTTTCACATGGCCACTGTCTGCCCTGTGGGCAGGTCTTCTCCATGGAGACTGATGCTAACCATGGCATGTGTGGGACTTGTTCTCCTGAATAGTAATTATTGACCAGGCATAATGCATGTACATAGTAAGTGCTCAGTATATAGTTTCTGAATTAAGGCAGCGTCCTTGATGTCACTGAGTTTCTCCCTTCTCTGGTTATACTCAGCTTTCCCATTTTACCTACTTGAAGCCATAGAGAGACTATGATAGGCCAAGCTACACAGAGCATATGTTGTCTTCTATAGGACAGTGTTTCTAAAAAGTAAGCTTAATAAGTTTCTCTAATTGTGGATTTAAATAAGATTCTGCATGGAGCTGCAAGTTATGAATATTTCACTTTCTTTTCAAAGTTTTCCTTTTAAATTTACATTTGCCTTCATTTTCCTATGAAAATAGATCAAGATAGGTTAACACAAATACCAGTGGGGAAAATACAGAGAAAAATGTATTCATAATAAATATGTTAGCTCTATTTTCAACACCCCTGGCTGTGTTTACATAGTTGATGTAGGACAGCATCAGTGCCACATCTCTGCTGCGTGCTGCCTTAGAGCCTGCCTTCTCCTGGGAATGGCATTTGGCTGTTTGTGAAGCTGCATCGTGCCCTTGTACAAAATAATTCCAAGTGCAAGGCACATCCTCCAAGGATTTTATATCATGTTCCCTAGTTTCCAAAAATAACCTGCCATTATCAGCTTTGACCCCTACCTTTAAAAGAACATTTTCCCTTTGCTTGTTCAAATAAAGTACACTCATCACTGAAAATACTCTGGCATAGGTGTCCTTAGTTTTGAAAGGTAAAAAGCAGTGTTCGCTTTTAGTCCCAGCCAAGGTGGTAAGCCAGCACAGCGGGCTGATTCCCTAGCCCATCTGAGCTTTTGAAAATGTATGAAAGCTGGAGGGAAATGAAGGAAGCCCTGTGTGGCTGTGACTGTCCTGGCTTCTGTGCTGGGAAGAGGATAGATAGCTATGCTTGTCCTGGCTGCTTGTCCTGGAAGAGAGATCTTTGGAAGCAAGCTTAAAAAAAACAAAAAACAAAAAAAAACAAATGGTGGCTGATGGAAGCTATGCCGTTAATCCTAGCTACTCAGGAGGCTGAGATCTCAGGATTGTAGTTTGAAGCCAGCCTAGACAGGAAAGTCTGTTGAGACTCTTATCTCTAATCACCCAAAAGCCAGAAATGGAGCTGTGGCTCAAGTGGTAGAAAACTAGCCATGCAAAGAAAAGTTCAAAGACAACAACCAGGCCCTGAGTTCAAGTCCCAGGACTGACACACACAAAAAACTTGGTGGTAAAATGATCATAGTATAAAACTTACCGTTTTGGCCACTTTTGAATGTGCAGTCGGGAGGCACTAAATTCCTTCACAGACAGTTCTGCTTTTGCCTCTTGTGTGGCTTTGGATCTGGTTTCCAATCAAATGGTAACTTAGACTTGGAGGACATAAGTGTCCTCAGCTGTACAAGCCTTTATAAAGCTTTCCATGTAAAGGCTGCATGGAGTCACGTTGGAAGAAGTATTTAAATATCACAAGAACAAGCACTGAAGTATGAGAAAGGAGAAGTTATCGACCTCCTGAGGGATATTCATTAGTCTGTTTTAATTCTAATTAACTTTATTTTATTGGTAGCACTATGTTTTGAACTTACACTTGAAAGCAGGGGCTCTACCACTTAAGCCATACTTCCAGCCCTTTCTTCGTTGGTTATCGTTTTTCAAATTGGCTCTTATATTTATACCCAGGGAAAGCTAGATCAGTGTCATGTTTGTGCTTCCCGTGGACCTGAGGTGACAGGCATGCACCATCACACCCAGCTGTTAGTGGTTGAGATGGATCTTGCAAACATTTTACACAGACTGGCCTCCAATGTTAATCTTCAGCTTTCAGAGTAGCTCAGATCTTCAGGCCCCTTCTACCCCAGTCAGCTCAGTGATATGTTAAAAAAAAAAAATTAGGCCCAAAGAAAAGAGGGAACACATGCAAAGTACTTTTGAGCTAAAACTTCGGACTTTATTCTACATTTTACAGGGTGGATGAGGAGCCAAAGGTACTTGACAAAATGGACATAAGGATAGCTCTGAGATCAGATACTATGGATACAAATGCATGGAAGGCATCACTTTTAAACCAGAAGAAAGCTTGATGTATCAGTTAAAAATATAAAAGAGAGAAAACATAAAAAAGAGAGTAAAGATGTAAGGAAAAAATAAAAGGAAGGAAAAGTGGAAAATGTGAAGAAAATGTCCAGAAAAGTCTTAATATGATGGTAATTACAATATATATTACTGGATTATCGATCAGAAGACATTCCCAGACCAGGTGAAACAGCATGATATAAACATAAGTTATCTGTAAGAAACACACTTTACAAGCAAAAGGTTGGAAATAAAAGGACAGAAAAGAGATAAAGCACACAAATAACAAGAAGAAAAAGATTAAGAACACAAGAGAAGGCAGCAGGAACTTCAATATATGATAAAGGATAAAGAAGGATTTATATATTATTGGTCAAATGAACACTGGGACAGGAAAATGTCACCATCAAAGACATTAGTTTCCTCCCTGACTGATAGCACAGGCCTATGGGCAGCATTTGGGAGACTGAGGCAGAAGAATGATGAATCTGTAGCCTGAGCTATATAGGAAGACACTGTCCTGTCTTAAGACACAACCAAGCCAGAACATAAAAAAAAAAAAAGAAACAAAAACTACATAGGTTTTTTTTTACAGAATGGTCTGAAAGTTTAACAGCAACAACTGATGAGATTACAGAGCAAAAAAAAAAAAAAATCAGTTGTATTTGGAGATGGTTAACATACCTTTCTCTCAGACTGGTAAGTCAAAAAAAATAGCAAATGTGAAGAAATGAGCAGCGCCATTAATAAAGTTGAGCTATTAGCACCCCACCTGAAATTGCATACTAAAGAAGCAGAATTTGTATTTTTGAGCTCAGGGAATGATTATAAAAACAAACTATATAGATGCCATTAAGGGAGCATCTATAATTTCCCAAGGATGAAAGTAAGGCAGATTAGGTTTTCCCTTACTCTACTATGGGTAATGAGAAATTACAAATTGATAGCCCCCCAAAGCATTATAGTTACAAATTAAATAACATAGATCTAAATAGCCCTTTGGTTAAAAGGGGATAAAAATGAAATTAGGATATTTTTAGAACTGAAAGAAACAAAATTGTAAATATTAGGACTGTGAGATAGAAAGCATTGCTATAAAAAGTACAACAAAGCAAAATCCAATGTAAGAGAAGGAAAGAAATAATACTGGTAAGTGTGGACAACATTGAAGTCAGACTATTAACACCAAGTGATGTAAGAGATTAAGAAAGTACAAACTTGGTTCTCTGAAGGGTAAATAAGCCAGGACTCCGACAGACACAACTGGGAAAGAAGACAAGCTAAAATAAAATACAGAACAACCAAAGAGGAAATAACTGTAGACCAAAGAGATTTCAAATGATTTTAAAAAAATATCTACTGATAAATTTGGTTTGAAAAGGAACTAAGATGAATAAATTCTGGGGGAATAAGATCATCAAATGAAATAGAAAACATGATTAGACTCATACATGGTAAAGAAATGTAGATGGCTGCAAAAGATTTTCCTCCTGAAAAACCCCAGGGGAGATTGTGTAGGTGAGTTTTACTAAACTTTTAAGGCTCAGTTCTTTATCATTTGCAAGCTATTCCAATAAATAGAAGGTAGACAGAAAGACACTCCACTTATTTTGTAAAGCTCCTGAAATTGTGATCAGAAAAATCAGTGAATGCTTTAAAGGAGTAAAATAAATAGTGGTTTATCTCAAACAGCACAGCAAAGATATTATTCAGCATGTATTTATGATTCAAGTTAGGAACTTCCTTATATAGGCTTCATACCAAAAGTCATATCAAAGATCATATGCAATGGCAATATTTTAGATATATTTCCCTAATATAGACAGCAAACAAGTACACTGACACCAGCCACTGTTTCCTGCAGGAGACAGCAGAGCCAGACTTTCAAGAAGGATGCAGTACACTGGTCAGGTACTTAAAGGTGGGAGGGTTGGGGACACACACAGCCTTGGGATGTAGAACTTTTGAAAGATCACACCACTCACTGTTTTTTATTTTGGTACCCTGTGTCTTATATATATGTTCTTCTGTTCTGGGAAAGGGAAGGTGAATAACAAAATGGTGAGAGAAAGAAAAACAAAGGGTGAACCAATGCAACAGTGATATAAGACACTACATTGGAATTGCATTTTATATCATGGGGTGAAGGGAGTCAGGGAGAGGGAAAAATGGGAGAAAAAGAGAGAGAGGTTAACAGTGTTCAACAATAAATGTATCATTACCTTATTATGTAACTGTAATCCCTCTGTACATCACCCTTACAATAAAATTATTAAAAAAAAAAAAAAGAAACAGGAGGTTTGTATGACCACCAGCATGGGACCTGGAGGTAGACATTTATTCATGTCCCATGGACCTTCCCCTTCTATTCCTCCCTCTTTTCCTCTTTCCCTCTTTCCTTCTGTCCATTCCCTCCTTCCCTCTTAGCAGTGTTAGGATTTGAACCAAGGTTTTCATGCTTACTAGGCAAGTGTTCTACCACTTAAACCATGCCCCCAGCCATGGTATGGTTTACTTATTTTTCAGGTAAGCATTGGAATTTTTTGCCCAAGGCCAGCTTTACATCATGGTTCTCCTAATTATGATCTTGTATGTAACAGGGGTCACAGGCATGAACTACAATGCCTAACTTAGAGATGGAGAGTTGTCTCAATAAATTTTTGCCTCTAATGGCCTCTAACCAGGACCCTCCCAATCTGCCTTTCAAGTCACTGGGATTATAGAAGTGAATCACTATATTTTGACCCCCAGGACCTTTTTAATAATAAAATAAGAGATTCATGGCAACATTATTCTAGAGCAGAATCTTGGGTGGAATGTGTTGGTTATATGCATGCAATGGAGGAAAGGCATTAACTGCTGCCACTATACACAGAGCATGTCAGAGGTATGATACATAAAACAGAGAATGTTAATAGCAGGGTGAAAGCAATAGCCCAATACTGAATTAAAAGTAGACACACACAAAACAATGTGCATTTTGCAAAAGTCCATGCAAAGGAAAAGCCCACTAAAACATGTTAGAATTGGTACTTTTTGAAGGGGGTTAGAGATGAGGGTGGGGAAGGATTTAGGAGAAAATCCACACATGAAATCATCTATATGTATCCACAAAGGGGATGCATCTTTCATGAACCATTAATAATAAAATACATGGATTGAAGAGTATGGTTAACACAAGCCTCTTCCCTTGAGGCTTAGAAAAAAGATGGTGACTTTTTTTTTTATACATTGATGATTTCTTCATATGTATTTGACTTTATGTTCTTAAGTCTAACGTGCCTGGTTACCAAGCTTTGTAACCATATACTTGGGTAGATATGTTATATTACCTGCATGGATTTAGTAAAAACATTAGTATAGTTTATGCAAACTTCCCCCTACAGTCAAGTATATCAATCATTAGGATTTCTTTAAAACACTGTAGTGAACATCTTTGTACAAACATTTGGTTGTTTTTCGGGTTGTCTACATAGGTAGAAAGATGCTCTATTACTATTTCTGTAAAATCAGGGAAGCTATTGGTCCTCTGCAGCTTCATTTGTTCCTAGATTGGTTTGCAGATGAAATGGCCCATGGTACTTGTGACAGGATAAGAAAGCACCTGGGAACAGAAGTGCTTAGTAAGCATTTAGTAAGCAACTCTTAGAAACACAATCACTACATTAATCAGTATGAACTTTTTTGAAGTTCATCTTACTTATTAGAATGGGCAATGTAAACAATAAAAAGCCCATGTCCCAGTTTACAAAACTACCATAGTAACAGAAAAGCAGTGAATAGAAGGTATGTTATATACTACTGATGTCCCCAGATAAAGCTATAGTGACTTTAATGGCATTCTGACAGGAGTGTGTTCAGCATTTGGCTCATCTACTCACTTTGTCTTTCTTGTATATCACTCCACAAGCATAAAGTAATTGTAAACCTGTTGTGGTTGCCTTGGCTTCATCTGGCTCTTAATCAGGGTGAAGAAACAGTTTGCCTGGCCACCCTTTGCAAGTATGGAGCATCCAGGTGATTGCTGAATCACATCACTAATGGTAAATGATTCAGTGAATTACTCTTGTTTAGTTTGCTACAATAGGCAAGTCTGATACACCAAATCTAACTTCCTAGTGGTCCTACAGGTGAATAATCTTGTTCTTCTCTTGGTACTCCTTTGTTCTTCTGTTACAATAATGATCACTGGTATTCCTTATATTATACTATACATACATTTTCCCCCTCTGGTCAGGGATGATTGGTAATTTACTTCTGAATGGTTAACATTTAAGAAACATTTCTCCCCCCCTCTTGTCAAATTAAATGTAGTCTTCCCCAGTTGGTATCCTTTGTTCTGTCTTTGAGTAAATATTCAGAACTCCACCAGGGATAGTTCTTACCACATTCTGCAGGTCCTTGGGGGCTATCTTTACCAAGAGCCTGTGGACAAGAGCAGACCTTCTTAGACAGAGCCATTATAATTTCTGATCAACATCTGGTGGCACTAAAATGTAGCCTTTAGTCACCTGGTATGAAATGCATTTTTCCATGTTGATGGCATCTTTGGGCAGCTCTGTAATGGATAATGTTGGCCACCAAATCCTTTAAAACAGTGCAAATTTGGGCTGGGGATATGGCCTAGTGGAGAGAGAGCTTGCCTCATATACATGAGGCCCTGGGTTTGATTCCCCAGCACCACATATACAGAAAACTGCCAGAAGTGGCGCTGTGGCTCAAGTGGCAGAGTGCTAGCCTTGAGCAAAAAGGAAGCTAGGGACAGTGCTCAGGCCCTGAGTCCAAGGCCCAGGACTGGAAAAAAAAAAAAGACAAAACAGTGCAAATTCCAGCAGGTTTCATTTTTACATACGTACACATTTATAATTTATGATGTTAGTAATAGAAATTATTTTCTCAGAGGGACTATTAAACAATTGATTTAGTATCTTTTTACAAAGTAGAAATAAACCTTAACTTTTTGTTACAGGGTTTGAGGGAGGGGGGATTCCCCGTCCCTCCGAGAGTCCACCACTCAGAGACAGTCTCAAGCAAAAAGATGGATTTATTGGGGGAAGCATAAAGAGAACTGACTACCAGGGACACAGTACAGACTTGGGAGCTGAAACTGTGACAGTGAAAAGTGGGCTGACTGGCCAGGGACACAGTGCAGACTTGGGAGCTGCCATCATGACCCCAAGCAGTCCTCAAATTGGGGTTTATAAAGGTAAAAGTGTAGCACAGATGTAGGAGCTTGATGCAGGGGGTAGAGCAAGCAACAAACAAGCCAATTACAGAAGCAAAATTTTGGGGTCAGGTTGACCTAATCTACTCCCCCCCCCAACATTTCCTACCATGTTTCCTTAATCAAGATGGAGTCAGCTCTACAACACTTTTAATTTACTATATTATTGAATATTTACTCTGGTGTATGCTTTTTCCTAATGCTATATTCTCATCAATAGTTCTTTGGACCTTAATATTATCATCTGAAGATGTAATGAGTGTACTTTTACATGTTTATTCACTTAAACTTTATGGGTTACTTACCTTGAATATGCATTTAAATTTGGTGAGAAATACAAGGAGAATTTTTTTTAAACCATATAGGTTAAAGTTAAGAAAATTCAATTCAAAGGGAAGCATTAAAACAACAACAGTAGTGAGACAAATGGAACAATGCAGAGAGCCTTGTCTGTTCTCCATGACAACTGATTTGAGTGGTCAACTAGTTAACAACTGATAGGAAAAGAAGTTTGATTTGACTGCTCAGTTTTTAAGGTTCTGTGATAAAGCCATCTCTGGGAAATGGAGCTATTGGTGGAGATTTTTTCTGGACACAGTGATAAGGATATAATTGTGACCTCATGAGCAATGCCTCAAGGTCTGCTCACAGTAGTCATAACTAAGAGCCAACTGGGCTGCCTAGGACACCCTCTGTCCACAGAGGATGAGGTCATCTGACATGGAGCAGGGAGAACAGCCAAGATACTTGATAGTCTTTCAAGTTTTACAATATTCTGCCATCTTCCACTGGAAGGCCATAATTTATGCCCAGGGTTCTTTGTTGGTATCTGCCCCTTTGTTCCTCATGACATACAGCTGGTACTCTGATATTTCAATGGGCAGTGTGTCTACCTGTTGTATCTCAGGGTGATGATCCACTGTTGTCCTTTACTCTCTCCTCCAGGCTCAGTGTTTCTCCCCCCCAATCCCTTCTCCATTTTTTTTCTCCTCCCATCTTCCCTATCTCTTCTCCTCTCTCTGTTTAGGGCTATCATTATTTTTTTCTCTCCTCACCCTGATTTCCTCTCAGTTCTAAGACTCAGGGATAACTCTCACATGAGAATAGTGACAAACATCACTCTGTAACCCCCAGCATAAGTTGGTTTGGGTCCTGCCTTAGGTGGCTACTTCCCTGGCTTTTTGAAGTACCAGTTAACTAATGGTTCATTTTCCCAAACGATTCTCTGCCTCTTACCACATGACAAGGTTCTCCATTTAATCCATTGCTCTTCTGAGAATGCTTCTAATTCTGTCTTATCTGGAGAGACTTCTTGTTTTCTAATGATAGGTTAATTTATAACAACACGATCATTAACTTGTGCCACAATCACAGATGGCAATGGCCCAGCCATGTCCCACAGCATCACACACCGAGGCACGGAGAGTTGAGCAATTTGCTGCACCAATGGCTCCCTGAAGGCATTTCAAGCTTTGTTCCACCAAGTACTTTATTTTAACACAAATTAATGTTATTTATTTTGCTCAGTGATTTTTGTCAATATATAAATTCTTAGAATTTATTATAATCACAGTTGCCTACTTTTTATATGTATGTCTTTAATCTGTAGTGATTTATGTGTTTACCATCTGTGGTATGAATTTTTCTGTCAGAATATGTATTGAAATGTATGCTTATACCACACACATTTGTTTTACATTTTCCCAGGGTGATAGTATTTCACATTTTGCGCAACTATATTTATTTAATGAAATTTGCATCTTCATGTTGAGATTCTTATTTTTAAAATTCTAGTTAGGTACTTCGTAGTATTTAATTTAGAGTTGGTCTGTTGAAGTTGCTTATTTATTTAAATATGGTAGGTTGAATTTGAACATACATAAAACATATTTGTATTACTGATCTACAAAATCTTGGCTAAGATGTTCTTATTGCAGATTATCTTTGTTAAGTGAGCAGCTTCTTTTTTTTTTGCCAGTCCTGGGCCTTGAACTCAGGGCCTGAGCACTGTCCCTGGCTTCTTTTTGCTCAAGGCTAGCACTTTGCCACTTGAGTCACAGTGCCACTTCTGGCCATTTTCTGTATATGTGGTGCTGGGGAATCGAAGCCAGGGCTTCAAGTATACGAGGCAAGCGCTCTTGCCACTAGGGCATATCCTCAGCTGAGCAGCTTCTTTTTTAAGAATTTACAAGTACATTCATAGTGATGATTCTCATAAAAATTACTATTAATTGCTGCAAAAGCTTTTGGTTTTTCCAAATATCATCCTGGTGCTTTGACCTCAGGGTCTGGGTGCTCTAGAGCCACTAGAACCACAGTTCCACTTTTGTTTGTTAGAGATAAGAATCTCATAGAAACAGTGCTGGAGGAATTACAATACCCAACTTCAAGATGTATTATAAAGCTATAGTAATAAAAACAGCTTGGTATTGGCACCGGAACAGGCCTGAAGACCAATGGAACAGAATTGAAGACCCAGAAATGAACCCACAGAACTATGCCTACTTAATCTTTGATAAAGGAGCTAAAACAATAGTATGGAAGAAAGATAGCCTCTTTAACAAGTGGTGCTGGCAAAACTGGCTCAACACATGCAACAAACTAAAACTAGATCCTTATATATCACCCTGCACCAAAATCAATTCCAAATGGATTAAAGACCTCGAAATCAAAACAGACACCCTGAAAACACTAAAGGAAGGAGTAGGAGAAACACTTGGGCTCCTTGGCGCAGGACGGAACTTCCTTAACAAAGACCCAGAAAGGCTACAAATCAAAGAAAGGTTGGACAAATGGGACTGCATCAAACTGCAGAGCTTCTGCACGGCAAAGGACATAGCTCGCAAGATAAACAGAAAGCCCACAGACTGGGAGAAGATCTTTACCGGCCATTCAACAGACAAAGGCCTCATCTCTAAAATATATGCAGAACTAAAAAAATTACCTTCTTCCAAAACAAAACCGCAAAGAACCAATAGCCCCCTCATCAAGTGGGCTAAAGACTTACAAAGAGACTTCTCTGATGAGGAAATGAGAATGGCCAAGAGACATATGAAAAAATGCTCTACATCACTGACCATAAAAGAAATGCAAATCAAAACAACATTGAGATTCCATCTCACCCCAGTAGGAATGTCATATATCAAGAAAACTAACAATAACAATTGTTGGAGGGGATGTGGCCAAAAGGGAACCCTACTTCATTGTTGGTGGGAATGTAAACTGGTTCAGCCACTCTGGCAAGCAGTATGGAGATTCCTCAGAAGGCTCAATATAGAACTCCCCTATGACCCAGCAGCCCCACTTTTGGGTATCTATCCAAAAGACCACAAATAAAGTCACAGTAATGCCACCAGCACAACAATGTTCATCGCAGCACAATTTGTCATAGCGAGAATCTGGAACCAACCCAGATGCCCCTCAGTAGACGAATGGATCAGGAAAATGTGGTACATATACACAATGGAATTTTATGCCTCTATCAGAATGACATTTTTCCATTTGTAAGGAAATGGAAGGACTTGGAAAAAATTATACTAAGTGAAGTGAGCCAGACCCAAAGAAACATGGACTCTATGGTCTCCCTTATTGGGAATAATTAGTACAGGTTTAGGCAAGTCACAGCAGAGCATCACAAGGCCCAATAGCTATACCCTTATGAACACATAAGATGATGCTAAGTGAAATGAACTCCATGTTATGAAGACAATTGTTATATCACAGTTGTAACTACTTTCAATGTCCCATGTGTATCTGTAGCTTCTATTATTGATGATGTTCTTGTATCACCTTCCTGTGGTTGTACCTACACTATCTCTGTATCTTATCTGAGTATATTGGAAATCGTGTATACTGGTATTGGAAGTAGGAAATTGAAAGGGAATACCAAATTTGACAGACACAGGGTAAAAAAAGACAACTACAAAAGCAATACTTGCAAAACTGTTCATGTAAGTGAACTGAACACCTCTGGGGGGGAGGAAGGGAAAGGGGGAGGAGGAAGGGGGGGTATGAGGGACAAGGTAACAAACAGTACAAGAAATGTATCCAATGCCTAACGTATGAAACTGTAACTTCTCTGTACATCAGTTTGATAATAAAAATTTGAAAAAAAAGATAAGCATAGCTCAGTATATTAGTACAGTGATTAATTTTTAGCAAATTACTATTTAATAGATAGATATCAAATGAGAAAATAAAACTATTTTATTGATAAAAAAAATAAAGATGCTGGCTCAGAATGAAACACTAAGGGTAAATAAAGGTCAGCTTGCTCAAATTCTAAAATAGATGAAAAATCCACAACCAAGGACTAATCCAAGTGCAAAGAATGGGAGGTGGCTCCTGATTATGTCTCATTCAATGATGGTGTCCAGAAGAGGATGTGGGGCAACCACAAGTTTGACTGGGTCCCAGTGGTTCTGGATATTTGACAAAGTGGTCCAAAATTTAAAAAAAAGAAAAAAGAATCTCATAGAATTTTCTGCCCAAGCTGGCTTTAAACTGCGGTTCTAAGATCTCAATCTCCCAAGTGATTTTCATTTCTCAGTCTCCTGAGTAGGTAAGAGTACAGGCCTGAGCCCCTAAGGTGTGGATAAGCATTTTTTGTCTGTTGTAGGGCTTGAACTCAGGGACTGGGCACTGTCCCTGAGCTTTTCTGCTCAAGGCTAGCACTTTACCACTTTGAGCCACAGTGCCACTTCCAATTTTCTTGTGGTTAATTGGAGATAAAGGTCTCACAGACTTCCCTGCCCCAGCTGGCTTTGAACCACATTCCTCTCATCTCAGCCTTCCTGAGTAGCTAGGATTTCAGGTGTGAGCCACTGGTGCCCAGCTCCTGGCAAAGCTTTTTAGATAATAAACTTTGAGAATGGTGAAGAGCTTACTGAATACAGTAGTCTTTTTTTTATTGTGGTCCTAGAATTTGAACTCAGAGCCCTAGTGTTTGCTTGGCAGATGCTTCACTGCAGAGCCAAGTCACTAGGCTTTTTATGACTACGTATCTTTTTTGAGATAAGGTGTCACTTCCTGCCTGGACACATGCCTCTGGAGGTTGATCTTCTAAGTTTAGACATCCATGTTCGCTCTCTGTCAGTGTTCATTAGGGGGGGGAAAAAAACACAAAACACCAGAAAAACAAAATACCAGAAAGGAAAGAAAAAGGGGACTGTGCTACTATACCCAGCTTTTCTCATTGAGATAAGAGTCTCGTAGGTTTCTTTGCCCATGTTGGTCTGGTCTCTTGATCCTCCTTTCTCATCCTTTCATGTAACCTGGGGTAACAAGCATGTGCTACTCTATGCCTAGCTATGAGTTCAGATGGGGGGTCTCATAATTTTTTCGGGCTGAGCTGACCTTGAACCACAATCTTCCCAATCCTTTTCTTACCTCCCAAGTAATTAGAATTGCAAGTGGAGCCATCAACATGTGACTTAAAAAATATAGGATTCTTTTTCCCCCCTCTGTCCTGGGGTTTAAACTCAGGGTCTAGAACTTGTTTGGTTTTCTTGCTCAACTGACACTCTACTTCTTAAGTCAACCAAGCCTCTAGCCCAAGTACAACATTTTTAATCAGAATGGGTTCATACTTTGAACTTGGAAAATCAATGTAGCATGTGTCCTGAGGAAGTGCACAGTGACCTGCTTTCTTGATGTTGAGTTAGATCTGCCGTCTGTGTTTTTAGAACTAATTGGTAAACTCTGCCAAGCTCTTAAAAAGCTATCAGTCTTTGTCTCTTCTCATCCTGTTATTGTCTTCTCTTTCTGGAGTTACTTACCTCCAAATCCATTAGGAAAATCTTTAAAACCTACTGGTTGAACATGTAAGTGGACAGGATGAATTGGCTTGCTACCAGGGCCTAACCATCAGTGAAACACATTAAAATAAAGCTTTCAGATCAGCACAAAGTCTTGTTTGTGTTTAATTCAGCCAATATCTGCCAGGTACTTAATATGTTCAAAGTAATGTGGATAATAGGATTAATAAGCCAGTACTTAATTTAAAGGAACTTACATGATTGTTTTTCCTATTGCTTTCCCAGACCATTAACTAGTTTGTAATATATCATGAATTTTGATAAAGTTAAGGTGGTTTAATTTGGGTTTGGAGTTGTACAGACATTTCAGGCTTGTGCTTTTTAGGCAAGCACCCTTACCACTTGAGCCATTCTTCCAGCCCTTTTTACTTTTTTTTTCAGATATATCTTATGTTTTTATGGTCAGACCCAGCCTCAGACCACTGAATCTCCTCCTTATGCTACTGATCTAGCTGGGATTACAGACATGAGCCACACCCAGCTTGTTTGTTGAAATGAGATCTTACTTTTTGCCTGGATGTGGCACTGAATCACACAACCTGTAGAATCTCTGCCACCTGAGTGACATGAGTAACTGTGCCTAGCCCTTAAGATATTTTTAATTAATAACAATCCTACACAAAAAGATCTCATTAGAGGAAGATGTGGCACCTATTTGAGAGTGAGACCTTTTAGTACTTCAGAGCAGGAAAATAGAGATGGTATTTATAATCAGTACAGAGAAAGATCAGAGGCACTGTGTCTGACTGGAGTAATATGTCTCTGTATGTCCTGTCCAAGCACAAACCACTGAATGGGCACAGGGGAGAGAGCTGGTAAATTGCTTCACAATGAGGAAACTCAAACTGGGGTTGCTGTAGGGCTATGTCTCCTTAAAGAGGACTAAGAAAAAAAAGTCTCACTGGAAGGAGTTTCTCAGCTGAAGGGCAGGTACAAGTTGGTTAGAGAAGGAAGCTGCGGGAGCATCCTTGGTAACCACCCAGAAGGGCCAGGAGGGGTCTGGTACAGGCAGAGTTGCCTGGGAAGGAGGTTGTGCTCCCCAGAGCAGTGGGAGCCCTAGACTAGACTTAAGTAGCAGAGTGCCTAGACACTCTGGTCACCATCCATATGGAGAATGAATAGAATTGGAGGACGGGTTGCAGAACCTGAGGCAGGAGTGGAAGCGAGGCTGACTTTGAACAAGGATCTGATCTTGATCAGCAGTACCCTGGACAGGCAGAAGATGCAGTTGCCCTCATAGAGGAATGGACAGTGGGACATGGCAGTGGGGCCAAACTTGTCCTATGGATGCTCTTTGTCAGCAGAAAGTAGGGTGTGTATTGCTCAAGGTCCAGGATGACAGTTGCTGGGAGCATGTGGTGCTCAGGCTGAGCAGCACAGAGTCAGCTGTCCACAGGAGAGCAAAAGCATTGGTGTGTCCATCATAAGAAGAACTACCTCACACCCTGCACCTGCTTAATGGCACTTCCTCCTAAGCCACGCTTTGAATGTAAAGAGCAATAATCAAATGATCTTCTCCGCGGGAGTGAGGTTAAGGATCCTGAGAAGCCCGGGGCCAGAGCTCAGCTAGGAACCTGCAGACCTTTGGGAGTCAGGCTGCATGGGGCTGTAGTGGCCAGGTAACTTGGTGATTTCTACTCTTTTCTTTTTGGAGGCATGCTGAGAAGCTCTGAAACACCCTACTGTTCTTCCATTTCCACTCTCTCCTTCAATGCTCATTAGGACAAAGAAAAAAAGAAAAGAAAATTACAGAAAAAGAAAATTTTTAAAAAGAAAAGACTAGAAACTGAGAACGTAATTGGGCCAAACCCAAACAGCATGTTTTGTTATCTTTTCTGACAGATTTGTCAATTCTACATGCATTTATTGATTCTTATTAAAGGCCATTCTATTTTAGGTGTTGTTCTGCATGGAGCTGCTGTTTGCCTTATGGTTCTAAAGGCAGAAATTCCTAATCATTTAATTTGGTTAAGATGGAATGATTTGGCTTCTGCAGTTGAGGAGCATCTCTCCCTGAATAGATCTTAGGTACCCCAGGTTAACTGTTGTTAAAGGAAGTTAGAACCTGGTTTGGGGAATAGAGGTTAGAACCCAGGCCTGGACTGTGGGCTTTGCTGGTGCAGGTTGCCTCACACTAACAAGCAGAGCTTCCATTCCCTCCACATTGCTAAGGAGAGGAGGAAGGATGAGTGCCACATTGTGCTGCTTATGAAAACCGAAGATAAATATTTTGAGTTATGAAACAAGCCAACTGCCAAGCCATACTAAAGGAATAAAGGAAGAATAGATAAGATGTGACAGAGTCCACTGAAATGAATCAATTAGGATTCTAGAATTAAGAAATAATTCCCAGTTTCATGAATCAACAACATCAAAGGCATTTTCTCTGGGTTGTAGGAATGTCTTGAGTATGAGCTGCCATGTAGGAGCCCTTGGTACCCACAAAGTACAGGGTAATTACTTCTTGAGTTGGCCTTTCTGACCTTGGCAAGTAGTTGAAATCATCTCTGTGACACAGGAAGCCAAAGTCCCCTTCATTTCGCATAAGATAGATTCTTAAGTCAGAACGTAGGTATTAGCTCCGGCTGTGTGACAGAAACCATAGACTGGGGCTTACATGGCAGACATGGGTTTCATAGTTCTGGCACTCTGGGATCAAGGCCAAACCAGTTCTTAGTGAAGAGTTCTTCCTAGCATATTGATGCCTGCCTTCTCTCCATGTCCTTACATGGACTTGCCTTGGTGCACACATGTGGTGGGGAAGAGCAGTCCAGCTCTCTGGAGTCACTTATAAGGGCACCGATTTCCTCTGCTCTGGTACTTACACAGGCCTCATCTCCAGATCCTTCAAACATGGCTTCAAACAGATAAAATCAGGAGGGGACCATTCAAATTGAGCCCCTGTTGATAGCTCTCACCTGTAATCCTAGCGACTCAAAAGGTTAAGATCTGAGGATTGCAGTTCAAAGTCAGCCTGGTCACAGTGTTTGTGAGACTCTTGTCTCTGAATAACCAGCAAAAACCATAATTGGAAGTGGGTCTTGAGTGTTAGAGCATCAGTCTTGAGCAAAAGCTTGAGCAAGAGCTTGAGGCCCTGAGTTCAAGCCACAGTACCTGCACCAATAATAAATTTTTAAAAATGTGTATATATATATATATATATATATATATACTTTTTCTGAAGGAAAACATACTAGATATAGTAGTTTCAACAGCTTTTGATTTTGCAAACTCAAGAAAAGTGAATCTAAAGAAAGAAACAATAAAATCTCATTAAGTGCTTCAAAGGGGCCATCTTGGTAAGTGGAATAAATCTATGCAGGGAAAGTTTTAAGGATCAACTTATTAATAGCATTCAAACCCTTCAAGTTTTCTTTGTTCTTTTAAAGTTGCAGGAATGAACAAACAGGCTTCCCAGTCTATCATGTATCATTGAAACTCAAAACACACTGGCATTTATTTTGTTACCAACTAGAAGGCTGCAAATCTATTATTTATTTATTTTTATTAGAGGTGCAGATTGCAGAGCAAGACCTGTGAATAGCCAACAGAAACAAGACCTGGGCCCTTTCATCTCTGCTCAGTTTTTCCCGTGTGACTCGGGCCAGCAGTGCTTCAGGGTGTCTGATCCCCTAATGAGTGTTTGTTTACCTGGACTCTGTCCAGAAAATAAAGAAAAAACTGAGGAAATTCTTAAATCCCACTGTACATTGCACAATTGATTTTGAATTGTAATTAGTAAAAACTACCTAATTTTCAGCTCCTCTACATTTTCCTTCCATCTAGATAAGCTTTGGATCTCATTCAGGTCATTCTGAATAATGTAGAATAATGACGCTTTGCTATTCAGACTCCGCTTTTATGGCTGTCCCCTCCCCCATACACAGTGGGTCCCTTGGGGTCATCACTGTTTACAGATTTCTCCTGGAGGCCTCACCTAGGTGGAGGCTTCTAGAATGACACTGTACACCTTTACCTTACTCTGTACTTGTTAGGATGGCTCCAAGTGAGGACGTTACGCGTTACCTGATTACCTGCTTTCCCAAGTGAAGAGTGCACTGAACATTATGTGAAGTCCCATTATGCAGCTGGACAGCAGTGCTGACCACAGTTGGATATGTCTTACTCACTAATGTGTCTGTCTGGTGTGTGTGTGTGTGTGGCGATGGGGGGTGGGGACTGCTGGTCTTAAACTGAGGGCCTTGCACTCATGCTTGGTTTTTTCTGCTCCAGCTTCTCTGCTGGCTAATTGGAGATGGAGTCTTGAAGACTTTTCTCCCTGTTCTGGTTTCAAACTGAGTTCTTCAAATCTCACCCTCCCGAGTAGCTAGTATTACAGTGGTATGCAACCAGCAATGTATCAGTCTTTCAAGGAGCCAGTCTAGTTTGTAGATTCCCTACCCTGTGTTATCCTGCTAATAACCTCCTCGTGTGAATACTTTGTTTGCTCTGTAGTAAAGCTACCAAGATCTGTAACTTGCTAAACAAAAGGCAAATGATAGTCAATTCTCTTGTTTTTCTCCAGCCTATAAAACATGGCTTATACCCATGTGAATTATGTGGCTGTGCTTTGCCTGCGTTAAGCTATGTGCACAAACTAAAAAGAGTGCCTTTATTTGCTCCCCAGGAGCTAGAGCTCCGTATTATGTTCCTGGTGCTTCTTTGATTCTGAAGGGAGGTATTTACTTGTGAATTGTACACATGGTCCCTATAAAGCAGAAGTCAGCTGCTGTTTGCTGGGACTGTCTAAGCCTGCCCTTGGGGGAGATATTTAATTTCCTGGGAGCCAGTTGGGCATCCAAGGAAACAGAGTCTGGTATATATTCATTTGCCTTTCCAGTATGGCCAACAGACTTTCACCATTGTTCACCAGTGGCTACCTCCTCACATATCCCCTGTGTCCAGCCGACCTTGCATAGACAGGCCCACACTCTGCAGCCTTTCCCCTGCCTCTCAACCATTCCAGAGGAACGTCCAAATCCTTCAAGTTTTCTTGGTTCTTTTAAAGTTGCAGGACTGAACTAACAGGCCTTTCACCTGTTTTTCCAGGAATGGACAAAATAGATCTCTCTAGGCCCATCTTTTCATTTCCTTTTTTTTTTTTTTGTATACACTGTACTACAAGTCATCCCAGTAATATGTAACAGTAATACAGTCATAGTAACAAGAATAACTCATTATAGTGTTCTGAGGTTGGTCTTAGTGTTTATCCCATTTTACAGACAAGGCAACAGAGACAGGAATATGCAGGTATTTATCCCAATGTCTGCCACTGGCCTCTTAACTCACCAGAGGTCCAGGCTTTGTGACAGTGGCACTTGTGGACAGATGTGGTGCTGCATTCCCGCTGCTTTGGACATCATGGGCCATTGGAGATTTCCTGCCCCATGAAGCTGGCTCTGTTCCTGACCTTCCCTTTTCCCTCTCTGCAGCTACTCCCAAGTGTAACCATTGGGCTGTGGATCCTAGCAGGAGCTCCATTCTCTCCAGGTGACTAATACACATGGGATTCTTCCACTCTGCTGCTGTTTATCAGACCCGGAGTGCATCAGACTATTGAGTTAAAGAACAAATGTGTAGCCATGAATGGGAGGTGTTTCTATTTTACAAATGAAGGCACTGGGGTACTTGCATTTTTGTACGTCATATCGTCCCTTAGCCATGGTAAAAGCCTCTTGAAGGCAGAAACTATGTTTTTTTTCACTTCCTGCATCCCCAGACAACCTTTCATAGGTCCCTCCAGCAAAAAGGCCTGAAGTGACTCCACTGCTTGGTTCAGTTCAAGGGCAACCTGAAGCTGTCAGAAAAACAATAGGAAGAAAGCTGAGCCGAGAGGGCCAAAGCTGATGAGAGACCCTGTGGCTTTCCTTCTTTCCCCCTTCCCAAGGCATTCATTTTATATTTCTCCTTGGTTTGCATTACTTTCCTCCATAAAATGGGGGCTTTATGAAAATACTACCATATATTGTACATAAAGGAAACCAGTTCCCTTCAGTTCCTCTGGCTGAGCCATTAGGTTTCTCCACACCAGCCCCACATCACATATGGAGAAAGATTGTGGCAGAGGATAAATAAATTGCATAGATATTGATCATGCATCAAGGAATTCACAAGTTTGTGGTACAGTATGCTCACAAAGTGCTCACTCTGGTTTCAAGCTAGTCCTAACCAGAGGTTGGGGTGGAGAGGAATGGAGCATTTTGCTAAAGAAAGTCAAATCAGAGACCATGGACAAATCGGTGTAAACATTCTCCCAGCCCCTAGTTGCTTCTTGTGTTCAGGCCCTAGCTGTAGCCATGCAGACTATATATCAGCATGACCTTGTTTACAGCTCCCAGACTAATGAGGATTATCATTTATGCCTGAGAGTATGTAAATTTGGCAGTTCTTGTTCTAAAATAACATTCTCCATCTTTCTGGGAGTAGACGGCTTTCTTAGTAAACAAGTTTTTAGTTTATTATGTTACCATTTAGAAGCTTTCTTCTTCTGGTGCTAAATTGCTCTTAAAGGTGACTGATTCATAAAGAATATTTTATTTGCTTTGAAATCTTACTCAGTTTTAAATAGTACCAGGATGCATGCAGAGTCAGTATCCACCATCAGAGATAGGTGAGGTGCTTAAACAGTGGAATTGACATCTGTATTTATACCTTTAAGGGGTTTCTGCTCTCCAGTTCATGGTTTATTTCTGTGTCATTCGCTGAGGGGCTGTTAGGTGCTGTTATGTTCACTGAGGGGCTATATCGTGTATTGGGATATCTTGGAGAATAACAGGTATAAATAACATCAGTCTCTGCCATCTGAGCTCTACCTATTGGTAGGGGGTAATAAAACAAGTATACAGTAAGAGAAGAAGATGAGAGGTACAGCAGACAGCACAGGACACAGCCAGAAGGCTACATCCTCCTTGCCTTTTGCCACAGCAGAATTCATGTAGGCATAGAGAGAAGTGGCAGGCATTTCAGGTGCAGGTAACCTTCAAGGAACCGTGAGAAATTTAGTCTGGTTGAAGTAAAAGTCTCATGGCAACAGAGCAAATAAGAAAAATAGAGCTGGAGCCCTGTTTTGGGGTCATACTTCACTTCATCCCTCGCCATTCCAAGAGGGAAAACAGGTGCCTATCTAATGTAGTCAATGTTAGCCACATTTCAGGTTTGTATAGCAAGGAAAATAAATGGATTTGGATGATTTTTTTCCCAAGTACGTTTTTGCAAACCCAGTTTGAGGTTTTCCCAGGAGGGAAAAAGATTGTGCCTAATCAAGATTGGGAAATAAAAAGGTCTTTGTTCTAAGACTTTTTAGAGCCACTGGTCTGTCTGTAACCTTTTGGAGGGAGTGTTAATTGTAAATGATGGTCAGACCTCTACTGAGTACTTACTTCACCTTGTTGCTGTCCCATGAACTCTTTCTCCCCCAGAATGTTGCTGTCCTCTCTGCCTAGTTCAATGTAAAGCCCCATCTCTCAATGGCCTCACATTCACTCCCTCTGCCTCCTATTTGGGTTGAGTTTTCCTTCTGTTCCTTTGCTTGGGTAGGATGCTGCATTCACATTATTCCTGAGCAGCCCTAGAGTAAAGACCCAGGGGACGTAGCTCCAAGAATGAGCCTTGGTCCGTGAAAACTGGGGAGGTATTGCACTGGTGGATTTCCCATTCTTTCTTCCTTCCTCTCCATGGACTGCTCTTGTGTGCTTTTTTCGGAAGACTTTTCAAAGAATTCACACAGGCCTGAATATGTCCTCCAAAAGAGGGCTGGTGGGACTTTGGGTCTATGCCGGTGCTGCAACCAGAAACCCATTTCTTAACATTCTTCCTGGTTTCACACAACTTTTGCTTTATCTTCTTCTGCCCAAGCTCACATTTCTACAATAAAGCTAGTATTTATTCCTGGTCTCAGGTTCTGCTTTCTGGAGAATTGAAGCCAGAAAAAAAAAAAAAAGGCTCCTGATTTCTTTGGGCACTGGAGACCCATGTTTTCCATGACTCATTTTGGCAAAGGGCAGTCTGATGACTCCGTAGTCTGAACAGGTGCACTGAGCTTTAAGAATGAGCAGTTTGGCACTAATGCAGACAAGAAGGTCAGGGACTGGGCAGTGGGAAGTTGGTGAGGTAAATCAGAACTCACAATAGAGGAGATATTAGAAATTAATGTTTAGGGATAGGTCTTGTAGGAATGATGGAAGAATGGGCAGGTCAGCTACAGGGGGAGGCTGAGAGGGGAAGCTAGAGCTGGCACACATAGGTTTAGACACAAAGAGGAGGAGGTTCTTTTGTAGAGAAAGGACTGTGGTAGTAGGAAAAGAGCTGAGGACACGGAGCCACTGAGAACACCAAAGAGGAAATTGATCCATACCCTTGATTAATGACATGAGTAGCCACTTGTGAATGAAATGGAGAATGGTGGGTGCAAAGCTGTGGTGTGTGCAGTGGTAGGTGGTGGTGAGGGAGCACTAAGAATCTGGAGTTGGGCACGCAAGGAAAGAAGAGAACAGTTACACTGTACATGAGAGCTAAGGGAAAGGTAACTTAGGTGAACCAGAAAATCTACAAGCAAAACAGATTCTACTTCTTTTGTCTCTGAAGTTATTACATAGATTTGTCAGCAGGAAAATTTATATTTCTTTTTCCTACTGACAGAGGTTGGTGGTAATGTGATTTGAAGGGTGGCTGGCGTTTTGGAGCCTTTGCTATTTCTTTGTTGCTCAAAGAGATCTAGAGTAAATGACTCTTTGATTTAGTGAGCCTTTAGATAGGCAAATATGGAATCCAGAGTTAATTGGATGGAAGAGAGCTAGGTAAATTGCTGTACATTTCTTTTAAAAAGTAAAAGTGAAGGAAATTGGTTTTGCGGTGGGACTGACCTAGGTGGTCAGCTAAGAGGTATACTGAGTCAAAGGGGAGGGAACCTAGGGACTTAAACACTGAGTAACCTTCAAGGAGGTGTGCGGTACAGACAAGGCCAAGAAGTGTCTTGGGTGGGAAGGGAAGACAGAGAAATTCAAGAAACACAAAAGACTAGGCTCTGATGGGCTAATGTGGACCATGTGATTGGATAAGAGTCTTGAATAGACAGGTTTGTCCATTGATGTGCCATTTAGAAATTTGCAAAATTGAGGGAGGTGTGGAACCCTCTACATTATGTAGAAAAAGACCACAACAGCAATTTTGTCATAGTGTCCCATGGACAGAACAAATCTGCTACCTGAATATTGGAGAGGGGAGAATTTTTTGTTGGTTTATAGGCAGGCAAGAGGAAGCACACATTGGAGAGAGATGCCACTGCCACAACTAAGAGGTACTGTGGCTGGAGAAAGTATAGGGAGGTGATACAGTATACTGTATTGTATGAGGCAGTGATGGTTGATGCAAAGTAGCAAGCATTGCAATCCAGTAGTCACCATGGTTGCTGGCTAGATGAGAGAAAAGGAAATGCAGATTTGGGGTTTGGCTTCTCGCTATGCCAATCCTATCCTATGCTTATCCTCACAGATAGGCTGAGATTCTCCCAGGTAGATATTCTTGGATGAATCTGAAAACCTTGTGGGAATGACTGGTTATGGGTCCAGAAACAATAGTTGAGTCCTAACAGAGAACTCTTCCCACAGAACTAGGGGAAAGAAAGATTTGAGAGTAGCAATTGGATCACAGCCAAAGTCAGAAGAGTATAAGAAGACGATGGGAAGAAATGGTCAAAAGGGGTTTAGGGAGTTTGAGATTTTAAGTGTTTTCTGCCTGAACTAGTGAAAGTTCTATAGAGAAATGAAACTAATACTTGGTACATATGTGTATGTAAAGCACGAGAAAGAGAATGACTGTGGAGGTCGAATGATCTTATAATCTACCAGATGCAAACTAGAGACGCAGGAAAGCTGATGAGAGCCACTGATGTGGATTCCTGTCTGAATTTGAGACCTGAAAACCAGAAGTGCTGGAAGCAGAGAGAGAGGGATGTCTCAGTTGAAGCACTGAGGTCAGGGTATGTGAGCTCCATCTCCTCCACCTTTCCTTCCCTTCAGATTGAATGATGCCACCAGCCTTGGAGATGGTTTTCTGCTTTATTCATGCTACCAATTTAAATGCTCTTTTCCTCCAGACACCCCATAGCCCAGTTAAGATACTATGTCACATTAACCATCAAATTGTCCTTGACCTGCCTTGGATTGTTAACCCCCTTTCCTTGAGCATATCTTATCTCCATATCTAAAGGTTAAGCTCCTCCAGACCAGGGCCCCCATGTCTTCTCCTGTCTCATCTCTGGACCTAACATATGCCTTCCATGCACTAAATGTTCAATAAAAAAATGTGTTGGATGCTTCATTGATCCAATAAACTTATGTCTATGCCAATACACAAGTGCTCTTGAAAAGCTTTGGGTAAATCAATTCTTTGTAAATTGAATCTTATTTCAAATGTAGGGATGTTCCACATTTCAAGGACCCAAAAGATTTAGCATCTTTTGTGAATCCAAGAACCTTTGGCTCTGCTGTTGTCATTTTACAGATAAGCAAGCTGAGTTACAGAGAAACTAAGGGAGTTCTCACAATCTGATTCTACTAGTCAAACATAAAGCTTCTTCTTTTTTTTTTTTTTTTTTTTCCTCAAGGCTAGTGCTCTGACACTTGAGCCACAGCACCACTTCTGGCTGTGTTCTGTATACGTGGTGCTAGGGAATTGAACCCAGGGCCTCATGTATATGAGGCAAGCACTCTTGCCACTAGGCCATATCCCCAGCCCCAACATAAAGCTTCTTTAAGTGAACTATATACCATATTCTAGTTGTTCAGGTCAGGAACAGTTGGATGACAAGCCCAGGTGTGGAATTTATCACCTTAGGTGAAACATTGTATCCTCAGAGGATTTGTCTCTAGTCTGCAGAGATTTAGGTTTATTTAAATGGAAACATTCTTGCAGTAATCCAAGAATGTGTATTCTGAACTGCTTTGCAGTTTGTAGTAGTTTAAGAACAGAGACCAAAAGACCAGAAAAACAGAGAACACTGATGGGCCAAGAAAATTAACTTCTCAAAGCATTTTATTTTTTTGTGTGATTTGTGGGCCATGATGAATGTGCTGGATAGGTGCCAGGCCCTGGGGTCCTGCAGGGTGTGTTCCTAGATTTGCTGTTGAAGTGATGAAAATCTTTTCAGTCAGTAGCTTAATGATAAGTATGAGAAAGATGTTGGAAAAGATTTAGTGAAATCTTTGGACATCTTACTGATTGAATTATTCATTTTAAATTGATTGGCTTTTATCAACATCTGTATTGGGTTGATTTAGTTTCTTCTTGCTGTGTTCTAGAATAAAGTAATTTATTAGATGTGATTGAGTTGAGCAAAGAGTAAAACTACTTTAGATCACAATTTTGGATGATTCAAATAAAAGAAAGAAAAACAGTCAAGGTATGCATTTGATTTGTTCTCCTTGCCATTTTTTTCTGCTTGTCACAACTGGAAATATATTCCTTGCTTTTTTTTTTTTTTTGTCAGTCCTGGAGCTTGGACTCACGGCTTGAGCACTGTCCCTGACTTCTTTTGCTCAAGGCTAGCACTCCATCTCTTGAGCCACAACGCCACTTCCGGCTTTTTCTGTTTATGTGGTGCTGAGGAATCGAACCAGGGCTTTGTGCGTGCTAGGCAAGCATTCTACCTCTAAGCCACTTTCCCAGCCCTACTCCTTGCTTTAAAAAAAAACACAACAAAACTTTTTCCAGTTGTTATTTTAGTGTCTTCATGTAGAATAGTGCATAAGATGTGAAGAGCAACAATTAATATGTACAGATGTAATCCAGCAGCATTTTGCAATATCAGTGTACTTCATTTCTTGCAATTTGGAAGTGTAGAAATGTTTACATCCATTTTATAGAACTGGAAACAGATTCAGAGGGATAAAGAAACTTGATCAATAGTGAGAGCCTGTTGCATTTGGTGCTCCCCAGCCTCTCCACTTCTTTATCACCCTCCTCCACTCTGTCTTCTGTTCCTCAGTATCCCCCCCCCCCACTCACCAGTGCTCTTGCATCCCTCTACCTCCATCTGTCCTGCTCACCAGCACCTCCACCTCTATGCTTCCAGCTTGCCACCACCCACCCCTTTAGCCTCTACCTCCAGCTCCCTCTCCTTATAAAGCCCACTTATGCGTACGTTTCACTTTCTGTGCCTTCATTAGTTATTGTCAGCTGTTGTAACCACTGTTTTTAGAAGATGTCATCTACCTAATAACCTTTTTTTTTTTGGGGGGGGGGGTCTTGGTCATGGGGCTTGAACTCAGGGCCTGAGCACTGTCTCTGAGCTCTTCAGCTCAAGGCTAGAGCTGTACCACTTTGAGCCACAGCATCACTTCCAGTTTTCTGGTGCCTAATTGGAGATAAGAGTCTCATGAATTTTCCTGCCTGGGTTGGCTTTGAACCATGATCCTCAGATCTCAGCCTCCTGAGTAGCTAGAATTACAGGCATGAGCCACTGGTGCTAGTCTAATAACCTCTTGAATAACCAGTACGAAAAGCAATGATGAATCTACATTATCTAAACACAATCTCTGTGTGCATCACAGTCTCACCCTGAGCTGTGTGCTGCTTAAGCTAGTCATGCAGTGCTGTGCCTAGAATGTATAAGACAACAATAACTGGAAATTCACTTTTCATGTTAGCTAAAATGCAAATATTAGGGGAGAGGACAAAGTATGTATGGACCTATAGGATTAAAAAGTGAAGTTGAAGTGTGTGTCTTATAGTAAGTAGCTTCAAGCTGTGATCCCAGACCCCCAGGGTCCTTGATCACTTTGGTAGCTTGTTAAGGGTGCTTAGTGGTCAAAGTTGAATTTCAGTGGCTCTAAAGAAGATGGATAAAGTTTAATTTTTTTACTTTCTCCTCCATTCTCATTTAAGTGTTTAAAAATCAAAGTCTGGTTAACTAATGCTATAGACAAAACATAGTAGAGAAGGCAGGTTATGGATAAACCAGAAAATTTTCCACAGAATAAAGTTTTAGTATTTTTAAATTACATAGCAAAGTTAATGAAATAGACTATACCAAAAACTGAATTGACAGTATAAAATATTCTTGTTTAGCTTCGAAAAATGAATATTAATAAGTTTAAAATTACTAAATCACAGTAATTTCGTGGTTTATGCAACAGAGGTCTGTTAATTACAATTGAGAGTCTTTGGGGGAAGTGTGCTAATTTCTAATATCTGTGTGTGGTCTTCTCTAATTTTTTTCAGTGGTCTCAGCCTTAGCTGCACACTGAAAGCTGTAGCAAAGCTGTAAAAATGCTCATGCCAGCCCCAGCACATTTAACAAGTCAAGGGTCAGAGCTGGGCATCAGCATTTTAAAATGTGCAGAAGTAAGAACACTTGTTTCTATTTTAATAAGTGTTTGGTCCTATTATTTTTTTAAATATAGATTTCTAGATTTTAATCTTTGTGCTTTATAGTCACAATAGTCAGAGCAAAGCAGGCCAGATCAACTTATGGGCAACTCAAGATGGACCTTTATCTTCCTTCACTGATTTGATATTTCAGATAGTCATTATTATTAGGATTACCCTTTTTCTTTCACAGTATCTTAATACTGAGAGCCAGGACCTTTGTTTTTTCTGAAACATCCCCATAGACCTTTTTGAAACTGTTCTGAGCCTGCAGGGCATGGCTAGACCTAGCTGTTAATTCCAGCCTTTCATCTGACTGACATGGGAAGGATCACCGGCCACCTAGGGGAGGCCTGACTGCTATTAATTCCTTCCTGAAT
Source organism: Perognathus longimembris pacificus (assembly GCF_023159225.1). NCBI lineage: Eukaryota > Metazoa > Chordata > Mammalia > Rodentia > Heteromyidae > Perognathus > Perognathus longimembris. The sequence continues at coordinate 77,163,878 of NC_063161.1, read as the reverse complement.
GTCCTTTATGTGCCTGCACAGAGGCCTTGGCATTGGGGTAAGTTGTGAAAGTCATAACATTAAAGAAATAGTTTGTGCTGGCTGTTGGTACTGACATTCAGAGGAGCAAATTACAGTAATTGTGGGGACTTTGTCCTTTGAGTGATCGCTACTTTGTGGTGGTCCTACTGTGCACTGAGGACTGAGAAAAGCATTAATAATCTGGATGGGGCCACAGAAGCTAGACTATGGACAGAGTCTTCATGCTTATTTAGGGTCAGGGTGGACCTTCAGAGTGTGCATATGTTGCTTTTCTTTGCATTTCAAACATGAAGCTTAGTTTTTTTTTATGTTCTACTGTTTATGCTTTTTTCTGAAGTAATTTTTTATTTTATTTGCTTGGGACTCATGGCCTAGGCACTGTCCCTGGCTTCTTTTTGCTCAAGGCAAGCACTCTACCTCTTGAGCCACAGCCCCACTTCTGGCTTTTTCTGTGTACGTGGTGCTGAGGAATTGAACCCAAGGCTTCATGCTTGCTAGGCAAGCACTCTACCACTAGGCCACATTCCCATCCTCTCCTGAAACAATTTTCATAGCAACTCAGTTTGTTCATAGTAGCTTAGGATGTCCTTCCTATATGTACAAGGAAGAAGAGCCGAAAGTTGAATCCTAGTTAACATACTATTTTCTTATTTGTCTTTAACGAAATAAAATGAGATGTCATAAAAGAGGGGGCATAAAATTCTTATTACTCTGAGTTTCATAATTACTTGTTTGCATATGAGTATTCTGTATTTCCAAATTTAATCATTTCTCATGCCTTTTTACTTTGTGAAACTTTTTAAAATTTTTTTGTAAAGTTCATCCAAAGGGATAATAACCTTTAGTCTGAAATGTTCACAAGTTATTTAGATCAGGTTTAGTAGATCTGGAAGGAGGTGCAAAGTTGGGAGGGAGGGAGGTTAAAAATTTTCCACAGAAGGCTTCTTTTTCTGATTCCCTGATCCAGATTACAAACAAGGCTATTGATGGTTTCGTGAAGAAACAAATGAATATGTTTTTACTATTTGTGGAAATTAGAGTTTTGGAACTAGGCAGGCCTGTGTATCACTGTCTGCTCTATTTTTGGAGGTAATGGAGGAAGTATTTCAACCTGATTACTGCCTGTGGAGTGAGGAATCTCTTAGTATTTGACTGACCACCTGCTGATACTTTATTTCCTCAGAGCTCCTCAAGTCATTATAAGAATCACCCAACAGTTTGAAATCAAAATGATGTCTTAGTATAAAATGTCAGCTATCGTAAAAGATTATGCTCCATTTTAAAATATAATTGCCACCTCCCCCCCCCACGACACACCTTACAGTTCAACATTTCAGAATAACAAAATTCTTGCAAAATGAGAAGAAGCATTTCAGTTGAAGCCTTGCAAATGTGAGAAACTGCCTTCTACTTTAAGTCTTTTAATAGTCTAGATAATTATAACTCTACACTCTGCCCTTTTCTTTCTTCCTACCTCCTGGTCATTCTTGTGACATTTTAATGGCGCTATTTTGTGTGTCTGCTGATGAATTCTGCCAAGTGAAGGTTATTTATTTACTTTTGCCTGAGCTGCATTTACTTATCTTGGTAGTGTTTCCTTTCTTTGCTCTGCTCAGACATTCCTTCCCATGCCATTGTATAATGCTCAGCAGGCTGGTGAAGTGTGGGGCCTCTTGCTGGGAGAATCCTGCATGGCTAAATGTCACAGCTTCATGCAAAGAACTTGGCCCAATCTTAGCAAATCCAGAAATGGCTTCTGTGGTCACATATTAACAGTTTATCTGATCATTAGGTCGTATTTTGTAGCACTAAAACTGGCTTTTAATATATTGCCTCTTAGAATTTTTTGAGGCGAAAGTGAAAACTGTCCAGGACGAAGCCTGTGGGCCACATCCTCCTGTTCTACTGAAGCCTGCAGGACAGAGCAGAGGAGATGAGGACTTGGAAAGAGATGACTTGACTAGAAAATGTTTACCTGAGTGTTAGAAAGAGCCTTACAGCTAAAACTTAATGGAAATGCTCAGGAGAATCCTGTCTCTCTTCCTTGTTGGCAAGAGCATTTGGGTTGATGTGTGAGGTACTGTTTTCAGGAGTTTAATTCATTTTAAGGTTAATTCCTGGATATTGAGAATACTGTCCTTATCTTCTCAGCCTGTTGGGGTTTTGGAAATAAGTATCTTGCATCCAGTTCTGTGCAGGCAGCAATTATTGCTCCTGTTCTTCCCTTGCTCATGTAAGGTTATGCTGGCTCTAGAGACAGGCTCAGGCTGTCCCTCACTTGCTGCTCTGGGGATTGCCCTTGATCCAGATGAACTTAATCTAATTTTCCTTTCCTTAGATACCTTAGTGGTTATCTTGCTGGAACTCCACTTGTTTTTAAAATGATTATTTTGAAGAAAATATTTTTTAACTTTTTAAAAATTTAATTGTATTGTCAAGGTGATATACAGTGGAGTTAGTTATGTACATAAGATAGTGAGTACATTTCTTGTCAAACTTGTTACTTCCTCCCTCATTTTTCTCCCACTTTTTCCTCCCCACCACCAAGTTAGACAGTTCATTTCCAACAAAATGTCTTGTGAGTATAGCTATTGCATTGGTTTACCATTTGTCCTTTGTCTCACCAGTTTGTTGTTCTCCTTCCCATCTCTAATTGAGATAGACATTATATATATTACCCAGTGTACCAAAATCAAATACAGTGACTACAGGGGGTAAACCATAGGGGGAAGAAAAAACAAAAGAAAAAGGAAATAACTTCACATAGTACATTAAAAGCAACAGCAACAAAGAAAAACCTCTTGTTTCCATATCTTGGAAAAACTGGATGATATCTTCTCAAGATGTTTTCTTTCCTGTTCTCCTGTTGCTGGCTTCTGCTAAGGACCTAGTGAAAAAGAAAGATATCCCTCCCTGACCACTGGGGGACACCTCTTCTCTCTTAAAATTTCTTGTCCAAAGTTGAGCCAGCTCAAGCTCCTGTCCCTTTCTGCTGATGGCTGGCCACTGCCCAGGCCCCAGACAAAGGATCTCTCTGTCAGATGGGTGGGTAGCACTGTGTATGACAGCTTTCCTGGGGATAGTACTAGCTTTACCTTTTTCAAGATATGTCTCTTCGGGCAGATTCCTTAACCTCTCTGTGCATCTGTTTCTTCATGTATAAAAGAATGAAAATGGTAGCACCTACCATGCCCAGCACTAATAGTATTACTGTTTTCTAAATGTGCTGTTCTGACTATAACCATATTGAAATATAGCTTTTAACTATAGTCTTCCCATTTAAAGTATGTAACTGAAAGTTACTAATAGAATGGAACAGCAGATAAAATCATGTACTTTTAGAATGTCCCCAAAGAAACCTTGTTTGTATAGCAAGCATTCCCTTCTGCCTCCCTCTCTGCTTTGCCCTTCCTTAGTAGCCAGTAATCTGTGCTCTCTGTAGATATGTTTATTCCGAACATTCCCATTCATGCAGTCATAGAGTATGTGACCCTCTGCCATTGGTCTCCTTTACTTAGCGTGATAATCTCCAAATTCATTCACATTCTGGCTTTTGTCAGTATTTGGTTGCTTTTCGTGTTGGAGTGGTGCTAGGGATGGAACCCATAGCTTTGCATCTACTATGTCAGGCAGTGATGCCTTCTTTATTGTCAGGTAGTACTTACATTGGGTGGCTATATTTCACTGTTTATCCATCTATTGGTGGATGTACATTTGAGTTGTTTCCATTTTTGGATTATGAATAATGCCATATGAACATTCACGTGTAAGTTCTCTTGGTTTACAGTGGAATTCTTAAGTCCTATGGTAACTAGATGTTTAGTATTTTGAACAACTGCCTAGCTGTTTCCATTTTGCATTCTCATGAGTAATACATGCTTGTTAGGCAAGTGCTTTAGTAGTTGAGCCTTTTCAGCTTGGTATATTTTTCAGGCAGGGTTTCATGCTTTTACTTGAGCTGGCCTCAGGCTGCAATCATCCCATGTAGTTGTGCCATGTTCCATTATACATGGTCATTCTTTTATCTTTTTGATATAGACATTCTACCGGGTATTTTGGATTAGGATACCTCATTAACTATTTTGATTTGAATTGTCCTGATAGCAATGATGTTAAACATTTTTTAATGTACTGATTAGCCTAAACATACTATTGAGTAAGCAGTGATGCATATTGTTCCACACTTACTGTAGTTTTAAGACGTAACAGGTAATATCTTTATACATTTTGCAATCATGGCAAAGAGGATAGTTTTTAAAGAATCATACTTAAAGAATCATACTTACACCTCACTAAAAGAATCAGTTCTAGACAAAGCTAAGTCATGATTGGTATTTACAGTGTAGTCATTATGTTAGTAGGTTATATGTAGAGAGATCATTTTGTTTGATTTGCTCTCTACTTGCTTTTGTGTGTTAATTTAAAACAAAATGGTGTGAGATACAAAATACCTTGTCACCACAGTGAGTTCAATTTTTTTCTCAGCAGCTCTCAGGAGAATGAAGTCAATTTTCTCCCAGTTGTTGTGTTTTCTTTTTTAAAAAATTATTTTCCAATTTACCTAAATGCTGTGTTTTTTCAAGTAAGTAGTTAACACTGATTTTTCTGTAGTGTCAGTGATTTTATGTTATTTTGCTTACAGGAGATTAAATATAATAATTTCTATATCACAAGTTACTTCTTGAATACTCCCTGCATGGAATACATACCTAATATACCTTTTGTCTTTGACTGCTTTTCTGTTATTGGTTACCTAGGTATAGCTTGGTCATTGTTGATGAGCTTATTTGTATATTATTTTCTGTTTATTGAAATAGACACATGAAATGCTCCCTAGATACAAAACAACCCCACTTATGTTAATATTTATGCTGTTATAGTTGTGCTCACAGTGTATATCTAAATTGATAGGGATGATACAAGGAAAGGGTGTGATATTGCAATTAATTAGATGACAGGGTTTTGATTTTGAGTCTCCCACTAACTCTACCTGCATAATGCAATTAGAAAATAAAATACCACTTACTTGATGGAGTTGTTGTGGGAACATTAGTGATACTACTTAATAAAGTATCTCCTCCTAGGTATGCAGTAGATACTCAATAATTGCTAGGAGTAATACTATTAGTACTAATCAGAGCTGTAGTCTTGCTAGCTCTCTTCCATCTGATTGGGAAATAAGTACACATGGTAATAAAATTGAAATTTTAGTAATAAATTCACAATTATATTAGCATAATTAGTGTAAAGAATGTGTTTTAAAGTATCAGTAGCCTTTAGAGTAAACCATAATCATTGCTTTAAATTAATTTGAAGCAGGCAAAAGGTGTGTATCAATTTCGTAGACAGTGGGTAGCTAATTGAATTAAAGATTTTTTATTTTTTGAGTCTCACTATATAGCTGAGGCTGGCCTTGAACATGAAAGCCTGTTACTACAGGCATGCCCCACCATGCTTGGGTGCACTAAGGATTTTATATTGAGGTCAAATGTTTAGATAGTGAAATTCACAAAAGTTAAGTGTATAGTGAGTTTGATAAATGTACAAACTGTGTAACTACCACCACAGTGTTCAGATACTAAACATTTCCACTTCTGCCGCCACTCCACTCATGCAACCATTTTCATGATTTTCCCCCACATAAATTAATTTTGCCTGTGAAGGAATTGCATATAAAAGGGATCACTCAATGTATTGTTCTACCTAGCACATGTCTGGCAAGCTCCCTCGGCAGTGCTAAGATGTCTTGTTTTTTGTGTAGAATGCCATAAACCTGACTGCAGCTGTCCATGAAGAGTTGCCTGCAAGGCCTTTATTCTTCAGCTGATACTGAGTCCTGGAATATGTGTGTGTGTGTGTGTGTTTGTGTGTGTGCGCGTGTGCGGGAGAGAGAGAGAGCCTGTGCATGCACTTGTTTGTGTAAGAAATGTGTGCATGTTTGTGTATGTGTAAGAAATTGCCAAATTCTTCAGTGTTCAGTGCCATTTGTAAATTTCTATTAGCAATTGATGAGACTTGTATATATGCCTACCTTTAATGTTGTCTTTGTTTAAATTTACCCATGACAGTCCACATATCAGTGATAATGCTTACTTTCACATGTGCTTGTTGACTTCACATATTTTCCTTTATGATGGGCCTGTTTGAGCCTTTTGCTCATTTTATTACCTATTCTCTTTTGTCCTTCCTGTCAAGAAATAGGCCTTCTTTCTATAATCTGCATAAAAATCATGAGTAAAATGTATCAGCAGAATATTTTCTCTTATTCAGTGGCTTTCTTGTTTTGCTTGACTAGAACATTTGTATTTTGACATAATTGTAGATGCACATGCAATTATTGGAAACAATTCAGCAAGCCCATGTACTCTTATACTTGTTATTAGGATTTTTCCAGTGGTAACATCTCAACAGGCTAGTGATATCTGTGTAGTCAGGATAAAAAGAACTCTCTTACACAAGGATTCCTTGTGTTATCCTTTTATTGTTATGCTTAGTTCATCCCTTTTGCCTCCATCCTGGGCCCAGTCAGCCACTAATCACTTTTCTGTAATTTTGTCACATCAATAATATTACATAAATAGGGTAATGCTGCATGTTACAGACAGAAATTAAATGATACAGCTAAATTCTGTGCAAACCTGTACAGGTTGTTGTGAGCATCAATAGTTTGTCTTATTTTCTTACCGAGCAGTATGTCATTGTTGTGGTGAACTGCAGATTTCATGGCCACTCGCCTTTGAAAGGACATCTGGCTTGTAACTAGCTATTAGCTCACCTGACTAAAAGTGCTATAAACCTCTAGTGCAGATTTGTGTGCGAACATGTAATTTCTTTGAGAAGATGTGCAAGTGCAATTTCTAGACATAGTTGCATGTTTAGTTTAGTAAGAAACTACCAACCTATTTCCTGGGGCTTTTATATTATTTTGGTATACATCATCAAGGTGTGTATAATCTAGATTTTTTTTTTTTTTACAACTTTCTGAGCACCTAGTGTAGTCACTTAGTAGTTTAGTCATGCCAAGAAGTATGTAGCAATTGTGCATGGTCAGCTTAATAGCATTTTTCTAATGGTGAATGATATTGCATATCTTTATTTTCAGTTTTAGATCATCTTCAATGAAATGTTTATAAGTTTTGCCTGTTTCCTATTTGGATTGCTTGTTATGTTGGTTGCTGAGGATTCTTTATGCATTCTAGATACTAATCCTTTTGCATATCCATGGCTTGCCTAACTATAGATTTCAGATGTTTTCTTCCATGTTTTTTCGCAGTGTTTTATAGTTTTACATATAAATCCTCCATCCATTTAATTTTACATTAGATTAGACAGACTTTTATTCTTTTGCCTTCTGGGTTTTAAATTGCTCCAGCACCATTCACTTAGAAGACTGTCCCTCCACTATTGAAATTTGTTATTCACCCTTGTCAAAACTTAGTGGGCTGTACTTGAGCTGGGCTTTTCCTAGGCTCTGTTCTTTTCTTGGATCCTCTTGACACTCTACTATCTTTATTGCTGTTGCACAATACGTCTTCTGTATTTTGAAGCTTCATTCTTTTATTCATCTTCAAAAGTGTTTTAAATGGGCTGGGGATATGGCCTAGTGGCAAGAGTGCCTGCCTCATATACATGAGGCCCTGGGTTCGATTCCCCAGCACCACATATACAGAAAATGGCCAGAGGTGGCGCTGTGGCTCAAGTGGCATAGTGCTAGCCTTGAGCAAAAGGAGGCCAGGGACAGTGCTCAGGCCCTGAGTCCAAGGCCCAGGACTGGCCAAAAAAAAAAAAAAAGTGTTTTAAATATCCTAATTTCTTCCAGTAGATATTCTAGAATAAATAATTTAAACATTCTAATGTCTTGCAGTAGATACTTTAAAATAATCTACAAATTCTTTTTTTAAAGCAAAGATTCCATTAACCTTGCATGTTGTGTTTGTATAGATTTGGCATTTTTACTGTGTATTTTTCAGTATGTGAATATGAGTCACTCATTTATTTAGAGATTTTTTGAATAATGTATTTGGAGCTTTATAACTTCAGCATATAGATCATGTAACAGAATTTTAGGGTAGTATTGACTAAAACTTTGTTTTTCTTGCCTTATCCTTACCTACTTTGCTCTCTCTAGTACATTGTCCATATATCCTCTTCTTCCTCTTGCAGAGAAAGGAACAAATAATTCTACCTCTATGAGAGCGCCTTCTCCTGAAGAATCCTGGAGACCCTTCCCTCTTATAGGAAACAATGAATATCAGTGTGAAAACTCAGAAGGTTATCCCTTTATATGTTTAGACAGGGCATTTTCATGTCTTGAATAGTAAGAATGTCACTCTTGATTTTCTTTTTTTCACTAAAGTAATTTTCACTAAGTATGTTTCCATAATTAAGTTTAACATACCAACTGGGGCTTCTTAATAGAAAATTTAAATAGTTCAGAATAAAATTGTAGAGCAGCCATGTGTCAGTAGCTCATTCCTGTAATCTTAGCTACTCAGGAGACTTAGACCTAGAAGATTACAATTCAAGGCCAGATCAAGAAGAAAGATCCTTAAGACTCCATTTCCAAAATAGCCATTTTAAAAAGCTGGGCCTGAGGTGTGGCAAAAGTAGTATAGAGCCAGCAAGCAAGCTTGAGGTGCTGCTCCAAACCCTAGTACCACCACTTACGTATGTACATATATACATATGTGCACACATATATAGATAAAATATTTTAGTGCTTTTCTTCAAATACTAATTTTAGGTATTCGAGATCATTTTTATTTTGGGCATTGTTTTTTACATAGTCTGGGATATTCAAATTCTGTCTTCGCACCAAATACAATTTTACTTATTTGTTTTATATCTTGGCAGAATGGTTTTTTGTTTGTGTAATGGCATCCGAGGGAGGGGGCGATCCTCCAGCCTTCTGAGAGTCCACCACTCAAGAGACAGTCTCAAGCAAAAAGATGGATTTATTGGGGAAGTTCCAGATGGACTGGTCCCAGGTTTCAGAAAAACTTATAACACAGAACAGGACAGTGGCACAGAGACTTACTTCTGGAGGATTTCCAAGTACCAATAAACCAACTCAGCTCCAATGGAGAGCTGAATGACGCTATGGGAACAACAGACACAAGACTTGAACATGTGTCATGGGGTAATGGCGCCTGAGCTGGCCTGCCCCTAAATAGGGTCAGGTCAGGGGCTAGGGTCACAGGAAGCTCCTAGTCCCAAGCACTTGACAGACAGGTTCAATAACCTATAGGCCATGTGCCGCCCCTCTCTCCCATTACCTGGGAATGGAGCTTCTCTTCCTATAGGAATCCAGGCATGCCCATCAAGAATTGGCACGCTGATTGGTGAGCGCAGGGGTGTGGGGGAGTACTATTGTTTACAAGGAGAGGGAATCTTCCTGGGCTTCTGCACAGCTGGGGCTGGGGAGGTACTGGAGATGGAGTCAGCTTCTGCCCTCTTTCGCTGGCCAGATCTGACCTCCATATTACACTTTGGTTTTTGTTCTTGTACATCAGTGATCTGAGGATATTTTTTTAATAACATGGGTAGGATTATGCAATTTCAAGCATTAACTTAGCATTTTTGTGGTAATCACACATACTGCATGAGTCTGACTGCCTGTTGAGCTGCTACACCTGGATGTCTCCTATGTATCTTGAGTTTAATTTGGTCAGTTTTGAGCTCTGCTCTTGTTCTCACTTCAAGAAATCACCAACCGGGGCTGGGGATATAGCCTAGTGGCAAGAGTGCCTGCCTCGGATACACGAGGCCCTAGGTTCGATTCCCCAGCACCACATATACAGAAAACGGCCAGAAGCGGCGCTGTGGCTCAAGTGGCAGAGTGCTAGCCTTGAGCGGGAAGAAGCCAGGGACAGTGCTCAGGCCCTGAGTCCAAGGCCCAGGACTGGCCAAAAAAAAAAAAGAAATCACCAACCACTGTGTTCTTCTGATTCCTCTAGCCAGAAACTGTGACCCTGGAATTGTCTTCTCTTTGTCCTGTACCCAACACCCTACATTTGTAAATTCATGTTGGCTTTAGTTTTTCAATATATTTATCCTTCTGCCATCTTTCCTACAATAGGCTCTCAGGGCTACCTTCATCTCTAAACCACATTAATGCAGCAACCTCCTGAGTGGTCTCCCAGCTTCTTTCCTTCCTGCCATTTCTTAGCACAGTCTGTGCCCAGTAAGATGTGAACCAGTGAAACCCTATCTTGGAACATAACACTCTCTTACTCCAAATTCTTCAATTCCTTCGACTGTCACTTAAAAGTCCAAGGTCTCATCAGGTCTTATCTGTGCAGCCTCACTTCTTCATACATTCCTTCTCTCACTCCATTCATCCACACCAGTCCCTTACTATTCTTGTTAGACTTTTATATCTACTCAGGAAGGCCTCCCTACCTTCCACATTTAACAGAGAATTCCTTCTCCAAAATTCTCTACCCTCTTCTTTTTCTACAGTATTCTAGAAAATACATTATATATACCCATATTATATTATATAAAACCATACACTACAATCATAAAATGGGGGAAATCCTCTTGGAGCAGATCATTCAGAATCTATGGAACGTTGCAATTTGAACCCTAATAAGGTTTTCTGTATTGCAGAAAAAGAAAAGCCTTTCAGAGGTATTCTTCCACCCTTCTGTTCCTGGATCACACTGTGTTAGGAAAGCACCCTGGTTCTTGAAGCAGGTAAACCAGCCACCACTTACACTACTGGAAGGAAAATACACTTTTGGTTTTAAAGTAGGTTTGCTGTTGCCACTGCTGCCTACCATGTTCTTGTAATTCCAGAGCTTACTCTTTAACAAATGAACAAACTTGCTCATGATAATGTTGCGACATTAATATTCTGGGAAAAATCATGTATAATCAACACAACTTCTGCGTTACACCAGTATTAATTCCCTACTTATCAGGCACACATATGAGGAATTTGTATATAAAAAAGCCATTTTAGCAAAATAGACCATCTGCCTACTTTTTTATTTGCTTGTTTACTGTTTTCCCTAAACTAGAGGTTAAATTCCATGAAGGTATGTTTTTTAATTTTTTTAAATTAATATTAATATTCCTGTCTTGTAGAAGTCCAAGTAGGCGCTTAATAAATATTTGTTGAATGAGAGAATAAATAAATCAATATTTAGACTTCTCTATGATTTTGAAGTAATTGAAAATAGGAACACCTGTTTTTCTTTTAATTGAACAACTTCTTTGGCTTAATAGTTATTGACATTTAAGACTGTAGCCTGATTTATGTGTGTTATTTAGCAAGCCAAAAGTAAGTGTGCTCTGGATGAAGTTCAAGATTCAGCATTCTGTAGGCAGTTGCAATTCCATTCTAAAGCACCTGCTTTAATTGAAGCTAGCAGGCACGTTGTACTTTGTACCAGACAGGGCCATGAATGTTTGGTGCACAGGAACTGATTTCATTTTTCAGACATTTCCAGAGCAGTGGTTCTCACTGTGGTCTCAAGACCTCTGCAGGCTCCAAGACCCTTCGCCAGGGAAAATTGTGAGGACAAAAACATTTCCTGGTAATGCCAAAGTCCTTTTCACCTTTGCTTTGTTTTTAGACTTTATTGATTATGCAAAGGTAGTTATAAGAAAACTTCTGGCACTTGAGCAGCTTTATCAGGATAGTTGTGCCAAGTTGACACTTGTTCATGTGATTCTTACCTACTATACAGGATTTTTTAAAAAATGTATTCTACTACCTTAAGAATATTATTGGTGAAATAATAATCATTAACTATATTGGATCTTTTTTATTTATATATATATTTTATTATCAAACTGAATTACAGAGAGGTTGCAGTTTCATAAATTAGGCATTGGATACATTTCTTATACTGTCTGTTACCTCGTCCTTCATTCCCCCGCCCCCCCTCCCCCTTTCCCTCCCCCCCATGAGTTGTTCAGTTCATTTACACCAGTTTTGCAAGTATTGCTTTTGTAGTTGTTTGTCTTTTTTTTTTATCCTGTGTCTCTCGATTTTGGTATTCCCTTCCAATTTCCTAGTTCTAATACCAGTATTCCCGGTTTCCAATATACTCAGTTAAGATACAGAGAAAGTGTAGGTACAACCACAGGAAGGTGATACAAGAAGATCTACTTTCAACGTGCCATATGTAATTATATTGGATCTTTTTTTTTTTTTTTTTTTTTTTTTTGGCCAGTCCTGGGGCTTGGACTCAGGGCCTGAGCACTGTCCCTGGCTTCTTCCCGCTCAAGGCTAGCACTCTGCCACTTGAGCCACAACACCGCTTCTGGCCGTTTTCTGTATATGTGGTGCTGGGGAATCGAACCTAGGGCCTCGTGTATCCGAGGCAGGCACTCTTGCCACTAGGCTATATCCCCAGCCCCTATATTGGATCTTTTAATACTGAATATTCAAATGCAAATGGTGTATAAAAATTTGCCACATGTCCAAAAGGGAACCCTACTTCATTGTTGGTGGGAATGTAAACTGGTTCAGCCACTCTGGCAAGCGGTATGGAGATTCCTCAGAAGGCTAAACATAGAACTCCCCTATGACCCAGCAGCCCCACTTTTGGGCATCTACCCAAAAGACCACAAACAAGAACACACTAAAGCCACTAGCACAACAATGTTCATCGCAGCACAATTTGTCATAGCTAGAATATGGAACCAACCCAGATGCCCCTCAGTAGACGATTGGATCTGGAAAAGGTGGTACTTATACACAATGGAATTTTATGCCTCTATCAGAAAGAATGACATTGCCCCATTTGTAAAGAAATGGAAGGACTTGGAAAAAATTATACTAAGTGAAGTGAGCCAGACCCAAAGAACCATGGACTCTGTGGTCTCCCTCATAGGGAGTAATTAGCACAGGTTTAGGCAAGTCACAGCAGAGGATCACAAGAGCCCAATAGCTATACCCTTATGAACACATAAGATGATGCTAAGTGAAATGAACTCCATGTTATGGAAATGATTGTTATATCACTGTTGTAACTACTTTCAACATGCTATGTGAAACTGTAGCTTCTATTATTGATGATCTTCTTGTGTCCCCTTCCTGTGGTGTACCTGCACTATCTCTGTATCTTATCTGAGTACATTGGAAACCGTGAATACTGGTATTAGAACTAGGAAAGTGAAAGGGAATACCAAAATTGAGAGACACAGGGTAAAAAAGACAAACGACTACAAAAGCAATACTTGCAAAACTGTTTGGTGTAAATGAACTGAACAACTCATGGGCGGGAAAGGAGGAGGGGAGAGGGGTGAATGAGGGAGGAGATAACAAACAGTACAAGAAATGTATCCAATGAAACTGTAACCTCTCTGTACATCAGTTTGACAATAAAAATTACAAAAATTTTTTTTCCACATGTGAAACATGCTGGTGGCTTTGAGGCAGAATCCTTGCAAGGTGTCTGAGCTGGCAGCTGAAAGAACTAGCTGCTTTTTCCTTGGCATTTCATTTTAACTTGAAACAGTGACTGATAGACAAGCTATGGTTATTCAAACTTGGGTATGTGGCAACATGTTCCTGAAAATGAATGAACCTGTTCCATTGGGGAAGGATATGACATATTTATTGCTAATGATAAAAATCAAACTAATAGGTAGAAACATTTTGGAAATCTTGCATGTGTTAACATGATCTTGACATTTTTTTCCCTCACTGGAAGACGCCTGGTGAAGTAAGAAGGTATATTGACATTTGATATGCTTTATATGGTATAATGAGATGTGTCAACATTTGGAAGATCTGTAAAGCTTAGTGAACTACAGAAGCCACCACTACATAACAGATCTGAATACAAGACAGACAAATGGATTTTAATGTTTCATTGATGGGATTTCAGATTCCACACTACCACTCACCTTTATGAAACTGACACTTGTTCACCTTTAATATAGTACCAACCAGGATAGTCACATTTGTTTGAAAAGGTTATTAAATTATCCTATTTCCAGCCAAATATCTGAAAGGCTGTATTTTATGCATGTACTTGATCTGAAAATAATCTGCAAAGACTCAATACAGAAATATATGTGAAGATCTGATATCTTTTATTAAGGTAAACATTGAAAAAATATGAAACAATGCCATTCTAAAGAGTGATTTTGTGGTTTTGAATCATGTATTTCCATAAGGATCTCTTTTGTATTAACATATACTCAGATTTTAATGCTATTATTTTCAAATGAATGTATGCTTTGAAGGCTTACAGTTTTGCTTTCAAATAGGATAAATTTGGAAATAACAAGAATGTTTAAGGGTTTCATTTTTTTGTATCTTGCTTTTGTTTTTGCTTTGGCCAGTCCTGGGGCTTGGGACTCAGGATCTGAGCACTGTCCCTGGAATTTTTTTGCTTATGTGGTGCTGAGGAATCGAACCCAGGGCTTCATGCATGCAAGTGAAGCTCTCTTCCACTAAGCCATATTCCTAGCGTGTGTGTGTGTGTGTGCGTGTGTGTGTGTGCGTGTGTGTGTGTTTAATAAAAGTTTCCAAGAGATATGGAAGCTCAAAAGTTTGATAAATGCTGTTCTTAGGAACGTTTATTTTATTATCTAGTTGATTGGGAGACTTGGGCACAGAAGAGCTAGTGGGTGTTAACTAAGACCCCAGAGCTGAGGAGTAGGAGAGCTTGGGATAGAACCAGGGTTCTAGGGGTCTGGCTAGACCCAGGGTTCTAGAGCTCTGGCCTCCAGAAACCTTCCTGCACAAGCCTTGTGGTCTGTATCTTGCTGGGCCTGCAGGTTTTATCTCATTGAACTGAGATGCGCTTACAAATTTCTTTCACATATTACTGTTTTGGTCTAAGGAAATCTACCATTTAGCTATTTCTTGAACTCCAGTTTTTTATGTCAGTAAATATGTACAATAAACTCACAGTCATAGATGTAGCAAGGAAAGGAAAATCCTATTTGAGTTTATTTCTTAGACCTTTTGACTTTTTATTTAATCAGGATTGGGCTTTCAAGGATTATTTACAAGAATCTTTGGAGGAAGTATTCTATCATATTTGCAAATATTGTTGGTTATCTCAGATGACATACCAGTCTCTCTCTCTCTCTCTCTCTCTCTGTATATATGTATGTGTGTGTGTGTCATACTTTCTTACTACAAACCACAGATATGACAATTTAGCACCCTTCTCCTTTGAAGTAAAATATTGGTGAGCTGGAAGCTTATTTCAGTTTGGAGAAATAGCAAATTGCTTTTATTCTACTGTCTCTTCTTATTAGTAATTTATATGCTGAAATAGATTAGCACAGTGCAGGATCAAACCAGTACATAAATACAGCCATTATGGTTCTCCCATCAGCTTCAACTGTAGATTCATCTCACTGAAAGCTTGAATGGTTTCTTAGGAGGAAATATTGGAAGCATAGGTTTACCCCATGAGGTCCCTTAACTATGCTGTTAATTCACATTGATCTTAGAGAAAACAGAGATAATCAGTTTGACTGAATGTCTCAGCAGGCTGTTCACAGTACAGTTTAATGGAGATCTTAGGGACCCTCCTGCTTTTTCTTTCTTTCACATACATACTTCCAAGTCTCAGGAGAATGCTACTGACCAGCTGCTGGGGGAAAAATCTGCCCTCACAGGCCACACTTCTCAGGACAAAGTGAGATGTTGATGACATCTAGTAATACAACAAACTTTGGTCTGATTTGCTCCTTCTGACTATGTTGCTCTGATTATGACAGTGCAGACAGAGACAGGGAGAAGGATACATGACTGGCTTCTACTTTCCTTATAGTTTGCTCAGATGTCCTGCTGCCTGGGTCCCCAGACTCTGACCCAAACCAAGCTTAGCACCTATTGACACCTGCACTAGGCCACTGTGTGTGCTCCCTGGCATTCTTTAGGTCTCTCTTAGGGATGGCTCTATGTCCTTGTAACACTGTCTACCTATGGCAGCCAGTCCCAGGCAAACAACTCTCCTAAGTCTGCTTCTCAGTTAGTATATAGGAACATTTCATGGAATAAGAAAGTGTTACTAAGGATAGTTCTTTAACAAGCCTTAGAGGGCTCTTGAAATCTACTGTGGAACCAATGCAGCACAAGGGTCCACCAGACCCATGTGTTTCCACAAGGCCTTGGTGCCTCTGCCCCATGCATTCAGTCTTCTGGGTATCCTTGACTTCCTTGGTGCTCATGTCCCTCCAGCTCTCGACTCTGTTGAGATGTGGGGACCTCAGCCACAGGGAGGCCTTTATACGTAAACCCCATAGAGAACCCTCTGCAGCAGTGTTAACTCCATACCTCTTCTGCTTCTCCCCTGGGGAGCTTGTTTACAAATCTCCTTTTCTAGACTCACTAGCAAGGATCTTTGCTCCTTACTGGAGCAAAACAGGTATGAGCCTCAGTCTTTACTGCCTCCTGTTCTGGGTAAAGATCTGCTAAAGTCCCTGTGTAGTGAAGCCTTGAGGGCTTCCTGTACTGAGAAGATACTGCAGGGCACTGAAGGGGAGCACATTAGCTCCCGCTCATACCCCATCACACATGTGTGAGAACAACTTGAAGCACCCTCCTAGGCTTGTGCTTTGTAGTTATCATAGTAGATTAGGGGTTTGGGTTTTGGTTTTAGTGTTCATTTTTTAATGGAATCAGATTTATGTATGGTCACTTGTAGCTACCCTTCACCCTAGAATTTCTGATTCTTTTGCCAGGTAATAGTGGAAATAAATATACAAAGTGACATGCAGAGAAGGTGTTTTTCTTTGGATCAGAATATTATAGTGCATTCTACTATATTTGAAAGTTATCACCAGAAGATATTTCAGATAAACATAGATAATGAAGCTTGGGACTTAGCAGTGGTGATAGATCCAACTCTTGAGTAGTGGTAATTATTTAGTTGGAAAATAATTAGGTGCCATTGATTTTTATCCTTTAGTGCTCCAACCCTCCCATTTCATTCACAGCCCCAAAGGATTTGTAAAGTGCTCACAGCTAGTGCAGCTTAACCTGCCTTGTCTGGCGGCAGATGGAGAACTTGGTCCTGAAGCAGTAGGTCCTCTTATAGATGCACAGTGACCTTTTTATATTTCCATGCTTAACCATATTCCATAATATCTTTAAATTTTCTCAAGAGAACATTTGAAATGTGTAATTGTTTTCTTTAAAAAGATGAAGATTATAGAAGTGAAGAAAGCACATTGTGCTGTGAGATTAACTTCCTGGTTCAATAGGTGGACATAATGACCTACCAGCAGTTGGAACTGGAAAGACTGCATTCATCTGAATAGGACTTCTACCTAGATTTTTCCGAATTGTTGTTCACAGATGATACATTATACCCCATACGTTAGTTTCACTCTGGAATTTGAAAAATAAACCTTTCCATGAGTGGAAGATTCATAAGCTAGGGTATGAAAATGTTTGAATTTGATATAAAAGAAGTTTTGAAAGGAAGATTAGTGGTTTAACCCAAAAGATGAGTCGCCCTGGGAAATTTAGCTGTGGCAGAAGTGCAGGGTTCAGTAATGAAAGGTTTTTTGGGGGCTGATTGCCCATTCATGCTGTGAACCCGATTCTCCCTGCTGGACTGTCACCTGATTGGTGGTGCTGATGACAGGTGCTTAATCAATTTCATCTTCACTCTACCAGAGCATGGAAGATTTGCCTGCTTCAGACCTCCCCTTGTTTGTGGTAAGGTTGATTCTGCTTCTATGTGGAGCTGATTATCATTTCTTTGTTCCTTATCTGTTTGGGATAGAGGAGAATAAGGCAAGTTACTGAGTGCATGGCTAGCATCCTAGTTGGAGCTCTTGTCTACAGTCACAAGAGCATATTAAAGCTCAAATATTCTGGGTACCTAACTTGATTCTTGTCCATTTTACTATTGAAAGGCCTCAAAAGAGTCTCAGTTTTCCATTGTGGAGCAGATAATTAAAACCCACAGGAAGATCCCCTTCTTTCTGTGAGGATACTTGAGCCACAGTCAAGGCTCAGCTGCAGCTTCTCATGCTCCTCTACTCCTCTACTGTGGAACCTCATTCCACTTCGGCACACAGGGTCATGGTCCCTTTCTAGATGAGAAGATTATCTCTGCACTGGACAGGTAAAGTTAATCCATTTACATTTATCTGAAAGCCTTAGAAGTCCACTTAGGGAAGTGACCCCACCATCATAAAACTACGATGTTGTCTTGAGAATACATTCCTGTCCTTTGAATGGACCTTAAATCTGTATTATCTAGACAAATGAGACTCTCTCTTTCCTACATGATTTATGCTCTTTCAAAAAGTATGTGAAAATGGAAATTTCACAGCTTTTCTCAGTAATTCATTCTAGGGTCTTAGACTGTTCATTGCTAGAATACAGATGTCAGCACCACAACCTCTGCATGTTGTCACTGAGGAGGGGGAGAAGTATTAGTTATTATTTGCTCCCCCCAAAAGAGGATTGAGTGTAATGTTGGTGAGAGTTGGATAACTTTACTTTGTAGGTAATTGATCATGTTTCTTCTTTCCTCCTGGACCTTCCCAGCCTGTTCTCTATCCCACTTTAAGTTAAGAGCAGACACATGTAAAGACTCTATGTACACTAAGCCCATCCTTCTGAGTTTCTCTCCAAAGCTATTGTGGTTGGTTACTGTTATGCCCACTTTCAATTTCTGAGGTAACTAATTCTCCACAGTGGCAAGTCTGTGTTAACATATTTATAGAAGTCATGTTAATTTAGATGATTAACATTCCAGGGCATTGTCAATACTTGTTTTCCATGCTTTCTGTCAGATCTGTATTAATATATCTTCTGACATCATTTATGGCACAAGATATTTGTTTGGCAAGGCGATGGAAGTATTCTTCATGAAGGTTTTTTTCTACTAGATTATAGTACACAATCTAATAATATCCACACAGTATCCATATGTTTAGTTAACTATGAATTCTGTGAAGAATTGTGGTGCCATTTAAATTCAAAACTGCCATATATGAAATTGATGATGCCCTGTCAGTTGTAAAACTAAATTCAAATTCTAGAGCTTCTGGGCTGGGAATATGGCCCAGTGGTAGAGTGCTTGCCTCGCATACATGAAGCCCTAGGTTCGATTCCTCAGCCCCACATAAACAGAAAAAGCTAGAAGTGGCACTATGGCTCAAGTGGTAGAGTGCTAGCCTTGAGCAAAAAGAAAAGCCGGGGACAGTGCTCAGGCCCTGAGTCCAAGCCCCAGGACTGGCAAAAAAAAAAAAAAAAAAAAAATTCCAGAGCTTCTGTCTTAAAGCTTTTTCTTTTCAAAAAGATGTCTTTTTTTTATGGCTCATGTGTGTAGAACACTAAGACCCTATGAAGTGGCATTTCTTTTTCTATTGTTAAAGAGAGTGCAAATGGCAGGCCATTAATAAAGCCTGCAGCTCTGTAAACCCCAAAGTATCAAAGCTATATCCATTGCAATTCAGCTTTATTATACTGTTTCAGTTACAAGAGTGGATGATTTGCACTGAAGTATCTAGCAAAAAGGGAAATCGGACTCACAGTTGACAATCGGAACCTAAGAATGCCTTTGATATGTGACTTAGAACAAGTCACTTGCAGCAGAAGCAGGTGGAACTCACCAGTAAATCCTGGATTGATGGCTCCTCCTAACTTCATACAGCAGCTAGAACGTGACCATATATTCCTGTGTTAGACATACATCGTAGCCGCTTTAAGGGACTGTGCCAAGTTTTTCTTCCCTTGTATTCTCAGTGGTATTTTTTTTTTACAAGGTAGATACTATTAACCAGAAGTGGATATAGGCTAAAGACCTAAGAATCCTTCTGGATACCCCTTCTCCCTCATTACCCCTGTAACCAAGCCATAATGGAATTATTTTTTGCCACCAAATAGTGTTTGAACATGCTTGTTCCTCTCCATCTCTTCTCCACAGTCCCTACTATTACCTTTGCCACGCTTGCCACCTGTCACACTTTAGAACACACATTGTGGACTGACCACGGACTATAGTGGTCTCCCCATATTCGAGGCCCTCTTCTTTCTCTGCATTATAGCTAGAATGATGTTGCATGAAACTGTCTCTTCAAAGGCTCTCTGTTGTTGTTTTTAATAGTAACTGATCCTCACCATAGAACTGATCACACTACTAACACACAAGGTGAGCCATCATCTGTTACCCACACTATGGAGGAGAGACCACTGATACTCTGGCAGAATGGATTTGTCCTACCTACCTTGCAGTATCTTGGTCTGGCAACCCTTGCTCCCATTCACTCTCTCTACACTCACGATTGGACTTGTTAGTACTTTCTGCAGGTACTCATTGTTTGCTTCCACCACTGAGCCTTTGCACATGCTTCTACCTGAAGATTTGACTCCCTCCTATTCTTTGCATACCCAGTTCCTGCATTCATTCTAATTAAGTAGGTTGACTCTCCTCTCTATAAGTTCTTATCTTGCAGATGTAATTCAGCATTAATTTTTTGTACGAATAAATGAGTAAATTTTAGTAAGTGGTTGATGTTATATTTCTATGAGTTATTGTTGAATATACTGACAACTCAAAGACAAACTATATATATGTATATATATATGTGTATATATATATATATATATATATATATATATACATTTTTTTTTTTTGGCCAGTCCTGGGGCTTAGACTCTGGGCCTGAGCACTGTCCCTGGCTTCTTTTTGCTCAAGGCTAGCACTCTGCCACTTGAGCCACAGCGCCACTTCTGGCCATTTTCTGTATATGTGGTGCTGGGGAATCGAACCCAGGGCCTCATGTATATGAGGCAGGCACTCTTGCCACTAGGCCATATCCCCAGCCCCAAACTCTATATTTTTATCCCTTAGTGTATTCTTGAAGATACCCAGTCCACAGGTGCTCCTTTATTACACGAGATGGAGAAGTGTTGGCATACAACCTCCCCACATCTTCTCCAATATCGGTTTATATCACTTCTGCGTATAAATGATATGCAAATTCTTGCTGTACTGCATTTTTTAAGGAATAAGGACAAGGAAAATACGCCTGCACATATCAGTACTTTTTTCCAAAATATTTTGATTCATGATTGACTGACTCAAGTTCAGGACCTGTGATCTAGAGCTGGCTGCATATTTAAACTCTCTATATTTAGTATATGTGCAATAGCTGTAGGTGTAAATACAATTCTAGAATCCTTTATGTTTCAATACTGTTGTTATAATTTGCTGTTTAATTTGTTAAAGACATAGCAATTCAGTTTAAAAGCCCAGCTGAGTAACTGCACAAATAAATGATTGAAACGCTGATGTTAGATAGGGGCTTCTGGGAAATAAGTTCCTGTCTTGAGAAGTTTGTGACACTTACGATCATAATACGTAGAATTTGTTGCTTTTTGGAGCCAAATGATATGAATTTATGTAGTGACTTAGGACTGGTGAACTGAGCAGGGAATGTAAATCCTCTTGTGTCTCTGTTTGCCTACCTGTGAAATAGGTATAGCACTGACATCTGTTTCATAGAGCTTTTGTGAGGATTAGATGAGTTCATATAAATGTGTACGTATAGCCTTTTGCAGTATATGGTAAGTGTGCACTGATTATGACCTGTTTCTGTTGCTTTGTCGTTGCTATTATGTTTACTCATTTAACACATAGCTGCTTTTTTCCTGCCATTGTTTTCAGTTCTGGGATTGGGGAATAGCTGGAGATCACTTTTAAGTTTTCTTGTTCTAGGGTGTCAAAACACTGTAATTTCAAAACTTTATGTGTCTGTGCATATATATACACAGAGAGAGAGAGTATTGGAAGTGATATAAACATGGTTGGTAAGGCCACAGTGGTACTGGGGCTCTGTCAGTTCACCTGAGGTATGAGCATAAATCAGCATGCACAAGTGTCCAGGGAGGGCAAGTGTAAATGTCCTGTGATAGAAAGGAGCTTGGCCAGTCAAGGTTTAAATGTGGAAGAAGCCAAGTGTGCCTCTACACCAGAACCTAAAAACAGACTGGAAGCAGATTATGACTGTGTGGTGGGTCTTATATACTTCAGAAAAATTACAAAAAAGGTGTAATTACAGAGGAATTCGCATAACATTTTACTGATGAGGAAACAAATATATATACATATATATGCATATATATATATATATATGCGCGCCTTGGTTACTGTTCTGAAGCTAATGATGGAGCCAGAGCTAAAAGCCAAGTGCCCCACATCCCTTTTAAACATAAAAATACATATACAAAAAGCATAAATTAAGTAGAATGTTATGCTTGGTAGCGTACCAAGCAATCTTGACCTGCTCTTTGTAGCATAGCATCCACACCCCAATTAGTCCCCCAACTCTCTACCAGTTCTCCTCAGGTACACCTAATCCTGACCTCTGACACCAGAGTAGCTGGCCTAGTTTTGAACTTTATAAACTTTTGAGTGGAAGCATGGATGGCAACCTCTTTTCCTGTTTGTGTGGCTGTTGTCACTCACGGCTGTTTTCAACCATGTCACTGTGTGTGAAGTAGTGGGGTTCTATGTCATGTTCCAACATGTGAACATCTCAGGCTTCCTGTCTTTCCTCCCTTTGAAAGTGTGTGAAATGATAGCTAGGTTGTGAGTCCTGCTCTGTGCTTTGGGTTACTTTTCCTCATGCAGATGTCTTTTGAGAAACCAATTGAAGGTTATATGAAGAATTTTCTCTTTTACAGCCTTATTACCTTGGCCACCATTCACTGTTACTTTGAGAAGTGATCGCCTAGTTAAAACCAAAGTCTTATGTGAACAGGGATCTCCCAATATGTACCTCTGATGGGCTAGTATTCATCCTCCTTGGATGAACCTGTCACATGCTGGCTTTCGTGTGACCCTAATGGTCACATGGTAGTTGTATTGTATTTTTGGGCTTGTAAAATATTAGCTGGGCTGCTGCACATTCATACTGGGCTCTTTGCTTCTGAACTGGACTAAATCATTTCTACTTCTTAAAATTAGATCTACTTAAATAATCCATTTATTAATGAGATGTGTTTTTTTCATGTTCATTCATTTTTATTTCTCTCTTTTTCCTGTCTCAGATGATGTTGCACCATATTTTAAAACGGAGCCAGCTCTACCACAGATTCACCTGGAAGGGAACCGCCTTGTTCTCACCTGCCTCGCAGAGGGGAGCTGGCCTTTGGAATTCAAGTGGATTCATGATGGCACTGAGCTCACCACCTACAGCAGCGAATATAAGTAATTGATCACTTGCAAATAAGATTCCATCTCAGGGTTATGTGTTTAGGAGATATGCCCTATTGGCCAAAATAGCTGGAGGAGTGGATCATATTGGATAGAATTTCTAATCCACTTAGTATGAAAGGACTAGACTCAAACATGTAATTAGAATGTGATTAACTATTCTGATACAGGTTGTATTTTCACCTAGAAGTCTATCATTATAATTGTGAAAGTAAGCCGGTTAGTGAAACCACCAGACAAAAAAAGGTGTAATTACAGAGGAATTCACATAACATTTTAACATGATAAGTTTGCTTTTCTGTGACAACAGCCCTGCCCACAGTATTGTTCCTATCTCAAAGGCATAAATGTTTAAATATAGCTGCTGAGATTAGTAGCTTCCAGCTGAGATGTCCATCATCAAACTTAACTAGCTGAATTCTCTTAGGGGTTAGAATAAGAAAGGGTGCATATCTTTGATTGTGGGTATACACAGAGCCTCCTTGTTGGAAGCTTACCATGTGCTAGGCCATGGGGATATAGTAAATATAATGAGAGAGCACCTTGTGAGGAGCATTTTATGAGGCAGAACACAGGGGCTGAGCCTGGGACAGAGATGGAAATGCTGTCAAGTTTGAGGTACAGCTCCACTCGGCCCTGCCCTTTGGCCTCAGTTTCCTTTTCCAGCAAGTTAGAGCTTCTCAGGCTTGCCTCGTTTCTTTGTGAGGACTGTGAGACTTAATGACAAACTCAGAAACAAGAACCCTGTGTGAGCCACAGGCTTTGGCAGATGATGACTTAAGGGCAAATACTTGTACTCTGTTACTATCTCGGTGGCTTTGGAGAAGTTAACCATTTTGATCTTACTTTTTTCATTTGTAAAGTGAGGATAATAAAGCCAGCATAAAGGATAATATAAAAGATAATATCACTGAGTTCTCATAAAAATTAAAGGGCATAATGACCTGTGTGCTCCAGGAAGAAAGAATAGGGTCTCAAAAGGACCTAGTTCAATCTTCCCTGTAAAAAGTAGTAGCTATTTGGATTATCCCTAGCCATGGTTTTCACAGTTGGGTACCTGCTGTGGATAGTTGGAGAGGAATCTTTAGTTTCCCTGTGGATGTTTTCTGAAATACAGCCTTTTGTGGAGGTTCCAAGCCAGCCCTTTTCCTGAGCCATTCTCCGATTCCACCCACTTGATTGAGGAAAGACACACATCTCCCCTAGGAGTCTTCCTGGGCAACTCCTCTACTGTGGCAGGTGCAAGGTTAAAAAGAAATGATTTTGGTATTCTACATATTGGAACTCCTTTTCCTAAAAAAAATAAAATGGTTAAGGTATGTATGGAATTCAAACATATCTGCACTCTATCAAGTATATTTATGTGATATCTGCACTCCGCCACATGTATTTAAAACACAGTCTATTAGCTTTAAGTGTCAAATGAACAGTGTGCCATTTTTCTATGCAACTACCAGAACTTAAGATGAGACAGTTATTTATAGCTGTTGCTACCTAGAGAGTACATGAAGGCATGTTCCATTTTGTTTTGACTTGCCCCTTCAATAGGCAGTATTTCCTTGTTCATCTGAACTCTGCCATGATCACTCACAAGCTGACAGGCCCTGCTGCTTATGCTGGGGCAGGACTGAGGGAAGGCTTGCTACATGCAGGCCATTTGAATCAGGCAGCTGCTCCACTGCTATTTCTCCAAGAACACCATGAGAAGAAATGGGTTATTCTGGAGCAAGAATGGTATGGAGGAGATGTGATGAATTATACTCTGTTCACTGAAGATGTCAGATGCCAAGATGGTTATCAAGAACCTACCATGTTTTGTCATCATTTTTGCAAGATATAAAAGCTGTCAAAAAGCCTCATGTGATTTTTTTTTTTTTTGCAGATTACTCTTTCTTCTCCTTCCTTCCAGTAAGCACTTTCACTTGTCACATGCTAACCTTCCCGAGACCTTTCTGAGGCTCAGAGTGGAAAACATAGCTATTTACGAAAATGGTAGCTGTTTCCTACTGGAAAGGAGGCCCCCACAGTTCCTCTCTTGGCATCAGTTATGAAAATGTAACCTATAAAAAACAAATAATTTTACTATTTCTAGCTTTTACTGAAACTGTTTTCTTTGCCTCTTGTGTTAAACACTGCACAGTGGATTTCAACAAGATTCAGATATCCTGTTTCATATTGAGACTCAAAGCTGCATTTAGGCCTAATAACTAATGGTAGACACATGGATAGTAGTTCAGCAATTACACCAAGTTTTCCTAAGTATCTTAAGTGGGGCTGCACCTAGTTTTTCTAGTAACCATTTCCTGTAAATTATTTTCTAATTTGGTAAGAATCTGTTATATCCAAAGTGGGGGAGGGGGATATCTGTCAAGAGTTTCTTACTGTGAACAGAATATGTCTTGATATAGCAATAGAAAGAGTTGAGTAGTCTAAACTGCTGAGAATTTCCTATGACAATTTCATATGAGACCTGTGTTTGTAGTTCAACACTGTGACCCTATAACAACAGAAATTCGATGAATATTTATTCCTTTTTTATTCCAGTAAAAATAGACAGGGCTCTGGAAGAAGTTCATTTTTTACATTTTATAGAAAGGCAATAAAAGTTTTATAACATCAATAAAAATTATTAAATACTCAGGAATAATTTTTATAAGAATGAATAGATATGGACATGGTGGTTCACCCACCAGATAAGCCCACGTACTAAATAGGTGAGGATTCGGAAGATCATGGTTTGAGGACAGCCCAGGCCCCACAAAAAAGAAAAAAAAAAACATGGAATCCCATCTCAGCTAAAAAGCTAGGCATGTGCTTGAAACCCCAGATACAGAGGAAGCATAAATAGGAAGATCAATCTCAGGCAAATAATGGGGACAGTCTATTGTAAAAATCTTGTGACGTCTCCATGCTAAAGCAATTATTGTACATTTGAAGACAGAAAACAAGGAAGGATTTGCCTCAGACAAGTATCTGAAAAACCTGAGATCCTCTGAAAAAGTAGCTGGAACTCAGTACTAATTAGTACCTCTATAGAACCTTCATGCTTTGTCCAACCTGAAGGACAGCAGTGGAAAAATCTTATCAGCTCCTGTGTTCAGTTGGTAAGTATTGGCTCCACTATCATAGCTATTGTTTGTAGCTAGTTTGAGCACTCTTACATAAACATGCTGGCTGTGGTGCCAGAGAAGCTCCAGGACAGCAGGCAAGAAATGTGAAGCCTGGGTTGAGGCAAATCACTGTCACCAGCACAGACATAAAGCCACTTAAGGCTCTTAGCACCTAGTATGAAAGAATTCTAGCAGCAGCTCAAGTAAAAGGAAGACTCAAAGGGATCCCATTGGTTCCATCTTTGAACCCCTCAGTGCTACTATTACGTCCAGACCATCAAACTAAAAACATTTGCAGTTTCTGTAAGGACAATATTCAGGAGTTAGAACAGACTGGTTTTCTTATTTGAGCACTTCTCAGATTTGTATTTAATCCTATACTCCTTCTTCATCTCCATCCTATTATGATACACCTCTGCCAGCACTTCAGCTGGTCCCATTTGCTTGCTAGCATGTTGATCAAACACTTCCCCATTGAATTTTGTTGCCCAGCTTTTTGGGGACCTGGATTGTAATTGCAGCTGCCTTGGATACTAAGAGAAACCTCGGTGAGTTTCTTCCTTGCCTCCACTGTGTGGGATCATCAGGCTCAGTTATAGTCCAGTACTTCCTTTCCTGGACTTCCACTTCCTTGCTGTGGACAATATGACCAAGGTAAATTATAGATGCAGTACTCTGAGCCCTTCTTTCATCACCTATAAAAATATCTCCTCTAAGGACCAAGACTTGTGATCCAAAACAACCTCAGACTAGGAAACACATATAAATAGAGCCAGTGTCAATAAAGGGATCTTGATCCCTCAGTTATGGCCACAGTTCAACACATATGCCATGGAGAACAGTGGCCATCATTGCTCAGTGCTGTTCTCAGTAACATTGTCCTATGGGTATGATATAATAGACAGTTGACCTGATCTCTAGTTAGTACCTCTTTCACACCACCTGTGAGGAATGAGATGAGACTGATTTGAGGCAGTGCTGTGCAGGCTGCCAAATTTATACACAAGTCTGAGTCCCTAAGTGGAAGTGCTGACTGAGTCAGTAAGGAAGGCAGATCCCAGAACAGATGATGAGTTTGATAAGGAAGGCAGATCCAGGAGAGATAATGAATTTGATAAGATAAATAACTGTGTGTCTCTATGGTGGAAGGGTTAGATAGTCTCACACAAGTGACCTGCTTAAAGAGGGAATCATAACAAGGCTTGTGTTTTGTCTGGGGTGATGGCAAGTTTGGTATCATAGAGTGGTAAAACCCAGACCAACTTATATGAAGAGTCAGTGGTACTGGACCCACTTATAGCCCCAACCAAACATGGCCCATTTGCTTCTGCCCTACTTAATTATGACAGAGTGTAGGTGATTTCTACAGTTGAGTCATCCCATTCAGGTGATTACTGAGTACTTTATCCAGAATAGAAGCTCTCTAGTGATATTAAAATGTCTTATCTTTTTCCTCCATTGATCTTTCAACAAGTGACTTCTGAATTTCCAATCATGTTTTTCTCAGGCCTCTTTCCCATCAGCCAGTGCATTTACCACTGCCCAAGTGTCTCTTTCTATTTAGTCTCAAACCATCCTTCTTCAGAATTCTCTCTGTTCAAAGTGAAGGACAAGCTATCTTCATTGTAGCTCCTTTGGTCACACATAAGTAAGATTGTAGTGTGGCATCGCTGTGGTCACAATTGTGTTGACCCATAAATAAAGACACATCTAAGTGCTGGGCCATTCCATTGGTTGGTGAAGTGTAAGAGTAGTTGAGAAAGTGGCCTTAACTTGAAGGATTATGTGGCTCTGATACTGAGTTCCTTGTAAGATATATATATATCTGTGATACTTTCCTAATCCTCCAAGCAAGGAGGAGTTTCTTTTCAGTATTTCTAGTTTCCTACTGCTGAAGGCAGATCTTGTTCTAGAATTTTATCTAGAGTTTATCTTTGGGGCTACTTGAGGGACCCCACAGAGTTCTCATCCACAACAGATGTCTCTGGCAACATCAGGTATGCCAGAATATGTGGTTCAAATGGAAGGGATTCTTCCAGAACTGCAAAGCAATCCTGTGGCTGAATCTTCTCTCACTTTGGTCCCCACTAAAAAGATGCCAGCCTCAGCTAAGATAGGGTAGTAGGGGTCAGATTTACACTTTCACGTGAAAAAAAACCTATAAAATATTGGAAAGATTGTTTTTATGACACTTGGCATAAACAATGATTGTGAATCTTGAGAGATGGGAATTTAAGCAAAGTGAACTGTATAAATGTCCCAGTTACTACCTGGAAAGAATTTCTAAACTGTGGCACAGAAAATCAGAACCCAGGTAGAAAGTAAAGGACTTACTGAGTGGATGTGAGTTGAGAATTTGAATTGTTCAAAACAGCTAGATTTTCCCAGGAAAGCATATAAGGAGGAGGCGAAATCCAAAGAGTCTTCTCTAAATATAACCACAGTATTCACCACCATACTTGTATGAGGCAATTATATGATGCCAGGGAAAGAATTACCCAAGAAGACTAGAGATAGTACCTCCCTGATGGGGATAAACAGATTCTTGTCCTCTCTAGACAGACTAAAACTTATAGTTTCTAAGGTTGTTGAGTAGATACAATCATCTTGAGTCTCTGGTAGGAATTACTTAAGTGAGATATATAACTGACAAGTCTGAAAACGCAGGACTCAAAGTACTTCCTAATGTCTTTACAGTATCACAGAACAAAACTCAAAAAATATTACAGGATTGCAAAATAGCATTCAAAAAGGTAAAATTCACTATGTCCAGAATCTAATCGTGATCAGACCTGTAAAGAGGCAGGAAATTATAGTCTGCAATGGGGAGGAGAATCAATAGATTAAAACCAAACTAGAGCCAGACCCAAATGTTAGAAGTAGCAGAGAAAGGGAGTCAAATTACTATGACTATATTCCATTTATTCCAAGTTAAGGGTGACACAAAAGATACTAGAAGTGTAGGAGTCAATTTCTTAATGGAAATCTATAACATTTGACAAAAAATACTAGGTGAGTACTACCAGGAGATTAGATATTACAGAAGAAAATACTAATAAAGATAAAGCAATAATGTGATCCTAAAGGAAATACCATAAAAAGAAACCCAATGGGGGCTGGGAATATGGCCTACTGGCAAGAGTGCTTGCCTCGTATACATGAGGCCCTGGGTTAGATTCCTCAGCACCACATATACATAAAACGGCCAGAAGTGGCGCTGTGGCTCAAGTGGCAGAGTGCTAGCCTTGAGCAAAAAAGAAGCCAGGGACAGTGCTCAGGCCCTGAGTTCACGGCCTAGGACTGGCCAAAAAAAAAAAAAGAATCCCAATGACGAGCACTAATGAATTACAAGAAAATTTCAGGTGACCTAAATGTATAATTTGGAATCTCTAATGAATACAAGAAAGTTTCAGGTGACCTAAATGTATAATTTGGAATCTCTAAAGGAAGCAGGGAGAGGAAACATATTTAAAGAAATAGTGCTAAAATGTCCTCAAATTGAATGAAAATTACAAAGCCACAAAACAAAACCTGAAGTTACTAGCTAGTGTAATAAGACAAGAAAAACAAGTCATCTTCATTATAAAAAAAAGAATTAAAATGGTCTTTATTTTCAAGTGACATGATCTTCTATGTAGAAAATATGGTATATTTAAGAAAAGCTACTAAGAACAACTTTAGCATTATGACCAAGTAGATAAATATATAAATATTGTTTTTATGTATAACATATATAATTTCTTTATTTCTATAAAATATCTAGATACTTTTACATACTTCTGTATAATAGCAAGAATAATTTGGACAGATGATAGATGATGATACTCCCATGTCCATGAGTTTCCAGAGTAAAAATATATTTGTTTTTGGACTGAACATATAGGCTTTGTCTTTCCCTGTAAAGTACAATATAACAGCTATTTACTTTGAATTTACATTACATTTGATATAATTAATCTAGTGATGATTTACAGTATATAGAATGATGTATGTACATTCAGGTACTATATGCCATTTCATGAAAGATTTCAGCACCTGAATATTTTTATATTTGCAGGTGGCCTTTAAACCAAATGCTTGCAGATATACTGACAGACAACTCTAGATGATATATGTAGATTAGGCATAATTTTATGCACTAGTTTAAATTGCATCAAAAACCTCAAACTGCTTAGGGATAAATGTGTCACATGATATGCAAAACTTTCTGCTGAAAACTTCAAACATGGGTGAGGAAAGTAAAAGACCTTAATCTATTTTTTTTTACATTTTCAGTAAATTGTATTTTTAAAAAAACCAAATCAATGTTACAATTCAATAATCTAATCTAAATATGTACTTGACAGTAAAACACTTCTGTGTATGGAATGAGAAAGGTTTCAAAATCGTCAAATATATTATCTGCAAATACCCAAATAATAAACTACTCCTTGTAGTAAGCCTTTTGTTAAATGGAGTCATAAAGAACTGAAGATTTATTGCTGTGAAAC
This sequence comes from Perognathus longimembris pacificus, assembly GCF_023159225.1. Lineage (NCBI taxonomy): Eukaryota > Metazoa > Chordata > Mammalia > Rodentia > Heteromyidae > Perognathus > Perognathus longimembris. Next base: position 77,133,089 of record NC_063161.1, on the reverse strand, counting down.
AAATCTGTACTACAGTAGTATGAATCTTGGGTATTAAGCATAATCAGTTGGATGAAGTTAAGAAGTTGGAGATATGTAAGTGTGTGTGTGTGTGTGTGTGTGTGTATGTCTTAGTGTATAAGCCAGTTGACCCAAGAACTGATATATTTAACTTGTTCAGTTGAGACCAGACATGTTAAGTCTCCATTTTTAAGAAGGCAGTTAAAAATTACAATTCCAACAGCCCACAAACCAAATAAAAAATTATAAAAATTAAAACTATGTTCAGAGAGCTTTTTTGCCCTGCTCATTTTCAGCACCCCAAGGAAAATAAAAGCATCCATGACTATCACAGATGAAAACAAAATGAATATCACTGAAATCAGTTACTTTTCTCCACTGAGGTATAAAATCTATATAGAAATTTGATACTATACTATAACAAATTGTACTTCTCATAGTTCTGTTTTAATTTCTTTTAAACCCTTTTTAATATAGTTTTTATTGTTGTAAAAATGCTGTTTTCATGATTCTCAATCTGGTTCTTTCAGTTCTTTCTTGTTTATTTTTAAAAATTTAATTTATTTATTAATTGAACACAATCGTATATTTTTTATCAGTATTTAATATACTGGCTACCAGTTCTAGTTAGGAAAAAAATCTTGGAAATCTCTTCTTCATGACAGCACATTCAGCAGAAATTACTGATGTGCAAGCGAACCATAGAAGGTGCAGCTTTCCAGAAAGCATAATTTGTTGATGTGTGTCTGAATATTCTTTCCCATGACTCTAGATGAAAAACTCTTTCAGTCTTGTAAACATCATTGTGCACAGTCTTACTACTATGCATTTTCACAAAATTGGACAGGAAGGCTGGTTCTGGTTCACAGCTAGTGAAAAGCTACAAGTCTGAGTTTAATGGCTGATAAACCTTACATCCTGCAGAAGAGGAAAGTTTTTTTTTCTTTTTTGCTACTTAAGAATGTGGCAGAAATGTATGCTGAGGTAGCCCAGTCAATCCTTCTTTTTTTTTTTTTTTGTAAATTTAAGACTTTAGTCTTTAGTCAAAAGGACAGATACATTGTGTTATTGTCAGTGTTTATTGTATTTATTTTATTTATAAAGTAAATAAACTTGAGAAATTAGGAGTGGGTAAAGTATTATCATTCTATTACTCCAGGTTGAAGAAACCAAAGTGGACATGTAAGGATTATCTAATATGAACTTGATATATGTATTTGACATTAATGAAATATGGCCTCCTGTCTGCATATTTCCCATAAAGTTGTAGATTACTTGTTGTTGTTTTTTATTGCTTGTTTTGGCTTTGCTGAAACTGCCTTTTCAACTCCCTGAAATCATAGGGGGTGTGATTGTTTCTGGAGAACTGGAAGGAAGAATTAGCATCAGGCAGTTTAAAGTTCTTATTGGAGAGGACTTGGATTTGGAAAATTAATCACTCTTGGGTCTTTTGTCTTGGGGTGGTTGTGGAATCTAAGTAAAGAACAAACAAATCAAGCATGATTTATTGTTGCAAGTACTTCCAAATGAAACGAGTTGTATTTATATTTCTAGTTCACTCATAACACTTACAGTTTAGTCCTTTTCACCACTATATTATGTTCTGGATGTTTTTAAATGTGTAAAAAGTTACATTTGCCTTCATAATTTATTCATTGATACAATGATCTCTAGTTTTTGGTGTCAACACTGGGGCTTGAATTCAAGATCTTGCTCTTTTGCTTGGTTTTCTTGTTCACAGCTGGTATTGTACCACTTGAGCCACTTCTCCAGTATAATGGTCTGTATTTTTTATGCCCATCAAGAATCTGGCATTAAAAGAATTACATCATCAGAGATAGTGTTAGGAAAATGGAGGAAAATGGAAATGGAATCAGCGGGATTAGATCCTCAATAGGCGAGCACTGCTTATTGAGGAACAGCAAGGGACACAGACCTTCCCACAGGTTTGGAGGTTGTGGGAGGCGATAAATTTGTGACCAGGCTTATAAAGGGGTCTGAGAAAGGAGGCAGAGGTTATTGAAAGCTCCATTAGGTCTAAGAAGTAGGTGGCCTTTCCTTGGGCACGCAATGGACTGTTCACAGCTGGGCCTAGGTGAATTGTCCTGCCTGTATTTGATATACAGCAGGTTCACACATACCTGAGGCTTTGCCTGGTGTCTGTATGCCCCTGGGACAATAGTGTGGGGGTCAATCCTTCAGATAGAATAATAGATTTTTTTATTTAAAATAATGCCCTCTTTCCAAAGTATGTTCCATTCTTACTGACTTGTGAGCATTTAATTCTAACAATGCTAGATTTCACAGACTGACTCCAGGCACATGTCCATGCTTCACTAAATAAGGAGTTCACCTCTTCCCCCACTTTGATAGGAAAAGCAGAAAGAGATGAAGAATGAATACTGTCCCAAACATGGCTAATGTAAACCTAAGCCCCCCACAGAAAGACTAAGGAATAGTCAACTGAAACATTTGAGCTTTGGGTTGCTTTATATATAATAAGATAATATTGAAACTAAGCACCACAGGCTTATGCTTCAAATCCTAGCTACTTGTGAGTCTGGTATCTGGAGGATCAAGATTAGAAACCAGCCTGGACTGAATAATCAGCAAAAATATTGGACTGGAGTTCTAGAATGCCAGCCAAGCATCAAGCCGAAAGAGAGTGAGGCCCTGAGTTCAAACCCTAGTATCACAATAATAATAATAATAAATCTTGTAAAAATGGAAATGTAGTTATTCATGGTACAGTATCATTGTGGAAAATTGGCATCTCTGCTGGTTTATGTTCCCCAAATTTATAATCCTGAAAGAACTGTTGCAAAATCTGTAAGCCTGAGCTGGTCCCCACAATATTCAAGATAAATTTTGAAATAGATAAGATACAGGTTAAATAGCTTCTGCAGATACAGAGTTCCATTGGATGGCTTCTTTTCTCTGTATTGATTTGTTTATTTGAACTTCACATTGATGACTTGAACTCTTTGGAAAGAACATAACCTTCAGTCCCCAATGCCTGTGACCTATCAGTGAGCTAAACACACCTTCAAAGCTGTGTATCTATTTAGTATCAAATTTCAGTCTGAATTTTTCATTTCACTATTTTGCCTAAGGAAAAATCAAGCTATAAATTCAGTTTTCTTTAGATTGTTGTGCTTTAGAATTGCAGATAGGAAATTTATAAAAATTGGAGATAAAATGATTGTCTCACTCATAAAAGAAAAAGATGGTTCAATGAAAAATGTAAGTGATATAGAGTATTCATTCCTTAACCTTTTTTTTTATTTTAAGGATAGAAACAGATTCTGGGCCAAGATACAAAAGCTTATTATCAAACCTAGTTGTTTATTTTCATGCAAAATAGATATTTTTCTACTAGAATAAAAATCATAGTAATAGCTAGTAGACTTAATTAAGGGTCACAAACTGGATATTACCATTGAAAGGGACACCCTCACACCTGATCTTAATGGATATGAAAATTGTTGCTCATAAATTATGGGCCAACCCAAGAGAAAAGTAGATTTTCCTTTTGTTGTGAAGATGTGTTTTTGTTACTTTGATGAGTATTCTTAGTCATTGTTCTCTAACTGTTCTTGGAAAGAAAAGTTTAGTACTGACTATTCTATAGTGAACAGCTATTGTCAGACATTTCCTAAAATTCTGGTGCTTCCTGCTGAGGAAAATTTCTTATAGTAGTCTCAGTTATTCTAGTTTGGGGAGATCTTTATCACATAGTGATGCTGAATGCTTTATCAGGAGGTTTTTAGTTTTTTGTTTGGTCTTTGTGAGGGTACTGGGACTTGAACTCAGGCCCTTGTCACTATCCTTTAGCTATTTCCACAAGACCTGCACTCTACCACTTAGAGCACACCTCCATTTCCAGCTTCTTGGTGATTAATTGAAGATAAGTGTCTAATGGCCTTTTCACCTGGGATATCTTTGAACTGCTATCTTCAGATCTCAGCCTCCTGAGTAGATAAGATTATGGTGTGAGCCACTGGCACCCACTGAGACTTTTTTTTTCCAGAAAATAATTAATTAACACATTCTGTGGTATAAATTTGATCTGTGGTAAAACCACAGTAAAAAAAAATTATCTTGTAAAAGTTGTTGCAATGATAGTGGGTTGCCTTTATAATTATAAGCCTATTTGGAGATTGGGTAGAATAAGGAGACAATCCCCCAGAGCCACTGTCACCCTTATAACCAATTCCAGAAAGAACTTACGCTGGACACCACAGCTAGAGAAAGTCCCTCGATTGGTTCTGGACATGGTCATTGCTGCCTTGGTCATGACTCCACCGTGCCCTCCTGTGCCTGTGTTTCACTAGTGCTATATACAACCATAACCACCACCCACTGCCTCAGTGTCCTCACTACCTCTGTGTCCCATCACCACAGCTCTCAGACAAGATGTTTATCCTTGTTCCTGGGTATTATTAACCTGTGGTAGGTATATGGAGTCAGTCTAGATATGGTCTCATCAGTCTTGAACTTGAGAGAAGCTCTGCCTCTACAGAGACCCCTAGAAAAGAGAAATGTCTGGTAAAGGGAGGTGGTTTAGATCCTAGTTAGATAAAAATGTCAAATGCTCCCTCCACAGGTAGTCAGACGATTGCTCCTGGTGTGAAATGGTCTTTGAGGTACTTTCTAGAGAAGCTCTTGGGTGGTTCTAATGGCCCATTTGTTCAGAGTGGCAGGTCAGAACTGAAGTGTGCTCCACAGCAAATGTGGTCATTTAATCCCTGGCATCATTGAGTTCTTACTTTTTTTTTAAAATACATCATTCCTGAAGTAAAGTAGCTCTGAAAAACACTGTGTTCATCTAGAGGAATTCTGCCTTGATAGCGTGGCGTCAGGCATTCCTGCCATGTGGATTGGAAACAGGAGTGGGCATTTCTCACATCTTAGCAGCATATGGTGCTGCAGTTTTATCATCCTTTCTTGTAAAGATCCAGGAAAGTTTCTCTGTTTAAAAATGTGTGTTTATAAACAATAGACTTACCACCAATATTCCCATCTGTTAGGTGAACATAATTTATGTCAGAATTTGGAGATAGGTGGAGGACTTTGCAAGGTTTTTTTGTGTATTTTTCCCCCTGGTGAGACATTACACTAGAGAGATGGCACCAAGAGCATATGCCTAATACTCAGTTCTGTGTCTGTTTCTCCCTGTTGTTGAAAGCAGTTCAGTGGGGTGCTTTAGTACATAGGATTATTATAGAAATTCATAAGAATTTTAGATCTACTTAGAGTACTTCAAAGAGGAAAACAAGTAGAATGAATCCAATTATACAAATATGGTTGCATGGCAATAATAAAGTTGTCCTTGTACTTTTTTTTAAAATAGCTATACTACAATGACTGTACTATTTGTTTCCTAAAAACTGTCATTGATTTTGCTTTAACCCTATCTCCAAACTGCTCCTTGGTGTAATCATAGCATGTCGACATCAAAGCTGCTAACCCTCCATTAGTGATCTGTAATTTAAATAAATGGCATTGATTCTTTATGTTAGGATTGGTATTATTCGATTGTCTTCATTAATTAACTTTGTTTGAGATGAGCTGTTTCTCAGAATAGAATTTTTTTAATTCTTGAGATTAAAACTCAACAATATTTGTTCTTACAATAAAAGATTTTATGAATCTTGCCACGGGGTCTCAAGAAAGGTTATTGAGAGGGAAAATGTACTTTGATTAATATTTGCTTATTGTTGAATTACCTGTATTGTCCAAATGTTTTATTCTCTTAAAAATTGTTCCTCTCAGCTTTCATTTCAGGATGACTAATTGGACATACTTGAATAAAAAGATGAGCAATTAGTTGAATATAGATGGTTTTAAGTATGCTTGAGAACTGGGCACATGAAGAGCACCATGCACTTTGTCTCATACCTGATTTTTTTTTAAGTTTCTCTGATTATACTTTGTAAGAAAACAGATTTTGGAATTTGTAGAACACGATTTTTAAGGATAGCACTGCTGTTTTGAGGTTTTTTGTTGTTGTTTGTTTTTTAGAAAAGAGTTTATTGTCCATGTAGTTCAAGTTGCCTTTTCTTTGTCATGACAGACATCTTCCAGATGTAGAAAGTATCCAGGCATTAAGTCTTACTTTTCTTTTATCCAAAGATACCTATTTTATTCTTTTACAATATATATGCCCTTATTTTTAATGTTTCTTTTTCTTTTTTGAGCTTCTGAGATGAATCTTGGGGCCTCATGCATGCTGAGCAAGCACTCTCCCACTGAGCCATACCCTGAGCCTGTATCTTACTTTCATATAATATGGCAGACATTCAAAAAGCTGTACATATCCATACACTTAAGGAGTTCGGAGATGAGCACATACCCACCAAACCATCACCACAAGCCATGCTGTGAACCTCTTTATTGCCTCCAAGTATTTCTTCTTGGCTTACTTTTTTATTACTATGATTTTTTGTGTGTGATAAGACATAAAGCCAGACATAGGCATAGTGGCTAGTGCCTGTAATCCACGCTACTCATGAGGATGAGACCTGGAGGATTTTTGGTTGAAAGACAGCTCAGACAGAAAAGTTCTGTGGAGACCATCTCCAATTAACTAGCAAAATTCCAGACTTAGAGGTGTGGCTTAAGTGGTAGAGTTAGAGTTGTCTAGTGTGCTAGAGGGCTTATCTAGCAAGTATAAGGCCCTAAGTTCCATCCCTAGTATTTCCCAAAGATTTTTTTAAGTAAAACTTATTTTTCAATATATATATTAACATACATAATATTGTATTATTAACATTGAATATCTAGACAGTTGATCTCTAGGAGTTTTCAATTTTTTTTTTCAAATCTAAATAAGTAAAACTTTTTGGTGCTTTCTTGTTTTTTTTCTTCTACCAGCTCCTGAAAGCCATCATTCTACTCTGTTTCTGTGGTTTAACTATTTTAGGTTCACCTTTTAAGTGTTTAACATAAAGTATTATCCTTCTGTTTCTGGCTTATTGTTACTTATCATAATACCCTCCACATTCATTCATGTTCTTAGAAACAGCATGGTTTTCTTCTTTTTAAAGACCACATAATAACCTCAGATTTATGTAGCTCATTTCATTTACTTATCTGTTGAACATGCAAGTGTAGGTATTTTGCAGGATCCTCATTTCGATTCCTTTGTATGTATGTTCAGAAGTGAGACCACTGGGTCTTATGGTAGTCCAGTTTTGGTTTTTTTTGAGGAATGTCCATTACCATTTTTTGTAATGTCTATACTAGTTTACCATCCCACCAACTGGGTATGAGATTCTCTTTCTTGTACGCTTGCCATCACTTATTCCTTTTAACTTTTTTTGGTTAATTGACATGTTGACATGTGAAATGACATATGATGGTGTTTTTGATTGTTTTGTTTGTTTCCTGTCCTGGGGCTTCAACTCAGGGCCTGAGCACTGTCCCTGGCTTCGTTTTACTCAAGGCAAGTACTCTACCACTTGAGCCACAGCACTACTGGCTTTTTCTGTTTATGTGGTGCTCAGGAATCGAACCCAGGGCTTTATGCATGCAAGGCAAGCACTCTACCACTAAGCCATATTCCCAGCCCATGATTGTGTTTTTGAGTTGTGCTTTCTTGATAATTTGTAATGCTGAGAAACATTTTACATACCTGCTGGCCACTTTTATGTCTTCCTTTGAGAATTGTCTATTCAGCTACTTCACATTTTTAAAGTGAGACTTCTTTCTTGCTCCTGAGTTGTTACAGTTCTTTATATATTTGGAAAATCAATCCTAGATCACATGGCTTGCTTAAGACTTATTCTTGATTTGATTATGAACATAACCTGGAACCAAGCAGTGTACTATTTCCAGTAGCTTTGCAAGGTTGGGCTCACCTGCTCTGCAGTTTTCCTTGAAATAGTTGGTTTTATATCCTACCTGCCTTATGGGTTTTAAAACATCTAAGTTACAAAACCAGAAGTAAACTTACATCAGGACTGCTCTTGGAAACCATGTCTTTAAGTTCCCTTTCTATTATGAAAATATACTAAAGATTTTAGAAAAGATGGAATGCAAAGGATGATTATTTATAGGCACAGAAATGAGAACTACAAATGAAATGATTTTTTGTTGCCTGAGAAAATAAAACTTCTTCCATGCAAATGTGGAGAAGAAAGGAAAGGGGGGTACTGCATGCACTATGTCAGCTGATGTTCACAGGTGGAAAGGGGGGGCATATCCTGGTACCCTGCTTTCTTCGCTTAAAAACACCTACCTACCTCTCATCTTAACAGATGAGATTAGTGGCTAGTTTTCACACAGTGACATGACACATGATTTGAAGTCTGTTGTTAGTCTTCAAAATTATTTGTGGAAATTAAAGCAAGCAGTTTTCTTGGTTTGGTTTGTTTATTTTTTGTTTTTGCCAGTCCTCCGGCCTGAACTCAGGACCAGGGCACTGTCCCTGGGCTTCTTTTGCTCAAGGCTAGCACTCTACTACTTGAGCCACAGTGCCACTTTTTTTGTTTGTTTGTTTATGTGGTACTGAGAAATCCTGCCCAGGGCTTCATGCATGCTAGGCAAGTATCCTACCATGAAGCCACATTCCTAGCCCAAGCAAATAGCTTTTATTGAAAGGTCTAGTTTAACTATAATGACCTTTAATTATTTAACATTTCTAATTTATTCAGTCTTATCTTCTTTACTCATGCTAGATACCTGGGCACAATGATAAGTAGAGAAGTCTATCTGAGGAAGTGGGTATCAATGTGTTTATCTAAAGAACAATACACAGTGGTCCTCATTGCTTTGGCTAGGGGGGAATTGAATAGATCTTAAGTTACCCAAAATAATGTATTTGTAGAGCACTTACTAGAAGAGATTCTTACGCTGTCCTTGATGTAACCATTGACACTTGTTTTTTTGGTGTCTTGCAGGTATATCATCCCATCTTTACAGAAGCTTGATGCTGGCTTTTACCAGTGTGTGGTACGGAACAGAATGGGAGCACTTTTGCAGAGAAAATCTGAAGTTCAAGTTGCATGTATGTATACATTATGTGGCCTTCCATTGTGAAGGAAGGAGCACAGCAGTTTATCCAGCGAGTCAGAGCCACCTTTAACTGTTGTAGAAATGGGGGAAGGGGGAATGGGAGGGTTCTTCTTTGGTTCAGTTAAAATAGAATGGTTGTTAGGATTGGTAAGGTATGAGTGAACACCTAGTATGGTTGCCAGGTGAGGGTTATGGAGGCAGGTGTCCTGTTTCCCATCTGAAAAAATGGAATTTTCCAAGGCAAAGAGGAGTAAGGTGGTTTCTAGCGAATGAACCAGTTGCTCATAGCTTCTTTATATTGTAATTCAAAATGTTTATCAAATAAAAACTTTAGCCTGTTTATACCAAATTTTAATAACTCCTAATCAGCTGTACCCAACAGAAAAACATTGTATGTATAATACATATACGTACACACATATGAGAGAAAAATGAAACTTATCACAAACTATTAGGAAAGAGGGAAAGAAGTAAAGAAAGTATTACAGATATTGTGAAATTTATTCAAAGAACATTATATAATTGTTATAAATACCACAAAATTTCTTTATATCATTTATGTTATTAAAACTAAAACCAGCCACGGCCTAGTGGCTTATGCCTGTAATCCTAGCTGCTCAGGAGGCTGAGATCTCAGAATCACAGTTCGAAGCCAGCCATGCAAGAAAGTCTATGAGACTCTTATCTTTAATTAAACACAAGAAAACTAGACATAGCCCTATAGTTCAAATGGTAAAGCACTAGCCTTGAGCAAAAGAGCTCAGGGACAGTGCCCAGGCCCAGAGTTAAAGCCCCATGAGTGACAAAAACAAAGTAATAATAAATATTAAACTAGAAAAATAAAATAACTACTGAACTACAAATATGCATAGATGTTCCATATGCTTGATGTTATTAATGTTCTAATGAGTTATTCTTTGTTGAACAGATCTAATTTGGAGAAAGATACTTTGTTAAAGTAATTTCTTTGTTAAAGAAATCCCAGAATGCAGGGAGCTTGAATTTCATTGTAGGCTTTGGAAGGAAGGAGCTTGAGAACTTGGCCTAGGTATTTTCCTTTTTTTCCTAAAATACTGAATTGATGAGGATCTCTCGTCTTACTTTTCTGCCTTATTGCATTTTGAATGTACTACCAAAATATTTCTCTGTGTCTAAGGAAGCCAAAAAATAACGTTCTGAAATTATAAATTATACATTCATATGGCCTGAACTTAAAGGGAGTTCCTATATTGAGTTGTACTGTTTGAATAATGACAAGATTTGCCATTTGTTATTTTAAAGCCAGCTATGGCCTGTAACTTCACATTACTATACAATAATGCCTACTTTCCTGGTCCACCATAAGTACTAATGACTGGTGAATGTTCTGAAACAATCTGTGATTTGATATTTTCTAAGTCACTGGGAAGGCATCAATCTTCCTGAATTGTGATGATGATGAAGTCATCAGCTAAGTCTATCTACAGAATAATCCAGAACTTTTATTCAATAGCTGCAAACATAATAAATAGAGTACAGATCAATACCTAAGTCATATTTGAATATGTTCACATCCTGGAATTTATTATCATATATTAAGCTGTAATTTACAAAATCGAGTTGGAACTTCTTGCTTAATTATTTATATCTTGTTCCTACCCTTCATCTCTAGCTCTTAGATTCTCTTCACTTCTTTTCTTCTTCCCTTTATGACATACTTCACTTTAAAGTAACATGGACATTTTTTCTCATTTGTTTCATTGGTTTCATTTTTCTCTTAAGTCTTTTACACTTTATATCTAAAATATTTTTGAATGAAGATGCCATAGATAATAGAGCTCTTTTATGGAAAACCAAACATACATACATTAAAAATACTATTTTGCTATCTCTATGTAAACATTTCATCTATATCTAATCATAATATGACTTTTTACATAATTTCAAGTTGCTTATTCAAATTGTGGCCCTTTATGATTACATTCCAATGATTGGTTTTATTCCTCTTTTTTTTTTTGGCAATAATGGGATATGAACTCAAGGTCTTACTTTTCTTTGCTAGGCAGGTGATCTATTACTTGAGTCACATTCCCTTATAACCTTTTTTTTTTTTAAATGTTTCTAACCAATTGGACAAGGACTGTTCCAAATTAAGTAAACATGATGGGGGTAGTAAGAGAACTGTATAGCTTCCCCTGTGTTTTAAAATATTGTTCTCAAACAGTATTTTAGGTTAACAGTCACCCTAGAAATGAGGAAGAAGAGAACCTATGAGGAGCAAGGGCCAGGAGATGGGGTAGCTTGAGAAATTTGGTACCTGGGAGTTGCCCAGAAGCATTTTATGCATGCCCAGTTTCTGGACATACTGCTTCACAAGGCACTGGGATGTTCTCTGGCAGTTTATTTCCACGTTACAATTGGTTGAGAACATGCCCTTGTATTACTGCAGTAAGTTAGGTGGGGTGGCTCTTCTGCTGAGCATACTGTTGGCCTGTTTGTGGATGCATAGCTTTGCCTCCTGCTTCACCTCTAAGCCAGGTTTGCACTTGTCAGCACGGCTGTTCAGCCTCACTTGTTGCGTAGTTAAGTATAATGATGTCGCTGAGTTTACTGCAAAATACAGTTATTTCCATCTGTGACCCTTCTTCCCCTCAAAAAAAAGTTGTTTCTGAAACTTAAAAGGTCTCATTTTTCTCTGCAGATATGGGAAATTTCATGGACACAGACCAGAGGAAAACGGTTTCTGCAGGACACGCAGCTGTTCTAAACCTACTGCCCATCTCCAGCTGCCCCAGACCGCAAGTGACTTGGTTTAGAGAAGGCCACAAGATTATTCCAAGCAACAGGATGTAAGTTGCTCCAAACCTTAAAGCTTCAGATACAATTAATTACGCCTGCCTGCACCACTTGCATAGTAAGTGAGCCAATTAAGGTTACCAGTGATTTGCAAAGAATAACCAAGTCTAGGAGTCTTCCTTTATCCTTAACAAACAGCTATTTTGAGACTGGCTTGGTCATTTTGAAGCTGCTTAACTAAGTGGCGGTGTTCTTTTCTCAGTATGATGCACCCACTGAACCTAAGGCATCTTTTGTACTGTGCCCTTTCATGTCCATTCTTACTTTTTGTTTAAGTCTGCATTTTTAGCTGTTGTAGACATCTGAATTGTGTTTAACCTGATCTTTAGGAAGGGTGCTATTTATTTGTACAACAGTGGGCTTTTACCCCTGTTCTTACTGAGTCAGGTTTGATACGACTTACTCTGATGACAAAGCAGTAATTACTGCTTATTTCTCTCTGATTCTGTCATCCTACCATGACAGTTTTATTTCTTCTTGTTTAATAAGCAGTTCACCTATCCATTGCCAAGTGGTTGCTTTGTGATTGGTTGAGCAATATTTCCAGGTGGTTTTGTCTATTCTGCATTCAAAATACTTGCCTAATGCCAGACAGGCTTTCTTCATTTGGAGCTTGAAGTACGTAAAAAAAAATTTGGTCTATATGTCATAACTGGGCATATTGCAATGTAATTTAAAGGCAGTATTCCAAATATAAAGTTTTCAAGGATGAGAAATTCCAAAGAATCCTGAGATGCTATATATTGAGAATAGAAGTCAAATATTTTTGCTGCCAAGTGGCTAGTTACACTTAGATAAAAATTTCTAGAAGGAAAATGATTTTTTAAACAGGATGTATAAGGCAGTTTGCTGAATCAATTGCCAGTGGAATCATGAAAGTACCTGGAACATAAACTCACTCCCTACCCTGCCCAAGCATCCACAACTCTCTCCTGTAAAACAGTGTCTGCATCTTCTATCCTGGCAACTGAACCTTGCTTGACCTAGACTCTTCATAAGCTTATTTAGCACATTTTTTTAGTTACTTGAAACAAGAGAAAAAATGGAAATGCATGTAAAAGCTATGTGTCAAATCTCTAGTAGAAATACCAGTTACTTTAGAAAATGCAGTGGCTGCTATCCTTTTTCCTACATTTTGTTAGAAGTCACTTTGATATTCACCTTTATATTGATACATAGCATAACAGAAACCTCTTGAGTTTGGGTGAAACAAAAATGAAGGATCGATATCTCATTCCTTTTGGATGTTATTAGTCTGAGCAGAGGCAGCTATGACTCAGATGCTCTGGAAGGCTCCCTGTTGAGGGCAGTGTGATGGGTGAAAATGGAATGAATGTTGTGGGGAGGGGATTGGTGCCAGGGATTAGGAAGTAGATTGAACAAGGCTTCTTCTCAAACTCCAGAGCTCTAATCTCATGCCAGCAAAACTCACGATGGAAGCATTATTTTAACTTGATATCAAATAAGTGTATGTTGAGTCATTTGTTGAATTGTGGTTCATGAGACATTTATTCAAGAAGCACGAAAGGCTTTACAATGAAATAACTCTTAATTTCTCTAACAAAATAACTTCATAAGCTTTTTTAAACTTGCAAATTCATGCCAAAGACTGTTTAATTCCTAATGAGCTAATAAAGTAAAGATGCTATTAGAGTTTTAATGTAGTATCCCATCAAACAAATGGTCTGCTTACAACCATGAAGCTATTGATAAATCTGTAAGCTCAGTGAAATAATGTGGTGGTATACCTTTTTTTTTTAAGAGATGAAAGGCTGATTATGGATATTTACACTTTTGCAAGGCCCTTTAGTTTTGTATTTTCCACCTCATCATCACACCACATTTATTAAGTACCTGCTGTACAAGATCTCATAAATCAGTAACTGCATGGTTTTTGCTACCAGTTTCTATGTCATTCAAAGATATATTGCTTTCTACTCCTGAGAAAGTTTGACTGGACACAAAAGGGCATTTCTGCACTACTCAGCCCAGATGGCTGCAGGCAAATGTCACACGCATTAGGTCTGCTCTGCACCACCAGAGTTGCCTTTCAAGTCCAGAATGTGTACCAAAGTGTAACACATGGGTCAAGTGCCTGTTCCTGCCTCCTGTGTAAGGCTCATTCCCTTACACAACAGGACAGGTGGCTCCTTGTCATATGGCTGAAAAACTTCATCTCCTTTCCCCTCATTTTTTAATATTATCTTGTGACCTTTAACAGGTGAGCTTTAGACTTAAAAGTAAATGATCTTTCATTTTCAACAAACAGTAGCTCTAATGATTCCCAACTTGAAAATTTAGTTAAATAGCCTATTAATAATCTTAGTGGCTATTATTTATTGAGTACCTACTTGAAAACATATCTTCTCTAATCCTAACGATTGCCTTCTGAGGCAGACCCAATTAGCTCCACTTAGCATCTCTGGATTTGATAGCTCTCACTTACCCAGGGGCTCATAGCTGGAAAATGGTGGAGCTGGCATTGAAACCCAGGCTTGCTTAGCTCTTAAGTCCTGTGCTCTCCCGGTCAGCCTAGTTCCTCTTGTCTACTTATTTGCTGAACTTTCTTTGTGTTTTTGATCATTTTCTCCATATACTGCTTCAGGCTTTCTTCTCATTGATTTGGAAGACCAGCTTTGAATTTGAAATAACATGGGTTAATTTGAATGTGCTTAGAAGTCATTTGAAATTGACATAGTTCAAAAGTAGAATCAATTAGAATTCCTTTTGGATTGGAGGTTGGAGAAATGGAGAGAAGACATGGTTAACTTATAACTTTTAACATTTCTTTTTTTTTTTTTAAATATTGCATTATTTTATTAACTTTTTTTTTTTTTTTTTTTTGGCCAGTCCTGGGCCTTGGACTCAGGGCCTGAGCACCTTCCCTGGCTTCTTCCCGCTCAAGGCTAGCACTGTGCCACCTGAGCCACAGAGTCCCTTCTGGCCGTTTTCCATATATGTGGTGCTGGGGAATTGAACTGAGAGCTTCATGTATAGGAGGCAAGCACTCTTGCCACTAGGCCATCTCCTTAGCCCCCTTTTAACATTTCTTGATCTGACCAACTATTTGCTCACTCAGGAGTTACTATTTCCTGAATGAGCAATTTTGGGAGAAGTAAGTTGGTATAAATTAAAGGTGGTTTAGTAGCAGTGTCTGCAGTTTGTTTGGGACAAGATTGAGATGTGTGTTTCATAGCCAAGAAGAGACAATGATTAGATAAGTCATGTATTAGACTCAAGGTGAATGAAGAGGTCTAGGTGAAACTTGGTATGCTTTAATGTGATTAGCTCTTTATAAACTTACAAAAGATATGAACCAATAGGCCAAGCCCAAATTCTCCCATTCTGTCTTTTGTCTGCTAGTCACAGAAGTTGACTTTGGTTGTCTTTTGCAAAAACGAAATTTTGTCATGGAAAATAACAGAAACAGGGCTGGGGATATAGCCTAGTGGCAAGAGTGCCTGCCTCGGATACACGAGGCCCTAGGTTCGATTCCCCAGCACCACATATACAGAAAACGGCCAGAAGCGGCGCTGTGGCTCAAGTGGCAGAGTGCTAGCCTTGAGCGGGAAGAAGCCAGGGACAGTGCTCAGGCCCTGAGTCCAAGGCCCAGGACTGGCCAAAAAAAAAAAAAAAAAAGAAAATAACAGAAACAACCCTGCGGGAGAGGATTCAGCAGTAACCAGGGTTACATCCATGGTATAGGCATCAGGGTGAAAATGAACAGGGCCTTCCAGAGAATCAAGGTTCTAATTTCTGGAACTTAGGGAAGGGTTAGGGTACATGACAGAGGGGAATTAAGATTGGTGAAGCAACAAAGAACTAATACAGGTAGGAAGACAGGCCAAAAGGAAAAGGGCAGTCTACTGCCTATACCCTATTACTGGCATGTGCCTGAATACACATTGTGAGTCATGTCCTGTGTCTGTGACCTGTACCTTCCAGGGGACAGTGGTCTTGCTCTCCCCAGCTGTTTGTACTCCCCTCTGGGAGGAGAAAGGATAACCATTCCTTGTGTTAGGTATGCAGTAGAGGTCACTGAATTCTTTGTGACACCTCTTTGCAGTGCTCTTTGTAATGCTTGGACTCTTTAACACCAATATCCTAAGACTTAGGACTTTGTCAAGAGACAAAATAAGAAACTTTATAGGTCTTAGAATCCTGATTGTTCTATCGTGAGTTAAGTGATCAGGTCCTGTCCGTTCATTCACTCACATAGTCTTCTGCTCATACTAACTCTTTCCCATGGCCGTTGGCCACCTAAATGTCTTAGCTGTGTGACCTGATGGGTCACAGAACTGATGTGCTGCATGAGTGAATGGACTGAGTCAGAAATCAATGTGAAACTCCTTGGCTGAACAGGAACTCCGGAAGAGCAAAAGATCTCAAGAGGAGAAGGCTGTTGACACAGAAAAATATCTTGGAAGGGCAAATTATATTTTGAAAGAATTGAGGATAAGTTATATTGGGAATTTTGAATAGATAATTATGGGTTTTATTTATTTCAGAAGAGGAAAGACTGCCTGTTTATTTTTCTGGGTTTTCTGATTTCAAACAGTTAATTTGCTATCTTTGCATATCAAAAGATGAGCATAGCTTTGTCTTACAAATATGGTCTAATTTGAAAATAAAATTCTTGTGTGCTATTTTGGCTCAAATATATTTTCTTTGTTCCTTTTCATTTCTCAAATTATGAAACGAGAATCTTGATGCCTTGCAGTATTTTTCTTACCTCCAGGAGGTAATTTATGCCAGCAGTTATCAGATTAGGACGCAAAAACTTGGTCTGTATGGTGCCATTCTTTTGCTTAATTGCAGTTTTTTTTGTGTGCCCAAATTGCATCCTGCAGCCCATCTGACAGTAATGTGGGAGCACAAGTGTTCCTGTACATAGAATATGCAAGTTGTAATAAGTTGACAGATTAAATATTTCAAAGCTGCAGCGAGCTTGGCAATGGACGGCTTGCCCATAGGCTATGGACTGTGAGGTGTGGGCAGTAAACAGCATCCCAAGTGACTTAGAAGCCTCCATTAACTTATTACCATCCTGTTGCAATTGCTCCAAAAAAGATTTGTTTAAATTAGTGCTTGTATTGAAAGTCACAACTTAATGCTTTGATGAGGTAGATCTGGTTGTAATAACATTTTTATAGTGGATTGAGCTTTACAAAATAATGGGCTTTTAAAATGTTCATGTTTCATAGGCATTTTGTGAGTGTTTATAGAGTGTATCTTGGTGTGAACTGAGCCATACTTAGTATAGGTCCAAGATAAGAGATAAAAGTTCCAAGCCAGCTTCCACTGTAACTCCAACCTTGGGCACATTGCTTGGTCTACCTTTGCTTCTCTGTTTTCATGTCAGCTATGAGGAAGTGGTGTTGCCTATGTCGGCATTGCTCTCATTCAGCAGTAGTATTAATATTCATAAATAGTGCTAGCCTAAAAGGCTCACCTTCTTTCTCTCCTTTCTCCCACACAGGCCACAGGTGTTTACTGAGCATTTAGTGCAAGGTGCTGTTCAGGCTGCTAAGCCTGAAAAGAAAGAGGCTTTGAAAGTGCTTCAGTGGAAAAGACTGAGGGCTAGTGTGTACACAGCTTAATAAGCAGGGTGGGTTCAGGTGGGAAGTGGGGGCTGAGTGTACAAGCACTGCGAGGGACAGCAAGTACAGAGCTGAGGATAGGCACCTTTAAGTTCAGGGTTAAGGAAGGCTGTTTGTAAGATGGCATTTAAAACCCCCTTTTTCAAATTATAGTTTACACACAGAATGCACACAGGTGGATGGAATTTAGCAGCTGTGCTCTCAGAAGTAATCTTATCTCATCCAGTGAAGACCTCCCATAGTCCTTCCCCAGCTATCCTTCACTGTATACAGAATACAATCCGGAATCCTTCCCTCTGTACATAGAATAAAATCCAGTTCCATCCAGTGGAGACCTCCTGTAGCCCCATCCCCAGCCACCCTCCACTGTTACTATCCTGTTCAGTGAAGACCTTCGCCCATCCCCAGCCACCCTCCACTAAGGCCCCATCTCATCCACTGGAGAGCCCCTACAACCCCTTCCCCATCTGTCCTCCACTGAGGTAATGTCCCCTACCATAGATTAGTACTTTTTTTTTAATGTTTTGTAGAATTTCATAAAAATGAAATCGAATGGAAATCTTTGCTACTGGCTTCATTTACTCAACATGATTTCTGTGATATTCTCAATATGATATTAAATAATAATAAACAATTTTTAAATCCCAGGAGGTTTTTTGTATATAATGATTTATTTAATCCTCACAGCAGCCCAATGAGCGGATATTGCTTTATTAGTGAGAAGAAAGGCTTAGAGACGTCAATAGCCAGGCAGTGTGAGCACTCTTGGTGTCCCAAGTCCATACTTGTTCTTTACACTGTGCTTCCTTCTCAAGGTAAAATCTAAAGCTGAGGACAGCCAACCATGCACAGATGCAAAGGGTGAAAATTGTAGGTAAAGGGGCAGGAAAGAGTTTGATGGTTTTGCTAAACTGAAGAGTCTGTGGTAAGGTCAGAGATGTATTGTGAGAAAGGGACAGACAGGTGGACAGAGAGGCAGCTCAAGGTTCTGTAGACTTCAGAAACTGTAAAGGTATCTGAATTTGATTCTGTATACAATGAGAAGGAATATGGATTTTGTTCTTTATATAGAGGGAAGGAATTCTGTATACAATGGAAAGTGTTTGGAAGACGATCCTCCTCTCCTCTTTTGGAGGAAAAAAGTAAATTGATAAAATGCATACAACATAAAACTGACCATTTTAACCTGTGTTGAGTGCACATTTTAGTTGCATTAAGCATATTCACATTATAGTGCCACCTTCCATGCCCTCCACCTCCAGAATACTTCACTTGGCAGAACAAGAACTCTGTACTTGTTCAACACTAACTCCCCATCCCTGCAATCCCAGAAAACCACATCCTTTAGAATTTCTTTCCCTCTGAATTCAACAGTATTTTGAAATGATCTTAGATTTATCTACTGTTAAAAGAAATCAGCTGAGCGGGTCCTATGTACCCCTTAACCAGTTTCTACAAGTGCTGAAATCTTGCAAAACTGGTGCCATGTCACAGCCAGCAAACTGATGTTGATAGGGTGGTGACACAAACCATTCACATTCACAAACCCTTTTATTGCCACTATTGCTCTTTTATCGCCACTACTGCTTTCCTCCTGCCTCACCCTCTCTCCCTGAATCCTGGACCACTAATCTGTTTGAGTTTCAATCATTTTTATCATTTCAAGAATGCTATGTAAGTGGAATTGTCCATATTGTGATCTTTTGGAGCCGGTTTTTCCACTCAGCATTATTATCTAAGTTACCGCACATATCAGTAGATGGTGCCTTGTTGTTTTCCAGTGTTTCTTGCTGTGGATATACTACAGTTTATGTAATTATTGCCCTGTGAAAGACACCTGGGTTTTATGCAGTTTGAGAATAAAGCCATTATGAACACTCCTGTACAGATTTTTGTGGGAATGGAAGAATTTATGAGTCTGGGATAAATGCCCCTGTGGGCTGCATGGGAGTTGTGTGTTTAATATTTCCTATTTGTCTAGAAAATAGACAAAGTTTCTTTTAGAATGGCTGTGTCATCTTATATACTCTCAGGAACATTTAAATGACCTCCTTCTCTACTCCTTATTGCCATTTACTATCATCCCTACTTTTTAACCATCACAGTAGGTAATAATGATATTCTATTGAGTTTTTAATCTTCATTTTCCTTTATGATGAATGATGTTGAACATCTTTTCAGACTTCTTACAGTGAAAAGTGTATTCATTTATTTACAAAGTCAATTGAACAAATGAAGTAAATAATATGCAGTAAGATGAAAATTCTTGCTGTTAGATATGAAGAAAATACTCAGAAGAAAGCACAGAGATATAACTGAGAGAATATATGGAAGAAAGGCCAAGATAGTGAAGATAGGACCATTAATAGACACGAGATGATTCCAAAAGGAATGGTGAGCACAGGGGATAAATGATGTTGGGAAAGAACATGGCTATGATACCTCCCAAAACAATGTATCTTTATAGTCAAGAAGTGGAGTTAATTCCAAGTAGGATAATGAAAATAAATACAAATCTAAATATACTAAAGTATACTGTGGAACTAGAAAGACAAAGATCTTAAAAGTAGCCATACGTTTAAAAGAACAGAAATAAGATGATAGCTCATGAGAATAATGGGAAAGAAAATAGAATAAGACCATCAGAAAGAGCTGGGTACCTGTGGCTCATGCCTGTAATCCTAGATACTCAGGCGGCTAAGATCCAAGGATCATGGTTTGAAGCTAGCCCAGACAGAAAAGTCTGTGGAACTGTTATCTCCAATTAACCACCAACAAAGCAGCTAGAGAAGCTTTGGCTCAAGAAATACAGTGCTAACTTAGAGGGGAAAAAAAACTAAGGGACAACACAGGTGCCCCCATGTGCGTGCATACATGCACATACGTGTGCAGGCTCGTGTGCGTGCGTGTACACACACACACACACACACACACACATGCCAGCCAAGCTGATATACAGAAGTGGGGTTAAAATGAAGATAATGCACTCAGGATCAGACAGCCTGAAGACCTCCCAGAACTGTCCCTGTGGTCGTTTCTCCCCCAACACCTGGCCCCTTGGAATTTCCCCTAGGGGTGTGCATCCCGCTGTGTTCACTTTATTTACAGAGCCTCAGGACTGAGCCTGGTCTGCTGGAGTAGCTGTGAGATTTAGAACATAAAGAGCAAGGAAGTCATATGGCACCCAGTGTCAGTAAGGTGAACAGAGTGTATCAGAAGATACATCCAGTGCTTAAGCTGAGGAGGCTCTGTGCAGTTGTACCATATATAGATATGGCTGTAGGCTTATATATATGCCTATAGGTGTCTTCTGTGATTCACTACAGGCTGGGTAGGAGGGAGGATCCCTGAGCTAAGGAATTTTCTGGAGCACAGACACATTACCCCTTCCCAGACTGACCTAGTTCCTGTAAAATGTCACTGTTGCATCTCTGAGTCCTGGTCTCTAAAGTCTAGAATGGTATTTTGGTATAGATGGTGCCAGCCCATCTACGAGGAGGGGGCACAGTGAGATTTCCATTGTCTGAGCTAATATTATCCTGCAGCAAATTAGTGTCCATCAAAGTGGGTAAGAGGAAGATTGAAAGCATTATATTGCTTTAATGAATAGCTTCTGCCGTCTGACTACAATTCCCCATGCTTGTGCTTTACACCAGAGCCTCACTGTGCATTGTGTGAGGTACCTGAGACTGCGAATTTCATATTTTCTGTCAGATTGTCAGGGAGGTTGATGAAGGGTTACCCCATAAATGATATTAGATCAGGATGTGGGCTGTAGCTAGCAGGAGGCAGGTGTTTAAGTTTGAGGTCTCCATCATCTTGCTGTACACTTGCAGTAATGGGGGTCATTCACATTGTCTTTTGGAGCTGCTCATTGGCAGCTGCAAGTAGGGAACGGAGCACCTATCACTGGAAAAGTCTGTGCCAGACAGGGAGACCCTCCTGTGCTAGATGAGCAGCCCTGGGAGGGGCTCTTCCAATTACTTGGTTCCATTTGAGTTGGCAGTGTAGTGTTTAACTTTAATGACAAGAGTTTAATATTCTATGTACCAATTTTTCATTCGAAATAAAATACCACTTCATTTTACATGAGCAGATCGAGTGACAATAATGCATTTCTTTACAAATATTAGCCTATTATACATCTTAAGTCAGTTGCACATAATTGCATTTCACCAGCCCCACATAATGCTTTAATTAAAACTAGGATAATTAAAATACAGTTTTAATGAGCAATAAATTCTGAAGTTGCCAGTCCTGGAGTGTGTTAGTTGAATCATACCTTTCTCTTTCTGAGCTCTTCAGTTTGTGTCTGCATTATGCAGTAAAAGGGCAACAGTGATGGGCAGGAGGCCTCTTAAATGCATGTATAGTATGTGCTATAAAACTATGTTTCTCTGTGGCTCTCTGTATTCCTTGCATATCATGTGTCATTTGTGCTAACTATAATAATCAGTTGATGCAAGGAGAAGGTTGTCTCTGTCTCTGAAGACTCAACAACTGATCCCCGTGATTGACCAGAGTAAACAGTGACTAGTTATTAAATGAATAGATGGGTATTTCTTTTTTTTCCATTTATTTTTTCTTATTGGCAAAGTAATGTACAGAGAGGTTACAGTTTCATATGTTAGGGAAGAGTATTTCTTGAAAGAACAAAATAGTAGGACATGACTTGTTCTAGAGAGATGGTATGGAACATAGTACACTGGACTGAGACTCAAGTTTTAGTCACAGTCCTGAATCTTCGTGTCTGTGACCTTGCACAGATGGGTTAAGTATTCTCAACAAAGTTGACAGTGGGACATCTCACATGAAGACAGTAGTAGCCACGCTACTAAACTCATGGAATTTGGACTGGGAATGTTTATTTAGTGAATAAAATCACAGGTGCGAAAACACATTCTAACCTGTAAAGTAAACGCAGAGTGGTGGCACTGTTATCATCACGCCCACCTCTGCTCATTATGCTCACTAATTATACACATGAGTATTCATTAGTATTCAGAGTCAACTATTCCTCATCTCCTTTGGAACTTTACGTTTTCAGATGATTTTTACAGAACGATTTTTCAGCCCTTGGTTAGTAGTACCTTGTAATGTGAACTGTATGGAATTATGTCTTCTCCACTGTCCTTTCCCCGTTCCCCTTCCCTTTTTACCTCATTGAGCTCCTTGGGAGCTGTAGGCCAGTCAGAATAATTAGGAAGGCATCACAACTGTGCATCTATCTCATATACAGTTCATTCTACAAGCAAATATAAATGACTTAAATAGAAGCTGCTTCTTGTTTGGATTTTCAATGACATGCTACCGTTCCCTAATTCTTCATTCCTTTCTTCATTCATTTAGGAATTGTGTAATTATCCTCAGGTTATCCTAGAGAATTAACTCTGGAAGCACCAAATCCCCAAATATGTTTTAATGGAGGCCAAAGAGCTATTGCTAGAATGAGAAATAGGAAGACTTGCCAGGCACTGGTGGCTCACACCTGTAATATTGGTTACTTAGAAAGTTGGATCTGAGGATCGTGGTTCAAAACCAGCTTGGGCAGGAAAGTCTGTGAGCCTCTTATCTTCAATTAACCACCAGAAAAACGGAAGTGGCACTGTGGCTCAAAGTGGTAGAGCACCAGCCTTGAGTTCAAGTCCTATGACCAACTCCCCGCCCCCCCACCAAAAAAAAAAGGAAAGAAAGAAATAGGAAGATTGTGTTGTGGTAATTAGTCATACAAAGACTATGATGCCTGTCATCTGTACAACCATGAACAGCCAAGGTCACTGGGTTCTACATCATGATGGCTGTGGTCTTGCCTGGCTTTATCCAGGGACGTTGGGCAGAATTATTTGGTATTACTGTTAAATTCACTTGCATAAATGAGGAAAAGAGAAGCTTCTGTCATCACTGGAGAAGGACTCTAGGTCTGAAAAGCTGTACTCTTCTCCAACAACAGGGTACTGGTACCCTTCAGGATTGGTACTATGGAGGAGGTCATGGAGTGGCCACTGAGGCACAATGAGGGTAGAGTGTTTAGTAGGTGACAGCTACTTGAAGTTTGCTGGAAATGTCTATCCAGGGTACAAACACTCCAGGGCAAGAGTGTTTGGAACTGAAGAGAGTCACTGTCTGAAAGAGAAAGGGAAATATGTGGGGCACAGAACAGGGTCAGGAGTACACTGGATGGGGGGTGTCAGTGAGCTTGAGAGCCATCTGTCTTCTGTCATTTTCTAATTCCTAGCAGGCCCCACTGAATACATGACACAAACAATGGAGAAGGGTCAAACTAGTCCAGTGAATGCCTGACATGAAGATAGTCTGCCTGTTGCTTGTGGGCAGGATTGCTGTAAGGAGTGGAGGAAGCTACTATCCTTAGTAGGATGATATCTCTAGAAGCAGGGGTGAGCAATGTGTGGCTTATGCAAATGATGTAGAGGCACTAGATTTCCTTATCTTTCTGCTCTCAGTCTTCCTGGCATGCTAGTAAACAGAGGAAAGCTTATCATACCAATTTTGTGAATGACAGCATGGGAGAAAAAGGAGCTAAGTGATTTAAAATCAAATAAAATATCAGTGGTAGAACTCAGAATGGACTATAGCACTTGAGTGTCACCTTCCTGGTCATTTTTTTATGATTGCTCCTGAAAAAGTTGGTCTCTATTGAAGCTGTTGATAGGGTCAAAGCGGCCTGTGTTTGACCTTTTGCCCCAGGAAGCCATATATCGCACTTCTCCTAGGCACTGGGAGTACTTTGAGCTCAGGGAGGCTCTTGTTCTCTCTCCATTAAAGTCAAGGATAATAAGGTGGTGCCCACCTCACAGGACTTCTTTTGCTTGAGGAAAACCTCCTTAGGTCTAGAGTGTCTTCTTCCAGGTGACAGCCCCTGGTATCAAGGTCTGCACTCAGTTGGTTAGTAAGCTTGGTGCTAGGCTCTGCAAATAAAAAGATTAGTAAAATGATTCTAGCTCCCCAGGGCTCACAACTTGATGAATGGGTTATATCCATCTCATCATATTTCATCTCATGTAATCTTGATTTTTTTTAATAAGAGCTTACTTCAGAGGTAATACATCTGCTATAAAACTCAACTTGTAAAACATCCACTTCACTAATTTTAGTGTGTCCACAGGGCCATGGAGCTATGCCACTATCACCTCTCCTCACCCCCAAAATCCTATAACCATTTTTAGTCCTTCTTAATATTTCTCCCCTGGATCCAGCAACCACTGATTTTTCTATTATGGACACTTAATGACAAAGAAATAATATTTTATCATACATATCTTTTAAAAGACTAAGCCAAAGCCCAGCAAAATAAGTACCAGGAAATGGGTACTTGCAAGAGGGGTGGAAAGATCGAAAGGAGAGGTGTAGAAGAATACAGGGGGAAGAAGGGAGAATGTGGGCAGGAATTCTTCATACATACCACAGAATTGAGAAATATAAGGGAAGGGATTGGTTAAAGGGAGGGGGATGAAGATTTTGACCTATGACACAGATCAAGATGCATTGTACACACAAACTGCTTTGCTAAATTGCAAAAAATTTAATATATAATCTAAAACTAAGATAAGTAAGGTAGGGATGGGTTGGAAGGGGTGGGTGAGAATGTTGGAAGATACACTGTATTCATAAATGTTCAGTGAATGGCAACTCCTTTGTACAACTATTTAAAGATAATAAAATATTTTTAAATGGAAAGAGAATATGTAAGAAGACTTTGTGAATGTCCTAGAAAGAGGTGTCTGCAGGCTAGATAAAGCAGAACAGGAGAAATGGAGGAGAGAGGGTACCTTAAAGTGAAAGGTCAAAGGTTGATTTAAAAGTCTTATTGATAGAATGGATCCTCTTTTTTTCTGACTTGAGTTTGGGTGCATATTTATTGAAGTGAAGGCAACTGGGTCAAATTGCTTGAGGTGCTTATTAAGCATCTTGATAGAAATATCAATGAGATGTTTGTGTATACATTAGCTTGGAGCTTATAGGGAGGACAGGGCTGAAGATATAAAAGCTGGGAGTCTTAGTCTCCACGTGGTATTTGAAACTGTGAATGGATGAGCTCTTTCAGGGAGAAAGATACAAGAAAGGAAAGATAAGAAGCAATCTCTGAGGGATTACCAGCTTTTAGAGAGTGTGAAGATGTAAGATGCCACTGAAACACAGAAAGAGACAGCTAGAAAGGACACCATGGGATGGCCACAGAGGGCACTTTCCCCCAGATTCTAGCACAAAAGTAGGTTGAGTCAAGAAAATGCTAATTCTTGTACAAAATGGATTTTTTAAAAAGTGGCAAAGCACAGACAGCACATGGCAAGTATAAGGAGGAAGAGCAAGAAATAGAGGCATTTGGGAGGCTGTCTTTTTATAGCTCTCATCACCTTGGGGTGAAAACTGTTCATAATGGGCTCAGCTCCACAGCCTGGTTGGGAAAAGGTCCAGTTTTGCTCTCCACATAGCTCTAAATTGGAAGGCCCCTGGGAAAAATGTGCTGTGGACAGATTAGAAAGTTGAGGATCCAGAAGCCATACTGGCATGGCTCATGCTTCACAAGTATGATTTTTCTTCATGTTTTTGTATTTGGTCTTTTTTGTAACTAATAGAATGACACTGTTTTACCTTGGAAGGTTATAAAGGAGAAGGCATCCTGAGAACTTATTTATCTTTGAGAGCATGAGTCCTTCCTTCTTCAATCTTGACTTGCCTGTTCATTACTAGATGAGGTAAATTATTACACATCTTAGAAATAAATTATGTCTTTTGGTAATATGTACAATGGGTGTACTTTATTTTATAGTGAAGAATCCACTTATGCATGAAGCAATTTTGAGAATTACTTATGCTGAGTAATTGTGGGTTTCTGTTTATGATCATTTTACCACTTATCTTTTAGCATTGGAAAACCATTATTGCCCAACATAGCAATTTAAATTACATCTACCTCCACTTTGTAGTATTTGGTATTCTACCTGAAAACTTGTACCTTGCCAAATACTTTTTAATTTTGTTTGGTGGTGCTGGGGTTTGAACTCATGGCCTCATATTTGCTAGGTAAGCACTTGACCATTTGAGCCATACCACCAGCCCCTTTTTGCATGCATTACTTTTGAGATTGGGCCTCACTTTATGCCTAGGCCCGCCTAACTACAGTCCTTCTCTTTGTGCTCTCTATGTTGCTGGGATCACAACTGCGTGCCACCAGGCTCAGTTATTGTACTTCCCTGGTATCCCAGGATGACAAGCTCTTTTCAGCCATTTATTAAGGCTGAGTCTATAAATTTTGGGAGGCTTTTTTTCTTTTGTTCTGTCTAGGCTATCTTTCACCCATGATGCCCTGACCTCCACCTCTCAATGAGCTAGCATTTCAGGCTTGAGCTACCAGTTTGGATATTCATGGCAAAGATTTTGAACCAACAAATTCACTGTCAATTTTATTAACTTTTAAATTATATTTAAAATGGATGTATGCAGAGAAGTCAGTGTGGTTCGAATCTGCTGTTTGTGGATCACCATAACTGAGTTAAATTTTAAGTACATTTAAGAAAAATTTATCTGTGAAAATGAATGCAAAACAGTACTTGAGTTAATTAAAGTTGGAGAGAAAGGAGGCAATGGCAACCTGCCTTTGGCTTATCTCTGATCCTTGGTTGTGAGCAGAATATCTAGTTATTTAGTGCCTGGCCTTCATCTAACACATGCTATATAAATTTAAATAAATTGTAAATGTCCTGCATATGATTTAGTCATTTCTTTGATCTCATGATGAAATAAGGAATTGCAGTAATCGTGGAATTTTTTAAAGCATCAACTTATTAAAAAATTTAATTCTAAAATGCCCTTAATTAACATTTTCTTATCATCTTCCTATCTTCTTACCATCTTTTGGAGTAGATAATAGGTAAAACCTTGAAAGAGACAGTGGAAAATGCTAGCTAAAAGAGTGATGTTGGAACTCAGATAGCCTGGGTTCAGATTCTGGCTCTGACATGTGATAATCTTGCGATGCTGGCAAAACCACTAATTTGTGTTGCCCTTTCCCTCTTTATAAGGCTGGCATCATTATAATGCTTGCCTCAGGGCAGTTCTGGAATTATCTGTTGAAGCACATGGAAACTTGAGTCCATAAGCTATTTCCTTGGCCATGAAAAGACCATCGTGTCTGCTAATACTTTTACTATTTTCTTGGTTTTCCCTCCCCCATGTTTTCAATTTCCAAAATTTCAGTTTCCCACAATCAGATCTGGTCCAAAGGTATTAAATAGAAATTCTAGAAGTACATCACATATTATTCTGAGTAGTGTGATGAAATCTCATGGCATCCTGTCCAGGATGACACCCCCTTTGTGCTGGTTATCCATGCTGTCTTTGCCATTTGACTGTTAGCCACTCAGTAGCCACCTTGGTTATTAGATCAGCTGCTACAGTGTCTCAGGCTTGTGTTCAAGTAAGCGTTTTTACTTAGTGATTGCCCAAAGCTCAAGGGCAGTGATGTGACAGGGGCACTCATGCATACAGCATGGGAGAACAGATTCACTCTGGTACTGTGTAACACTACTTCAGGGAATATAAAGGAACACATGGCACATATTAGGCTGTGTCCAGCATCCACTGCAAGGGTGGAGGGGGGTGATCCTTAGCAAATAACCTCTGTAGTAAGGGAGTATTGCTGTTTTACTACTGCAGTGTTTCAAATGCACAAGAGACAGTGGTTCTATTAATTCTTTTAGTGTTGATTCAAGGAAATCTTACAAAGCAAACTTGCATTTTGTCTATCTTATTATTTTCATGCCATCTGGAGGCATGAAAATTATTTCTTTAATCTTTTATGTGAACAAGAGTCCAAGTGCTTAATAGTACTGGGTAAAGTGGAGCTGAAGAAGCGGCTGTGAGATGAATCTGTGAGCTGTAGGTTGTACAGGTTTCAAAGGCATCATCTGAGCACATTGGGCTTTGTGTCTTCAAAGACACCATCTTTAGTTACTGACAGTGCAGAGCAGAAAATGTTTCAGGAACTTGAAGCCAGAATACATCTTCTCCTAGTTCTCTTTCTTTGCCTTACACATACATCCTATCTCTATGGACAGATTTGTTCATTTCAAGATACTATTTTTAACAGACAGAGGAGGTACTAAAGAGGCAGGTAGACTTCCTTGTAGCCCTGAGAAAATAAAGGCACTGACAAGGGCTGCTGCAAAGAGGTTCCAGGGCTGGAAAAGAAAGAACCCAACATCACTGCCAGGTATTCAGCTGTGTGCTCCAAATGTCTCTCAGATATACAGTGTTTACTATATATCACATGATATGTATGTGTGAGGTGTGTGTGAGAGACAGACAGCTGGTATACACATCTGATTTCATTGTGGACCTCAAAGGAAAGTATAAGTACTTTGTCCATTCTTTAAAATATATTAAAAGGATAAAGGTTTGACCTATATCTATTGTTTCAAGTGGGTAAATTGGTAATACTGACTTTTAGAGTAAGATTTGTATTGATAATGAAGTATTAAGCATAGAGCAATGAACCTGTTTTTTACTTAAAATGGAGGTAATTTTCAGTAGATTATAAGAAACTAAAGCTTATTTAATGGCTACATTTTGATTTTGAGCTGTTTTTACCGCTGTTTAGACTGTCTCTCTTCTCTGTTTTAGCACCAAATGTCCCTTCAGCCTCTGGGCAAACCAAGATGGTTGGCCACCCTCCTTGTTTATAGCTCCCGTGGGGATAAAACTTGTCCTATTATAATTGTGCCTTTTCCCTACTAGCAGAAAGTTTCTACATCTAAAAGGAAGTGTGGGAAGTAGGAAAGTAAATCTAAGATTAGCTAACTATCCTGTAAATGCTAAGCAAGGAAGAAATATTTCATGAACAGAACTGGATTTATTTTCAAAGCATTT
The DNA here is from genome assembly GCF_023159225.1 of Perognathus longimembris pacificus. Lineage (NCBI taxonomy): Eukaryota > Metazoa > Chordata > Mammalia > Rodentia > Heteromyidae > Perognathus > Perognathus longimembris. The sequence goes on along the minus strand of NC_063161.1, from coordinate 77,103,750 downwards.
TTCTCAGTAATGTGTCATTGTCGCTATGGGAAAAATTTGACACCCATACACAGAACGTGGGGCTTGTAAATTTGGGAAGCATTGACTGTAAGCTCTTCCTTGACCCCTAGCATCTCATTTTGGTCACACATTTTTTTTACATACATTCTTGCTTGCATGTTCCACCTTCATTCCCCTTGGATTGACCTTCAGTACTTGTTGAAACATAACCTGTTGAAACTGGCTCAGGGAGCATCTCCCCGCTTGTTGCAGAAAGAGATTGTTTTTCCTTCTGGGTGGAATGCTTGACAAAAACACACATCCTCAAAGGGAGTGTAAAATATGAAGCAAGTCAGAGGTAACAGTGAGCTACGTCACCATTACCAAGGCTCCTCCTTGTCAGAGGAATTGTTCTAAAAAAAAAATGTCAGGCTATTCATTACACTGCTTGCACTTGACCCCCCCAGTTCAGGGCAGCTCCAGCTAAACTGCAGTTGTGCCATGAGACAGTGTAATGGGAAATTCTAATGTGTACTCTGAACCCCATATGTGTGTTTTCATCCAGCTATCCTACAGTCTTTTGTGCTGTGCTTATAAATATGGAAAATAGAAGTGGTATGATGGAGCTTTTGATGTGCTTTGAAATCTGCGTGAGTTCTAAGAATGTGGCCTGCTGCTGTGGATAGATATACAAGTCTAGATATGACCCAGGTCCACAGCAGGATGATGAAGACCTTTATAACTTGGATTTGTTTTGTTTTTTAACTAAGAGATCCTTGAAATTATGTGAAAATAGAGAAATAAATTAATGTCATACTTGTCTAAGAGTGTCTTTCCTTGACACGTGACTGCATGTGTGGCAGTGCCCTGGGTACGTCCACAGCCCCCCTCCTCCACCTGGTAATAATAGCTCATTCTCCTATACCCACCTGCTTTCCATCCTATGGCTTGACCTATTGAAATTCTAAGACCAATCTTACAAGTTTCTATTTAACATCAGAGAAAATTCACATGAGTCTACGTGCCAATTAAAATAATACAGAATGCTGCTTTTATTCTGTTGTATGGTGAGAAAACACAGAAATTACATTTTGAGAGGTCGAATGGAGAGTCTTTATTAAAAGGTTGGCAACTACATGGTGGACTCAAAGACCAGAAGCCAGCAAATATACTTGACACTGTGAGGAAACTGAGTCATGAAGGCCAGAAAGAAAAGAAAGAACTAAAAGAATGCCAACAAACCAACTCAGCTCCAATTGGGACCTCATAGTGATGAGAGAAGAGTCAGGAGACAGGAGACATGTGGCATGGCGCAATGACACCTGAGCTGGTCCTAGCCTAAATAGGGTCAGGTCAGGGGACAAGGTCACAGGAAACTCTTGAGTCCCAGGCACTGGACTGACAGGTTTAGTAATCTATTTTCCCAAGTCCCTGCCCCTGCCACCTTGGATTCAGCCACAACCATCACCTGGGAGGTGGGGCTTCACCCTTTCCCACCATTAAGATAAGATGCCAGACCCTACCATCCTCCATGTGACCAAGATGACACCAGCCAGACCCGATCTCCCCACTTCATTTCCAGCTCCAAATCTCTTGTACCTTAAATCCAGGCAGAATGAAATTATTTTCCCTTCTTTCCTTCCTTCCTTCCTTCCTTCCTTCCTTCCTTCCTTCCTTCCTTCCTTCCTTCCTTCCTTCCTTCCTTCTCCTTCCTTCCCTCCCTCCCTCCCTTCCTCCCTTCCTCCCTTCTTTCCTTCCTTCCTTCCTCCCTTCCTCCCTTCCTCCCTTCCTCCCTTCCTCCCTTCCTCCCTTCCTTCCTTCCTTCCTTCCTTTCTCTGGTCTTGAGGCTTGAACTCAGGCCCTGGGCACCGTCACTGGGCCTCCTTGTGCTCAAGGCTAGCCCTCTACCACTTGAGCCACTGCACCCTTGAGTAGTTTTTTGGAGGTAAGAGTCTCATGGACCTTTATGCCCAGGAGGGCTTTTAACCTTTATCCTCAGATCTCAGCCTCCTGAGTAACTAGGATTACAGATGTGAGCCACCAGTGAGTGCCAAACTCGGAATGAAATCCTTTGATATCTGGGATTTGACTCCTTTTTCACCTTTGCATCTGGTAGAGATGACAAAACACTTCTGGTGCTAGTACCTCAGAATATTTGCTAGTTGGATTGAGTGGACTGTTGTCTTGTGCTTGCTAAGTTAGTAAGTATTTTCCCCTTGGTTTTGTTCTCCTTTTCCTCTGGGGAAGGAGGGACAAAGTGCTTGGCTACAAGCACTGGTAGTAGTGTGCTTTTGTGAATTGCAATTCCTTGATCTCATTCTTGGAGCTAGTGGCTTGCTTCCCACTGCTTGTACCTCAACAGTCTGCACATTTTGCTTAGCACTACCCCCACCCCAAAGTGATAAATAACTTTCTAAGATTCAAAATGCCCTTTTTCATATCAATCTATTTTTTTCACATCACATTCTTGACAAAATAATGAATGAGACAGCCCATCCTGTGCGGTGGACAGCACCCTGGTTTATTCCTTTTCTGTGTGAGGTCCTGCAGGATGGAAATGAGAGCTTAACACCTGCCCTTGCCTCCTGGCTGTTTGGGCTGTGGTTTGGGAGCCATGCTGCATGGTACAATTGCATCTCACTTTTCGGAACTCAGGATTGAAGTGGCTTTTTAATTTACTTTTCCTTTTAAGGACATGTTTTGTTTATTTGGATGCTCTTATAGTTTGAGAAATTTTATGATAGGGACTTGTTTTTTCCATTAAGAGCTCCTAGAAGAAAAATAAATGGTAAAAGAAATAAAATTCTACTGAATTATGACATAAGCAATTTATTGTGCATATCTCTTTACTGTGCTAGATGATTCTATCCTAACTGTAGGTAATTCTCACTTGAGAAATATATATACTTGATGTTTTTTATAACTATATTATTATTACAAACACATCATTGTTCACAGGATTCTACAGCTTCTGCTTATTTTGTTAACACAATAGCACAGTCCTCTCTTTTTAATTTGAATGACAACATTTAGACCTATCAAAAATTTTCAGTCTTATTTTTTGAAAAATTAGAGCTAAATGAAAAGCTATACATGAATAGCTGCCTCACGGGAAGGACAAGTGCAGGTATCACTGATAGCCCTGAGAGGGGCACACCCTGTATTAACTTTGGGAGTTTTGTGTAAATGAAAGACCTTCAAGGTTTAATTGTCCCACAGGTTTTCCTCCATTACTCTTTGTTCAGCTAAGATATGAAGATGTACTAACAATCAACACATATAAAAATGAAGTCTCTTGTCTGTTTTTTCGCCAACTAATTCACTTGAGAAAAATGTAATACTTAATTTGAGGAAAAATTACCAACATTGCTTTCCACTATGTCTCCTAACTGAGAATTTGTTTCCCCTTCAATGTCTCTAAATATTTTAAGTATTGACCCATAGTTTAACAAATGAACCACTGCCTTGGTTTGCTCTCTGCTGCTTTAACAGCACACCACGGGCCAGGTAAACTATAAACAACACAGACTTCCTTGGCTTGTGATTGTAGCAACTGATAAGTCCATAATGTCTTTTTGCTGTCATGACATGACAGAAGGGCAAGCATGCCCACAGAAGCAGAGAGAAAATAATCCTGCCAAGCCTCCTCCTTTCTGGAGGAACCCACTCCCTCCCAAGGACAACAAGCTATCTGTAGGGACAAGGCAGAGCCTCATCAATGTATCATCTCTGAGAGATCCACCTCTGAACACTTACAACAGCATGGGTTACAGAGGGACAGTAAAATCTTAGAAACTACAGCCAGCCACCTTAAAACAGCTTCCTGTGAAGACAAGCTCTTTTCCAACCCAGCTACTGTTAAATGGCCCTGACCCCACCTAACATCGCCAGCCTTTTCCCAGGCACAGATTCCTAAACTTGATTCTTGCTACCTCAGTTTCTTTCCCCATGGTACATTCACTATCAGTCCTGAATATTCTCCCTCTGGCAAGGAGGGTGAGCCTCAATTGTGAGATATACATAAATGCACAAAGTGGCATAAAACAAGTGTGCAGATGAAAAAAGGATTGTAAGTCAAATATCATTATAGCTGCCTCCATTCTGCCATTGAGCAGCACCTGGCAAAACCTTGGCTTCTCCTCTCCAGGAAGATCCTACCTTCCTGGCAGTACTTACTTTGTAGTTGAAATGCTTCATGTCTGTGCTGTTTCTTGTGTTTTAACATGAAAGAGATCAAACAGAATGTCTTCTTTCAAGTTGTGTTTCTCTAGTTCAGTTTGAGATTTTTGAGATTCATCCATATTGTTGTCATTGAATTTTATTCATATTTGCTGCCGTGTAGCTGTCTTCTGTATGATACATGCCATAGTTCCTGTTTCTCAGGTTAATGGATGTTGATCTTGTTTGCTATTATATCTCTGATGGACATCTGCAAATATTCTTTTTTTAAAGTATTATCAAACTGAATTACAGGGAGGTTACAGTTTCATATATTAGGCATTTGCAAATATTCTTTCACATGCTTTTTTGGTTCATGGAGTCACAGGACCATAGGGAGTGTCACTCTGCAGCTTTGCTAGATGCTTGGCTATTTTAGAATTTACATTCTCACCATCACCATAGTATTGTCAGATAAAGACTTGACTGTCAGATTTTTACATTTTTGTCAGTCTAATGGGTGTGTATTCACACTCTACTATTATTTTAATTGGTGTTTACCTGCTCCATATGACATTTAGTTTGTTTTTACACATGCACTTTTGGTCAGCTGTATTTCTTCTCTTGGGAAGTGTGTATTTAATCTCCAGATCTTTTGCCATTTTCATTATTGGGTCATCCCTCTCTTTCTTGCTGATTTATAGGAGTTCCTTATCCACACTGAGAAAAACCCATTGCATGTTCTATTGCTCAGATTATATTCTCTAATCTTTGTGGTTTGCTCTTTGCAGTCCTCATCAGAGCCCTTTAAACATCTGTCCTGAATTGTGTTTTGATATGTAGAGGGAACATCTTATCAGGGAAGATCAGTGGCTCTGACAGTGACTTTACCACTTGCAGTAAGGCCCTCACTTCTGCACATCCCAAAAGGGGTTGGTCTCTGAATCCTTATATTCCATCCTACTCATAGGACTGATATCTGTCTATCATGACTAGTAACATTTGGCATGGACTACTAGACTCATGTCTACTCTCCCTAGTTTCTGATTACTTGGAAACCATGTTGCTATTACAGAATTACCTTTGATACAAACAGAAGGAGCCAGCCTATTTTGAGAAATGGCTACTCTAAGCCATATCAACTAGACACTTTTTCCTATCTCTAGAACAACCCACCTGGAGTTCTTTTATGTGCCCAATTTAATTTCTTAGACATAGCCAAATCCTTGTTTCTTGAATTCTTTTTTTCTCTGGCACATGCTGGTATACCCTGATACCACCTCTCACCCTCAAGTCCCCATCCCACCCTGATCCCCTACAGTAGCCCCCATCAGGCTCAGTCCTTCATCAAGAAGAACAGAGGATGACTGGCTGAGCTTTAACTTCTATGACTCTGGAAGCCCCCTCATTCTCACCCTGTTATACCGGTCTTCCTGCTTTTCCATCTCCCTCTCTCCACACATGTGCACCCTTCTTACCTTATCCTGTCCTAATCTCCCTCTCCCTCTCCCTCTCTCTCTCTCTCTCTCGCTCGCTCGCTCGCTCTCTCTCGCTCTCTCTGCTGTAACAAGTTTTGTGGTTTTTAGGAAGGTAGGCCACTTGCTATTTTTGAAAGCCATCTTGTGGTTTCTTATTATTTGCCTTTGGTTGATTATCTTGTTTCTGTCTTAGTTGTCCTGTTACTGGTCCATTAAATTTATAACTTTAAAGAAATACTATCTAATGGCATATACTGAACCTTCCAGTCTGTACCTCTTTCTCTGGGCAATACTTTGCCATCACATTGCCTGGTAAAGGGTAGAGTCAATGGGCCATGTTTTGAACCACATGAGGCCTTCCTCTGGTGACAGGTGAATGAAGAGCAGAAGTGACAGAGGAATTAATCCATAATCACTGATGAATCAGAATCTCCAAAGGAATTTAACTCTAAGAGACCATAGAGCCTATAGAATTGTTTCTTTAAAAAAAATAAACTTGAACTACAAACACCTGAAAGTACAGAGCTGCAGAAGAGAAAGTAAACAAAAGAAGTGGTTCTGCAGTGTGAAAACAATGGAGATGAAAGGTCACAAGATATAAGAGAGACATACAGACAGACAGGTGTAGAGACCGAGAGGAAAGTTGCCCAGTCCCACTGGTTAAGTAGTTCTATGTTTGGTCCCATGCCCTCTGAAATACAGCCATATTCATTTCCAGGAGCACCAGTCTCCTCATGTTCTACACATGCTGGTAAGTCTATGAGCTCACATGGAAATAAATTTCCTCCTGAAGACTTTCCCTCCTTACTATCTCTATTCAAAGGTATCTTACCTCTGCCTATTTTAAAAATAGATAATTCACAAAAATTCGTTTTTTGTGGAACTGGAGTTTGTACTTAGAAACACATAATTGCTAAACAGGTGCTTTACCACTGAGCCATACCTGCAGCATGTTTTGGTGATGGCTCTTTTTGAAATCAGGTTTTGCTTTCTCATCAGGCACACTCCTGGGTCAGTATCTGCCTACGTTAGGCTTCTAGTCATAGCTAGAATAACTGACACATGCCATGATCTCCAACTTTCAGTTGGGAAGGAGTCTTATGGACTTTTCTGCCTAGACTGGCCTTGAACCTCAGTCATCCCAGTCTTGGCCTCCCAAGTAGCTAGAATTAATGATATGAGCCACCAGCATCTGGCATACACTTTTTTGAATTTTGTCCCATACAAACTTTCTGTTCTGCCCCCCCCAATCAAGTATGTAAAATAGTTTAGCATCCCCTCCCAAATTCCTTTGTGATGCTCCTGTTTTCTCTCCCACAATCTGTGGATTTGTATTGGAATTACTGGTGTCAACTTCTTAAAGTTGTTGCAGAAATGAAATTAGATTACGCACATAAAGGGGCAGCAGAGGGTCAGGTAGTCTCTTTGACTGAGCTGCCTGTTGTGATCTGGAATTCCCACTGACCCTTACTTGGTGCAGGATGCTTTCCTAATTGCACCTGGTAAATGCTAGCTCACCCTTTTGCTCTAAGAGGATCTTACTGGGCTAGGAATGTGGCTTAGTGGTAGAATGCTTGCCTAGCATGCATGAAGCCCTGGGTTCGATTCCTCAGTATCACATAAACAGAAAAAGCCAGAAGTGGTTCTGTGGCTCAACTAGTAGAGTGCTAGCCTGGAGCAAAAGAAGCCCAGGGATAGTGCTCAGGCCCTGAATTCAAGCCCCAGGACTGGCAAAAATAATTAAATAATAAGGGGACCTTACTGCCTGGGTGGCCCACCGCAGGCCAGGTTTCTGTCTCTTGTAGATCAGTTAACACACTAGTTCACTTTATATGTCCCACTTTGTTGGCTTGTGAAATAAATTATATGACTACCCCTCAGTGCTCATTTCAAAGTAACTTTCTCTAACAGATCTTCCCTGTGTTCACGGCTAGATTCTCTTGTATTTGTTTTTACGGCACAATCTGTGTTTTTCTTTACAGAGATCGTCACAGTTATAATTAAAGTAGGTGGGTGTGTAGCTAATTACTGGAGGACTGTTTCACCTGATATACCCATAGTTCCCAGAGTACCAGCAACTAGATTGTCTCATCTCATCACTGATCTCCAGCAATTTGTTTTTGTAGTCACTGCTCACTAAAAATTGTTAGTTAAAGGAAGAAACTTTCAACAAAGGTATGATACAGCTTTCCCTCCTATTTCTGACATAGTATTGATTCAGCACCCCTGTCTAGGTGTTAATTTCCTCATATGGTACAGGGAGAAAATTGGGCCCAATGTTCCCTGAAATCTAATTGACTCTATTCTGTGAGCTAGGTACATTAAGACCATTTCTTGCTTTCTTTCTAAGACGTTGTAGATTAGTCATTAATCATGCATTATTTAAAAAAAAAAAAGATCTAGAATCCATTTAGAAATCCCTGGAGACAGAATAATGTACTTTGTCACTTGTGACTGTAGCTGCTGTTGTGCCCCCCTTTACTTAATGAACTAGTAAAACAATCATGATTTTGTCCTTTCTTCCTCTGAATCAATGAGGAAATGCAGTCTGTACTTTTGTGGGATTACAGTTGCTTCTGTTAACCAGTTTAAGACTGTGCTAAAGGGAAACAAAACCCAAGTTAAGATTATTTAAAATAAGCTTGTCTTTCTTGGGGAAGTTAGCTAATCAAACACATTTTGTTGTTTGTTTCTTACTGTCATTCAGAAAAATATAATCCTTGAGGAGACAGTCATGAAAAACCTAAAATAGAAATTAAGAGCAGGAAATGAAACCCATAGTGCCAGTGGGAAACATTGAAGCCATTTCTTGTTTGTTTTTTCTCCCTTTTGATTTAATTGGGTCCCTTAGTAGTCTGCGAAGTTCTGGAGATTTTGTTTGTTGGCTTGCTTGCTGTTTATGTTTGGTAACGTAAGGAGCACCACCAGGCTAAGTTCTGCCTTAGAGCTGACACAGGTAGGAGTAGCAGGGGCTTAGAGCAGAACTGAGAAGGTTGCTCTGAAGTTGGGCTGGAATCCAAGAAGACTTTACCATTCTGCTAGATCTCCTGAGGTCTTCATGACATGTTCTTGCTCATGTTTGTCAGGCTATCTTATGGTGATCAGCCTGCAGGACTGCAGGAGGGAGGGGCAGGAGAATGGTGAGGAGGTGGTCTACACTGCCTGTGAGAACAGGAGTCTCTGCAATATGGCTCCCACAGTGGGGCTGTCTGCCAGTGTTGAGTCATAGCAAGTACCCACCATGCACTCCATGCATTGAGACCTTGAGATGCATTTCTGTGTCCTGGCTTTCTTGGAGGTTGGCCAACATAAACACCTAAAGATATATTCAGCTTCTTACTGAGAATTCTTGAAGAAAAGCCTGAGGTGTCTTCAGCAGAGGTTAGACATGCAATGCAGGTGGAGGAGGACAGAGAACTAATCCCAGTGCCCGGTTTAGAAGGGATTGCCTTAGTGTATAGGAGGTGACATGGAGAAACAAGGAGAATGTATGGGCGATCCGTATGAGTGTGATACTGTGCTTGTGCCTGCATGGCTGGAGTGATTTGGGGATGAAAACAGTAAGTCTTGAATCAGTGCATCAACTTTTCTAAGTGTATCTTTCAAAATTCCTTCAAAGTGGGGCTGGGAATATGGCCTAGTGGCAAGAGTGCTTGTCTCCTACACATGAAGCTCTCGGTTCGATTCCCCTGGCTGGAAAACAGCCAGAAGGGGCGCTGTGGCTCAGGTGGCAGAGTGCTAGCCTTGAGCGGGAAGAAGCCAGGGATGGTGCTCAGGCCCAGGACTGGCCAAAAAAAAAAAAAATTCCTTCCAAGGAATCCTTGTTTTTTTTCCCCCAATCATTTTTAGGGAATAAACATTTCTCTCTTCTTTAAGCTACAAAGCAGCTCTTGCTTATAATTGAAGTACTTAAGTAAGGCTCTTTCTTTTAGTGTTGAACTAATTTGTGAAGCATAATTCCAAAATTTCAATGGTGCACCAAGCTTTTCAGAAAATGAATGCATGCCCAAGGGACCTGATTTTTATCGTAGTACTCTCATCCTACTGACAGGTTATAGAATACATTTGATAGGATGGAAGTATAAACCAGAGTGACCATTGCCATGGCAAACCCTGGGGGAGCAGTTCCTGATCAAGAAAATCAGTCACTCTGTAGAGATCTGAGAGTAAGACAGTGGCCATAGAGGAGAAGGATGAAATAGAAGTATAGACTCTCAGGGTCTTTTTCCTGGAGTAATCTGCTGTTGACTGGTTCTTCCTTTCTGTGTCCTATCCGCTCCTAGAAAATTAAAAAACTCAATAATTTATAATCAGATATTTAACTATGTTAAAACAGCCCTTGATGGCAGATTTCCACAGGAGTTGGTTTGAATCTATTGTGAGAGACCTTTTGGTGTAGTCCTACTCTCTTATTGTTTGTTGTTTCCAATGTTTTGCTTTGCTTGTGCACTGGTAGCTTTTCTGACTGGGTAGCTGATAGGTCTGCCATCCACCTGGGGTTTCCTTTCTGGATTACATTCCTGCTGCTTTGTGTGTGTGTGCTTTCAGGCATAGTCACTTCACCAAACCAGAGGCAAAGGTACATACTCCAAGGAAGGAATGTGTAGATGCTAGTTTCATTTGGGAACTGTAAAGCCAAAGTCTAAATTATCTCCTCTTGGATGTTGAGATCATTCCTGATGAAATGATAAGAGCAAAGCAAACTTTATCTCATTAAAACTTAGAATAGGGCTGGGGATATAGCCTAGTGGCAAAAAGTGCCTGCCTCGGATACACGAGGCCCTAGGTTCGATTCCCCGGCACCACATACACAGAAAACGGCCAGAAGCGACGCTGTGGCTCAAGTGGCAGAGTGCTAGCCTTGAGCGGGAAGAAGCCAGGGACAGTGCTCAGGTCCTGAGTCCAAGGCCCACAACTGGCCAAAAAAAAAAAAAACTTAGAATAGTGTGGAGCTGGTAGCTCATGCCTGTAATCCTAGCTACTCAGGAGACTGAGATGTGAGGATCATGGTTTGAAGCCAGCCTGGGCAAGAAAGTTCATAAGATGCTTATCTCCAATAAACTAATTTTTAAAAAGGCAGAAGTGGTGCTGTGCCAGAAGTGGTAGAGTGCTAGCCTTGAGCACAGAGAGGCTCAGGGACAGTGCCTAGGGCCTGAGTTCAAGCCCCATTACCGGGGTTAAAACAACAAAAACATAATAGAAAGTTTCAGAACAAAGGATTATTTCACGGAGCCTTGTAGTAATTGACAATAGGGAGATTTGTGTGATTATGGTGTTTAGAAATGATATTGAAGTCTTGAAATCCACAAAGGAATAGAGGAGACAACAGGAATGGAAATATCTTTGGATGGTAGATTGATTAGATTTAAGGTGAAGGCAATCATGAAGATCTAGTGGGAAATAAAGTAGCTGGATGACATGAGAGGCTAAGGATAGAAGCAGCTAGAGAAGGGAAGTAGGGTGGACCACATAGTAATAAAGCAGGAGGACTCCTACTCTACCTCCAAGCCCCATGGACAGAGAGTGATAAAAAGAGCTTCTAGGCAAGAGTGTCAACAGAGTGAACCAGGATTCTTGTAGAACAAGAAGAAAAACACATTTAGAGAAGAGGTTGAAAATTGGCAAAGTTTGCTGAAGTTGAGGCTGCAGACCCAGAATGTGCAATGGAAATTGGAAGTGGTGAGCTTGCGATGGGCAAGGAATGTAATGACATAAGAGCTTTTCTGTCTGGAGGTTCTGGTGCAGGAGACAAGTTGATGCATTGAGATGGAAGGACTACATCCCATAAGCAAGAGGCTGAGGTCATAATGTGCTGGTAGAAGTTCAATAAATGGCCCTTAACCCAGGGTAAGTCTTAAGTGGTCATTCTTGACAAAATCTGAGGGGTAAATGCCCCCAACCACAGCAGGTTTCAACTTAACAGTATGGCATTAGTCTACAAGAAGATAGACAGAGAATCACAAAGTTGGCTCTTACAAGATAGTAGAAGCCAGCTTCAGCTCACAGTGGATTAAAAAAATGTAGTTGGGAAACTCAGGCAGAAGACTGAGTGAGACTTAAGTGGTAGGGAGTAGGGATATTTTCTTGGTACTCTTGTTCCTGACAGAGGCACAGTATGCTACACAGGCAGTGTTAAAGCAGGCCTATCTCACATTTGGTTCCTAGACCATACTGTGGCAGCCACTGCTCTGACCTCATCATGCCTGGACATTTACAGTTAGAAAGCTAATAGATATCTCAAATTCTAATTTCCTTCCATGGCCCAAATGTATACCATCCATATCATATTAGTCGTGTTATGTTGTATTATTTAATAGCAACATCATCTTTCAAATTGTTCAGACCAAAAATCTGCTATCATCTTTGACAGCTTTGTGTCTCACAGACAAAGAACAACCTTGTTGGTTCCTTCTTCAAAATGTATTCATATTGTGAATAGTGGGGCACCCCTGTAAACCCAAACTATAGGAGACAAGAAGCAGGACAAAGTGGGGTCCTAAACTACATAGTGAGAACCTATCTGAAAAACCAAGGACCAGCGACTGGAAGCATGGTTCAGGCAGTAGAGTACTTGCCCAGTAAGTATGAGGTTTTGAATCCAATCCTCAGTACTACCAAACAAACAAATAAATAAATAAATAACTTGGGATGTAGCTCAGTGGTAGAGCAATTGCCTAGTATGATTCTGGATTCCAGTTCCACAAAGGAAAAAAAAAGTATACCCAGAATCTACTTAGTCATTATTTTCAGTGTTTGTTTCTTTAGTCTTCTTTGAGGCGTCTGAGTACCTCAATTTATACCACCTTCCAACCTAGTTCAAATGTTACCTTCTTAGTGAAAACATCCTAACAATCAAGTACTGTACAATTCTACCTCTAGGAAGTATCAGGAATCGGCCAATTCAGAGTCACAAAGTAGAATATAAGGGACATGAGAAGGGGAGAATGCAAAACTAATGTTTAGTAGGTATGGAGTTTCCATTTGGGATGAAGAAAATTTGGGGGAGTAATTAGTGATGATGGTTATACAACATTGTGAATGTGCTTAAAGTTATTAGATAATACAGTTGACATGATAATATTGTGTATATCTTGCCACCATTTAAATTTTTTTTTGTTTCCTGGTTTTATTGACTAGTCAGAGACTACTTCGGTGACATATGGAATCTTATTCCCCTAATAGTTTAGCTTGAAAGATGTGATTGTCATCACCTAGCTGAGCCCCGCCTATATCCTCTAGCTTCTTTCCTTTGGCAGAACTATGTGTTTTCAAGGTCCCTGAATATAACTTTAACAAAATTTATGATTTTGTAAAGATTGTCACATCAGGACAAAACACTTTCAATCACTGTTAATGTGCATATAGTAAAATCCAGTTGTTTTGAAGAAAAGTTTCTTCTTCTACAGCAAGAGTCACTACCAATGTCCATTTCTGGGTAACTATTAGTTATGTAAAAATCTTACCACTTAATGGAATCTGGGTGAAAGTTATGCAAAATGTTTCTATTGTTTTATCAGACACCATGAGACTCAAAGAATTTCAGTATATTTTTAAGTCACAACAGAAATGTAAAAATTAGAACAAAGGGTGAACAAATGCAACAGTGCTACTCACTGGACTCTATGTTGAAAATGAATTATACCACTTGTAGGTGGGGATGAGAGGGGAAGAACTAGAAAGACTTTTTTTCAAAAAAATGTACTCATTATCTGGCTTATGTAAGTGCAACCCTTCTGTACATCACCTTTACAATAACAATAAATAAATTTTTAATGCAAAAATTCTACCCATAAAGAGAAGGACTATGGATGTAGCTCAAGGGTGGAATGTTTACCTAGCATGTACAATGCCCTGGGTTCAATCTCCAGGAGTTAAATACACACACACACACACACACACACACACACACACACACACACACACACACAAATCTGAAGTTGGGCAGAGTTACTGCAAGCCTTGCTTGCAGTTGTAGCTTCTTAAGATATGGGAGGATTACGGGGCCTGTGAGTTATAGACCAGAGTAGGTGAAAAACCAAACACAATAAATTAAAAAGAATTTGTCTTAGGAGAGTTTAGGAGTCCTCTGACCAATGTGATGCATCTGTTGGGAGACCATGAGTCCTAATGAAAGAGATTTCAGTATGATGCAAGCATGATTATACCTACCTATAACTCCAGCACTTGGAGGGCAATTGTAAAGGCTATTTAACAGAAGGGAAGGATAATCTTTCCAACACACAATGCTAGAAAAACTAGATGTCTACAAATTGGAAAAAAAGAAAATTTAAAAAGGGGGAAAATGACTTAAACATTCCAAATTAGAAGGAAAAATAAAAGTACATTATGAATCTAAATGTAAAACATAACAGTATAAATCTTTAGAGATACTGTTAGAGGAAATCATTATGATCCTGTGATTAATGAAGAATTCTTAGATGTGGCACTGAAAGTATAATCTAGAAATGAAAAAGAATCCATCAGTTGGATTTCATCAAAGTTGAACAGTTCCCTGGGATGGATGCTAGAAAGAGGATGGAATAGCAGGAGAAAAAAAAATAGTTTGCAAACCATATAGCTTTCAAAGGGGCTGTAGCTGGGATCTGTAAAGAATTTTTAAATTTAGTAGTTTAAAATCCAATTAGAAAATTGGCAAGGATATGAATAGACATTCCACCAAAGTGGATATACAGATGCCATGTAAGTATGTGAAAACACATTCAGCATCATTAGCCCTTGGAGAGATCTCATTCCAACCACATTGTGCTTGCACCACAAAATGCCAAAACAGCTAAATAAAACTAAACAGTAACAACATTGCATGCCATCAAGATGCATCAAAATTGAATCACTTATGTATTACTGGTCAGTATATAGACTGGCATAGCCACTCTGAGAAACAGTTTGGCAGTCTCTTGAAAGATAAAACAAAATGATCATATGACCTATCCATCATATTACTTGGCATTTGTATGTACATAAAAACCTATGTTCACTAAAAAAAGGTACACATGCATGCTCATAAAAACCCCATTTGTAATAGCTAAATTTTAAACCTTTTATTTGTAATTAGCAAGGAATTAGGAACAGTCCGTTATTCTTTGGTGGATGGAAGAATAAGCAAGCCAGCAATTAGGATGATGAACTAAAGACACAGGCAGTGTGACCCAAGTGCGACCCAAGGGCTTAGTGATAGGTGAGAAATCCAACCTCACCAGTTACATGTTGTGAGAGTCCATTCCTGTAACATTCTCAAAATGTTGCAATGATAGAGATGGAGGAAAACTAGTGGTTGCCAGGAGATGGAAGATAGTTTAAGAAGGTGAAGCAGTTCACGGGGTCTTTGTGATAGTTGTGGTATACCATTAAACAGAGTAATACTTGTAATACCATCACATCAACTACAAAAATAATTTGGTTAGTAGAGTTATAAATTATCTGTTGGATCTACCAATGAGGATTAAGATGTTAAAAATTACATGTTGATGTTTATAAAAGTGGTTTGCCTTTCCCTACAGCTCTGTAAGAGGATGGGGAAAGATAGAAATTGCCACACCCATTTCACAGGAGAGATCATTGGTTACCAGAGCTCAATGAGCATTGTACCTTAGTGTTTACTAAAACACCAGAGCTGAAATGCAAACCTTGTTTTTTATTCTCTCTAGCACTTTAAAAAAATGTCACAGCTGCTTGTTATTGATGAAAGTAGCAATTTCTGTGATTTGTAAATTAACATTTCCAGAGGGGAAAAAGCTCCTCTATAATGAAGCTGTCATAAATCATGCATAGTTGTCGTGGGATTTGGAATAGAGCTAATGGCATTGTTCCCACTGAGGCATGTGTGCGCTGAGCTGTCCTGGGTCAGGATTCATTTGTTTGCACAGAAAAATGCACTGAGCTTCCACACTGTGAAGCTGGCCTTCAGCATCACCACCCTGCCCTCTCTCTGTTCTCTTTCTCCTATCGGCTCCATGGTGCTTTCCAGTGCACTCCTGCTATCCGCTGGCAAAACAGAAAAATAAAACTTGGATTTATAAATAAAATAACAAATTGTACCAGTAGTGATTTATACACAAAGAATTCCCAGCAAGGCATCTATACTGAGTGAATTGAATAAGTGAATGAGTGAATGAATGAATGCAGTATACAGTCTCTAGGCATGATGTTTGTTGTTTCTGTCTACAGTGGAAGACAAGATGTATGAGTGCAAGACCTTATATCATTTTGCTCTCCAAATGCATCATGCTGCTTGTACTCTACTCTTCCTAAATATTTGCTAATAAACATTTGATTACCTAAACCCTTTATCTTTCAGATATGTATGCCTTGGGACTTTGTTAACTAAACTATGTAGACTCGGAAGAAGATAGAACGACATTATTTGGGGTCAGGTGGTCTGAATATGCTCTGTGAAAACATTCATCACAGATTATTGTGATTATTTTATGTCAGTTGTTTCTAATCTTCCATTAAGATTTAGTTCGCCTCATGAGGATAGAAGCAGATCTATCTATAATTGGCACATAGTATCCATTCATAAAGTATATATCAATTTTGTGTTCTATTGGAGTAGAGCAGCCTCTGTTCTCAGAAGTTCTCCTCCTTATGACTAAAATTCCCTGGAATATAACACAACAGAACACAGGATCACTCTGACAGGAGATGCAGCCCACCTAGGGACTTAGCAACTTGTGGTAATTAATTTCTCTAAGCTTCTCTGTTGTTTCCCATGTCCTAGAAGAAGGAAGTATAGAAATCACTAATCTGGAATCAAGTGGAGAATAGTTGAAGGCATAATAGAATAGATGGAGGAATAAAATAGCTCCAAGAAAATAGTTTCCTTAAGGCACAGAATTAGGTAAAGGGTAGTCTAATACAGAAGGTATCTTTATCACATTTGTCCTATTATAGACAAGTAAGAATAGACCAAAAGCACGTCCTCTACTACCCACCCATGTGGTCTCAGAAGAGGCCAGAGTGGGAAGGTGATCGTTCACCCTGCTTCTCCAAAGCATACAGGTGATCAGATTCTCCTGTTGGGTGTTAGAGGAGGGACTGGACAGGAAGCTGTCCCTACCTCTCTCCCTGACCATGCCAGCTGAGGTTCTGCCTGCTTCAGCTGAGCAGTGACAGCAGGTCTAGCATGGAGTTGAGCCTCCACTTGCACTCAGCAGCACTCTCACACACCCTTTTCAGCTAGGCTCAGCTGGAAACTGAGCTTTTGCCTTGCCCTGCATCTCCTCCTCTTCCTGGGAGTTCCAGGCCATCACAGAGATGATCTGTACACTTACTGAAAAGACAGTGAGGTGGTGGAAGTAGGGATTCACTTGTCAGTGTTACATTGAAGGAATGTACACATCCACCTGATCCTTATGCTGGGCTCACCAACCAAAGATATATGTTCCTCCTAAAGAGAGAAGGTTACACAGGACACAAAATCTTACTAGGTAGTATCCCACATCTAGTTATATTCAAGAACATAATCTAGTATTACTTGTCACACCAAGCCCCAGGGAAAGCAAAACTTGAATGAGGATAGCCAACTCCTATAGGTGTTCATATACAAATAAACCAAGATAGTAGCAAACTAATTCTAGAAACATATGAAAAGTATTACATACTAGGATGATATGATTTATTCCAGATAGCCAAAACTACTTCAACATTTGAAAATGATCCATGTTGTATCTAATCGTATCAACAGGCTAAAGGATATATGTTCATATTAATTTATGCAAAACATAGTAAAATTTATTAGCCACTGGTGATCCAGTTCCCAAGATGTCCTCACTGATTTTTTTTTTAAGTCTGCAAAAGGAAGAAGACAATACATCTATCGGATACATGCATATATTGCTGGTAGAAATGTAGGTAGGTACTGCCACTATGGAAAATGAGTTACCTTTTATAAGTCTCAATAAGCATCTTACCAAATGCACTTGGGGAAGGGAGGTTTTAGAAAATTTAAGATTAATTTTTTGACAAAACACTATCAGTGAACCCAGAATAGATTAAAAAGGCAGAAGTCGATCACTTACAGCTTTGAAACCAAATACATAGCCTCCAGTACAGTCTTGACCCAGCAAGGTCATGGAGGAAGTTGAGCTCAAGCCAGAGTGGTAGCAAACAGAAAAGAAAAGGGAGAGGGTACTATGTGTGGCATGCAAGGCAGTGCTGGATGATTTTCCCTGGCTCCATGAGGACTGGATAACTTAAAACAATTGTTCTGAGTTCTCAGTTTTGAGGCATAGGGGTTACTCCTGGTTGGTGCTTGGCCCTAGTCTGTGAAAATTATGTGTAGGAAATTAGTCAAGAAAGATGGTTCCGGGCTGGGGGTATAGCCTAGTGGCAAGAGTGCCTGCCTCGGATACGCGAGGCCCTAGGTTCGATTCCCCAGCACCACATATACAGAAAACGGCCAGAAGCGGCGCTGTGGCTCAAGTGGCAGAGTGCTAGCCTTGAGCGGGAAGAAGCCAGGGACAGTGCTCAGGCCCTGAGTCCAAGGCCCAGGACTGGCCAAAAAAAAAAAAAAAAAGAAAGATGGTTCCACTGATCTTTGGCCAGAGCCTCAGAACGTGATCAATATAGCATAACAGCAACAACAACAACAACAACAAAAAAAAAAAAACAACCCACAAAGCAACAAAACTACAAGAACAAAGACATAAAGCAACAAACATACCTATGCCATTACTGGCATTTCTCATAAAGACATAAAAAATTGTGCTTACACCAAAATCTCTGCACAAATGTTGATAGCAATTTAATTCCTAATAACCACAAGCTGAAAACATCCAGAATGTCTCTTGACTGGACAGCATATAATCAAACTTCAAAGCATCTATAATGTGGGATTGTTCTCAGCAATAAAAATGAAAATGCTATCTCTATGAGTGACAAGAGGGATACATCTCCAAGGAATTACGGTGATGATAAGATTCTGTTCCAAAAGGTCACATACTGGGTGATTCCATCTATATAACTGTGTTGAATTGGAAGAATTATTGGAGTAGAGAACAGGTGACAGGTTGCCAGGAGTCAGTGAGGTAGGAAAGGGGGCAGGGGAGTACATTAGAGAAAGGCAACCTAAGAGATCTGAGGCTCTGGAATGTTCTGTGCCTTGACCATGTCAGCACCTGTTTCCTGGCTGGTTACATGTGCAGGAAATGGGCTACTGGGGATGCAAGATCTCCATTATTTCTTGTAACTGTCGGTGAACCTGCAGTTATCTCAAGAGTTTACAGTAAGGGAATGTGACACCTGCCAACGTTAGAAAACCTTTTATTCTCAAAGGTTAGAAGAGTTACAAGAAGAAACTCCTCTGGAAACTATTTCTGACTCTGCTCAGGGGCAACCAGTGTATTAAGAGCTTTGTGATCAGAGATGTTCAGGGCCGATGATGGCACAGTTACTGCCCTGGTCTTGTTTAGGTGCTTAGCAGGCAGAGCTAGTCATATCATTACCATTTCAAAACTACACTGTTTTACTGAGGAGCTGCTTATGGGTGTCCTGAGTCTTCCTGCTTCAGAAAGAAACACTGAGATACTGAGGTTAGAGTGGAGTGAGTTACAGTCCATCTCAGCTGGTAGTTTGAGAACCTAGGCACAGGAATCAGACTTGGGCTGAAATCTCAACTGTGCTCTTTGGCAAATTATTCTTTTGAACTTTGGTTCTTATATGTAAGTAGAGGTCTGAGAAGTCATAAATTTGTGTACCTTGAAAGGATGTTGTAAAGCACCATTGAGACATTCAATGTAAAGAACTTTTGAAGTACTCTGCTCTACCTGCACCAACCTTGCTGGTGCCAATAGTGGAAGCAGGTACACTAGTGGAATGTGGAAACTGAGAGACAAATTTCTTCTTTGCTCCTAGAGGGAAGTGAGATGTTTAGGAAGCCACTGGGTTTTTCAAAACTGACTTTCCTCATATGGAATCTTCCAGCTTCCACCTTGAACACTAAAGTTCTCTCAATAAAGTTTTGTTATTCAGACATAGCTAGCTGTTTACTCATTCATTTATGCATTGGCTGTGCAGGCTTTCCACCTCCGTGGATTAGAGTGAGTTGTGACAGAGACTGTGTGGACTGCACCCTATTTACTACCTGGTCCATGGTAGAAAACTGTTTGTTAAACTTCCCTCCAAGAAAATGATGACAACTCCTTCTTCAGTTGCCTGGCTTTTCTTGCAGCTGTGAAGAAATCATCTGGCCTGCTACTTCTTCCTCTCTTTTCCTGGGTTGTGTTCCACTGTTACAGGCAGAGTAGCCATTCTGAATAATGCAGCAACTAGTAGAGGGACAGGCTGCATGGAGAGGACCAGAGGGAAGGTGGAAGGATCCTCCACAGATACTCAACAATGTTGTCCTGCCCCTGGGCTCACTACTTCTAGTTTTCTTGTTACATGAGAATATAAACTATTTTTAGGCTTTGAAAGTTATTTTTTATTTTGCCTATAACATTAGTCCAATTGTTAGAGCCTTTTACTATCTGTGAAACTGTGAGCAAATTATTTAACTTTTCTAGTCCTCAGATTTCCTGTTCCTCACTTTAATAATAATAAGGGATAAATTGGATGATAAATATAAAGGTTTTGTTCAGTTCCTTCCACAGAGTATGTAAATAATTGGAAGTTATTATTTCCAATTCCTGTGAATACATACATAATTCTAAATTACTTTGAGTCTGTGTCTACACAGGCACATATTTGCCAAATTAAATACCTTTTGCAAAAATCATGTTTTATTTGGAAATGTTTTGACAGCCAGAACATGTGTTTCAATTGCAAACAAAAATATTTCCAGCTTAGATGTCCTTGTTTTGATTATCTGTGTGGAAACGAATGTTTCGTTCTTGAGTTGTTAAGCTACAAAATATTTTTGCTAAATATTTTGCAAATATATTCATCCATTTCTTAGAACGTTGTGTTGGAGAAGAACCCAGTGGCATTTTTGCTCCAAGGCAAAGTTTACAGTTTATATCAGAGAACAGATCAAATCTTCTCAAAAAATATGGAATGGCAGCTGCAGTTGCCTAGTTCTGTTGATACGGACTTCATGTTTCTCGTAATGACTCTAAATTATCCCTGTGCTAGCTGGTTGAACTTCCCCACAATTACTGTGAATCCAGAACAGATGACATATTGTACTTATATCTCAAGTGTCATACAATATTGATCTTTTTGATTTCAGCTATATGTTTTTCTTTGAGATCCATGAGAAAATTATGTATTTCCCCAAGATTATAATTCATTTGCGGCTTATTGTTACTGTTCAGTGATAGTGGCAAGAGTTTATCTTTCTATAATCATATTATTCTTCTTTCAGATTTTTCGCATAGTAAATGAAAAAGTAAGCCCACTAGATATTGTATCCCTTTCACTGGCATGTAGGATAAAAAGAAATCCGATAAATCATGTACTGAGAGCAGCCCCATTGATATTTTATTATAAGATCATAGTATAACTTTCACAGATAAATCACCAAGCAAATGTGTCATGGCCCATCTTGTTTGGAAAGTTCAACAGCAGCACCTCTATTTAAGATTTCACATTAGTTTTAACCCTAGCTGACCAGCATGGACATCTGGCCTCTTTGGTGATGATCAAGCATAGTTTTACAGAACACTCAGTTCAACTAGGCTTCAGGGCTTCATCAAGAGAGCTCGGAGAATACTATATTTTCAAATTAATTATATTCTTACTACAAGGTCAAAATAAGTTTTGTAATAAGAATCACATGACTTGTCTTGAGTTTTATGGAAATTTAATTTTGGAGTTGTACTTAGCATCCATGTGACAACGTTTATGATATGTAGTCTCAGGACACTTAAGAAACAAAATATACTAATATCTGAGTCTGGACGTGTTTGCAATTCACTAGACTGCCAGTTATTTTCAAGGCTCTATGTCTGTCAAATAGCATAGCACATTTGTTTGCTTCAGATGATTCTGTTCTTTAAGAAACATTATTTGGAAGAAAATTTCTTCAACTTATGAGAGAAATTTGTGTTTTTCATCTTCTTACCATTCAGCAGCAAACTTAGCAGTTTCTCTCAGACAATTACACCAATGTTTCATACCTAAGAACCACCTTTTCAACATGAAGAAATTCGAATATATATGAAAAGCAGTTAGAGATTTCTAAATTTCAGACTTGCATGGGACCAAAAAAATGGTCGAATTTTAAGATGATGAGAAAACAAAGCAAAGATGCTACAGAATGCTACAGAATGTCTTACATTGTTGTGAAGGTTCCACTCACTTTTGAAGGAGGAGAGTTTCCTTTATCTGTAGACAGCCAGTCTTAGCCACACAGGACAAGCACCTGTCCAGCTAGTTTACCTGCTTTTCCCTGAGATATGTATATTTTAAAGAGTTCAGAGCTATACCACCCTCCTCCCTTTTCAACAACCTACCTAAGAAACAGTAGAATTCTCAATAAAAGGTAAAGCCCATGTGTTCTCTGGTGGGGTGGTATTTTTTTTTTTTTTTTTTTTTTGGCCAGTCCTGGGCCTTGGACTCAGGGCCTGAGCACTGTCCCTGGCTTCTCGCTCAAGGCTAGCACTCTGCCACTTGAGCCTCGAATCGAACCTAGGGCCTCGTGTATCCAAGGCAGGCACTCTTGCCACTAGGCTATATCCCCAGCCCCTGGGGTGGTATTTTTAAAAAGAAATAAATCATGTTAGAGAAAATCATGATAAGTGAAGTAAGCCAGACTCAGAGAGACAAACAGAGCATGTTTTCTCTCATATGTGGGAGCTAGATAGAATATACAACTATGCATAGTAACCTATACAGGGCTTAATGCATTTACACACAAGTAAACTGATGAAAGAATAGTATACTTAGGGGAGAAATCCAAAGGCATAACTCCTCTGAACAGCTAATGTATGTTTTGTGGTTGTTGTTTATGCCAATCCTGGGTCTCGAACTCAGGACCTGAGCGCTGTCCCTGGCTTCTTTTTGCTCAAGGCTAGCACTCTGCCACTTGAGTCACAGCGCCACTTCTGGCCCTTTTTTTTTTAATATGTGGTGCTGAGGAATCAAACCCAGGGCTTCATGTATATGAGGCAAGCACTCTTGCCACTAGGCCATATTCCCAGCCCCTAATATATGTTTATCAACACAAATACCAGGAGTGGCAACCTGTTTCAAGGGATGGGCAAATAGATGAGCACAGGAATGGAGGGAGGAAGGTTGGGCAACTAGTCATTATATTCAATGTACATTATGTGAAAAATGAACTATGTAACTTGAGGGTAGAGATGGGAGGGAGAAAATGGAGGAGAACAAAGGAAGGGATGATATTGACCAAGAAGCACTGTATTCTTAACCTGATTTCTAGAATTGTAACCCTTTGTACTGCTAAATAATAATAACAAAACAAAAGACAAATCAAAGTGGCATGATCTGTGGTGAATTGATCCTACATACCAATTTTCCTATTGTCCCTTTGACAACTCTCAACCACACAAACACATAACCCCTACTGCTGGGTCTAGTGTCAACTATGCTTAGGATGGCTTAGACTCAGAGGAGAAAAAAATTAGGGGGCTTGTTGTATATTCTCCTATGACAGGGAAATCTTTGTCTACCTTGTCATCCATACCACATGTATTAACCTATGAGATATAGTAAACTGGAAATTTCCTTGAGAAGCAGATGTTTGTAGGAACTCCTCCTGATAGACTCCCCTTGACCTTGTTTTTCTCCTCTCTTCTCTCTTTTGCTCATTCATTCATTCATCCATTTATTAATACTTAATGAAGTTTATGTACTGTACCAGGCACTCAAAAGATGGCTAAAGGCAAGATGGATATGGTTCCTACTCTTATTTAACTTATACTTGAATCTCATTGAACTTATAAATGAAATGAATGTTTAATGAATAATTACATTAGTAATCATTATTATAATTCTAACTACATTTCAGAGACCCAAAATAATGTTGGGTTTCTGAGTTTTTTTAGGTTTGATCATTTATTTGTTGTTCTTAAAGATTCTTATTTTTTTTACTAGATTCAGACTCAGAAGTTACATGTGGTAAAAGTTAAGAAATATGTGCAAACACTCCAGCACATACTGTAAACTAATAAAAATTTCAGTGATCTAGTTTTTCTTTGAGTGTCTTATTGCTAATCTATCAAATCTGAAGTGTTACAGATGTGCAAAGACTTTGCTAAGCAGCCTACAAGGGCTCACTGGGAGCTATCCATGTTTAAGACAAACACTTGTTCGATTTCCTATGTTCCATATATATAACTCACACTTTTTTGATGACTAGAAATATTTTTCCAGTACATGGTCACAGATTTTTGTAAGATAGCCTCCATGTAAGACACCCTGCACTGTATTAGCTGCCTCCCACAGCAAATTGAACAGATATTTCTATTAAGCCTAAGAACTTGCATATTAAACATACTTGTGGGAGGATAAGAAATGGATTCTGTCATTATAATAGTACTTGGTTATTCCTGTCCATTACTCTTTAAGTTTTACAAAATACATGTTAATTGTAATATATTGTGAAAGCACCCATAAATAATCCTATTCCCTTCCTCCATCCTTCACTTCCTTTCTTTGTGTGTGTATGTGTGTGTACATGTGCATGCATGCGTGTACACACACACACACACACACACACACACACACAGGCACACACACGAGCACCAGTACTGGAACTTAAACTCAGAGCTTGAGTATTGTCCCTTAGTTTTTTTGCTCAGGGCTGGCACTCTACCACTTTAGCCACAGCTCCTCTTTAGGCTTTTTGTGTGTGGTGTGATTAACTGGGGAAAAGAGATTCACGGACTTTCCTGCTTGAGCTGGCTTCAAATTGTCATCTTCAAATCTCAGCCTCCTGAGTAGCTAAGATTACAGGAGAGGCTCACCCACAACCAACTCCCATTTTCTATAGGCATCCACAAGCACTATGTCATGTATCCATTTTCACTTGTGTATGCTTTTCATTTTTGTGATCTACTTGATAAACTGCCTTGTAAACATCTTCAAATTAAGGTTAAACTATAGGTATTTTATTTTTAAAAATTTGATTAAAAATAATTTTAATGACTGTAAAATAGTCATGCTGTAATATAAACAGCCTTTCAAAGTCAGAACTATGAAACATGGAGAATTGCATTACCAGTGCATTAAGTATTTCAACTGAGTGCATATGATTAAGCAAGATATTTATATCATAAATCCATTTTCCTTATGACATGCATTTCTTAATGTGGGAGACATAAATGCTAAAGTAGACAGAGAATGCAAATATGGGTAGAGCCAAGGTGTAGTTGAAGCCTAACCTGACCACAAAATGCCACTAACATTTTCTTCTAGTTCTACAGTGGCCACCTGGTTACCAACAATGGACGATTTGTACTCTGTGTAGTTTTGTCTTTTGCATCTTTTGGAACTGCTGAAGGCTTTCATTTCTAATGCTGCTCCCCTTTTGCATCCTTAATACCATTCTGTCCCCTTGTTCCCTTTGACAATTCCCCCAGCCTTTCTACTTGTTTTGCTTTTTCCTACTTCTCCTTTAAAGCAAGTAAGTACTCTTCGTGTATTCTCTACTGTCTTATTTTCTATCTAAACATTCTTCCTGGATGATTCCTTCTTGTCCCCGTGACTTTGACTCCTCTACATGATGCCTAACCCGTTTGCATCCCATTACCTCTCTTCTTCCTTTAGACTCTTAATTAGAAACTACCATTTGTTGTGGTCATGGTTGAAACCTATAACCCTCTTTGTGACACTGGTCCTCCTTCTCTCCTTGGACCCCCTCGGATGACCACCTCTTTTGAGTTTGCATGTGCTTGCTGTGTCCTGCTCACCAAGGAGCCCCTAATACACAGAGCGAGTACTGAGCTGAATTGGTGATGGATCAAAAGCCTAATTGGGTCACTGATACTGATAACCAAAGCTTCTTCACTGTTCCCACGTGGCCCTTACTGTCTTCACCCAGGATGTAGTGATGTGTAGTACATTGTGAACCAGCTACTCCTCCACTTTTCATTTCTCATGCAGCATGCTTTTTCTCTTCTTTTGTGTCATCAACTATATTAAGGTTACTTGGCAGGCAACAATAATTTTATTTTATGTAATTATTGTCTCATTTTCTAATTCTGTACTGATACTAACTCCTAAAACAGTGTTCAGAAAATTAATCAAAGGATGAGAGAAATAATATCACATATTAAATTATATTTTCATTTATTGATTCTTTAATTATTGTACTAAATAATTATTGAATTTAGGGACTAAAATGTAATTATAAGAAAGTGCCTCACTATAAAGGGAGAACATTTTGTTGTTTCTGACACCCAGGGTGTCCAGCCAATAGTAGTTAGGAGACCACTACTATTTACCATAACAATTCCTTCCAGAAAACATAAGTAAGATGGTATGTGTGGCAAATTAATTTTGTATGTTGAATTATAATAACTGGCGCTTGTACTTACGAAATCACTTGGAGATCTTAAAAGGGATGCACACTTAGGTTCTGGAGTGTGAGACTTAAAAAGGCAAGACATCTCTTATTCTCTAGTTTCTCTGTACCTATCTTGGCCCCTCTCTTATAACAAAAGTAGGTACATTGAGTGAAGTGGCTTTCAACTATTCACCTCTCCTTTCTCCCTGTACTTTTGGAAAGTGATGGTAATGAGGATTCTGTACTGAGCTGTGGCTTTCAAATTACTTGTGTGCTGAGTGTGAAAAAAGCTCAGGCACTGGAATCTGGCGGTGCCTGTTGCTCCTTCATCCCTGTCTCCAACAGAACTTACATACAGGTCTCTTCAGAGTGGCAGAAGCTAGCTCAGAGTCTCTGTCTTTTTCTCAGTACTTGGGCGTCATCTCTTGTGAATGGGTTGAACCACATTTATTTCACTGTAAAAAAACTATTTTCACTTCTCTTCAACAAGTTGATGTGAGACCTCATAAAAGGGTTTCCGGTTTTGTTCCTCAGGACATATGATATTAACCAGCTCTCAATCACCTCCTTTACTTAAATTATTGTTACTTCATCATGCTCTCCTCTGTTGCCTCGGTAATTCTTTGTCTCCATGTCAGCCCTTTCGTAATGAGCACAGCAGACAAGAGATACCTGTTTTCACTGCCACACTATTATGCAACTTATAACTCATCCATTTCTTCCCCGTTGCTGCTCCTAAATCATGCATCCATCATTTCTGTATAGTGATGACCCTCGACTCTACTCTGCTCATCTTTCTGTGAAGAGAAAGACTATTAAAAGAAGCATCTCGGGCTGGGGATATGGCCTAGTGGCAAGAGTGCTTGCCTCGTATACATGAGGCCCTGGGTTCAATTCCCCAGCACCACATATACAGAAAACAGCCAGAAGTGGCGCTGTGGCTCAAGTGGCAGAGTGCTAGCCTTGAGCAAAAAGAAGCCAGGGACAGTGCTCAGGCCCTGAGTCCAAGCCCCAGGACTGGCCAAAATAAATAAATAAATAAAATAAAATAAAAAGTACAAAGCCCTGCATTGAAACACCAATGCTACAAATAAATAAATAAATATATAAATAAATGACAAATTTTTTTTAAAAAGAAGCATCTCTCTTTATTTTTATTATCTGTAGTTACAAAGAGATTTCTGTTCAATATGTCAACTTATGGGGACTATATGTCTTGATCAGTGTCACCCCTTCTATCATTCTTCCACCATCTTTCTCAACCCTACCTAGCCAGCCCCTCAAGTTACCTGGTTCCATTTTCACATATGTATATTGAATATTATGATTGTATTTGCCTATTATTGGAATCCACCCTTGCATATGCCATACTTTAGTCAGTTTGATAATGCAAATATGCACGTGGCCCTGTATATGATTTCATACATGTTTATAATGGAGCATATGAGAGAAAATGCCTCCTTTTCTTCTCCTAACCTGAGTTACTCACTTAACAGAATTTTTCCAGATCATCCATTTCCCTAAAAGTAAGATAAAATTATTTTTCCTGATGGGTGAATAAAATTCAGTTGTACACATATATCTGTGTATATGTATATGTGCATGTATGTATACATATTTCTTGATCCATTCATTGTTCATAGAACATGTGGGCTGTTTCTATAACTGGACTATGGTGACTCATACAGCAAGGAACCTGAGTGTGCATGTATCTTTATTGTATCTTAACTCATATTTTAGATAAATGCTTGAGTAGTATCACTGGATCATAGGGTCATTCTATATTAAATGTTTTGAGTAATCTCCAGACTTTCTTCCATAGTGGTTGTACTAATTACATTCCCACCATGAATATATTAGGTTGCCTTTTCCCCTGCATCTCAGTAGCTTTTGTTGTTCATATCTTGATGATAGCCATTCTGACCAGAATGCCAGCTAGGAATCTGGTAGCCTCCATGAATTATCTGTGGTGAGATTTTAGCTCTCTATTTGCCTCACACATCTTGTATTGGGTGCAGAGAAACTGGGCCAATGGTCAATGACAGAAAGCCCCTTCAAACCCTGCCTTTTCAAGCAAGACCACAGGAAATCCTACCAAGATAAAACTTGTGGGCAAAACTGTTCTACTCTGGTGAAATACCACAGAAGAAAAGTGAGGCCACACTCACAAACCTGACTAGCCAAGGCTATGTAGGGAACTTGAACTTTCAACCTTATCTGGAGCTATCAGGCAAGTCCCTAAGCTCCCTTCAGAGAGCCAACAGACAAGTTGAACTGAGTCTTATATCTGCTTTGTGTTGCATTTAGCTGCTTCTTCTGAAATCTAAGAAGATTAGTATTTAGACTAGCTATTGGCCACATTTTGCTATTAAATTGCCCTCTGTTCCTTACTGGGGTGAGGTCCGAAGTTTTTAAAGACAGCAAGAGTTCCACTTCTGCCCACTCAGTTTAAGGAGCACTCACAGACACTTACCACCTACAGCTCAGGCTATTACAGTCAACAGGAGGTTTAGATAGTAGAAGTTTGGTTTTTTATGGTTGTGGAAGCCAAGATTACAAAATTGAATTGCTGGGCAACTCAGACGATAGTGAGGACTTGCTTCCTGGCTTGCTAACAGTCTTCTTTCTTTGTTCCTGTGCAGGGTTAGAGAGAGGAGTCTCTCTATTTTTTCTGTAAGAGCACTAATTCTACCCGAGGGCCCCACCTCTCTGACTTCATCTAATGCTAGTTACATTTCAAAGGTCATAACAGGAACCACAAATGTCTCAACTTGAAGGAGGAAAGGTAAGCAGCACACATCAATACCAAGATGATAACAAATTTGTCTGTTCAGGTCTTTAATGCCATTTATGAGCAATTGTGAACATGCTGGAAAGTCAAAAGAGAAAGTTTCATCAAAAATCAGAAAAATCTCAGGGTGCAAATGTGGCCTGGCATTTGTGAGCAAAGCCAAGTACATAGACTAAAGAAGAGAAATTAGAGTGAGAGGAGAACAAAAGTGTCCGGAGCATCAGCGACTTCTGGGGCTGTAATAAAATATTTGGCATCAGTCATGAGATTGCCAAAAGAACAGGAGAAAAAGGATAGAGCTGGAAAAGTGCTGAAAGAACGGTTGAAGTTTTCCCAATTTTGTCATTTTTTTTAAATATATAAGCTTACAATTCAAGAAACTGAGTGAACCCTAGTCAGCATAAATCCAAAGAAAATCACACCAAGAAATATAATAATCAAACATCTGAAACTAAACACAAAGGACAAGAAATCTTAAAATCCAGAGAAATATGTGAACTTCTTTGTCCCAACGTGTAGATTCAAGAAATAAGCAATTAGCATGTGGCCGCTGCGGAGGGGAGTGCCCACCTCGAGGCCGGCTGCCGACGGCCTGCCCCGCCCGGCCTTGCGCCTCACTCCGGTCTCCCACATGGTGTGGGCTGCTAGCTGAGAGCCAACGAGGCGTGACGGGCTGGGTGTCTCGGAGGTCGAGGCTTCCAGTCGCCCGCACTTCCTCCTGCAGCCACGGTGCCTCGGCTGCTTCTGCTCCTGCTGCTTCCGCTGCTGTGGGCCCTGATCGGGGTCCGGGCGGACCCGGATGAAGACCTCAGCCACCCGAACAAGGAGCCCCCGGCGCCCGCCCAGCAGCTGCAGCCCCAGCCCGTGGCCGGGCAGGGCCCGGATCCCGCCCGAGCTGAGAAAGGATTTACACCAGCAGCTCCAGTTCATACAAATAAAGAAGATCCATCTGCCCAAACGAATCTGGGCTTTATCCACGCATTTGTCACTGCCATATCAGTCATCATTGTGTCTGAGTTGGGTGACAAGACATTCTTCATCGCTGCCATCATGGCTATGCGCTGTAACCGCCTGACCGTTATGGCTGGAGCCATGCTCGCCTTGGCCCTGATGACCTGCCTATGGGTTTTGTTTGGCTATGCTACCACAGTCATCCCCCGGGTGTATACATACTATGTTTCAACTGCGTTATTTGCCATTTTTGGCATTCGAATGCTGCGGGAAGGCTTAAAGATGAGTCCAAATGAGGGTCAAGAGGAACTGGAAGAAGTTCAAGCAGAGTTAAAGAAGAAAGATGAAGAATTTCAACGAACTAAACTTTTGAATGGACCAGGAGATGTTGAAACGGGTACAAGCACAACAATACCTCAGAAAAAGTGGTTACATTTCATTTCACCCATTTTTGTTCAAGCTCTTACATTAACATTTCTAGCAGAATGGGGAGATCGCTCTCAACTCACTACAATTGTTTTGGCAGCTAGAGAGGTAAAAAAGCAACCACGTGTCTCAAGACAAAGCTGAACTCCCACGTTTATTTCGTCATGACCTGGCTAGCTGGGATAGAATGAAGGACCCCTATGGTGTAGCAGTTGGGGGAACAGTAGGACATTGCTTGTGCACAGGATTGGCAGTCATTGGAGGAAGAATGATAGCACAAAAAAATCTCTGTCCGAACTGTGATAATCATAGGAGGCATCATGTTTTTGGCATTTGCATTTTCTGCACTATTTATAAGTCCTGATGCTGGTTTTTAACAAGCTATTTGTTCGTCTGGATTTAGCTTGAGATAGGTAACTCTTGTCTTTCTGTACATAGTGTACTTAAACTAAAAGTAATGGAAAATACTGTATTTTGTATCACTGATTTGTGAGTTTGACCCATTTAATGAAAGTATTATGTCCAAAAGAGATAATCATTGATTCTATTTGTAAAATGGAGTTTTAAAAGAAACTTAACTTCGAAGTGTGGATTCTCCTGAAGTAAAATTATGTTAACTGTTAGCTCCCCATTTGTATTTTGGTATATCCAGAACCATTGTGGGGTCCACTACTTGATTTTCAGGCTGACCTCTTTGTAAGGAACATAAATTTTCTCCTTGGTCACTGAGGTGTTTTAAGATGCTTACCTTAAAATTTTCAAAGACTGAATTAATTTCTATTTTTAAACCATCTCCCTGAGCCAGTAAGCAGTTTAATCATAAATCTTTTTAAAGTTTAGAGAAATAATTGTGTTGATTCTATTATCAATAACATGATGCAATAAGAATTATTCACTAGGTCCATTTTTACTTTTTTAAAAATTTGGGTAGGACACCCAATATAGAAACAGTCAATACTTGACAGTGTGGAATTACCAAATTAAAAGAGAATACTATCAATGTATTCATATTTTTTCTATATTGAACAATGTAACATAGAAACAATGTAAATAAAAATGGTGTGACCGAAAAGAAAAAAAAGAAGCAATTAGAAGCTGATAGTTCTGTCCTTCCGTTCTTAAAAAACACAGTAACTTTCTGTAGTCTCTGTGGATTCTAACGAGAAATCAGATGACATTCTCAGATGAAGGGAATGGGATCTTAGAATTTCTACAATTAAAAAATAGCTTAAGGAAAGCACTGATCTGATAAAAAAAAATAACACAATGATAGTATAAGGGTTTGTAGTGGAAATATTATTACAGTCTTCCATGGATTATAAAGGGAGGTAAATTATATATAATAGCTAAGATGTTAAAATATCTAGAATAGACATTGGTAAAGTACATTAAAAAATCTTGACCCAAACATATGCTGTCTACAAGAAACTCCTTTCAGAGGAATTATACAGGTACATTGAGAGTTAAGTGTATAGATTGAGAGCAAAGCTCAAGTGCCAAGAGTGTTACGCTACAAGTACAAGTCCCCGAGTTCAAAACATTGTAACACCAAAGGGAAAAAAAGTAAAGGATAAAAGGAGTTTCAAATCAATAAGTTGCCTATCTTAAGATGCTAATAAAACAAGAATAGAGAAACCATGGGGCGAAAGGTCAAATGGAAAACAATGAAACTGGAAACAAACGCAGTAGAGAAAATTAGTAAGGTAAACAACTAATTTTTTAGGGAGATCAATTAAGTGACAAATGTTAAGTTGGACAGATAAGAAAAGAAAACCAAGGTAAGTGGCCAATGTTTGAAATATAGTGTGTACTGCCAACCCTGAAGGCATCAAGAGGAGCATTAGGGAATACCACAAGTCACTCTACACAAATAAATGTGGCAGTTTACATGAACCAGTTCTCTAATAAGTGAAAAGTACTACAAATCATCTGATATAAAGTATATAAAATGAATAGCAATATATCCATTTCAGGGAAATTCACTTCTTTGAATTCATAAACATGACTGGATATCAATGTATTTGAAATTGAACTCATAATTTTAAACCTAAAAACGTCCAGACCAAGATAATTTCACTGGAAATTCTAATCTCTTTCATGATAAATTCTGTAAGAGTAGAATATTTCTCAGTTACCATTTAAAATGTTTAGTATTACTTTGATATAAAAGCCCACAAAAATACATACACAGATTATGAATATGCCAAATACTTTGTATATTAAAAAGAACTATGACTATATGATGTTTATTGTTGTTATGTAACTTGGGGAAAAGAGGGTCTGGGGCTTGAACTCAGGACCTAGTGCTTGCTTGGCTTGCTTATCAGCTGGTGTTTGTCATATAAGCCATCTTCCAGCCCTGTTTTTTTTCTGGTTATGTTAGAGGTAGAATCTATCAAACTTCTATGCTGGCTGTGCCTTGAACCTTTACATCTCAGCCTCCTGGGGAACTAGGATTATAGGAATGTGCCATCAGCACCCAGCTCCAGTCATGCTTTTTTCTTCAGTCATGCTTTTTTTTTCCTCTGTTCACAAAGCAAGCAGGGTAATCAGGCATACTGACTCATGATCATGAAGACATGTAGAAATATCATCTGTCAGTATCCACTCATTCATGATCATCTCAGTAGCTATGAGTGGTAGACATTCCTCAAGCTGAAGAATTCACATGTACGTACAGTACCATCATACTCCATGATATTATGAACCTTTGGAGCCTGGCAAGGTTCGTTCTCACCACTCTTGACTTCAGTTCCAGCCAACTTCATAATCCAAAGAAAGAAAATAAGAGACAGATAGGAAAGGAAGAAATTAACAGACTCAGTCTGAAGTGGACATGATTGTCTGTCTAGAAAATCTCAAGGAATCTATTTTAGAAAGGAAGATGGGATAGATAAGTACAGTAGTGTCACAGGATACAATGTCAGTATACAAAAATCATGAAAATCAATCACATTTCTATAAGAAAGCAATGAATGAGGATGTAGGAATAAAAGATACAGTGCTGGTTATAATTGCTTTTGCAAAAGAAATATTTATGCATAAACCTAACAAATTACGATATGATTTGATGTAGAAAACTACAAAATAGTAATGAGAGATAGCAAAGAGGTAAAGAAATGGGAAGCATAAGTCATGTCCACAGGCTGAAAGAAGTCAGTTTGCCTCCAATTAATGTATAGGTTTAATATAATTCCCATCAAAATCCTGGCAAATTTTTTAGGTACAGAAAGATTACTATAAATTTTTATGAATAAGTAAAGGAGCTAGGATAGATTAAGTAATTTTGAAAAATGAGGATAACCTGGGAAGAAATACCTTGCTCTGCCTTCTTACTATGTAGCTAAGGTGATCAGCATTATAGGGATAGACTCATACATCAGTGGGCCAGAGTAAAGAAGTAAATGCTTACAAATCAGTTGAGTGGCCTTACTACAGTATAAAAGTAATTCAATGCAGTAGTCTTTGTAGTAAATGGTTCCAGAGTGATTGGGCATCCATAGAGAACAACAGTAATAAACGACTTTGACCTAAACACTACTCCTACCACAAATATTTATTCAAAATGTGTTGTATTGGATTAAATGTGAGATGTAAAACTGTTAAGACGCTCCAGAAAGAAACGCAACCTTTAAGGGGAAACCCCTAAGGCTTAGAATTGCTAAATGTGATAGGCACAGTGCATACAGTGGTGAGAGAGTATCCTTCAATTGTTGTTTATTAAAGTTTTAAAGAATTACTGGTTGCTCTATCATAGGTCCTGTTCAGGTAATGAAAAGACAAGCTAGACTATAACCAATTATTTACTAGCTTCATATCTGAGAAAGTACTTGCTTGTATCTAGGAAGAGTAAAGAACTCTCAAAATTCTACCATTTACAGAAGAGTATATGTAGATGACAAATAATCACATGGAAAGATCCTAAACACCAGCTGTTAGGGAAGTGCAAACTAAAACCACAAGGACATATCATGAAGTAATATTAAAACAGCTGAACTAAGAAGCAGTGACATTACCAAATGCCATTGAGAATCTGAAGAAACTGAATCTTTCATACATCACTGGTGGGGATATAAAATGATTACAGCCTTATGGGAAAATACTTTGGCTGTTTCCTAAGACTTTTATATACGATGATAAGATTCAGCAGTATCCAAAAGAAATGAAAATCTGTGTTGACACACAATGAGCACCCAGATAGTCCACAAACTTTATTGTGTTGGCCCCAAATTGGAAGTTACCCATGTGTTCTTCAGTCGCCAAATGATTGAATAAAATGTGGTATATCCACATTGTAGAATACTATTCAGAAGTATGAAAGAATTCACCAGGAATAATGTAGCATTCTTTTCTCTAGGGATTATATTGAATCAAAAAAGAGCCTGTCTTGAAAAAAAATCACATATAATATGACTTTAAAATGACAACTTGAAGAAGCAGTTAGAGAGTACAAGGTTGGGCTAGTTGGGAACAGGTAGATGGTTTTACAAACAGGTTGTCAGATTCAGTGCTTTGGTGATAGGATAGCTCTGTGCCCTGGTTGTGGTGCTAAGGCTGCCACTTAACACAGCAACACAGAGCATGTTACACTTTCATGTTACATGTGACTCTTTGCTTGAGCTGTGTTTTCTTAAGATGTGTCCTTCTGAAGAATCTGGCTGAGGAATATGTGGTGTCTTTCTGGACTAATTCTCTAACTTCTTAGGAGCCTGTAATTATTTTTATAGAAAGGTTAAAACCTGGCCTTCTGAGACATCCTTCATAAAACGTCGTTGGCCTCTCAGCTTTCCAAGAGTTTGATTGTTGTTGTTATATTGTGCTATTGTTCTCTGTGCTTGCATCAGGTTTTGCTACTTAGGAAGTCAAATCTTTATCTTTTAGTCAGGTAAACTAAGTTGTAATGTCAAAAGAATAGTTGGCTCACCAGAATGTACAAAGGTCAAAAATGATAGGCTCACCCTCCTCTTGGCGTTTATCATTAGAGACCCCAGTGGTTCCACACATGACTGCAGTGTATACTCAAGGGAGCAAAGCATGTGCCACAGGCCTCAACACTTAGTTCTTTATTTGTTTTAGCATTTGATATATTACTGGTTACCATTATATTCTTGAAGAAGTGAAAGATATTCTTAAAACCTTTAAGCATTTCTTATTAAATGGTTGATATTGATTACAGGATTTTGGGGTTTTAAATTTTATTTTAAGACAGTAGAAAATTGATATTTCATTTTTCAATGATGGATCTTCTGGGTACTTATGCGCAGTCACATATGGCCATAATTGTTCTGTTGTCTTACTGTGTACTTCTTGTTTTCCCACCTGGATTTCTTATACTGAGAGATCATGTGACCACTTCCCTCTTGTCTCCCTCAAAATAACAGCATAGTGTTAGTTCCTCTGACAACTGATATACAGTGAACAGTTTGCCAGTTGAATGACCATGTAGTTGTTTCATACTTTCTTAAGGGTGGAGGCAGGGTTTCAGTAGCCTAGGTTGGCCTGGAACTACAACTCTTCTGCCTCAGCCTCCTGAGTGCTGGTATTACCCATGTGCACTACCATATCGGTTGTACTATTTCAGTGACACTAGAAAAGAATCCATGGTCCAAATTAATAAAGTTCTCACTTTGGGATTATTTTTGTTTTTTGTTTTTTGGTTTTTTTTTGGCCAGTCCTGGGCCTTGAACTCAGGGCCTGAGCACTGTCCCTGGCTTCTTCCCGCTCAAGGCTAGCACTCTGCCACTTGAGCCACAGCGCCGCTTCTGGCCGTTTTCTGTATATGTGGTGCTGGGGAATCGAACCTAGGGCCTCGTGTATCCGAGGCAGGCACTCTTGCCACTAGGCTATATCCCCAGCCCTCACTTTGGGATTATTGATAACAGAGATTAGTTATTGGGTGGATGGAGACATTCTAACTTTGCTATCAGAGCAAGATATTTAGGGGGAAATATTTCTCTACTGTGTTTTGGCATTTTGTAAGGTGCTTTTTCTTAAAGAGTCTTTATGTTTTTAATATTTTCTGTCCTGTGCTGAAACAGAACTATGAAATCAAAGATTTCATAGACAAAGATTGCAATTTCGCTCATATGCCATTGTATGTTAAACGCACCGTTAATTGCCCCACAGCTGTGTTATTGCTTGAACAGAAGGGCACCTAGTTGATTGAGAAAGCAGAGAGGCTGATGGGTCAACAGTCACAGCAGCCCACCCCATTTTATATGTCAGGGAATTTCATAGTAATGTTTTCTTTGCCATTCAATCAGTTCTATTTCTATCTTCAAATCACCTGATGCTACTCTGTAGCATACTGGATGTTGCACTATTAATAAATACCTACTTGATATCTTCACTACTGTGGCTTCATGATGTTACATAAAGATTTTTCTCTAAAATATGAGTGTGCTTGAAAGCTATTTCTTTACCCTATATCAATTCCTGACTTCAAAATTAGATTTTATTTCCTAGACACTTTCCAAGAAGGTGTGTGTGTGTGTGTGTGTGTGTGTGTGTGTGTGTGTATTTATAGAGTATAAATTGAAAGTAGTTGGTATCATTTTTCAGGAGACAAAACATCTTTCTATCCACAAGTTTGATCTTTTTATAATTAAAGTTGATATATTTTCTCTTTGATCTTAGAAAACAGTATAAAATGACTTATTTAAGCAGCATAAACGGATTCCTAAACGATTTTGCAGGTTCCCCCCCCCCATTTTTTTACTGTGAGAATAATTTCTTATTAATTTTGGAGGCTATGCTCTCTATCATTTTTGCTATTAAAGATTCATTTATTCTGTCATTAAATATTTAGTGCTGGGCTTACACTTCAGGGATACATCAGAGTTGACAAATAAGGTCTCTGACCTCATAAAGTTTACATGAAAGAGACAGGCAGTTAACAAGTGAACAAATGAAGAAACTGGGAGATGATAGATGGCTGTGAATGTCAGAAGGACATAGTAAGTCACGTAACAGGAGCTGGAGGCTGCTCTGGTGGGTGGTCAAGGCAAATTGTACACTGATTCCTACAGCATAAGTATGACCCAGCTGGTCTGGGGTTAGGGCATTGTAGGCTGTGGAGATGACACACTCAGGGTACCCAATGCAGAGAGCTGGCCTTGATCAGACAAAGTGTGGAAGGAGTAAGTCAAATGAGGAAAGAGTCGCCGAGACTGAGTTATGCTGAACCTACATCAATCCTTAGGCAGGATGTAATATGATCCTCTTACGGAAGTACCTCCTCCTGGAAGGAAG
The DNA here is from genome assembly GCF_023159225.1 of Perognathus longimembris pacificus. Taxonomy (NCBI): domain Eukaryota; kingdom Metazoa; phylum Chordata; class Mammalia; order Rodentia; family Heteromyidae; genus Perognathus; species Perognathus longimembris. The sequence continues at coordinate 77,066,288 of NC_063161.1, read as the reverse complement.
GTCTTGGGTTGTGTGGTGTTTGGAGCTCAGCTTCCTCCTTTATCACCCGTCCTAGTGAGAGCATCTACAGCATCAGGCAGCTCTGAAGGCACAGTAGGAAAATGATTGTGAAAGGGTTAACCCGGAGTTCCCAACAGATCATGTGCTAGCAATGTCATAACAAAGCTGTAATCCACTGTTGTTACAGTTTGGGTATCTCTCTGCCTTCAGGAAGTGAACAGCAATTGGCATTTCAGCAGACATGGTGTGCAGTACTTATGTTAGAAATATGAACCAGGGCAAAGCTAGGCACAAAGGGAAGAAGTTTGTGCCAGGACCAGGGATCAGAAAAAGAGAAACAGGGTCTGACTGTGGCTAATATGCCCAAATGGTCCTGTGATCTAGCCCAAGTGTTCAGGGTATCCATCCTTATGGATAAAGCATTGTTCCCCAAAAGCACACCCCTGTGGCTGGAACCACAAATCTGTACCTAAGAATGTCAGCAAGTTGGCATAAGGAATCAGAACAATGATGGAAGGGAGCCCTTTGCCTGGATGAAGGATTCAGGAGTCAGGAGGCCTCCTCTGGAAGCAGGATTTCCTGGACAGCCAGGGGAGCAGGGCCAGGGTGGGGTAGAATGCGAGAATTCTGGGCTAAACATCACCTTCTAGTCAACCAATGGTGAGTGGCAAAGACGTTTCTTCTTCAGTTAGTATAAGAGAGGGAATGATCTTTACATTTCCAAGCCCTTTGGGGGTTTGGCTCTGTGTTGTTAAAAGTACAGTTAGGGGTTGTGTCCCCCATGCCTGGAAAAAATCTTCTTCCTTAGAAAAACAATGGTGTGCTTGTGAAGAGTTTAAACTGAGAGACGATGTGCAGATAGCAGGGCAAGGTGGCTGTCTGATGCCTTTTCTTTGCTTCCCACAGGAATTCCTGCATTCAGTCTCTTCAGATCTGGGACATCTCCTGTTTCTTCCTCCTGCCCTTGCTTTCCTGTCTTTTACCATTAAACTAGTCTGGTTTGGATTCCAGCATTTGGAATAGAAATTGGGGGGGTTGGGGTTGGAATCTTTTCAAGCTTATGTCAGCTCCATTAGAATAACATCTGATCGATCACCGCATCTCTTTCAACAGCTTTCAAGAGGGAAACTGTATTTGACACTGATCATGGAATAGGCTCTGAGCTTTCATCTAGAGAATATCGTAGCTTCGAAAAACAAACCATTGGCAAGTTGATATTACTCCTTGTGCAGTGCGCTTACATTAAGGTATTATAGTCACAGCCCTTCACTTGTTGACAAGCCTTGTATGGAGTAACCACTGAGATTAAGAACAAAACTGAGAACCAGGAATCCTCAAAGCAGGCTTTTTACTGCCAGAGTAAATGTCACATTAATTCATGGCTTGATTTAAAAAGAGATATTCAGACCCTAATTCAAAGGCTGTTTCATCTCTATCCACAAACACATTTGAAATATCAGATTAGAAAGAGGCTGGTGAGCAGACAGCAACAAGGAAAGGACAAGATTTAAAGGAACAGAGATTGAAAACTGAAGTATTTCAAACTACACTGGGAAGGTGTAAATAGGCCTGCACTTAACCTTTTTGTTACACCTCTTTCTGGGGTAGCAGAAAGACTTCTAGACTTCAGAGTTAGAAGTTTAAAGACAGATGGGCTAGGAATGTGGTAGAGTGCTTGCCTAGAATGTACAAAACCCTGGGTTCAATTCTTCAGCACCACATAAAGAGAAAAAAAAAGGGAAGTGGCACTATGGCTCAAGAGGTAGAGTGCTACCTTTGAGCAAAAAGAAGCCAAGGACAGTACTTGGGGCCCTGAGTCTAAGCCAAAAAGCCCAGGACTGCCAAAAAGAAAAAAAAAAAAAGGAGAGGAGGAGGAAGAGGAAGAGGAGAAGGAGATGGAGAAGAGGAGTTTAAAGATACAGTGCAGACCACACAGTCAGGAAAAGTAACGTGGTTTGTTCCCTCCCTGACCAGACTCTTTGCTTGAAATCACTAATTTTCAGTATCCTCATTGCAAAATATGAAGGATAATTATCCTTAGAATTAGATAAACTTTTTGTGAACAGGCTTTGAAACTATTAAAGGACATTATGAATGTTGGCTGTATGTGTGTATGTGTGTGCGTGTGCATGTGTGTGTATGGGTGTATGGGTATATGTTAGCTGCCAGTACTGGAGATTGAACTCAGAGCCACATGCTCTCCCTCAGCTTTTTCTGTCACAATTGACACACTACCACTTGAGCCATGCCTCCACTTTTTACTTTCCATTGTTTAATCAGAGATAACAGTCTGAGCTGGGCTGGCTCCAAAGCTCAAGTCTCAGATCTCAGCCTCCTGAGTGGCTGAGCCACCAGTGCCCAATGAATGTTAACCTTTTTATTCTATTTTTTTTCTTGATTAGCTTTTGAACTATGCACTAGTCATTAACCTTATCAGAGCCTTATTTTCTTCCTAAATTTAGTGTAATGAAATTATTTTACTTGTCTTTCACAGCAGGAAGATAATGTACTTAAGGAGTTTAGCTTTTTGGGATATTTTATGTAAGTAGATGATTTAATCCTAACTACATTATGCAGCGCATACAAGTTCTAATAGTCATCCTGAGACCTCAATGAAAAGGTTAAATGTCATTTGATACATTTTACATAGTCATTCCAGAAAATATAGTTTTTGTAGAAAAATGATGATAAAACAAGCTTCAGTGCTTGAAAGCACTGAGCACCAAGTATCTGGGGATTGTCTGTTGTAGGATAGTTTATTTCCTGATTGTACCAGAACAAGTTGTTTTATATGTAAGCCTCAAATATGGAGAGGCCCTAATGAAGTGCAAATTATAATGAAATTAATAAATGACACCAATTTTTAGAATTGAAAATGGGCTTTGAGAGAAGGCAGTGTGGGCTGTGATTATAATTCTAATCCTTTGGGTTATGATTCAATACTATGTAGCATTAAAACTCAATTAAATAAAAAATAAATGAATAATAAAGTAGGGAGAACACTCATCTCTCAGTTGGCTCAACCTCTTAAATGATGACTTAAAATATGTTAACTGCGACAGTTGTAATTGTCCTTATTGTTCACTGGATTCTAAATAATTGCACATATAATTAGCATCAGTTAATGAGAGATATGAAATTATTCACAAATATACTAGATTGTCATAAATTGTCCAAATCAAAATGCAAGCTTAAGGTTTTATTGCACTTTTTACAGACAAACTAGAGTATAAATGAATTCATGTATGTATCCACTTGCCACAATTATTTAATCCAGCCTTTCTTGATCCATCCCCAGTGGCCAACAAGGCCAGGTAAGGGGCTTCCCGTTGCCACCAGCCAGGATCAAGCATAAAGCCCGTGAATTCCTAATGACCCAAAAAACTCAGCCTAAAGTGCCAGTCACCACCCAACTGCCACCAAGTGATCCCAGGCAGCCTGGGGAGCTGCCTCTGTTGCCACTGACAATCGTGGCAGAAATAGTATATGCAAGCTCTGCAGAAGTAGAAAGACCAGAAGAGCCCTGCAATGCTAATGTCATGGAACTAGAGCCCGTGAAGGCAGGCTAGATCCAGTAGCAATCACAGTCAGCTGGTGCCTAGAATGACAAGAGTCAGAGTTTAGGATGACCTGGAAAGGATTGTAGAGCAGCCATTATAAATGGACTTCTACACCAAACTATTAAAGACTCCTCAAACAAATGAAGAAATAGGAAATCTCAGCCAGGAAGAAGGTTCAAAAAGTGAAAGTTAGTGAATTGAAACATATAACTGAAATAAGTTCCATCTAGATGAGGTCAGTAGTAGAGTGGAGCTGACAAAGGTAGACTGAGCGAGTGTGAGGAAAAATCTATAGAATTCACACCATTCTGACAGCAAAGAGACGTACAGACATTTGGGGAGGGCGGAGGGGACTGGAAATCAAATCCAGAGGTTCATAAATATTCAGCTAGCATTCTGCTGCTAAGCAATACCCTACCCCCTAAAAAAGTTTGTTCTTGTAGGTTGTTTTTTTTTTAAGAGTGGGGGTGGGGCAGCAGGAGGGAGCCCTGAGAGTCTATAACTGAAGATCTGATGTTCATATTGATATTCTATCAGAGTAGGGGGTGTGTGGCCAGCAAGCCATGTAAGTCCCTCAAAATCATTTAATTCATTATAGGATTGAGGTTTTCGTATGCTACTTGTTGGCTGCCCACAGTGATCTGCCTGTATTGATAATTTGGTATTGCCTAAAAATGATGTTATATGTGTCTGAATGGCCTTTAGCAGAAAAATAGTTCCCTAACCCCTGACAGATAGAGTGGGTATTCAGAGAAATAAGGACTGAAACCTCCCAACCTGAAAAAAAAAAAAAAGCCATAAAGCTACAGCTTTAAGAAGCTGAATTAATGACAAACACTGAGAAATCTATCTGAAGATAAGAGAAGATTTAACACTCCTTTTTAAGAGAATATTTTAATTATCTTTGAACACTGTACAAAGTGGTTTCAATCCAACATGTCAATTTATGTATACATAGGTTTTGATCGGTGTCATGCTTCCCATCATTCCCCATCCCACCTATCTCAACCCCACCCATCCCTTCAAATTTCCTAGTTGCATATGTACATTGAGTTTTATGACTATATTTTCCTTCCATTCATCTTTTAACCCCACTGACTCAGACAAGACATGTTTAGATTTCTTGTATTCACTTTTTAATGTTCAAAGGGGTTACATCATGGAAAACCACCCCTAAGTATACCATACTTTAGTCAGTTTGATTATGTATATATGCATATGGCTATATGTTTTGATATATGTCTGTTTATATTTTAGATCTAACTTCCCCATATGAGAGAACACATGTGCTCTTCACCTCTCTGAACCAGACTTCTTCACTAAGCATGTTTTCCAGGTCCATCTACTTCCTGCAAATGACATACTATTCTTCCTGATGGATGAAAAAACTTCATGTGTGTTTGTGTGTGTGTGTGTTAGTGTGCGTTAGAGAGAGAGATTGAGATTGATTTTCTTGAATTATCAGTTGTAGGGCCTTTGGGCTATTTCCATAATTTAGCTGTGGTAAATAAGGCAGCAATGAGCATGAGTGTGCAACTGTCTTTATCTTGACTTGCAATCTTTTGGACAAATTTCCAAGGGTAGTACCTCTGGATCATAGAGTAGTTTTATTTTTAGGTTTTGAAGAATATGCATATTGTCTTCCACAGTAGTGGCACTAGATTACATTCCCACCTATAGAGTAATAGTGTTTCTTTTCCTCCAGCATCCTTTTCAGTATTTGTTGTTGTTTCCATTCTTGATAATGGCCATTCAAACTGGTTTGAGATGGAACTACAATTTGCATGTCCTTTATGTCCATGTATGTTGAACATTTCTTTATGCATTTACTGGCTATTTCTTACTAGTACAATGACTACAACTATTATTACTTCTGAGAAGAATCTACTTAACTAATTTGTCCTTTTTATTTATTGAAATATTGAATCTTGAGGGTTTAGGTTTTTAAGCTTCTTGTATATTCTGGTTACTAGGCCTTTGTCCTACATAGAGATCTTCCTCCAACCTATAGCTTATCTTTTTAGCTTAGTAACACTATATCCTTCTCTGTGAAGAAGCTTTTCAATTTGGTGAAATCCCATTAGTCAATTCTCTCTCTGATTTTTCTGTGTAGGCAGAAAATCCCTGCCAATAGCAGTAAGTTCTAGTGTTTCCAGTACTCCTTACAGTAGTAGTTTCAAGGTTTCAAGTCTCACATTGAGGTCTTTGACCAACTTTGAATTGATATTAGTACAAAGTAACAGACAGGGATTCAGTTTCAGTCTTCTGCCTTCATGGTTGTCCAGTTTCCCCAAAATAATTTACTGAAGAACCTGTCTTTTTTTCCAAACATGTGTTTTTGGCTCCTTTGTCAAAAATGAGAGCTCCTTTATTAGATATAAAGTTTAAGAAAAATAGGTAACTACATCTGAATGGTATCAAATGTATGCAGAGAAAATATTTAATATATTTCAATTACTTTAAGTATTAAATGTTTAGGAAAATACTTGAGACAGTTGTGTTTTAGTAGTGAAGAAGACAAAGAGAAGTTAGTACTCCACTTGAAGTTACTCTACAAGGATGATACAAGTACCCTGTGATAAGTTGGAGATCAGAACAACAGATAAGAAAACCAATCAAAATGGATTCTCAGAATCGCTGAATAGATCAAGATGGAATCCTAAGCATGGCTTATCTAAGCCACAGGAAGGAAGTAATGGAGAATAAAGGGTAAACCATAGGCCAATCAGAGGACAAAGACTAGCTGAGAGGATTTTAAAGAACTACAAAGTCATTTCAAACAAAGCAATAGTGATTGTATCAACACAAGATAAAGTAGCTTCAGAGCAAAAAAATAGTTACTAAGGGGAAAAATGGCATGAAGCCAGGCATGGTGGGACAGGTTTGTAATCCCAGCACTGAGAAGGCTGAGACAGGAGGATCATAAGTTTAAGACCAACCTGGACTATACAATGAGACCCTGCCCCCTAAACAAACAGCAAAAACAAGCATGAAGCAATTACAAAAGAGCAACTCCAAGAAGACATAGACATCCTAACTCAGTGTGTCTGACCAATAGACTTTCAAAAGACATGATATAAAACGTTATTGCCTGAAAGAGACATAGAAAAACCCATAGTTATATTGGAGAAGTACCCTAATTGATAGCAAGGAGAGTATTTAGCCCATAGGATCTAGCTGATAACTGCAGAACACATTCTTTTAAAACACCCATGAGCCCTCCACCTCCAGGACAGAGCCTATCCAGAGACATAAAACATCAACAAGTTTAAGAGAATTGAAGTCATGCAGAGTACATTCTGTAACCATAATGGAATCAATCTGGAAATTTAATAACAGATAACAATAAAAAGCTGCACACATGTGAATGGATGTTCAACATCATCTCCATCATCCATGGATTAAAAAAAGAAAGAAAGAAAGAAAGAGAGGGCTGGGAATATGGCCTAGTGGCAAGAGTGCTTGCCTCATATACATGAGGCCCTGGGTTCGATTCCCCAGCACCACATATATTGAAAATGTCCAGAAGTGGCGCTGTGGCTCAAGTGGCAGAGTGCTAGCCTTGAGCAAAAAGAAGCCTGGGACAGTGCTCAGGCCCTGAGTCCAAGGCCCAGGACTGGCCAAAAGAAAAAAAGATACAGATCTGAATGAAAGTAAAAAATGCAAAACACCAAGATCTGTGAGATGCAGCTAATGACATGTGGAGAGGAAAGACTCAAATCAGTGGTTTAAGCTGCCATTTAAAAACCTAAAGAGATAAAAAGACACAAATCACTTACTGTAAACTACCAGGTGGGCACCAATGCTTTTTCTTAAACTTCTTTTTTTTTGGCGGGGGTAGTCCTGGGGCTTCGACTCAGGGCCTGAGCCTGAGCACTGTCCCTGGCTTCTTTTTGCTCAAGGCTAGCACTCTGCCACTTGAGCCACAGCGCCACTTCTGGCCATTTTCTGTATATGTGGTGCTGGGGAATTGAACCCAGGTCCTCATGTATACAAGGCAAGCACTCTTGCCACTAGGCCATATCCCCAGCCCTTTCTTCAACTTTTAAAAAGGACAGTACATATATATTGCAGACAAATTCAACAACTTAGATTAACTCAATAACTACAAAATGCCAAAAACCTATCCTATGTGAAATAAATAACATAAATATCTGCGAGCCATTAAAGAAATTTAATTTGTTGTTAAACCTTCCTGCTAGTATCCTAGCCAATATCACTTCACTCTAGATCTTTACCAAATATTTAAAGAAAAATCTGAGCCAGTTTCTTTACAGTCTTACTAAAAAAGAATTGAAACATTTCCTGATTCATGTCATAAGACCAGTATTATCCTAATACCAAAACCAAGAAAAAATGGCATTTTACTATAAAAAGGTATTACAAAATGTCTCATGAATATAGATTAAAAAGTCCACAATAGGATGACATTGTCCAAAAGAGAAATTATGCATTACCAGAATTATGAAATAGTAATCCTTCTGTATAATACCTTAATAACAAAATTATATTTTGAAAAAAATTAAGCTTAAATTTTAAAATATTTTTAAAAGTTTGTAACATTAACAAATGTAATCCAGGAAGATATAAAAAGAATTATGCACAATAGCCAAATGGTATGCAAGGATGGTTCAGTATTTTGAGCTCAGTCTATGTAATCCACAATACCAAACAACTAAAGAGAAAATCATGCAATACAGTCTAGCACTTATTCTTGATTTCTTTTTTTAAAAAAAGTTCTCTGCAATTTAGGAATAGAGAGTGACTTTTTCAGCTTATTCTAATGTCATAAGAAATTGCACAGAAACCTACAAGTAACATCATCCTCTGTGATGAAAGGCGCTAAAGTTGGGAATTAGGGAAGTGCCTCTGCCACCCCACTCTTTACCTAACAAGTAAAATAATGCCAGGGGAAAAAATAGGAACGCTAAAGATTAAACTGTTCCTAACTGCAGATAACATCATTGTCAACAGAGAAAACACAAAGAAATTTACAAAAAAAAAAAATCCCATACTGAAAAGTGATTTCAGGGTACCAAACCACACAGAAATCAATCACATTTCTACATACTAACAATAAGCATCTGAAAGCCAACTTTGAAACACAACGACACTTCCAATTGCTCTGAAGATAGTGAAACACTTAGGTATAAATCTGACAGTGCATATAGAAATTGTATGCTGAAGCTTACAAAATGCTGAGAAATAAATTGGTGAAAAGTTGGAAAGATTCACTTTGTTCATTGGCTAGAAAAGTCAACATAATGTGAATTTCTGTTCTCCCCCAAACTGACCTTAAATTTAAAATAATTTCAATCCAATACCCAACAAAGATTTTTATAGACTTAGACAATCTTACTCTATTTATATGGAATAGCCAGGTACATAAAATAACTAAGAATGATATATGAAAGAAATCACTCCAACTTTGGTGACAGTGATCATGACCGCATGGTATTGATAAGGGATTATATACAGGTCAGGAGAACCCAGACTCTTAACTTTCAGTTACTGTAGCAAATACCTGAGTGATTGAATATGTAAGGAGGAAAAGTGTGTCTTTTGGCTCACTGTTTTGGAGGCTTCTGTCGACTGACTTTGTTGCTTTGGGGCCTGTAGCCAGAAAGTATGTCAGAGGACATAGTGGAACAAACTCTCACCTCATGACCAGGAAGCAGAAAAGCAAAAGAAAGAGCCTAGAGTACCACACTTCCTCTGGAAAACATTTCTCCAACGATCTAATGTCCTTTCCTCAGGCCACATGTGCTAATGACCCATCACGCTCAGTAGTGCCAAGTAGGACAGGGCCCCCTTAATACTTCTACCTTTGAGGAATGTTCCAGGTCCATACTACAGTAGAGACCTCTTAGTAGGCGAGTGCTGTGCCACTTGAACCATTCCTCCTGGGTGAGCTGACCACTGGAGGAGAGTGGGGGAAGGACATGGGACTTTCCTATATAATTCTTTTAAACTTCTTATGAAATCATTACTTCAAAATAAAAGGTTTCTTTAATAATTAAAATTTTAATTTGCCAAACAATAAGTAAGGATAAAACTTTCAGAGAATAGCTTCTTCATTTTGAAAGGAGGTTGTTAAATTGAGACGGTGTAATTGTACTTAGGATATGACTTTGTGATGTAAATGACCCTCAGAGTCCTAACCAGATCTCTGCCACGAGAGGCTTCTGACCTTCTCAGGCTCCAGAGAGTGCATTAGGCTCTCCTGAGGAAGGGGAAGGAAAAGGATCTGTTTCCTAGGAGGAGAGAAGGGAGTTAGGGAGCACGGGAGCATGAGGGAAGAAACTCCAACTCCATAGCTGGGAGCTGGTTAGAATCCTGAATCCCTCCACTCTACAAAGAGCTGGGACCAGGCAGCATTGTGACTGCTGAAACTGTCTGCTGTCCTTACAATTTTCCCTCATATGTTGCTTATCTCAAGTCCCAGGATGAAGATTTTCATACAATTAATATTCTTGCCAAGTGAAGAGGAGACCAGGACACCATGTCCTGGGCATAGGCACTGTTACAGAGGCAGGGACCTCCAGGACAGGAAGAAGAGCTGAGCTGAGAAGACGCAAGTACAGTAGTCTCCGCACCCTAGGATAGCTGCTCTGCTTGGGACTGGGCACACTGAGTTGGTACATCTACCTTTTTTTTTTTTTTCTTGGTTCTTTAGGAGTCTGGAACAGGGTAGAGTTCTGGCTGTGCTCTCCCTGCTGGCCTTCTGCTCCTAGGGAGGAGAGAAGAATCAGCTCTTCTACTTAGCATTTGCAAACTCTACAGACTTGAAATTTCAGGTTGCTCTTTAGGGGAAGAAAAGAAGTAGCATGTAATATCCAATTTCACACTTGGGAAACAGAAACAATAAAGTTAAGTAACTTTCATGATGCAGAATAGCATATCTGTGTTAGGAAGGAGTTTGCAATTTGCTGGGCTTCGCTCTACTCCTCCCCATCCACGTGGGGAGGGGTCCTGGGCTTATCGATCTCTTCCATGTGGGATCCATACTCACTCTCTCATGTCCCCCTGGCCGGTAGGGTTTAGACACGGGAGCAGGGTCCTGGGTGAGCCTCGGTTCGCGTGTGGTCGCGAGAACCCCTTGCCCGCCAGCCCAAGGAAGACAGGGGCGCGTGGGGTCTCAGAGACCATCTCTGGGACGATCCTAATTTAGTCAAATGAGAAGCCACAAAGATATACCCCCAAGGCGGGCACAGGAGAGGGACAACAGATTGGCCACAATATCTGTAGGTCAAGTGATGTCAGGGGACTTCCCTTGTGGGTGGAGGCCCAGCCCCCCAAGGATTGGGTTTCTGGGGTTCCCCCGCCATTGCACACGATCTCGCCCAAGGAGCAGGGGGCTTCTCTTCTTGTTAAAGGCGGAAGAAGAGTCCCGGGCCAAGCCAGCTGTGGCCTCTTAAAGGCACAGCTGACCCCAACAGCAATTCTATTCTCAGACCACTCTAGGTGCAAGCATGTTCTAAAACAAAATGCTTCTGTCCTCAAAATTTAGCTTTGCCCCCATTGAGTCATAAATCAGGAGTTCAAAATGAGACAGTAAATAAGTGAAACCAAGAAAGTAAGTTGCCTTTGTGGAACAAGGTGTAGTCATAAATTCATATGATTACCATAAAAATCAGACAGCACTTTCTTGAAATAATAGAACAGCGGTTTTACATCTTAAATATAAGCCTTTGAAAATAAGGTATTTGTTAAAAGGAAACTTCTAAGGGCTGCTATGATACTTTGATGACTTAACAAATAGTGAAGCTGAAAAGTGATTATTTCTTTAGCTCTTTTATTTACCTATTAGTAACAAAATTAGAAAAGCCAGTGAGAAAATTATATCTGTTGACCTAATGGTATTATTATGAACTTTGCATTATAAAACCTGGGTTTTAAACATATATTTTTTTCTGTTACAAAGTTGAAAGAATTATAAGCAGATAATTCATGCATTTAGAAAGTAAAAAGTGGTATATTAAGTAGTTGCCTTTCCATTGTGCCATTGGCTTATTGTGTGTGAGCCACATTTATGTGCTGTGTGCAGAGTGAGGTTAAGGGGAACTTTTGTGATGGTGGTTATGCCTTCTGGAGGGTCTAATATGGAGCTGTATCAGACAAGGCATAATAGGCTTGGAGCTGAATAAAAGCTCCCATACAATAGAAGTAGTTTTCAGTCATAAAAAGCCCAGGATAGGTGCCCCTGGTCCTTAGATTGCCATCTTCTGTGAGGTGATTCAGAGAAGCAGCCTCCTTCTACCATCCACCTGCTGGCCTGGGTGGAAATGAGTTGTGGGGAGGGGGAAAGTGAGGGGGAGGCACCTGGCTCACAACCCTGGCTTGGTGGTGATGCACAGTATTACTACCAACACACCACTGAAGAGAGTAGCCACACCTGCCTGCTGAGAAAGTTGAAAATGCAGTGGCTGGCTGGGGAACTGCTTCCCAGAAAAAAAAAGTGTGCATTTCACAAACAGAAAATGGGTTTGTTAGACAGTAACCCAACTTCCAAGGAGACTTTCTTAAGCTACACTGGCTTTGTCTTTCCTATCTAGCCACCTTCTATAATTGGGCCCAGGATAATATTTTCTAAGAGAAAGATATTTCTTTGGGGAAGGCATAGGAGAAGAGTCTCCCTCTGTAGCCTGGGCCAGCCTTTAACTCCATGCCCTCTTTCTTCAGCCTCCCAAGTACTAGGATTACAGGGTATACTACTATACCTGACAAAAGAAAGGTAGTTTTCACAGAGCTAAATTCATTATTGCTGATAGAATTCATTTTTCTGATTAGAATTTAATGAAGAATTCCTTTCTGAGAACTACTAGAAAGCCCACTCTTATTCTTATTAGAGCATGAAGGCCAAAGGACTTAGTGAATAGAGACTTTTTGGAAGTCATTACTGGGACCTAAGTGTAGATGCCTAGACCTAGACCTTGGCCAGGAAGGAACAACCAAGAGTATAGGACTTGGCAGAGGTACTGCTTGTTAAATACTCCTGTTTTCTCTCCTTGAATTTAGAAGATCACTTAGGTTTTGGTGAATTTCATATTTCTTTCAATTTTGTAATCTTATTCCAGAAGAAGCTATGGTAAGCTTCCCCTTAAGAGAACATTAATACTATCGTTAAACTTATTATTCCAATTTAAGCCCTCTGTAGCTCCTCTTTAGCTCTGAGCATTTTACCACGAACCCTAAGCAGAGAGACAGGAGCCCTAAGGACACACTGAAGAAATAAAGCAGTCTCCACCCTGGAGCACTAACCATACTTAGACTTCACAGCTGCTCAGAGCCAAGACCACTGGAGAGGAGAAAATTGCCTGTGCCAATGTGAGATGCATACTGTCATCTGCTCCTTTTAGAAGCATGGTCATGAATGACATCTGATTTGAAGCCACAATTTACTACTGTAATAAAGTTTCTAAAATTACTGCAGTCTGAATCCAATTGTATTGAACAGTCAATTGATTCTTGGATAAAACATGCTTACATCACACAATAATGACTGGTTTGAGAAAAATAAGGTTGTGTTCAAAAGCCAATATCTCAGCGGAAGGGAGACACCATTAAAATTCTTTGGGGTGGGGGGGTAATAAACTGTGCTTGAAGAAACACCACCTTCCATTTGCCTAATGCTTGATCCTCAGAGCATCCTGGGGTAATAGACAAAGCAGGAATTCCCACTTTAAAGAGGACAAGTAGTGAGTGAGATCTGAGGAGCTCCCACTTAAGGACATTTGATTTAGTATTAGAATCCAGCTCATCAGATATGTTGCTCTAACCTTAAGTAAACTGTGGAGGCCACTGGATTAATAGAAATTGTTTTCCTAAAGATCAGACTTGAGGTATACTCACAAAAATCCACAAATAGATAAGTAGGGAGGATGAAGTTAATGCTTTTGGGTGTTAAACTAGATAGCATATGGCAACACTAGAGTTTGAATTAGTGACTCAACTCTAGGTATTTCTTACAGGAACCTTTTTTGTAACATGGCAAATTCTGAGACTCAGATGTCACTCCTTTGCTGTTTCTCTTTAAGGGAATAAATACATTCCTTGGCATTTATTTTGTTAGAGCTTTCTAAGATGCTAGTTTTCCTTTGGTTTAATCCAGTAGAAGATGGTTGTCTTCTGATTTATTTGTTATTGAACCATTTCCAAGGCTATAAATCAGAATTAAAAGAAAACTTGGCCTTTAATGTTTCAAAAGCTTTCCAGTGTGGTATATGGGAAGCATCAAACTCTGGATTGTAGTTTTGCTCACATCACCAGGAACTGAGAAAACACTCTGATGTCTCAGTGCCCTGGTGTTGTTGGCCTTCCTACACATGTGTATGGCAAGACTTCCTCCATTCTTCCTAGAAATGTTCTGCCAACTCACCCATTTCTTCCCTGTACCATCCCTGTTAATATCAGTCACTTCTCCACTTTGTAGTCCACTGGGGTGTAACTTTCCCCAAGTAGTTTTTGCTCAACCACTTTGCTGGGTAGATTGGAAAGAAACACCATTTATTACATGCTAATCAAACTGTAATTGCCTGTCTCCCTGATAAATTGACCATGAATTAGGTAGGTCTCTTTGACTGACACACTCTTAGGAATGCGACTTTTGGTCTTGGCAGACATGACATGCTTGTGATCTAAGAAAACAGCTTGCTGTTAGGGAGGCAACAATGTTTCTCACTATTGAAGGAATTGATTTCTAAAATTTTCACTTGCATCTTAAGTAGGTGTTGGAAAAAAGTATCACTCATTGATTGTTTATGTGGTAGATGGAGAAGCAAGTTACTTTGAGTTTAAAAAGCAACCCTGTTGCCATATTGATTTAATCAGAGTTCTGTTTGTTTGTGTCTGCTGATATAATGTGTAATCAGAATCTCTAAATAAGGAAATGGTTTCATTCCACTGCTCTGTATTCTGGAAAGAAAGTATGATATCGGATTTATCGTGGATGTGTCCCCTGAGCTTGTCACCACCAAAACCCTTGGCATTATTTTCTGTGCTCTCTACAAGGCTGGTTCTGCCCTAGCATCCTTCTCTATTTTTGTCAGGGACAGCAATTAAAAATGATTCATCAAGGTAAAGCATATTTACTAGAGCCTGTAGTTCATTCTGTTGTTTGATGCTTTAGGGCCCATCATGACACTGTGTTATATTTATTTAGACTCTGCCTCCTTAGACTCTTGCAACCTGTGACAGATTCTTAGGCTTGCCTTGTTTTTTATATAATTGATAGTTTTGAGGGATACTAGTCAGATATTTTGTAACATGACTTTCAATTTGGTATTATTGATGCTTTTTTATGGTTATGATTCTGGATTTGGGAAAGAACACCCATAGACATAAAGTGCCATTGTAAGCCTATCACATAAAAAACACATGCCATTGACACAACTGAGACTGCTCATGTTGACCTTGTTCCCTGGCTGAGGTTGTTTGTCCAGTATCTCCACCAGAAACTCCCTTTGTCTCCCATCCCTTTCCATATAGTCCTACCTTTTTAAACTCTGCTTCTGCAAGGATCACCTCAGGGTTCATCTGCTAGTAGATACTTGTCTCTTGAATCTGATCCATTAACATAGCATTATAACTCCATTGTGGAAATTTAAGAAGGCCTTGATTAGGAAGGAAGGGGAAAAGATTCACCAGCTCTTAGGTGAGTGATCAGCACTATGACTCAAACACGTAACAGTCTCAGTCTTTCTTTTTTTTGGCCAGTCCTGGGCTTGGACTCAGGGCCTGAGCCTGAGCACTGTCCCTGGCTTCTTTTTTTTTTTTTTTTTGCTCAAGGCTAGCACTCTGCCACTTGAGCCACAGCACCACTTCTGGCCGTTTTCTGTATATGTGGTGCTGGGGAATTGAGCCCAGGGCTTCATGTATATAAGGCAAGCACTCTTACCACTAGGCCATATTCCCAGCCCTCCCCAGTCTTTCTTACATGCATGGGAATCCTATGGCCTCTAAGAATGGCTCTGTAGCACTGACAGGAGGGGACGCCAGACAACCATGAGTTTAGCAAACTTCAGTGGCTGTCTCTGACAATGAAGACATACGTTTGAGAAGGAGCTGGTGTCTCCAGGAAGCTGCTCAGGGACCTGTCACTTTGCTGGGACTTTAACCTGCTTTTGCCACCTAGCAGGATACATGACATATGGTTCACCCTGCCACAAAGGTTGCTGCTCCCCCTGGAATCGCTCTCCCAGAACTCTGAGCTTTTCATTATTCTTGACCTGTGCTGTTTACTTTTATTTTATCTGAAACATTTTCTCCTCAATTAACTTTAAATTGGAGAGCATGTCTTCTGTTTTCTGTAACCTCCAAGCCTTTAGCACAGAGCTGAGCTCCCTTTTTCCTTCTCTTGCGTGTCACATTGTATTATCATTAGCTGTGCATGCATACCAGTTTGCCTGTGGCACAAAGGGCTGGAGCTTCTTCATCCTTAGTGTGAGCCAAGTGCAAGCTCAAAGCTGGCATTTTGAACAAAAGTAACAGCAAGAATCTTTATGCCTCAGAGAGGAAATGCAGTATAAAAAGAAATAGCCACAGACTCTCCATGAAACAGCTGCATTTATGAATGAATTTGTCAGTGTCAAAAACATTCATTAGAGAAAAAACCTGTTTCTAAAACTTATGAAGGCAACCAAAGGAAAGGATTTAGGATGCTAGTGGTTACTCATGGCTCTCACCTTTGATATCAGGTTGGGGGAGGGGGAGGGTGGCCTGGGATTTAACCATGGGGGCAAGTCTACCCTGGTATGAATGGTATTCATATTGCAGTCTAGAGATATTACTGAAGATTTGTAGGTAGGGTCCAGTGAAATAAAATAGCTTATCTTAGGGAAGCATTTATAGTTTTAGTTTACATATTGAAGCAAAGTTAACATTTATACATGCAGCTACAGCATTATCTTTTAGCCCACATGAAAATACATCATCACAGAGGGCCACATAATAGTATAGTGACAGTGATGGAGTTATCCATTCTTGGGCTATTTTCATATTTATCAGGGGGCAGAGATTTGCCTCTTTTGGGACACTTGACAATGTCTATAGATAGTTTTTGGTGTGGAAGTCTGCTACTGGCATCTTAGGGATCACAATAAGGGGTGCTCTTACACATCCTCAAGGGCCCAAACAGCCACCGGAGCAAAGGACTATGGTGATCAAAGTGTCAGCAGTGAGAAACCTAGATGCCTGTCTACATTGCCTGTGTGCTTGGCTAGGATACCTTCTCCTAGATCCTGAGACATATTACCTATTTAGTTAAATGACCCCAGAGAATGGCCCTTTGTTAGCCTAAAAATGAGCCTGACATATAGAGAGTGTTTGCCACATAGACTTCTGGTTGTGAAAGCCAAATAGGAGGCACACATATTGGTTAGGCTTTTATTATTCAACAACTGAGAGAGTGCAAAGTGATGCTGGAGGCAGATAGGCACTGTGTGTTTAGTCATAAACATAGACATATACATAACATATACATAGAGAAATTATATATAATCTCTTTTTTCAACCATAACATTTGACAGACAATAGCGTATTAGCATATGTGTGTATGTGACCTGTAATCTAATGGTTTATTCTATTTACAGATAGAGTTTGAGTAGAGTGTTAGTAGGTAAATAGCCCTAGAAGGAAATCTTTGTCCTCAGAATTCTCACAGCCTGGAGACTGTTATTAGTAAGGACTATTTTGAGTCAAAGATGCCATGAATGAAACAGATCTGGAAGTAAGACAAATGGTCTAGAAGGTGGGGAAGGCTGTATGGACCCCGCCCACAGTGACTGCTTGGTAAACTTTTGACATGATAGCAGGCTCAGCTGTGATTTCAAGATCCATCACCTGTGGTGAATAGAATCTGACAGCTGAGTCTTCAGTCTACTTAGCCCAAGCCAGAGCAATAGCTCTGGAGGGTAGCCAGTGAACAGTAGGGACTTTTGCCAAGGCTCTGAATCTTCAGGGCCATCTGTAAGAACAGATTGTAGAATGACAGGGGGAGGACAGGGAAGGTAATAGAGATGTGAAGGAGAAAACTCTAGGAGGGAAGAGAAAGGACTGGTGCCAGTGGGAAGAGCCCATTGAAGATTAAGTGTCCTGGCAGCAGGACCACAAGGAAGAGGTGACAAACTGCCTTTTTCTCTGGGAAGGAAGCCAATGGTGTACAAGAGTTGTGGCTTAGGTTCCAGATCTTTAGATCAGCTTTCCCTACTCACAAAATTAAGGTCCATATTCCTTCCAGGAAGTACCAAGAGTAAACAGACTAACAGGTAGTCAACTGGAAGAGCCTGTGATGGATAAGAGGGCTCAGAGGAGGGAAGAGGACACACATCCAGGCCTTCTGGCAGCTGATCCTAGCAAACTCTGGCCTTGAAGATTTCCCTGTGCCTCCCAAGCTAGCTCAACACAGGGTTGAGCCCAAGGTCCTATATGCACTTCAGGACCACTGTACTAATAACTTTGTTTCTCAGTTCATGGTCTCTAGTTTTCCATTGAGTTTTATAACATCAGCTGCTACTCTGTAACAAACCACTCGGGAGTTAGTGACTTGAAAAGCTAGATTTGTTATTGTTCACAAGTCTATAGATTGGCCATGTGATCCCACTTTCTTTAGGTACAGTAGTATAACTTTGGAGGTAAGTACGCTCTGTGTTTTAATCTCTCTAGTTGAGACCCACCTTAGCAGGCATCTTGGCTTGGTGTTTTGTGTAAATTTTCTATCTTAATTATACTATCTTCTCACTTATGAGGAAGAGATAGAAACTCCAGGAACACAAACATTCTAATCAGGTATGCTCACATGGACAGAATGGAAGGAGTACATGGATCCAAGGAGAAACAGAAGTCATTCCATCTGAAAAATAATTCCACTTTTTATATGGAATAGTGAAAGAAGGAGTATTTGTTAGTGGTATCCACATGGAGTTTCCGATGGCATTCTGGTATTTGTAGTATTTCATTTAGTGAACAGGTCAACCTTAGTTGTGTGTGTGTGTGTGTGTGTGTGTGTGTGTGAGAGAGAGAGAGAGAGAGAGAGAGAGAGAGAGAGCCTGATAATGAATGTCATAGGAAACTCATGTCTTCAACATGCTATGAACTATTGACTTTATTTGTGAACCCAATAAGGAACCCATATTATTATTTGGACGTATTTAGATAAAATAAAAGTAAAATTTCTAATTTCCATGAAAACATGAAAGTTCTTCTAAGACTATACGGTTAGTTTCCAGTTTACACAAATGATGTTGACAAGATTTCCATCAGTCTTCTCTGTCTTAACTATTTTCTTCTCAGATTTCCCTTTTTCCCCCTTTTTTTCTGATTGGTAATTCTCTGCACAATTTCTTGGAAAGAACTTGACAAATGACTATGAATGACCCCCTGCAATGTGTTACATCTCTGAAGAATATTTTAGTATTTCACCTGTGCCTTTATGTAGCTCACTTAAACCAAACACAGTGTTCAATGACAGGCTTCATCTGAGCGTCTTTCTCAGACTGACACGCAAACACTATGTTAGAAAGCTTTGTAAATACACACGGTTTGATGTTCGTTATAAATTCTTTGTAGTATTTCATTTAGTGAAGACTATATTATGTTATTTTTTGCATGACTTTTGTGTAAACCACAAATAATAAGCTGTCTTTGGTTTCAGTGGCTTCTTTCTGTCTTTCTCCAGCAGCTAACTACTGTGGGGATGGGAGTGCTGAGCACTGACAGGCTGAGTTGTGAGTTAGTGTCTGTCTTCACCTACAGCCCAGAAGCTACATATGTCTTACTTGACTTTAATTAGTATCCCTATTTGGTGAGACTAATAAGTTTCCTTTGTGTGATAAGATACAGTTCTCATTCTACCCTTTTATCCCTTAGAAACTGTTTTGGCTTTGAAAATAAATTTACAAAGAAGTTTTCCTCCAAGAAGTCCAGTGTATGAGCTTCCTCAGGGACACTTTCTATGGATGTGCTTTTTACCCCCTCCATATATACTTCATGGTTTTTGATTATCTCATATACACTGTTGAAAGCTATGCAATGTCTAAGTTTTTGAAGTCTGATCTCTTACCCTAAGTAGGCTTTGTTTTCTGTTGCTTCTGTTTATTGAGTTACTTCCTGAAGTTATGTCTGCAAAATATGTATTCTGTGTGCCATTAGCCTCTGAAGTCGCTTGTCACTTAGCTTAGAGGCCACCTAGTAGTTAGACAGAGGTTTCTTTTCAGTGATTTGATAAGTAAATCTCCAAGTCTTGGCAAGGGTGTGTGTGTGTCTGTGTGTGTCTGTCTGTCTGTCTGTGTGTGGGAGAAAGTCAGTAAATTAGCAGGCAGTTCACATCATTTCATTCCTTGCTCATCAACAGTCAGTGGTGAGACATTGGGACCCTTCAAGTCTTTTTTCTACACGTGTTTGCTGTTCTGTACATGCATGTGCCCTTCTAAATTCCCAGCATGCATCAGAGATTCACACCATCTCCCTGTACATTTCATTCTCCAGTTTGTCTATTGTAGATTTGGTCAGTCTCTTGGCCACTGGCAACTGAGATATTGAACAGTTGTCACAGATTGTTTTCAACAAATGGCTTTTTGCGCAGAGCAAGCTCTCATTCAGGGCAAATAAAGGCTGGAGTGAGAATGGAGCTTCTTGACAGATCGGACAGTATTGATTCTCTCTTCTCTCTCTACTCCATGGCTTCAGGGCTGTTGGTTTTCCTAGTTGCTACATTTATGAGCCTGTTGGTTTTATGAGTTTTGTTGTACCAGGGAAAGGAATTTGGAAGTTGGGCAAGGGTAAATCACCTCTGGTTGGCTTGCTCTTAGAAAAACTCATCTGTTTGTCTTGAATAAACAGTCTTTGGGTTGCTGTAAGTCTTTGATTAACACAGATGTGACAATGTTGATGTCAAGATTTTTGTTGGAGTTCTAACTGATTTCATGGCAGAGCTTAATCTCAGATTCCACTCTACCATTCCTGGGTCATCTTGTCTGGGGACGTGGATGGCTCAGTCAAGTGTGGACACAAGGAAGGGTCACAGTATAGAAGGGTGGCCAGGGACCTGTTATCAGGTACATGCTGCCCTCCGTTGGAGTCTCCACACATTATAGAAAACATGGCTTCCTTGGCCACACCTCACTGAACACTCCACCACCTGCCCTCATGCACCAGGAGGATGTTCCTGTACCTTCCTCTCATGCCCAAAAGATGGTGAGAGCTGCCTATAACTCTTATCCCTACCACCATGGACTGGCTCAAGTATTTTCCAGCTAGAGACTTTGGAAGGACTAGAATTTGGGGAAGCTGCTAAACCCAGAGCAGCTGTGATCTCTACCATGCAGTTCCAGCCCCCTCCTTCCCCCCCCCCTTGCCTTCTCCTGCTCCCCGCAGTGGTCTGTGTGGGAGTTGTGCTCCCCACTGGCAGGACCATATGTATGCAAAGCTTATTTTAGCTATCCTAATCAGGAAATGATTAAAACAATTGTTTCTTTTAAACTGCTCTGTACTTTATCTGTGTTATTCTTGAATATTGGATTTGTATTAAATAGCAGTTTGCCCTAATTAACTTTAATATTACAGATTTGTACTTTTTGGGCTCAGCATGCAGATTTATGTAAATTACATAAAGCTTTTAAGCTAGAAACCTGGCATTTACATTCACAATCCCCATCATCCTGTGTCTCCATAGCATTCTAGACCACCAGGAGCCAGGAGAATGCCTGGATGGACCTGCTCTGTGACTCCATTTTCACCTGAGATGCTTGGGACCAGTAGTATTTCAGAGTCCTTTGAATTTGGGAGTGTTTACATAGACTGTGTGGGTTGAGAATCCTAACCTGAAAAGCTAAAATTGGAAATGCTTTAAAATGGAAACACTTTGTGATATTCTACCTAGACTATGAAAACTCAAAGAAAAAAACAGTACATGTGTCTCATGTCCTCTGTTTCTCATGCATGCTTAGGGAACCCAAACTGGCCTCCATCTCTCTGCAATTCCATTACCTCGCCCACTTTCCTGACTGCAGCTTGGGTATCTGCCCTATAATGCTCATACATGTATGTCCTGGGGTTTGTTGGTTTCAGAATGAGCACTTGAAAACGGAAGGACAGAACAATAAGGGGAGAGGGTCAGCTTTAATATTGTCTTTCTTTCCCCCTACCACAGTCCTTTCCACTCTCATCTGTGGCCTACACAGATGAGAATTCTAGAACAGAGTGAACTTTTAATCATAGGGAGAGGACTGGCAGCTTCAAGAAGATGCATAGCTCCAAAAAGAGTGGTGACACTGTCTAGTCTCATCAGGATCTCCCTCAAGATAACTCTCCAATAAGCATTTTGATAGTTAACACTTGATGAACAAGGTATGTGTGGCAGAACTTGTGCTTAGTGCTTGATCAGTGCTAGTTCTTGTCAGCAGATCTACAGAGGAGTTAATGTCACCCGAGAAACCACAGAGAAAGAGGTGAAGGAGTGGCTCAGGGGGCCAAACTCCTGACTGGGCGTTAGCACAGGGAGGAGCAGGGAACTGCAGTAGCCAGGAGGGAGTAACACGAGTGGCTTAGTGGAGACATCCTGAATGCCCACAGTGTCCAGCCACAAAAACAACCCTAGGGTCACTTCTCCAGACTTACTCGGCATGACTGATTCAAAGCCTCTGCCCAGACCTCTGTCGCCTGCATCCAAAGTTATCCTACAGGCTATCTCTAGTCACCACCATCTCTCACCTTGTTTTGGAACAGCCTCCAAATTTATTCCTGCCTCAAGGTTTCTGTTTTTACTGTTTATCTGCCTTGAAAGATACTCCCAGTTCTTCCAAGGCCTAGCTTTTTGCAGTTCATCTCTGTAAATGGTGCTTCGTATCCAGTCCATGCTCTCTCACAGTTCTGGAAGTATGCTGAGCCCCTCACCCTGCTGTGATCTGCCTGGCACTTACAGTGACCCTTCCTTACATGTAAGTTAGTTCATATGCTGTTTATCTCTAGTGTCTGTCCCATTGCAATACGAGGTTCCCTTTGTTCATTGATTTCATTTGCCAAGCATACACCAGACACCCAGTAGATCTCCTAGCTGAATGACCATTTCTGACAAAAATGAAGAATCTGCATCTTTTGGATGGCTGTGCTGCTTTCTTTTCATGTCCCTCTGGGACTTAGGAAAAAATCAGTGACAAGAGCAGAGTGTGTAATTATGTGTGTGGAATCTC
The DNA here is from genome assembly GCF_023159225.1 of Perognathus longimembris pacificus. Taxonomy (NCBI): domain Eukaryota; kingdom Metazoa; phylum Chordata; class Mammalia; order Rodentia; family Heteromyidae; genus Perognathus; species Perognathus longimembris. Next base: position 77,043,544 of record NC_063161.1, on the reverse strand, counting down.
AGCACTGGAGGCAGGAAGAGGTAGATTTCAAGGCCAGCCTAGGCTACCTAGGGAGACTTTGCCTCAAAAGAAAAAAGAAGGGGAAATGACAAATTAGCAATGGCAAGTGAGCCTTTTGTTTATGATGTCTGTTCGATTTATTATCATTTTAGGGGTGAAAATTCATAAATCTTCAACTATCTATTCAGAAGTTTTATGCTACTGCTGGATATCTGGAATATTTTTATTCACTCTATAAATTTTATCAAATTAACTTTGGTATATTCTGTGGTACCCTGTTGCCTCTCAGCTCATTTTCTCTGTATTTTAAGGAATATTACTCTTTAGGTATAAAAGAAATATGTATTTTAAGCAAATATTATGCTCAGAAGTGAAACCCGAAATCCTAGGGCATTACTATTAATATCTAGAATGAGATTAAGATACTTGCTTGTACCCCAACTGTTTATTTTGTAATGTAGATTTTTGAGTTGCAAAAATAATATACAGAGGCCATGGAACCTTCACCTAGCTTCTCCCAGTGGTGGAACTTGTATAGTTTTTTTTCTGTATTGAGACAAGGAAATCAATGTTTATTCAATGCCATTAGCTGGACTACAAACTACTCCATTGGTGTAGTTTGAAAGTACCCTCGTTTCTGTATATTTAGATGAAGAGTTCTATATAGCCTGATCACATTCACAGATTGATTTAACAAATTCCACTATCAAGTTTGATTCCTCAGCACCACATAAACAGAAAAACCCAGAAATGGCACTGTGGCTCAAGTGGTAGAGTGCTAGCCTTGAGCAAAAGGAAGCCAGGGACAATGCTGCTCAGGCTGATTTCAAGCCCCAGGACTGGCAAAAAGAAAAATACTGGCTTAGGATTTGTACCTGATGTAATCAGTCAGCCATGATAAATAGCAGGGACAATGTGAGAAAAGAACAGAGAGAATAAACATATATTATTTATAAGTTGTCTCTTCAGAAAAGCCTAGCATTGGTGTTGGGGATATGGCCTGGTGGCAAGAGTACTTGCCTCGTATACATGAAGCCCTGGGTTCAATTCCCCAGCACCACATATATAGAAAATGGCAGAAGTGGCACTGTGGCTCAAGTGGCAAAGTGCTAGCCTTGAGCAAAAAAAAAAGAAGCCAGGGACAGTGCTCAGGCTCAAGCCCTGGACTGGCCAAAAAAAAAAAAAGAAAAGAAAAAGAAAAAAGAAAAGAAAAGCCTAGCATTATTGATTGAAGAACTATTAATTTGAGGTGTCTTATATTGTGGTGATTAGGAACATGCACTCTGGAGCCTGCCGTGTGGGTTTAGATACCAGCTCTGCCAATATCAGTAGTCCCACTTAACCTCTCTGTAAAGATTTTCCTCACCTATAAAGCAGGGATAATGATCATGGATCCCTCATTGAGTTGTGAAGATTAAACCATAGAACATGATACATTCAATATGTCCTGGGTAAAACCATACCAAATGGCTATTTTTGTAAATGAAAATGGATACATAGTATCAATTTCCTGTATCTTCACCTAAAAGTAATGGATTAACTATTTTCTCTGACTAATATTATTACTTCCAGTGAGCAAAATCAGCAGAGTGAATTGTTTTATAAAAAAAAATACTAAGTGGTAGTAAAACTCAGGACATCAGTCAGGCACTAATGGCTCACACTTACAATCCTAGCTACTCAGGAGGCTGAAATCTGAGGATCAAGGTTCGAAGACAGCATGAGTAAACAAACCATGAGACTCTTACCTCCAGTTAACCAGCAAAAATCTAGTAGAGGCAGGGTTTAAATGGTAGGCACCAGCCACAAGTGAAAAAGCCAAGTGAGAATATAAGTCCCAGTACTGTCACAAAACAAGGGGAAAAAAATCCCCACAAACTCAGGACATGAAATTCTAGCACAATGGCATGAGGGGCTTTACAACCTATTTCCTAGTGAAACTGGTGAGAATTTTTATTTTTTTAATATTGTGTCAGAGAAACAGAAAGCTGAGTAACACATGGAGATTGTAGGGCTTCTTTATGCAGGCTAAGTTCAACCCCCGGTGCACAACCCATTCCTAGGAATCTTTTTTTCTTTGTTTTTTGGGTGATCCTAAGGTTTGGACTAAGGTCCCTGCGCTTGCTCTGCTGGCACAATTCCACAGAGCCCTTCCTCCAGACACATTTTCATTGGTCATTTTTTAGGGTGGATATTGCTTCCCACCTAGTGTGTCTGGTTCCTCCTGCAGCTGTCCACCTATGATAAGCTTCCTGTCTTTTCGGGGATGATAGGTGCATGCCACTACATCCAGCCTCCTTTCTTTGGAGATGGAGCCTTGTAGACTTTTCTGCCTGGGATGGACTGGCACTTTGGTTCTCCCAGTCTCAGCATCCTATGATGCTTCAGCTGACAAGCACCACTGTGCCCAGCTATTGGCTGAGAAGGTACCTCACTAACTTTTCTATCTGACCTTGCACCACGCTGCTCCCATTCTCAGTCTCCATGTCAGCTGTTATAGGCATGCATCACCTTCTCAAAACTTATTCAGAGGAGTGACTGGACACACTTTTTATCTTTTTTTTGGCCAGTCCTGGGCCTTGGACTCAGGGTCTGAGCACTGTCCCTGGCTTCTTCCCGCTCAAGGCTAGCACTCTGCCACTTGAGCCGCAGCGCCCCTTCTGGCCGTTTTCTGTATATGTGGTGCTGGGGAATCGAACCTAGGGCCTCGTGTATCCGAGGCAGGCACTCTTGCCACTAGGCTATATCCCCAGCCCTGGACACACTTTTTGATAGATTTTATTTATAATCAGTCTTCTGAAGGTCTTCTCTGTGCAAAACACTCTGCTAGGTGCTGAGGCCCCATAGTGATGAAAACAGGAAGGCAGACATTAAACCATGGAGAAACAGAAAATAGCTTTTACTGTTCAAAGAAGAAGTTCTCGATATCTGGGATCCTGCCTGAGACTAGAGATTCAGCATGCCTGGATATGGGGGCAGTGCTTCCTGAAGGAGTAATGAACCCTGAAACCTAAGTGTGGGCTGCAGAGGTATGAGGGGGTATGAGAGGGCAGCAGTTGTGTGTGCACAGGAGACTAGAGGACAGAGAGGCACAGATGGGGCTTGGGGCATTCTAGGAAGCACCTTTTAGGCAGAAAAGTGATATGAAAAAAGTATGCTTTTCAAAGAAGTTTTAACAGTACAATATTAAATGGTGTACTTTGAATGATACTAGCATGTATGTCAGTCTTATCTAACATGGTGACTATATATGGTTAAGCATCATTGTGATTATGATTACATGTTGCATAATCACTAATATTAGATGACATGATTTTTATACCCATAATGATATTCTATTTGATGATAGAGTAGAACTGTGATGATAAAAGTGGAATTAAAAATACCATATCCAGTTTAATACCAATCTTGGAAAAAGTAAATGAATGTACCTATTTACAGGAAAGTACTCCAAATTGTTCTGTCAGTGGTTTTCTACAAGGTGGGAGGAAGGATACTTTTTATATTCTCCTTTGTTTTACAGACTCCTTAAAAATAAGTAGATTTTATTGCTTCCTTAGAAACTGCAGAGAAACAGATTTCTTTTTCTCAAAAATATATTATTTCTCAAATACATATTTGAGAAATTGTAGGTTCTGTTAATCTTTTTTTTTTTATTTAAAAAAAAAATTTTTTTTTTGGCCGTCCTGGGGCTTGGACTCAGGGCCTGAGCACTGTCCCTGGCTTCTTCCCGCTCAAGGCTAGCACTCTGTCACTTGAGCCACGGTGCCACTTCTGGCCATTTTCTATATATGTGGTACTGGGGAATTGAACCCAGGGCCTCATGTATACAAGGCAAGCACTGTTGCCACTAGGCCATATCCCCAGCCCTCTGTTAATCTTGGAACATTCTAATTAATAGTCTTTATATGTGATAATGGCCTTATATTATACTAATAGAGAGCTCCAGTTAAATGTCCAGAGTGTGAGCTAATTCTTTGTCTTCTGAGTCTTTTATTTTTTTTCTAGTCCCAGGGTTTGACCTCAGGGCCTGGTGTCACTGGCTTCTTTTTTTCTCAAGGCTAGCACTCTACCACATGAGCCACAGTGCCACTTCAGGCTTTTTCTGTGTATGTGGTGCTGAGGAATCAAACCCAGGATTTCATGCATGCTAGGCAAGCACTCTACCAGCCTTATGAGTCTCCTCTTTACTAAGACTTTGACTAAGGACTGCTAAGCATCAGAGTTTAGTTGTTATATATTGTTCAATAATATAACCTAAAAGAGAAGCTAGCCTTGGGCAGTTTCTTCAGAATTCCAATCTATGTTTAGTATCTTTAGGCTTCATGTACTGAATGGTTAAAATTTTTTTTAATCCTGTTTTTGTTACCACAGGAAAATCGTAAGGTAAATTAAATCTCATCCCTGTTTTATTTCACTGGAAGCAAAAACAAATCTTAAAATTCAGAAGTACTTAGTACAACTCTGTATTATACATCAACGCAGGATTTCAGCTACTTTGCTTTTCTTTTCAATATTATTCATAGCATCATTGTGGTATAAGATAGGTGGTCTGTCGTGTCAAAGACAATATAATTTTATTTCTACAGAATGCACAAAAGCAGGCTAAAGAGCTGTGGATGGCACCACAAACCTGTAGTTCCAGCACTTGAAAGGCTGAGACAGGAGTAATGTCAGTTCAGGTGTAGCCTGAGCTGTAGATGAAGAGCATCTCAAAACAAACAAACCAAAAAAAGTTAAGAAAAACATCACCCTATTAGTATGAAACAACCCAATTATTGGAGTCAAAGCCCCTGTTTCCTCCTCTCTTGACATGGTACTACATCAATAAAATAAGATTTCTCTCTGGATAATGCATTGGTCTAGGGTTCCAGAGTTCTCATCTGTTGGGTCTTGACAGTAGTGGTAGACCCCAAATTCTGAAAAGAGGAGGTCCTGGTATAAAACAGGAACAACAAAGAGGAACCTTGAACCAGCAAGTACTATAAAGCAAATACAAATTTGAATACAAGACTTCATCTTTCCTGCTGTGTCAAGCAACATAAACTGATGAAACATGAGTTTGTTAGCATCCAGGTATTTTTCACACTTGGTAATACAAAGCTCACATGAGCTTTAGGAACTAGGTTAAAATGCATGTTTAGGAACCAAGAAGACCTCATTTATTAAGCAAAACTGGCAAAATCCTTTTCCTCTCAACATTTGGTTATTTTTCTGCCTTCCATTAAGAATTACACTACCATTTGCTGCTGCCGAGTAGGTGTGGGATTTCATGAGATTTGTAGACATCTTTGAAAGAAGGTTCCTGAATGAAAACGTGACTGCTTGTCTAAGAGGATTGTGAAAGGTGTTAATTGCCTTGTGGACCCTGGAGGACTCAGCTAAACCAGTCAATTCTGAGACCCACTCTCCTGTGCCAAATGAGAAAGCTCGGGAATGCCTGGAAGGTATCTTTTGTTTGTGTGGCTTTCTGTAGATAATGCTCAAGAAAAGTTATGCAGTGACCCCTGTTAGAGCAGGATAAGGTCGATGTTATTCAGGACTGTGGTGACAGGTGTAGGGATACTGCAGCAGAGGCCAGTGCAGGCATAGATGGGGCATCTCTGGCAGATGGGAATTAGTAGCTAAGGGACAGGGCAGGGACAGTGAGCAGAAAGTGACTAAGAGGAGACAGTGAGAGAAGGGGGTTCTGGCTACACTGACATCATAGGATTCTTGCTAAAGGATTCTTGCCCAGGTAAGAGGACTGAGAACTCAAGTCTATCAAAGGCTAAGAATAGTGATTCTGCCTAAGCTGACTTGGGGTTTTGAAAGTTCTGTTGCTATTTTTCTACAAGTACAAGGAAGTGTGCCTAGAAGAAGATCCAGAAGTCTGACTCTGCAAAAGACCTTTGCCAGTAAACACTAGTGAAATTAGAGAGTTGTTAGAGTTCAGTAGGATGAAAGACTTGGGTTTCTTCCATCCATCATTCTCCCCTTTGTGTTTTGTACTTTGTGTATCTTTACTGGTGAGCATGTGATGAAAATGCTGGTAGCAGTGAGGAAAGGTCTATGTTAAGCCACTGCCTTTCTCTGTGAGATCTCATCCACCCCTGTCTGCAGAGAACTCCACTTGAGAGTTCTAGAGGGGCCTTGCCAACACCAGCAAGCCTTGCTGCTTTTACTGCTGCAGCAAGATAGGCTCTGCTGTGAGTCCAAACTCTCCTGGGTGCCTGTGGCTTCCAGTGGGAGGACTTGTGCTTCTTTCTGCATGCAGGCCAGCACTGAATGGAAGTTTAAATTGTAGCCTGTATATATATTTTTATGAGATTCAGCCTTTTGATGGTTTGAAGGTTCTCCACAAGGTGTCAAATAAGAGGCTGCAAAACCAACTCTACTTCCTGTCTGCAAACCTTGAGCCAGAGCCTCTGTTCCTGATTCATTGCTGCAGCATACTGTAGCAGGGGGCAAGCAAAGCCAGCCAAGTACAGCCAGAAACACAGGCCACTGAGAAGAGGACTTTGGGGAGGGAGGACAGCAGCATGGAGGATGGTTTGAGGCTGGAACGTACCATGCGGTTTAGTCATCCCTAATGGTACCCTGTGGACTGCTCGTCCAGACCTCACTTCGTCTCAGTCCATGATGATCCTGACAGTTTCTGACCTCTTCTTGAATGGTTCATTTTTTGTTTTTTTCTCAGAAGTCATTTAACATTCCATCAATGGCTGCGCTGAGCGCTGTGACCAGGCACCGCTGACAAGCTCAGGGAAGGGCTTGCAGACAAGGACGTTTCCACAGGTGCCCCTGAAATCATCTTTCAGTGACTGGCACACTGAGGCTCCATGCAGCCCTCCTTGGCAGTTCCCTGAAGGACCAGTCCCTTCTGAAAGCTCTGGAGAAATGGGTTTCTGCTCCCACCTCCTTGTCTGGTTCCATGATGCAACTTGTGTAGTCACATTTAATTTTAAAAAACATTGAAACATTTCCTATGAGGCTTATTTCAAATGAACAGAAGATGAAATGAGCCCTTAGCCAGGGAAAAAAGTGTTTCTTTCGCCTTCTCTGATTGACATTTCAAAACAACCTTTTGGGGAAAAGTTAACCAGTAAACACTTTCTAAGTCACTGCCTCTATGATTGAACTTATATTGCATTATTTATTTTATCTTGCCCAGTCCAATAGTCAAGCCCCAAATTGATTCTGTTGACTGTCTTATATAAGCTTTTATTCACTGCTATTAAGTATTGCATTCTATGGGATGAATTTATTAAATCAATTATTTTTATCTTAATGCATGTTTGGAACTTCAAAGACCCCTTGCTTTTGATTTTTCTCCATTTTAGTCATTTCCTGAACAGCACAGTTTGGGTGCTTTCACTTTGATACATAATTAGTATTCTGCAAGAGATTCCAATACTTCTAATATCATCTGACATTAGGATTTTAATATCATTAAATGGAATCCAAATGAGGAAATAAAAGCCTTGGGAAAACTTATTTGTTCCTGAGCTTTGGGAGAAGTTGTAAACTAGCCACGCGTGTGATTCTGTGTTTAAGAAGTTAAAAACCTGTCAGGAAATGCTTTTAAAACCATTTATAGAAATTACCCTTTTTAGAGTTTGATTTTAGTATTCTTGTGTAGGTTTATGTTACCTAGGACTATATTCTACACTTTTCTTATGTGAATTATGTGAATCCATTTCACTCTGTCAATAGATTGATAGACTGATTGTTTTTTTTACAGTACTAGAGTTTGAACTCAAGACCTTAGTGACTAGCCTGGCATTTTGCTATTGATCCAGGCCTTTGGTCCTGGTTTTGCTGGTTGTTTTTAGGGTCTTAGTCCTTACCTAAATGCACCCCTGTGCCTTGACCTACCTACTTTACACGACCTGTAGTTAGTTACTCAGTATAATAGGCATATGGCTTTCTTCTCTACTGATGGAGTCTCCTGGACTTTTCTGCCTGAAATGGCTCAGAACCACAATCTTCCCAATCTCAATCTTCTGTATAGTTTAGGATGTTAGATGTGTACTTTGAGTTGAGTCTTTTCTGCTGGGTTGGCCTCAAAGCATGATCCTCCCCTTCTTGGCCTCCCACATATCTAGGATTCCAGCTGAATGCCACTAGCACCTAGCTTATCTTTGCATTTTTATTATTATGAACCTTGAGCCCCATCTTCCAAAATAAGAACCTTATTATCAGGAAGCAGTATGTGGAAAATACTGATTTATTGCCTATAAGTACATAGCAAGTCTGTTACTTTTACTCACTGTTGGAAATCTGCAATATTTATAATAAATCTGTAATCAGTGTATTGAACTCCATCTAGATTTTTTCAATATCACTGTTTCAAATTCCATTCTTCCCTAATTCCTGTCTCTACCCTAAATGATAAAGTCTAGACAACATTCATCCTACTGGTTAGCTACCCAAATACAAGAGAGGCCCTGACATCTCTGAATTCTACTGCTGTCAGGTCAGTGAGATGGCTGAGGTGAACACCAAAAATTGAGAGAATTGGGAGGGCTATTTTTAGATTTGGTTATTGATAAACTTGTTGTGGTATTGTTAATTTCCATCCCTATTTTTTCACCTTGAATTTATAGAGATAGAAACAATTCTAAACTCTGATTTTGTGATTTGATTTCTGAATTCCTATGGAAACTATTGGTGTTCAAACCACAGCTCCTTAGAATATAACATCATCATCAGTTAAAAAGCCAAACACAACCCTGCCAGTCTTAGAGAAGCAAGAAATAAGGGTTTTCTGATGCATTCCTGCCACTTAATGAGCCTTCATAGCAGAAGATACTTTTTTTGAGCTCCATGTTAAGAGTCTGAAAGAGAAATGTAACCTTTGCAGGGAAGGAAAACTGGAATGAACCCGGTCAGGTTGTAGGCATCCCAAGGCAGGAAAGCTTTCCCATTTACTGCCTTTGGCGCTTGATTCCCCTCAAATGCTGGAGGCACTAAGAGTGAGCACCAGCCAGCCCTTCCTCTGGCTACTTGGCAAGCTGTATGCCACAGAAGGCTGTCACCACAGTGGATTTTCTCAGCTGCGTTGGGTGACACTATTAGTCAGAGAAGTGGCTTTTGTAGACTGACCATCTAGAGCAAATAGAACTCTAAGAACTTCAGTATTTATCATTTTTACTGCATTGGAAGAAATATGTCTATGAGAATTCAGCATTACCCATATAATAAAATTTTTAAGGATAGTGGAGTGGAATAAAAAAAAAACATTAATGATTTGATGAGAAAAATCTTTCTAAAAGCAATTTGACATTCCTAGTTACTCCTCCTGGCTGCCTATTCAGGACTTCTGCCCAAACCATGAAAGTAAATGGCCAGGCCATATGGAAATTGGTCGTGAAAGATGTTCCAGATTAACTGGTCACTCCAGGAGTCTTTGATGTTAAGCTGGCTAATGAACTTGGCTCTAAGAGAAGTTGTTATTCCACTGAACTGCAATTCTTTTTCTGAGAAATTTATATTACATTTTAATACAATTGTCTTGATTCATACCCTGGGGATTTATTTGAATTATAATTGAATATTGCATTTTTAAGAAGGTTTCTTAATTTATTGCTTCCTTTAGCAAATTTTGCTTGCTGTTGTTCTGTCAGGATAATTTAATTTTACATTAGCTAATTTAGCCTATATTAATATTTCTCTGGAATTCAAACAGCTTGGCAAATCGCTACAGGTGGTGAGAAAGAAAACTCTCTTTATAGAGAACATTAACATAAGTAACTGTAGAGTAAAACCCTTCACCAGTCTTGGGAAGCATTCCATTACTAATAATGCATCATTTGAAGAAAAGTTAACTTTTACTCAAAAGCTGTTTCTCAAGGCTGGGCATGGTAGCCTACACCTGTAATCTCAGTTATCTAGGGGGCAAAGATCAGCAGGGCAAAGATCAGCAGGAGGCAACGACTAGCCAGGGCAAAAATGTTCATGAGGCCTCCCATCTCAACCAACAAGCCATATGTGATGAACAACACATGTAATCATAAACAAAATGAAAAACCGTTACTTACCAGAAAGATAACTAAAATTAAAAAAAAAAACCACAAAACACAGCTGGGAGCACAGCTTAGGTGCTAAAGGCACCTTTCTAACATGAGAAAGGTCCCGAGTTCAAACTCTAGCACCATCAAAAATAGTAATAACAATAGCAATAAAGCATTAAAGTTGGATCTCTTTTTGGGTGACTCCTCTGCCTTTCCGAAGCTCCTCCTTCTGGGAAGTGGGGCTGGATTTGCTGTAGTGGCAGGAAAATCCCCAGCTAGGCTGACAGTGATGTGGAACATGCTTGACAAGATCGTGCCTGTTCCACAGCTGGGGTGGATGTCACAATGGCGTTGGTTCAGAAGCAATTTTGAGCAGGGATTGCCACGCTGGGAGCCTGGCCAGCTTCTTTCTCATTCTGCTTGTGACTCCCAAATTTCTTACATCTTGGCACTTGGGCCTGTTTAATCTAAGTTCTGAGAAGGTTTTGTGTAACTGAGCAGGCTGGCTCCTGTGGAAGGCCATGAGAGTGAAGGAGAAGCCCACAGAGGCTGTCAGCTGGGCGCTGCTAGAGCCAGGGAGGAGAGCCTGCTGGTGCCCGTGCACAGCTCGAATGGAAGCTCTGGTGGCAAAGCCCAGGGGTCTTCCTGGTGGAGATGTTCTCTGTTATGGATTCTGGAGTATAGTAGGTTTCATCTGATTCTGAGGGGTGAGGGCAGGGGTGACAAGCCCTTTTGGGTGCTGGCTGGATTGGATGTTGCTGACCTGTGTGATCTTGGCTGTTACCTGCACTTTCGGCCTCACCCTCTACTAAGACATATAGCTGTGTGTGGCCAGAATGTACCTGAGCAGGAAATTGAAAATGAAAGATATTGGGGAGAAGGGTTTAAATGTGTTTCATTACTTTGCATACTCTAGTGAAATTTTCTCTTTTGAGGGGCTAAGTGATCATCATCACTACCACACTCAAGACACAGAACACTCTGTCATGTGTCCTGTTGTATTCATTTACTCCCCACTTCTACCCAAGCAGCCACTGACCAGGTCTCTGCCCCTGTGGCATTTTTTTTTCCTGAAGGTCTCCTAAGTGGATACGGAGAGGGTGCTACTTGTTCAATATGACTTCTTCCATAGAGCATTCTGCATATGATGCCTATATTGTTGTATGTGTATCGATAGTTTATTCCCTTAGCCCTCCTCCCTCTACCTCCAAAATACTAAGGGGTGCAGTGGTTAATGCCTGTGATCACAGCTACTCATGAGGTGAAAATCAGGAAGGCTGAATTTAAGTCTAGCCTGGGCAAAAAGTTAGTAAGACTGTCTCAAGTCTCAAGTCAGTGGTGATATGTGCCTGTGGCCTCAGCTATCGGGGAGGATTGCAGTCTGAAGTTGGCCTGGTACAAATATGTAAGGCTCTAACTGGAAAAATATCTGGAAGGATGGAGGGTGTGGCCCAAGTGGTAGAGCACTTGTCATATGAATATTCTAGAGATCTCTGATGCGCCCCCCCCCTTTCTAAATTTGCTTGTTTTGTAGTTCTATAAAGAATCTATTTATTCTGTAACTCATTTATGTCACTGTGGACATGTTCGTGCTACTCTTTAGGTTATAGTCATTCTGTCTTGTGTTTGCAGCTCGAATTATTCAAGCTTTGGCCTTGGAATCCTTCATAGGCTTGTGTCACTGGCTGCAATGTCCTTATGACAAACTCAGTTATCTTCTTTCCCTAATCACTTGCTCTCTCTCTGGCACTCCAGGTACTCCAGGCTCAATCATGTTACCTACACCTTCACAAGCCCCAGGTCAACCATTCCTTTTTTTTTCATATATATATTATATATATTATATGTATTATATATATATATTATTATCAAACTGAATTACAGAGAGGTTACAGTTTCATACATTAGGCATTGGGTACAACCATTCCTTTAAGAGTCCCCAGCTTCTCTTTTGCAGAAATGGGGTTGGAAGCTAGGACCTAGGTGCTTCTCTTGCTAGCTTGTCCAGTGGACATTGCTGGCAGTTGCATGTTTTCCAAGCTAGTTGCATGCACAAAACTGTGTTTACTCTGTATACCTACATGTATTATACAATAACTATGAAGTGATCCAAGTCTCTTCCACTGGAACCCAGTACCACAGGGTCCTTTCTATGTCTGTCCATTGCTTTTTTGAGAAAGGTAATTCCTACTGCCTGCTATCCATTCAGAGCTTAGCCTGAGCATACATGTAAACTGCTTTTAGAATTACTCTCATAGCCCTGTAAGAGAAGCGACCTTGCCAGCTGGGATGCAGTGTTTATTTCCACCTTCTTTTTTAGCCTCCCCAAAACGTGGCAAGACAGTACCTTCCAAAGTTAGTAAGGTCAGCGCCCCTTGCCTGGTGCCCTCTGGTAAGGTAGGGTGACACCTCTGCACTTTAATTTGGTGCTGCTTCTAAGTGGATATTCCGTCCCACCCTCCCCCAGGGTCCAGGTGATTTATCGCTTTTAGTAGGCAGAGAGTAGAGTTCCTTCTGTTTGGTGTCTAGTTCCCTGGGATTCGCAGAAGCATGGAGTTGTGAATTCATCACCCTGAAACCTGCTTGTGTGTCTATTTGTAATCATTTTTCCCCTCCTAACCCAGCAACCATTCCTGTCTCTGACTACAGCTTTGCCTGTTCCCTAATCTTAAAGATGGGACCATACAACATGGAGCCTCAGGGTCTTTCACTTAGGCAAAAACAGCATTTAAGATTTATTCATGCCATCCTGTGAATCAACAGTTCATTCCTTTTAATGCTGAGCTACAGTTCATTGTTTGCTTGTGTCTCAGTTCATCTCTTGAAGGGTGTTTCTTAAAACCCTGGGATGATTATAAATAAAGCTGCTATTAACATTTGCCTATACATTTCTTCACTGATACCTACCTAGGAGTAGGTCCAATTGTTCTAAGGGCATGTTTATCTGTTGTGTGTTTGAAAACTTTCAGTATCTATCATAAAAGGAATGCAACCTTTTCCCCAGTGCATGTTAGATTGATAGGTTACATAGTGCTTTTTAAGTCAGCTGATAACATGCCCCTTCATTTCTTTGAAAAGTCCAGTATTCTTATTTTGTGATCAGGCACATTTTAATTTTGCCCCTTGAGTAGGATCTATTTAGTTAACTGATGGAAACTCATCTATACAAATGAATTCATGTGCCATTTCATCTTTTCCTGCCTTAGAAAAAGGAAAAATAACATAACCTGCAAAGGCCCAGTCCCAGTCATTTCCCAGACACAGGTCAATGAAGAGATAAAAAGAATGACAGAGGCAAAGGCAGAAACCACTCAGGAGATTTGGGGGACAGGAGATGGAGCAATGACTCAGGCATTTGAGGATACAAGCTGGAATTGGATTAAAATGTGCAAAGGTACAGTGGCTGACAAATGGAAATGGAAACATTAAAGTTATGAAATCACCAGGACTGGAACTGGATGATCTGAAAATTGAAAACAAAAATTGTAACAATAATGTGTAACAACAAAGGATGATCTTGTATTTGCTTACTTTGTGAATAGCAGAATGTTTGAGTTTTCACTTAGGGCTCAGTGGTTTAAATGTAGCCCTAGGCAAACATAGCAAATATTGTTTCCATAGAAAGACAAGTCTTCACGTGCTATTTAAAATGCTCTCTTTTATAGTGAACCGTAGTCCTGCAGTGAGTATGCATCTGAGCATATCTTTGTGGCACTGGGTGATTTTAAATCACAGTTTAACCACAAATTATATAAAGAAGTTAGAGATGTTTTTAACATTAAATGATAACAGGAATGAGTAAAAGATAACCTCCTAATTCTATTTGGGGGAGTATGTTTCTGCTATAAAAATCTAAATACGACTGAATCTTCTCACTTTAGACAAATAATTAATTGGTCTAAATTAATTTATGTGGGGGAAGCCACCTCTTATAGGACTACGTGTGTTTAGGGTGGAAAGGGAGTGGTCTCAGAAATAGTGACCATTGAAGAGACAGGAGCCAGCCTATAACTCTTACAGTGCTCAGGACAGTGAGCAAGAGAGAAGGGCCAATGATGTCACACATTTCCTTGGATGTTTCAATCCATAACAAAAGAGGCAGCAACAAGAGCAACAGTAACAACAACAAAAACCTATCTGTCATGATCTGAGCCTGGCAATCTTTTTTTTTTTAACGTAAACACATAATGTTTTTGCTGCACTGAAAATTTCCACAAACACAATTACTGAGTAAATTGAGGGAAAATTGTGATATGCTTTGTGGGGAATTTTACAGGAACCCTTCTCCATTTCAGAGATGCTGTGGTAGCCTGTGAGCTGCCAGCGGAACACACCTATACCACTCTTCATCTGCAGGTGAGGCCAGCAGATACATAGTAGAGGGCATTCAGATTCATTGTGATAGATTCCCAAGCAAATATTATTTTATTAGCAGAGGAACAGGGAGTATGAAGATGTCCCTGAACCTTATTGATAAAAAATTTTAAATTGTCACTATCACCATCTGTAATCTTTCTATTTTAATAGTTGGCAATTAGGACTATGCTAGTAAATCACATATCTAAACAATTGAGGATTGTTTTCTGATCTTACACTGATATGTTGTATCAGTATTTCAGGATACAATAGTGCTATGTCCTCTTGATCTCTTTGATCCTCTTGATCCCTGACTTCTTAAGGGCCAGAGCCTGAATGTGTTAGTGTCATGTGATAGAGTTTGAGATGTACATTTATTTTCTGGGATCTTTTGTCAGTTCTGGATCCCATGTCAGCATAGGACATTTTTGTCACTGCATTTAAAAATAAGTGTCATCTCTGTGAATGTTGCATATTTTGTTTTCTTCTCCTTGACAACATGTAATTTGTCCTGCAACTTTATACACTATATCCTAAAAAATCTGAAACCATTTCCTCCAAAGTCAAGAAAAAGAAGTCCAGTCTTGTTCAATAGAGTACTTGAAATCATAGCCAGGACAATTAGGCAAGAAAAAGAAACAACAGAGATACAAAGAGGAAATGAAGAAATCCAGTTATCTGTATTTGTTAATAATATGATTCTATAATTAAAACAGCTGGAGACCCTACAATAATTATTATATCTATACATAATTTCAGCAAAGTAGCAGGATACAAAATCAACATCCAATAATGAGTGGCTTTTCTGTGTAACAATAGTAAAGTGGTTAAGAAAGAAATTAGGAAAACAGATACCCATCAGTGGGTAAAAAAGATATGGTATATCTATATAATGGAGTGTTATTTAGCCATAAAGAAGAATGAAATTACATCACCTTCAGGAAAATGCGTAAAATTAGAAATCACCATATTAAGTGAATTAAGCCAAACTGAGAAAGACAATTGTCACAGGTTTTTCTTTCACGTGCAACATCTAGACCTTAAAAAAATGATATTGTACCATCAGTAAGGACTTGGGAAAAATTATATTAAGTGAAGTAAATCAGATCTAGAGAAACAAAGGTTCTATCATTTCCATCATTTTTGGTCGCTAAAATGTGCCTATAAATCTGCAAGTAAACACACTGGGTGATGTGCATGTGGTTACAAATGAATTAACTGAAGTATAATAGACTATGGAGAGCTCATATAATATAGTCTTTTAGGAAAACCAGGTCAAAGCCCAACAAAATCAACACTAGGAAATGAGTACATCCAAGAGGGAGTGGGGAAAAGTGGAAGGGAAAATGAAGGAGGGATGGGGGGGAATACAGTCAAGAATGGGAATATAGTCAAGAATTCATTATATATACCACAAAACTAAGTGAAGTAAGGGAAGGGATGGGTTGAAGGGGGGTGAGAATGTTGAAAGGGTGACAGTGATCAAAATGCATTGTATTCCTAAACTGCATCATTATATGGCACTTCCTTTGTACAATTACTTAGAGATTTTTTTTTAAATTGATATGATATGAATGTAAAAAAGGAATATTTGGATGTGGGGATGATGGGAGGAGAGGGTGAGAGGTACATAATATAATCAGAGTACCTCATACACATTTATGGAAATAGAATACTGAAAAGAGAGGAGGAGGGAAAATAGTAATAAAGAGGATGGATTTGTTCCAAGTACATTATATGAATAGCAATATCACAATGAAACTCCCTTGTACAATTAACATATTGTAATAAAAAGAGGAAAAGAGTATTTTTAAAGATTAATTCCTGTTTTCCTTATCACAAATAAGCCTAGTCTGTTGTATCTCAGCCTTAGCATTTTAATTGCTTAATACCTCAATGTTTAAAAATTATAGCATAGAGAGTAGAGTATACAAATCTTAAGTATACAACTCAATGAATTTTTCAGCATTTTACTATGAGCATTTTCAGAGAAAAGCTGAAAGAATTGTAATGTTAACACACTTTGACTTGCCATCCAGACCCTGCAGTTTACAATTCTCTACAGTTGCTTCATCTTCTCTTCCCATCCCTCATCTTTCGTTCTTCCCCCAGTATATCCAGTTCTTTAATACATCTCAAAGTAAGTTGAAGACAACAATGCAGTTCATGCCTCAGTACTCCATACACATATCTTCAAGGTCAATAATTGTTTACTTTCTTTATGTACTCTGTGCACATAACAAAATATAAAAATATGAGGTGCCCTCTGGACACACCCATGTCCACTGAGTTCCCTCACAGTTTGAAAAATAATGACTCTCGCCAAAGATAATTCCCTTATACCCCTTTCTAGTCAACCTTTTCCCCAGCCCTAAGAAGAATCCGCAGTTCTAAGAAGTTTTGTTCTGAGAAGTTTCTATAACCTGAAGGGTTGTGGGTATCTCTGAAAGTCTTGAGGGAGACTGTGTGCTCACAAACTATTTTGATAACTCTACTTAAATAATTTCTTTCCTCTGTCTCAGGCTCTTGTGAGCTAGCCTTCCATTTGAGAAGGCAACTTTAGACATTGTACAGCTGCTTCTCCTAGATGAACATGATAAACTAAAGGAAGAAAGAAAGATATTGAAGTGTGACCTAAAATGGTCTCCTTGGACACAACACATCACCCCCTACAATTACAGCCAATACTGTATTCTCTTGCAATGAAAATTACCCACCTTCACATATGATTTTTTTAATCAACATAATGCCCTTACTTTGATATAAAGGAGAAATAAAAGAGTAATTCAGACTGAATATGTATTTTAATATGTAAATTAAATGCAGAAAGAGATATGAGAATCCAGCTGTCTTCTATTAAGCCAAACATTAAAGAGATTTTCAAAAAATGTAAAATAGTTCCTTTCTTTTAAGTCTTTTTGTTGTGGAAAATATAATTATTTTTATAGAATATATTGTATATGTTCATATGTAAGGATTATCACTCATTTTAATGAATTATATTTCTAAGTGTCTCAGATTAAAGTTTAATTTGGTAATTATAGATATAGATAGGTAGATAGATAGATAGATAGATAGATAGATAGATAGATAGATAGATGCATATATACATGGATGGATGGATTGACAGACATATGGGACCATATGAATCAAGGCTTTGGGAGGAGGGTCCTAAATAATTATAATTTTTGTACTGTGAACCATGAGGGGAAAATGTTGAGAACCCTATAGTAGACCCTCAAAGAACTAAGTCTTAAAGAGTGGGCATGTATCATTTTTCAAAGGCTCACTTTACCCAATATAAAAGTTTTCAGATTCATCCCTGTTTCTCAATAAGGATAGACTTAATTGTTTCTCTTCATCAATAGATAATAATCCATTGTATGAAAATAGTCACAGTTGATGAACTTTGACATATGCATGCTTCCATAGTAATAGCTTCTAGAGTAAGATAGGAAATGCAGTCATCCCTTGCCACCCACAGGTAACTGTGACTCTGACCAAGTGCTGCTCACATGTAGGGAGCTGTGGGGATTGTGTTCGTCCTTGCTTACCTATTTTTGGTGAACATGATATTTATGAGATATGCCTGTGTGCTGTGTGCTACACAGTGAGTTTCTTCATTTTCTTCCAGCACTAGCCCCAGCTCTAGGATCTGTGCATACCTGGACTCTTTCATCTTCTTGTACTTGCATGAAGAATGGCTTTTAATCTTCTTACATTTCCACCTGCAGACACATTTATTATAAGAAGGTGCAGGCATCGAACAGCTTCATTATGCTTCCAGTGTAGTCGGCTTAAGAATTTACATGCTGAAGTGCATAGTCATTATAAATTGCTTTCCTTTACTTCCCCTTTAGATCCTGTTAGAGGAGCATATTGAGTTTTTAAAATTATATTTAAAGGCTTGTTATTTTATCTCTGATTTCCTGTCATGAGAGAAAGAGGATATTATTAAATATTTGTTGTTATGAAGGGGGAAACATGAGTCCACCGGAATTTTGTCTCCTTCCTTAGGTTAGCTTTTAAAGTATTATCTGTTTAGCTTGTCATCTTGCTAGGCACATCACCTAGTGGCAATAGCACCATAATATGAAGAATTCATCATTTGCTTCACAATTACAAATGTGTTTTTAGTAAGCATATCATTTGTTTTTTAATGGCATTTTCTCCAGAGATGACATTTCTGGCCAGTTAGCCAAACTTTTCAGTGATGGTGAATAGAAGCTTGATGTTGGAGGATCGACATCTTGAATTATGTAAAAACTTCTAGGAGCTGGGGATATGGCCTACTGGCAAGAGTGCTTGCCTTGTATACATGAGGCCCTGGGTTCGATTCCCCAGCACCACATATACAGAAAATGGCCAGAAGTGGCGCTGTGGCTCAAGTGGCAGAGTGCTAGCCTTGAGCAAGAAGAAGCCAGGGACAGTGCTCAGGCCCTGAGTCCAAGCCCCAGGACTGGCCAAAAAAAAAAAAAAAAAAAACTTCCAATACTGATTTATAGAGGACATTATTCTTGTTGACTATGATCATCTTTATGTCTTTGATGTCTCATTGGCATTAGTATTAAATAAGAAAACTAGTCCATTTTTCTCAGTATGAACACTTTCAAAATATGAGTCAAGAAGTTCTTTGTGACATAGCTAGTAAGATAAATGTAAAGCCCACAGAATGAGAGAAGATCTTTACTAGCTATGCATCACTCAAGGGCCTCATGTCTAAAAATGTACTGAGAACCCCAAAAAATAACCTCCCAAAATATAAACCCTCAAATAAATCAATTAATAAATGGGCTAAAGACTTAAAGAGCAACTTCTCAGAAGAAGTAAGAATATAGTCAATAGACACGTGAAGAAATGTCCAACATTTCTGGCCATAAAAGAAATGCAAATCGGGCTGGGAAAATGGCTTAGTGGAAGAGTGCTTACCTAGCATGCATGAACCCCTGGGTTCAATTCCTCAGTACCACATAAACAGAAAAAGCTGAAAGTGGTGCTGGGGCTCAAGTGGTAGAGTGCTAGCCTTGAGCAAAAGAAACTTGGGGAAGGGAGGAGGGGAGGGGAGGGGGTGGGAGGGAAGGGAAGGGAAGGGAAGGGAAGGGAAAAAAGACGGGCAAATCAAAAAAACATTGAGATTCCACCTCACCCCAGTTAGAATGGCCATTATCAAGAAAACTAGCAATAACAAATGCCAGCAGGGATATGGCCAAAAGGGAACTTACTACACTATTGGGGACGGGGGTGTAAACTTGTTCAACCAATCCAGAAAGCAACATGAGGGTTCCTCAAAAGACTAAACATAGAGCTTCACTATGACCCAGCAATTCATTCCTGAGCATTTATCCAATAGACCTCAAACAAAGCCACACTAAAGCTACCAACCCAACCATGTTAACTGCAGCAATGTTTACCATAGCCAAGATATGGAATCAACCCAGATGCCTCTCACTGGATGAATGGATCAAGAAAATGTGTGTGGGGGGGGTGGAAATTCTGTGCTTCTACCAAAAAGCATGATATTACCTCATTCATAAGGAAATGGGAAGACTCAGAAAAACATTATGTTAACTGAAATAAGCCAGACCCAAAGAAACAAGGGTTGTATGTTTTCCCTCATTTGTAATCATTAGGATATGCCTAGAAATCTATAAGTAAATCCAATGGATGGTAAAAGGCAAAAATTACACTTGGACATAATAAATCATACAGCCCTCTAGACAGTCACACAGTGAAACTAAAGGAGGATATTCTGAGGAGAGAATCACAAAGGTTCAACACCTATGGGCATATGGTGATATAAAACAATGTTGAAATGAACTCCAAGAAATGGAAACAAGAGGTTTCATGTTACTTTTTTTTTTTTTTTTTTTGGCCAGTCCGGCTTGGGACTCAAGGTCTGAGCACTGTCCCTGGCTTCTTTTTTTGCTCAAGGCTAGCACTCTACCTCTTGAGCCATCACACCACTTCCAGCTTTTTCTGTTTATGTGGTACTGAGAAATTGAACCCAAGCCTTCATGCATGCTAGACAAGCATTCTACCACTAAGCAACATTCCCAGTCCCTACTTCTTGTTCTGTTATTTTTCCTCCTTTGTTGCTGTTCTTTTGTTTCTGTACTTTTTGTCTCATAGGTATCTGTTTGGGGGAGGGTAGGAGTACAGAAATGGTAGGACAAACATTAAACAAATGCAGCTGTGTTACTCACTAGACACTATGTTGATAATGAACTATACAATTTGTGGAGGAGGGTGTTCAGGAGGGAAAAAATGAGAGAAAACAAGAGAAGAAGTGACCCTGTTCCCAGAAAAAAAACAATGTACTCATTTCCTAACTTAAGTAACTGTAACCCCTCTGTATATTACCTTTACAATAACAACAACAAAAAGTCCTTTGCGTCCAAGAAAATGATCCAAATGTCATCAATTGCAAAGTATATTGCCTTGTTTTTCACTTTGGGAAATAATAGCAGCTAGAAATGATATCTCTGAAGTTAGACTACTTTGATTTTTTGTTGTTTGTTTTCTTGCAGTGGTAGGGCTCACACCCTTGGGGTTTGTGCATGCATGTAAGTAAGTACTGTATCATGGAATGTTTCCCAGCCCTTGTAAATATTTTGAGACTAGGATGGGCAGTGTAGTCCAAGGTGGCCTCACACTCACCATCCTCTTGCTTAGACTACTTTGATTCAAACTGGGATTTAACATGACTCATTTACAATGACTCATTTATCGGTATATTTCAATTACCCTATCTATAAAATGGAGTGATCATGACAATCTAACACTACTAATTGTACCTACTTCTTAGTGCATTTGTAATTACTACTAACAATGTGAGATACTTAGACTAATGGTGTCATAAGCTTCTAGTATGTAGTTAATAAAGTAGCTTTTGGTTATTACTGTCTATTATAGCTTTGGAAACACTGAATATCAAGTTTTATTATTATCTCATAGGACATTGGGAATACTAATAAATGGCATGGTTAAAAATTGCTTCCTCAGATAAAAATTTTTAGTAGAACATGGAGCTTCCCTGTCTGGGTACTTGTTGCAAGGCCTCCTTGCTGTGGCTGCTCAGATTCCTGGAATAGCCTGGTAAGGAGTACAGGCTCAGGCCTGGTAGGCAAAGAAAGTCCTTCTGGCTTCTTATTCTCTGAAGGGTCCTCCTGATGGTTCCCCTGCCTGGCCTGTGCTTCCCAACTTCCCTTCTGCTACTGATGAGACTGTGCCTTGATTCCAGTTAGGGCCAAGCCTAGGGCACTGTTTTCTGTAAGTGGTCAGAAACTTGGATTTGCCAGGCCTGGCTTATGTTCTTGTGTGGTTGGGGATGGGGTGGTAAGGCTCTCTTCTCTCTTCCTCCAGTCTCAGGGTTACTACCCAGTCGACTGCTTGTTCACACAGTAAGCATTGTTTGCTGCTCATGGATCCTGGATGCCTTTTCAGGCCTTGACTATGCTCCTTCTGGTTAGGAGCAGGTCAGATCATAGCCCTGTCAGTCTAAACTGGGCTCTTTCCCTGTGTGGAGAATCTGCAAGCAACAACCAAGCTAGGATGTCCTCACCTTGGACAACTGTGCTTCTTTCCACCCAGCCATATTATTCAGCAACCAGCCAATGCTTGTCTGCACAGCCATTGGGGTTCTTGTCTGGCCGGGGTTTTGAACTTAAAAACTGTCACTCCACTGTATTACATTAATTGGAAAAGTTACCAGATCAGACCAGAGCTGGGATTGACACACGCCAACAACACACACTTCTCATCAAACACACTAAAGTCATGCAAAGAACAAGGAAGAGTGAAGGATTTTGGTAGCTCATCACTACACTCCCCTTGTCACCCGTGTGTATGAAGAGTTAGTCCTTTGGGGTTTCAGTTACCTTAAATGTATCCAGCAGTGATTGGAGAGGCTGACATGGGTGGCATATCTCTTTACTTCAGAGGATAGATTTGGTTTCTTTGTAGGCCATTCCTCATGGAAGCAGCAGTATGCTCTATCTTCTCAGAAATTGATTTCTTTGCCAGATTATTTCTTGACATTTGTCTCCATTTTCCAAGTTTCATAAAAGAAGTATGTGCAGTACCTTCTTTTCAGTTTTTTATTATGGTTAAAATACATATAGCATGCAATTTAGTATCACACCGTTTTTGAGTGAACAGTTCTTCGCCATTTCTTTGTGTAGCTACCACTTTAAATCCATCTCCAGAGCTCTCTTCCTCTTGCAGAATTGAAACTCTATAGCCATTAAATAATAACACCTCATTCCAGTCTTTGCCATGTCCTTGGCTACCACTTTCTACTTTCTGTGTCTGTGATGGTAACTGCTCTGAGCGCCTCATCTAGTGGGTGAACTGTTCCTTTCCGTGACTGCCATCTCCTACTTAGCAGCATGTTTCCAGGTTCATCCATACTGTAGCATGTGTTGAAATTGTCTTCCTTCTTAAAGTGGACTACAAAAGGAGATCTTGCTTCTTCATTTTACTACATGCTTTCTCTATGTGATAAAGCTCTTTTTTTGCCTCTCATTTGCTGCATTACCATCTTTTGTGTTTAGTTGGTATTTCTGCAGCAAAATGTTTAATTTTTCTCATTGCCTTTTGTACATTCTATTGTTTTTGTTTTCTTTTGTTTTGTTTTGCCAGTCCTGGGGCTTGGACTCAGAGCCTGGAGCACTGTCCCTGGCTTCTTTTTGCTCAAGACTAGCACTCTACCACTTGAGCCACAGTGCCCACTTCTGGCTTTTTTTCTGTGTATTTGGTGCTGAGTAATCGAGCCCAGGGCTTCATGTATACTAGGCAAGCACTCCTACCACTAAGCCACATCATTCCCAGCCCCTATTGTTTTCTGTATAGTTACTCTGTATAACCCAAAGTTATACATTCTAATTTGAATTTATACCAGTGGAACTTCCATACCACCTAAAAACTTGGATTCTTTGTATTTCTGTCTGCACTCTCACAAAAGTCACACCTTTATACATTGTATAGGTCTAAAACCGTGAAATAATGCAATAGCTTCTTGGTGATGGAGAAAACTCAAGATTAATTTATAAACCAAAGTTACAACAGTACTAACTTTGAGGTTAATAACTGTTTCATAAAGAATGTGTTAATCATTTTACATCTTACAAGTGGACTTATAGACTGGTGTTTTATTAATGTCAGCTTTCATAATTGCCCACATATTTATCTCCTCTGAGATCTTTATTTGTTCATATAACTTAAAGTTCCTGTCTGATTGACCACTCATTTTAACTGTAAGAATTCTCTTTACAGTCTCCGGTAGAACTGGCCTAAGTTATAACAGACTCCCTCAGCTGCTGCTTTTTATTTTTTCATTTTGTAAATACCCTAATTCCTCCCTCAGTTTTTTAAATTTTTTTAAATTTTTTGCCAGTCCTGGGGCTTGAACTCTAGGCCTGAGCACTGTCACTGAGCTCCTTTTGCTCAAGGATGGTGCTCTACCACTTGAGCCACAGTGTCACTTCTGGCTTTTTCTGTGGTTAATTGGAGATAAGAGTCTCATGGACTTTCCTGCCCAGACTGGCTTCGACTTCTGGAGTACCTAGAATTACAGCTATGAGCCACTGGCACCCAGAGCCTCCCTCAATTTTGAAAGAGTTTTTCCAGATAGTGGATTCTTGGTAGTAGGGTTTGTTGTTTTGTCTTGTTTTTGCTTCAGTTTTATATGTTTGCTTGTTTGTTTTTGTACTTTGAAACATCAGCCCCTGCCTTCTAGGCCTGAAATTTCTGATGGGAAATTTGCTGCAACTTCATTGAGGACCCCTTGTGTATGATGTGTTATTTCTGTCTTTTTGCTTTTAGCATTGTCTCTGCCTTTGGCTTTGGATGTTTTGATTATGGTTGTCGCAGTGAACAGTGTCGTGAAAGCTGCCATCAGCTCTGTGGGGGTGCTGTCCCTGCCCTTCCAGCCTGCTCAGGAGACATTGCCTTTGCCAGGGGCAACCAGTTGGCTTGGAATTACCTGGATCATTCTTCTGAAGGTGCTAGCTTTCAGCAAATACAGGTCATGTTAGACATTTAGAAAGAGTTCCTGGTATTTGTTTTCGTTAGCTCAGGGTAATCTTTCTTCTTTTTGGGGCCTTCTTGATTTCTGTTAGATTGAACCGTATGCAGCTGCCATTTTGTAGCTCCAAAGCAGTTGAATACCAGCCATTGTACGTCCCACCTCACACTGGGTTTGCAGGACTTTTCTCCCCAGCTTTGTACAGAAGCCTTTCTTTCACTTTGTGAAGACCAGGCTTCTCCTCACCCTGGCATTTTCCTTCCTGACTCACACATATTTGTCCTGGTGATCGTGTGTGTGTGTGTGTGTGTGTGTGTGTGTGTGTGTGTGTGTGTGTGTGTGTTTAATGTAATTCTGACTTTAAGAATAGTTTTTATTCTTTACTACCTCTTTAAAGAAATAATTAACTGGGCACTGGTAATGCTCCTAATACTCAGGAGACTGAGATCTGTGGGTCACAGTATGAAGCCAGCCCAGGAAAAGAAAAAGAAAGAATTATTTGATTGAACTCTTCTTTACCTGCCACTCAATTGTTTGGTATTTGTTCCAGTTAACTAAGCAAGTGAGTTTATAACTAGATCCTATTCAGGTCATCTGCTGTTCACATAAAATATCTCCTACCTCATGTGGTTCATGGCCTTTTTTTCCCATAGTAGACTTTGAACTCAAATCTTGCCGTACTCAACTGGCTCTTTACCACTTGAGCCACACCTCCAGCTCTGCTTTTTGCTGGGTATTTTGGACTCTCTCAGACTTTTCTACCTTGGCTAGGCTTGAGCTGCAATTCCTCAGATATCAGCCTCCCCTGAGTTCCTAGGATTACAGTAATGTGTGTGCCAGCGCTACCGTTCCACAACATTCTTCATTTGTCACTTGCCACACATCAGGCTGAATGTCAGACACCTGGGTTATGAATAGCATAGTAACCTCCCTACAGTGTGTGTTTAGTGGATTTTGTTGAATAAATACATTGCTTTGGAGAAAACATCTTCAGAAGAGAGAAACTTATGACCAGATACTTTCAGTATTCAGAGGATATCAATAGATATATGTACAAAGAAAAGACATTTGTTTTTTACATGCCCTAAGCCCCTAATCTGTCAATTACACAGGGAAGATTTAAAACCTCTATTGCTATCACTTGAATGAAGCCCAGATTTCTCGATCTCACAGGACGTTTCTGGTTCCATAATACACTGGTCATAATACACTGTGTGTCCAGTGTTCACTTTCCTATTCTCTCTCGCAGGTTTGTTCTGAAGTTTGTATGGAAATAGTATGTGAATGTGCATGAACCGCCGCCATGCAAAAGACTGGTGTGTTAAGCCTGATATCACTATGTGTGATGATGTCACCATCTGTGGATAATTCTTCGCTATCCATGGGAGATGACCTGAAAAATAACTCCTAGAGGGAGAAAGAAAGAAGATACTCTACTATTTTGCTTTTTTTTCCAAAGCAAATAAAACAGATACCTAAATTATGTGCAAATAAAACTTTTGTGGGAAAGGACACTTTAACAGAAATTGGCCCTGGTTTTGTTATAGCCACCTAAGAGGTCAGGCAGTAGTCTTGAAAAGACCATCATCTCATAAAAGTCTCCATACCTCCATGGCAACTGGGGTACCCATGTGTCCAGGAGCTACAGTGTCCACCTTTGTAAACTCTAACCTAGGGAGTGGTTCTATTTCCCTCACCACCAATTCATTTTCCTCTCTCTTCCCAGGTGTTGTAGCCACCTGCTTCCTAGTTACTAATCCCATGATACTTTCCTCTACTGTCTATTTCATACTGCATACTTCCTAGTTTTTCTCTGTCCCTCTGTGGCACCTCCAGGGAATGAGATAAAGGTGTCATTCACTGTGAGTCTACACACTTCATATAATAGAAGTGCTTGAGACATGCAACAAATGCTTTAACTGCAGACCTGAGGAAAACACTACTGTGAACTTCAAACAACTTTTATTGCTTTGAAATTTGCATTTGGATGGATTTAAGATAATTTGCCCAAGTATGCTGCTTAGTAGGGATTCCTAAGCCTTTCTACAAATAGTTTTGTGTTTGAATAAGACTTTATGGCTGTCAAAGTATTTGTTCCTCTAATCTCCTTGGATCCTTGACCTTGTGAGGTCATCTAGACAGGTAATCTGGCTGTCATTTCACAGGGGAGGCATCTCATGCTGGAGATGAGCCAAACCCTGAGTGATCTGGAACCATAATCAAGGCTTCTGCCCTGACTTGCACAGCCAACATGCCTCCTGTTGAGCCAAACATGAGATGCCATTCCAAAAAAGAATCAAGACCTCTCAGTCAACCATGGCTTCTCATAACTGCTAGGATAATATTTGACCTCAAGCCCAGCATAGGTATGCAAAGATTTTTGGCCACCAGCTTATGAAACTTCCTATTTCATACCACCGTGTCCTTAAGTATTGTGCAAGAGTTTCTGTAAGCTGGACAACTGTACAGAAAATTGAGAAAGTTGTCCTTATGATAGTACCGACAATGTAGCAGTTATGGAAGTCAGTGTGGTCTTTTCTTCCTCCCCCTAACTCTAAGTGGAAAAGCACTGGTGCTCTGCTGAGAAGGGATGGATAGGCTGTGATAGACATTGTCGCTTGGAAGCTGACATTTCCTAGCATGGTTTTATTTTACATAAATGGCTTCAAGTCTTCTTTGATTATTCTCTTGTCTTCCTTTCAGGCAAAGTAAAAGTTTTCAGCTCTCGGAAATCAAATGCTGCCCCCTGCCCCCCATTTTCCCTGCCATTGTGACCGCCGCCTTTCCAACACAGGCAAGGCACACAATGATAGCCTTCCTCTCCTTCAGCAAAGTTGTGTTTTCCCTATGAAGAAAGAAGGGTAATCTGAAGCTAGAGTCTTATTACCCACATTAGTTCATGTTTTAAGTGGCATTTTCCTCAGGAAAATATGTCAGTGTGAGAAATGAAGGTGATATTATATTTTAGGAAAAAAATGCCCTTATGGCTTCTGTTTTAAAAGTAATGCTTTTGTTAAGTGTTTTGGCTTTGAACAGAAACCTCTCCTTGAGAAATTGGATTTCCAATTGTGTGGTTCTTTAACTGCCTGGGTTAAAGGTCATGCTTTATCTTTTTATACCTGAAAAATATCCCCAGATAGTGTTTTTGTTTTATCTAGCAGTTCTTTACATCTGAGCAGACGGCTCAAGCGCCTGCTTCTGTTTATGTACTGACTACGTGAATGTGTTTCATCTTTCATTATAGTCAAGTACTTTGCATATGTTTCTAGTAGGTTAAAGTACATTTAGACCAAAGAGGAATCTACCATGATCCCTAAACTAAAATATATTTAATCATAGCAGAATAGACTTGGCGAGGGTGGCTGACTTTAAACATAAGTTTAAACTGAATGATGAGTTTGTAATTATTTAATGTAAACCGAATAAGGTTGAAGGGCCCTGTGGGGTCGATTATTTCCTAGTGCTTCAATGATTACACATTACAGACTGCATTTCCAGTCAAACCTTATTCAGGTGGGAGGTTGGCTGGCAGCGCTATTGAGTACCTAAATGGTTTCTGACTAAAGAATCTGTTAGTTTGGTGGGTTTAACATCCCTGACACTTAATAGGATTTGGGATTCCATTGTAGCAGCAGCTTTTATTGCATGACACTTTAATTGAATGCCTTAGAGTAAAATGAAATTAACAAAGACAGTATTAAATTATGAATGTTCCTTTTTTATCATTTGGCTAGGAATTCTGCAGAGTTTCTTTTCTAATTATATCATTTTAAATTGATTGATATGAAAAAATAAACATACTATCTTTAGGACTGGTATACCAGCTGGTCCAAGAAATCCCGAATAGAATGAGGATGGAGTCAGAGTTGACTAACTTGCCCCCCTCCCCCACCCTACAGCTCCAGGAGGCAATTCTATTAGGGCTAGAGTTGTTTAAAAACAGCCGGTAATAAATCCTATTCCTGAGTGAGTGAGGGCCAGGCAGCCACCAGAATTACAAATGATCCAAAAAGACAGATGGAGACACTGATCAGGAGTTGGTTTTTGTTTGTGAGGTCATGTTCTTAGTGTGGCTAAAGAACAGTGATCTGCATGTTTTAGTCAGACAGGGCTGACAGTGCTGCTCAGTGGAAGGACCTTTGCCTTGCCTGCACAAAGCCCTAGGTTCCTTCCCATCTCTGCAAAAATAAATGGCTACATAGAATCAAGGGCAAAGTTAATCAAACCCAACCTGATGCTATTTAAACATCTGTGAGTGAAAACCAGTTTTTATATTTAGGCATTCATAATCTTGATATTGTCTCTCTTTTGCTCTAGTGCTAGTTAAAATAAAAGCAATCTGTGACTGAATCAAAATCTTGACAATAAAGTCATATAATTAGGAAGCTAAGGCCAATCTATATAGAAAGCACTAAGAATTATTTTCTTTATAGACTGTTGATGTAAAAGCTTTGTGAGTAATTGTCTTACTGGAGGGAAAAGGGAGAAGATGAAATGTATTTGGGAAACTACCCAGCACATGCAGGAATGTAATTTGAAAACTACTTGCCCATGGTGACAGTCCCCTCCAAGCTCTAAATGTGAAGGGTGCAGGAAGAGGAGGCAGTCTCTTAAAGTCACCCCAGGCAAGGCTGATGTGCTGTCCCAAGTCACTCCAGAGGATGCCCAGATAATCACCTTAGAAAACAGTGACATCAATAGCCCTTGAGCAAATATGGTATTTATTTCACGTCAATACAATCTTGGTGCACCGCTTACTTTTATTGTGTTATCTAGAAGTGACAAATAACACACCCTGTCCACATACACTGCACAATGTGAGCCTTTCCAGAGCAGGAGCAGCTGTTATTGCAACAAGCAGAGGGCCATGGGCTCTCCATGGACATTGCTGCTCTGTTTTTCTCTTTCTTCTAGTGCTTGCTTGTCTGTTAATTCCTCTCTTGTTCTCTCCCTTCTTCCTTCCCTTTTTTGCAAATAGCATTTACATGCTAGACAAAGGCTTGACTGGGCTTTCTTTGTGCGTAATCATTAACTGGTGTTTTACATTTCTTGCCAGCTTAGCCAGAGTTTTCTAGTGGATGCTGACTCTAGAATAGAGTCCTAAGGAGCATTCTCACATAGAAAATTGTTTTGACTTTGTGCTCTTAACACTGGCCTTAAGACAGCCATCTCCTAGTAGATCACATAAGGAGAGACTCCATAGATGAGGCCCACCTAAGCCTCTGAGTAGGAGAAGCAAGGGACAGCACAGTGTGCTTCTCATGAGTACCTATTCCTATGTCTCAAGAGATGGGCTGCTAACAAAATATTCTTGCATATAAATTCTTGCTCTGGTCTTCCTTTCCCCCATGAAGTGCCTGTCAGGGCTGGAGGAGAGAAGAGGGCTCAGCTGTTCCTGGGTGTTTCCTAGCTTTCCCTTATTTTTACAAGAGCAAGCCTCTTTTTGTAACTGGCTCCTGCTCCCTACACACTGATCTATGCCACAGTGATGTTACTGGAAGTCAGTTCTAACTTATCTGACTTTTTTTTTTTATGCTGATACTGGGGCTTGAATTCTTCTACTCTTGCTTAGTTTTGTTTTTGTTTTTTTATTCAAGGCTGGCACTCTACCATGAACCATAGCTCAACTTCCAGGTTTTTGGTGGTTAATTGGATGATAAGAGCCTCATGGACTTTCCTGCATGGGCTGGGTTTGAACTGCAGTCTTCAGATCTCAGTGATCCTGAGTAGGTTTACAGGTGTGAGCCACAGACACCCAGCCCTTCTTACTTCTAAAACATCAAATGCAGTACAGGCTGTCCTTCCCTTTTGCTCCAAGTAAATGGATAGGCGTATTTTCCCTCCCACGGTGGCAGTCGTTGACATAAACATTGTTTTGGTTTTGCAAGTCGCAAATAACAATGTGACTTTTCTTGACAATGTATTCATTATCATTAGATTCTTTCATGCCAGGAAAGATTTTTTGTATTGAAATCACTAAAATAAAAAGTCCCACGAGGAAAACTTTCTCACAGTAGAGGGTTGTCCTAAATCTGTTCTTGTTTTTTCTATTTAACTTTAATTTTCTGCCATTGTCTGAGTGATAATGATAATTGACACAATTCTATTTTCCTAAACAAAAGCATCTAAATTCTGATTAACTTGAGAAAGCATAAAGTAAACATTTGTTTTATTTGCAGAAAGGCAAAGGGGATGGAGCCCAGCAACAGGGAGAAATTGCTTTCACTGGGCTTCACACCCATGCTGGAGAGGACAGGGAAGAAGAGACAAAAACTGGTAGGAACACAGTGAATCTCTAGAAAAATGCTAGTTTGTAAGATAATTTTTAGTCTCAGGAGTTCCAGGGTCCTTTTATAAGTAGTGAGAGCCTCTCTTCTGGAGAATGAGCCTTTGTATTCAAGCAGCAGGCCGAGCCAGCACAGCCCTTTCTTATCACACCCCAGCCAATCCACCATGGCTCAGTGAACACCATGCACTCCAAAACTCAGCCCTGTGAAGTTGACCTACAGGGCAGCAGTGTGCCACGCTTGCGCTCTGTGCTGTCCCTTAGATGCTTGGTGACTGTGAAGCTCTACATAAAAGCATTTTTCAACATAAGAGGTCCTTTCACTAGTGCCCTTTTGCCCCAGGCCCACCTCAGTTCTTGTGGCCACCATTGTGGACAGTCAGAGGAGAAGGCACTGAGAGAACAGTTAGAGGCTTAGAAGCCATCGGAAGGTCAGGTCACAGCTTCACCGAGCTGGAGAGGGGTTGTCTGTAATGCCAGAGGCCAGCAAACTGCTCTGGCCCAGCTCCCACCCCAGGAACTCACCCCTATGCCCAGGTCAGAAGCACCTAGAATCAGGTAAAGGGAATACTTGGACTCTGCTTCTTTTTTTTTTGGCCAGTCGTGGGCCTTGAACTCAGGGCCTGAGCACTGTCCCTGGCTTCTTCCCGCTCAAGGCTAGCACTCTGCCACTTGAGCCACAGCGCCGCTTCTGGCCGTTTTCTGTATATGTGGTGCTGGGGAATCGAACCTAGGGCCTCCTGTATCCGAGGCAGGCACTCTTGCCACTAGGCTATATCCCCAGCCCTGGACTCTGCTTCTTGATATTCATAAGTGACCTTGCCACCAACAGTGGGCACCCAATACCTACGGGGAGAAAAGGGTCAGCTCCAATACCATGAGCCATCTAGTGGGAAACCGTACCAGGGGTCCTGGATGTGCTCTCCATCCCTTTTACTGCTTCTACCAGGCAGGTGGCCACAGCATTGGGGGTAAGGGGACAGGGAGGGAGCAGGTTAGGTAGAGCTAAGCAAGCCTGCCTGGTCTGACATCCAGCACCCACGTAGTCTGAAGTGCACATAGCTCCTGCAAGCAAACACATGGTGCCTTATCACATTTTCATGTAGAGTTCCACACCACACGGCATTGTGCTTATGCCGTCACCCCCACACTTGACCTGTTTGCTGAAACTTACATTCCCTAGCACAAGGATATGGATGTCTAACCCTTTCCTGGGGGAAAGAGCTTGACTTCTGATATAATGTTTTAGTTGGGCGAGGGGGTATAGATCTTGAAGGAGAAATTGATTGACTATAGGCAAGTTTAGTAATAGGAAATTCATTCTACTTCTCTCCTTACCTTTACTACTTTACATATATGTAAGTATGTATTCCACAGAAATTCTCTTCAAAATGTGTTGTGTTGCTGGCACTCCTTTTCTGGGGTTATTTTAGAAATTTTGCTGAGGTCATTTTCAAAGAGAAATGAGATACTGGATTGAAGCAATGTATCCTCTGACTGACTGAGCATGCAACATTAAACATACACTTTCATCTCCACTTTCTCTTGAAACCTCATGAAAATAACCACAAGAGACTAAGGAAGGCTGAACTGCAAGGGCAAAGAATTGGAGAGGCAACCCAGCAGCAGGAGGTGAGGGGAGCGCAGAACCTGAATATTGGAGCTAAGACAGAAAGCCGTAGAACCTACCAGTCATTTTGTCCAAGTACCCAGGAAAAACCTCAGGAGCAGGACTGTGGAGGGCTGGGTGAGGGGCAGGCCAGCCTCTGCTACTTCATTTCCACCTCCACTTGCCCTGTTCCCTGGACCAAGTATTCATGCTGTGGAGAAGCTGAGCTAGAGAGAGATCCCATACCAGGAATGCCAGGGTGGCATAGGGCAGGGTAGCAGCATGGGAGAGGATGCCTGTGTTCTGAGTGGGACCACCAGCCTATCATAGTCCCAGTGACCAGATGTTTGTATCACAGGCTAGAAGCCAGGCTCATCTCTGAAGAAACAGATGGATTGAGAGAAGACTTTGAGATATTCATGTTAGTCAGGAAAGTGTAATCATGTAATCAACAGAGGGATCTAACATATGTATTGGTTTCATAGGCAATAGAAGCTGAAAGAGCAGCGGGAGGTCACCTACAGTTTAGGAAGCAACTGCCTTGTCCAGGCTGTTTGGCAGAGCCAGGCTCAGCCGTCTGGAAAGGTAGCACCACCTGGCTGCTAATGGAGCCTGTGGGGGCACAGTGGACTGTCCATAGAGCTATTGCTCTGCAGGGTCACACTACCACTGTCCACAGTGGCCCATGCAGAAGAGTCCCTTCTCCCCTTCTCATTCCCACCCCTGGGTGTGGCCTGTCATTGACCCATCCTGACAAGGACCCAGATTTCAATGGAGTCTGCTAAACTTTTCTGCAGAGGAGGTTAAGGTGAGAGGCCAAAGTGTTTCAAAAGCATGAAAGTGATTCTCTGTGTCTGGAGAGTAGACTAGGGCTAGGGGGTGCAGGACAGGGTAGTGCTTGAATTTGAGGGTGATGCTAAAATAAATGGACATTAGCTTGACAGTATTCAAAAGGGCTTTGACTCTGAAGCCTCCTACTTGAATCACAGCTCAACCACTCTTGTGCTGTGTGACCTTGAGCAAGTTTCTTGGCCTCCCTTGTGTCTCTGTTTCCTAAGTTATAAACTGGATCTAATAATGACATTTAGCTTGTAGGTCAGTCTTTGTAAAGGCCCTAGCATAGTGTCAGTATACAGTAGATATGTAAGTGTTGGTTAAACAAGAATCCTTGTACTGTGGCTCATTCCTTCAAGGGATGACATGATTGGTAAAAGCTAACTTGCTTGATAGATCCACTAGGCAGAATTTGAGCAACAAGTGGGAGACTCAGCCTAGAACTAACCCTGGGAGACTGCTCTGAATGATTTAGATATTGGGGATACAGCTTTCACAAGGAAACTGAGGCAGGAACCAAATCATATTGGTCAGGTCATCATGGAATGGGCATAGGGAAAGATGGGCTTCAGAGAGGCTAGGTATTTCAAGAGGGATATAACACATATATTGATTTCATAGGCAATAGTGTCTGAGCTAAATCTCCCCCACGCCCGCAGCTCACAGCAGCATAGTGCGCATGTTCCACATCTGCCCTGCAGAGGGAGAGCGTTGCTAGCGTAGGGTCTACTGGGCCATCATTAATGTCAGGCTGTCTCTGAAGCCGAATGTAATGTACTGCTCCCTCCCCAGGTGGGACAGAGATAAGATAAGACTCACACTTGGGGCCTCTCAACTCCAGAGCCTTCAACTCCCTGCTCTGGAAGGGGATTAGGCCTTAGCCCAGTTTGGGCTCCAAGGGTGCAGCTGAAATCTGTGTTCTCTGGCAGAAATATAGCAGAGCCCTTGGAACACTGGTATGGCCTCAAACTCACAGGACCTTAAACTAGGCCTTTTGGAAGAGCTAGCCTTCAAACTATCCTAGATCTCCAGTGTTATGCCAGATTTCTGGTCCCCAAAGACCACCAAGGAGCCGATACTGATGCAAACGCACGAGAGTCTTTACTGCAAGCTCGAGCCTGGACTCCCAACTGTCACCAACACAGTGGATCTGGATTGAGAGTCCCGACCCTCGGATAGGCAGGGTTTTTATTGTGATTACAACAGGGGCAGGGTATATCCAACTTGGCAGATACTTGATTGGATGGCGTTTAGCAAGCAAGTCTTGTCCTATTTCTATTGGCTATCTACCCTTTCAGTTATCTATTTTGGCTTTGATATTGGGAATTGGCCTCGATATCAGGAATTGAGAACAGGTGGTCATGTAGCACTGATGCAGGGGGTTAGTACAGGGGGTAGAGCAAGTCACAAATGGGTTAAGCAAGCCGTTTACAGAAGCAGAATATTGCGGTCAGGCTGACCTAGTACCAACTTTATTTTAACAATTGTGACCATGTTTCCCCATTACCACTAAGCAAGCTTGAGTGGGCTAAAACAATCCAGTACTCAATCATAAGTAAACCAACCCAATAGTTACCATGACATTTCTACTGCTATTATGGTTATTTCTATAGTCTATGACTATGATCATTTTTTACTCTCCGTTACCATGGTTGTTACCCAGGTATAGCGGTGAACAAGTGCTCCCTACATTTTTTAATGTCAAACTACAAGAAACTAGTCTTATGGGTGGGGGTGCAGCCTTCTATCATGGAGTCATCACCAGGGTTTAGAAGCCTTTATAATTTTAACACTAAGTTTGGTGTAAGCGAACTGAACACCTCATGGGGGGAAAGGGAAAGAGGGAGGAGTGAGGGGGGTATGAGGGACAGGGTAACAAACAGTACAAGAAATGTATCCAGTGCCTAACTATGAAACTGTAATCTCTCTGTACATCAGTTTGATAATAAAAATTTGGAAAAAAAATTTTAACACTAAAACTTACAGTTACTCCAGTTTTCAGGTCAGCCCTATCACCAGACCACTGCTGGACCCACACTGTTGTCCGATCCTGATCCAAAACCTGTGAAGCATCCCATGTATCCCCATCCACAGACCTAGCAGTAGAATCCTTTTCTTCTCCAGATACTGCTAGTAAACATTGGAGAGCTCATTTTTCTCTATTCCCTTGCCCATGTAGGCCCAGCACAGAACTAGGCCTGTGATAGTCGATGAATTAATTAATTCCACCAATCTGACCTTTGTCCTGTACCTGTCTTCACTGCCCTATTGATGGGCCCTCACCAGATGCTAGAATGTTTCTTCTCTGCTACCCATGTTCATATACAAATACACCACCCATGCATGCATACATGCATATATCTACCAGTCCGTTAGTCCCCACCTATCCATCCAGCTACCCATCTCTTCACCCATTCATCTATTGGTGCCAACCCATTCATCATCCATATACTCATTCATCCATCCACCCACTTACCCAACCACTCATCCTCCCACCCACCTGCTGCCTGCCTCCCTTGGTCCTCTGTACATCCCACTCATGACCTTTGCCTAATGGCAGATGTGCTAGTGGCTCCCACTTAGCTTATGCTTCACTGA
Organism: Perognathus longimembris pacificus; assembly: GCF_023159225.1. NCBI lineage: Eukaryota > Metazoa > Chordata > Mammalia > Rodentia > Heteromyidae > Perognathus > Perognathus longimembris. Next base: position 77,007,842 of record NC_063161.1, on the reverse strand, counting down.
CACCTCTTCCAGGGTGCATTCTATCCTAGTTTGTTAACACGGGAAACTTAATGGAGGGAGGTGTTCAGTAGGGGTTTGGAGCAATGGAATGTTAACATTGTAATTACTGTAAGCTCTTCATTTAAGAAGAGAAAGAATCATTTCATAACAGTACTGTGGGGAGCAAAGCAGAGGTCAAAGGACTGCATGCAGGGAATAGAGAAAATGGACAAGTGGCAAAACTGGTACCATTAAGGTGTGATGTGCCATGATGAAACATGCCCCAATGGTCCCTCCAAAAGTTATGTCTTCGCCTAAGAGTTACATAATTTTAGTATCTGGGTCTGTTTCTATAAAAGACAACACATTTCTAAATTTAAAGCCACCTTCCAGTATTCAAAGACTGTATAAATAATTCATCTGTTCAGCTTTAAATCTTGTTGTATTCCTCCTTGAAAAGCCATAATGATGATTAATCGCATAATCAGTTGCATGTAGGTATTTCCCGTGGGTCAACAAGCACTGTATTTGGAGATCTCTATGCTCTACAAAGAAAAGCCTGCCCAGCAGTTGACATGTCCATGGTTGTGTGTTGTGGCACACTGATGGCCTTTCATGCTCCTCAGGGCCTTCCTTGTGCCTTACTTGCCCTTCAGGTTCCCTCTTAACACAGATTTTTAAGGAGACCCTTGAGCACCTGCCCTTTCCACCTTTTGCATCCTTCTTGTGTCTATCCTGTAGTTATGGTCAGCCATCAAGCAGTTTGGGCAAGCTATGAACTCTTTTTTTAACCTTTCTCTCCTCCGCCACTTTCCAAAATGATGGGAGCTAGGTTTAAAGTACAAATGGGGTGTCAGCCTTCAGAATACTGTAGGATTTCTAATGAAGAGAAGCCAGATTTCCACTCAATTTCAGTCACCCTTGAAAAGCAACACAGGGTTTGCCTAAACTTGCTTGGCATCCTCCTCATCAGCCCTCTTCTTCTGAAGGCCTCATGTCCTGAGGGCACTGACCCCACCACCACAAGATCAGTAGCTATCTCCCTCACTATGAGAATGGGATCCTCAGACTCAGCACAGGACCAAGCTCTTTCAATTTAATGAACATGGTCTTTGTAAAAAAATTTCTACTGTGCTCCCTGAGTATATTTTTTATTTTGTGACTTTTTTAATCTCCTGGAATAATGTATTATAAAGATACTTAAGATGTGCAAAAAAAAAAAAAGAATATAATCAGAATGTCATGGTTACTACATGTCTTGCTTGCAGCTTGAAAGGTGTAACTCATGGCTAGGGAGGGTGTGGCCCCTGTACCTCCCCAGGGCACAGGGCATAGACACCATCCTGAACTTGGTATTTCACACTGACTTTAGCTGCTGTGTATTTGTTTGTTTTTGTTGTTGTTAATTTTTTAGAATGAGTTTTAAAATGAAGACAGAAAAGGCCAAGCAATAGTTGTGGTGTATTGATGCTCTGCCTTTCAAGGGTCATTGGCCTCTCCAGTCCCTAGCCCTGAAGTCATGTGCATGTGAGCACAAGGCCCTCCATGAGGTCTGGGCCACTAACGTTGGCCTTTAAGAAAAGATCAATGGCAATAACTGCTCTTGTTGTCATTACTGTCACACTGTTCAGCACAAACTCTGTCCCAACCTCCCCTCTCCCTCTGGAAGCTGTGCAGGGGCTGACCTCCCACTGCAGGAAGCAACCTGTGAGTTCTTGGTTTCCTTCCCCGTGATGGGTGACAGGGTCAGTGGGAGGCTTGGGGAGGATTCAGGTCTCTGTCCTGAATCACACATGGCAGGACCCAACTGCTGCCTTGCTGGTTATCTTAGGAGATCACTCATAGAAGGAAGAGCAAGAAGAGAGACCTGAGAAGAAGGCCCCTATTTTAAGGAGCAAAGCACAGAGGACTAGCAGCACCATCGAATCTTGCTGTCTCCTCACCATCTGCTTTACCACCACCATCTCTCCCTCAGTCATCACAAACAGCTAAATCACATTAAATTGAAGAGTGACACTGGTAAGTTATAGCCCATCGGTATGTGATTGAGGACTGAGACCTCACTTCAAAAGTGCCCTTCCCCAAGCGTCTGTCTGGAACGTGGTTGGCGTCCTCTCTGGACTGAATAGGCATAGGGTGAGGTTGCAAGGATGGTGCATACCCATCTGTATTCATCCTGAAGTCCAGTAGTAAAATCTGTGAAATTGACGGATTATGCTGAGAATAATATCAGCGAGGACAATAAATCTCAACTTCAGCTCTCATAAAATGTGTTTCTGGGAAGGTCATGATTCATGGGCAGATGCACACACAGACGTCATGAGCGAAAGGAAATAGAACTCATAACCTCTGCCTTCAACACCGAAGTATGCTTGGAGCTCCCCCAGCCATTCTGGAGCACTGTGTTAGGTGCCAGCTTTCTCTTCTTTGCCTCTCTGATTTGCTTATTCCTGCTGTGTGTCGTGTGTTGGTGAGGAAGAGGCAGGAGATGGTTAGGTGCAGGCACTGGAGAGTCTGTCTCACCAAGCAATGTTGGCATGTAGACTTGGTATACCGTGTGGGACAGCAGTATCAGAAGAAATGTGGCTGGAGTTGGACAGGTGTCCCTGACTGTAAGAAAGGTGAGAGCATGAAGAGGGCCTGGCTGTACCTGTGGAGTCCATTCGCATTTTCTGTCCAAAGAACTCACACGGTGCCACATCTCCAAATTTTCTGCCCAGCCTGGTGCTGGCTTCCTTCATCTCCAGCTCTATCTCTGTCTCTCAGTCTCTGACTCTTTGTGTGTCCCTCTCTGTCTCTGTCTGTCTGTCTCTCTCTCTCTCTCATCATCTTCCTCCTCTTCCTCCCTCCTTTCCCCTCTCTCCTCCCCTTCTCCTCTCCAACTACCCCAAACCAGGAACCTGCTTGTCAGCCCCACTTTAACTTAGTGTGCAGGTGAACCCTCTTCTTGTGCCCTGCAGGCCATCACTGTCGAAGAATTGCCTGGCACCTGACTTGCTTTGTGCATCTTTGTGGTTTTCACAGAGATAGCTTTCATTGCTGGGCACACCTGTAATCCTAGCTACTCAGAAGGCTGAGATTTGGTGAATCAAGATTGGAAGCTAGCCCAGACAGAAAAGTTCATAAGATTCCATCTCCACTTAGCAAAATGCTTGTCATGAGCAAGGTCCTGAGTTCAAGTCCTGGTGCCAACACATGCACACACTCATGCACACATGTGCACACACCCACACACAGAGAAATAGCCTTCATTGCTTTTGTTTACTTTCTGTTGATTATTGACAATGTTGAAATTTTTTAATGGCTACTATTCATTTCATTTTGAACTGAATTTTGCTTCTGCTTGCTTTATACATTTTTCCATTTTATCTTTTAGTTTACCTGTTTTATTTTTGTGTTTTAAAAATAAGTTGAAGTGGGCTGGGAATATGGCTTAGTGGTAAAGTGCTTGCCTCCTATATGTGAAGCTCTGGGTTCAATTCCTTAGCACCACATATATAGAAAAAGCCGGAAGTGGCGCTGTGGTTCAAGTGGTAGAGTGCTAGCCTTGTGCAAAAAAGAAGCCAGGGACAGTGCTCAGGCTCAGTCCAAGCCCCAGGACTGGCAAAAAACAAAACAAAAAAATAAGTTGAAGTAATATGTATTAGCTTCCTTTGGTATTTTGTTTTGTTTCTACATTTAGTAATTGGAAATGTATTTACCTAAATTTTGTGTTATGCTCAATTTTTAAAATTTTATTTCTTTAGCATATATTCACATGTTATGTTTAAAATAGTCATAATGTGTAATATACAACTTTTTTTTTAATTTGACCTTTCCTTCGTATTTCCTTTTTCCTTTGTGTCTCTTTTTGGTAACACTTGGGACTGAATTCAAGGCCTTGCTAGGTAGGTGCTTTACCATTTGAGTCACATCCTCAGCACCTTCTTTCTCTCTTTTTTTCATATATATTAATAACTTAATACATTTCTTTTCTTTTTTGTTGTTTTTCTGAGACTGGTGTCTGTCTTGCCATGATTGGTCTCCAACTCCAAGCAGTCCTCCTGCCTTAGCCTCCCAAAACCTTGGATTCCATTCTACATGGTTTTCTGTATTTTGCTTTTCAACAGTATCTATTACAAAAAAAAAAAAAAAAAAAAAAAAAACTTGCCCCTACATCTAAAGCTCTGATTCATGGTGCAATTTTCTATGCCATGGGATATTAAAGTCTTTATTTCATAATTTCTTTGCCATTAAAAGATTGAACTGAAATTTTATATTGCCACATAGTTTGAGACAGGATCTAATCTTTTAATAGCTAGCTAATATTTCTTTGATGTGTTTTGAGTTCTGTGTCCTTCTCTTGACTTAAAACTCCCATTTATTACATATTAACCATTTTTATCGACTGTGGTCTCTGGAAGTTCTCTACTTCATACAGATGTCTGCTTTTTATTGCTGATTTTGTTCAATATTATTTTAAAACTTTTTAAAACAGTACTAGGGCTTGAAATCAGAACCTCATGCTTGCTAGGCAGGTGCTCCAGTACTTGAGCCATGTCCACCCCATCCCTTTTGCTTCAGTTACTTTTCAAGATGGGAAGGGCTGGCCTTGCACTGTGATCCTCCTACTGACACCTCATGCATCACTGGGATTACAGGAATGAACTGCCATACCCAGCTTGTTTGTTGAAGTGAGGTCTAGTTAGCTTTTTGCATAGACTGGCCTTGACAGGCAGTCTTCCTGATCTCCACCTCCTAAGTAGCCAGGATTACTGACCCAAACCATGGTACTGAACTCTAAATCTTTTTATGCTGATAAAATTTTAGGCTTACAAAGACAATTGCAAGTGAGTTCTGGTATTCCCTTCACCCAATTCCCCAATGTTATCATCTTCCATGTCCATTGTACATCTATGAAAACTAAGAAGTATTGCCTAGAGACTTTAGCTTTCTTGATTTTTCTCCAAAAGCCCCCACCCCTTTTTTTTTTTTTTTTTTTGCCTTTCCTTGTTTCATGGTGTTACCATCTTAACTGTTGAGTTTGTGGCTCCAGCTCCACCTACTAGCAAAAGGGTTGCCAACACAATTGTGGATATATGTTAAAAAAAAAAAAACTAGTGCAAAATTATGCATATAAGTTGGATAGATACTTTGAGCTATGCAAATTATCTGTCCTTAGAATATCCTTGACGGTTTTTCTGCTCGTGTCATCACTCATTAGTAGATTCTGTCCACAGCAACAGTTCTGTGGAGTTGCAGTAGTCATTTTCCACTTTCCACATGAGTATTAATTTAGAATTATCCCATAAGGAAGATTTTCTTGCCTTCCACTTCAATTATTTATTATTGAATCATTATTTATAAATATATGGGCTTTGAGTCATTGGTCACTGACAGGATAAGTCCTTCGTATTTCTTTTTTCTTTTTACACCAATTTTTGGAGCTTTTATTATTTTGTTCAATATTTTTTATAAGCTCCATGGTATTTATTTTCCATATTCAGAAAGTTCAACTGGGATGCACTTTAGACTTTGGTTAAATCTTACATTGGAATCTGGAAAGAAATAATATCTTTATGATCCAATCATTCTCCCATTTTAGCACGGCGTGTGGCAAGCCTTTCCATTTTTCAATTATTCTCTTGAGACCCTTCTGGCTTCTCCATGCTAACAGCAAATGACTATGTTAGACACCATTTATTCCAAAATTGACATACACAGACCTATAACTTCTCTCCACCCTGTCTGGGCTTGCAAGCACTTCAAAATGCTGCATTTGGAAATATATGCCTTTGCTATGTAGTCTTAAATTTACTGACTTTAAATTACTATACCATAAATATTTAGCTTATAGCTTTTTAAAATTTGTTCTACATTTTTCTTTCTTCCCCTTCTAGGTCAAGTTCTAGTTTCTGTTGTTGATAGGACAGAACAACATGCTCTTCCCAGATTTGTAGAGCTAGTTCCATTACTGCCTGGGTCTTGTTATTACCTCAAGTGGATATGACTTGATAAGTAGATGATAGCTGGGGCATAGATGTGGCTTCCCTTGCCCAGCTCTTCTGCTGACCAGCCTGCCATTCTATCTTATATTTTTCTACCCTATATCCTAGCATGAGTTTGGAACATTGTAGCCTTGTGCACCAATTTTATAAGGGAATGTAGAAATTCTCTTTTCTTACTTTTTAAAAAATCCCTGTTCTATAGTTCTTAGTCAACTTAGAATCTGTGTAAACACACACACACACACACACACACACACACACACACACACACACACTTTGTTCCTGTTATTCATTAATAAATTTTCTTTCTGTGTTCTTGGCTCCAATTAGTTGCTATCCTTTATTTCTTTTTTTAAGTGAATCACTTTTTCCCTGTCATCACAAACCAAATGATTCATAAAGCACAGAAGTGCTCAAAATTTCACATCTGGATCACGCGGCTTGTCCATGCCTCAGAAGACTCTTCTTTATTTGCAGCTCCTTATACAGACCTACAGAAGAGCAAAAGCTCAAGTTTTTCGTGGCTTAACAGACTTGTCATATAAAGCTCATGACTTCTGTTGACATGTTTCCTCTAAGTTTCTTTTCATAATAACCCCTCCATCCCACTCATCCTAACCAAACTATCCCAAACTCAGATTTTTGTACATCAAAAAGTAGTTTTTCACAAAGCCTTCTTATTTTTATACTGCAGGCTAAAACACAGCTGAAAGCAATTGAGTGAAGGAGGACATAGATGCAGATGATAAAATCAGAGACATTACTGGTTTATGAGACACTGTTGTCTAACTCATATTAAATAGCTGGAAGTAGTATTTTATCAACATAACATGCTCACTTTTTTGTGGTAACTTTACATGAGAACTTTTGTAATGTATCTCTACTTTTCTTTGGAATATAGCACATATAAATTCTCTTTCAGTGTCACTACAAGGCTATAATTTAAACCATAAATTCCTGTTCCTTGACCCTTAGAGTCTAATGAATTGCATAATCTTTGTTTTTAATTTTCAAACTGACTTCCATGCATTGATCAGTAGGTTTCACCAAGCAGGAAATTGGGGGTGAGGGGGTGGAGCCATTGCATGTGGGTCTTTCTCGTGGAAGAGGATCCCTATTTCTGGGCACTGGTGGCTCACACCTGTAATCCTAGCTACTGAGAATCATGGTTCAAAAAGCTAACGCTGGGAGAAAAATCCATGTGGCTCTTATTTATAATTAACCATCCCAAAACACAAAGTGGAACTGTGGCTCAAAATGGTACAGCACTATCCTTGAGCACAAAGGAAGCCCAGAGATTAGGGCCCAAGTCTTGATATCAAACCCCATGACCTACATTAAAAAAATAATAATAATAAATCCGGGTGCAGGGGCTGGCATTGGCCCAGTGGCAAGAATTCCCAGCTCATGCTTCCTGTCCTCTGGTTCTTTCTGCCCTTGCCTGGAGGCCCTGTCTCACAAAAAATGAGTCCCCCTCCCTCCAGATCTTAATGGCGTCTACCCCATTTCCATGCACTCTCCTCCAGCTGCAACACTTGTCATTTCTTGAAAGCTCTAAGCAGAGCTCTCTACGGACAGCTGGTATCTTCTAAGAGGGAAAGACAGCTTGTTGACTTCCATCTCTTAAGTTGCTCTGACCTCGTAGTTGGGAGTCTTCCTTCTTTTCCTTTTTGCTGCCAGTGTGTTTCTTTTCTATGCTTTTTCTCTTTTGGCTTTTTATTTCAAAATAATTACTAAACATCATAGGAAGTTGCAAAAACTGTCCAGAAGGGTCCCAAGTGCCCGCGCCCCAGTGGTAGTGTTGCACATGACTATTGTCCACTACCAGATCTAGATTGACCTGGGGTAGTGTGTGCAGCTCTAGGTCACTTTCCAGCATGTATGGATGTGTATAATCAACAATGAAGCCACAAGGCCAATTCTGGTCACTCAGCCTGGCAACCACCAGGCTGTTCCAATCTATAATTTTGTCAGCACTATGTATTTTGAGAGCACTATGTATGTGACCTTTGAGTGTGGCTTGATTTTTCAGTCACCCATTCAAGCCGCGTGTGTGTGTGTGTGTGTGTGTGTGTGTGTGTGTGTGTATTGTGTACATCTTTATCTGTTTCTTGGCTCTGCTATGTGATATTCTCCAGAGTGCCTGTGATAGCTTGTCTTTGTCTTTTTTTGTGTGTTCTTTCCTGGATTTTGATTATTACATATGAAGCTGCTATGAACGTTTTTGTGTGGGTGTTTGTATATTTACACATTTTTATCTCTCTGGAATAAATTCCCAGGAGAACTGGGTGTTGCTGGGTCAAATGATAAGGATATGTTTAGCTTTTTTTTTTTTTTTTTGCCACTCCCGGGGCTTGAACTCAGAGCCTGAGCACTGAGCACTGTTCCTGGCTTCTTTTTGCTCAAGGCTAGCACTCTGCCAACTTGAGCCACAGCGCCACTTCTGGCCTTTTCTATATATATGGTGCTGAGGAATCGAACCTAAGGCTTCATGTACTAGGCAAGCACTCTTGCCACTAGGCCATATTCCCATGTTTAACTTCTTAAGAAGCTGGTAAGCTGTTTTCCATAGTGGCTATGCATTCCCATTCACACCAGCAGCCTGTGAAGATCTGTGGTTTCTCTGAATTTACAGTACATGCATACAGGTAGGATGCATATTGGTATACATGTATTTTTTTCTCATAATAGGACTTGAACTTGCTTAACTTGCTGGCTCATCTGGTTTACTACAATTTAAGCCACATCTCCAGTTCAGCTTTTTGCTGGTTAGTTGTAGCCTCCTTTGTAACTAGGATTATAGTTGTGAACCACCAGTGCCCAACTGCATTGCTCTTTTTTAGTTGCTTTAGTAGCTGTGTAGTAAGATTCCCTCATGGTTTTAGTGACTACAGGTCCTGAGCATCTTTTCATGATCTCATTTGCATATTTGGTAAAATCCTTCTTTTTGTCCTTTTTACATTTTCCAACTGGAATGTTTCTGCATTAACTTTTGAGAGTTCTTTATATTCTAAATAGATGTCAATTAGCAGATTTGTATTTTGCCAGTACTTTCTTCCAGTCTATATTTGCCTTTTCTTCTTCCTATGGGTCTTTCATAAGAAAATAAGAAATGAAATCTAATCTGCTGATTTAGTTTTTATTTATGAATCATGCTTTTGGTATCATGTCTAAGAACTTCATATCAAGCCCCAGGTCCTATGGAAATTCTCTCAAGTTTTCTTCTAAAATTTTACAGTTTGACTTTTGACATAAATCTATGATCCATTGTGAATTTCTTTTTGTGAGGTACATGGCTGCTAGGCTGAGGTTAATTGTCTTTCCCTGTGGATGTACAATTTCTTAAGTGCTTCTGTTGAACATTCCTTTTCCCAATGACTTGTTTTTGAACTTTTATTAAAAATTACTTGTGCTGGGTGCTGGTGGCTCATGCCTGTAATTCTAGCTACTCAGGATGCTGAGCTCTAAGGATTACAGTTCAAAGAAAGCCCAGACAGGAAAGTCCATGAGACTCTTATCTCCTATTAACCACCTACAAACCAGAAGTGGAACTGTGAGTCAAAGTGGTAGAGCACTAACTAGCTTTCAGCAAAAAATTTCAATGATAGCACCTAGGCCCTGAATGGCCAACCCCCAAAAAATTATTTGCCTTTACTGAGTGGTTTCTGGGTCCTCTAGTTTATCCATTGAAAAAAAAATATATATATATATATCTTTCTGTCTGCCAAGACCACACCATCGTAATTACTACAACTACATAATATATTTGAACATTTGTTAAAACAGTTCTTCTACTTTTTTTCCAAAATACTACTATTTTCTCCAAAATAATTTTAGCTATTCTGATTCCTTTAACTTTCCATATTGAGTTCTAGGACATTCTTCTCTATATAACAAAAAAATGTTGCTGAGGTGTTGTTGTTTTTTAATAGGAATTACTTAAACCTTTAGACCTGCTTGGAGAGAACGTATAATTTTTGCTTTATTGAGTGTTTTAGTCCATGAAGTTGGTATTTTTTTTCACTAGAACTCCAAATTTCCCTCGGTATTTTTATATGTTTTAGTGGTGGTTTTCATGTGTGTTGCAGTTATGTAGAAATTGAAATGGGAGTGGTAGGATTGGGAGATGGTGGTCAAAGGACATAAAATTCAGTCAGGAAGAAAAGCTCAAGATTTCTGTGACACATCATTGTGCTTGAAATTACTAAGACAGCAGATTTCAAGCATTCTCATACAAGGTAAGTAAGTGAGGTCATGTGGATGTTAATTAGTTTGGTTTAGCCACCTCATGATGTATACACATATCAAAACATCATGTACATCATAAAATACAAATTATTTGACATTAAAAATAAATTTGTGATACATAAGCTACTTTAAAACAAAAGAAATAGAAGTATTTTGTTGCATCCCCAAACTCTTGCTGTGAGTGTGACCATCACTGTTTTGCTGACTTCTTGATGCTTTCTATGTTACATTAGTTGTCTGCAGATGGAGAAGTTTTCTTTCTTCCCTTCTGACTTGTATACCTTCACATTGGTGCTCAGAGTCTCTCCTTTTGGAGCAAGGGTAACCTTTTTTTGGTTGATCCCCAAGCAATCTAGTTGTGGCTTCCTCAGTGTGTGGCCCCTATGAGCTCTTCCAGGATCACCTGGTGCCTTTGCCTTCCCAGACTCATAACTAATCATTTCTCCAAAGGAGTCAGCTCTTGTTTGCAGGAAATGGCATCTAAACACCACAGATGGGTACCGAGGATCAGACGCAGCACCTTTAGCCACTGGTCCTCACTGGACCATAGTAACCTGCCTGATACTCTCCTCTCTGCTGGCTGGTAGATGACCCTGGAAGCACGCTCATGCTTCTTTGTTAGATGAACAAGTGAATGGACAGGCATGTATGGCTTCTTTTTATTCTGTTCACAATTTATGCTTGATTCATTTTAGCCATTTTGGTTCAGTGTGGCTTGTTAACTGCTGCTTGTGAGGCACTCAAACCACAGGTTGAGAAATGTGGCCAGGGACTTAGAACAAATGCATCACAACATAAGGAACAGCATGGCTCAGCTCTCCAGGAAGACAAAATGGAGGTACTTACAGATTAGGTCTCTGTGTCACGTTTGTCATGGCAGTGAACTGCAGCACCATCAGCCATGGTACGAAATGGTGACCTGGGGAAAGCAGCTACATCCTTTTATCTCTGTGTCCATTTTCTAGAGGTGTTCAGCACTGAGAGTCCTCTTCCAGATATGCTTGCTGCCTGCTTTTTTCAGTGTGTTGTCAGCACCTAATGTGCTCAGTATATCTGGACTTTCTCAAGCAGGCCCTCTTTAAATTAGCTATATCTATATTTGGAGAGTATTACAACTCACATAGCAAAGCCAAAGTCGCCTGTTTATTTTCTCATTTTAGATACTTCCTAAATGTTCAAAACAAAGGCTTTTATAAAGTGTTTCCTGGGAAACTCCAAATCCGTAGCTCTTGAGGAAGAATGTGCCTTCCATTAAAGGAAACTGCTGCCATTACAGTGACTGAAACCAGAGCTGATGGTGTTACCTGGTAGGGAAGATCACTTAACAGCAGAAACAAGGCCTGAGTGGGGGACCTGTCGGTTAGGAAAGGGAGTCCCTCACTTCCAACTCATACAACTAGAGGGGTTCAGCCTCCCTGCTGGAGCTGGTGAATGGGGTGCAGGTGTCCTCCTGGCACAGGCAGTATCCAGGCCTTCCTTAAACCTGCTGGCACAGTTTCCACACCACATGCCATTGCCAGTTTTTTCTCCATCAGTGTCACATGGCAGGCACTGGCCGAGGCCCAGGGAGTCAGGTGTGAGTCCTGAGAAAGGGGATGAAGTCCCCAGGATGCTGAACTGCTGGGTACCCAGACAGAGGTTTGCACAGTGACTGTTCCTGAGGATAGAGGCCTGGAGGGAAGATGCACCTGGGTCATGTAGGCACCAAGTGAGTGGGTCAAGTGTCTTCATTCCTTACTTTTGGGGGGTTCCTGCTAAGTCTCAGCTTCCTGTGTGTAACATGGAAATGAACTCTATAGCGACATGATGGATATTGTGCAAATCACTTTTCATATTGTGTCAGATAGTTCACATGCCTATACTAAGGTGAGTACTTCCATTTGGAAGACAAAGAGCTTGGAGTTATGCCAGCAGCCAAGCAGCTTTCAGAGTGCCACCATGTCCTATGGCTACGAAGGACCCGAAAGGGGCTCCTTGCAGGTGTTTTTGCATCCAAACCTTGTGTGTCAGCCATTGGCTTCTTTGGGGGAATTTGAGTCTTGAGGGTTGCTGTGAGGATGGCCAGATACTGACAAAGCACCTAGCAACCTGCCAGGTGTTCAGAAAGCCTAGTCCTATTCATCACTGGAAATTGGATATTTCAGAAGAGTTGTGCTGAGAGGGAGGTTGAAAGGGAGCTTGAAAAGGGTTCTTTCTGAGAAGCTGAAATGACCCCCTGGAGGTAGAGGCACATGAATGGCTGGAGAGTCAGACTTCCAGAAGATAGGCCTGAAGTAGGGGGGTTTTAGCCACAGAACCCTGAAGGAATTTCAGGGTCTGTCTCCAGCTCTGGTCAGTGTTCATCTACACTAGCAAGCAGATCCTGGGAGTCATCTCAAGGACAGCCCAGCATGAAGCATGCAGGGCCTTCTAGTCTCAACCCAGCCTGCAGAAGGGACATTCCCATTCTTACTTGAAGAGAAGTTGTCTTCACATTTAACCAAGAATGAAGAGAGCCTTCCTGAAGTTTGAGCTTAGGGAAGAACTCTCATCCTTGTTTCTAAATTAGTTTCCACTTTGCAGATAATTCCCTGTTGCCCTGTGTGCCTTCACCAGGGTGGGTCCTTGTCCTTGAGAACAGTGGCCTCGCAGATGGCATGGTACAGCAAAAGGCTCAGGGAGCACTGAGATACACACATGTACATCTATCACAGCAGCTCTCAGAAAGGAAAAACTGTGAGAAGAAAATTGGACTTGCTTCTAGACTTGTTTGTATCTTCATTGTTGACAGCTGTGTGTGGCATGTGACACATGCTCCTGCGGTTCGGGATACCCTCCCCATCAAGGACGCACGGTGAGGGCCCACCATTGCCAGATCACCTGTCACACTTGAAACCTGAGTCAGCCTTGGCCATCCAGGTGCTCCCATCTCCCTGGGCACAGCTCTGTCACTTAGTAATCAAAAGAAGTTTAACAAAAGAATGAATGCATGGCAATAATTATGCTCCTTCAAAGAGAAGCCAGTGCCAAGACAGACGTGAAAGGTGGAGAGCATTAAAAAGGCAATTTTCTCTGCTCATCCTTTCTGAGTAGTCCTCTGCGATGATTTGCTTTTAGAGAAGAGCAGGCTCTTTCACAGTGGCTGCTCCTGATGCTTGATCCCACTGTGAGACCATAATCCCATGCAGATAGAATCCCATGGAGCTCAAGTCAAGTGCTCTCTTGGCCCCAACTCCTTTATCTGTATAGGAAGAAAGACTCTCTTATACCTTGTTCAGAAGAAAGGAAGATGTAGAGAGAAACTGGCTGTAAGTATGACTTGCCAGCCTCTGGCTGTCCTGCCTGGGCCCACAATGTTAGGGTACCAAGAGTTCACTTGCCAGAACTACAGGTATGAATGACCATGAGGTCCTACACTGAGCTCTTCCATCTACTGGGTTGGTAGCCAGTTGGTGGTAGGTGTGTGTGTGTGTGTGTGTGTGCGCGTGCGTGCATGCATGCACCAGTACTGGGTCTTGAACTCAGAACCTGGGAGCAGTCCCTTGGCATTTTTGCACTCAAGGCTAGTGCTCTACCAGTTAAGTCACAGCTCTGCTTCCAGCTTTTTGGTGTGGTTAATTAGAGATAAGAGTCTCACAGATGTGCTGGGAATATGGCCTAGTGGCAAGAGTGCTTGCCTCCTACACATGAAGCTCTGGGTTCGATTCCCCAGCACCACATATATGGAAAACGGCCAGAAGGGGCGCTGTGGCTCAGGTGGCAGAGTGCTAGCCTTGAGCAAAAAGAAGCCAGGGACAGTGCTCAGGCCCTGAGTCCAAGGCCCAGGACTGGCAAAAAAAAAAAAAAAAAGAGTCTCACAGAATTTCCTGGCTGGACTGATTTTGAACTGTGATCTTCAAATCTCAGCCTCCCATGTTGCTAGGATTGGAGTCATGAGCCATTGGTGTGTTCTGTTAGCGTGGTGGAAAGTGTCTTATTTAGGCATGGCCATAGTCATTTTATTTTGGACTACGTTATTCACCATTTTTCTTCTATCTGTGTTTAAAAATGAACTCATTCCCACTTTGTCCACAGCTCTCAGAGTATTTCAAAGAGAGGGGGTGTCAAGAGCAGTCCCCATCGGGAGAGGTTCTCTTTGATGCCTTTCTCCTATTTGGAAATCTGTCATCTTTTTAGTAGTTCCTAGTATGAGTGAATTTCACACTCTGGATAAGCCTCATTGTTTAAGGACCTAACAGACCTAAAGACATGTATTCCACACGTTTTTTATTAAGTCTTGTTTTTTTCTTCTTAACCTTTTTTTAAGCAGAAAAAAATCTTGGCTGGAAATTTTGATGCTAGACTTTAGTTGTATATACTCCTTCATCTGCCATCCTCTCACAGAGGACCCAGCAGAAACTGGGCATGGCCATTTATTTATGCCCTGTGCTAGAATAACTATTTATAATAAAATAAAAAGCCTGGATCTGTACAAATGGACCTATATACTTGTTCTGAGCCAAATACCCTGATGAAATAAATCCTTCTCCATTATATCCACAGTGAGGCTGTTGTTTCCTCCTTTCTTCTCCATCCTCCTCCTGGATATGCTGTTCCTAGAGGAAGGGCCAGCTCTGCATATGACCCAGGAACACAAGTCCAGGAAGGCCAGGACCAGGTCTCTGCATCAGGTCTTTGTGCCTTGGCTTCTGAGTAGGTGGCTGTGTTTCAGGTGGCCTTACAGCCTTCGGTCATTCAATAATAATCCAAAGCCTGGCTTTGTTTGTACAGAAGTCTGTTAGCTCAAATTCTGGACAACATTTAGTAGGTTAGTCCCAAGTCAGCCAGCTGACAACACTTGTAGCTTTGTCATTTGTTGTTCACATTCTCCACCCCTGATGAACCACAGTCAGGCCTGGCCAATGCCAAGGGTGTAGCTTAGAGCAGCTTCATCTACATCCTTGCCTGACTTAATGATAGTATCGTTGTACCTCCTTTATAGACAAGTTGGAGAGTACAAGATCAGGGACAAATCTGAATTCTCTTCCATTGCTCCATCCAGGGCATACAGTGTGCTCACTTTGATGACCTCTGTTAACAGAGCATATTGTAATAACTCTGTCTAGACTGGTTTATAGTATAACTTCCTGTCAACTGTAATCATCTTGTTCTGGCAGGAAAAGTGTCTGCTCTGTAAACCATGTTCGATTTTAACATAAGGCAGGCTGTCTTCTGTGCTGACAACCAGGCATCTCCGGAAGCTGGGCTTAGAGAAGATGAACAAACCTGAGCTCAGGTCCCTTTCTGCCTTAATTAACAACCAGCCATGTGCACCTAGAGGGGGGAAAGGGGAGGTCACATTCCACCCTGCCACTCTCCCAGTGGTCTACCACTGTGAGATGCTTAGCCAGTGCCCATGCTCCTGGGCATGTCTTAGGCCAGGCCCAAGTTCAGAAGATTGGGTGCGCTTCACACCCTGGAAGAGCCTTGTCCAGAGCCCCGGTGAGACTTATGGTCAGGTGGATCTGTAGAAATGAAGATGGCTCTTCCTTCCATGCCACCTACAGAAGCATTCGCTCCCTCCTGACCCATTGCCATCTTTCAGGTTGGAGAACTGCTCTGTCTGCTCAGCTTGATATCCCTTCAGGGTTCATTTTTGGAACAGCTGTCACTAGGAAGATAGTGTGTCACACCTGCATGCTTTGTAGTGTGTTGGCTGCCTATTTGGCTTGTGTCTTGCTCTAAAACTCTACAAAATGTACAGATAAGCTTCACACACATGCACAGCTTCACACTACTGCCATTTATCTCTTCACACCTTTGGATCTGTTCTTCCTAGGAAATAATCTCCTGGGTTCAAACCATATTTGTGCCTTCTCTGGACTGTGTTCTGTATGGCTTTCTACAAATATTTATTCAATGGCCAAAATACTTTCTCCTTCCTTAGGTCTGCTCATAAAGAAATACTCAAAGAAAAATCTGTGATTATGAATACGTGGATATTTTCTTTATTCCTGCCTTTGATAGTATTTGCATACTATTTATGAGGCTTGTGCTTGAAAGTTGAAGACTGCGGTGAATAAAGTAAGACCTCTTATTTGGATATTTTCAAGCCCAAAACACTTCACTTTATAATTCTACCCTACAACTTGCCTCTACCTATATCTGCAACTAAGAGGTGATAATACAGAATTGGACAGAGGCAAATGCATATAAATATTATTGTATCTTTTCCTTATTCTTGCCACTATAACAGTAAAGTAACACTGCATGGACAAAGTTCCCTGCATATACCACATTGAAGGCACCAGTTTTGCAAGGCACCAGTAACTATGGTAAGGAACTGATGGGGGCTTCCCTATGTCTATCATCCTCCCTCTTTAAGATGTTTTGTGTGTCCTTCATTGAGGAACCAAAGCTCTTAAGTTCACTGGCATATTTCTCCTGGGACCCAGATTTGCTGCATATAGTAGCAACACACTGAAATCTCTTACCCAGGACTTGCTGTGATCTGTCTTGAGGAGGACTCATTTATTCTGTTGGTAAGTACAGCTTATCAATTTCCACTGTCTGTTCCCTCACACAGTGTGTATATGTGTGTGCACGTGTGTGTGTGTGTGTGTGTGTGTGTGTGTGTGTGTGTGTTTTGCTGGGGATGGGACCTGGAACCTAAGGCCTCACATATGCTGACCAAGAGCTCTACCACAGAGCTACCCCTTGGCCCCCTCACTTGCTTTTAATGTTCTTTCTCCACTGAGAACCAATGGACAGCAACAGTATTTCCCTCCTCACTATGCATGTCCCTCTGTTGCACTTACCTGGTATCCAGAGACTCATACAGAGTCATGACTACTTGGAAGCTATGTTAGTTCTAGTAATTATATACCCAAGGCCAGGTCATCAATTCTGAAGTTGTCTGCCTTGAGCTTGCAACTAAACTGTGATGCTTGAGATTCACATATTCTGTAGTCTTGGATGTGTTAGAATCAAGAGAAGAATAATCAGAAGCCCTTAGAAATTTTCTTCTAGGAATCATCTACTAAACTACTGCACTTTATTTGTCTGTGAATCTCAGCAGTTGAGGAATAGATTGATTTCTCTCTTGGGAAACTTCCTGTGCTCATAGTTAGTACCCTGTCACTCTCACCAGTGCTTGGTGGCTCTGGCCACAAATTCAGCTTCCTGAGTTGCAGTTCAGTTCAGTAGGCTAAGGTTTTCCTCTGTTTTATGATTGACCCATGGAATTAGAAGTTCAAATTTTAAGGTTTTAATTTTTAAAGTAAAATTTTGATAAAGGCTAAGGATATAATTTTATATAAAACACACATATATGTACTTAATAAACTTAAATGAAAATCTCTGAATGAACATTATTATTATTTACTTCTAGAGTCAATGTAAGTTTTAAATGAATTCTCTGGTCTTAAGTTACAATATACCCAAATAATTCCTCTTATGGTGCCATAATTACTTAGCATGTTTTTGGTATTCCTTTTGCATTGCTCTTATGATAATAAATTAATGCCCCTTTATTGGAAAAATAGTAAGAAAAAATTTGGTGCAGACTTCTAAAGAAAGTATCTTGTATTTTTTAACCTATCAAAGAGTAAAAGGAGCCAGAAAGATTTTGATAGGAAAAAATAATAGCTTTTAGATAATTTGATTTTCATTTAACTAGTATACTCCAAATATGTAGCATTTAGGGGGGTATCTGAGCAACATATAAATTTTCTTCATGAATTTTTACTTAAACATGTACATAAATTAAAAACTAACAAAGATAAAAATCCTCATAGATCTAAAATTTAATGTTTTGTTTTTATGTACTTTCTAATTTTCAGTACCATTGGAACCATGTAATAAGTAATCTAGAGAATCAATGGTTTAAAAGGTTAATTTTGAGAAATACTATTGAAATTACTATGGCACAAATCAGATGATAGAGTAAAAGATTATATATGCCATTTTTTAGTTATCCTATTAAATGTGTAGCTTTGTGTGTAGTAAATGTTCATATTTAGGTGCCAATGTAACATATGCTAAAATAAAATGGAACCATTTCTATGGTTCTATAAAAAGAACTTATAAAAGAAACCATAAATAATTATAGTAAAACTCTTTGAAATAATTTTATGGCAGTGAAAATTGAAAACTTCCTGCTAGGGAAATTTCCTTAAATGAAACATGAAATAAGCTAGCCATAGAGACCTAAAGTGGAATATGTCCTGTGGGAACTCTGAGTGAGCAGTCACTCCTTAAGATAATTTTACACCATATATAAAAACCAAGCGTTTTTGAAAAAGCTCTCCAAAAGTAAGAGGAAGGAATAGGTTGTTATTCCATTGAATGTCACATGAGCAACCACACTGTTCGCACAGCTGACTGGAAGGGCTCTATGTAGGATCAGAGACAGAGGTATTCCCATGTTACCCTTTGGGTATCTGTCCTGCAGGTTTGGGAACCAGGAACCCCAGCTAAATGTTGCCTTGATGTTCAGAAAGCACAATTGGGCATTCTCCATGCCCAATTCACCAGCCAGAAAAATGGTTTAGTCAAAGATGCATTTTTACTTTTGACAAGCTCTACATCCCTCTCACCTGCTTAATTAGCCAAAGAACCACAAAGGGGCAAAGGACATGTAGGGCCCCATGTCAGTGAAAGGTGGCTTAAACTGGTGCTCACCATGTCTTTAAATGATTTCTTATTTGGAAATAAGGAGCATGGTGGCAGCATCTCCAGGTGGGAGGATGTGAGCTTGGCAGACAGCTATGTCTCACAGAAAGGGTGGCTAGAATGAGTCTTAGGTTCTTTCCCTGCTGGAACTGGCACAGGAGGAAGACTTGGTCATGACCAAATGGTTAACTGGTTGGTTTGTACTCCTAGGGTGTGGATTGAGCACAGCTGAGGATGGGAGAATTGGTGAAGGAGTCAGCACTGTGTCCTCCTTCTTCCCACCAGTGTGAAGACATGGATGGAGGCTCTGAGGAGGCTGCCTGAAGTAGACAGAATCACAACAGATGCCTTTGCTCTGGGCCAGGGTTTTGGTCTCCTTAGAAAGTTTGGGGTCACTGCATAATCACATAGCTTTGCCTGAAAGAAGAGGCAGCTTCTCTGAAAGTTCTAAGGGGCCTTCATTTGAGTTTTCAGAGGGACCTCTAAGTGTTAGCAGTCTCTAGATGTTCAGAATCATCTTCCACACAGTCCAGGATTGGTTCAGGGGTGGAGGCATTGGGAATGCTCATACCCTTCTATCCACAGGTTGCTGATATACAGAGAACGCTCAGCCTGAAGTCTGCCTGTGTGTATTCATTGTTCGTTCACATGATTTTAGAACTCTAGACATTGCTATGTAGTTGCCTTAATAAATTAATTCTGTCATACAAGTGGGTGGCTTTGACATTGTGTCTGCTTCCCTGAAACAGAGCCATCACGCTGGAGAATCAGCTAGTGATCCTTGCCACCACAGACAGTGATGCCGGGGCATACTATGTGCAGGCTGTCAACGAGAAGAATGGAGAGAACAAGACCAGCCCGTTTGTTCATTTGAATATAGCAAGTAAGTTCCGTGATTCCAGACTCTCGTTTTAATAATAACTATCGTCTTTGGAGTAGGGGACAGGCACCTTGCAACAAGTCTCCTCTCTTTGGTTTATATCCTAGCTGTGGTTTAATATGGATCCAGCATCCATGGTTTGAAGACCTTCAGGGCCCAAGCTTCCTTGTAAATGGTTTGCAGAACATGTGAATGTGAATGATACTTTTGAGTACAAGATCTTACTTGCTTTTAAAAGTTTTTGCTTTTGTATATTATTAATGTGTATTTTTAACAGCAAAAATTGTTTGGCTCCATGAATTTTATTTGAGATAAAGTTAGGCATAGGTTACATTCCAACAATAACATCCATTATATGCTCTGTGTGGGCAGGTATATACCTCACAGATATGCATACACACATGTACTCACATATTCATATACACACATATGCATGTACATGCAGTTGTGTTGACCTTAGCAGTATCTAAGCATACTTACTTTTGCTACTTGAATTAGCTAAAAGCCTGGACTATGAAGAGTATATACCATAAAGCAGTTCTATACACAATTATTTTAGTTTGCAGAATCATTAAATGTTTGGACTTTGAAATTCTTTAAGAGAGTTAATTAGAGAAGAGAAAAACAACAGAAAAGCCAAAATCCTGAACTATGCTAGGTGCAAAGGTGCCTGTCAGAGGGTTTGCCATCCATTGTTGGCAGCATGACACCTTCTTATATGAAATGCTGTTGAGAAAATAGAGTTGGGAAGTTGTCATGGTGGATGGAGAATTTCACAATGTGGTCACGTCATGCTAGAGTGAATTATATTGATTTGTCTGTGCAGCAATGGATTTCATCTTCTTGAAAAGCACCTTGAAGGGATGGCTTTCCCCGCTGGGCTGTCTGGAAAAACCAGGAATGGGGTAGTAGTTTTGCCTCATGCTGCCCTTCAGGCCAGTTGCTTTAGCCCAGAAGAATTTACAAGGAGAATGTTTGTAGCAAATGCTGGGTGCTGGGTGTGTGGATTAACTGAGTGCATCCACACACCCCAACCACCTCCCAGCAAGTGATGGTCACAGCTGTGCTGTGGTCCTGCCATCCTAATTCCAAAGAACCAGACATGGGGCAGTGTTAGGCGTGGACCTAACTAAGCGTGAGGAGGGGAGGGCACAGGACTCAGTGCATCTTGCAAGACTATTTAAAGACCGTCAGAGGAGAAATGAATATGATTCATCAAGATGTTTTCAACAGTGATCACAAAGGACAGAAATTGTATTATCAAGGGGATTGTGATTATTTGGAATGATTTCCAAGTTTTACAACTAGAGTCATTTATTCTGTTTCGCAAATCTGATTTAGCACTCGATTATGATATAAATAGGATAATAACAGTCAAGATGGTACAATTCTGGGTCAGAAACGAGGAAATGGCCTTGGTCTGTTAGAAGAGGGGGAAAATTAGTTCCACAGAAGTTCTGGTTCCCATAGCCCTGACATTGCAAAGCTGCTAAATAGTTGGTACATAGCAGTCTCTTTGGGCTACTCTGACCTCCAGCAGAAAAAATAAAACTCATACAGTGAATTTGCAGAGTACTTTATGAATAGTGAGGCATTGGATAATTGGAATAAGCACATTATTTTTCATAATTTTAGTTTGACACAGCTAAACATATACTGGAAGCCACTCTAGATATTATGATTAACTGACTTGTATCCTGTTCCCTTGTACATTTTCCTCATTTCATCAACCCCAGGTAGGTATTAAAAAGTGAAATGTAATAATGTTGATGACACAACTCTCTTTAAGTTGTAGAAAAAAGTTTGCATTTCATTCCTGTCTGTATTCTTTGCTTTTTATGAAGAGTAGGCACAAGGTGAGAAAGAAGGAGGCTGAGGAAATGGCCTTATTTTAATTTTTAGGAGAAACTTCCTGTGTCATCCTGGATTTAGCTAAATGTTAAATGGGACCAATTATGCAATTCCCCAACGAAAGTTCTGTTTTGAAAATCTCTAAAGATCAGAAGCTGGAGTACATCTACAGAAACCCTGAAACTGTGTGGAAATGGGGAGCGACAGTCAGCTGGCAAGTGTGGTCCCTGGGCCCACTTTTTCCCTATACCCAGTATGGACTTAGTCTCAACACCCCTTCACCTGTGGCAGGACACAGTGTGCCTGCAGCCTCACACATCATTTTTCTCTCAGGTAGACTTTTTGTGAAACCGCCAAATGAGATTGATGAAAGTTTTTTATACCCTTGCCAGCCAACATTTCTGAAGAATCAAAAGACATTACAGCCAATTACTCTTTAAAGAAGATAAATTTTCCCTTGGTGTCCAGAGAATCAAGTAGGGAAATCTTTGTGTCATGACTGTGAGCAGGGTGCTGAGGTCACACTGTCATTAATTTAGAAGTGGAGTGTCACTGGTCCTATCTCTCCTTCCACTGTGAGTGCAGCTGGCATCAGCAAGGATGGGACTGGGGTAAGCCTTCCTCGGCATCTTAAGACAGTAATGTGCTATCACTCCAACAAGGGGAGAGAAGTCTCTAAAACTTTTCCAGTAGCTGATGGATATTTTGTCTGTGAGTGAAACTTAATGGGAAGTAAAGGATGAAGATGGTCTGGCTCAAAAATAAAGATGTAAAAGTGGGAATATTAGAAGTGGGAGCCAGTTCTGTACCATATCCTGCTGCTTTGGATGGGTTTATGGATGGTGTGGCTGCCTTATGAATGGGGAGGAAGGCAATACACCACAGCCAGCCTGGGTACCCTACCTGGAAGGCAAGGAATCTGAGTTCTCTATCCATCTCCACTCCCGACAAAGGCCAGAGCCTCACAGAGGCCCACTTACTTTGAATGAAGTTCACTGAAAACAGCCAGGAGATGTAAGAACATAGGTAGGACCATGATGCATCCTGCATGGATTTTCTATAGCTGGCTCAAGTGCACACCAGAAAAAGAGCAGGCTGAACTCACCTGAAAGTAGACATTGCCATTCTGAGGTCAAAGCCAGGCAAGCTTTATAAACCTGCCATCCTATTTCCAGCTCTCATTTAGAAGCTTTTGCATCAAGTTAACTTTTGTGGATCAGATCCTGTGAACTGAATTAATATGGGAATGGGAATTTCTTCTTTTTTTTAATAAAGCCTATAGTTAGGAGATGAGAAGAATTCTGTACAGTGATTAATCAATCATTGTTTAAATGCCACCATACATACCTGAAACTCATCATCAGTTCTGACCCAGTATTCAAAACGTCCAGTATAATGAGATTCTCTACTAGGGATAAAGCTTAGATTAAAAAAGAAATGACTGCCTCCCTGCTTCCTGTGGTTCTCACCTCTTTCATTTTAATGTCTCCTCTTCAAACAACATTTGCAGATAGGCTATCATTTCGACTGATCCTCCAAGCAGGCTGACAAACCTTGCTTTTAATTCTGAAGACCACTTAACATTCTTTTGTCCTCTATAATGCTAATTTAACTGCAGACCTCATATGTACTTAGTAGCTGCAAGTAGATTCCAGAGAATAATGGCTTTGCACCGTCATCCTGGAGGACTGCCCTGTAAAACATGGCTTTGTGTGCCCAGATGAAATGTACTCCTATTTGCCTTCTGCCTTTGCCATGGAAGGAATGAAGAGGGGTGGGAAGGAGCCCAAATGACCTGTGACGTGGGCTTGATTACTAAATCAATGAATGGTGTGAAATAGTCTGATGCAAAACCAGTGTGGGGATAGGTGAGCAAGGGGGAATCCAGCTGCAGGTCCGTAGGTCGCCTCCAGCTCTACTGCCAGGATTCACAGCAGCCTAAACAAGAAGTGTGTTCTGTGGTCAAGTTTGTAAGGAAGTGTGTTCTATAGAGAGTTTAATCACTCAGCTATGCATTGAACCTGCTAAGCAGGACTCTTAAGGAAGCACAGGCAAGCCCTGGACCTAATTCTAGAGCTGCTGATGAGCAGAACCACACCCCTCTTATGGATTCCCCATTGGGACATAGGCCCAGCGTGGCACATGACCCCTCATGTGAGAACATTCATATGTTGCAAACATAAAAGAGAAAGTGGGAAGTCAAGGGATTCAAGTACCTTGCTCATCGTGAAAAGTTGCCTTCTATCTTTAGTTGATGTCTTCTTGAATGGCATGATACATGCTTTCTTAGTTGAAATCCTGATTTACTTGGTCTTCCTGATGCTTAGTTTAGGGCCAGATGCTTGAGTTTGGTCACCAAGAACTGTGTTTCCTTAATGTGGAACATGCTGACAGCACCAGGGTTGGTACTGTCCTTGTCCTGTTTCATCCACACCAGTGGCTTCACAAGTAATTCAAACCTGTGGTCTCTTCCCAGGAATTCTCTTGTATCTACTTATCCACTCCATGAGAGATGATTTAATTGACACTAAATACACAAGTCCATAGACTCCTCTCTCCTGGCAAGGATGGAGCTGTAGCCTGTTGGAAACTTCTGAAAGCAGGCAGACATGTCAGGGCATCCTTCAACATCTTTGCAAAGGAGAATTTTCAACTTCTCCCTGTGAGTCTCACTTCACCATGGGTAAATCTTACAAAATTAGGTTGAACTCAAAATTGCTGTTTTTTTCTATTTCAACTGCCTATTAAAGATACTTTTTAAAAATTACTTTTATGCCAGGTGCTGATGGCTCATGCCTGTATCCCCAGGAGGGCTCCATGCAGATGCCCCCACCTGCCTAAAATCTCTGTCCAATACCTGTGTTAAAGTAGGTAGCTGATAAAGGAGAATGCCACATGGTATTCAGGTGGGAGAGAAAGGTTTATTCCCAAACTGCTGGCCTGTGACCAAGATGATGCATAGCCAGAGAGAAGGGGTGACCCCCCCCCACCTGGCCCTGCCTTATCTAGGGCAGGGACAGGGAGGTGTGGCCAGGTGAGGGGAGGTGGCTGCCTCTAGGTATGCCAGTTACCTAGGTAACTAAGGTACTGGGCAGAGACTTTAGACAGGTATGTACATCTGCATGGAGCCCTCCCAGGGTGGACCTTACACTCAGGAGGCTGAGATCTGAGAATCTCAGGTCAGGAAGGCATTTCCGGATTTTTCTTTTAGAGGGCATGCATGTGAACTGTGGTGTGTCAGCCCAGGCATCTAAGAGCCAGTCTGTCCCCTTCAGGCTTCCCTGTGTGATCATCAGTGGCCAAGTTGCCACATACTGAGGAGCTAGAGCAGCCCAGAAACCAGATTGGCACTCAGCAAGAATGTCCCAGCAGACCTGGACTAAAGGAGTAAGAAATAAAGCTTTCTTTACTGAGCCCTGAGATCCCAGGATTATTTGTTATTGGAACACAGGCTCATCTGTCTTAATTGTAAATTAGGTGTCACTTTTGGTTTATAAATCAGAAGGAACTTAAAGAATGGAGAGAGCCTTTGTAACAAAATTCCTTCCATCCTCCTCTGGAGCTTTTTTTGAGCAAAATTTCAGTGATCTACAAAAAAAAAAAAAAAGAGGGTTAGAATTAGGATTAAACTTCACCATCCATTTCATTGAGATGAATTTCCAGTTTTGTAACTATATAAACTATCAAAATTTGTGATGAACTTTTTGATTGAGTATCAATGATAATTATAACAATAACTCAATGCAAGAACAGATTTTTTTTCTTCCAAGCCATATGGTCCCTGGGTGAAATTTCAATTTATATACATATATTTTCAGAGGCTATGATGGGAGAAATCAATAAAAAAAAATACTTTGAGTGTAATGAATTAGGATGGAACCCTGTGGGAGGAGAATAGAAATTCAAGTTCCAGAAGGAAAACAAAAGAATGACATTACAGTTCTTACTATTGAGAACTAGAGCTTGTTCATGTATTTTTTAACTGTGGGATGATGTATATCAAATTTTTAGACCAGCCCTATCAAATATTTAGATTCCTTTGAATACATATAAAAGAGTACTGAAATCGTTTTATTTTATTAAAATATATCATAATACTAAAATACACTGCAAATGATATTTGCAGTTCTTCAGTTGTATGATGATAAATTTTAGATGTCAAGCTTAAATGTGGAAAGGATACATCGCTTTACGAAGTCATTTCAGGTGATGGAGGAGTGAAAACTGTTGGAAGCTGTCTGCAGATTCCGTGATAATTGATAGATAAGAGCATTGCTTAGTGCTTCTCCAAGGGCACAGAGGGGCCAGGGGACTGGTTCTCCTTAGGTTCTTGTAGATTTTTCTTCCCTAGACCCAGTAGCCTGGAGTCAGCAGTCAACTTCATTTCCCAGTGGATCAGACAGAGGCTCTGAACACCAAGTCCAGTGACCCAGTCATGTGGAGGGCTTGGGCCAATGTGTACCTTGTAAAAGGAGACAGCACAGTCCCTGGAGGCCAGAGTGCTCTTATATTGCAAGGAGTCCAAATGAACACAGTCCAAGAGAAGGCAAAACCTGGGTAGGACTGAGGTGTCAGCCAGCCAGTCCCTTCCATGAGAGGTTGTCTGTGTTCTCTGGAACTTTCCAAGAGCCAAGTTTTGTGTTTGAAAGCAGGAAGGCTTCTGTTTGATGGCCACACAGCTCCCAGCAAGCATTCCGTCTAGATGACATTAGTGTGTTGGCCATGTTCATGCTGCTATGAGACCGGCACCCCCATGAACTCAGGGCAATGCATGTTGGTCACCGGGGAGGTGCTACATTTGGCTTAGTAGTGTTGTGGGACCAAAGACCAGAGACAATGTTTGATGATAGAGCATCATAACATAAAGGACCATTTATAGCAACATAGTGCTATTTTATTGTCATCAATAATGCATTCAACATCACATAGGATATAAAGCAAGACAGGACCTGTCCCACGTGATTTACAGGACAGATGGGCACAATTACACTCTTGACTCCCAGGTGTCAGTACCACAATGTTGTGGCTTCAGCATAGTAAGTGAGCCCCACCCAGGGACCAAGGTGAGCACCCCAGGGGATTCAGCAAACAAGCAAAAGTGACCATTGGGACTCAATAAATGGACCATAAGTATTCATTTACTCTTTCCAATTATGCTGTGATTATTTAAGGGCATAGATTATCATCCAGCAGTGATTTGCCTAATCAGATTTTTTTTTTACAAACTCCTCCACAAAACTCAGCTTTAATAATTCCTCCAAGCCATCTTGCCTCCTGCTCTCTTGTTAAATGTACCAATTTAAATTATTATACTCAAATATTTAAGCGTAGGAGTCCTCTAATTGTGGCAGTTTTCAGGCTGGAACTTGAAGTAGCCCTAATAATATTTACCCTTGACTCTAGGGTGTAATTTCTCAAATGTAGCCAACAGCCCTTTTCCTGACTGTAGTTGACAAGGGGACTAAAGATAATTTCATTGTAAGCTCATAATGTGTGCACATACTGTATGAAGAACCTATAACTTGCTCATGCAAGTCCTAGCTCTGGCCACCTTGAACACCTTCACTCTTTTCCCTCCCCTTATAGCTGATAAGGAAAGAAAAGAAACTTTGAAGGGCACAAATCAAAGGGATGGAAACAGAATTTTCCTTGTATTCATTCCATAAGCTCTAGCATATGTATTACACATCTTGTTCATTGAAGTCTTAAAATAAAGGTTATTGGTTTAGCTGAGACCGCGGAATTGGTTGCTTGTGGTAAATGGAGCTTTCTTGGGAGAACTATATGTTCTCAGTAGTCAAGTACAAATGATGATCCTATTATTAGTTCCAAGTGTTCAAGTTTTAGTTATTGGGGGGGGATGTTATATTTAAACCATCCCAGTATTATTTTTTCCTTTTATGAACGGGTTCAGTATTCTGCACTTGCTAGTTAAGTAACTCCTGGACACTTTCATATCCTTCAAAATTTTTGAGGTTTTTCAAAATCCAGATTATCTGATTTGCTAGACTAAATTGTCTTTTCATATGTCCACTTTCAGAAAAAAATAAGCATATATATGCTTTTCTGAAAGAAGACATAGAATAGAACCAAACTCTTTAACCATGGTATTTGTGCTTGGATTTCACGATAACTTCTATCACACAAGTAAAGATGGGAAGACATGAATTGGTTCAAAGCTTATAATGTACTTTGATCAAACTTTGCCCTATCTATATTGCTCTTTCTTAATCCATCTACCTCTTCCCTCCCTTTTAAACTAGTTTTTGGTGCATTCCATTCTGTTACATATTTATAAAATACTCTTAATTTTCATCCTTCCCTTTCTTCTTCCACTTGCTTCTTTTTCCTTTTCTCCCCTGCCCCAACAGATACCTTTTTACAATCATGCCATATTATATTTTAGGTCTATATCCATGCTATATTATATTTTAGGTCTATATTCACTATAGCAGTGAAAACATGTAATATTTGTTTTTCTGAGCTTGGCATATCTTGCTTAACATGATCCTCTGTTTTCCTGAAAACGACATAACTTCATTCTTCTTTATGTTTAATAACACTCCACCACCTGTATATATACCACATTTTCTTTATCCAAATATCAGTTGTTGGGTACCTACTCTGGCTCCAGAGTCTGTCATCGTAAAATTGTCCCCATAAAATAAAAATGATCGACACTTCCCAGATGAGAAAATCAACTAAAGCAATCAAGTAATTGCTGCAGACTTACCTGGTGAGTTAGGTGGCAACCTTAAACTGATGTCTCTACTCTGATTTTCTCCCATTCCAGTTTTACTTTGTGAGGTGATTTATACTGCACAAGTGTTTCTGATTTTAAAAAACCATGTTGAAATTTCTTAATCTGGCTGCTGCTGTGGTGTGCGCTGCCCGACTGTGGTCACCTTTTGATAACCATTCATCTCTACCTTTGCTACTTAGTCATAATGTTTTATTACTGATCACTGGAAATGATGCTCTTTTGGCTCTTCTGGAAGGCAATTACAGCAGGTATTAAAATTGTAGATCTTTACAATGCAGTGAGAATACTAAATCAAGCCTTTGGATAATTAGGCATACTGTCTGTTCCGATGAAAGCATGCTCAGTACTGAAGTCTGTGGCCAGAGCCGTACTGGACTCCTCACATTTCTAAGAACATGGCCTCTGAGGCAGAGAAGTGGAATTTATAGCAGAAATTATAAGGGCCAGAAATTGATCTGAAGAGATGGTCTTTTTGTGTGTTCTAATTAGTGAGTTCTTAGCGATACTCAGCCTGCCATTCTTTGTTACCTCAGGAAATTATTCTGTGGGTGCCCTCTCACCTTTGATGGTTTTCAGGAATAGTCTCTTAGCACAAGTCAGTTCCTGCCCTCCCCACATCCTGTAGGATGAATATTGGATAGAGTACATCACAGGAGGGACTCTGAAAACCCCAGAGCCCCTGAGTGTCAGTGAAATGGGTTCTTTTGCCTAGGACTAGCAGGCCGGTGGATTCTGTTCTGATTGGTCAGTGCCCTTGCCATTAAGGAAACAATCAAAATTTCTACTATGACCCCAGCCGGGAGGGATTCTTAGGGATATGTAGAGCCATGAACATCCCACACCATCCTCACATGAACAGCTCCCTGGCAGAGTCACCTGACTCTGCTCTTCCTTTTATAACTACAGTTCATTTCTGGTATTTAGTTCAGAAAAGACTGGACATTTACCCGTCACTCTGCTTGCTGCCAAGGAAACCAAATGTAGAAGATGAGCAACCCTGGCCTTTCCTAAGCTCCCTTTATGCTGAGAGAGGCCAACTATGGCCAGTCAAGAAGAGGGTTTAATCACATTCCACATGTAATGGAGTTATGTGGAGAGGACTGTATAAACACGGGCCAGGATGCTGTTAATTCTGCTCTCCCCGCCAGAGTTCTTTAAAGCTCTTTTCTTTTATGAAGCAGTGTACCACCAGTGAGGTCACTGGAAAAGAAGATACAGAGAGAGCTGTGCTCCCTGTGCCAGGGTCTTGAGCAGCCACAGTACTGCTCAGTCCACTGGGTCAACATCAGTGTCCCAGCAACACTGTTTCACACAGCCTCATTCCAAGAGGCCTTATTTGTTGTGTAGCCGTTGTCTCCCACCAGAACTTCAGTGTCACCAGGGCAGGGTTGTCCTCATTCCCCCAGGCAGGGAAGAGTAATGACAAATAGTGATTGAGGAATGATTGCAGGTCTGTGCAAGCCAGCACCTATGGCTCACACCTATAATGCTTGCTACTCAGGTGGCTGAGAGCTGGAGGACTATGGTTCAAAAAAGGCTGGCTCCACATGACTCCATCTCCAGTTCCCAGAAAAAACCAGTTGGGCTGGTAGAGCCCCATATAAGGGTTTGGCTAAGTTGAAGCCTCAGGACAGGGTGGGAAAATGGGTGGTCTGCAGTGAGTCACTTTCCACTCTCCCTTTCATGATCTTCCTGTTAATGAGGCCCTTTTCCCAGGCTTTGTGGCTTCTTCCTCTAGTTTGTTTTTTCTTGCTTATTCCTGTTCTTGTTATTCCTTATTACACACCTGAGGGGCCTTGGCACAATGTTTTGTTTGTCTTCCTAACCTTTTCATCCCTCCTTAGAGAAATCTCATTCATTCTTGTGACTTAAGAATCACCTTTGATCCAATGTAACCTCCAGATGTGAATGCCAGTCTGGACGTTAGTCTTTGCTTAGTGAGAGGTTTGGATGAAATCACTCTTGGTTCACTGTGTCTCTAAGAGTTGAGTGTTTTTAAGGGGATCAATTTCACATCCCCAACTTACATGAGTACTCCCTGCCCACAATACTCTGCTCCTGTACAGGAACAGGTTCTCCTCTCACCTATCTCCACAATCCTTTGCTCTAACCTTCCAAAGGAAAGCACACCTCCTTTACATCCTAGTCTCCCTTGGTACATTGGTCTGGACTGTGAAATTTTTTATTAGCCAGTTAAAGAATAATTTCAAACATTGGGGTCAGTGCTGAGAAGCTGGATGACTTTGTTACCTGGATAAGAAATCCCCTGTACAGATCAGATGGCTGACAAGTTAGCTTTCAACAAAACCAGAGGAGGTGGGCCTAATCAAGTTGTCAACCAACAGATTATTAAAAATAATGTTGGCTGAGAAATTACTGTAGGATTTGGAGCATCACAGTCCAAATGAACTCCTTCTGTTCCTATCTATTTATTTATGAAAAGATGTTTTCTCAGTGCATGCATTTATAAAAATGAAAAATAGAAATAAAATTGATGTTGAATGCTTTTTCATTTTAGCTGGAGGTAATATTCACCCATGAATACATGAACTAATTAAAAAAGAACAGTTCCATTCATCTCATTAAAGGATGCATTTCTAGCAGACTTTGCATATTCAATAATAATTTGCCAAAACTTGCCATAACATATGTTACTTTGATTGATTTTTAAATCATTGTAATGGAAAAAAACAGCACAAATATTTTTAAATCTAGAATTTTAAATCTAGAATTAAAAAAAAAAACATTATTGGGGCTGGGGATATAGCCTAGTGGCAAGAGTGCCTGCCTCGGATACACGAGGCCCTAGGTTCGATTCCCCAGCACCACATATACAGAAAACGGCCAGAAGCGGCGCTGTGGCTCAAGTGGCAGAGTGCTAGCCTTGAGCAGGAAGAAGCCAGGGACAGTGCTCAGGCCCTGAGTCCAAGGCCCAGGACTGGCCAAAAAAAAAAAAATATTATTGGAATAATTTTTTGGAAGAGATGGTTTTGTGATAAGAAGACTTTGAAACATAACATATATTATAATAAGTAAAATTATGTGTATGAGTTGAAGGATAAAAATGAATAATGTGAAATTTCAA
Source organism: Perognathus longimembris pacificus (assembly GCF_023159225.1). Lineage (NCBI taxonomy): Eukaryota > Metazoa > Chordata > Mammalia > Rodentia > Heteromyidae > Perognathus > Perognathus longimembris. The sequence continues at coordinate 76,976,418 of NC_063161.1, read as the reverse complement.
TTGTTACAAAGGAGGCTCCATAAGTACATGTTGGTAGGTGTCACATCACATTAGTTTCTAGGTCTCTTTGGACACGTATGAAAGAATGATATTAAGTTTTATTTACAATACAATAGAAAAAATGTTTAAAAACTTACATCTAAACTAAAATATATGAGGGTGATTGTTTTTCAAAATTCCTTTAGCGCACATAGGCCAAAATATTTGATCTGAGTGTGGTGTAGGAGGTGATGTACTTCCTTTGAAAATTAGAGTTGGAACAGGGCTAGGGTGGGGATGGGGGGAAGGCAAGGAAGCAGCTGGCACTCACACTTCCTGGACTGGTGAGAAGATAAAAAGTCCAACAAAGAGCCAGTCTCCCCAAGTTTGAACAAGTGGTGGGCCAATCCACTTGCAAAACATCAAGAAAGTTATAAATAACAAAGTAGAACAAGAATATTTTAAATCTTTCTCACTGTTTCTTGACTCTGGTTGTCCTTGAGAGGCATCTGGACTGGATAGGGACCTGTGGGGCCCGTGTGTGTTGATATACAGCCAGGGTGGGGAATTGGTTGACTCAAGTTTTAAGACTGAGAATATCAGTACCATCTTGGGAGCTTGTTAGAAATGCTACGTCCAGTTTCTTCTCAGAACTATTGAATCAGATTCTGCATCCTAGCAAAGATACTTAAGTGATTCATGTGCATATAAAGGTTTGGGGAACTAAAATCTCTAACCGCTCCCAAGCCCTGCCCGTGGAGTCCAAGAGTACAGTTATGTAGCAGCTACTGTGGCCTGGGAGCTCTGTGGCAGGACTGCTCAAAGTATAATCCCCAGCCCTGAACCTCAGCATCTGCTGGGCTTTTATTGGGCGTGAAAATTCTTAACACCCATCCCAAATCTACTGAGCAGAACTCCTAGGGGTGGGCCTCAGGAATCTCCATTTTCATCAGGCTTTCTGAGTAATTCTGATATGCACTAAAATTTGAGAAGGCAGTTCTAGAGAATTACACCAACCTCACATTTTTCTGAGCCTCAAATTAATCTAGGGAGTTTGGTAGGAATTTAATATAAGAGGCCCAGCTTAGTGAAAACTGCTGCTCAGGCTTTGACCACAAGTTTCACTGTCTCCAAGCCCAGGAACATCTGTTCTGCAAGGTTTCATAATGTGAGACCAGGTTTATGCAGTCATGAGCCCACAGATCTTCTCTTTTGTCCTCACGCCATGCCCTATTCTGCCTTGGGTGCAGCCCTTCCTGTATATGTAGCAAAAAACTTATTTTCTAGTGCATGCGTGCATGCATTGAGTACAACAGATCCATGGAGATCCAGGCGCCAACTTCCCAGTTATTCACATCATTTAATGCAGCAGATTGGAGATGATGGCGGAATCCGCATCAGCTAAGGCTATTCTGTGAGTCTGTGAAAGGCTATTAGAGTTGTCATTCTGGGCCTTGAAGTTCTGGAGCAAGACTTATTCATAATGGCTCATGACTTGAGAGAGAGCCAACTCTGCTGTAAGTCTCTGAGCCTTAAGGACACTGAACACACAGTGGCTGGGGACTAAAACTACCCACCACCTTCCAGGTCATTAGGAGCCTAGGGTGCAAGAGCAATTTATTGGAAGATAAAATGGTAAAGGGTAGGGGGAGATAAGTCCAGGCAGATAGCAAAGGCAGGAGTATGTTACATGAACATGGATTGTCCCAGACACCATGTTCCTAACTCTTTAACATGAGACATCTGTCCCCCAACCCATGGGTATAGTCTCAGGGTTAACTTATATTTACTCCAGAATTCTATATAATGCAGGCTTCCAATGCTTTGTCTTCTAGGCCACGCTGAATTTCCTGGCTTCCTAACTACAGAGGGGATATGATTTATAACCTTTGTCTCTAGCTGTTTCAAAAAGGAGCTTTTATCTTAGAGAAGAAATTGTTAAGAGTCCCATCTCCTGCAAAATAGGACTTGGGTCTTTCTTCTCTGAATTAAACTAAGATCAACTTGTTTTCAATTGATGATATTCTTTTATTAGTTTTAATTCATTTTTCAGCACATCTGATTTTTTATTCATAATGCTTTTGGTAAAAATTAATTAGTTTCTTTTACAGCTGAAACAATATCCTTGTGGGCACTCAGGCATTGTTATGCAAAAGGACCCCATTATAAAGCCAACCTCAGAACTGGAGCTTCAGTGCCTTCCTGAGGGAACTCATGATGAAGCTGAGGTCCTGTGCTCACAGACTGCCTCAGTTTCCCCACCTGGACAATGAGGAGTTTGAGCTAACTTGGCAATCAACTTCTGCTGTATGAGCCCAACAAAAACTAAACAGATGGTTGTAGATTCAGTAGGTTAAGAATGTATGTAAATGAATGTACTGATTAAACATCTTCTTAGCCCAACAGAGGTCATTTACCAGTAACCACACAGCAAGAAGGCGAACTGGGAAAAGGGTGAAGAGACAGAAGAGAAGGGGTATACCCAGTCACATCTTCCCCAGATCTAACTGTCAAGACTCAGGGGGGCTCTGCAGAGCTCCATGCAAGCCATGTGAGCTCACCTGGCTCCAAGGACCATCAAGCATGGAGTCCATGCCTGTGCCGACCTCCCCCCAAATCCACTTAGACTTTTTTGCAACTGAGCAAATCAGATTGCACTAAATTACTAAGAGGAGAGGCACTGTCCTAACTACAGTTTCAACAAAGAAGAGAGGGAGAGAGAATTCATTTATTTTAAAAGTACCATTTAATGTCAACAGCAGCTCTACATCCCGTGTTCCATCCGCATACCCTTGCTGTTTGCCTAAGGCTTTGTAGACTGAAGTCAACCCATTTTCCTGCCATGCTTTCAATGTGGTCTGATTAAACAAGAGCCTTAGTTTTTATCAGATGTGCACTTCTTTATTGAAACTCCATTATGAGTAGAACCTCCTGAATTAATCAAATTATCACTTGCCAAATAATGTTTTTCCAAAGAAAGAGCTTCTAACAAGTACTTTATTAGCGGTAGCAGTGTTTCAGCAGAACATTCATCCTCACAAGACACAGAAAACGCGGGATACCTGCCCGGTCCAGAGAGGTGGGGGTGGGGCAGGGCAGCGGCACAGAGATACAGCTTCAGAGAAGGGGACCTGAGAGCTATGGTCCAAAAAGTGCATGCCTAGCTGAGGATGGCTGGCAGACCAGGAGGGATACTGAGTTGGAGGCAAAGCTAATTCAGCCTGAAGGGTAAAATGAGGTAAAACCTCACAGAAGGTTATACATTGTCAGCAAACCCATCAACAGAATGAGGGGAAGAATCAGCCGTCTATCTGAGCAGAGGGCCTAAAGTTTGCCAGAACTGGGCATGCTAGGAAGACCGGAAGTCAGGTATCAAATGTGCCTTCAAAAAATTCAACTCTCGGGGCTGGGGATATGGCCTAGTGGCAAGAGTGCTTGCCTCATATACATGAGGCCCTGGGTTCAATTCCTCAGCACCACATATACAGAAAACGGCCAGAAGTGGCGCTGTGGCTCAAGTGGCAGAGTGCTAGCCTTGAGCAAAAAGAAGCCAGGGACGGTGCTCAGGCCCTGAGTCCAAGCCCCAGGACTGGCCAAAACAAAAAACAAAACAAAACAAAACAAAAAAATTCAACTCTCCCTGACTTCTATAACTCCTCTGCACCTCACCTTTAAAATAACAATAAAATGAAAACTTTTAAATCAACTCTTGGCCAGGTGCCAGTGGTCTGACACCTAACAGTCCTAGCTACCTGAGAGGTGAAGAGTAGGAAGATGGCAGTTACAGGCCAGCCTGGGCCAAAAGTCCAAGGCACCCCGTGTCAACCAGTAACGGCACAGTAGAAGAGTCGTGCCATCCATTCGCACAAGAGACTGAGATTGGGAATACTACACTTTCAGGCCAGCCCAGGACAAACTCACAACACTCCTATCACAGCAGAGAAAGCTGTCATCCCGTCTATGTAAGAAGTACAAATAGCAGGATCATAGTCCAGGCTGTCCTGGGCAAAAAGCAACACATTACCTCAGAATAAAATAATCAGCACAAAAAGGGGTGTAGGAATAGCTCAACCAGTGGAGTGTTACCTAGACCATGTGAAACCTTTACTTCAGGCCCCAGCACTGTCAAGCAAAATAAAATAAAAACCAACTACTCATGACAGAGTAGTTTATCTAGTCCTTTGGCCCCTTAAGCAAGGAACCTCCCTTCAACATTCAGATACATTTGGACAATCTATTTGATTTTCTTCCTTTTTTTCCTTAACATAATTCAATCAATTAAAAAGAAATTCCATTTGCAGTGATTATTTAACAGTGAACAAGTTTTTGCTATATGAGGTACAAAAAATGAAAAATAATATTGGAGTGAATGGAGAAAATCTCTGGTGCATTTAGAAAGTAGCTTTATGTCAGTCTAGGCAGACTGAAATTGCATTTTCTGGAATAAGTTCAGTAGAGAAGCTATTTTATTTGAGCTTCTCCCCTCTGTACAACTTTGCAGAAATCCAATTTAATAATTTTAGACCCTATCCCAATTAAAGGAGAGAAGCAGGTTTGTATTTCTTGATAACACATGTATTTCTGTTTGAAGTAAATGAGAGAAACTGGCACATAGCAGGAGGAAAGAGGCCCAGGAATTTTATTAACTACAAGTATAGGTTGCTGAGAAATGATACTCTCTTAATTTCATGATCTGAATAATAAAAGACCTCACCAGGGACATATACCCAAACACACGCATGTGTATGTGTGTGTGTGCTCACAGAGTATGTTGGCATATACCTTTGGGTGTGCAGTTAATATACTGTTTAAAGAGATCCCCGTAAAGATTTCCCATAAATTATGTTTATTACATGAAAATAAGCAGAGTAGAAGGTGTGAATTGCAAATATGCTAAGGGAATTCCACTCTCTGGTTTTAAAAAGGGAAGGACATTTGTTTAAGGAATTTGATTATCTACTGATAGGTCATTTCTGGAAAATAATACAGAACGCTCATCTTTGATCACAGTTGAAGTGCTGGTGTGCACCACTCTGCCCCGGCCTCCACCCAGCCTCCCTCTGTCACACCTCCTCATTCTGTGTGGGAAAAGAAGCTGCCTCTGCTTGGAATTCCCTCAGATATGGCCATTCCTCTTCACCATCTTCCCATCCCAGGGGAGGATCTTCACTCCTTCCCCCCACACCCCCAGTCCTGGGGCTTCCACTCAGGGCCTGAGCACTGCCCCTGAGCTTCTTTTTACTCAAGGCTATATCACTCTACCACTTGAGCCACAGTGCCACTTCCAGCTTTTCCTGATTATGTGGTGCTGAGGAATCGAACCCAGGGCTTTGTGCATGGTAGGCAAACACTCTACCACTAAGCCACATTCTGAGCCTCCTCTTCATACCTTTTAGAGCACAACTCCCCCACTTTTCTGAACCCCTCTGCACCTTTCTCTGTGTGCCCTTATTTACCTGGAATTGTACATATGCTCTGAGCACCTTTTTCTAGACACAAGTTCCCACCAGGAAATCCTTCAGACTTCCTTCCCCTCCCCACATGAAGGGCAGCTTCCTCCTCCTCCTCCTCCTCCTCCTCCTCCTCCTCCTCCTCCTCCTCCTCCTCCTCCTCCTCCTCCTCCCCTCCCCCTCCTCCTCCTCCCCCTCCTCCTCCTCCTTCTTCTCCTTCTCTTCCTCTTCCTCTTCCTCTTCCTTCTCTTCTCACCTCCTCTCCCTTCCCCCTCCCCCACCCCTTTTTGCACTGCTCAGAATGGCTGTTTCCCATCCTGTTGGTGTCAGAACTACCATTATGGGTGAGAGGTCTCCCAAATCTGTGGGCTGTCCAGGTCCTGGTCTCCTAGGTCCTTATGGCAGGACTGGCCACCTTCTGGAACATCCTCCACTTTTCTGGCTCTCCAACAACCCTGGTTCAGCTGTCTCTTGCTTTCTGTCTTTACTGCCCTCCCATACCAAGCTGTGTCCATCCTGGGGCCATGTTGGTCATCTAGTTCTTTGCTATTCATACCTATCACTTGTAAGGTCCACACCCCAGAGGGCGCCATGCAGATGACACCCACCTGTTTAAGTCTGCACTCAGTACCTGAGTTACTAGATAACTGGCACACCTGGAGGCAGTTACCTCCCCCTTCTCTGAGATCACATCCAATCCACTTGGCCATACCTCCTGCCTTTCCCTATATAATCCCACTCAACACAGTCCCCTTCTCTTTCTTACCTCTCTCTTGCCCTTTTCTCTCTTTTTCTCTTCTTCCTTCCCCTTTGTCTCCCCACGCCTCCATATTGTGTGGGCTGGCAGTTTGCTCTCCCCCCAATGAACTCCTTTCTCCTGAAACATGTGGCAGGTTTCCTTTTCTTTCTGGCGAACCTCACATGTGGTGCTGTGACTCAGATGGGGACAGTCAGGACAGGAGTCGCTGGAGCCCCTCCTCCCTCTTCTCTTTCTCCCTCTCCTCCTCCTTGACAGCCCCTCCTTGCACCAGAATGCCAAAAGCCGGAGGGAACTCACTTTGTACTTCTCGCCTTTACCATTGCTGGCTACACATCCACCACACCATCTCCTCTCTACATCTGTCTACAGGTCTTCTGTTTGTCTGACCATGCCAGAGGGACCCCAAATGCCTTTTTGGCCAGTCTGTTCTCATTTCAGGGATGCCTGAATAGAGAATTTGACTCTACATCCTTGTGGACCCCCGTCTATGTCCTTATAGACTCCTATGTCCTCACCAGACTATTCCATAAAGTCAAAATGCCTCATAGGCTAGAAAATCAGTCTCAATGACCCAACCTTTTGGCTTGTGCCCTTGAGAGTGTGATGTCGGCTAGATTCCAGGGACCCGCCTCCAGGTTCCCTCTCAAAGGCTAGCCATTCTGGATTTGATCTAAAAGCAAAATAATTGCAATCACTGATCTAAGTATTCTTAGCACTATGACTTGTTCAGAAATTCACCATCTTGGCCACATGGTGGGTAGAGTCGCAGTTAATCTACCTTGAAGCAATTCTAAGATCACCTGATTTCACAAGCCAAAGGAAAAAGCAGGCAGTTTTGGAGAAATAACTCTGACAAGTATTTGTGATCAATTCCTAATAAGTTACAACCCCTGCCTCATAAGACTTCTTCCAGGCTTCATTCAAGGACTGGCATCTACCACCAAGGGACAGCTTCTGCTTGCCTTCTCCTGGAGGAGCCACATCTCCACCTTTTACCCTTAATGTCAACACCCCTTGCCAGCAGGAAGTAGCCAGAGAGAGTCGGCGCCCTTTTTCATAATTATTAAGTGGCCGCAATGTAAGGTCCACCCAGGCAGACTCCATACAGATGTCCCCCACCTGTTTAAGTCTTCACCCAGTACCTGAATTACCTAGGTATCTGGCACACATGGAAGCAGTTACCTCCTCCTTCTCTGAGATCACATCCAATCCACCTGGCCGTACCTCCTACCTTTCCCTATATAATCCAACTCAACAAAGTCCCCTTCTCTTTCCTTTTCTCTCTTACCTCTCTCTTGCTCTTTTCTTTTTCCCTTCTTCCTTCTCCTCTGCCTCCTCACACCTTCATCGTGTGTGGGCTGGCAGTTTTCTCTCCTCCAATAAACTCTTTTCTCCTGAACCATGTGGCGGGTTTCCTTTCCCTGGTACCTTACATCACCTGTGCCTGAATCCTCCATCTGCCCTTGTCATTTTGAGTATTTATTGTTACAGTTTCCCATCCCCTCTTCCTTTCCAGTCATCTGTGAGCTGCTCTTTGCTGAGCGATTGTCTGAGCAGATCTGTGACTTATACCTCTACACCTCATGCTTGGACCTGCTCATCTCCTGGATGTCCTCCCACCCCACCCCTCTGCCTCCCCTCTGCAGTGGCCCACTCATGTGGCTCCTCCATGCTATCACTGGATACTCCTTCCAGGAGGACACAGCACAGGGTGGGTGCCTGCCTTGGCTGGCCAGCTATGTGCTCAGTACCCACCCAGTACGTGCTTGAGATGCAAGTTTTACTAGATGGGTTGTATGGGAATTGATATATTCGTCTTCAGATAATTTCTGAGGAAGTGTTGGAACTGGTCAGCTTTTCGACTGAAGGAAATCACAAGAAAATGGTATAATTTGAAAGGTATTTGAACCTTTCCCTGGCTGGAGAGTTTCTGTGGCAAGTCAGATGCAGGATTGGTTTTGATGGCTGGCTGGGGGGCTGTGCATTGTGAGAGTATGCTGGCAGGCTGCCAGTCCCTGCCCTGGCCTGCATGGCCACAAACAGCGCTTTGGGTAGTAACAGGCTCATTTGTTTCTTTTCTTATTTTGTACCTATCTGTGTTACTTTCAAACATCATAAATAAACCCTTGCTTAAAAGCTATTCCAAAGCTCACATAGGGAGTTTGTGAAAGAAAAGCCTGCAGACCTTTAATTATGAGGGTGACACTTGGCACCAATAAAGTATTAGCTTTGCTGGAAAGAGAATTTGGAAGTTTGTGACAATAATATGTATTTTCACAAGTGAGAATGACCAGTAATTCCCTAATTCAGCTTCATTTAATAAAGCTGAGGAGTGCCAAACATGGTAGTGCATGTCTGTAATCCTAGTTATTGAAGGGTAGAGAAAGAAGATGGTTCAAGACTAGCCCAGGAAAAGATAACATGGCATTGTTCCAGAAGCAAAATGCAGGGATGGGTGTATTGGTTCAAGCCTGTCTCCTGCCTCCCAACTATTCCGGAGGCTTGAGAGTGGGAGGATTGAGATTTGAGCCCAGCCCAGACGAAAAGCAAGACTCTGTCCCAAAAAATAACTAAAGAAAAAATAGCAAAGCTTTTATATGGCTCAAATGGTAGAGCACCTGCCTAGCAAATGTGTATCTCTGAATTTAAACCCAGTGCTGCCAAAGGGGTAGTGGGGAGGCTGAGGCTGGGGCATGGATTCAGTTGTTGAAGGCATGCATGAGCCTCTGGGTTCAATTTCCCAGTATCACAAAATTATATAAGTAGAATGAATCTAGAAAATAGGCTTAGTAGGTACTAGATAGAAGCGTGACAAGTCCATCTGTGGAAGGTGCTTTCTTTTGTATTTGTATGGGTTTTTTTTCCATGTTACTCCCCTGTGGTCAAGGCCTGGCCTGTTGGAGCAGTGGAGTCTTCCAGAGTGAAAGCCTCAGCCCGGGGCTGCAGGGCCTCTCTTTGGTCCTGGCTCAGCCTCTTCCTCCTGTGCACCTTTTGTAAACTGCAGAAACTTCCTCTCCCTTCCTGAGCAAAACCATCTTTTCATGGGAACCTTTTAAATACCGAATAAATACACTGAAGACCTGAAGTCCAGGGAAGTGTTCCTCATTATAATTGCTGTCTGCTATGAAAAGAATACTCCTTTTTAAAAATGTTTCTAAGCATTGTCTGAGTTCTTGACCAAACCTGATGAGCTAACTAAAAATATCCTATGTGGCCATGATTAGTGATTCAAAATTATACAATCTATGCTGGTATTTTCACTTGTTAAAATGAAAATTATCATTTTATTAAAATTCATTTAAAGCTTGTTAAAAGCAAAGATACTATCTACCCTGAATAATGGGCTTTTTAGACACAATGTCTTTCTTGAAGACATGATAGTCTTTTTTTTTTGTAAATTGAATTATTTGATGATATTAACATTTTAATGAAGGAATTATTCTATTTTCATGTTTCATAAGAAACTGATATTTAATTTCTCCTTCATGTTAATAATGTTATAAGTGCTTAACATTTTTTTAAAAGACTCAGTTAAAACTAATTTATTACTTAATATTTCCATACAGGTAGAAGTCTTGGTGAGGTGTGTTACTGTTCTTGGTTTGTCATGGTTTTCCCTTTAATGGATCTATATTTTGAAAATACTCATCCTAAGAGAATAATCATTGACATCAGTAATATCTTGGATGTGAAAACTTGCCAATCACACAGGTGTATTTTACAAAGAGCCTTGCTCGCTGTAGGAATGGCTGGCTTTGGGCAGCTCAGTATGTGTGATTTATGAGAAAGTCGTTTGGTGATTTTTACACAGTCCACCAGTAAACCTGCCTCATCGCTAGAAATGAGGTTGAACCCAGGAAAAACGGCCTTTGGAAGCGAACTGGACATTGAAGCTAAATGGCTAAATAGCTCCAGACACCCCCAGTGGAAGAAAAATAAGATTTAAAGTGTTGTTATTAAAGAATACGATCTATAAATAAAGTAGTATATTCTCATACCCATGACAGATTTTGACAAATAAGAGAAATATGTTTTCCTGATAGAAAAAATGTGTTCAGAGTGTATTTTACACTGTTGGATTCTGCAAGTGCATTGCAAGCTGCTGGTGGACTTGAAGTTAAGTTAATCATGGTGAGTGGAAAGAGAAGGGAGGGCTTCTAGGGATCAGGGGACTGCTTTCCTCAGGACATCTTGACTGACAGCCAGCTTAGCCAACAGGCCTCACTGCTAAACCCCAGCCCCTCCTGTAGATGAGCCTGGGGGCTGCCCTGTTTGTACTTGGGATTATTTAGATGATTTTGAAGGTGTGACTTTAAACGTAGTCCTGGCCAATATTCTGTAGAAGCATGAGGACTTAGCCAGTCCATAAAGAAGAATGAAATCCTGTCATCTGTAGCAGAATTGATGGGACCAGAGGCATTATGTTAAGTGAAGTAAGCAGCCTAAGAAAGACAAATAGTGCATGCTCTCGCTCATACATGCAAGTATAGAGAATAGAGTAGTGATTACTAGAGGAGACAAAAGGGAGGAAAAGGAACTGGGAGAGCTGCATAACACAGTTGGCTAGGAAGGATGAGCTCTGGTATGCTACAGAACACCAGGGTGACCAGGGTGAGCAGAACTTGAAAGCTCCAAACACAAAGAGAAAAGAAGGGAATGGAAATGCTGATTACCTAATTAGGTCAGTACAAGCACCTTGAGCTATCACACTCTACCCCATAAACAAGTATGTGTTAAAGAGAAAAATTCCAATCCCTAGTACCACAAGATAAAAGAAAAGTAGAACGAAACCAGTAATAACTCCATTGCCTCTTAGGAAGTAGGAGTTGAATTCTGAAAGATGGGTGAACATGAATGGAGTTTTCCTCTTCATCAGAAATAATTACTACATAAATTCAACAAAAGCTAGAACATCTCATTTACTATGGCAAGCTAAGTCTTTATATATATTTTAAGCCCCTCCCTAAGAAATATACAGGCAGCTGTAGCACTTGAGTGAAAATAGAAACTGCTGGAGTGGTGCACCATGTACATGGATGGAAAGATTCACAGGTGCTGGGATCTCAGCTTTCCCCAAATGAATCTATCCAACACAGGCAGGAGACTTGTTCAGTGACTCTAAAGCCAAATGGAATGGCTTGATAAATCAAACTCTGTCCACACTAGGGAGAACAATAGTTTAGTTGAAGATGGTAAATCAGATTTGTCCTTGTGAGTATGTCAGGCATCCAAATGTATTTGTGTGTGAAAATAAGAAAGATGCACAATAGTATATGAAATATATATATATATAAAATCTCCTTAGGAAGCACAAAACTATTTTTTCAACAAAATACTGTTGAAATGTATGGGTATTGCTTCATAAGATTTTATTGGTAAAAGAATTAGATACAAATCAGGACGGGGGTGGGGGTGGGAATCATTCTCACACCACACCCTTAACTCATTCTCAGAATAGGACAAAAATGTAGGGATTCTCAACAGGTATCTTGCTCAACTATCTGAATTGCTTTCCTTAGTTTTGTCCCTTAGGACTAGGATTTTAGTTGTATGTAGCAGGAGGAATAGGGAAAAGTATATCTCTTATCATCTCCTAGAGGTCCAAGGTCCAACACAAGCTTTAACAGGAATAATTTCACATTGACTATCATAAAGATAAAGTGATAAATTTAACATATATCTAAAGATAGCATAAAGATCAAGTACTAAACATGTGGTATTAGAAAAAATGAACTGTGCCATTTTGGACTATTTAACGTAATAGTGACATAAAAATTTCATTGCTTGTAAAACAGTCTTGTCTTCTATGATTTGGGAATGAGCTCATATCGATGCCTCCCCTCAGGCCCACTGATATTAAGCTGGGTGCCTAGGCTGGAGGCCAACTTCCAGAGGGTGGCTTCTCACTGTGTCCCTTTTCCAGGCTCCTGCTCATGGTTTGAGCCTTACACTGCATAATGGCTGCAGGGCAGGGATACTTCTTTATCATTTTTTGACAGTAATGAAGTTTGAACTCAGGGCCTTGCACCTACCACTCAAACACACCACCAACCCCTTTTTGCTTTGGTTATTTTTCAGCAGGGGATCCAGCTTTTGCCTAGATTGAACTATATTCCTCTTATCTCTGTCCCCAAATAGCTGGGATTACTGCACCTAGCACTTACAATGAAATTTAGGTATGAAGTGCATTGGACTTCGGTACCAGGAAACTTCAACTCAAACTGGGCTTTCATTATCTCAAGTAGAGTCCCAAGGAAGAGAAGACACCTGGAGCTCTGCTTTCTGCTCTTTTCCTCACCATTGACTTCATCCCAAGTCAAGAGGACAAAAGTGTTGGCTTCTTGCTTCCCGTTGTATCCAGTCCCGTCTTATGAAGTGAAATACAATCCAAGCCGCCAGGGGGCAGTCATACACTCATTGCTTCAGCTGATTTCCAGGGGTTGAGTTAATATTGAGCAGTGGTCACAATGTCCCTAGCATTGTGGTACACTCATGAAATCCCAGGATTCGGGAGGCTGATGCAGGAGTATTGTGAGGTCAAGGCCAGCCTGAGTTACATAAGTTCCATAAATAAGTAAATTCTTAAAAAGAAGTTCATAAAGTAATAAAAGAACCAATAGAAATACATTTTGCACCAACATTTAAAGCATGGATAACAAAGGGCTAAGACAAGAGGCCATCTAGAAAAAAATACCCACACAATTAGTCTACCTAGCCTAAGTAATAGACAGCTCAGACAAAGGGTAATATCAGAGGTAGGGTAGGGTAATGGAGTAATAGAATCTTCAAAATGCTGTTAATTGATACATAAGTGAATACAGCCAATTTGGAGAACGGTTTAGTGCTATTTGTTGTAATGATGAACGCTCAAGCACCCAGCATAAGCAAGTTCAGCCCATTGCTGTGGTTTCTCACAGCCACCAGGAGCTCTGCACAAGAAGGTGGCACCAGGATTTTCTGGCATCCATCCTTAATGAGGGCTGACTAAATAACCTATTGCATATGGAAGCCGAGATATTATTCACGAAGGACGATGCAGTGCTGTGGATAAAGATCACGAAAGAAAAGGAATCAAATACCAGCCTCCACTAGTTACTCTCTGTCTCTGTCTGTCTCTCCCTCTCCCCCCTCCTCTCTCTCTCTCTCTCTCTCTCTCTCTCTCTCTCTCTCTCTCTCTCTCTCTCTCTCTCTCACACACACACACACACACACACACACACACACACACAGGGGCACATCTGTTTAACAGAATCCACGTGTGGCTTCATTGCCTGTCTTTGTAAGCTGGAGTTGGATTGTCTCTGCTTGCAGGGGATGGAACCTTGCAGCAGGCCTTTTAGGTCTGGAGGAGTGCTGTGTGCTTCAGACTGGAGAGTTTGAGCTGACCCCCTGTGGTTTGGAAGCCACCAAAAGGAAATGGAATGAGTAATTTGAACACAAATGGGAGACAACCGGGCTCATTTCCATACCAGGGAGAACTTGAATGTCTTCTCCGAAGCGCTGTCTGCTAACTCGGTGCTCATTCAAACTCTTATTTGGGGTGAATGCTTCTTTATAAGCTGCCTCCATGAGCCTCAAGTAATTCACGGAGATTGATTTGTAAAACATTCTGAATCAATTAAGGCTTTAATCAGCAAAGTAGCAAACTTCACATGGCTTGCGGACTAATTTTACTCGTCTCCTATCAATGTGAACCTAAGATTAAAAAAAAAAGAAAACAATTAAGAGGATGCAATTATCTGTCCTGATTACTAAATTAGAGGAGTTTGTGTTTATGCGTCCCAAAGTGAAGGTGGGCATCTCCGTGGAAAACAATCCTGGCAGCTGTGGCATGCAGGAGCCCCACTGTGCCTGCAGGCGCCTCACAAACCTACTTGGCATCCTGGAGATTCTAGTCATCACGCCCTAAGTGAACCCCATCCAACAGGGGTTCCTGGAGGCTTTTGTGTGCCAGTTCTTTGCAGGGCAAGGTCAGAAAGGCTCCTTGCCATTGGCAGTGGGAGTTTCCCATGCAAACATCTCATTTGAATTACTGCATCGACAGATCTACTTACCCAATGATTAGGAAATTGGTTCCTTTATTTAGACCAGCCCTGAGCACTGACTGCACATTACAGCCACTTGGGGAGCTTTGGAAAGTCCCAGAACCCAGCAGTCCAATTACAACAGATTGTCTAGCCAAGGAGGCCGAGTGGTGGCGCAGTGCTGGGCGCAGTGATTTCACAGCTCCCAGGTGATCCTGTCCACAGCCAGCCTGAGAACCCCTGGTGTGGGCAGCTCTTCAGTCTGGAGCCACATCGGGGGTGCTGTTACAGAATGGAGACCAAAGAGCTTTGGAATGGGATGATTATTGACCCCCATTTCTCAGAAAAGTCACAACTGAAAATGTGACTCAGGTTGCTTTGTGAGGTTTTTTCATATTTATGAATCAGAAAGATTCCTTTCTCAAATAGTGCTTCTTGATTTGGAGAAGGTGGCCGTCAAATCATTTCTTAGGCAAAGCATAAATCATCAGTGACTTTCATTTAGCCTCTTCCTTACTTTCTGACAAACCCTGAGTATGAATCACGACTGGTTTATTGGAGACAGGATCTCTGAGCTCCAAGCGGCAGACCTCACAGAATGGACAGAAAACTGCTCCAAGAACATGGCCTGTTCCCTGTCATCTTGAGCCAGGCATCTCTGCCCCAAGCAGGAACATCCCACTCAGGGAGGAAAGCCCAGCTTCTCAGGAGCACCGGGGTATGGGTGTTGTTATGCCTGTCTGTCTCCTGAGCCCCTCATTTACCCAAAAACCTCCCCTGACAGTAGACCAGGCAGAGATTTCTCTGCATATCTCAGCCTTTCCACAGAGGTCAGGTGTCCTTTGGACACTGGAAGCCTAGCTGCTGGTCCCTTTTTAAAATGCATTCCAGAAATATTACCATTTTAATGATACTTGAATGTGCAGCATGGTAGCACTAAAGGCATTCACATTGTCATGCAGCCCTCACCACCATCCATCTCCTGAAGTTTTATTTTGTATGGGTGTGTGTTTGTTTGACTGTACTTGGATCTATACCCAGGATCTATGCGTGCTAGGCAAGCATGCTACCAATTGTGCCACACTCCTACCTCTTTTAGCTTTATTACTCAGACAGTGTCTTATGCTTTCGTCCAATGCTGGCCTTGGACTGAGATCCTCCTGCCTCCTCCTCTAGCTGGGGCTACAGGGGTATATAGCACCACATCTGGCCTTATCTTCAGAATCTTGTATCTCCCCAAGCTGAATCTCTACACCCACTTCATACTGACTCCCCATCATCAATTCACAAAGACAGAAAAATCAGTGGCTTCCTACTCATCATGCTGTATACCAATATGCATGAGCCCCCATTTGAAGTATCAGGGTGTCCATAACTCCTGTGCCTGCAATCTCCATGGATGCCTTTCCTGCAACCCATCACTTTAGGTGAAAGGGTATTTCTTGTCTGTTGCCATCAATTGAATGTGCCGTGCTTCCTGACAAGTTGTATCTCCTTTGTGTACTTTGTACTTACAGGACAGTAAGTTTTAAAGATCTTTTGTTTCATATCAGAATTTGAGGATGGAAACAAGGTGACTATATATGGATACTTGTTATGCTCTGAGAGCTGATAAATAGCTCCTCTTTCCTGCCATGATCTCAGTCACTTGGAGAGCCAAATAAAAAGGTAAGGCAGAGAAGAAGTTAAAATAATATCTGTGTGTGTGTGTGTGTGTGTGTGTGTGTGTGTGAGAGAGAGAGAGAGAGAGAGAGAGAGAGAGAGAGAGTACCTGGACTTGAAATCAGGCTCACACTCTCACCTGGCTATTTGTTCAAGGTTGGCACTCAACCACTTGAGCCACAGATTTACTTCTATATTTTTGCTGGATAGTTGAAGGTAAATAAGAGACTTACAGACTTTTATGTCCAGGCTGGGCTTCAAACAGCGATCCTCAGATCTCAGCTTCCTAGAATAGCTAGGATTACAGGCATGGGCCACCAGCACCTGGCAAGACATTATTATAACTGGTTGGGGGAGGAGGTTGGGGAAGTGGATTCCTAAGCCAGAGCGGATCTTAGCCACTGTGTTAGCCAGGAGAAAGAGCTATGCACTGTCTACCTTCTCAAAGGCAGACCTGAGGGATCAACACAGATCTGCCTCCTTCCTAAAAGGGAAAAAGGAGCCACTGAGTACTGCCAGCCCTGCTCTTTCCTCGCCATAAGCTCTCTCCCTAAGGACACAAAGGAAGGCAGAGGGAGAAGTGCATGTATGAAAACAGTGGGGTCCCCTGAGAGAAGAGGGCACAGAGTGTCCCCAGCACAAGACCTTCACATTGAACACACTGCTTCAGCCCTATTTTAATTTGGTCTCCAGCCACTGGCAGCTTGGGGTTACTGGCCTTGTCCTCATTTTCTGTGCTTCTGCAGATCCTACCCCTCTTCCCTTTGGCAGGATGCCCTTATTTCCTCAGAAATCGTTTACTGACAGGACTCTTATCTTGAAAGTGACACTTGTGCAAGGAGACATAAGTTACAGGATCCCTCTTTGACCTACTATGTGATAGGCAGAAAGGAGAGAGAAGCATGGAGGGCTGTAGAAGGCAGAGTGAGGAGACACATGGGATCCTCCTGAAGGGCAGGAGTCCAGGTACTTTCAAAGCATGGGCCACAGAGGGGAGGGAGAGAGTGGAGAAGGCATTCACTCCCTTGTCCTCTGAGGGACTGTGGAGAATAGCAGAAGAGCACAGGCTCAGACCTTTCCATAGCTGATCGCCATTGGGAAATAAAACCACAGCCTAGGAGTAAGAAGCCACATGACTGTGGCATCACAGATCTTTCTGCAGCAGCTCTGTGGGTTTCTTCTCCATAACCAAGTTAAGCCAGAATGCTTGTTTCCACCCTTTCCAGACACTGTTGCGCATGGCCAGCAAAGGGAAATGCTGGTAATCAGTACTTTGCAGCACTCCATAATGTACATTGCATAGGCAGAGGGAGCCACGGGAAAAAAGGAACCTGATATCCAGAGCAAAGAAAATGAAGTCATGGTAATAGATCAGAAAAATAAGATAGGACAGTATGGATATGTTTTCAGTTCTTTTTTTAAAAAAATATTTTATAACTATTGACCTTAGTCCTTTGATGATTGGGAGGCCAGTTTCTGTCTATAAGATGACAGGAAATCTGTCTACAGATAGCAACGATATCAGAACCTTTCTTAGATCTCCAATGCCATTGGAAGCTGATTCATTCATGTATTCATTAATTCAGCACATATTGATTGAGCCCCTCTCACTGGCTGGGCCTCTTTCCAGGCTGTAGGAATTCCTCAGCGAGCAGGACACAGATGCTCCTGAACCCCACCTGGTGGGGGAGAGATAACAAGCCAACACACGTAACTGTGATAAGTCCGGAGCATGATTTGCGCTTCCGAGGTTGTTTGTTTTTCTCAGCAGGGACCAGAGCTGTATCCTTAGGCAGACAGGAGTTGGCATGTTTAGGCAAAGAAGGCCCTTGTTGTTGGGCCGTAGCAGGCAGTAGGAGTTCAGGACCAGACAGAGGCACTGGGATCAACCCTGCTAAACAATGCACAACCTCAGCCCTCACCTCAGCCAGAAGCCACAGACCACAGAGTCGCTCAGAAGAGGGGGAGCACCCATGTTCCTGCAAAGGAAGGGTGTGATATGTTTGCTGAAACAGTGGAGGAAGGGGTTGGGGGAGGAGCTAAGGGCAGGTCAGGTGGCAGCCCTCTAGATGGCATTCCTGCTGGGCCTCAGGCTGGGGTGCAGCTGGTACACTAGCCACAACCTGGCCAGGCTTAGTGGCTACTGTGAGGGTATGGGTCTCCACCAAGCACCAGTGAGCAGGTTACAGTGTTCCAAGCGGTGATGTAAGAGCCACCAGGAATTAGGTTTAGTCAAACACAGAGAAGGTATGATTGTACCAGATTGCATTGCCATGAGTTCAAACCAACCTCAGTGAGTCTCCATCTGAAGAGATGAGTTCAAACAGACTGAATCAAAAACAGACACCTAACCCAGGTCAGAAAAAAAATAGACTTTTAATTGAAAGCATATGTTCCCCCAACTATGTAAAGAAATTAGAATTTGAACTAGATAGGTAGGAAGTTAGTCAAGAGCCATAGCTGTTTTGATTAAAATGTTTTTTTTTTCAATCTTTAGCTTGTTCACCAGCTTTGAGATAGTATGCCTTTTTAAATCAGAATGATTGTTTCCGTAGGAATAATACCACATTTTATTTCTTAAGCTGTCATTCCTTGGCTCTGCATGCTGTCCCCCTTGAAAAGAGAGAGAAAGAGAGAGAGAGAGAGAGAGAGTATTTCTTTCATGGAAGAGAGAAACGTCGTTTCTGTCAGACCATTACTTTTTTTTTTTTTTTTTTTTTTTGGCCAGTCCTGGGCCTTGGACTCAGGGCCTGAGCACTGTCCCTGGCTTCTTCCCACTCAAGGCTAGCACTCTGCCACTTGAGCCACAGCGCCGCTTCTGGCCGTTTTCTGTATATGTGGTCCTGGGGAATCGAACCTAGGGCCTCGTGTATCCGAGGCAGGCACTCTTGCCACTAGGCTATATCCCCAGCCCAGACCATTACTTTTCCCGTATATTTTTCTAGAGATGATTGGAGTCCACAGATTGCATGAACCTTCTCATAAAAACCCCATTTCATTTTGGTTTGAATGTTTAGCAGAATGTTAATCCTGGCATGTTTAGTGATAGCAGTGAAGGAGTCAGCTGAGAGGCATGTAAAGTTCAGAAGAAAGGCCCCAATCCAAGGAGCCATAGGCCAGCCTAGAAGTCAGAAGGAAATAGAACCAAGGACTTAACATTACCCACTGGGGTATTTTCATTTATTGCTTATTAACAAACAATAAACAAATGTAGCACCAATAATCAGTTCTGAAAATTGTGCTGCTTCATTTTTTCCAGAAGCGCCTGGAATCTGAGCAAGAGATTTGTCTCTGGGAAGCACTGTGATTATTAAATATCACCAAGAAGACCCTTGATATAATGAGATTAAAACTCACCACACAGAAGACAAGACTTTATTAAAACAGAAATAGGAAAAGAAAGCCACCTTATCAAAGTTGGCTTTATAGACCGGATGACATCTGGTTAATAAATCTACTATTTTTGTTGAAAACATAATTTGCATTCCTCCTATTAGATAAAATAGATGGCCATCTTTGCAACCAGATAATGTAATCCAGTCTGCTACCATGGTTAAACCCTATTCACTCATCTGTAGTTTTTTTCCACAAAAGTTAGTAACACCTTAACGTCACACTGATAAACCTTCTAGGCTTCCTCCTGCTTTTAGACGTTAGTGTGGTCATAACTTGTGTGCTATATTTCTTCATAAACTAAAAGCCCATAGTACCTGTAGTTTAACACATACAGGTGTGTTCATGTGCTATTTGTCTGTGTTGTACTGGGGCTTTAACTCAGGACCTCAAGCTCTCATTTAGCTTTTTCTGCCACTTAAGCCACATCTCCACTTCTGACTTTTTGCTGGTTAGAGATAAGAGTCTCACAGATTCTGCTTCCCCTGCTGGCTTTGAACCTTGATCCTCTGATCCCAACCACTTGGTAGCTAGGATTATGGGTGTGAACCACCTGTGCCCTGGTTTATAAGTTTCCTTTGACCCTTCTTAGTCTCCCTAGTGAAACACATCAGCATTGCTCTCTTGGTTGCCTAATATTCTGAGCAGAGCAGATGACATGCCCAGTATCATTGCTCTGTATAGAAAAATGTAAATTTGTGCATTGAACTGCCAGAAGCCAATAACAGAGAGGGGAATGGGACGTGGATTAACATTTTCCATTCAGAAAGACAAAGCTCATGCTAAGTAATTCTGCACAGGAGATTCTACTTGGCTCCAAAGTATCATTAACTGAAATCTTTCTTGCTTTATCTTCTTTTTTTTTTTTCTAAGAAAACAATGTTGTGATTTTCATTCCTCTAAGATCCCAGTCAGAGAAAGAATCCCAGAGGGAAGTGGGGAGGATGTGTCTAGACTCACTGGGCCCTCCTAGGTGCTGTTGCAGCTTCTGTCAGTTCTGCTGACAGGCCCCTCCCTCCCTCTGCTCCTCTTCCAGTGTGTGCAGTACTCCAAGCCACTTGGATGCCATTAACCAGCTGTGTTTTCCTTGCAGATCAGAAAATGGCCAATTCCATTATTTACTTTTGCACAGTTCTGATTTTAACACTTTAACTGTAAAGGACTTTGGCTACTCAGAAAGTTTATCTCCATTGTAGGGGCGGATGCCTTTTTGCCTAGCTTAAGTGCAGAGGGCTTAAATGTACATTTAAATTAAAAACCAACCTTACACATCACCTGCAACCTTTAACAAATAATGAATGTATTTGGCTTCTTTTGTTCCCACAGGATAGGGAAGGAAAATGCTGTTTAAATTGTTTCATTCGGAAGAAATGCCACCTGATATTTATTGTTCCCTGAGCATTGCAAGTTAAAAAACCTTGTGGATTTATTTTGAGCATTGCAAGTTAAAACCCTTGTGTATTTATTCTGAGTCCCCCATCTATATGTAATGGGGAAAAGTTCTGTATAAATGGAGTCCTGTCACTGCATCATTAAACGTAGAAATGATCAGAACGCGAAAAGGCATCTGAAAACACATTGCCCTTTAATACTTGGTCAGCACTCAGAAAAGTTTATGTAAAGCTATATAATACTTTGCTTTTAAGAGTCCATAAAGGTATTATGAAGGTATATATATTATGGAAGCCATAGCTTTCATGGGTTTTTGATATATTAAACTTAACACTCTCATTCCATAAATTTATTCTAATACATCAGGTAATTGCCACGTCTATTATTTTTACAGCTCTTTGCCCCTTTTAAGCTGAGATAGCTGACCTAGCACCCCTCTGGGATGCCTGTACTCGGTGAGGATGGAACTGTCCCATTAACAAGGAGACTTGGAGAGCATGTCCTTTCTAAATAAATAATGACAAAAGTTCAAGAACTCCTCTTTTCACCTAGTTCCCTGGCATTAACATTGTTTATAACCGTAACATACATATCTGAAGTAAGAGCATAACACTGGTTCTTCACCACTACCTAAACCACAGAGTTAGTTCCTCAGATTCCACTCCCCCGACCCTCATATACTTTTTCTTTGCAGTGTCTGCCCATGATACCATGTTGTGTTTGGTTGCTATATGCCCTTTGTCTCCTCAAATATGTTACAGTTGCTCATTCTCTCCCTATGTTTGGTGACCTTGATCCTTTGAAATGGTGCTGGTCAGATATTTTGTGGAGATTGTTTGATTGACAGTATATTAAGTGTATAGATCACAGTGAGATAAACTGACCTCTTCACAGCATTGATCTTCACATCTGCCAACATATTTCTCTCTGCACTAATTTAAGTTGTCTTTGATCTCTTCCTTCTGCCTTTTTTAGGGTTTAACATGCAGCTTATACACGTGTTGTTAAATTTTTTAACCTAAATATTTCTTCTCCTTTTTTCCTTCCTTCTTTCTATTTTTCCTTCCTTCCCTTTTTCCTTCCTTCCCCCTTTCCTTCCTTTTGTCCAACAGTGTAAATGGTAGTTTCTGTGTTTTTATTTTCTTCCCAACTCCCATTGCTCACCTCTGGTCTATAGAAACACAATTGATCCTCCTGTATTGAAGATATCCTGCCATCTTGCTAAATTCACTTGTTAGATCTGGAATCTTTGCACAGATACTTTGGAGATTTCTTCACAATTAGTAATTCCACTTGTGAACGAAGACAGCTTGATTGCATTCCTTCCAGTATGTATGATTTCAGTTTCTTGTCTTCCCACACTGGTGAGAGTGAATTAGGGCGAAGTACTGCGTAGCGACAAAAGAAGACCTTCTTTCTTGCCCCGACCTTAAGGAACGAGACACCAGACTTTGACTGTTAAGACAGAATCTTTAGCTGCATTTTTTCATAGATTTTCTGCTCGTGCATCATACTAAGCTTTGTCAAATTCTCTTACTATGTCCGTTGAGAGGACCCTCTGGTTTTATTTATTTAGGCTGTTAATATGGAGGATCACATTGACTGGTGAACCCCTTGTACCATGCTAGAATGAACTGTGCTTGGGAGCACCTATTATTCCTTTCTATGCTCTCATGTACTTCTGGGTACACTTTACTACTATATTGTTGAGAATGTTTGCATCTTCTTTGTTTTTATGTTCTGTCAGGTTCTTAGATGGGTAGCTTCATGTCTGTCACTAATTTCAGAACATTCTTGGCTATTATTTCTTCAGTCATTTCATTTGCACCTTGTTGCTTTCTTCTTTTAGGATTCCAGTTACATGTATGTGTGGCTGTTTGGCATTCTTCATTTCTTGCATGCCTTGTTTAATTTTATTCACCCATTTTTTTATTTTTTCTGATTGCATTTCAGTTTGGGTAATTTCTATTGACCTCTCTTCAATTTCAGTAGACTTTATTGATTTTTTTAAGTCTATTCACAAGCTTACCAGAGGCATTCTCCATCACAATACCACATTTTTAAATGTATTTCTTTTCATACTTTCTATTTCTGCATCTAATTACCTATCTGATGTTGTATGTTACCCATTATTAAAAACATTAATACAGCTGGTTTGAATTATCTTTCTGAGGTAACCAACATTCATGCCATGTATGAGTCCACTAGTTTCTGACAGATGTTCTGTTTCTTCATGGGAGGTATCCCTGATTTTTTTTTTTTTTGGCACACCTCATCATTGTTTGTTGAAAGCCAGAAAAGCCATCCTGGGCAGTAGGTATCAAGGTATCTATTTCACCTTCAATGTGAGTGAAAGATTGTGTTAATTTAGTCAGAGATTAGACTGGCTTTAGCTTGCTGTTGCTATGGTTACCCTCCCTCCTTTGGACACCTCAGGTTCCTTAGACGTGTCTGCTGTGTATGTTGTCAGCACAGGGGGTCCTCTTTGCTCCCCAGAGGGACTCTGTCTCCAGTAGCCCTCCAATTTCTGCCATTTTCATGTTGTTTTGCTCTTGGAAAAATAAGTGGTCTTTTCGTCCTCTAAGTGCCCCAGTGGTCCCCTGTGCAGAAGTTATGCCTCCTGGCTCCATGGGGAGGAAGTGCTGTTGGAGCTGGTCCTCCCTCTCTACTGCTGTGTCTGGCTGCCTGTGGCATGGAAGCTGAGGGTGGCTTCTCTGTGCCTAGCCTGTTTCTTCTCATCTCCCTATCTTGGTTTCCCTGAACCCTCTGAGGTTAGGGATTTAGGGACAGGAAGGAACGATTAGCTAACAGGTGGTGCGAGAGGAGAGGAATAGAAAGAAGGAAGAAGATCTTGTAAAACTAGTATACTTGTAAGCTGGCATCGATATTTAAAGGTGGCATTGTTAGAGAGACTCCCACCGAGTCTCTTGAGATGTAAACACACTGGGGGATCTGTCCTGAAGATCCCTTAACACCTAAGAATATACCCCTCCATCCAGTGGGCCTTTTACCTTCCAAAGGCCCAGCACCAGGCACCCTCTGTGCCTCTACCAAGTCTCTCACTCCTGGGCAGCTCTTTATGACGGGATCTCAGACATTGTCCCCTATGGTGGATGTTTCTCCTATCATTATGTGATGGTAAGCATGCAGTTATATTCCAAGGTCAGCTCTTCTGTGGCGGTGCCCATCTAGCCCTTTGGCCTGTGGGCTTCCCTGATGGAAATCAGCCACCCATCTCCTGTCCCCTCAAATTACCAGGGACACACAACCTAACTCTGCAATGACCTCCTGCAGCCCTTCTCTCGTGACTCAGGGCATGAGGTAAGACCTGGGCTCCCAGCACTTTGACCATGGTACTCAGGTTTTTCTCCAAATACAGTTTTCTCCATATCATTTTTTTCATCAGTGTCCTTTATGAAAAATTGTGTTCAACTAAACATTGCAAAATGTCTCCCACACACGACGTTGCAAGTCCTACTTTGAGGACCCCATGCTGTTGGTTATGGAAGGACTCTTCCCTTTGGTTTCTTAGAGCCTACATAGAAAATAAGCCAGAAGAGCCCAATATCAGTATCCTTTTGTTAGTGTTCATTCTCTTCAAATGAATAGATGTTTTGAGGAAGTGGTTCTGAGAAGAACTTTATCTCTAGGTGTTATTTTTTACAATTTTAAAACACGAAAACAGTTGGATGGTCATTGAGAGTTCATAACATCCTTAGATGCTTAGAGCTGAAGATAGTGAAAATAACATTTCAGATTCCAGAACTCACAATACACTATTGTAGTAGATCTTAAGTGACCAAATAAGAGCTTTATGGCCAAGAATGGGTATTGAGTGTTTCTCCTCTTCACATACTGCTACTCAGCCACAAGCACCGATTGCCCTTCCATGTGAAGCTCACATAGCTAAGGTGAGATGTTGGGTTGAACTGGAGTCACTTAGTCCTAGCACTTCAGTATATCCCTACCAGACTTCACCCAGTGAGCACACACACACACACAATTTTGTTTTTATGGAATTGAATTGTATCTTTATTAATGAGAATGTTCTCATGCTTGCTAGGCTGGGGTTGTACCACCAAGACACACTTGGAGCCAGATTTTTTCACTGGTTATTGTTAGAATAGAGTTGATTCATCTACTTCAGGCTTTCCATAGTTTTGTTGGAATCAAAGGCATGTGCCACCACATTTGGCTTCCCTCCATTAAGACTGAGTCTTAGGGGCTGGGGATATGTCCTAGTGGCAAGAGTGCTTGCCTCGTATACATAAGGCCCTGGGTTCAATTCCCCAGCACCACATATACAGAAAATGGCCAGAAGTGGTGCTGTGGCTTAATTGGTAGAGTGCTAGCCTTGAGCAAAAAGAAGCCAGGGACAGTGCTCAGGCCCTGAGTCCAAGCCCCAGGATTGGCAAAAAAAAAAAAAAAAAAAAAAAAAGACTGAGTCTCAGAACTTCCTGCCCAGGCTGTCCATAACTTTGATCCTCGCATCTTCATCCTCTCAGTGTAACTAGGAGTACAGCATGAGCCACCACGCCAGCCTTATTTGAACTTTCCTTAAAGCAAAAACTTCCTTGATGAGGTAACTGACTTGTCTCCCTCTACCCCTCCTCGGTGTCTTATTAACACCCAATTCTTATATTCAGAAGCAAAATGTTCCGAATTAAAGAGTACAATTACAAATTCTAGTATGGTAATTAGCAAGACAGGAATTCAGATTCTGTTGGGAATAAATCCTAGACTAATCAGAATGCATGTCTTTACTAAGTAAGCATCTACCTGATGAATCAGACCTCAAGTCCTAAACCACTCTGACTTCTGGAAGTGGAGTATCACCCTTACTGCCCCATGCACCAGTAAGCCCGCTCTGAGCCTCAGTGTCCCCCAAGTGCAGATCATTGAATTCCATCTTTGAGCCATTGTGAGGATTTGCTGTGTTCCTCTGAACACAGCAGGCCCTGCCCTGGGTACAGAGCAGCTACTAGTATGACAGTGTCAGATGGTGCCCGTGGTCCAGTGTGCCTGTCCTCGAGTTCACGCAGAGACTGTTTCACTGATGAGAAATAGGAACTACATCATCTTTAGATGTTTCCCCCTTTTGATCTCACTAATAAAAGTATTAAAAAATGAGAGGGTACAGGAAAGTCATCAAAAAGAAATGTAACATCCTCTGCCAGCCTATCTCACTTAACTAGTGAAGTAAACCCTACCAAATCTTTTTCTGTGTAAATGTGCAAAAGGGTACAAGAGTAAGCATATGCTACAGGTCACTGGCAATGGCCTCCACTGCACTCCAGGCTCTGGCCCAGGTGTTTGTCCCTGTCAGCAGGTACACCATCCTTGTATGTCACTGTGTTCTTCCAAGTGTATTCGGCAAGCAATAGTGTTCGGATTTCTTTCAGGGATCTGCAATGGAGTGCCTTCTACATACTTATGTCTTTCATACATGCATGGTTATTTTCTTAGGATATACTCTGATAAGTGAATTTGCTGGAGTAAAGGGGAATGTATATTTTAAATAATGAGGTTACCAAATTGACTTGGGAAGGTGAAATTGTATTCCTATTAAGGTATCAGCATCCATATCACCACGTGTAGAATTTTCCTTTTTTAAGTACTGGTATTGAACTTTAGAGCCTCACATTTACTAGGTAAGTGCTCTACCACTTAAGCCACATGTTCAGTTGTTTGAGTTTTAGTTTATTTTCGGATCATTTCTTTCACTTTTGCCCAGACTGGCCTTGGATCTCAGTCCTCCTACAACAAGTAGCTGGGATTACAGGCATATGCCACCACACTCAGCCCACATTTAGGATGTTGTGAATAAAACTAAGTATTTCTATATTGTTTGATAAGTAGGAGCATTTCCTCCTAAAATCAGATCATATCTGAAAAAGTTCTTTATATTAAAGTCTAAAAATTCCTGACAAAGCTTTAGCTGCACACTCTTTCTGTATAAAGAGCACACCCTTATGTGTTAGCATCACAGTGGAATCTTAACTGGCATCTGAGATGATCTCAGCAGATGGCAGAGCAAGGTCTGAAGTCACAGGTCTGGGTGAAGCAGAGTCTGCTCATCCTTGCCTTCTGCTTTTCCTCTCACCCACTTTCTGATATTGAAATAGTCACCTTTTCCATTCCTATGAGAAATATTGTTATTTTTCTCCTAATGTCAGGGCTGCCCTGTGACATTTAAAATTCAGTCAGGGAAGTATCGTGTGCATACAGAAACACAGAAAAGCCTTCGTTGAATGAATTACCCTAAGTAAAAGCCTGTGGAATCACCACCCAGGACAAGATCAAGAATTGCTCATGACCACTTTCTACTATACACAACCGCAAGCATTCATTTCTCTTTGGGAGAACATACCCAAATGGCCTCCCTTCTTCTGCCATTAATCTTCTTTGAGGCAATGAATTTGAGCTTCCGATTTACCATGGTTCACCTTAGGACTTTTCAGCCTCACCTGAAGAGTGCCAAAAGAAAACCACATTTAGTAGGAACTGTACTTTGAATTTTGAATCTGAATCTTTTCCCAAGATGGCAATGCAAGGCTCCATCCTCTCTCACAATGCTGCTGGCTGAGAAGCCCCAGGATCAAGAGATAAATAACCGGTGCTCCCTAGGTACAGTACAGCTAAACTCTAATGGTCAGTAGATTAGGAGTGTTAAATGGAGAGTCCACTTACAGTAATAGCAACTCACAGGGGTTATCAGGATGTCGCAACCCCATTCTAGGTGGCACATCTGTATTCTGTGTGCAGTAACTTGCATAGTTTTTAAGTTGTCCCAACACTGATAAAGCTCTCGCTAAAGCTTTCTGCCCACGACACTAAAACATCACACTGTGAGGGCAGAAGAGGGTGGCTTGCAAAATGTGTGACCAAAAGTCTTGTTGTGTTCTATAAATAGTTTGGCACAAGGCAAAGCCAGTGGCTTGGTATGTGTAGATTTGAGGTCTGAACTGGAAAGTTACTAGAGAAAGGAGAAGAAAAAGGATGCCACTTCTAAGGGTGTAGGGAATGAGAAATGCCATACAGATTACTTGGTACTGGCTTGGCAGCTGAGGCCCAGGGCTCCAGCAGATGTCAGCAGCTTTAAGACTTACTAGAGGCAGAACCCCCTGACTGACTGCTAAGTCTCACCGCCTTTCTTTCCCAGGGCCTGAGAGTCTTACAGAGTAGTTTCCAGTGCTGCACCTCCCACCCTTGTGCTCAGCCTCACACAGCTATTCACTGTGGGTCCATGATGGGTGTCAGGTTTAATCTTGTTGTTCACTCAATAGCTTTTGCGTTATCTTTTTTTTTGTGTAGTTATTGTACCATTTTTCTTCCCTTTTCTTCCCCTCTACAAACACCACCATGCCTGAAGTGCCTCCCCTGCTTGCAGAGAAGTTATAGCCTGGGTTGTAGCAGAACAGTGCTCTGATTAAAGTGATTAAAACTATATACAGCATGCATAATTAACCTCTGCGCGGCTGTCACCACAAGCTGATGCGTGGCGCTGATACGGTATCTGTCAGTGGCAGCCAGCGTATGCTACATGACCATTTTTCCCCCTGCAGAATTTTAATCACTTGAGATAAAGAGCAGGAGAGAGAGGGAGAGAGAGATCAAGGCCATATTAATCCTCTCAATGGCTTTATAATTTCCCTTCTATTCTGCTGCTGGTAATCAAGAAAAATAATGCTGCCTTAATCCTGGACGCCAAGGTCAATCATCTGAGTGCCCTCTGATGGGAAAGATGTCACCATGTAAAGGCGCTTAATGAACAGAATTTTCCCATATGCCTCCGGGAAAGGAGTGCATTCCAGGACCTCAGGATATTCAGTTGGGCCCTGATTTGCAGCAGAAATGATCTAAAAACATTAGCCCTATTAGACACAAACTCCTAACAGCTGCCTGAGGCTGCAGACCGGCTGCACGTAGCAATCAGTGATGGGAAATTCAGGGGTGATCCACAGCAGCCAGTCAAGGGTGGGTAGGGCAACCCTCTGATTAGCAGTTGGACAACACAGCAGGAGGTCAGGGCCAGTGGCTGTGGGGCCAGAGCAGCAGGCGCTCAGCCCCTCCAGTGCCTCGCTGGAGGGCCGCCAAGATCAAAATACAAATGCAGTGATGCGGAGATGTGTGGTGACATTTTCAAACAATGTCCTGTTGCTTTTTTTTTTTTAAAGCACATTTAGACAGGTGAAAACAAAAATCCTTTCAGCCCCACAGTACCTGCTAAATTCTGAATGGCTGCTCCATGCTTCTCCCGTCCCCACACCCCCACGCTTGCTGTATTTTTCTCCCCCAAAACATCCTTCCTTGGCTGAGGTGAAGGCACCAGCCTGGCTGTCACAGAAGGACCCAGTCCAGCAGGCTGTACACAAGCGCTGGGGGTCTGGCCACAGTTCTGAAGGACACCCTGGCACTGGGTGGTGCTTACTAGGAGATTCACATGGAGCAGGGCTATTTGTCCTGGTAAAGCAACAGGCCTGAAGTCTGAGTTCAGATCTCCACAAAGTTCTAGGGATTGTGTGACAAGATAGGATAACTGCCTGACTACTCATCCTTGAGAACAAAAACCAATGGTGGACAGGTTTCAGAGCAATTTCCTGAGATGCATGCTCTTAAGTGAGCCCTCAGCCTGCAGTATCAATGTAAATGGTTCTTGTATAAGTTTATAAACAACTGTGACATTCACTTCTTTCCAAAGCACAGCTATCCTTTGCAGTCCAGGGCTTGCTGGCTAGAGAAAACCTGGATCTGTGTGTGTCTCTGAGAAATCCCTGATGTGCTCAGAAGACCCTGTGAGGTGCCCTTGGGTTCTTGGCATGATCCCTTGCCCTTGGAATGGGCAGAAGGTCAAGCCATAAGAAACCAGAAGGGCCGTAGGCAATAGACCTTCTGCCTTCTCTCCTTTACTGTCTGACCCCAGACCCTTCTCCTTAGAAATCTGTTTGGGCTTAGCAAACATATCCATTTGGGTCCCAGTCATTTTGAATTAACCCTTGACTATTCCTGGGAAAGGTAGACTCAAAGCCAGTGTAGACTGTAAATGCTGTAAATCTCTTCTTATGAACAAGTGATTGATAGGGCTTAGGTACCTCTGGTGTCACTGTTTACACATGAATATCTCCTCCTCCCTCCCCTTCACTTTCTCCCTCTCACTCACTCTCCCCTTCGCCTTCTCCCTCATCCTCTTCCTTCCCCTCTCCCTCTTTAATGAAAGCAGATTTGGCAGGGCCTCTCCTTAAAACTACTTTGCTAGGGGCTGGGGATATAGCCTAGTGGCAAGAGTGCCTGCCTCGGATACACGAGGCCCTAGGTTCGATTCCCCAGCACCACATATACAGAAAACAGCCAGAAGTGGCGCTGTGGCTCAAGTGGCAGAGTGCTAGCCTTGAGCGGGAAGAAGCCAGGGACAGTGCTCAGGCCCTGAGTCCAAGGCCCAGGACTGGCCAAAAAAAAAAAAAAAAAAAAAAAAACTACTTTGCTAGCAATTTTATCAGTTAAAATGAGGGAAACAAAAAAAAATTTAATCTGTAATTTGCAATTTCTCTGCTTTCTCTGAGTTACTGCACTGGATTGATGCAGAAAACAGGTTAGCCATGTATGTATACCTAAGAAACTGTTCTGGCTTTTTTTCCCCCTTCTGATGTAATTTTGGTAATGGGGCATTTGCCCCATTTCCATATATCAGTGGAAATGTTGGCTGGAAGGGCCACACAGATGTGAACCTCATAAGAAACTGTCACACGGGGAGGCTGGGAATATGGCCTAGTGGTAAAGTGCTCGCCTCGTATACATCAAGCCCTGGGTTCGACTCCGCAGCACCACATATATAGAAAAAGCCAGAAGTGGCACTGTGGCTCAAGTGGTAGAGTGCTAGCCTTGAGCAAAAAGAAGTCAGTGCTCAGGCCCTGAGTTCATGCCCCAGGACTGGCAAAAAAAAAAAGGAACTGTCACATGGAGCGGCTGGCACAGCTTGAAAGCCAAAGGCAGCTTCCACCACAGCCCGGGCTCTGGACAGGAGTTTGCAGTAAGGGCTAAGCAGATATTCCACAGGCAGACAACCCTTCAACCTGCATGTCTCTGGTTTTTATCCTGGGGTCCTTCCTAAGATTTCTTTTGGAAAGAGAAAGATTCTTAAAAGTTGAACTTTGCTGTTTCAGCAGGATTTATTAGACCAGACAGGCCTTTCTGGTAAGAGTGAAAGGAGGGGCTGGGGATATGGCCTAGTGGCAAGAGTACTTGCCTTGTATACATGAAACCCTGGGTTCAATTCCCCAGCTCCACATATACAGAAAACGGCCAGAAGTGGTGCTGTGGCTCAAGTGGCAGAGTGCTAGCCTTGAGCAAAAAGAAGCCAGGGACAGTGCTCAAGGCCCAGGACTGGCAAAAAAAAAAAAGTGAAAGGAGGAATGTATCTGGGAAAGTACTTGCCTTTGTATGTCTGTCTTCTGTTCATTCCTTCAGGTAGGTGTGTGTTTAAAGCTTGTCGCTAGGGTTGTCTCAATGCTAAATGAGTCCCAGAAATCCATCCTCAAGAGTAATCAGGAAACAAAGGAAAACTTTGGAGCTCAAGTATCAGTGGACCCCAGATAATGGAGGCCTTTGATCTCTCTCTCTCCTAAGGAGCAGGGACTCCCGGAGCATTGTTCCGAAGCCCTGTCCCCACTCTGCACACCAGCTGTGTCCTCTCCGCTGCTCATGGGTCTGGATCTGGTCACCTCTCCCACTCCTGTCCCCTACTTCTAAGCTTCACCCTTTTTTCTCGATTTAATATCATGACTGTTCTGTGTCCTTCCTTTTTCATTTTAGATAAACTTCCATGAAGACAGTGTTAAATGCTTGCCTAATATGTGCAAGGCCCCTAGGTTCCATATATACCCTACATTTAAAATATGGATACGACCAAATCACCAAACTTATCAATCATCCTTGTTTATTCCCCATTGCCAAAAGGTACAAGCCCAAAGTCCCAGCTTTTGGCCAAATATTCAAGCGTTGGACATAGGCCTCCAAGTGATTTTTTTGTTCACAGCTTTTTGATGGCTGTGTACATTTGACATCCTTCGGGGTTGGTACTCACCCAGGGCCTCTTGCGTGTGACTTCTTTGTGCCTAGCACATGAAAGGTTTGCCTGACGTTTGAACTGCCTCTACTGCAAAGCTTCCTTTGTTGTTGCTGTTGTATATGGGCATCTCAATGGGCCAAGCCCTTGGAGTTGTTTTAACTCCTCACTACAGCCGTTGCTGTGGGAGCAGTTTAACTTCTTAACTTAGAAAAGGAAATGGGGTCTTAGAGAGATCCACTTTTGCCATCTCTTTTTGGGTGGGTGTAGCAGGAGGGCTGATTCTGGAGCTTGTACTCAGGGCCAAGGTGCTAC
The DNA here is from genome assembly GCF_023159225.1 of Perognathus longimembris pacificus. NCBI lineage: Eukaryota > Metazoa > Chordata > Mammalia > Rodentia > Heteromyidae > Perognathus > Perognathus longimembris. Next base: position 76,944,381 of record NC_063161.1, on the reverse strand, counting down.
CCCTGAGCTGCTTCTGCTCAAGATAAGCACTCTAGCACTTGAGCCACAGCACCACTTCTGGCTTTTTTGACTTGTTTATTGGAGATAAGATTCTCACAGACTTTCCTGCCCAGACTGGCTCCAAGCCATGATCCTTAGATCTCAGCCTCCTGAGTAGCTAGGATGACGACAGGTGTGGGCCACCAACACTGGCAGTCCCTTAGCTAGTGCTCTACCATTTGAGCCACAGCTCCACTTCTAGCTGTTTGCTGGTTAGTTGGAGAGAGTCTCAAACTTTCTTGCCTTGGCTGGCTTTGAACTGTGATGCTTGGATCTCAGCTTCCTGAGTAGCTAGGATTACAAGTGTGAGCCACTGGTGCCATCTCTGAGCACCTGGCAAGTGCCAGTACTCTTAGGCACTGCAGAGGGGGCCTGTGCAGCTCTGCAGGTTTGGTGCTGTGGTGAGGGAGCAGTGACCCATGCCCCACATGATGTGAGGCAGCATGGTCTCCTCTTCACATACAGCCTGCGCTTGTGGTGTGGCTCCTTCAGACTGTCAAAAGAAACGGTGTCTCCCTGGTATGACTTTGCTGGTGGAGAATGTAGTCTCAGTGTGGCTCTCGCCAAGTAGGAAAGATGTGGGCAGGTAGTCACCCCTGATCTCCCCGGGTGCTCCCTTCCCTCCCAGTACCCTTGGAGGCTGCCATGCTATGGTGCACAGGTGTACATGAACTTGACCCTGCTCACACAGAGGCTGCTGCAGCTTTATTGAGATGCAGCTTGTACACAGCTCAGAGCTCAGGATGGAATGACTAGACACCCTGCTCCCTGACAGCCTGTAATGGCTGGTTTCGAGGGAGAGTTATAAATGAACTGGCAATTACCCAGGGCTGGCTGCTTTGAGAGCACCATGTGTAAAGTGACTGGAGCCCTGGGCGACAGCGTTCCCTGAGTCACCTGTGACATGCATTCCTCACATCTTGCAGAGAACGTGAGGGAGGTCCCTGCATGCTCTCTCTGTTACTTACACATTGCCGTGCATGTATGCCATGTACATGAGTCACACCAGAAACCCCCAATGTCTCTCTTGACTGTCAAGTCAGCAGAGCCTCCCAGCTCTGCCCTCCCCTCTGCTTCCTCTCCTAAGCCAGCGAGTGTCATAGCATCTATTAGGCATCTTTCAACAAATAGGGTACGTGCTGCTTAATTATTTAGGTAATTCCTGGCCTTCCTTATTTCACATTATTCCACAGTCTCAACCTGCATTAGTTGGACAGCTTCATGGAAGCATTTCCTGTCTCTCATTTCCTCTTCATGTTTCTAATAACAGTGGTAGTGACAAACATATTCATTAAGTTCTTTCTGGAGGTGGTCGCAGAAGTGTGCACTTTGCAGCTCAGTCCTGATTCTCCCACTGGCCCCCTGAGCTGAGCTCTGAACTCACCTGTCCCCAATCCTCTTCTGCAATAAAGACTTCAGGGTAAGTGGTCTACTTTGGAGGGGATCCTAGGACAGGAGTGAGATGTGGCTTGGTGAAGGGAAGGCAGCCAGCCAATCAGAGGCTGCCAATCAGGAACCACAGCTTTGGTCCTTCTAGAATGATGGGCGCCAGCACAAAACATACACCATATAGTTCCCCATGCTGCAGTGAGGGAGGGACCTGGGGAGCTGTTCTCCAACCCCAAGCGCTCATCCCTGGCCTGACAGCTATACACAGGGGTGCTTATTCTCCTATCCATCTGGCTGGTGCGGATGAGGGTAGAGCAGGCTCCAGCCACAGAGAGAGCAGTGAGGCGAGGAGATGCAGATGTTGGGTTGACAGAGTTGCCGCCAGGCACTTTGTGGTGCTAGGGAGGACAGAGGGGGCACCTACAGCATCTGCTACGTGGGCCCTGGTAGAGCTCTCCTTTCACAGACCGGAAGCAGCCTTGGTGAGCCAAGCTGCTTGCTTCAGGTAGTGCTTCAGGTCTTCCATGGCCCCTGCTGCTCCGCCAGGGCAGATGTTTAACTTGCATCTGCTGCCCAGTGAGCTTGGAGCCTGACTCCCTATAGCTGGTATTTTTCTACTTGATCCTGTCTTGAATATTGGCTCACTAGTCTCTACCTCCTTGGGTCCACAGAGGAACACATTTCCACCCCTGTCTGCAGGCACCCAAGGTCAGGAAGTGATTCTGTACTGTGATTTCAGTTCACATGTTCAGGGATGGGCAAGAAGGTGACACTCCTTGTGCACCTGTTGTTTAACTCCTGGTGGTTTAACCCTGGCGTGTTCACGCAGTGTTCTCATTCACACGAAGCTCACTGTGGGTCGTGTGGTGAGTCCAGGGTCCAGGCTTCTTTCATCCCATGGCTCTTCTATGTCAGATTTACCCAGGAATGACAGGAAGACTCATAGAGTTTCTCACCAATCCAGTCCAAAATGATAATTTCCATCTCCATTTTATTAGCCAAAACGGAGCTCCAGATAATTACAAGGAAGCTAAGAAGTGCAGGTTTTCCTATGCCCAGACAGGGAGAGGAGGGACCACTGGATATTCTCAACCCCAGAAATGCCAGCCTCAGGAGAGCAGTAATGATAATTAAGCAATCATGATCAAGGCCCGCCCAGGGCATTTCCTGAGGTTTTCTAAACCACTGGAGGAATTTTGCCTTAGGCTATAAATGTCAGCTGCTCATTAATTCCTCAGAAATGCCCACAGTCAAGGTTGCTATTGCTAATAAAATACATTGGTTTAGTTATTTAACCACCACCACAACAGCAACAAAACAAAAAAAGGTATTTTTTCCCTTGAACCTGGCTATGCTTCAAGCAGACCAGCAGCTCTCTGTTACATGCATCATTTTAGCATTGTAACGTCTTTCTTTTCCATACCCCCCCTCCCAGTTCCAATCAGGAATAAAACTCCTTTGAGCATGGTAGTATCATCATGGGCTGGTAGTCTGCAGTTGTCCTCACAGCTGTTTTGAAGCCTTAAACAACTAAAAAAGAAAAGGAAATTTGATGTTGATTTTTAATAATCCTTTCTCCCCCAGCAACTGAGGTAAGATCTGCTGGTCCTGAATCTCACTTTTTTTTTTTTCTTAAAGCTTGATGTATTGTTTTCAGTCACTAATTTACAAAAATAAAAGTGGCAGTTTTGTAGTTCTTGCCATCTTAACATTGTAGAAGCTTTCCAAATTTTATATGTATGTATGTGTTCTAAATATGACTCAAAAGAAGACCCACATGTATAAGGATGAAGTTTGATTCTCCCTTTTCATCTTTGAGCAGTAGGTGTTAGTCTTGGACACAGGAGAAAATCGCACGCTTCAGGGTTGTTCACCCAGCTATCAGTTGTGAAAAGTGAAGTAATAATGCCGGAGTGAAAATGCTGTTTTTGTGACGTTGCCCACTCCATTTATGTGGGCTCATTCTGTGGGGATGGTTGGAGATAGTTTCTACTGAGGGCCAAGTGGCCCCCTGCCTCTGGAGGGCCTGGGCTGTTATGGGTTCAGATGTACAGGTGGATTTACAAAGCCTTTGAGAACCCTGAGAGCATGTGTTCCATACTTCAATGGTAAAGCATCAATAGACTGCTACTATATTCATCGCTCCCAGAATGCAATTTCTGGATAATGGCACTTGGTATAGTATATCATCACAAAACAATAGAAATATCACCACAATAGGAATGACTTTGATACATTGTACATGAATAGGATCTTAGAATTTTAGTGTAGATCACATTTAGGGCTGTGAGTATTCCCAGAGAAGTAGATTGCACATTTGCATAGGAAGGAGAATGCACTTGAGGTGAGAAGCCAGAGTACACAATGAATTATGGGAGCAGTATTGACAAGGTTTTCACAGCTTTGGACTCATTCTTCTCTTGTTCTCTATGATAGGCTATGTTCACTGTAGTTTTCCTTCACTTGAAAATAAATCTGTGAGCTATTCTGGAAATGTTAAAAAGGAACTAGGAAACTTGATTTAAAAAAAAAAGAAAGTGAGCATCTTGCAATAGCATCATTTTCCTGCTACTAATATATTAATGAAGAGTGTTGATGTTACTTGGTAATCCTTCAAGCATCCTGACATTGATGTCCCTGGTCCTGGCTGCCCTCTGGGACCTTGAAGTGAGAAAACCCACATGCACTGATATGTAATCAGTGCTCCCCAAATGCAACCAAATAGCTAGGTCCTTGAGAATTCAAGAGTAGTCCATCATATTCAGGGTATTTCTTTATATTGAGGTCAGTGCCTGTGTCCAGAGGCACTTGCCTTGGTAAAGTTGGCAGAAGACCCTGAGGGACGTCATTCTCCTTTTCCTGGTCCCTGGTGTGCAAGTGTAGTGTGGCTCATGGTGGGTCTCTCCCACCACCCACAGTGGAACAAAGGTGACAGAAAGACAGGGGTGGGCTGCGATGCTCCCCGGTAGCTGTGGCTGCGTTAGAATCTAACTTGGTGGTGCCCAAAGCCAGCTGGGCCTACAGCAGCACCAAGATCCATCAGGCCAGACAATTGCTAATGGAAGATGAAGGCTGTGTGGGAAGATTGGAAATGACATAGCTTCTACTTCATCCTCAACGCTGGCTAGCCAACCTCTTAGCAGTTTGGTGAATTCCAAGAACCTTCTAGTAGACTGCTACCGCTCCTCCTAGCCTTTGCATAATGGAGCGGAGATGCTTTCTTTCTTATACAGCCAAAACCCTTGTGGGATGACGTGGTTAGCAGACATTTGATGCGTTATTTCCTAAGTGCTCAGATCAGAAGGAGACCCAAAAGAAGATGTGACCTCATTCTGCAGAACTCATTCAGGCAGATCCCTGCTCAAAGTCCTACAGACAGTTAGAAGCCAAACTGGGATGAGAAATCATTCGTTTGACCCAAAATCAAATGCTCTTTTTGCTTGTGGAAGTTCTCATCAGAAGGCTCATTCCTTCATGGTCTAGCATGTTAGTTGGTGTCTTTACTGTGTACATATGGAGTGACTCTCATTGACACGCGCTCTAAGTGTAAAATGCATACCGGATTTTTTTTAAGAGTTGTACAAAGGGGTTACAATTTCACAAGTCAGGTTATGAATACAATGCTTCCTGAGCATTTTCACCCTTTCCTTGCTTTCCTGAATACCCCCATGACAACTTAGTTTGCATTATGGAACACTCTCAGGTTTATAAACATAAATACATAACCATATTAGTGCTTAATAGATCCCATGTTGAAATGATAATATTTAGATGTGTTTGATGAGATAAAATATGTTATAAAACTCATTTTACATTTAAAAAAAAACCTTTATTTCAATAAGGTTCTCCCAAAACTTGTTTAAGCCAGGTGTGAATGGCTCACACCTGTATTCCTAGTTTTTCAGGAGGCTGAGATCTGAAGGTCACAATTCAAAGCCAGCCCAGGCAAAGAATTCCTCAAAGACTATCTGTAGTTAACCAGCAAAAATGCTGAACTAGAGGCATGGCTCAAGTAGTAGAGCACCAGATATGAGTGGGGGAGGGGGGTAAGACCTTGAGTCCAAGCTCCAGCACACACACACAAAAATGTAGTTCCCTATTTAAGTGCTATTACATTCCTATTGAATAAAAAGTACATGCTGGACACATGAGAGGGGATAACATGTCTCTCTGTGTGATTAGCACCAGACCATGGTTGTTATGCTTCAATTTTCTATAGTCAGTTTTTGCTGTGGTTACTAATATTAAGGGCTTGTAACAACATCCATTTTTGCCTATTCCTATGGGCCTACCAGTCCGCTGTGGCATTGCTCAGCTTGGCTGTGCTGGTCTCATCTTAGTCAGAGTGTAAGGTAGGGGTTTACAGTGCTGGTGAAATAGCTACTGTCTGCACTTGTTCTTCAAGCTCTGGGGGGTGAGCAGAAAGACAGGGGTGGAACAAAGAGAAGATCCTCCAATAAAACCCTTCTGAAGCAAGAGGAGAAGGCCCACCCCAGTCTATGTCCACCCATATACCCTGCTGCTGGGCAAGTGTTCTGAGCACACTGAAACGGAGCAGAGAAGGCTCCCTGATTAGGCCTCTGTGAACTCTGTTGTTTGTGGAAATCATATTCTTCCATCCTCCAGTCCTCTCCCAGAGGAAGGAACAAGAAGATAGGCCTTCCTTGGTGGCTAAGATGCCATAGCCCATTTCCTGCCCTATGAAAGATGAACACACACCTGTTTTTATAGTTTGTTTTCATGCAGGTTCCAAGGGGCAAGCCATTCCTCTCGCCTGCAACCACTGGGCTTGTTTGTAGCCTGTTTGATTCCTGTCAGGTTAGCAGCATGTGCCCATGGCATGGCTGTAATTATTTTCAACCCAGTTCTTTCTCTCCTGATACTCAGTTATGGGTATTTTTTAGCTCACCATGCTTCCAAGAGGCCAAGTTCTAAGTCTCTTTCTTTAGGCCCAAACTGAACAATTTCCTTGGGAACCATATTAACTCAATTAGAGATTTTTAGCATAAAGACCAATGTGTTTGAATTGGTCTTTGCCATTAGATCTTCGTCTGGTGGGTTAAAAAAAAAAGTCCATTTTTAAATCCTTCAAGTTCAGGAATTTTTCAGTTCTTCATGTTACTCTCAATTGTGTTTGCAAAGCAGTAGGGATGTGGGGGAGGCACATTTCTTTCTCAAAGGTCTTAATCAAAAGCAGCCAAACATCCTGTTTTAAAAGCAAGGTTGGCAGGCACGTTTTCCACCTTTCAAGCTGCACAGGTGATATCTTTTCTGCCAACCATCTCAGCACTGCATACATCGAATCCTATAAAGAATTTTCTGGCTTCTTATCCCCAAACTCCAAACCAGCAGTGTCATATTTCAGGCTTTTATAATAGCAGTGCCTCCATGTCTATACCAATTTCTGTATCACTCAGCTTCCACCACAATGACTAAGAACCCCCAAATCTCTGTGCCTCCCACTGTAGACATTAGCTTTCACTGAAGAGTGTTGGGAGTCAGCTGCAGCGCTGCTGAACCTGGCCGAGCTCCCCGCGCCTCCTCGTGCCAAGACCAAGCAGCACAGGCAGCCGCCATCTGGGCCATTCTCTTCTGGTGGCCACAGGAGTCCAGGGGGCAGGTGGAACCCATGATGTCTGCTGCCACCTCTTCTGGGAACTGGCATGCTGTCTCCATTCCCTCAAGCCCCATGGCGGGCCTTATATTCTCAGTGGGCATGTCTCTTCACTTTCTGGGAAGTCATGATCAGAGCAGCAAGGTGACAAGTAGTCACCTCTCACAGGAACAGCTCCACAGTGCACCTGTAGTAGTCACAGTGCTGAGCAGCAAGTCAGCTAGGTCACTTTCCTACAGAGACCTAAGCATTTCATGGTCAGAAGCAAAGGACTAGAGGACCCCCAACTAATGGACAGCCTGCTGGACTTAGGGCTCAGCTCTTAGGGGTTCAGGCACTGAATGCTGGCTTCAGCTCAGCCACCAATCACCAGTGCACCTTAGATGGCCACTGCCTCTGCAGGGCTCAGGTGCCCCTCAGCATGCATTATCAGCTGGATTAAATGATGTCTTGGTTGTTCTGATCCTCGGCCCACCCACTTGGCATGCTCAGGGCCTACTGCATTCCCAGGAGCCTTGGCAGCTGCAGAAAAAAACACAAGTTCAGACACCAGGTGAACTACCTGTATGTGGATCCCATTCTGCCTTCTCCAGGTATTAACTCAAGCAGCCCTCAACCCTCTCTGACCCCAGCTCTCCCTCAGCCGAGCATAGGGCCTTGTGCTGCTAGTTGGCCAGCGTGGATATGGAAGCCACTTCTGCTCTGCGCTCAGTGTACCAGCTTGTATGAGCTGCCCCAATGCCCAGCTCACCAGCTTCTCCTAAAAGATGAACTGATGTGTGTAATGCTGCTGGTTTAAAAAAAAAAATTCCAAATGGTGTTCTTCTACCTTAGCCTGGTTACAGAAAACCTCCTGCACCCTCCATGTCATCTCAGGCTAAAAGATCGTAACCCCCTCGAGCCTTCTGTAGCTGTCATGTCGCCTGTCCTCATTGCAGCCCCGCTGTCCCAAGTCTGCCTCAGCAGCTCTGGTGAAGAGGCAAAGGGAAAGAGGGTGCTTTCAGAGTTGGGTTCATCACCCCCAGGCAATCACATTGTGCACGCTCCACATCTCTGCACAGACGCGCAGGGTCTGCCGCAGTCCCTCTCCTGTCCTGCTCGCAGGCTGGCTGCTCTGCCCCTGGCCTGGCCCCGCTTTCTCCAAATGGTGGTGATTTCATGACCCAAGCCACCTGCCGGGCCTTCACCTCCCCTGACCCTGGCTCCTAAGCTACCTATTTGCCACCTAAAGTTGTTGGTTTTTTTGTCTAGCTTTGATTTTCCTGGACCAGTATTAATGATTTTACAGGATTTCATTCAAATGTAACTTCTAGCATCCTAAGCTGCTTTTCCTTTGCTTTAGGGTACATTAGCAGCTTTCTATTTTAAGGATCTGGAATAGGGAATTTGCTAAGTGAATCTCTGTAAGAGTTAAGCCACTCAGATAGAGAAAGAGAAGTTAGCAGTCACTGGCTTCTTTAGCTGGAGAATAGGGGAGGTACATTATTTTCTGAAATCTATGAAATGATGACTTTGTTCTTCACTGGTCTCTACTGATTGATGCACTCAGCATTTGACCCAGGTACATGTTAAGTAAGGCATATAAGGGGGCTGGAGATATGGCCTAGTGGCAAGAGTGCTTGCCTTGTATGCATGAGGCCCTGGGTTCGATTCCCCAGCACCACATATACAGAAAATGGCCAGAAGTGGCGCTGTGGCTCAAGTGGCAGAGTGCTAGCCTTGAGCAAGAAGAAGCCAGGGACAGTGCTCAGACCCTGAGTCCGAGGCCCAGGACTGGCCAAAAAAAAAAAAAGGAAAAAAAAGTAAGGCATATAAAAAGACTTATAAAATGCATTAGCAATGCATTTAGTGATAGGGCATACCTTCTTAACATGCAGAGTGAATATTGCTAGTTTCTACAGTATTGATACAAACATTAATTGCCTTGAAGGAAGTGTAGCCTACTGTTGGTGGACCATGGGGTATGAGCAGCAGACACTGTGTGTGCCCCAGCCATGTTGCTGAAGACATGGAGCCCATATCCTGGTTCATTTTCCTCTCTGAACCTCTTGGTTGACTGCCCTTGAAATCCCTGCTGGCTTCCCACCAGGCACTTGGTGCTGAGATGTTTAAGGTGGGAGAATAAATTTGCTAAAGACAGGGGAAGTTTAGTAAGCAGTGTCTAGAGGGTTTCTATTTTCAGTATGGCACGGGGTACCTGAAGCACTTTATGCTTGAAGCTTTCTGCGCTCTCCATCATGACAGTTGGACCCATTTTTAAAAATATATATCATAAATAATCTTCTGAACATTTTAATATACTGCCGATAGTATTAAAAGTCAAAGCTTTCATAAAATGTAATTTACTTCTCCCTGTAACTTAAATCAGGGACAGTTTTTAAATGTGTATAGTTCCTGGTAAATCTAAGAGCTTTCCCTTCAGTCTATTTGGCTTCAGGGCTACAACAGATGCCTACTGAGTAGTATCTAAGTAAAGGACATGAACCCAACCCACCCTCTGTGATGGAGGAGAGGGGTTTTTCTTCTTCTACTTTGTGAGGTGTCCAGGGAAATCCCCCAAGATGGGCCCAGTCCTCCCAAAGAATCTTGTGGGATTCCTGGGGAGGCTGCAGAAACTGTCATTGGTACAGTTTCCTGAGTAGCCACAAAGCCAGGCCATCAAATCTACAGAAAATACATGGGTGTCACTATCCACCAGGAACAGATTAAACAAAACCTCTCAGCTATCTGTATGTCTCGTGTAGATGTGGTTGTGGTGGTAGTGGCTATTGCTGTTATATACCAGTACTGGGACTTCGACTCAGGGCTTGGGCACTATCCCATAGTTTTTCATCAAGACTGGTTCTCTACCACTTGGGCTACAGCGCCACTTCCAACTTTTTGGTAGTTAATTGGAGGTAAAAATATCACTGACTTGCCTGTCTGGACTGACTTTGAACTGTAATCCTCACATCTCAGCTTCCTGAATAGCTAGGATTATAGTTATGAGCTAGTGGCACCTGTCTATCATGTAGATACTGCTCGTGTATTTCAGCAAGAATTTTGCTGCTCTTACTCTGTAATGGTAGGGTTTCTATCACAGGGAACAAATAGCATGAAATATCCAACCAGTACAGAGGGAATTGTTGTAATGGAAGAAAGACTGTGATAAATAGCAACACAAGAACCTTGGCACCCACCAGTTCAATTTCATAATCACAACGAGAAGTCATCCATATATTTAATTATTAGAGCATAGTAAAGTTAATCTCTCACTGTAATGTTTTGGCTGACCCAGATTTCAGTTCCTATACATGTCCAGAAAGACATAACCATGTAACAATGTTTTGACCAGTGAAAGATTAGTGGAAGTCTGACAGACAGGAATTCGAGGAGTGAAACTTTGCCATGCTCCCTTAAGTTGGAGATAGTCCAACCATTTTGTGGCCATGAAGCAGAAAGGAGGACAAATGCTCTGTACTGAGGGGCCAGCACGCTCTGTCTTTTCATCCCACCATCCATGGTGTTCTGTTTTCTTGAGTTGCATAGAGTGGAAATGGAAAAATCACAACTTCTTTGTTGCCAAAGATAAGAACTTTTTTTCTTGTTAAAGCAGACAGAGCAAGTTTATTTGAAAGTGAAAAGAAAGCAACAATGTTGTTAGACTCTACAAAGAGAGAGGCCCCAAATGGAGTCTTCTCAGAGGGTGAGCTCCTCCCCTGAGATTTGTACTGATTGCTTGATGGATTGTGCATGCACCACCTCAACTCTTTTCATTGGCTGAGCAGACATGCAGGGAATTTGAGGAAGAATAAACCTTTGACTGGGTACCCAGGGCATTATGGGAAGAAGAAGCATTTGAACAGGAAAGAGCTCAAGGCACTATAGGAACAATAAACACCCTTATAGCCACATGTTATCTGCCACATGTTATGCTCACTACTTTATAAAATAGTTTCCCATGCTTTCCCTTGTTGCCCCTTTTGGATGGAAGCCCTAACTGCCTTTAGGGATTGGGGGACAATGGCCACTCCAGACTACTTCCAAAGGTGAAAACTTCTATCATAACTTTCCCTAAAGCAATGTTGAAAGTACATCCCCCAATTTTTGACCCATTAGATTTTCAAAAATATTTCCTTATTTACTTTGTAATATCTCCTTTGACCCATGGGTTCTTCGTAAGTATGTTGTTCCAACCCCCTGGTAACTTTCCAGATACCTTTCTTTTACTGATTTCAGACACACAGTTCTGTGTGGTCACAGAACATACTTTGCATGATTTTAATCCTTTTAAATTCATTGAGGTTTGTTTTTATGGCCCAGGATATCTTGGCAAATGTTCTGTGTGCACTTTAAAAGAATTAGTATTTTGCTGATGTGGAGTGGACTGTTCTGTAAATATCAATTAGGTCAAGCTAGTTGACAATGCTGTTGGAATCTTCTGTATCTTTATTGTAACTTTTAAAGGCATGTTTTTAGACATAAGAAGTACCATTTTTTACATTGGCTCTTGGATTTGTGTTTCTGGTAGTCTTGGTTGCCTTACCGGCATCCAGTTTCTGTCTGGCATCATTTTCTTTCTGTTTCAAAGCATTTCCTTCGCATACTCATGGGCCCTAGTCTTGTGATGAGAAACCAACTCGTACAGTGCCCTGTGCATGTCTGTGATGAGTGCAGCACAAACTCATGCTGGCTTTGTGAAAGCTCTCTTTGCAACCCAGATTCTTCCTGCTGCTCCTGACCTTGTAGCTGCTTTGCATATGCACACAGACCAGCACCCAGCAAAGACCAGAGGGACACACACACACACACACACACACACACACACACACACACACACGCACGCACATCTCTGGATACAGCCACCTGATACAGCCACCTGCTCCCGTGGTTTCGTAGCACAAGTATTAGCCCCTCGGGCTGCCCCACATTTGAACTTGGGCCTCATTAGGAAACCATTTGCTTTCTGTAACTCAGGGATCACCTACAGTCCAGGCCTGAAAAGTTAGCCTTTTCTTGTATTTCGTGTGGCTTTCATGGTTGTTTAAGGTGGGAAAGTATATCTCAGTACAGCTACTCCATCATAGCTGAAACTAAAAGCCTTCTCCATTTATTCTTTTCAAGTTCAATTGTGATAAACACATACAACTTAAAATTGACCATCTTAACTCTTTTAAGCCTAATGCACAGTAGTACTATGTACATTTACATTGTGCATCCATCCAGTGCCTAACCTTGTCCATCTTCCCAAAGGAAACTCTCCATCCATTAAACAGTAATTTGCTGCTCCCCAATTCCCAGGCTCTGCAGCAGCCTTTGCACTTTCTGTCTCTGTGAGTCTCACCACTTGGGGAAGCCTCATAGAAGTAGACTCATACACTGGCCCTAGTGATGTCTTCTTCATTTAGCATAAACATCCTCCAAATTCCCCCCTGTTGTTGCCTGTGCCCAAATTTCCTCCCTCTTCCAGGCTAATAGTCCAGTTGGCATCCACCTATTCACTCACACACAACTCCGTGGCTTCTCCCACTTGACTATAGTGAATAATGTGCTCTTTTCCAGGTGTGTTTTAATGTCCCACAATTTTTTTAGGGCTCTTTAACTACCAATGGTCATCTTGCCAAGAGTTCAGTGTTTTTTAAGCTGAATGTAAGAGGGTGTTCTCATGGGAAGAAGAGATTTAAATGGCTGTAGTTAATTCCTAACATTGATCAAATTCCATCTCCTTGGCATTTTCCTTTCCTTGCATTTCAGTCCATTCATTCATTTTTCAATACTGGGAACTGTACATCTTTCTCATGTTTGCCTCTTTCTCCATTTTTTTCTTCTTTTCTCTTTTGTTCATTCTTGGTTTCTGTGGTCCTCCCCTCTTTTCCCATCCTGTGGTGTTGTGCTCCCAGCAGGGAGCTGTGGTACCCACAGAGCCCAGACAGTGCACTGCTGCCTTAGCAGGGGGCAGTGTACATGCCAGCCTTGGACAGGAAGCTAGAGCATCCTGTGTGACTCCTGAGGACGGCCCTGAGTGCAGGAGCAGAAGCAGAGGCAGCGTTGCCATTATTTCAGATTATTTCTGGCTGGGGAGAATCCAGAAAGACGTTGTAAAGGGCTGACAGTCACCCTGAGAGCTGAGTGCAGTTTGGTTTGTGGTAGAAACAAGGGTTTCTTTGCCAGAGGGACATAGGGATAAAAGCCTGAGGTTTGAAAGCCCCTATGGGCCTTGGCCTTCTGCACCTGACCTTGTTCTTATGACATTCACCTCTCTTCTCCCAGGCTTTCTTTATGACTAGCATTTTAAACTTTGAAGTAACACAACATAGTTGACATAAAAGAATGAAAATGATTTATTCTTCATCTACTTTGACCATTTATATTGGTTTGAAACATTGTGTTTTGCAAATATTTTTCTAGCTTTATCACTTATCTTGTGTTTTTTATACCTATTGTTCTTGGGGAAATAATGACCCCTGAAACAAAAGAGCAATGTCTCAGTAATTCCGCCTAATGACAAGTTACCTGAGTTGGTACAAACTTTGAATGACTAATTTAGAATTCTAGTTAATTTATGTGAAAGGCATTTCATCACCTTTGAGTGTCAAACAAAGTCTCAGCAATTAGAGCTCTTTAGAAATATGTTTTAATAAATAGATGGTGATTTGTTTGATGTATAAATGGAAAGAAGTTTATTCTCCACTGGGTCAACTGCATCTAATGTCTTGTGAATGCTATTTATGAATTTATTTAGAAAAAAATACTTTGTTTGAACAAATGCAGATTTTTTCCACTGATTCCCTAAATGAATTATTATAAGCTCTATTCCCTAAATGAATTATCATAAATGGTCTCCTAATTATCGAGTGAAGTAAAATAGCCCATTTATTCCTCACTCCATTGCCCTATCAGCACAAGTCTGTTAGTCGCATCTTGTAACTGACAAAATAACTGGAGATAAGCAAGGAGGGAAGTCTTACTTTGGCTCATGGTTTCCAAGGTTTCCTCCCATAGCTAGCTGCTCCTTTGCTGTCAGTCCCTTGGCAAGGAAGAAAGATAGATCATGGCAGAAGGAAATGGGGAGGAAAGCTGCTCACCTCATGGTGCGAGGGAGAGAAGGAAGGAGACACAGAGAGAGAGGATGGAGAGAGAAAGACTTTTCAAAGGCACAGCCCTGATGGTGTACTTCCTTCAGACAGGTACCACCTCCTAACAGCCCATCAACCTATGAAGTCACCAGTGGATTCATCCATGATGAAGGTCATGACCTCCTATTCCAATCACTTCTCTGTAGCTCCACCTGCTGGGACCAAGCTCTCCACAAAGGATCCTTTCTGGGGAGACACTTATATCCATCCCTAGGGTGTTATTATTGTTGTGTTGTTTAAGTGGTGATGAAAACAAAGGCACAAAAATACTGTGTTTCTTACAATCCTACCTAATTTGCCAGGGACTCTAAGTAAAACAGAGAGTGAGATTTGCCTACGGGAAGCAGACACCTCTCATTGGTATGGGGTTAAGGGTCCTCCCCACTGGTCGTAGTTTTTAAATGGACTGCCTCTGTCTCACTACGAACATGCTCAGCTCTGAAGCCAATGCAGGCCTGAAGTCTCCATTCCCATTCACCTGTTCCCGTGTGGCATTAGTTCTTCAGTCCTGTGCTTCACCTGCCATAAGTCTGTATGAGAGCCAGTGTGCAGCCAGGAGGCCCCAGCTGACTTCCTCCTGGAGCCTGTCCCTACCTCATGCCATGGGACGTGCAGCAAATTGCTCAGTTCCCTGTCGATGAGACAGAGGGACAGGAGCTATGTAACAGCACCATGGAGAAGGTGAGGGAGAGAATGCACATGAAGCCCTGGCACAGGGTGGGCACCCCACACACAAATAAGCCCTGCTCTAGGCCCCCAGCTCTCCCTCCTCCAATCCTTATCAGCCAGGTTCCAACTCCACTCCATAGCAGCTGTCACCCCACCCCACCGTGTGCTGTGTGGAAAGCTGCCCTGTGCATCTCTGTGGATGCCACCCTGACCACACCACCCCAGGTGGGCAGCGCTTCTTGCCCCCTCCCCCAGCAGGCTGCAGGCCTCTGGGCAAGACTCTTCCCTAGAGTTTGGCTCCTTCCCTCCCTAGCTTACTTCCCACTGGCCATGTATTTGAATGAATTCTTCTTTATTCTTTTTAAATTTGGTTTAATTTTAAAACAAAATTTTGTTTTGATGCTTATGGTTTCTCCTGTCCCCCATCCTCCTCCCAGGACCACTGCCATCAGAAGCCACTTCATGCTGGAGGGATGCAATCATTTTTACATCATGTCTCTCTTTCCTCTCCCTCTTTTATTTTGAACATAAGATGGATAAATTAATGTCCATGTCTTGCCTGGATTCACCAATGGTGAGCAAGCTCACAATTGTCCCCAGTTCTCTCTCTCTCAAACACACACACACACTCACACTTTTTTACACTGAAGCATTTGGAATTTTTTTCCTCAACCTCCTATCCTAACACTATGACATCTACCATGACAGATACATTCTCTTACATACCACAATAGAACGAGCACCCTTAAAATCCTAGCATCAATTTAGTGTTATCTCATATGCTCTCAAATCCAAATGTCCCTAATTGTAACAAAAAAAAAAAACACAAAACTGAAACACTGTCATATCTTTCTTCTGTTTTTTTTTTAAAATTCTAGGATCCAATTAAAGATTATTCACTGCATTTAGCCCTCATGTCCTCCTTCATCTCCTTACTATTAAAGTAATAGTTTCTCTTGTTTTCTTGGACATTGACATTTCTGAAAATACCAGACCAGTTTTTTTCTTAATAGACTATCCTCTGATAGTGAATATGTTTGATTATTTTGGCTATACTGGAGCCTGCTCAGAGCCTCATATCCAAATCTACTAGACATGTATTTTTCCCGATACTGGTGGTGGTATGTTAAATGAGGGCCAACAGATGAGACCCAGATATAAAGTTATGCTTTTCCTTTGCAATTCATTAACAGTTTGTGTGTCTATTTCTGAACAGTCTTTACTTATTGGCTGATGACTCCTGTGGCCATCAATTATAACTGTTGTACCCTTGTGATTTTTGTTCCTTTAACCTCTACCATCCTATGCTCATTTGCTTGGCATTCTCCTGTCACAAATTGCTTCTTCTCTTCCTTACTGCCATCCGTGTGTGTGTGTGTGTGTGTGTGTGTGTGTGTGTGTGTGTGTGTGTGTTTCCAAAAGGACTCATGTGTTCTTCTTTATTAATTCAAAATGGTATAATGTGATCCTTCAATTATTCATTTTTATCCTCAAATGCTTCCACATTTGGCTGGTAAACGTCCCTTCAAAGTGCCTCCTGTATCTTCTCAGTGTCATCTCATCTGGCTTTCAGTGTTTCTCCTCTCCTGCCATTGCTCACCTGCTTTTTCTCACTGCCTAATGGGGGGCCAGCCATTGTCGGGAGCCATGGCCCCTTCCGTGTGAGGTGGTAAGGAACATGCAGGGGCAGCACCACTACCCCTGGGGGAAAAGTATTGCTTCTAGACACTTTTGGAGACTGTTTCTGCCCACTGGAAGAGCCTAGGAGAAACACACCTGGGTGGGAATGAGCACATGCAGTGCACTCATGTGTTTTAAATCAAGAGTGCATCCTGGCACTTCTGATTCCAATTCAGTTCCTCAGGGCTCCTCTGCCCCTCCTCCACTCCATACTGCATACTCCACGATGAGGACACAGGCCCCCACGGCACTAACACATGGCCTCGGTCCTGTAATGACACAGTGGACTTGTCGTAGCAGCACCGCCACCCACCGCAGTCTTCCCAAGAAGAAGCCTTCATTCTTTCTACTCCTTTATGTGCTTAGAAGATAGTTCATGAAGGTTAAAGTCAGATATTGGTTTCCAACCTCTCTTGCATTAATTTCCTTTTTCTTTTTTACGTGTTAATGTATGTTTGCCATGCCATTGGTTTTGGTGCCATTTAGGAAAACTTTCCTTTCTCTACGGATTTAGTAACATAGTTTTAGATATATAAATCATTGGCATAATAGCTAGCTGTGACAGAGCACACCTATAGTCCCAGCACTCAGGAGGCTGAAGCAGGAGGATCACAAGTTCAAAGCCAGCCTGTACTGCAGCACATGACCTGTTCTCAAAAAGAAGAAAATGTCACTCTGACAATTCTTTGTTTATAATTCATACTTCCTTGCTGAGTATTGAGACACAACATTATAATACCAGGCCGGCGGAGGCTGAGTCATGGGATCGTGAGTTGGAGGCCAGCTCGGGTACCTAGGGAGACTCTGCCTCAAAATAAAATGTAAATTTTTTTTGATCTATTGAGATTTATAAGGATGATTATATAAAAATATTCAAAACTATATACAAGATACACACAGAAGCTCTATCCCTTCCTAACCAGTACTTTGTACCCTGTTCTCAACAGTGCCTATAAATAACCATTTTTATGGAGTCCTAGCCCCGCCATGAAAAGGAATGAAGTGCTGTTGTGGAAAGCATTACCCTGCATGAGTGAAGCCAGACACAAAGACCTCCATGTTTTGTGATTCTCTTTCCCTGACCTGTGCAGAATAGACAGCCACAGAGACACAAAAACATCAGTAGTTGCCAAGGGACAAGTTAAAGGGGAAATAGCATCTGGAGGGTACAGGGTTTTTTGGAATGTTCTGGAATTAGGTAGTTGCAGACAACCTTGGTAATATAATTATTTATAATACATAATAAGATGTGTCATGAAACCCACTCCATATTGTACTTTAGCATGGTAACTTCAATGGCATATAATTCTTTTGGTTTTTTTTTTTATTTTTTTCTGATCCTGATACTTGATTGGGACCTGGGTGCTGTCCTTAAGCTTCTTTTGCTCAAGGCTAGCTAGCACTCTACCACTTGAGCCACAGCACCACTTCCAGCTTTTTCTGAGTAGTTTATTGGAGATTAGAGTCATGGACTTTTCTGCCTGGGCTGGCTTCAAACCATGATCCTCAGATCTCAGCCTCCTGAGTAGCTAGGATGACAGGCATGAGCCACCCACTCCCAGCTCTAATGGCATATAATTCTATCTCAGTAAATACATGTAATTTATGTCCCTATATACTCATTAGCACCTTGTTTTTCTTCAGTTAGGAACCTAGAAATTAGTCCACAGTACTTTATAGAGATAGCCAACATGCTCTCTCCTTCCTTTTATTTTTTGTTTTTGTTTTTGTTTCTTGTCTTAGTTTTTGTTGGTCTGTCATGGGATTTGAAGTAAGGATCTGTGCACTGTCCCTGAGCTCTTTTGTTCAAGGCTAGCACTCTACCACCTTGAGCCACAGCGCCACTTCTGATTGTTAAGTGGATAAATTGGAGGTAAGAGTCTCATGGGGACTTTTCTGTTCCAGCTGGCTTCAAACTGTGATCCTCAGAGCTTAGCCTCCTGAATAGCTAGGATTACAAGTGTGAGCCACCAGCATCCAGCTTTTCCTTCCTTTTTAAAAAAAAAAAAAAAAAAAGAAGAAGAGGGGGCTGGGGATATAGCCTAGTGGCAAGAGTGCCTGCCTCGGATACACGAGGCCCTAGGTTCGATTCCCCAGCACCACATATACAGAAAACGGCCAGAAGCGGCGCTGTGGCTCAAGTGGCAGAGTGCTAGCCTTGAGCGGGAAGAAGCCAGGGACAGTGCTCAGGCCCTGAGTCCAAGGCCCAAGACTGGCCAAAAAAAAAAAAAAAAAGAAGAAATTATGCTGTATATTTATAGATCTATAGTTATAATTTCATTCATTTTCTATTCAAAGCCACATCACACCGTGTATTGGTGCATATGTACCATGGGAGATAAATCTACTGGTTCTGGATTCCTATGAAATTCTTGGTTGAAAGTTTACTTTCTTTCAACCATTTGACACTTTTATTCTATTTCTCCCAACTTCCTTATTTTTCTGATAAGAAATCCATTGTCAGTTCAATTATTCTTTTGCAGGTAACCTTTCTCAGGGTTGTGTCTCAGATTTCTCCCCTTGTCTTGGCTGCCTGCGGTTTCTCCTGGCAGTTTATTTTCTCCTACTTATAATCATTGTTTATGTCTGACAAATCTTGTCTTTTATCAATTCAAAGTGCTCAGCCACGACTTTCACAAATACTTCTTTTCTTTCACTTGTGTTATTTTCTTTCTAGAACTCCTCTTTAAACCTGCTTAGGGGGTGGGAGTGTGGGTCCAGTGGTAGAGTACCTTGCAAGGCCCTGAGTTCAAACCCCAGTACCACCAATAAATACATAAACTTGTTCTTATTTTACTTTATTTTCCCTCAACCTTGCCTTCTTAGTTTCTACTTCTTTATCACTTCTTGCTTTATTGTAGAAAGTGCCCTTGATCTCTCTCCCCTTCGATTATTTTCTGTTTAGACTTGCCTTATCTAGTGTTTATCCTTACTGTGTAGTTTTTAATTCCAATGGCTGTAGTATTCATTTGGAAATCTATTTGCTACTGATCGAACCACCTTTTCTTTTTCATTGTGCTGTGTTGTTTGGATCAAATCTTAATTCCTCCTTTTATGTATACTTATGTGCAGCTTACTTGCTTTATAGGCTTTTCTAAAATACTCCATTTGAAGTTTGATGGTAAAACACTGGGCTTTTTTAGTGTGCTGCTCTACCTAGTAAGAATGTGTCGCATGCATGCACATCTTTGTGTGCTTGTGTGTGTGTGTGTATGTGTGTGTGTGTGTGGTGTTTACCTGTTGCATTCACAAGTATCCCCTCCCCTCAGAGTATGTAGGTACAATCACACAGAGTGGCTTTGCCTCTCTTCAGGGTGTTTTCTCCTTCATTTCCTTGGTCTGGAATTGGTTTAAACTGAGTTTCTATATTAAGGAGTCCTACAAAACACAAGGAACATGTCTCTTTTTCCATCTTACTTTCCAGCACACTTCTAATTGTCTTTTATTTTTCTATCAATCTCTGTTCTTCATATAAAGTTTCTTGCTTCTGTCCCCTAGAATTGCATGTGCCCATAGCATGAATGGGATCTGTGATTGCTTACTTTGCCATGTGGATAAAATCAGCAATCTTTAGATTCTCTCTTTCTCTTACTAGGATAAAACACACACAACATAAAATTTGCAATTTTATCCATAAAATTTAGTGGCATTAATTACATGCACAGTGCTAGGCAAATGCAGGCAGTGTCTACTTTGGAAATGTTTTTATCTTTCCACTCAGAAATTCTATATCCATTGAGTACTAACTCCAACCTACCCCAGCTACTGCTAATCTATACTCTACCTTTTGTCTGTGAATTTGCAGATTCTAGTTAGTTCACAGAAGTGAGTCTTGCTTGATTTGTTTAGAATAGCATTTCCAAGGGCTCGTCCACATGGTATGCTATCTGAACTAAATGTCTTTTCGTAACTGACTAATATTTTCTTGTATAGATATACCACAATTTGTTTATCTGTTTGTCTGTTGATGTACATTTGGGTTGTTTCCAGCACTGGCTGTGTATAATGGATAATGGGTAATGACTGTACACATGGAAAAATCTGATGGGATGCCTGCTCTCAGTTCTTTTGGATGTATACCTTGGAGTAGAACTACTGCATTATATGGTCATTTTATGGAGTTTAATTTTGTTCTTGTGTTTTGTTTTTTGGTTGATTGGGTTTTATGGAGCTTTAGTTGTTGTTATGTTTTTGTATTTGTTTTGAGACAGAGTCCAAAATATACCTGACTTTTATGGGGTTTAGAAGTTTTGCTCCAAAAAATAAAATAGATTCTTAGCAAAACAAATCACAAGGTGTAGCTCAAATAACAGAGATGGTGGAGTGTTTTGTTTTGTTTTTTTTAATATCGCCTTGCATGTATTTTTGTTAAATTTGTCATATTCAAAGTTAAAGGCCCTGGAATTGCCTGATTCTTGTTAATGGTTGGCGATTCTCAATGGCATGAAAATAGCTTGAACAAGTGTTTATATGTGTGTTTACATTTTCCTGATTGCCTCAGGAGGGGCTGGCTTGTATTGGTTTTGGATTTGGGGTGATACCAAGGCCATATCCTCCTCACTACTGGCTCAGCACACTGTACCTCAGCTTTTATTGCCATGACTTAATCGCTGCTTTCCTCTCCTTTAGCGAACAAGTATTGAGTCTCCATACGAGGCTAGATTCTGTGGCAGCAGCACAGCAAGGGCTCTGCTCAGAAGCAGATGCACACGGAGAGGAAGATCTGCAGAGCAAGGTGGTGAGGCTGCAGCGGAGGAAGGCACAGAGTGTTCATGGAACTGCACTCACAGCCCAGATGACACCTACTGTGTATCTAACACACTGTGTACATTGGCTGCACGAAATAAACACCCATTTAGGTTTCAGTAAGCAATGGAAAATTCTCTTCCCAGGTACACATGGCAGGAAGGAAGGCAGGGTTCCAGAGAGCATTGCCAGATCTGAGAGAAGATCTGCTTGATCGCATTTCTCACCTGGGCCTGTATGGGGGCTGTGTTGGCAGATCCCTTCCCAGCTGCTGCCAGTTGCCTTCCTAGGGACAGGCAGCACTGTGGCTCATGCGGATGGAAGGGCCCCTGGAAAGGGGGGCATTCTGATGCCTTTCCCAGATGCTATGGTGCCATTAATCTCCTCCTTCTTTTAGATGCTCCAGTACTAATCATCTCAGACTCTAATCACACCTAAGCTTATATTGAAAGTTGTCACTTTCCTCTAAATTGCTTTTAATATATCTTTATGTCAAAGAAGAACTTACCTTCTTGTTAGATGGTATGTGATAAATTTACCATACCTATGGCCCCCAGGAGGGGGCCAGCAGGAGCCAGGCATTGTGGGGTAGGGGGGAATTACTTGGGGGGGCGGTGTCCAGCAAGGAAAAGCTCATTGTGGGGGTTCATTGACATAAAGAGTGACATTTAGCACATGGACTGAACTACAGCCTTCTGACAATGCAGGTCATGTTGGAGGGCAGGGACTGTCCATCAAAGCTGAGGCCATGGGTGATGGTCACTCTCCACTCAGACAGTGGGTGGGAAGAGATGAAGAAGGCAGATCATTGGCTGTGTCTTTTGGCCCATCTTCTGATTATTGATTCTTCAGTAAGCTTCAACAATAAATAAGAAACTTCTTGGCACACACAATGGTAGGGCCCCTGGGCAGACTTCCTACACACCCAGCCTGAAGTGTGCCCTCACCATCACCTTTCTACCTCTGAATGTGGTGGCCTCCAGGTAGCCTCGGTTCTCAAGCAGACTCCAGGTGCAGGTGCTGCGAGGGTGGAGAAGTGAAGTATCCCACAAAGGCTCACGCTCATGGGTTAAAGGCTTGGTCCCTAGCTGGTGGCCATTAACTGGCAAAGACTCTGACCATATCAGTGGGTCCATCCATTGAAAGAATTTGTTAGATTCATAATTTGATGACATTATTAGGAGTTGGTAGAAACAAGGGGGTGTGAGGTAGACATTAGATGCGTGCCCTTGAAGGGTATCCTTGTTGTCCCCCCTCGGCCCCCTCCCTGGCCATCACAAGGTGATCTGCTGTGTTCCTTACACACTCCCCACCATGTGGGTCTTCCCACCATGGCCCAGGAACAAAAGAGCCAGCGGATTATGGACTGAAACCTCTGCAACCATGAGCCAAAATAAGTCCTGTCTCCCTTAATCTATTATTCTCCAGCATTTTAACATACCAGTGCAGAGGTAACTACCATAGATAAAGACCAAATAACCACCAGTAGGTCCAAGTTACTCCTCTGGCCCCAAGGTGGGCAACACCCCCCCACACACACACACATACACACAGCTTACAGGTAATGTTGTTCAACAGCATGTCCAAGGACTGGTCTATGGGACAGGGTGGGCCCCTCCAAGAGCCTCTTCTAGCTCCTGTAGTGGCCTCTTCCCAGGCTGGTATGGCTCCCTGACAGGCACTGGTTGACCTTATATGCTCTTGTGTGTCCCCAGCACTCTCACACACGTTAATCTCAGGAAATACCCAGAGGACGAGGGCTGTATTTGTGGTCTTACAAATATCAAGTTCATATGGATGGAATTGGCCTCTGTATGCCATCCAGTATGAAGCTGGATTTTTTCCAAGGATAAACAAAGACTTATTCTCTTTGCATGAATATTTTAAATTTTACTACAAGGAAGCCAGTGATTAAAGAACCATCTCTGAGTTCTGATGATCAGTGGCTTTAGCTTTTTATGCACCTAGCTCACTTTAGCTTTAGTGAGGTTGGCTCTTCATCCATAAATTCATCTCTTCTATATAAAAGCTAAACACTACAGGATCGAAACACAGCCTTGAAAACCCTTTAATGAGCATCCAGGATTATTATTCATCTGCACCCCCAGGGAAGTGAGTATTTGATAGGAGGGGGGGAAAAACGTTGGGGCCAAGGGCAAGGTTCATTTAAAATGTACCAAAATAATGAAAGCACACATGGATCGGGAAAGGCCATCTGAAAGGCTGTTAAGTTTTGGTGTAGCTGATGTGGAGTTGTTGCATTTATTTGCAGGGAAAAGATGACAGTGAACGAATGGCTCCCTGCATCGCGCTGTGTCAGCAGACATCCGCATTATTTTTTTTTCTATGGAATGTGCAGTGCTCTGTGGCTCTGTTCTCCAGCACTAAGAGCCACAACTCACAGAATCGGGACATTCAAAGAGAGACAAAACACAAACAGATTATTCTGCTGTGCTGCTGTGTTGTCGCAGCACAATACTCTGTTCAAAATTGTCTCTTGTCGGGCACATTTGTAAAACAGTATTGTGCCTGTAAAAGCTCTCTGTGTTGCAGAATTTGCGTATGTAGGGAAAATAGCTACACATTGCTATTGTTTCCAGAGAAGCCAGGCTTTTTTTTGGGGGGGGGCAGTCTAGAGAATCAGTTTTCTTAGCATTTGGGGGAAGTAGCTGAGTTCCCTGAGATCACTGCAAAATACTGACCTGTAAATGACACCACTCTGTTCTATTAAGTGTCACTACCCTGGGTCTGAAGTTGTCCCAGACCTCCAAATAGGCCTGCCACATGTCCTCCTTCCCCCCATAATCCAGGCATCCAGTCATACATCTTCACTCCCCAGTCACCTGTAACTAGTCTTCAATGTTAATTTACAGAGTACAAGTCACCCTAAAGGCCAGTTTGGCCCTTCTACCTGAACAGCTGATGAGTCCTCTTTCTGCATCCTTCGTGATCAATTATCCAGAAAAATTGATTATTCAGATCATTAAATCCCCAATTAGTCTGGATAATCGACATCCTATTGTACCCCATAAACATAGCCCATGCGATGGAGCCTGGTGGGCTTCTGCCCCGTGCCTGGGACTCCTCTCTTTCAAGTTCACATGCACCTCCTTCCCGGGCCTGTCAGCTCTCCTCACATGCTGCTTACCCAAGGCCTTTGCAAGGTCTGGCCACAACTCTGTGCCAGCTCTAAAATCTGTGGTGACTCAAGTGGCTCATACAGGGGATTTCTAGAGGGTCTTTTTTTTTCTATTCCTGCCAGTTCTGGGGCTCAAATTCTAGGCCTGGGGACTGTCCCTGGGGTTCTTTTTATTCAAGTCTAGCACTCTACCACTTGAGCCGCAGTGCCACTTCCATTTTTTTGTGAGTAGTTTATTGGAGATAGAGTCTCACTGACCTTCTTGTGTGGACTGGCTTCAAACCATGATCCTTGGATCTCAGCCTCCTGAGTAGCTAGGATTACAAGCGTGAGCCACCAGTGCCCAGCTGGCTTAAATCATTCTTTTGTAGCTGGGAAAAATGTAAAAATGATACATGTACAAGACCTGGCTCAGCTGGAATGTCCATGGCTCATGTAGCTGTGAGGCAATTTCCTCTGCCTGTAGGTCCTCTGGATTGTTGTGAGCCCATTGTGTGATTGGTGAACCCATCCTCGTATGAACGAAAAGCCTGTGCTTTCATCTAAGGAAAGCCAGATTACCTCTGTCTCAGTATGTTCAGCTGTTATAATAAAATGCCACAGACTGGATGCCTTATGAACAATGAAGGTTTGTTTCCTCATTCTGGAGGCTGCAAGCACAGGTAAAGGCACTCGTGCATTCAGTATATGGGGAGGACCTTCATGGTACGCAGGATGTCTTCTTGCTGAGTACTCAAATGGCAGACATGGCAAGCAAGCTTCCCCTCCACTCTTTATGAGCACACCAGTCCCGTTCATGGGACCTGAGTGCCTCCTCGGGCCCATCACCTTGGGTGTTGCTTCAACATAGGAGTTTGGAGGGACCACAGCATGCAGACCACCTCAGCCTCACAGACTGTGTTCTTAGGGCTGGTTCATAGCTAGGGAGGACAGATTTCTGCTGGATCCCTACTTTTGTCTCATGGAGGTCATACAGAGATGGAAATGGGTGCAGTAAAGGCAGATCAGACCTTGCCCCAAAGGAGTCTGGGGGAGAACAGTGATTTGCCTCATAGGAGATGATGCCAGTGATCCAGTGTGGGACACAGACACCTGCTTGCGGGAGGAAAGTAGGGACATCTGAGGTACCCAGAAGGATGGATAGATGAGGGGATTCGGAGCAGGACAGGAGAAGCTCCAACAAGGAAGGAAGGGGATGTGGCTTGTAAGGGGGATTCTTGGCACAGGTCCCACCCTCTGGAACTAAAGGCCCTCAGTTCAGTCTGCAGAGCAAGCCAGGCCACAGGAGATCAGGGGGCTCAGGACTCCAGGACTCACAGAGGGTCAGAGCCTGGAGCCAGGCATCAGCAGAAAGACCTGTCAGGACTGTGGAGGATGGACTGGAGGGTCAGCTTCTAGGCCGTAGGAAGGGAAGCTGCCTTTATTTCTTCCAGAATTTGCTTTCATATGTTAATATGTATATTGTGAATTCTGAGAGAATTCATTTGACCACAAAACCTCTTTTTCATGGTGAAAAGCAGTATGGGGTAGGCCATCGGTGTTATTTTGGTTTTGTGTCATTTTAGGGAAGGAGTGTGTTTAGGATGCTAACACCAGAATTAGGGTTGATATCCTGGGCTGAAGTATCTTCCCACCTCAGCCTCCTGAGTGGGTGGGAACATAGGTGCACAACCCTGCTCCTGGCTCAGTCAGGGCTTTGCAGGGATAAAGAAACATATACAATACAATGCCCCTACTTCCCAGAATAGGGCTCAAGAAACACTGCGTGCTGGACGGGGCAGTGGCAATTGAGGCCAGTGAGAGGTTGCAGTAATTACAGAGGGAAAGCAGCTGATTGCTCAAGCTCAGCTTTACTGGACTGAATGCAGGATGCCAACCATGAAGGTCCCTGCACGTCCTTCCCCAAAGCTGGTTTGAAGGACCAGCCTCTGGCTCCCAGCCCCAGGGCCCTCCCTGAAGAATACCTCTCATGCTCCTTTTCCCCTCTAGCAGAGACTAGCACAGGCCTGGCTTCAGGGGCCCCGGGCATTTTCTGGAATGTAGAGAGTGAAACCTAAGGGATTTGGCACCTGGTAGATAAGAAGACCTAACTTCTTTATTCATACATATCAACTGGTTGAGAAAATGTTTTTACTGTTCAACCCAAAAGTGCAGTGACCTTTCCACTGTACCATCTGTTCTCGCTGGATGCCAGCGATGCTTTCCACGGGAGACTGCAGCACCACACAGGCGTGGGGGGCCACAGAGGGGGGCAGGAAGTGCCATTTCTTCCTCTTTCCCCTTAGTCCTCTTTTCCCCTCTCCTCCCCCTGTGATCTGGATGATTTATTATCAGGGGGACAGTAAGAGTGAGGAGTGTGTAGAGATGAAAGAGCCCTGGCGTGCGGCCCTGGAGTGAAGTCTGCAGACCCTGGCATTCCTGGCTCCTATGACACCTGCTCTCACTTGCTTCTCCCCCATCTTGTCTGATTCCTCTCCTTCACTGATTCCTGGGTCTACCTGAGTCTCTCCTTTTCCCTCCTTAACCCTTCTCCTCTGTCTCACTGCTAGGTGCTGACCTTTCTCCCCAGAAACTCCCAACTTCCCAGAACCTCCACAGGTTAAGTCACAAGTGGTAATTATTTATATCATCTCCTCTTGTCTTGGTGAGTAAAAATAAGAAAGCTTATTTGGGCTCAGGCAAACACTGATTCCCTAATCATGTCTCTTTCCCTTTCTCCCATGCTCCTGCTGGTTTTTTATTCTTTGGTGGGTCCCCCAGCCCTGGCCAGTCACATGGTTGCAGAATTTCACATAGACAGCATCACCAGTATCCAGTACAGTACTGGGGTTTGAACTCTGGGCTTTGTAGGTGTCCTACCACTTGAGTCACACCCCTAGTCCTCTTTGCAGTGGCCACTTTTTTGTCCTGACCTGCCTGGACAGTAATCCTCCTGTTTACACTTATAGTATAGCTGGAATAACAGATACTTATGACCCATGCCCACTTGGTTGGTTGCCATGGGGTCTTGTGAACTTTTTGCTAAAGCTAGCCTTGACTCCTGATCCTCCTGATCTCCACCTCCCAAGTAGCTGGGGTTACAGTCTGATGGGGTTACAGTCTGTATACCAGGGCGAGCAGTGACTGATATATCCCCAAATTACATATCCACTAGCAGAAATCTTGGGACCAGCACCCAGAATTCTTTTCCTCTAAACCACACTCCCTTCTTTGACCAGGCCTACTTTTCTAGAAGTTCTGAAGTTGGATGAGTCTATCCCAGATGTTGAAACAAAAATGAGACTATAAAGGCCCAGTGTTGGGGAGAGCTTGGCACCTGGCATCTAGTGAGAACCCTTTTGTAGCTTCCTTGTATCTAGTGGAGCCCATATATTCTTCAGTTCATCTGCACCTTTACTGTAATTAGGTGAGAGAGGCAGCTGATGCAGTCTGCTTGCCTGTGTTATTATTGTGCCTGCTTTCCTTTATTTCCGCTCATCTTAGGTTATTTTGTCTTATTGGCTTCATGTCAGATCTTTTAAATGGTTATGATATTCAGCTTTCTGAGATGGAGGGAGGGGAGGGGGAGCCTAGATTGCAATGTATGTCAAGACCTCAAGGGGAGTGAATAGCCATGTGCATGTGTGTATGTATGCATGCTCTCACTTCATGGTGAGCGCAGCAAGGTGGTGGGAAGCAGGAAGCGTGGTAACCGCTAGGAGGGCTGCCACTCTCCAGCCCCCAAACCCAGGGTTCGCAGTTGCTGCATAAACATGGTCTTGTTGCTGTAGCTATTTAAAAAAGAAGAAAAAGAGCAGTTAAATGATGGAGGCAGTGAAGATCAGAGACTTCCCCTTGTACGTGTACACTCGTCTGGCCCAACTCTGACTTCAAAATGATGTTTTGCTTGAGGACAGAACGCCGGGCATGTATGACAGCTGTGGTGACAGCGAGCTGTGAATTGGCTCCCCTGTGGCTCCTGAGGAACCAGCCCGGCCCACTGGGTAATTAAAAAGCTAAGTGGGAATGTAGAGAAACGTCCATATAATTTGACTGGTTAACTTACTGGCTCTTTTTTTTTTTTTCCTGAAAACTAAAATTAGACCTTTGCAATCATTTGAATGTTGGAATCTTCTCAAAAGTCTCTGAAAGGGACTTGTCCTGTGGCTGAGTGACTGGTGAGCTGGATGTCACTTGGTGTGGGGCTAGGGAAGACAGTGCCTCTGTTAGGCTCCTCCCCGGCCATCCTTCAGCAGGGTTCACAGGGCGAATTCATGAGAAACCTTTCAGTTGCTTGTCACAGACCTTTCTGGCACCTGCACCTGGGGGCTTGGAATCCGTCCCTGGACTGTGGGTAGTTGAGGCAATGTGCTTGATCCAGCATGAGGAAGGGTCCCACCAGCCAGCACCCAGCCTCTGTCCCTTCCCTCCAGCCCTTTAGAAAAGCCAGGGTGTTATGGCAGTGGGCAGAGGAGTCTGACCAGCACCTTATGCAGCCAACTTCTGGGTGGTTGGTATTCAGGAATGCACACAGTGCTCTCGGGAGCTTGATCCTGGGTCAGATTTACTTCTGTTTACCTCCTGCCCAGAGCACTCCATCTAAGTCGTGCCCTGGCAAGTCACACCGCAGAGAGCTACTCACCATCAAGGTACTAAACTTCCTTTCACTGCAGTTTACAATGTCTTGTTTGTTCATGTGTGTGTTCTTTACCACATCCATTCAAAGGGAAGCAAGATTAAACAGTCATCTATCATGCTACTTGTTAGGCACTCCTAGAAAGAGGACTGTGTATGCTTGCTACCCATGGTTTAATGGACAATGGAAAATCCACTCTGTGTGTGTGAGACAGGTAGAGACAGACAGACAGATGGCTCTGTATGTGTGAGAGAGAGGTAGAGGCAGACAGATGGACGGATGGATGGACGGACAGAGAGAAGTCTGTCACCTCAAATAATTCCTAGTTAAGACTTACCATGGCAGCAAATAATTAGTGACTGGCTAGGAATGCCCCATCTTTGCATGTTTCTTCTATGGGTTAGAGTTTTAGGAAAAATATTGAATAGTAGTTTTTTTACTTTATTATCATATACCAGAACTATTTGGTAATATTCCTTCCACATTCTAGATACATCATATCACCCTTCATATCACCTTCCTTTTAATAGAAGGGAGGGAGTTACAGATGATTGACAGGTGGGTGGATGGATGGATGGATGGATGGGTGGGTGGATGGAATGAGTGAGTGAGAGAGAGAGAGAGCATGTAAGCAATTCCTGAGTTAGGCACAGGCACACTGTGTAAAATTGCCCTTGTTGCCTGAGTCCCTAACAGCATTTTCCCATTTTGATGACTATTCTAGACACAGGCTTACAGACACACACAGATCTTCTCCTTCTAAAAACTCTACCACCATTCCTTAGTGTACTGACTGCAATGCAATTGATTGTTTTTTCTTGATCACACAAATTATGAAGTAGTACAAAAAGTACAAAATTCTCTTTCATGAAGCACACGTTTTCAAACTTCTTTTCAGACTTACCATTTTTAATCTGACTGGGCAACAAATTACAAACCAATCACTTGCTAGTAGAAGTCTCCCATCTCTCCCCATCACCAGCATACACAGGCATCTGTGTCTCCAAGTGAGCGTTCATCATGCATCCAGCTAGTGTTTATCCAGTCTGTTTCTGTTGGGAGTTTTGTGACATGACAATAACTCCCCCATCGCATGTTCAGGTCTAAGGGCTGCTCTCCAGGGATGGTGGAAGAAGTCTTGTAGCCAGGATAGCAAGACTCAGAGCAGAATTCATAAAACAGAAACCATCCTTTAGGACAGTCAGGAGATGGATGGAGATAGTAGTGAAGACGTGGTGGGAGTTGTGGTCAGGAAATCACGGCTGTGATGTTTGAGGAAAGCCAGATGAGCCAAGTTGTTTCATCTGGCTTAGAGAAGCTTCTATGCCATCAGCCAGCACATTGAAAACATTTAGTCATGCCTTTTATTTCCAAATCTCTCAAGGAGGAAGAATGAGGCCATCCTAAACAGAGTGCTGATTTCTATGGGACATCTCCAAGTTCCTTTCCTGGTTATGCCCAGATGCACATGTGTGTGTGAGCATTATCTGCATACACATACAAAGTGTATGTGTATGAAGTCAGATTTATGTTTCCTCGTAAGCAGGCAGAAAAGGATGAAGGCTCACAGCTTCTGTGAGCTCTCAGCAAAGCAGAAACCGCTGCTGGTATTATTCTAGTTTTCTATTTCAGGGCCCAAAGAAGTCACATATTCCCGGGACCTGTATGGAATTCACAGGAAGAAGGAGAAGGCAGTAATGACACAGCAACCTTCCGTTTGACTGAGTTCAGCTCAGCCCCCAGGTGTTGCCTTTCTACCCCTGCACTCAAATCAAAAGATCAAGGCCCTCCCATCCCCCACCTCAGCTCCTGTGTCTTGGGACTCTCAAGGGTCATTGGGTGTCACCGAGTTCTCCGCAGGACATGACATTGGTGAGGGAAGTCCCCTAGAGGCTTCTGTTTTTAGCAGACCTAATTTGTGTGGAGCTTTTCCACATCCATCATTGCTCACACGCCCTTCTTTAGTGAACACATCCATACCACTTACATGTCTATGTTTCACTTCTTTCCAGATTGATCTGTTAACAGCATTATTCTTCTATCTTTTTATTATTACAACATTCAAAGCAATCATCATTAGCCCATTAACTCGTAACTATTACTATCATTGCTAATATAATGACTATTAACTAAGTATGAATAATTCATGCTATCAGTAATATAATTACTGTTATTAACTATATTCTGTCTCATATCATCTATCTCTGCTGCTTTGTCTCCCTCTGTTTCCTTTCACCTTCTCCCTGCCATATGTCACCAAACTAAACAACTTAAGCTCCTTTTGAGCTTGGAAAGCCTGGCGTCTTTTCCAGGGCCAAAAGTCATGTGTGTCAGATATGCAGTTAGGACCTCCACAAAGACAAGCTGGGTCTGAATT
The DNA here is from genome assembly GCF_023159225.1 of Perognathus longimembris pacificus. NCBI lineage: Eukaryota > Metazoa > Chordata > Mammalia > Rodentia > Heteromyidae > Perognathus > Perognathus longimembris. The sequence continues at coordinate 76,912,998 of NC_063161.1, read as the reverse complement.
GATGACTGTGGACCAAGTGGGTATGACTATAAGTCTTGCTCTTAAAATCAGACCCTTAGCTTTGCTGGTTCCATTGGGCCTGCTCATGAGGGAGAGAGGCATCAGAGACAAGTCATATGACTTGCCCTTACCCATCAAGAGAGGACAAGGAAGAAGGGAAGGGCAGACTAAAGGTGCTAGAGCTACCCTCTTGCTCGTCCTGGTAAACTGAAGCAAACACTGATGATGCCATGGTGGTGGCCAGAATGTCACTGTGTGCTATACGTTTCATAGACTCTAGTTCTACTGGAGCATCACCTGCTAGCAGTCTTGAAGATTCTGACTTAGGAATGGATGCCGGTGTGGCTGTGCAGCACCATGGGGTAGCTAGTAGCCATGAGTCTGAAGGAACTGACTGCCTTCTTAGGAACTGTCAGATGGTATTCGTTTATGAGCACCTGCCCCGGGCCAGGGCTGCAGCAGACCCTGCACATACACTTCACTGCTCAGACGCAGACTGAGCCTCAGGGGCGCTGGGAGGCTGAGTAAGCCTGAGGAGGGGCTGGAGCTGGGAGGCTTGGGAGAAGGTGGCTATCTCTGGCCCTTCCAGGGCGGGAGGATGTTGAGGGGATGGGGTAGGAGGCAGGCATCATCTCAGGAATGGTGGTGTCCATCCCAGATAGGGGCTGTCTGTGTTGGAGCACATGTTGTAACATGGGTCTGGACACCCCCCCCCCCAATAGGCCGAGCAGCCTGAGATTTCTGCACTGTGAGCTATGGTTATTCTCTGAATATTTTGTGCCTTCAAGCATCTGGGGAAGTGGCCCTGGCTACAGCATGAAGACTCCTTGGAGGAAAGCTTTTGCAGTGTAGCAGATGTGAGGTATCAGAAGGGCTCCCCCCAAGAGAAGAGCCATGGGGGCAGAGAGAAGGGGACACACTCTCTGTAAAGTGTAAAGTCAGCAGAACCTGTCACACAGTTACGTGGGGGCTCCAGAGAGCGCAGTCTCTTCCCTGCCTTCCTGCGTAGAGCTGGAGCGCCTGTCCAGATGGTGGGGCTGCCTGGGGGAGCAGGATTCAATGGAAGGCAGGATTCAATGGAAGGACAGACAAGTCCAAATTCTGCTGTGTCTTAGGTACCACAAGAGGGCAAGTAGACAGGAAAGCCACAACCTGGAGGCCGGGCATGGCGCCTAGGGCTAGGTTTCAGGGAGGATCTCGGTAACAACAAACAAGATCTCTCCAGAGGGGAGGAGAGGGGGTGAGGGCCACGCACACATTCAGTGAAAGAAGAGATAAATTGTCACAGAAAGCACAGGCAAGTGCCAAATGGGACATAATGCACGGCTCCAAAGTTGCTTTGTAAGAAGACAGAGAGACCTCGTGAACCTCACTCAGTGTGAAGGACTTTCAGTAATGAATAACTTCAGGGCTTCCCATTGCCAGGCCAGGCACCAAAACGAATAAATGCCATCATCCCTGCCTTGCAGGGCAAGAAAATGAATCGATGCCATCCCTGCCCTCCATTCTAGATCATCTTTCTAACTCCTCTACTTGAGACATACAGAGCTCATTTTCTTTGTTATCACAGGATCGTTAATTGTAGAAAAATCCACAAATACAAAAAGAAAAAAGAGGGAAGATATACCTGCCTCATAAGTTTGCCTCTGAGACCCATGACTTAGCGTTGTCAAGCATGTTTTTATACAAGTAGAAAATATTTTAGTAAAATAAGATCATACGGTACATTACTGTCTTGTAAACATTTTCATTATTATTTGCATAATAGCGACTATTTTGGAAAAAAAATCTCCGAGGCTGTTTTCTTGTACTATAATGAAATGCCTGTGGCTGAGTGCTTATAAAGACATGAGGTTTATTTAGCTGGCCGTTTTGAAGGCTGCAAATCCAAGCAGCATAGCGCTGGCTCTGGTTAATGCTCTCTGGCTGCATCAGCTCCTGGTGCATGGCTTCATGGGGGTGGCAGCATATGATAGCTGACAGCAAGAGATCACTCGGTCAGATGGGAAGCTGAGCCAGGGGTTGCCAGGAATGCCCTTCAGCTCTTCCCTACCTCTTAGAGGTGCCACCGAGCTCTTAACTCATGACCCTTTGGGGCACACAATAAAACCACATCCGGGCCTTCACAGGGTCACTTAAATAGTTCATAGCTGCTTCTCAGAGTGAATGCACCATCATTGATATTCATAGTTCCCAACCATTGGACATGCAGATTGCCTCCCACTTTTCACTGTAGACTGGCAAGTATCCTTGTAACCACATCTGTACAAACACTGAAATTTTTTTCCTTACTATTTTAAATGTCTCCAGGAATGAAGCTGTTCTGTTAAAGGTGGTTCTGTTTAAGATCTGTGGTTAGGCAAAAACACGCACCCCTACACCCTTGCTGGCCCCAACATGGAGTGAGGGACTCTACTTAGGTTCAAGAGCAAGGTACCTGTGGTAAAACTGGAAATAGATACTCCTAGAGCTGTGTGTGGTGACTACACCTGTAATCCCAGCACTTGGGAGGCTGAGGCAGGAGGATTACAAATCCTAGGTAAGCCTGGGCTACACAGCAAGACTGTGCTCATAAACAAAGACAGAACCTGGAGCCGAAGCTCACTTCTGCTGCCACCAGACTCAACTCATCTCACAAAACAGCCAGATCAGGCCTGGCAGTAGTCTCTACCTTTTAAACTCTTGAGAAGGGGAACACGACAAGCAACTTTTTGACATCCTAGGTGCTGTGCAGCTAGCCTTCAGCGCCATGTACTTGGAGTTCAGAATGGCATCCCAACCTGTTCACCCCAGCTAGTAAGATCTGGCAGCCTAACTGGGCCTTCCTGGGCAGTCCTGTTAGTAGTAGCTTGGAACCTGCCGCGGTGGCAGGCGTATGAGAAAGGCCTGTGGGTAAAGGCTTTGCGAGTGCCACAACCATCCGCCGGGTATAGCCAGTCAGTCGCCCACACTTTCAGTGTTCATTGCAGTTTAATGCCACAAAGGTTCTGCAACTATTACTCTGTTTTAGCTTCCCCCCCCGCCCCCAGTACTAGAGACAGAACTCAAGGCCTCCCATTGCTAGGCAAACACTCTCGCATCTGAGCCACATCCCTAATCTCTATGCTGTTGAGTTTTGTTGTACAGGCAGGGTCCCATGCCAGCCTCAGACTGTGAACCTCCTACCCCTGCCTCCCGTGGAGCACATGCCACCATACCCAGCTGCTATAGCTTTTAGTGCTGCATGAAGGAAAAGTTATTTTTTCCATTTTGTAGTTGTTTCTTTGTTTACCTCTCTAGACTCTTGCAAGTGTTATTGATTTTTCAACAACACTCAAACATTCTGCTTGCATATGACTGCCTGATTGCCCCTTTCTTAATGCTCAGTAGCCCTTTTCATCTGAGGATAGCCACCTTTTCATATAGGGAGACTTTTCCACATGGATAATTTCATTAACCTTTTTTTTTTTCTTTCAGTATTCACCTTCTGAAATTCCTGTGGTCTTGTATCAGCTGTCTCAAATCAGTCTTCCATTCTGCTTATCTTTTCCTCATCAGAGCTCAATTAAGCCATTTTCCCTGAATTCTAGGCAAAACTCTCTGCTGACTTTCCAGCCAAATTCACTGATTTGATTTTATGCACTACCCAATCTGTTCTTTTGGATATATAGTGTGTGTGTGTGTATGTGTGTGTGTGTGTGTGTGTGTGTGTGTTAATTTTTGGCAATTGTATTCCCTTCTGAAAGTCTGTCCTGGTCTCAGATTATTCTGTTTTCAGGTTTTACAGTATGTTGTTTGCTCCTCTTGGGTGTCTGGTTCAGTTCTGATTTCTTTGTTCTTCTGAATCAATCTGATTCACTAACATGATCTATCCTAAGGAATATTTCTTCCTAGTCTTTAACTTGATAACTTTGTTGTAGACTTCTTTTAATTATGGACTTTTATTCACTATTATCATATTTTGTTACAGCATTGTCATCGTCATCATCATTACTATTATTATTATTAGCAGCAACAGCAGCACTGGTAATTGAACCAGAGCTCTCTCTGTCCCTGAGTGGCTTTGCTCAAGGATAGCATCCTATCACATAAGCCACAGCTCTACTTCCAGCTGCTTAATTGGAGATGAGCGTTTCACAGATTTTCCTGCCCAGGGTTGTCTTTCAACTGTGAGCCTCAGGTCTGAGACTCTTGAGTAGCTAGGATTACAGGCATGAGCCACTGGCATTTTTAGTTTGTTTTGCATACAGTATTCAGAGCTAACTTTCCCCAGGCTGGTCTTAGACCACAATCCTCCTACCTATTCTCTCAAATACCTGGGATTGTAAGGCCTTCACCACCGTACCTACCTCAATTTTTGTTTTGTTTTTTTTTGTTTTGTTGAGACAGGGTCTTGCCCAGGCTGGCCTTGAACTCACAATCCTTCTATAGTCATAGCTCCTTAGTTCTGGGATTACAGGATGCACTACCATGCCCAGATTCACTTTCCTCTTGTTCCCCTGATGACTGTCTAGGCTGGGATCAGAGACTGCAATCAGTGAGCCTGTGTGAGGGGAGTTTTATTATAGGACAAAGGAATTCTTTTCACATTTGGTTTATGCTTCTTTCTTACTGGCATTTATGTGCTTAGGAAGTCCTCAAAGCAACATCAGCAATCACCCAAGCACCTATTCAAAATGACCATTTTCAGGGCCTAACCTGACATACACATCAGCAGTGTGGAGTTCGTGGTGTCAGGATCAGGGTGGGGGAGGGCTGTGTCCTCTCAAGCTCTCCAGTGACGTAGGCTCCCATTAAAATTTGGGAACTTTCCAACTTTCCATTTGCTTGGTATCAAGGCTTCTCTCCCTAGCAAGTTCAAGCCATGGCAGTCACTTTGAGACACGTTGGCAGGTTTGCCCCAGACCCCAGCACAGGACTTTGGCAGATTCAGCCCTTTGGTGACCCACTGAGCAAACTTTCTTCTGCAGATGGGGATTTGTGACTGCCGACCTTTCCCTCAGCACTGCACACTCACAGTCCCTGTGGTGGAGAGGAGGGGCCTGGATTCTCATATGAATATAGGTATTTTGATCTTTCCATATATTTCCCCTTTGGACATTTTTATAGGGATGTAGAAAGAGTAAAATGGATGAGTGCAAAATTCCTGGAAGCAGAAATTTTATTTTGAAAACCTTGCTTGGGGGCTTTCTAGAGGAGCACAACCATAGAATCGGGGGTACAGGGGAAGTGTGTGCGTCTGATTGGCACAAAGCCAGGCAGCAGCCATGAGGGGCAAGAAGCCAGGCTCCCACATGCTTTGAAGGCTCGGGGCATCACTTGGTGACCAGCTGCATGCACTAATGACGCTGAGCCTCTAGGCCAGACACGGAGTGACTTCTTGAAGTTTCACCTGTGTTTGTCTTGGTGGCCATTGCTTATGGCAGTGTGGCAGTGACACTGGGATGGGCACTTGGCACATGGGTGTGACAGGTATACTTGTCACACCCATGTGCCAAGTGCAGTGTCAGACAAGCTGGAGGATGAGGAGAAATGTCCCTGGTGAAAAGGGCATCTGGGACATTTCCCCAGGTTTCCTGGGAGAGAAGTGAGGAGAAGTTGCCCTTTTCCCCGGGCACGTGGCTTATCTGCTGTGCTGATTAGCTCATAGCTTTTCTACCAGCCATCCTCAGAGCTGTGGCATGTTAATTTTCAAGTTTACCAAGTGGCACTGGAGATAATAATGAATTTCTTCACCCATTACCCTCCTCTGTCTGTTGTAATTCCTCCCACTTCCAGTGTTTGTGTCTTTGTCCCGCGTGCTGGTGACAGAGGCAGCAGGGGCCAGCCCGCACAGTAAATAACCCACTCATCTGGTACTTCATGTCTTCGATTCTCATTCCTAATTATGGTCATTGTAATTTCCCCAGCTGGCCATGCGAGGCCATCAGCTAGACTCTCCAGCACTTTGTGATCTGCTAGATCTATCTCTTAATTTGACCCCTGGTGATTGATTTTGTCAGCTCCCATCCCCTTTCCTCCCTGTTCTGTTGCAACATAAAGTCTGTCTTCTTGTCCTGAGCACAAAATAAAACAAAATAAGGCAGCCTCTTGGGAAGCAGACACTGAAGCCCTGGGGCCTTTGCACAGCCCCAAGTGAAGCTGTGGCTACTTGCACTTGGAGCAGGGACAGGTAATAGAATGCACTGTCCTGAAGGGACTCTTGATAACCTGAGTACCCTGCCCTGTGCTAACATAACTACACTCAAAGTAAGGCAGAGCAACGTGGAAAAACAGAGTGAAAATCCTGCCCTCCAAGCCAGCAGAGAGAGAAGTGAAGTCCTCATAGAAATTGCCACCAGCAATGGGCACACATGGCCTGTTGCTTGAGCTGTTATTGACAAGACTGATGGTTTTTTTTTTACCACTGTCCAGAGAAACTCTGACCATTAATCTGTTGTCACCAAAGGAAGCCATCTTAAAGCAACAAGCTGTGTGTGTGTGTGTGTGTGTGTGTGTGTGTGTGTGTGTTTTCTGCCTGGCACGATAGATAGCATGCCCTCATTTGTGCTTTTCTGTACACATCTGTGCACTTGTATGTGTTGACATGTGTGTGCATTGTAACAGCTAGCAGGTACAGCAGGTCCTCGTGTGTGTGTGTGTGCATATGTATGTGTGTGTGTGTTCCTTACAGGACACAGCATGTCGTCACTGGCCCACCTCCTGTCAGGACAGGTGTGCAGAGGGCTGGCCCAGGCTCCTGGCAGTGGCCAGGCTGCTGAGAGGACCTGGATCTGCCCATCTCTCATCGTGCTAGGCTGGAGTCTGCTCTGCAGGACTTCTGAGGGCTGCCCAGCCCCACCCTTTCCCCATGGATGAAAAGGAAAGGGTTTTGATTTTAACTCCATTGTGAGGTGTTGCAGTACTCTCTGCACAGTGCTATCCCTTTTTCTGTCCAAGTAAGATGGTATGGAGGAAGGCATGGCCATGGTCATGTCATGTGAATCTCCAGGAATAGCTTGTTGGTTGATAGTCTTTCTGTTTTTCCCTGGCTGATATCAAGCTTCAGTAATCCTGATAGTTGCCTCCCAAGTAGTTGGGATTGCAGGCATGAACCACTATACCTGGCTCTTCTTAGAGGGCTCAGATTGTGCAGGTGGCATTTAGAAGGCTCAGGATTGGACTTTGAAGTCTGACCAGAACCAAGTCTGCCATCATTCTAAGTGGAAAAAGGTTCTGAGCACTTGGCTATTTGAGGATCCTTTAAAAAATATATGATATTCTACAGCAGTGGCATAACTTATTGAGGAGGAGTTTCTCGTTCAGCAAGGGCTGGGCTCCTCAGTTTGTTTCCTTGTTTTGGCTAGGGATTTTGAGGTTAGGGAGCACCTACTATGTGCTCTATTTAGCCTGGTATATTTTACGTTGCCCTTACGAAGATCTTGTAAATAGGCCTCCAGTTTCACACAGTGAAGGGAGGCAAAGGTAAGGAGAAGCTCACTCAGTGAGAGTGAGGGAGTGGCAGAGCCAGAACCTGACTGACCTCTAAGGTCACAGAGCCCTGAACTGAGTTCTTCCCATCAGGTCATGGCATCCATGGTTTGCCACACCTGAGCCAGAGCTCAGCTGAAGACTATGGTGGGAAGCTCCACCTGCTTGTCCTCTGCTCTCTTGTCCTGTGTTTGGACACTCAGGGGTCACCTGAAAGAATACTGCTCAGCAGCAAAACACCTGCCTCCTCATTGCCTGAATAAAGTGGGTTTTGAAGAGGATCTTTGCAGGAGTCTAGCTCATTTCCTGTCCTTAGATACTAGAAATTGTGGTGGACTAAGGTTGTTCCTGAGTTAACAGACAAGCGTTTGTCTCCACAGAGTTACAGGAGTGACCTTTAGAGATGAACACGTTCTTTGTTTCTTCCTGATTGCTGACAGTGGCCATTGCTGGTTCTTACTAGAAGGGTCCTTGGTGAGAAGAACCAGGCCAGCATTGCAACCAAGGGGGGAAAAACCATTAGGAAATTGATGGATTATCTCTCTATTTGCACCTTCACAAACAGGTTAATTGTTCCAGTGACTGGCTCTGTCTTGATTAGGAAGCATTAATAACAATTAATGAGATAACTTCAAAAAAAGTATGGGGAAACTCATAGACGTCTTAGCCAACATAAATTATAGTCATTATCTACTCTATCCAGAACCATTGGGGCTGCCAAGCTATTTGATTGAAGTGCAAGTGGACTTTTTGGTCTGAATTCTCCAGATAATTGAACAAATCTTGGCTTTATTTTTCAGTAGAAAATTCCCATTTGGTGGACTAATAATATTATTTAGTTTAAAATGCCTCAATTCTGCAACTTAATTAAAAACCTTTCACAAGTTAATGGTATTAATATATGCACTTTTTATCTATGTGTGCAAAAATTTGATTTGTTGAGGATGATGGAACTTCTTGGTAAAGAAACATTACTAATGGGAACCCAAGAAAAGCCCAGGTCAGGTCAAGAAATGCACAGTTGTGGGACTGATTTTATCTGGCTTTCGTTCTGAATGTATTTTCTTTAGAAATGACACTAAAAGGGTGAGTAGCATCAGCTTACATGATAGACATGGCAAAGACCAAAGCTAAAAACACCTGCATCTATACCTGGGCCTGAGCTTGCTTCCTACCCCCTCCTCCTTCTCTCTCACCATCACTGCTGTCTCAGCATCCTTAGAGATGAGGACACCATGACTCTGAGGTAGTCAGACAACTAATCTGCAAAACAGGGATTGGAGCCTTCTCCATCTCTCAGATGCACTGGTATGTGGAGGCTGACTTAGAGAAAGATGTCACCTTCTCAGTGTCACCAAATGACTCACTAGATACGAGATCCTTCCTAAAGTCAACTCTAGACATATGGGAATGCTCTTTCAGAGAGATAGGGCTACTTTGAATCTGTATCGTGGGTATGGATGGGAAACCATGCGTTTATCTTCACTCTTGCTAAACTGTTGTCTGGAAAATATTGGCCTATAGCCCTCCTCAATGTCATGCTTGCCAGAGGCCATGACTGTTCATATTTTTCCAAGTGCTTTCTAGCTCACCCTTTTCTGAAGACAGCAGCCTGAGGTCCACTTGTCCCTTGATCTATAAGGAACACATCACTGGGGCTATTTCATTTCTGCTTTGCTTTTATTGCCAGGATTGTCTTTGGAAGTGAATTTCTGAATCCTCCTGGCATTCTTGCCCAGTGCAGAACTGTTTCTCTTAAATGTCTTAAAGTAAAATGTTTACAGATGTGTTATCATGTAACATATTCTGGGGAGGAAGAGGTATGATTGGGAAGTTTTGGAAGAAGTGGGCTTTGGCCTGGCCTTGAAGGATGGCGAGTATTAGTCTCAGAGTGATTGTGGAGTGTCCAGTCCAGCTGCTTCCCAGAGAAGGGGCTGCTCGGCTCACAGTGCCCCATTCCAGGCTTCAGGTGTCAAGAAAGGGCCTGTCTGACAGTCTGCCATTCAAAGGTCTCATCAGCTCTCTCCAGTAGTTTCACTCATTGACAGAAATAAAATAGAGTGACCGCAATAAAGAGTTTAAAAAAATCTCACAGCATTTAACAGTGCGTACCCCTACCCACTCCTAAGAAGAGTGGGGTGCCTCTTGAGAAGCACAAATTTGAAAGAAATAAACAAAAAGGTCTTGCTACGTCTGCAAAGCTGTTCTCAGCACTTAGGAAACTAAAAGTACTAATGTCAAATTAAGCTAATTAGTGAAGTGATGTTAATCAAGAAAGACTTTCTGAGGAAAATTAAGTATGTGTGAAGACTAGGAGAATATTTTTCTAAATATATGTAAGGTTTAGGCTTTTCAGATTGCATTCAAGTGCCTTACCTTTAGCCACGTTTTAGAGGAGGCGGGTTACAAATGATAATAGTAACAATTACTTGGGCATCTGTCTTGCTGAGTTATCTTTATGTTGTAAGTTTGTCATATATGTAACTAATAACAAATGAAGACAGATATAATAATATTTCCTTTTTCTAAACTACTTTAAATGAAAATAGAGAATACTTCTGAGTGTGAGACACCTTAGTGATTTAACCAAAGGCAGTCTTCCTTTTGTGAGACAGTGATTTAGGGGCGAATCCTTGACTTAGCTTCAGACACCTGAGTTGACTGGGGACCCCTTGATTGAGTTTCCCCATGCTCCATAGGTTGACAAACCATCTCTCTGTGATTGTGAGGGCTGCATCCCCCATTCTAACTTTATTTCCTTCCACTCTGTTATGAGACACACTATATGTTTGCTTTTCTGTAGACTACACAGGGATGAAGTCAAGGTTTTCTTATACTAAATGGATGGCATCCTCGTCTCAGAAGCTGTGGGAAAGGTTTGGTGGAAACGCCTGCTGTAATGATTTGCCACAATTACTTTCAGATTGCCTATAAATTCTCCATAAATCTGTTATTCATACTGCCTCCCATAAAGCTGAGCGCCCATGCGGCTTTAAAACTGCATGAGACACCGTCTGACATGCTCTGAGCATTCCTGTGTTTGAATTGATAGTTTGAACAGCCCAGATCTGCTGAGCGAACAATCGCTGGCCTTCCATGTTTTAACGAGGCCCACACCAACCAGCCTCTTAATATATTTATACAATGACATAAATGGGACATAATGCCTTTTCTCATTCACTTGCATTTCAGGCTGTGGAAACAGACTTTCCATGCTTCCACCGGAAGTCCTCTCTGCCTGAGGTACCATGCCCGCAGTCATGAATCTGTACCTGTGTATCCTGGGAGGAAGCTTAGCTGTGTATTTAGACACATACCCCACATCTGTGACTCTGTCTTTATTCCAGCCATCCCTCTCTCCCCGTCACCAACCTTGGATATATTGTTGGTGTTGACTTTAAACCAAATATGAATGAGATTCGGTTGACATTTTATACAAAAAAAAATAAAAGAAAACTTAAAGAAAAAACTTGTTTCATAGCAGATTGAGTAGAGAAGCAGTTAGTCTAAATAGATAACCTTGGGTCATATCAGAAAATGTCTTGTTCTAGCAGAGAGCTCTGTTGGTGCGCTGTGGGACTGACTTTATTCATTTAGAGGAAGCTGGGGCAGACAGGAAAAGAAATATTTTCTTCTCTTAAGATATCTTGATTTGTTTGTACCTCTGTTGTGACACCCAAGGGTAATTCTGCACTAGCAACTTTCAACAAACAGAAGAGAGATGAGAAAGCAGAAGGGGAAATTTCTCCACCGTTACGAGTTCTCATTCTTCACTCTTGAAGCATCCCTGAGACCCGGCTCACACTGTGGTCGACTTTGCTGTGCTACTCATCAAGAGCAGTGATCCCACCTAATTCCCTGAGATAGATGGAGGAGAGAGAGGAACATACACGTACAAGAGAGAGCACAGGACTGACAAACAAACAAGGTGCAGCCTGTCCCTAAGGGTGTGGCAGTGATCTGCAGCCACATGGTAGAGCCTGAGTCTATAGTCATTGGGGCACTGGGGCTTCTGTAGGATGATAAATACCCAGAGAGAGAGAAATAGGCCTGGGTCTTGGAGCCAGAAAGGAATATTCTAAGCTGGTGCCAGCAGCTCACGCCTGTAATCCTAGCTAATCAAGGAGGATGAGAGCTGAGGGTCATAGTTCAAAGCTATCCCAGGAAGGAATTTCTATGAGACTCTTATCTTGGATTTTAACACACCACAGAGAGAGAGAGAGAGAGAGAGAGAGAGAGAGAGAGGTGGAGTTGTGGCTCAAGTGGTAGAATACCAGCCTTGAGTGAATAAACTAAGTGACAGTGCCCAGGCCCTAAGTTCAATCCCCAGTAGTAGCACATATACACATACAAAAAAGGAATATTTCTCCCATTCCTGGGAGTCTTTTGAAGTTATTATAGTCAGGCTCAATTGGCTATCCACTTATCCAGTTGTATACTTACCATTTATTGTTTTGGAAACGTTTAGTGCTCTGAGTGTTTTATGTTGAGTAGGATAAAAATCCTGCAAGATTTCCTGACTCAGAGGTTTCCCTCCTCAATTGTAAAAAATACAAATAAATTGTTTATCTAGAAAAGAGAACAGATGCCAGGCAATAGTGGCTTATGCCTGAAAGCCCAGCTATTCAGAGGCTGAGACAGAGGATTGCAGTTCAAGACCAGCCTAATCAGAAGAGTTCTCAAGATTCTATCTTAAAAACCACTAGCAAAACAAAACTGGAGGTGTGGCTCAAGTAGTAAGATTCCAGCCTAACTACCATGAGGTCCTGAGTTCAAACCCTAGTGCTACCAAAAAGAAACAAAAATAAATTAAAATTAAAATAACAGGGCAGACAAAATGTTCCTTAGTGTATATTTGTATGGACAATTGCATTTTGAAGTATCACTATATGAGAAAAGAAAAATGTCCTATGGTGGATAAAAATATTTCTTCAGTCCTGAGAATTACAGCCTTTCAGCATCTCAGTTTTATGAATCACTAAATATGTAATTGAGTGGTTTTTATTTGGCTGTAGATTAATAATTTGTGAGGCTCTGGTTTTACTTAAGATATGAAAAGTAAAGGGGGGCAGTTAATCTGTTAGCACATGGGCCCTATTCCCTTCTGGTTAGAAGCTGAACCCCTAAGAATCCTGTGTCTCCTCAAACCTTGGCCCCTAGACTCTGTGTTTTTTACATGGCTTGGGTTGGGGTATGAAATTTCTATTTTGTTTACTTCACATTCAGCAAAGTCTTCAACAAGCCGCAGCCCTGGGAGCAGCAGCCCTGGGAGCGGTCACCAGCAGTACAGCTTTCCAGGCAGGTTCCTTCACAACCAGACTAGAAATTTGCCTTCAGCTCCAATTGCCGTAATTTCTGGACTGTGAGCTGAACAGTGGAGTCTGTGGCAAGGGAAAATAACTTCAATTTCATCTGGTTTTCTTGTATTTTAAGGAGGGGCATAATTGCAGTGTACAAGATCTCCTCTGAAGAGATTGTGACCCTCTCCTTATTTGTCTCCTTTTCTCTCTCTCTCTTTTCTTTTTCTTATGTTGCTCAAAACATTTGTTAAGATAATATTCTGTTTTCACCAGGGACTCAGATTGAATTTCTTTGTTCTTGGTTTATCTGCTAAAGATACTTTCCTAGTTGCACACACCATTTATGAATCACGTGCTAGGTGAAGCACATCTGATTTTCAGCTGGCTGTGAGTCTAGTAAATAGTCACAAACATATCCCAGGAGCAGAGCGAGGCTGCTGTCCTGACGCAGTGTTGGAAACCTTTCACTTGGGGAAGTCTTAGGAACAGGTGCACAGGTCTATTTGGAAAATGTAAAGTTGATTCATTCAAAATAGCCCAACCATAAGGCACTTACAGCCTTGTAGATACTCTGAAGTGTTCAGGGCTCCCCAGAACCACATGTTTATAGGGAACAGCATAGGTGTGTGCACATACAGGTGCACATGTCTAGAAGAGATGGACCTTTGTCCTACCCTCCCCCACTGGCACAGTATGTATGTGACGCCCAGTAGAGAGGCAAGCACAACTGGTTACTGAGAGGTGATCCCAGTGAGGGTGCAAGAGTGAGCCCACTGCTGTGAGGAGATGCTAGGCCTCCGTTACCAGGCAACCTGTGGAAAATGATGCAGAAGCTGAGTTGATGTTGCTCACCCAAGAGGGAGAGAGCTTGAGTACTTGGACAACTTCAGCCCACATTAGCTGAGAACAGCTGGCCTGTTTACCTCACCTAGTCCCTGGCCTTCACTGCTCAACTACAAGCCCAGAGCTGGCTATAGGCACATCACCATTACTACCTGGAGCCATTCTCTGGTCATGCCGAGGCTGGAACATAGGCAAGACCCCACAAATATTAGAGGCCCAGAGCCATGTTATAAGAAAGTATATAAAGAGCTCTACACACCTTATGCAGCATAAGCACATTATATCAGAATGGATCAAAGGCCCAAACATAAGATCTGGAAATAGAAACCCCTACATAAGATCTGGAGATAGAAACCCCTTAGAAGAAAACAAGGGGAAAGCTTCTGACATTGGATTTGGCAACGACTTCTTGGCTAGTGCTCTAGAGTCACAAGAATCAGAAGAAAAAATCAAATTAAAGACTTCGGACATCAGAGGACAAACCAACACAGTGAAAAGACAACTTGTGGAATGAGAGAAATTATCTGTAGATCCTATATCTGGTAAAAGACTAGTATCCAAAATATAAAAAGATTTCCTGCAGCTCGACAGCAAGCAACCTGGTTTTAAAATGAGCAAAGAACTTGGATAGACATTTCTCCCTAAAACATACATATAGTAGCAATTATCACTGATCATTAGGAAAATGCAAATTAAAACCACCATGAGATGCTACTTGACACCAGTAGAATAGCTGTTCTTACAAACAGAAAAAAAAAAAGAATAGAAACAGAAGCTCAAATGTTGACAAAGATGTGGAGAAACTATACTTTGTTATGGGAGATTATACAGTGGCTCCCCCAACACTAGACAGAATTAGCATATGAGCCAGCCATTGTGCTTCTGAAAAAGAGTGCAAAGAAGGGGACCAGATCACTGTATACCATGTGGATAGCAGCACGGTTCCCAATAGCCACAGGTAGAAGAAACCCAGCTGGGCACTGGCAGATGAAGAGATAACCAAGATGTAGCATATACATGTAATAGAGTATTAGTCAGCTTTGAAAAGGAAGTAAGTTCTAACAACTCTGCTCCACAGATGAGCCAAAAATATATCACAGTAAGTGAAATAAGCCAGGCACACACACACACACACACACACACACACACACACACACACACACACACACACACACACACACACCAAGACACTATAAAATCCCGTTTACACAAGATTCCTAGGGTAGTTAAATTCAGAGAGGGAAAAGGCAGAATGGTGTTTGCCTAGAGCCGGAGGAGGAGAAGCAAAAAGGTGACATTTCATCTGCAGTGATGGCAGACATGTTCCCAGATGAACGGTGTGTTGTGTAGATGAAAATGTGAGTGGGTAAGGTGGCAGTTACAAGTATTTAACCTTAATGAAAAAAAAATTTAAATAAAGTAGTATAAATAAAAGACCTTTAACTGGGGGACTGGGAAGCCTGCCTGGGTGTGAGAGCCACAATGACGCATCCGGGCTCAAAGGATGGACTTAGAAGCGAGAAGTACAGCAAGACTTGAATGATGGTCTTGCAAGATCGGGTGTCTGTCTGAAGGCAGGCACAATCTCTCTGAAAACAACTGCAATTTTGTACTCAGTGCACGGAAATCCCTTCCTCCAATTCCCCATTGGTCCAAGAAATATGGGATTCACATTCTCTCCCAGATGTCACTAAGTTCATGACATTGGGTAATTTGAATACATGTACCTCTTGAGGTTGGTTGAATTTTAAAAGTAGGCTTTTGGCTGCCTCCACTTCTCTTTGTTCTTTTGTGGCAGGAATGCTTGTGTGCCTTGTGGCACATAGTTTCTACCCATTTTCTTATTTTGCTACTGTCCATTTTTCCCCTGGCTGATTGTCCTGGGCCTCTTTTAGTCAGTCCTGTTCATCTATAGCTTTAAAATGCATGAACTTAGGCATGTCCTCAAGTTGCTCTGTAAGAAAACTACTGGCAGTTTCCCACTCAAAACTAAATTCCTTGACTTGAAAAATGGACTACTGTTGATTTTTATTTCTAACACGGGTGGGGAAGTAACTGTAGCCTAGGCCCTGATGAATGGGGTGGTGTGTCGGGAGGCAGCATCAGGGGGATAAAGGAAGCTGTTATAGGCGAGGCCCTCAAGTCAGAGGAGGGCAGAGGTGCGCTGGTTCAGAGAGTGCTGGAATCACCTGGTGCCTGGGCTGGGCTGGTGCATCTTGGGAGCTGCTGTGCTCTGACTGAGGCTCTAGGGCAGGGCAGCATTGAGGGAGACTGTGCCTGTGATCTGAAGTGACCTCTCAATCATATTGCAGCACACCCCCTCCCCTACATAGTGCTCCTGAGATCCAGGAAGACAAACTCGTCAGGGATTTCCTCTGTTCCAGACATCAATCAAGCACCTATTCCATCAAGCTCATGTAGACTCCAGAGCTGTGGGAATAGGACAGGAGAAAATGCCTGTGCTGATGGCCTTCCCTTTCAGTGGGGAAAGCCAGCCAGAAGAACTGAGTGTCCCAGGAAAGTACCACAAAGCAAGGCGGTAGACAGGCCTGGCCACAGCACCAGCCAGCCTACAGAGGAGAGGTTGACTAGCCAGGGTAGCTTGCATCTTCACTATTCGTAAGCATAGGGTTTAAAATAATGACTCTGAAAGATATGGTGGTATATGACTATAATCCTAGCACTCAGAAGGTCAGACAGGAGGATCATGAGTTCATGGCTAGCCCAAGCTACCTAAGAAGATTCCCCCCACACACACACACCCAAAAAAGAAGAGCAGCAGGTACTGGTGATGGCTCAAGCCTGTAATCAGCTACTCAGGAATATGAGATCTGAGGGTCTCAGTTTGAAGCCAGCCTAGATAAGAAAGTTTGTGAGACTCTTCTCTCCAACTAGCTAGCAAAAAGCCAGAAGACAAATTATGGTTCAAGTGGTAGAGCGCCAACTCTGAGCAAAAAAGCTATGGGATGCTGGGGATAGCACCCCAGGCCCCTGAGTTCAAGTCCCAGTACTTGCACGAAAATAAAATGAAATGATGGACATTATAAAAATAATCAGAGGTTCACTTTGGTCCCTCCACTCCTATTTATTTATTAAAGGCGACAGTGTTCTACAGGTCTAAGAATCTTTATCGCTCCAAATGACAACCTCAATGTTTCCTGTCTCTCCTTTCAACTTTGCAAAGAACTTTTTGCCATGTTGCTCTGGCAGCTGGGGGTGGAAGAGGACCAAGGCGTCCTGGCCTCTGCCAGCGCAGACTGCAGTTCCCCATTGTCCTCGCTAATGGCCTCAGATGGGCATGGGCTCCGTGCCCGGTGTGCATGCTTGGCAAAATTATGCTAGGGCACTTTGTAATGGAGATCAAAGTGACCTGGTCTTGTGCATAGTTAGTCCTCGGTGATTTCAGAACTCCGCTCAGAACTGCCTCAAGCTTGGGAAACTGCCCCTGTGCCCCTCACTCTGCACAGCTGCCGTGGCCCCGGGTCCTGTGGGCTGGATGCCTTTCTTCTGCTGTGCAGTGGTGCATCACGTGTTTATATGTGTGAGTGAAAATCAGGTTCTCTTGAACCAGGGAGCCGGATCTTCCCCACATCCCGCCGTGCAGTTCTTAAATCCACACTCCTGTGCGTAGTTTGTGAATCCACACTTGTCCAGAAATAAATAAAGGCACCAACTGCAGGGCCGCCTTTTATCACCTTCATTTTTCTCTGCCCACTAAAAAGCCGATGAAAATACATTCTTCGCTCTATTCCATTCATTTCCACATGTACAAGTTCTCAAATATGTTATAAATGAGAAGAAAAGAAATGGCCGGATTATTTGTCAACCTGTCATATTTTTTAAAAATTTATCGTTTCTTGTCGATAGAAAAGTCCGGAAGTATATTGAGATAAAAATACAAAGTACATGTAAAGATAAAATTGTAAATGGGATATACTGCTGTATTTCCTCCCATTTTTCTTTCCCTCCTACTGCAGATGGCACACAAGAAGGATGGAGCCAGCCTGCACACACCCTGGGGAGCAGCCAGAGCTTGGGGAATTGGGTTTGTCCCCCAGGCCACCCTCCCTATCCCAGCATGCCTCATGCAATATCCGAGTACCCTGGAGATTCATTATTGAGTTCTGGCTGATGAACTATAAAGGAAACAACTTTCCAAAGAATAGAAAAGTTTCTTTCGGCACCTCTATTCACCATACATTATTAACCCAGAAATTTACAAGGCAGCCTCGCTGTTCAGAGACAGGGCAGATATACATTAAAAAGTGAATTTGGAGAAAGCCAAGGTGAGAGCAATTTTCTAGTTCCTGGACATGATTTTTCCTATCAGGAGAAAATCGTGCTGTTTACTTCAGACTTCACAATAAAGCTCATCTTCAGATTTCCCAAAACTTTCCATTTGCCTTGAGAAATTCACTTCCAGGAGCATTGAGGAGCCATGTCTGCTGCCGGCCCAGCTTTTACTTGTGAACATTAAAAAAATAACCTCTTTGGGTTCTTGAAGATATCAATCTAAGTCATATATATGACATATATAATATGCATAAATACTCATCTCCAAGAACCCAACTCTTATGTCCAATTAACCAGCAAAAAGCTGAAAGTAGCAGTGTGGCTCAAGTGGTAGTGTACCAGCCTTAAGTGTGTGTGTGGGTATGTGTGTGCATGCATGCATGTGCATGCACGCATGTGCTAGACACTTCAGGATTACCGAAGCTCTGAGGACTTGGCTTTCAGTGGTGGCACTACCACACATCTGTTGGTTTGAGATGTCTTCATAGACAGAAAAGCAACCAGGTACTGAGTTTAAGGAACTGCTTAAGTGGAGAAAGGGAAGGGATAAAGGGAAAAGGAAGATAGAGGGTAAGTAATTCTGAGACACACTGCAACTATATATGAAAAAGGCATAAAGAACTTCGATGAAAGCTGTAGAATAACAAGGGGAGGATAAGAGATAGGCTCTGTTAGGGATGTGAGTACTGTAGGCATTAGGCTGACATGAATTAAAGAAGGTAGATATTGTCAAAATAGATGGTCACCACGTATAAGACTAGAATGATGAAACCTTGTGAAATTGTGTGAGGAAATTTGGAGAAGAGTTAAAGAGGGAAAGAAAAGAATAATAATAAAAATAAGGAATACAATAACAAAAAAATACCTGAGCAGTTTGAAACACTATTGATGGGCAAAAATTCCACCTGGTTTTCTTCAAGGGCAATGTCTTGGAGCTATTCTGACCCATTCCCCACAGGAGGGCAGGTGCCTGTGCGTGAGTGGGGAGGGCGGGGACCCAGAGCTCTGACCCAGTCTGCCCCAGCCTTGCCCTTCACACTGCCAGAGGGAAGGTTGAGAAATGTTTGTGGACACTGAATGGAATAGCAAGTCCAGCTCCTAATGCCACCATGGAGAAAGACGGGGCTTCACTTCCATCTAGCCATTCATCTCTTAGCATTCATCCCACAAGGTAAACTCAGAGGTTCATCTTTGGAATTGGAGTGGGACTGGCCTCCATTTTATTTATGGGAGTCCCTGTCCATTTAGCAAAGAAATACCAGCCTCTTTCCCATGCTTCCTTCTTGCACTGCTCTAGTGTTCCCACTGCCCTTGTCAGTGAGAGACATGACTGTTAACAGCCACCAAGCACTGGTACCGACAGTGGCCCTGGGTTCTTTTTCTTTCATTGAATTCTGAGGCAGGAAAAGTGGCAGCAGAGGCAAGATTTGTTGAGAGTGAGAGTAAGGCACCGGGGAAGTTGAAGAAAGCCTCTTGACTAATGGCAGGTTGGTATAAGCACCCAGCTCCTAGCTGGGAGGGTCGAATTTTGACATATGAGGTCCTGTCCACCTGCTTCCCAGGCGAGGAGGGGGAGGAGGAAGAGGAGAAGAACTCTGTGTGAGACAACAAGGAGTCCCCAAAATCAGTTAACTGTTATATAGTGCATAGGGTCTCCTTTTTGTATTTTTTTTGGTAGGGCTTGAACTCTGGGCCTAGGCACTGTCCCTGAGCTCTTTTGCTGAAGGCTAGTGCTCTACCACTTTGAGCCATAGCTCCACTTCCAGTTTTTTGGTGGTTCATTGGAGATAAGAGTCTCACTTTACTGCCCAGGCTGGCTTTGAACCACGATTCTCAAACCTCAGCCTCCTGAGTAGCTAGGGTAACAGGTGTTGAGCATCCAGCTTCTTTGGGGGAATCTCAGCTATTCTGGCCTTTGGTTGGGTCCTGACCATCCCACCCCATGGGGAGGAGCATTGCCTCTGTTGGGGCCAATATCTCTCTACCTTTTGGGCTTTTTAAGGAGAGGAAGGGATATTGTCTCTACCTGCCACTGTCTCTGTTTCTCAAGGTCTTCAGGAAGTGGGGTGATGGGGGGAGATGTTGTCTCCAGAGGAAGCTGTGGTGTCTCCCCATCTGCCTAGCTTCTCCCCTTCTGCCTCTCTCGGCACTCATCAAGGAGCATCCTCTAGACAGGACACACGTGGGACATGCAGATGTAATGCACCTTTGGCCAGCGGCTGTGATATGTCCACATTCCTTTCTTCATAAAAAATAGCACAGACTCTCAGCTATGCCGGGCAGGGAACTTGCCCTGGATCCCTTGGGGAAGGGGACAGAGCATGCTGTGTGCTGCCGTAGATGGGGATTGGGTGGGGACATCTTGATTGGCATCGAGTGACAAGAAAGGTCAAGGCTAGGCTTGTCATCAGGTCATCATTGTATGGCCTGAGGACACATTGAATTTTAGGAACTTGGGGAGGATGCAGTGTTGGGGGACAGAGTGGGACTGGTTGAGATGAGCTGTATCTTGGCAAGGGTTAGTGGCCTCAGCAGGCCCATAACTGGCTTCAGACCTCAGGCACCATCGGAGCGTGGGTGACACTTGGTACAGAGAAGACCTGGAAGAGGCCACCGCTCCACCTGCCCACCTGTGGCCTCTGCCTTTCCCATCCCACCCCCATGTCTTTCTATCACAGAAATGGCAGCTTCCCTCTTTTGGCTCCAGTTCCACTGTCCCTAGGCCAGGGAGGGCCCTAGAGGTCCTGCGTCATCACAGTCCCCGGCCAGCAATCCCCCACTACCATCCTCGCTGGGTTAACTTCCACCACAGTCACCAGGATCTGTCTCTAAAACCAAGTAGGGTCACGTCAGTGCTCTACCCCAAGCTTTCATTGACTCACCCTGGTCCCCTGGAATACAGCTCCGAGTCCTCCAAGGTCCACATGGGCTGACCCTCCTGCCATGCAGTCCCCAGTTCCCCTGCTCTGTGTTCCAGGGTCTCGGCAGCCTCAGGCTAAGCCTTCGCATTCCCAGCATGGCCTGCAGGGGGGATCTGCGTGTGGTGTATTTGCTGTCTCCTCCACGGGGCCTGCTCGGCATCTGCACGACCTCGGGGCTGCTTTGCTTTTCTCCCTTCCTTCAAGCTCTGGGTCCATAGCTGTGGCTCCTGGCTCACAGGCTGAGCCTGCCAGCCCCGCGTGCTGCCCTCTCACCTCCAGCACCATGTCCAACTGGCTTCCATTTACAACACTTAGTCTCCAGTAATGCCACAGCTTAGCAGGTCAGTTTACTTTGGAACTTTTTTTTTTTCTACTTGAAAGATTTGCTGTTCTTTAAGCATCCTTTTTAATTAAGCACAATCTGGCCTGCCTCTCCCTGCTCAGCCTCTTCAGGAAGTCAGGAGGTTTGGGGGGGGGGGGGGGAAGTGGATGGTGATTAGGTCCAGCCTCCCCCCACGGTGAGCTCTTCATTCCTCCAGTACAAAGAGGCTTCGTCTCAAGTTTGCCTCTCTGCCTGCCTCTAAAGCTGCCTCATCCACCTGCGCTGGCTTCCAGGGTCCTCTTAATTCAAAATCTTCACTCGGCCACCAGGGACTATCCTGGGAAGGGTCGGCAGAGACAACTGCTGAGAAGCCTCAATTAAGAAGATGCTTGGGGGAAGAAATGTCCTAATTAAGTTCCTTTTGGATAACAGCACAACTGAAGTTTTCATTAGGCAGAGACAGCATTATGTAAAAGAAAGATAATAGATGAAGATATTTCACGGCATTGGTTTGGTAGCTCACACCTGTAATTTCCAACTACTCAGGAGGCAGAAGTTGGGAGGATCATAGTTCAAAATCAGCCTGAGCAAAAAGTTAGTGAGACCACATCAGTACTAGCAAGTCAGGGGTGGCAGTGCATGCCTATGATCTCAGCTATGTGGGAGACACAGATAGGAGGCTCATGGATCAAGGTCAGCTCCAGGCAAAAATGGGAGAACCTATCTGAAAAATAAAGCAAAAACAGTGGAGGTATGGCTCAAGTGGTAGAACATTTACCTAGCAAACTAGCACAAGGCCCTGAGCTCAAATCCTAGTGCTTTCAAGGAGGAGGAATGATATTTACTGACTTAAAGCAATGATTGTTAATGAGGAATGTTGGAAAGGGGGGTGCGGGGGGAGAGTGCCAGGTTAGTAAGTCACAATATTTATAATAAATTAATGAATCATTGACTTCAGTATCTGTTACAGCTCAAATACTGTGGGACTATCAGAAATAGGGCGTTGTTAGTGGCCCATGCCTGTAATCCTAGCTACCCAGGAGGCTAAGACCTGAAAGTCAGGTTCTAAGTCAGCCCAGGTAGGAAAGTCTGTGAGACTTTTATCTCTAGTTAACCAGCAAAAGGCTGGAAGTGGAGATGTGGCTTAAGATGTAAAGGACCAGCTTTGAGTGGAAATAAAAAGACCCACAAATAAGAGCATGCTCTCAGACCCTCCCTCAGTTCAGTTCAAGCTCTAGTACCAGGAAAAATAAAAATAGAGAAGAAATTTAAACCCAGGAAGTTGGGCTAGTTAGGGATTAGGTCAGAGGCCAGTCTGACATTGCTCAGCCTGATTGGCGCAGGTCACGCAACTTAGCACTGTGGGGGAAAGCCCTGGTGGTGCAACTGTGTGTGCTTAAACTGTGATATCAACCAAAGTCTGGTCCTGTGTGAATCAAACTGAAGACCATTTCCTCTTTCGAGCCCAGTGGCTGACACCTTGGGTGGAGTGGTGCCTCTGCTGTACCTGCCTCTAAGGGGCTGAAGACACACCCAGAACTTACCTGTCCTGTCAGTGTGCAGGCTCCCAGTGAGGCCTGGGCTGGGGAGGTCCCCACAGCCCCAGCCTGTCCTGCCCAGGCCATGCTGAGCTCTGAGCTTGGCCTTCCCCTGTGCCACGGTGGCTTGCGGTGATGAATGCCAAGCAAGCCAGTGACCTTTCAGTGCTTGCTGTGATCTCCTTCACTTCTTTTAACTATTTGCAAATACTAGCTGCATGGGTCAGGTCTCCTTGTGACATCTTTCATAGGTGATGAGCAGGTTGGTCCTCAGACTGGTGCTCTCGTCTGCTCACATCTGTACTCCAGCATCCCCTCAGACCCTGATGTCCAGCCCACAATCCCAGAGCTGTCATGGGGGGCTCCCAGGGGGATTCAGAAGCCCAGGGCATGGAGAAAAACATGGTTGCCTCCAGCACCTCTAAGGTGCGTGAGATCAGTACCCCATCATGGAATCAAGGTGTGGGTTTAAGACAATCAATTTGAGCCATCATTCAGCACACCAGTGGCTCACGCCTGTAATCCTGGCTACTCAGGAGGCTTGAGATCTGAGGATTGTGGTTCAAAGCCAGCCCAGGGAAGGAAAGACTGTGAAACTCTTCAATTAACAAATAGATGCTGGAATTGGAGCTGTGGCTTAAGTGGTGGAGCGCCAGCCTTGAGTGAAAAAGTTAAGGAACAGCACCTAGGCCCCGAGTTCAAGCTCTAGTACTAGCGCATGCACACACACACACACACACACACACACACACACACACACACAATTTGCTGGCCATGCCTGCAACTTTTTAAAGATATACATACATTTTTACTGGGCACTGGTGGCTCATACATGTAATCCTAGTTATTCATGAGACTGAGATCTGAGGATCATAGTTCCAAGCCAGCCAGGACAGGAAAGTCTGCCAGGCTCTGATCTTCAATTAGTCATCAAAAAGCCAGAAATGGCAATGTAGCTTAAGTGGTAGAGTGTCATCCTTGAGTGAAAAAGCTCATGGATAGTGCCCAGTCCCTATTTTCAAGCCCAGGACTAGTACCAAAAAAAAAAAAAAAATCCACATCATGTGTAGGCAGATACAGAGCTAGGGGCTATCAGTGGTGGTCAGTCCTCCTCCCCTCTGCCCCATCCTTCCCTCTTGAGGTCTGTGACCCACCCCAGCCCACAGGCCAAAACCTCCTGTGGATGGACCAGAGTTCTGAGCTTCTCCGGCTGGCAGATGGGCTTTTGCAACATGAAGAACTAGAGAGGGCATTTTGCATTTGCGGTCACTGAGATTTGCTTTTATTTCCTGTCTCTTACATCTCCACCCTTTATTGAAATCCTTGCTCCATAAATATGGCTCCATCTTCATTTTCCCTAAATAAACAGTAGTAAAGTGTGCTGTGGGTAGTTTAATTTTGATGCTAAATGTATTTTAGAGAAAAGTGGCTAAAATGCATCCTATTTTTTCCCTTCCTTGTCTCCAGAAGTATGAGCTAAATTATTTATAGTTTAATACTCACAAAAGAGAGATGGATTCCGGGTATTTACTTTACAGAAAAGAAAGAAAGGATTACAAGGGCAAGGGGAGAGAGTGCAGCACTTTGTTGACTGAATGTGTTTCCCCCAGGAGGCTCACTACCAGCTCTTTATGTTGACCTTGTGCCTAACCGAGTGCCTGACCCACACAGTTAACTGAGTCTGAAACAGTGGGTATGCCAGGGTGACTCAATAAGAAAAGTCTTAACTTGATGGAAAATAAAATCATATGAAGCCAGAAAGCCTTTTGGAAAATACTGAGTAGTCAAAAGCACATAGCTGCACCTTTCGCCAGCATCATGAGGTCCCTAGGACAGTCCTGGGCATCCTGCTCTCTGGCTTTGAGACCAGCAAATAGGACTGGCTGTGCCTAGACCCCCCCCCCCCAGGCCTGTAGTTGACTGAGGCCATAGGTGATTCCGCACCCCAGGATCCTCTAAGAGGTCTGATAGGTGGGGTGACTCTGGGTTTTCTATCCATGTGGCTTGATGAGAGCCTTATCTCTCACCTTCTCCTTCTCCTCTCTTCCATGACAAAGAGTTCCATGCACCATTTTGTGTTCTCTGCCACAGGAGCTATCACTGCACCAGAAGTCATGGCTCCAGTCATCGTGGTTGCCCCGGGCAACAGGACTGTTGTGGCAGGGTCCAGTGAAACCACCTTGGAGTGCATTGCTAATGCCAGGTATGGACGTGCTGTGACATGGGAACACAGTTTGCCTGCCCATGGTGAAGCCTGGCGCCGGGTGTGGGCAAAGGTGGAGGCCTCCTCTGCCAGGCCAGCTGGGAAAGAGCAAAGGAAAGTTCATTCCTCTTCCTCTGCAGTCCTGGGCATTTTCTGCCTGGTTCGTGACATGCTGGGATGGAGTGGGGATGGTCACACCTCCCATGTAGTTGTAGTGTCCCTTAGTAGTATTTATTTTAAACATTCTTTTCCTGAGCAAATGGAATCATTAGTACTTACGGTCCATTGGTACCGCAATTAGCTATCCTTGCTCAATAGCCCTTGAGCAGAATGTAAGGTGGAGGCACGTGGTGAGGGAGTAGCGCTGTATCTGGATTGATTTTTAAATGTCCATTGTTCCGCCCGCCATGGTTCCTGGTAGAATTAGCTTTGTCAAGCTTGCACTGAATGCCTGGAAATTATTATTATGATTGCCACCTACATGATTCACAATTGTTGTCACCCATGTCTTTGCTCCTGCAGGCCCGTGGAAGAGGTGAGCATGCACTGGAAGAGAAACGGCGTGCGACTCACCAGTGGGCTGCACAGCTTTGGCCGGCGCCTCACCATCAGCAACCCTACATCTGCTGATACGGGGCTATATGTCTGCGAGGCCTCACTTCGGGGAAGCTCCTTTGAGCCAGCCAGGGCGAAAGCCTTCCTCTCCATCATAGGTAATGCACAGGCAGGGCCCTACCCAGGCACTTGCAGCAGACAAAGCCACTCTGTTCTTCTCTGACTTTACTTGGTTTTGTTTTATCTTTGCATTGGTGAGACTGGAAGGCAAGTATTCCTCCAGTGAGTTACATCTCCAACCCCTGACTTACTTTGTTTGTTTGTGCCCATAAGTAGGGATTGAAATCAGGGCCTAGATGCTGCCCTGAGATTTTACAGTCAAAGCTAGCACTGTACCACTTGAGCCACAGCTCCACTTCTTGCCTTTTGGTGGTTAACTGGTGATAAGAAAGAACCCCAGGGACTTTACTGCCTCTGCTGGCTTCAAACTTTGATCCTCAGGTCTCAGCCTCCTGAGTAACCTGGATGACAGATGTGCACCACTGATGCCCAGCCTCTGACTTTATTTTTTTAATTGATTCATTTATTGTCAAAATGATGTACAGAGGGGTTACAGTTTCATATGAAAGGTGGTGCGTACATTTCTTATCAAATTTGTTACCTCCTCCCTCATTTCTCTCCCACCTTCCCCCTCTCCAACTCCCTCCCCGCCCCCTGCCCCTGAGTTGTAGAGTTGACTTACAGCATATAGTTCAGTTCTGTAAGTGTTGCTGTTGCATTGGTTCAGTTTACCTTCCCTGACTTTATTTTTAACCCAGCAAATGGAGGTGAGGTGGTTTGTCTTCCACATTCACACTGTCCTTAGTTAAGAATATAAGTCTATTGACTCCAAAGTACATGCTTGCAGGAAGTTTCCTTCCAATTATTTCTGATCATAGAACTTGGAGTGGAGTGATAATGCCCTCACTGTGGAAGTCACCTGCCTCCTTCCTCTTCCTCCTTACTTCTGCTGCCTGTGGTGACCCTGGAGGAAGCTCAAACTATATGATGTTCCCTTTGGCTCCACTGAACAATGAGATCAAAGATATTGGGCTACATTATTAACCAGGGAAGACCTGGGAAGGTAACATTGAACCCTTTGGAGTCGCCTCACTCTAATGCTGGAGGATAAAAAGAGAAGTGCTCTTTACCCAGATGCAGGGAAATGTAAAAATTCATTTTCAGATCCTGAACCAGCCACATTAAGTTGTTGGACAAGTCCCTTTATTCTTTATTTTATTTCTTTTCATTTTTCCCTGGTTTAGGCCCAGTTGCATGCTCACACACATACACATGTGCTGTGTGTGTGTGTGTGTGTGTGTGTATGTGTGTGTGTGTTACTGTCCTGATGACCTGAGCTCCTCAGAATAGCCATCGCTAAGTGAGGACCTTAGAGGTCAGGCCAGCTCCGGGCCGGAAGAGCTACTCTGGGAGAGAGGAAGATGAAAATAGGAGGAAGCCTAGATACATTATGCCAGTTTGCCACTTGGCCAAAAAAATAGCTCATAGGTTCTAGCAAGAGTTGCCAAGGGCTGCTCCTTCCCTCAAATGGCTTCGCCTCCTTTAACCAGGAGCCCCCAGTGTGCAACTCTGCTAAATGCTTGGCATCGCACACCTATAGGCTCTCTGGAAGAGGTGTAGGTGTAGCATTGGAACGAGAGCAGAAGCTCAGGGTAGCAAATCACAGCTGACCTCACCATGGGGCTCAGAGCGCTCCTCCCACCGCCTGCCTAGTGGTGGCGTGTTCATTGTGAATGTAAATGTTCCGTGCCAGTCTCTGCAGAGACTTCCATCAAGGCTGATCTACAGCTATATGAACACAGCACATTATAGATCGAGCCGAAATTAAAATTTGTGATGTGTAAATCTCTAGTAGACAGGCCTATATTGTGTTCACATATTTTCAGGTAATTTAAACAAGAGAGGAAATTCATCTCCCTGTAAACTAGGATGTTTGTTTCCATCATAATTCCATTTTAAAGTATTTAAATCTATCATGTGAACTTTGCTCTTGCATGTATACCAGAATTCAAAAGCAAATCGGGGGGCTGGGGATATGGCCTAGTGGCAAGAGTGCTTGCCCCGTATACATGAGGCCCTGGGTTCGATTCCCCAGCACCACATATACAGAAAATGGCCAGAAGTGGCGCTGTGGCTCAAGTGGCAGAGCGCTAGCCTTGAGCAAGAAGCCAGGGACAGTGCTCCGGCCCTGAGTCCAAGCCCCAGGACTGGCCAAAAAAAAAAAAAAAAAAAAAGCAAATCGGTTTGGTGTTCTGCAGGTCCCTCCTCTCTGTGCTCTTATGGCAAGGTACCTAAGCACACTTTACTTTTTCATAATGCTTATGTAAGTCCCCTTTGTGGAGCCTGGTGTAGTGACTCATGCCTGTAGTCTCAACTACTTGAGAGGCAAGGATAGAAGGACTGTAGTCTGAAGCCAGCCCCGTACATGCATTCTGAAAAATAACTAAAGCGGAAAGTTCTGGGGTCCTGGCTCAAGTGGTAGAATGCTTGCCTAGCAAATGCAAGGTCCTGATTCAATTATCAGTAACACGCACACACACACACACACGTATACACACACACACACACACACACACACACACACACACACACTGGAGACCCACAGTCCTTCTCACTGGGCTGTTGTGGGCAGAAACGGGAAACTACTATGATATGAGCATGCAGATGAAAGAAAACAGAAACAAATTGGCTCCCAATTACTTTTTATCTCACACTGATGAGACAAGACAGACCGGCAGCGGCTGTTTACTCCACCTGTCATCCTCGCCGCTGGATCGCTCAATTTCTGAGGTTGAGACAGGAGCTCTGAGCTCTGGTCCGAGCAGTGTGCTGCCCACTGATGACACCTGGCACCCTACTCTGCACAGTCAGCAGGCTCCAGGCGTGGCCTCGTGCGTGGCCTTGTGGCTCTTGACCCCCACCTCCTCACAGCTTGGTTGTGCTGCTGGGTCCTGGACAGACCCTCTCTCCTGCCCTGCCCTGCCCTGCTGCCTCTAGGAGGACAGTTCCCAATCTCACACATCACGGCCATTACAGGCCAGCCCCTGCCCCCTGTGACCTCTCCCTGTACCAGCACCCTTCCACCACATGAGCCCTCTCTTCCACCATAGCAAGCAGGAATGCCAGGGATGGATACAGGGAGCAGCACTGCCCCATCAGCTCTGATATTCTTTTGCCTCTGATAGTGGGGCTCTTTTATGAGCTTGCATGCCAAGCTGAAGAGGTGCCAGTTGCCCACAGCTGGAGCTGCCTTGGTATCAGCTGGCCTGTGGAGGTGCTTCCTTCACCTCCTGCCTTCCCTACTGCCTTTGGGCCTTGTGTAGGGCTGCTTTGGGGAGGCAGGCCTAGACTTGCTCACCCGGCTGTACAGGGATGATGGCCCCCAGGCCTGCGGAGCACTGCCTGAGCCCTCACAGACGCCTTTCTGCAGTCGCCACTGGCTGTGTGCCGCGGCATTCAGGACACTTGCGGGGAGCATGGCATGAAGCAGAGGTGTGGCTTTGGGTTGTTTACCTGTACCATTCACCAGCTTGAACAAGCATCACCGCCTCTGTTGGCCTTGGTTTCTACTTCCCCAGCATGGGGAAGGTGTAAAGAAAGCTTCACACCTCTTGCATAGTGGAGATTTGGTGAAGTATGAAAACCATAGCTGCGTCTGCTGCTGCCACGACCCGGTTGTAACACCCATCACATGGCACTGGCTGGTTCCCATTTATCAGTTCACATGACCCTGAAATCAGATCAGGGTGTGTCTCGTGGTCCGTGGGAGCGCTGTTTCTTCCTTGGGGATGAATGTGATGAGGAGGCCACCTTCCCCTTGGCATCTTAAATTGGGGGTGCAGTGTGCGTATCTTCCTCTGGACACACGCATCCTGCTCTAATTGTTGCACCACTGCATCACCGAGGCCACCCTCACCTGTGCCCCTGAGCATGCACACGTGGCACACCTGCCCTTTCTCTCTGAAACACAAGGGTGAGAGCAACGTACGGAGAACTAGCACTAAACATCACAAAGCTGTTCTAATCTCATTTCTCTATTTTCTATGTTTTTGCTCTTTTTTAAATGCTGGTACTAAGCTTGACGAGCAATTTTGTGATTTACTCCCAAGTCATGTAGAGCTGAAACTGAGCAGCTTGTAAATGTTCATATCCCAGACTACAGTTCCTTCCCCTTCTGTCCTCCTTTCTCTTTCTCTCCTCCGTCCTCTCCTTCCTCTTCCCTTCTCTTCTCCCTCTGCCTCTCCTGTTTCCAGGGAGAAAGAGCTCTCCCCTTTCTCCTGTGATTAGAATAGATCCACCCAGTCAATCCACATTGTCCCTCAGTCTCTGTGTTTTAAGATTGATGACCTAAAGTCACATGCAAGCATTCTCACAGGCTCCAGGACTCATGGGTGGACAACCTTGGGGACAGCTCTGTCTACCAGGCAGCTCTGTGCAGGTACAGTCAGTAGCCACCTCCAAGTGCATAGCCCAGGACCTGCTGCTCCCGGAAAGGGGCCTCGGGAAGGAGGGGGAGACAACAAGCCCTAGAGTTCAGACAGAAGCCACCACTCAGTGCTGGGATGGAAGAACATGACCAACCAGTATTGCACACAGGCCATCTCCAGTAAGGCTGCCCCATCAGGGCAGAACCCACTCTGTCACCCTGACCTGCTGAAGAGTGGGGGTTCTAGAGGCCCCGATTTGGGGCCACCTGGGAGGGGCACCACCTCTGGTTCTGAGACTGCAGAGCCAGTGGCTTATGCCACTGGAGGACAGTGGCATTATGTCTGGAGGACAGTGGCCTATAATGGCTTTATCTTAACTCTGATGTTACACAGGGCACAAGAACCTTTTCCTCGTGTCTTCATACTATTTCAAAAGAGAAGTTTCTGTCTCGGTCTCCAACTACTGGCCACAGCTGTGATCAATTTTTAACAGTCCAGTGTGGGACTGCATTGGCTACACACCCATTCTAGAAATGTGGCTTATCTGCTAAGACACGCGCTCACCCTCTTGCTTTCTGAAGTGCTTCAAGAGGTTGGGGGCCCAGCCCAGCTCCTCTGTGGATCCTCCCTCATGGTGTGGTTAGTAGTCTTCATGGCAGGTGGGCCCTAGCACACTGTGGGATAACAAGCAGTCAGGAAGGATGGGGAGGAAGACCTTTCACCTGCATGGTTAGTGTGTAGGTCTGGCAGCATGCGGTCATGCCCTGTGTGCAGAGGGAGTATAGAGCTTAGTCTGCAGGCTTGGCTACTTGGCAGGCTTTCAAGGTCAGGGAAGGGCATGGCTCTGAACCAGCTTGCTCTGCCAGGTGCTGCAGAGGGCAGGGAGGGGAAGCTGCACCTGGAGCCTGGTTGGGGCAGGGTGATGGTTCTCGGGAGGAGCTCCTAGCGCCAGTCCCAGCCCCGTGGCCACTCTGTGGACTCCTTGCATCTGCTGTGACCCTCTCCTTCCCTTGGCATCTTTCGTGCCCCCTGTGGTGCCCCCTGAAAGTGCCAACTTCTCACAAGTGCAAATTTATGATGACTCTCAAGGGAATTATACTGATGAAAAGAATCCAGTTTCAAAAGGGACGTGCTGTATGACCACTCACTCAACCCTTCCAGGAATGAAAACCTTATAGAAGCCAGAGACCAGATCAAGGGTTGCTGGGAGCTGAGGGGCTGAGTGGCAGGGGTGGACAATATCCTCGTGACCATGAGCCCATTCCATGACTCCCTGTGGTGCAGACCCAAGAGCCCACATGTGTGATAACAGTGCACAGATGTAAATGCACACATAGAGGCAGAAACCAAGGGATCCATGGATAAACTCGCATGACCTCATCCATGTCAAAGTCCAGACGTTGCATTATAACGCTTTAGAATATTGCCACGGGGGAAGACTGAGGGCAAAGCACATGAGAGCTTTCTGTATTATTTTTATCTTCCGAATTGGACTCTACTCTTATCTGAAAACACACCCTGGGAGTAAGGAAATGGAAACTGTAAGTAATCATAAGCAGGTGTTGATGCTGGACTTGACCAAGTGCCCTTTTCCCTCCCTTCTCTTTCTTCAGGTCATGGCAGTTGACATTGGCTTCCGCATCCATGAATCTGGGCCATGACCTTTGCACCAGGGCCTTGACCAGAGGGGGGCAGGTAGCCAAGGGGTAGTTAGGATGTAACTAATGCTGCTATCATTGTGATTGATGAGACATGCCTAGACGGGCAATATTCGTGTATGCATTTCTCTGGACCTGGTCTATGCACATAACAAGCCGAGTATTCTATTCCCATCTAGCAAATTCTCAGCCATTGCCACAGCCAGTGGGAGGGGGAAGTAATTCAGGCAGATTGTTTCTGCTCGAGTGGTCCAGGTAATTGCAGAATTGATACCCAACTTTGCCTCCATTCAGAACCCTTCAGCCTTTTCTCCTTAATCATTTCTTTGAAGTGCTACATTTTCACTCCTCTTTCCTCTTTTTAGGGCCCACCCTGTTTTAAAGATACAGTCAATATAGGAAGCATGCCAGAGCTATATTATCCACATTCAACACCATTTCAATAAAAATAAGCCACTCTGGAAGACAGTCCTCAGAAATTAATTACCACACAGAAAGTGAATAGAAGGGCCTTTTGTTATCATGATAATGAAATCACTACTACCTTAATACTCTTGAACCCAGCCATGCCTCTGCTGAATTTCTGCTGAATAAACTGAAAGATTGCAATTCACTCTAAGAGGAAATTCATTGTTTAATACAACCAGTATTTTTGTTGCACAGGCGAGAGGAGAGCTCAGACAACCAAGTGTCAGGGAGTTGCCTTTGCTGCCAAAGATAGCTGGAGCCCCCCTCCGCTGCCCACCCCTCCCTTTACAATTATTTTACACTCCACTGAAGTATTAAATCTATTTCAGATAAGAATTGCTAAGACTTTAAAAACTATATTAATAAGCTACATTGCTTAGTGATACAGGCCAGGCGCCTGGCTAGGGTACTGTATTTGACAGACTTTGGGAGTCAGTGTTTAGATACTGAAGCAAACTAGCCTATAAAACACTATGCTGTAAATATAAACCTTTATGAACCTCTTGGGATGGTCCTTCTAAAATATGAATTAAGATATTCCATGATTCAAGCCCATAAACTGAAAAGTAGCCCTCGCCATGAGTAGTAATTTGCTTTCTGCAAACCTTAGAATATAAACTGCCTTTCCTGCTGCTCATGAATTCCAAGTGTGTGTGTGTGTGTGTGTGTGTATGAGAGAGAGAGAGAGAGAGAGAGAGAGAGAGAGAGAGAGAGAGAGAGAGAGAGAGAGAGAGAGCCACTAATGAAGTTTGGGGAACTATTTTGAAAGGAACTAGCTCCAATTATGTTAGGTTGTTGTGGCCTTTGTCTGATCCTTCTTTTACTTAGGGTCCATCCTTTTCTTTTCCTTGTTTAAAGAGCCACCATATTTCACTGCTGAGCCTGAGAGTCGGATTTTGGTTGAAGTGGAAGAAACTGTGGACATTGCGTGTCAAGCCATGGGTGAGTATGGAAGGTACTATACAGGAGCAGTGATGTGGAGGAGTAGCAGAGACCATGTCCAAGGCAAGACGTCCCTCCAGGGGCAGGGGAACTGAGGAACCCAGGCCTGTGAGCTTGGGAAAAGTGCTGGATCTTTCTGAGCTCTTACCTCAAGTCTATAAATCAGCAATGCTCACGTTTACCCCAAGGGAGGAAGGGAAAAGAAGGAAGGCTCCATCTCCTGAGTCCCAAACACCCAGAATGACAGCTCCCCTCAAAAGTTCCAGCTCCACAGAGCAAGGAACACACAGAAAACTTGTTACCAGCCACTCCATGAGGACCGGCAGCCACGTTCATCCTGGAGAGATAGTTTGTAAAGTTATAGAATAGTAACTTTTCCTACTTGTCTGCCTTTTAACTTCAGGCCAGCTTCCTCTGTTAATCAGGTCAGTTCTAAGACTCCTGGTGCCTCACTTGTGCCCAATGCCTTTATCTCTAGCTGTCAAGCAACACACACACACACACACACACACACACACACGCACACACGCACACACGCACGCACTCTCCATGGAGATTGTGCTGCAAGGCAATTCATTAACAAAACTGATGTAAGTAGAAAGCTTCCTCCTGTTAATTTGGGCCTAGCAGCTTAAGGGTAGATTTGTCGTTGCTATTGTTGGTTTGTGCTGGTCCTGGAGCTTGAACTCAGGTCCTGGGTACTGTCCCTTAGCTTTTT
The DNA here is from genome assembly GCF_023159225.1 of Perognathus longimembris pacificus. Lineage (NCBI taxonomy): Eukaryota > Metazoa > Chordata > Mammalia > Rodentia > Heteromyidae > Perognathus > Perognathus longimembris. The sequence continues at coordinate 76,879,301 of NC_063161.1, read as the reverse complement.
TGCTCAAGGCTAGCACTCTACCACTTGAGTCATAGCTGCACTTCCAGCTTTTGCTGATTAATTAGAGATAAGATTCTCATGGACTGTCCTGCCTGGACTGGCTTCCAACTGTGATCCTCAGATCTCAGCCTCCTGAGCAGCAGTAGCATGAGCCACTGACTCCCAGCTCACACCTTGCATCTTGAGAGTGTATTTTTTTAAAACCAACCCCCTAAGAGCTTGCAGGAAAGGTCAAGTTTATTCCCAATTCTGAAAACTTCCTCACAGCTCCACAAGACAAGCATTTTGGAAACCTTGCCTAGAACGCAAAGTGAATCCAGGTGCTTAGAACTGCAAAGATCAAGTGCGGTACATCTTGTAACATCAGCAAGGAACCTGGCATTTAAGAAGAGCTGATTGTTGAGTACTGGGGTCCAAGGTCATGGAGACAAGATCTAAACCCCAAGCCATCAGCTACCAAGGCACTTCTTCCTACTGGGTTACATGGCTTCTGCCTGAATGTGAGGCCCTGGGGCTCAGAACTGGTCCCATTCAGCAGTGGGTGCCCTTGCGTGCATGCCACTTTCTTCTTGGGCAGCATTGCTGGTAAAGGCAGAGAACAACCTCTCACCAAAAGTCCTTTCCACCTGGTGAGCAGCCGCTCCTTCCAGGGACTGTGTCCTCCATTGCTCTGGTCCCAGCTCCTGGTCACCTCACCATGGTTGCTTCCTGCAGACCTGGCTGTACCCACGTAGCTGCAGAGGATGGGTAACTTTCCTTCCAGGTGTTTCACAGAAATGCTCACTTCTGAAGGAAGCCCTGTTGAGTGCGGCACTGTGAAATAGGATACTGAGATTTCAGAAATGGGAGTGGACAGACAGACTGATCATGACATTTGATCGCTCTCCAATAGAAACAGCCCCAGTTTCCCCAGCCCTCACAATTACTTTTCAATAAACAACACTCTTCCTTTGACGAGAGAGCTCTTTTCTTTGGCTGATTTCTTCAGGGTAAACTGCTAGTTAAGCATAGACTTGTAAATGTATATTGAACATGTCTTCCAGTGCAGCATTACTGTCTTATAATTTACTACTTTCTTTTAATTTTGACAATGAAATTCCAGCAGCATGCAAAATGGGGACTCTTTTTTGGAAACTACATCATGTAATTGCCATTAGGAGATTTTACATGAATTGGTTATGCTTTTACCTTGAAATGGATTTTTTTTTATTTCCTGATTTAATGAAAGGTGACAGGAAACATAATTAAGGCAGAGAACAGAATCTGAGAACACATTATCTTGAGATATCCATGACATTAACTTTATTTATTAAAGTGGACATCTTGCTCCGACCTACATAGCATCTAGAATGAAAGGATATGGGTGGACCTTCCACTGACTCATGGCAGGGTATGGTTTTAATTTCTTTCCCAGACATGGTGGTACATACCTACATTCCAGCACTTGGGCAGCTGAGGGTAGATGATTGAGAGTGCAAGGCCTGCCTGGGTTATATAGTGAATCCTAGGCCAGCCTATAAACCCTATCTCAAAACATTTTATATTATAGTATATATCACATAATATTATACAATATATACATTTATAAAGCTATACATTTAGGGAAAGTGAGGCATAGAATCATCAGAGATCTAGAATCAAGTGTAAGTACTTCCTTACTTCCCAATTCTGTGGGATTCTTGGACTTCATCTTACGTGCACTTGTCTGCTCTGTGTGGAGTCTTTCTAGCCTGCTCAGTCCACTCTCCTTGGATGGCTTTGACCTTCTTAGATGTCCTCTATTTATAGTCAGTTACCCTAGCAGAAATCCTTCTCCATGTTCTTGGAAGAGAGTAGCCTCTCCCCAGCTGCTTCTTCTGCTCTGGGCCCTGTGGACCTCCTGTGGTTCCCAGGAACTATAGGCAACGCATCTCATGTGCCAGTTACTTCTAATAGACTCCCTAAGGGTTGGCGGTATCAACTCCTCAAATGGAAGACATTGAAAGATGACTGACTCTTGGTTGTGCTAATGCATAGTGAGGCTTAGCAGGGAACACTCACTGTGTGCTGGACAAGAGTTTATGTGGAAGTGGACCAACTCTGCCCAGCCTTTGAGGTCACAGTTAGCACTTCCTTACTTGTGTGGGGGAACAGAGACAAAGGTGAAGTGCTCTGTCCACAGGAGGCAGCTAGCAAGGGCAAACCCGGGATGTGTCCACTCCCCGCCTGTCCTCCTCACAGCCAGGCAGAATTCCAGCCCTTCATCTCCTTTGGAACTGCAAGGTCAGTCACAGTCCAAACAAGAACAGAAACCCATGCAGCCTCAGCATTCTCCCTGGTCTCTGCTGTAGTGCCACTCTATATTGGTATCTTCTTAGAAGAGGAGAAAAATGAATCCTTACAGGGTGCCTGAAAGGATACTGCCATGTTAGCCTTTGAAATGGTTTCGTCGTGGTCTTCATATAAGGAAGTCTTGGATTTATTTATTTATTTATTTATTTATTGCCAGTCTTGGGGCTTGGACTCAGGGCCTGGGCGCTGTCCCTGAGCTTCTTTTTGCTCAAGGCTAGCACTTTACCACTTGAGCCACAGCGCCACTTCCATTTTTGTGTGTGTGTATGTGGTACTGAGGAATCAAACCCAGGGCTTCATGCATGCTAGGCAAGCACGCTACCATTAGGCCACCTTCCCAGCACCTTGAATTTTTTAATGCCTATTTACCTCTACTCCTCCCTAGGGGTCCCTGTTCCCACCCTCCAGTGGTACAAAGATGCCGTTCCCATCAGCAAGCTCCAGAACCCTCGCTACCGAGTGCTGTCCAGTGGAGGCCTGCGCATTCAGAAGCTACATCCAGAAGACTCTGGAATCTTCCAGTGCTTTGCCAGTAATGAAGGTGGAGAGATCCAGACCCACACCTACCTGGATGTGACCAGTGAGTACCACTGTGAAAAAAAGCAGTCTTCTGGATGGGGCAGAGCTTTCCCTCCATGCACACATATAGACACAAGCACATACCAGTAGCAGCACTTCTGTTTGGAGGAGCCATTGGGCCATATGTCCAGAGGTGACCCACCAAGAAGGGCCATATAGGGCACACCTCAACGGCCTTGGGTCCCATAGGGAACTGCTGAAGCCAGGAGGGACAGGCACCTTGCTGAGGCCTCCTTGCTCCTATGAGCCTTGCTGTGTCCTGAACTGAGCCATGAAATTCCTCTCTGTAAAGGAGTAATAGGAAAAAACAGGCCCTACTTTTCTAGACAGAATTGGAAGTATTGTCGAGTGAACAGCTCCTTCCTAATCTTTTCCTTTTGATCTTTTCCCCATTTTTAATATTCATTCTCTATTTTAGTTTTATTGAACGATTATAGTTCTTTTGTGAGTTTCTTTTATTATCCCATTAACAGAAATACCTTGGCACTCTGTCTTTGAAAAATAAAATAAAAGTAAAGGTTTTCATTCTATCTGTGGGTTTTCTTTTTAATCTCCCATAGTCGTAATATTGTTCTTCTAAAATGAACTAGAATTTAGTGATTATGGAATTATACCTTTCATGCTTGCCCTTTTGAAAGCGAAGTGCCGATGTCGTAGGTGTGAGTGAGAGCCGCTGGGAAGAGTGGAAAGAGGGGCTGTGCTCATGGCCCACAGCTCCCACCCGCCAGAGTTGGGGCAGGGACTGGACATGTTCCTAAAATGGACACACTTAAACTAGGGGGGAGGTCACTCTCTTGACCCTTGCTCAAGGGTCAAATTTGCCCTGTACTTTGGAACACAGGAAACTGAAATTACTTCGAACTGTAGAAATAATATTAGCTGCTCACACAAGAAACTAGGTTGTGATCGATTCGAAATATTTAAAGCCTACCTTGCAATCATGGCCAGGATTCTCCCGCAACAAGGATGGGCCAGGGAATTAATTTTTCTCTGTAAAGTGTTTAAGGCTGTGCAGGATGTGGTTTCTGTCACAGCCAGTCAGAGTCAGCTCTGCTGCACTAGCAGAGAAGTTGCAACAGAGAAGAGGTGTGACTGTGATACAAAAAAAAAAAAAAACAGTGTGTGTGTGCCTGTCCTAGGGAGTGAACTCAGGGCCTGGACAATGTCCCTTGGCTTTTTTTTTTCTTTATTGTCAAAGTGTGGTACAGAGGGGTTATAGATTCATATGAAAGGCAGTCAGTACATTTCTTGTTCTACTTGTTACCTCCTCCTTTATTTCCCCCCTCCCCCCTCCCCTTTCCCTCTCCCCCCAAGAGTTGTGTAGTTGGTTTACACCAAATGGTTTTATAAGTGCTGCTCTTCGAAGGGTTTGTCTTTTTGTTCTTGTCTCTTGATTTTGGTATTCCCTCTCCCTTCCCCAGTTCTAATACCCATATAAACAGTATCCAGGGTACTCAGATGTGATACAGTGGTAGTGGAGGTTTAGTGCTCTACCACTGAGCCACAGCTTCACTTCCAGCTTTTTGGTAATTAATTGGAGATAAGGGTCTCACAGACTTTCCTGCCCAGGATGGCTTCAAATTGCAATCCTTGGATCTCCGCCTCCTGAGTAGCTACAATTTCAGGAGTGAGTCACCAGTGCCCAGCTTCAGTAAAACTTCATGAAAATAGGGAAGTCTGGATTTGGCCCACTACTGGTGATTTGCCAAGCCCCTCTAGGGAAAAGAGACCCTGGAACTGGGAGGTGAGTTGGTCTGAGTGCTCATTAAGTTACTTTCTGTCTCAGTTTTCTTATCTGTTCATGTGGACGCCAACCCAGACTGCTCACAGGGATCGCTGGAGGACCCGATTAGACATTCCAATGGAAGTGTGTCTTTAAACTGATCACCGGGACAATACTCAACTATTTTTAAGCGCACAGAGTATTGCAGAATAGGTGTTTGTTTGTTTTTTTATTTCAGTCGGTTGGTTATATTAAACTACCTTTAGAAAAAATTAAGAAAAAAAGATTGTTTAATCATTCACATAGAAAATGGCTACTGAGTATCTGGCTAGGCTTTTGGGGCACAGCTGTGAGGAAAAGGATGAGGCGCTGTGCCCCAGGGACAGGGGCTGGGGAGAAAGGAAGGATGGAAGAGCAGCCCTTGGCTGAAGGGTGCCCTAGAGGTGATGTGAGCACAGAGTGCTGGTGTGGAGGGTCTCACTGAGATCACACTGAGACCAGAAGGAAATGGGATGGGGTTGGGACTGCAAGTGCCTTGAGGAAAGGGGAGGGGAGCTTGTGACAAACAAGGCAGCTGAAGTAGGAGACAAGCAGGGGACATGTAGGAGCCAGCAGTCTGGAAGCCCCAGTTGTCTGAGGGGTAAGGTCACTCTTGCTTTCAGAAGCACCGGCAGGCCAGGGGCCTTGTGTGTAGTCAGTTGGGCAGATGCTCTTGAGACCAGCTAGGAGGTCCCTGCAGCATGCAGGTAGTCCTGGTTGTACTAAACACACCTGGGATGTGAGAAACCGGGGGCTTGGGCTGGGGGGCGGGGGTGTGGAACAGGGCCGCCTGAGGCTTGTGAGGCTTGCTGCTGGGTGAAGAAACTGGCTGCCACTGCACCATGGTCTCCTGGGATCTGCCCACTTCTCCCCTAGCGGTTTCCCATGAGATGTGGGCACAGTGACCCCTGCTACAGTAGTGTTGCCAGTGGGATTTGGTACCAGGGGAATCAGGCAAGAAGGGTCAGGCAAACTCTCACAGCCATCTGCACTCCCTAGAGGGCCTCCATGGAGCCTCACCATCTCGGTCCGAATGAGGGAGAAGCCCCAGACCCCAGGAAAGTGGTCCTCAGTGAGGCCAGGGATCCTCTTTAGTTCAGTGTTCAGTGTTAATATTTCCTGGCTTGTACTCAGAACTAGTCTTTTCTTTTGTTTGGACAACCAAAGCAGGGTATCATCATCATCATCTTCATCATCATCATCTAAATAAGTGTCTTTAGCATTTACCTAAAATTAGTCTTTCGAGACCCCTGCCCTTTGCAGGCATGTATACAATTTCTCTCTACTTGCAAAGATAGGAAACTCCTAGGAGATAAATTATGGAGGGTCATGAGCACCCCCAAAAGGTTTTCAGCTCTTACTGCTATATCATCTCTGTGACAGAGTCCAGGAAGCCCCAGCAGATCTCCTGCGGGTGCCCTGCACCCTCGGGGCCATCATTGACCATGCACTGTGAACTCTCCTCCGCAGATATCGCCCCAGCCTTCACCCAGCGTCCAGCCGACACTACAGTGACTGACGGGATGACAGCCGTTCTGAGATGTGAGGTGTCTGGAGCCCCCAAACCCGCCATCACTTGGAAGAGAGGCAGGTGGCTCCCGCTTTCTGTAGCAGTGTGGCCGATGTAAAAAACACCATTGTGTTTTGTTGTGCCATGTTCATCCACTCATGCTAGATGAGATGCCAGGGGTACAAGGGCCGACCGGGTGAGCAAGACCCAACTTCCAAGATAGGAAGCAGACATTAAAAAGTAATAACAATTATGCAAATGTCGCTCGCCTCTAAGCCTTCAGGGAGTGCCTTCCACCCACTGGGCCTCCTTAAATATTAACTATCGGACATGGAGCAATTCTGCTTATGCTCCATTTTCCCACGTGTGGAAAAAAGGATTTCTTCCTTATACTATTCAAAATCTAAAAATCTAGTCTTCTCTTTTCTTTTTCATGAAGGTACTTATAGTATAGCACCATTTCACACTCCCCTCCAGTTTGATCTGTGGAGCTTCAGTCCAACCATGTTTCCAATTCCTGGGAAGAACAGTGTTGCACCACAAGCTGTCTTTGTAGTCTTAAGCCCCTTCTGCAAGTTAGATGCACATGTTCACACACGCCTCGCCCACAGCACTGAGCCTGAGGCAGGGCTCTGTGCTGAGGTATGTTCCTTCTCACAGCTGGAAGAGCCATTGATCCAGGGGAATGGAAGAATCCACATCTGGTCTATGCTACCAGAAAGCTGCGTAGTAGCTTCTCCATCACAGAGGTGGAAGTCTTGTAGAAAGCGAGGCATAGCAGTAGTCAACGGTGGTGCTGATCTCAAGTCTTGTTTTTTCTGTCCTGAGTATAAACATAATAGTAGCCTTCTATAGAACATTTCCATATGCAATAAATTCCAAGAAACATAAAAAAAAGTTGTCAAAAGATAGTGATCCTCTACACAGGCCACATTTTTTTTAAACCAAATAGCTCAATATGAGACAATTGGCATGGTCTGGATTTCTGGTATTCTAAGTAACACTAAGGAAACACTTGGGTTCTTTTTTAACTATAGCATTTTCTTTGTTTCTGACTGTTATGTTCTTGTTGCTGCTGTAAGTCATTTCTTCCTCTTCTTTCATGGGTTCTGGCTTTAATGTTCCTGCTTCTCTTCCGGTCTTCAGGGAACCATATTCTGGCCAGCGGCTCTGTCCGGATCCCTAGGTTTATGCTACTGGAATCTGGAGGCCTGCAGATCACCCCTGCTTTCATCCAGGACGCCGGCAACTACACCTGCTACGCAGCCAACACAGAGGGCTCCCTAGACGCATCAGCAGCGCTCACTGTGTGGAGTAAGGGCCACCAAGGCTGAGCAGGGGCAGCCCAGCCATCTCGGTCCATCTGTGCCCCAGGGGCTGTCAGCGTGTTCTGGGACTTTCTCACTTTATCAAGAAGATGATTGTTTTTTCTATAGATGAGTTATAGAAATCTATTGAGCAATTAATTTTTCAGTTTCTTAAATAGTAATTAGAGGATGTATTTAAAGATTTCGTGGGTTGGTTTTGTTCCCCCCTCCCCCTCTCCCCCCGCCCAGGAGAGATAAGATTGACTTTTTCAAGTCAGTAGAGATATTACACCCAATTGACTCAAATAACAAAATTGCCAAAATTGCTGATGTTAGCTAATTTCAGAGTGTTTGCTAAGTAAACTAAATCAAGAATTAAAATGCTTAAAAAAGTATTTTTCTCTGTACTACCTTAGGTTCAAACTACACTTCTGATACATTAAATATGAATGCTTCTTGTGTATTAGAAGTCAACTGGAAGAAAGTCTTTATTGTTTCTTCAGCTTTTATCATCCTTATGTTAGGATGCTGGTTTCTGGACCGCAGAATAAATTGTAGGGTTGTAGTACCAAGTACTCCTCCTCAGCTCCAGCTACAAAGTACACAGACCCCCTCATCTTGCCCAATTATTAGAAAAGCACATAGCTCAAAAGACAGTGGCTAGTGCTCAGTGATAGGTTTTCATAAGGCTAGCTGATGAGAAGAGAGTTTTAACTTGCTTGAGTGAGTGACTTGTGAGGGAGACATCATTATGCCTTAGTTCCAATTTGTTGTGTTTTTTTTTCATTCTCTGCATATCATTGGTGTCCACTTTGATAAAGGACCCCTGTCTAATTTATGAGGTATTCTAAAAGCTTTGGGAGTCTGAAAGTACTACACATTGGCAATAACTAAAAAACATGTTTTGTTCTATTTGGCAGTTGGAACTTACCATGACTTATCATGAAAGTGAACTGGTTATACATTTAAAAGGGTGTGGAAAAGAGAAGTATATATTCCTATAGACTACACCCCAGAAAGTTTTGTAGGTCTTCTAAGATTCAAAATTAAAACCACTCTAGTTGTAGACCACCAGGGTGGCTCTGGGAGCATTTTCAACCTGCTTGACCTATTGTCATCTACAGAAATGTTCCTGGTAATAGTGTACTTTCCATAGGAAAGGAAAATAAAACTCAAATGTTTTCCTGCTGTGTCTTGAACTGAGAGCATGACTCCCGAGTTCTGGGCTCTGCGCTTGCTTCTTTTTTTTTTTTTACCAGAACATCACATAAGTTTATTTCAGATGTAACAGCAATGTTAAAATTGACAAGTTTAATTCTTAACTGCACCAAGTAAACCTAACCATTTAAGTATTTTTAAAGTTATTCCCTCCAAAAACTGAGGGAGCTTTTCTTTTCCACCATCACACACCATACTTTCCCAATAGTTCTCTTTGGAGGACTTTCAATTGATGAGTAAAAACTGCTTTAGAGATACTTCAGAACTCCTTTCCCCAAGTGAAAATGAATCTGGACAAATTATATATTGCATAGATTTCTCTACAGATTCTTTTCTTTAAAACCTAAATGCAAATACTATACAGTTAAATTTTAACCTATTTGCTCCAGTATAAACTATCTATCCTGAAAAATGATATAATCCCTCCAGTTAATAGAACTGTTTTACCTCAAAGATTATTATTTATCAAAATAACCAACTTAACAAGGAGCATTACTTTCAGTCTTTACTGATTCACAGGCATATATAGTGCCCAGGTTCTACCTCTTCCACATCTTTGTCTTCTGTAAGTGGATGGAATTATTCAATACAAGTTTGATGTGCTTGCTTCTCAGAGGGACATGTATCCCGCTGCCAGCCTGCAGGGAGGCTGCCATTGTCAGCCACAGCTATGGAGCCCGGGGGCTGCAGGGCTAAGAAAAGCTAACATACACTGCCTCTTACTGCTGTGGGGTCTCGGGCAACTCAAAGTGTTCCTGAAGATCACAGTTTTCATTCATGGGACTCAGGAGTGATAAATATTACCACGTACCTAATAATATTTAATAAGCCAGGTGATTGTGGCTTATTCCCATAATCCTACCTACTCAGGAGGCTGAGATCTGAGGATCAGGGTTCAAAGCTAGCCTGGGCAGGATAGACCATTACCTCTAATTTATCACCAGAAAATAGGAAGTGGTGATGTGGCTCAACGTGGTAGAGTGCTAGGCTTGAGCAAAAGAGCTCAGGGACAGTGCCCAGGCCCTGAGTACAAGCCCCATGACTGACAAAATAATGATGACAATGATAATAGTTATTATTATTAATATGACTGATTAATTTCAAACAGCCTTTACAGATTGTTGAAACAAGTTAACATTCTTAAAAGCACTTTTCACTTCGCAAAGTCTCAAAGTGCTCTGTGAATAAGAAATTGCTACAGCTGTGATTATTTGGGGAAGAGTCTCAATTTTAGCCAAGACTGTAGAACTTAGGAGCTGGTGACCTTTCCCTCTTGCTTTCTCTTGGGCGGTGATGATGACCCGACTTTGGGCAGGGGGGCGGAAGGGGCTGGTTAACCAACTTTGCTATGACAGGAAACGCTGGCTTTCAATCCCCTGACTATTTCTGAGTGCTTCCATTTACACTCATTTTGCCAAGATGAGAGAAAATTTGGAGGCTCTGATGTCAGATGACCAATTCATTGTCCCCCTAAGGGGCAAAGACTCTCTCAGATGTGTGATTTTATCTGAGCTGTGGCTTGTGTTGTTTCAGATCGAACGTCCATCGTTCACCCTCCTGAGGACCAAGTCGTGATTAAGGGAACCACAGCCACGCTGCACTGTGGAGCCACTCACGACCCCCGGATCTCTCTCCGGTCAGATTAAACACTTTTGATACATTGGGGCTGTTTATTAGTATTCCATGAGCTTACCAAGGGAAGTTATGATGAGAAAGAAGAATTTGGGGGACGTTGATTTCAGCAGCAGATCCCCGATTACGGCATCTTACAGTCACGGGCTGCGTCATTAATCACAGGAATCCTATTTTCCACTCCAGTCTTATGTATTATTTACAGTGAGCTATGTTCCACTTCATGACTTCAATGCAGCTTTTCATGATTTTTCTGCCAAGGTTAATACACTATCTGTAAAACGTACTTGTCAAGGGCTGATACTTAATGAGAGAAAAATCCAGAGGGATCGAATAGGATTTCAGCAGTGTTTACACTGGGGCTCTTCGCTGCTCAGAAGGGGTTTTCCTCTGCTCCAATGATGGCTTTCTGCATACTGGGGAGCAAGGGAGACCTGCACAGAGAGGAAGGGCAGCTGCAGTTATCTAAGGCACAGAGCTGGAGGAAAATACATGTAAAGAAGGGAACAGGGTGACCCTAAGACTCACTCAGCTGGTATTCCAGCCGAGTGCCTGGGTGCAGCCAGGTGGACTCAGTGGTGAGTTTTGTCTGCGGGGTGGCACTTACAGAATAGTTTTTGATTTTTCCAATCAGCCTTGGAAAGAGATAGAGAGATCCAGCCACTATATTATTAGCTCCAGAGGCACCCACCCAGTGAGCCAAAAAGGTGAACCAAGATGCCTTTTGCTTCCAGCGACATGGGTGATTGTTAGTTGGTAATGCACTCTCCCGAGCAGGTGTTTGCTAAATCGTGGGTGTCACTTCTCCACCTGGCATTCAAGGACTCAAAAAAAAAAACAAAAAAAAAAACAAGTTTGGTTTTATTATAGACCACTGACTGCAAAACAAAAGTAATAAACAGGAAGTAGTAGGATTACCTAAAGATTACCTAGTGAGTCCTTGGATCCTGACCTGGAGATGTGTATCATGCCTAGAATAAGAATCTGTTCATTCTAAATAATTTGAAGCAGGATTTCAAAGAAAGACCAAATAACTGGTTTTCTGCTCTCTGAGAGCTCACCAAGAATCCTCTTGGATCTGGGTGGTTTGCTTGTAGCTTTTTTTTTTTTTTTTTTGGCCAGTCCTGGGCCTTGAACTCAGGGCCTGAGCACTGTCCCTGGCTTCTTTTTGCTCAAGGCTAGCACTCTGCCACTTGAGCCACAGTGCCACTTCTGGCCGTTTTCTGTATATGTGGTGCTGGGGAATCGAACCCAGGGCCTCATGTATACAAGGCAAGCACTCTTGCCACTAGGCCATATCCCCAGCCCCTGCTTGTAGCTTCTTAAGTGTGATGAAGTGGGTGGCCCCTTCCTGACAAGGAGCTGGATTATCCCACCTTATCTCGGCCTCAGAGACCCCAGGCTGTAGATGACAAATCATTCCTTCCTTTCCTAGGAATCAGTCCTGTCCTGTTTCCAAGTAATTTCAGATGAGTAGGTGGGAAATATTTGTGCTCTGAGACTATGAAGGCTTTCAAAAACCATATATTTTGAAATTCTGATCAAATTATCTTAAGAAAATAAAAATAGTATTTTCATCTTCCCTAGCAGTAAGTAGTGGCCATGCCCAGTGACATCTAAAGACTGAACTGACTCCCAACTGATCTGATAGTGGAAAAGGTACTAATATGGCCATGGAGAAAGATTAAATGAGGAAGAAATACAACCTTTAAGAACCATCTTCCAGATGGGCTGATCAAATTGTGGAATTTTTGCAGAATTTGCTTACAAAATAGGATCTATATATATGTATATATATATACACACATATACATACATATATACACATATCTCTCTATCTATATGTGTATATGTCTATATGGACTTGGGTAACTCCACTGTGGGAATTTTTAACCTAACATTACCTACTCTGTAGAAAGTATCCCCTGGTCCCTTGGGAGCATCCCTTTGCACCCCAGAGTGTTAAACGGGTGACAGGCACACACCATTTCCCAGCGAGTCCCTGTCACCAAGACACAAGCTTACACAGTATTTCCAGTCATCTCCATGGTTCCGTTATAATGTCAGCATCTGCTTTCCTACACTGAACAAGATATCTAGATGCTTTTGTTTCTCTTCTTTTCCACATCCCATAAAAGGCACCGTCTTAAAGAGCCTCTGTCGATGACCTTCAGTACATCACAAGGTCATCAATTGCATGTTTTGAACAGCAAAGAAAGAGCTGGTGAACCCATTCGTGCAGCTATGATAACCGAAGACTCTGTGCTTGGCCCACAGCTATGTCTGGAAGAAGGACAACGTGGCCATCACCCCTTCTGGCACTTCTAGAATTGTGGTGGAGAAGGATGGATCCCTCCTCATTAGCCAGACATGGTCAGGTGACATCGGAGACTATACCTGTGAGATTCTGTCTGAAGGAGGCAATGATTCCAGAACAGCCCGGCTAGAAGTAATGTGAGTACCACCTGGACGCTGCTCATCAGCCTGCCTTGCTGCACTCCGCTGGCCCCTTTCCAGGCAATGGCCACTTAGCACATGTGATGGCCACTCTGTGTCTCAAGTCAGCCATTCTGAGGTCAGCATGCTGAAGGAAAAGCCTAGCACATTGACAAGCCTTTTTCCGGGTTTTACTCTTGGTACAGGTGTATTGATTATAGCTATTGTCCCTGTGGATCCTTCTGTCACGTCTCCCTCACAGAGATTTTATCATGCAGTTTGTTCATGCTGCAGTTAAGTAACAATGAGTTCCTGCTTCTGTCTGATTGCCCATCAGAGCTTCCAATCAGTGAAAGATGTCAGGGTTCGTCTACCACAGGCCGGACTGTGGAGTGACAGCCAACTACACTTTGGTCTTAAGTTAGTCCCAGCTGCCTCTCTGTGGGTAAATAGACACTTTCCATTAAGTCTTTTGAAATTCTGAAAATAGTAAGCAACTGCCCATTACTTCCAATCTAGGCCTTCCTGGGGGGTCCAAGGGCTCAGGTGGAAGCTATTGATCTCCCCTATGCCCTGTCTCTCGCTTCAGCTCCCTCTGTACCCACAGAGCAAGAAGCTGAAAGGCCTGCTGACAAATTTCACTTTTCCACCATGTATTTATCTGCTTAAAAAAAAATCATGCCCTCCTAGATATTCCCCAAGCCCAAGAGTACAAAAATACAGCCTGAGAAGAAAGAATGGACAGAGTGCTGTTGCCAGGGCAGCGGCCTGCCCAGCAAGCCCTCGCCTGCCCGCCCTGCCCTGGCCAGCGCTGTCAGGAAAAGGCAGTACTGAGAGGTTTTTCTATAGACTCTGCCCACCTTGATCCAGGAAGGGTTCTGTCCATGGAAATCATCCTCTAAAAATAGCACTGGAACATTTTGAGTACACGTGTCTCATTTGTCTGTGAATCCTTAGCCCAGCCGAGGGGATTAAGAATGAAAACAACACTTTCTGAGTGTCCTACCCAGCCTTCTGTGTGTGTTTCGGGCATGCATGAATGAGCAAACAGGCTTAGCTTCCATCCATCCCTGTGGTGGGGGTAGAAAAGGTTAACCATGCATACTAGCCAATCTAGAAAGCCCTGTTGTACTTTCAGGACCGGAAACAATCTCATTCCTCCTCCCATCTGTCCCTAGCCAAGATGTTCTATTGGGAGTAAAGGTCACCCTCGTTAGTCCTGAGCACTGAGGACCAAGAGTGTCAATCCTGGAAAGTCCTTGGCTCTGGGATCCAGGTTCTCCCCATTGATCCCAGGTTCTCTTCCGTCTCTTCTTTCCTGTACCTTCCCAGTTTGGGTCATGTCTGCTGCCAGTATTACATGCTTTAAAGCACTAGGCTCTTAGACTATCTCTTGTCTTTGGGCACAGAGTGCCTCCCACGAATTTTCCCGGGACCTGGTTGATACTGCCTTGCAGGGCTGGTCACACTTGGAGGAACAATCTACCTTCTCGGCTTCCTCTCCTGAAGCACTTCAGTGGCACAGGTTTGCATTCGCTGTACCTGGCACAGTGTTTGGCTTGCAGCAGATGCTCAATACATATATGCTGGCTGATTGATTGGTTGAACACATCAATGAATGGACTGGCCTTAGTTAGCTGGTCTCTATCCCCTCTTGCCTCAGTGCCCACGAGCCCTGGCTCCCCTGTGAATGATGAATAACTTCCCGTGCTGCCATCACATCCCTTACCTCCCCCTTCCAGACCTCAGGTCTGGGATTTTTTCCCCTCTTTTTTTTTCTTTCTGATGATGTTGGAGGACCTAACCAGTGAATTTCTGCAATCCTCTGTGCTATGCACATTTTTAAAACTACCTTTGAGAACTCTTAGATCACCCATTGTCGGTATCAAATAAATAAGTGTTAGCAGTTCATAAGGACTCTGTCAGCAGAAGCCAAATTGCATACTTCCAATATAACACATTCTTTTTATTCTGCACAATTTTATGTTCTACTGATTTACATATCTTCCCTACTATTTGCTTATTTGATTTCCTCTAAGTAAAACACATTTTTCAGCAACTGTTGCTGTATGTATAAAATAATAGGCTTTCTTTATGCTAGTAAAACAGCTCATCTCTAAATATAGAAATATTTGCAGATTTGTGATTCAAAACAATTTAAGTGGTGCAGGTTGCAAAGCTGATTTGGAAGGCTGTGGGGTTTGGGAAGTTGTTGGTCTAATAAATGTTCCCACACGCTGCCTCAGATGCGTGTCTTCAAATCCAAGCTGATCCTGGGCTCTAGGACATCTGCCATGACAGTCATGATGGTGAAGACAAGCATCCATGCTTCTCAGATCCAGCTCTGTGATATTTCCATGGTAGACCCAGGTGACCGAAGAATCAATAAATAAAGTCAGCCA
The DNA here is from genome assembly GCF_023159225.1 of Perognathus longimembris pacificus. Lineage (NCBI taxonomy): Eukaryota > Metazoa > Chordata > Mammalia > Rodentia > Heteromyidae > Perognathus > Perognathus longimembris. The sequence goes on along the minus strand of NC_063161.1, from coordinate 76,864,124 downwards.
AAAAACAACAACCGTCATATTGCTCAGGAGACTGAGAGATACTTACGGCTAACCAGGGTCCTTCAAAAGCCTGACTGTCCTTTCCTCCTTTCCCTCTCCACTTCAGTTAAAAGCCACTTTATTAAATATAGAAATTAGGAGCATTAGAAGAGAGATTTTCAAAAATAGACCATTCAGTATGTGTCCTCGTGCCTATTCACCCGGTGTTCAGTCCTTTAGCATGAAACTGAGCTCTGACTATGCCAGCATGGGGAACAGCTAGCTTCCTGCCCAAGAGGCTTTGACAGAGTTCCTGGTCCTGCTGATAGGGGTTTCCTACCGATCACTGGCTGGGTAGGTTGTCTTACTTTTCTGCCTTGGTTTGTTCAGTTTGTAGACTGATCATTAATGTCACTTACTCAAAGGATTGAGGTCAAGATGGAATAACCATTGTTGGTACCATCCTGCAGGGAGGTGAGAGGAAAATGGACTCTCAGAAAATTGTAGTGTATATCTGCAATCCCAGATACCCAGGAGTGGAGATAGGAAGATCACAGTTCCAGGCCAGCCTAACCAAAGCTAGGGAGACCTTATCTCTAAAACAAACCAGGCACACACTTGTATGGGCAAATGTTACTGACAACTCAAGTGATAGAGCACCCACCTAGCAAGTACGAGGCCTTGAGTTCAAACCCCAGTATTATAACTCCTACCATTTCTTGTCCATCTTGGGAAGAGGATCACTGCCACCTGCATTACAGGTGCCATGACAGGGGCTGGGTACATCCATCCCCATGAGCACATTGTATTTCACCATCTGACCCAGGAGAGGTAACGCCTCTTACTGAGCCCCTGTTGCTTGCAGCAACACCAGGTATATATAGTAGGTATCTAATACATGTCTGAATAACCCTCACTCCACTTACTAAGTTCAACTAGGAGGAATCTGTTTTGTATCATCAAGGACAACTAATTTGTGTGGGCTCTGCTTTATCCAATCTTTAGAAAAGAGGGGCTTCTAAAATTCCAGATGGTTCCCTAACATGGCCTGTGAATTAACCACAGAGGTCATTATCATTAAACATTGTCGCCCTTCATTTTAGCCCTGTCCTTCAAACTTACTAGTTCCATAGAACAGAGCTTGGCCGTGAGATGACTCTGCCCACCCCACCCCCCAGCTTCCTGCCTTATTGAGCACACCAAAGGGACTGGGCTCCTGAGGCTTTATGGATTGATTAATTGTTCAATCATTTAAAGACCCAATTAGCATTGCCTCTCTCCTCCCGAAATCAGAGACTAATTCTTGTGAGAACAGAGGAAAACCTAATTTACAGAGCAACTGGACAACTCAAACCCTGAGGCAGAGAAAGAGAGTTTTTTGGTGGTTTTTTTTCCCCCCCAACGAAACTACTTCTGACCAAGACATAATCAGGAGTGAGCAATTTAATGCCCTCCATCAGCATTATCAGAGTCATCACCTTCCTCCTTCAAGCCGCAGAAGAGGGGTTTGACCAAGTTATCACTTATGCATCAGAGGGCCACTGCTTTCCAGAAAGAGAAGTACCGCCCTAACCCTCTTCTGCCCAAGCAATTCCCCCTCCACAAGACTGCACCAATTGCTCTCTCTTGTCCTTTTCCCTTGCTCTTCCTCTCTCCCACACCACAGTCTCCTTCCCATCCAGTCTGGGCTTGAGTCATTGTGATGTGACGGTGGTGTGATGGGCTCATGGCTGAGCCCCCAAGTCCCTCTACAGGGCACAGTGACTCAGCGCTCGGCTTTGTTTCACTCATTCCCTTGTCTTCCGTGGGTCACCCGTTGGGTATCACTGTCTGTGAGTCACAGCAGATCATTTATCTCCTTCCAAAGTTGGCAGAGAGACCCTGGGTGCAATCTACTCCTATTAGATAAGATGTTCTGAAATGGACTCGGAATACATTAGAGCCTCATTGTGTCTGTGATTGACAGGACGGTCAAGGGCTTCCCAAAGCTTCATTTCCCAGATAACTAGAACTTATTTAAAGGAACACTGCTGATGCTTAAAGAGCTCTTAGCATCACTAAACAGGCTGTGTTGGACATAAGAGGTATTATAGAGGCACTGTTCATACAGGAGAGGGAGAAAAACCAGGTGAAGATCTCGTCTCAATCCTGAGTGCTGTGGTGCTTGCCGAAGCCTCCTCCATACTGGGCCATCGCACCGGGTGTGGCACTGATGGGTGCACATCTCTGCAGGAAGGGACAGGGATGTCCTTGGGTGCTGCTGGGTTCCTAGCTCTCCATTCCTACACTAAATGTCTTAGGACTACATTGGTCTTTAAGTTCTTTTTTTAATTTACTTTAAAAAATATTTTTAAAGCCAGGCATAGTGGCATACACCTCTAATCCCAGCACTCCAAAGTGTTTGAAGCCAGCTTGGGCTACACAGTGAGACCTTATTTCAAAATGTGTGTGTGTGTGTATGCAAAAAAATTGCAATATTTAAACAATTGTCCCTGTGCTTATAAATGATGGAAAAAGACTGGTTGTCCTCTCAAAGTAAGGTGAGAGATTCTCAACCTTTCCTTAAGTTATAATCAAAGCAAACAATAATGTTGCCATAAAGGTTTGCTTTTCTTTAATAAATTTTATTGTAAAGGTGATGTACAAAGGGGTACAGTAACATAAGTGAGGTAATAAGCACATTTCTTTTGAACAGTGTCCCCTCTTCCCTCATTTTCTCCCAGTTTCTTCCCTGCTGACCCTTCTACATGCATGCGTGCACATGCACACGCACACACACACACACACACACCTCTTAAGTATTTGTTAAATCCCTAGCCTCTGGTGCCTAGCGCACTCTGTTACATTTGAACGCAGGGCCTCTGCTTGTTGGGCAGGTGCCCTGGAGCTTCAGCCCTTGTTGCCTTCTCCCATTGCTTCAGTTCAGCTGGAGATGGGAAATCAGAAGCCACCCTGACTTTAATTGTGCAGAAAAATAAGCAGACTGTGAGGCAGATAGAGAGAGCTGTGCATAGACACACTCTGAAGTGCTCAGCTTGTGCCCCTCCAGCCCCAAGAGAAATTCTCTCCTCCTCTGTGTGTGGGGAGTCTTTTCTGTGTGTACCCTGGCCTGAAATTTGGGCAAATAAAAGCTCTCATTTTGGTGAGAAACTGACAGATGACTCATTGTCAACCCCTCTCAAATACGTAATTACAGTTGTTTCCTTTCTGGCCACAAAGTGCCAGTTGTGGGCTCCCAGGTCTCATCATGCTGCTTGGGAGACCCGGCTGCTCTTGCATCTGTCTGCTAGCGGGGAGCCTCTCTAGAACTCTCGCTACATCCTGACCCACAACACCATCCAACCCCACTCATTTTCCAAGTTCATGGTTATTGTGTCAGAAAACCATGCATTCTATAGAGCATCTTTACAGTGGAATTCTCACATCAGTGACCTCGAATTAGCACGGACCTCACAAGTCAAAGGCACAGCCCCAAACACAACTGCCATACCATCTGGGGCTTCCAAGATAACTACAGGCCTCATCAGTTGGTAAAACCACAAGGCTTTCCCCACACTCTCGGGGGCAGTGTCTCTGCCCTGAACTCAGTAAACTCCTTACATTAGATTACATCGTTGTGTGTGCACATTTGTGTGTGTGTATGCAGATGTGTATGCATACACCAGTACTGAAGCTTAAACTCTGGGATGCTTGTTCTTGGCTTTTTTGTTCCTCATGGCCCTGTGACTTGAGCTTTCTGTTGGTTAACTGGAGGTAAGCGTCTCACAGATTTATCTGCCTGGGCTGCCTTCAAACCACAATCCTCAGATCTCAGCCTCCTGAGTATGTGGGGCTATGGAAGTGAGCGACTGGTGCCTTGCTCATGATTCCCTCTTTCTTATAAAGGAGAAAAACCAGGACCAGACAAAGTGAAGAAATACATGAGGGATGATCTAGGAGGTTCTGACTTAAAGCTCCTGCATCATCCCCACCTTCCTGAGACCATCCAGAGAGGCATCACACTCCCATAGTCAGCAGCCAGAAAGTCTCCACTGAGCCTCAGTGTCCAGAATCTCCATGATTGACTGAGTCATTGCTATGTGATTGAGCTCAGTCTCCAGCCTCCATCCCTTCCCAGGGCAAGAAGATACCACTAGGGTATCATGGGTATAATCTGCTAGCTGGAACCTTCATCCTCCAACCACCTGGCTAGTCTTTCCATCATGCACCCCAGATCTCCCTGGGTCAACTCATAAGCCTACACTTAGGTGTTATCCAAGAGCCCCTCTGTGACTAGAGGAACTGTCTTGATGGACAGTTTAATTCTCCAGGAATGCCCAAAGGTTTCAAAGTTCTAGCCCAGACCAGAGAAGTTATTTGTCATTCAATAGTCTTATTTGGATATATCGATCTAAGGTTACTTTTGATTTGTCTTAAGATTGGTTAGTAACTTTGGTTTATTTGGTTATTAGCTTTGGTTTCAGATCAAACTAGTTCAGACCAGGGAATGAAAATAGGAAATGGGGCTGTAGAGAAGAGATATTTTTTACCCTGGTATTTCCTTCATATTGGTCGTTTGTGGATATACAATGGTGGTTCAGTTACTGGAAAACTCAAAACAAAAATAACAGCCCTTTCTCTGATTTAAAACTTAATTCACACTAAGCAGAAAACAAGACTGCATTTCAGACTGAAGTTTATGCTTCACTGTGCTAATGTACAATGTGGTTCTTGTCTCCGTGAGAAATAGTGGTCTGTTTATCCAGTGGGTTAGGGAGAGCTGTGTTTCTCAGGTAGCTGACGGAACAAATCAGCTTCGTAAATTGCAAAGTATAATGAGTGTGTATTAAAGTGTCAGATGCAATGACGGGGGGTGTTTTGAGCTGTGTGGTTCTTCAGTGTGTGATGTCTAAGGGAGACCCAAACCTCGTTAATAGGTGTCATGGGACACCTCAGCTCCCCTTTCCCCAGCACTGTTCCTTCGCCCAGAATGTCCTCAGAGCAGCTCCTGGAAATGTGGGGTTAAACACCCATCTCCTGAGCCTTGGGGCTTCTAGGTCACAAACCTGTCCTTGGCAAAGACTTGAAGTAGGATTTTACAGCTTTGTCACCAGGAAAACTTCTTTGTTAGAATTTATCTGCTTTGATTGCATCTCCATTTTATGGACTACTGATGTGTTATTTACCATTTCCATGGGATTTTAGTTTGTGTTTTCACCACATTTCCTTTGAAGAGCTTCCCCCAAATCCCTATTAGCTGGCAGAAGACAGAATGACAATATAGCTACATGCTGTCAATAAATGAGCCGACTCTGTTTTGTCTAAGAATGCATATGGGCATTCGCTAATAACTCCAAATTCTACTGTGGAAAACTTCCACTCTGAGTCACCCCTGCCAGGGTTTTTCCTCTTTATGTACTTCTATACTTCCTATATTTCTGTTGACCAAGTTGTCTTTCATACTATATAAACATTTTCCATCTACTCAGGATGCTGAGATAGAGAGCCACAGTTCAAAGCTATCCATGTAATTAAAATCTATGACACTTTTATCTATAAAACAACCAACAAAACCAAGCTGGAGTCATGGCTCAAGTAGAAGAGCACCAGCTTAGCAAGCTGAGCTAGCATAAGGCCCTGAGTTCAAACCCCAATACCAGAAAATGATGTGCAGACTGAATCCCATTTACATTGTTTCAGTACCACAGGGATCAAATCAAAGTATATTCAGGAAACAAAATAACACCACAAGTGCTGGAGTGCAGCTTTGTTTCTTTCCAGACATGAATGTTTGGGGCATACTCTATGTTCCCAATTTCCACACATCACATACCAGAAGTCTCCCAACATGAGCGCCAAACTTCCTGTCAATCTGACATGCTTTTCTTCTTGTTCTTTTTCCTCTTTCCTTCAAGTGAACTGCCTCACCCGCCTCAAAACCTCCTGGCCAGCCTGAGCCCCTCCCACAGCCACTCGGTGACGCTGTCCTGGGTTCGGCCCTTCGATGGAAACAGCCCTGTCCTCTACTACATTGTGGAGCTGTCTGAAAACAGTAAGTGAGGCAGCCCTGCTGCCCTGAACACACATCACATTCTGCCCTGGGTTCTCAGTGCTGTAATCTCATTGCTGCTCTGGACCCCGGCATCCAGAGAAATATGAGGATCAGTGCTTTACCACCTTCGAAGGAAAAGTGTGGCCCACACTTCAGCAAAGACTGGGTCTTGCGGGCAGCAGCCTGGAGGGCTCTTTGTGATGAACTGGATTTGGGGGCAGCCAGAAGATGACAGTGCACCCAAGGGCTGCTCTGAAAGGGGTGAGATGCCTCCCCCCTACCCCCCAGGGAAGGTTTGAGGGTCCACCGCATCAGTTCCCACCTTGGGAAGTTTTCTGTTGTGTAGATGCCGTGCCAAGTACTGCACAGACCTGTGAATTCCTCCTGCCTTGGCTCTCAGCAGCCTTTCATTTAACCTTGGTGAGCAGCAGCATGAGTGGCTTCTTGGGAGCACCCTTGCTTCCCTCCAGCCATCCTGACACTGCCCCCCCAAGCCTTTGTTTCGTGCCAAGCCCCCTCACACACACAGAAGCTGCTTGCTCCTCTGCAATCCCTACATCTCTTCCCCCTTCTCCATGATGGGCCAGCATATCTTGACTTGATAGCATCCAGGACCAATGTCCTCTTCATGTCCCCTCCCTGATGCCTCCAGCTCCCTGGTGCTGCTGCTCACATCTGTGGACAGACTTGGCCTACAGGGTTCTGTCCACTCACCCATGCTTGCTTCCTGGAGCCATTGGTGTGACTGACTTCATTTCCCCTCCTCTTTCTCTTTGGTAAAGCATCTTACTTGATGACAACACCACACCAGTCACAGCTGCAAGGTCTGCTTCTTACTTTATGGCCACATTGCAGGATCTGTAGCATGGAGGTCCAGAGTCACACAGCCTGCAATGGGTGGCAGTGGAGCCTCCCACTGTCTGGCTCAGAGCCTGGCTCTCCAGGCCTCTGCTGAGAGACCTGGAGCCTGCTCTCTCACCTGTACTTCAGTGGCGGCTTTGCAGTGGTGGCTGGCCAGGTAAAATGTGCAGGCTTCTGGCCATTCAAGGGTGCCACGTGTGAATCTAGGCTTGATTTGAATGTTTCCCACCCAAACCAGCCTCCGGATTCCAAAGTTCACGCCTTTGCTCTGTGGGCTCCAGTCTTGAATGTAGCTTGGAGTGAGACACCGAGGTTGCACCCTTCTTCCTTCCCAATCAGTTCCCTGGTCACTGACTGGCCTCCATCCCTAGAGGGGTTCCTGGGGAGACCAGGCCACCCACAGACAGTGTCATTTCAGCTCAGCTACACCAACTAGAGAAGGAAAGGTCAGCATTATTTATTAAAATAATCTTTGAGGAGGTTTTCCTGAGGGTGTCACAGCTGTGCAGCCTGTGACTATGTGTGAAGAGAATGTGACAGGAGCAGAGCTCTTGTCAGCCCAAGTCTGACAGATACCCACCCTACAGACAGCCATCAGCAGGCCTCCGTCTCTTGAGACAGATCCAGGTCCTATTTCTCTCTCTCTGTCCCTGGTCCCTTGTGCTTAGTAGCTACTCATCAAAGAAGATAACAGAAATATCTCTGGTAGAGTCCCCAAGACAAACTCAGATTTACACTCCTTGACTGTCCTCCAGAAGGGACGATCTCTGCGTTCCTGTTCTGTATCAAAAACAACATTGCTTCAAGATGCCATACCAGCTGTTAGCCCGGCTGATGGCATGACTAGTTTGTCCTGTCAGACATCTTGCCAAAGTCAGACACATGCTTTATGTGCAACCAACCATCCATCCATCCATCCATCCATCCATCCATGCACCCATGTATCTGTGTGACAGCTTCTTGTCTACATCAGGCACTCTTGTGGGTGCTGGTATACAACAGAGCCATCAGTTTCAACAACATCAAGGTCCATTGCCTCTGTTTTCTCACTGCTGGGGATTGAACCCAAGATCACAAGCATGCTAGGCATGCACCCTGGCCCCTCACCACAGGCCCTGTGGGTTGTAGACTGGCCACTGTAGCCAGAGGGCCTGCCACAACTCTGAATGCTGCTTTGTTCCATTGAGAAAGCATTGAGGAACCTCATTAGGCTCTCATTAACCTGTGACACTCCCCATGGACCCATCTTGTGCCTGCCCATCAGTGGGGAGCGGAAGGGGCCAGGGCTGGCGAAAGACACAGCCATTTGGCCTTCAGAGCTGCCATTGCAGGAATCCTTGAGCGAAGAATCAAGAGTGACTAGATGTACTCTCTTGGCTGTCCCTGACTGTGGCAGCACAAGGTGTGTCTGTGGCTTTGGCTGCAGCTTGGTCGTGTGCCCCCCTCCCACAGCAAACAGGAAGCCCGGCTCTATCACCCTGACTGGGGGTCAGGTTTTTATTTTTATTAGGAATGAGTACCCTTACGTAGCAGCTGAACGTGTGGGCTGATTATAGCCAGAAAGAACAGCTAAGCAGCAAGTGCACTGGGATGGAGATTGTGCCTAGCTTCCTCTCAGCACTTTGCGACTGGACAGTGGTGCTGTGGTGCTAAATAGCCCAGTCCAGAAGCTCTTCCCCTCAGCTACAGGGGAGAGCCTGGACACCCACTCCTCCCTGCAGGCCGAGCACACTTATGTTCTCTTGGAAGTCACAGATCCAGCAGATGTGGCTTACTGGCTGGCCAAGGCCAGGGCTGTGTGACCCCTGCCCTCCCCCCACTCCTGCCCCACAGAGGGACCTCCACCAAGCTCTGCAGAGCTGCATTCTGGAGCTGTGTCTGCATCTTTGAACATGGTTCAGTCCATACCAGCTGACCTTGGTATTCAGGGCCCTTGGTTACTCTGTCCACTCAAAACTCTATGCCTGTGGCTTGGCTTCTGTCCCCCTCTTTCTCCTCACCTCTTCCTCATTTGTCAGGAAGTAGAAGCCAGGACAAGCCATCTCCCTGCCTGAGGCCCGGCCCCTGGGAGCATGGCAGGGTGGGCTGCATGGGCTCTGCCCAGGGATAAGGAGCCCTTTCTTCCTCACCATCCCTTCCACCACAGTGTGCCCTACGTCTTCCCATAGGGCCCTGTGGCAGTCCAGCTTCTAACCAGACAGCTGCCCTCGTTCCTTCCTGTACAGGAAGCAGCATGGCACATAGCACTGCTCCCCATCTGACCACTCTGTCTCTCTCTGTGTGCCACCAGCCACCCGTGGGTTTTTGTGCTTGTAGTTTCTGAGCATACCAGATACTCAGTGCCTGGCGTGTCTGAAATTCTCTCCCCATCCCTGCACTTCTGCTTTGGCCTATCAGCTCCTCTTTAGCCTCTTCCACGAAGTGTTCCCCTGGTCCAGAGGGAAGGTCCTTCCTGAGTCTTCCAGAAGTCGTAGCCAGTGGCTTCTTTGGTGAAGGACAAGCATGGGAGGTACAGTCCCCTCCTGCTCCAAGGTGCGGGGTGCTGTCCTTGGTACTGAGACACACACTATGGAAACAAAGCCTTAAGGACAGCACTGGGCAGTGAGGACAGCACTGGGCAGTGAGCCCAGTTGTGGGGTACTGAGGAGGAAGGGATGTTAGTCATTGCCCTACTTCCGTGTTATGAAGACATTTTCCTGCTTCCAGAGGACTTGTGGCTTTTAGTTTCAGGTCTTTTGGCAGCTGCCCAAATGTGCAGTTTTTGGTTATTGGCATTATTGGTCAGTTTTCCATGTGGGTTGCCTTCTTATACTTTTCTCAGCTGTGATCTGTTAATCCTCTTCCCCTATTTTTCTATCCAGGCTTCAAGGTGTTTCCTGTCATCTGTGACAAGTATTTTTTTTTCCAATTTGCTTTTACCTGTAATTTTTGTGCCATTACTTTTTGACATAGAGAAATGTTTGATTCTTACAAAGTTAGGTGTATTGATATTTCTCTTTACTATTTCATTACTTTTGTGTCTGGATATTTTAACACAATCAAGCAAAAAGTAAATACAAATTTCACCTTGTTTTTAAAAGGTTGGTTTTTTAATACACTTAACTCTTTAAATTCATCTGGAACATTAAGGGTACTATAGAATCTGACGAAAGAGTTTTTTCTACCCTAAATCAGCATTTTACTAGCAAGATTTGTTGAATAGCCCATATATTGTACGTGTGCATGCGCGCGTGCACACACATACTTGCTCACACATGCACGTGCTAGTCCTGGGTCTTGAACTCAGGGCCTGGGCTCTGTCCTTGAGCATTTGTGCTCAAGGTTAGTGCTCTACCACTTGTGCCATAGCTTCACTTCTAGCTTTTTTGTTTGTTGGTTTGTTTTTGTGGTTAATTAGAGATAAGACTCTCACAGACTTTCCTACTTGGGCTGGCTTCAAACCACGATCCTCAGATCCCAGCCTCCTGTGTAACTAGGATTACAGGTGTGAGCCACTAGCACCTGGCCAGTCCAGGTATTTTGCGTGTTTTGTTTTTTGTATACTAAGGGGATCTGTTTATAAAATAAAAGCCTGAGGTTTACATGGACCCACTGACTTGCCATCTGTCATTCCTTCCAGTTTCACACTTTCTTAATTGTTGTAGTTCCAAAATGTGTTTTGCTTTTTGTTTGGGGGGTGGGTGTTTGTTTGTTTGTGCTAATACTGGGGCTTATACTCAGGGCCCTGAACCCTACTTGGCTGTTTTACTCAAGGGCAATACTCTGTCACCTGAGCCACAGATCTATTTCTGGCTTTTTGCTGGTTAATTTGGGATAAGAGTCTCACAGATCTTCCTGCCTGGGCTAGATTTGAACCATGATCCTCAACTCTTCGTCTCCTGAGTAGCTAGGATTACGGGCTTGAGCCCCCAGCTCTTGGCCAGAGCTTATTACTTCTTGTCATGAATGTGTCTGTCTATGCATATTGGTTAGGTCAGATGCTAGTCCAAGATCCACCTGGGGAGAACAATTCTCTGAGGCCCAGGGCCTCTTCAGACCCCCCGCTGCCCTGCATCTCTGGGGGAGAGGGCTCTCTCTGGGCCGCTTTCTTCTCGTGCCACAGGTGTCTTTTCATGCACAGCCTCACTGCTGTCTTGCACACGGCACTCCAGGATCTCAGCAACTGCTCAGGCATAAAAACCTCTCGTGATCAGCACTGCACAGTGTGCTCACCGTCTTTATCCTCGTCGCTATTATGGACTTAAAAGCTGATGGGCTTTCTGCTGTTTCGCTTGCTATCCACAGCCTAGACTTTGTTCCTGAGGCTTCTCATCATTTCAGTGCTGTCTTTGAACCCTGTCTCACAGAGGTGTTTTCTAATGGCCTTGGAGTTGTTAGGGAGTGCTTTATGTTCCAGCTCCTGTTCCCCCAGGCATCTGCATATTGAGAGTCGCATTCCATTCATAGCAGATTCTCCCGGTTTTAAATGCACCCAGGGAGACAATGCCTGCCACAGGTATTTATGAAATAGATATTTACATTGGGAAAACACTTTCATTAGCAGAAATTTGGAAAATAAAGCATGGGGGTGGGGGGAGATGCAATATAATCTTGTGAAGAAAGAACCCCAGAGATGTCTGGCAGGGAGCTTGAAGAGGCCCCAGGCCTCAGAGAATGTTCTTCCCAGGTCCGTCTTGAACCAATATCTGACCTAACCATCATGCTTCAGAAAGCAAAGAGAGACATATGCAAAACAGAGCAGGCCACTGTGGACACTAGAATGTTCCACGCGTGAGGAGAGGGGCTGGTGAGCTTCAGGATTCACCATGGTATATGATTCTAAGACACTGAAGGGGCGGGGGAAGCCACAAAAGCTCACACTGCACATAGTTCTGTACCCCAGAATTCTTTTGTGTGCCTAGCCTGTGCGTACAGCAGATCTGAGCCTCCCCAGCTTAGAGCTGTATGCAGCAAACTGCGTTCTCGTCACAAAATGATCATGGGACTCACTAACACCGCTCGCCTCAATTCCATCCAACTTCATGCGCTTTTCCTCAAATACTGAAGATGCTCCATTCATTTTTTTCCCATAGCACCGCCCAACATCTGCTCATGAAATGCTGCCTTTCCACCAGTCTAAAATGTTCGTTTTGTCCTTTCCATTAAGCAATCCACATTACCCTTGCCATGTTTTCCCACCATGAAAGGCAAGCAGGCACTCGGCAGGTCGCAGAACTTCCACACAGCTGGTAACAGTGCAGGACTGTCTGAGAGCCCATCCACACTGCCGGAACCGCACGCTGTGCACAAGAATAATCAACTTTTGGTTTTGAAATTTCTTTCCTTTTTTTCTTAGTGTCAATCCTGGGGCTTGAACTCAGTGCTTGGCCACTGTCCTTGAGCTTTTTTACTCACAGCTGGCACTCTACCACTTGAGCCACAGCTTAGCTTCTGGCTTTTTGCTGGTTAACTGGAGATAAGAATCTCACAGAATTTTCTGTGAGATCCTCCGATGTAAGCCTCCAGAACAGCTACGATTATAAGTGTGAGCCACCTACTCCCAGCTGAAACTTCTTTTCCATTTTTAAATGGTATTATTTTTTAGTGTGCTTTGTTAAGCCCACTTGTAAACCCAGGGTGCTGGTACACATCTGTAAGCCTAGCTATGCAGAAAGTGTAGACAGGAGGATTGGAGTCCGAGACTGGCTCTGAGAAAAAAAGTGCACCACCCTATCTGAAAAATAAACTTACAAAGCAAAAGGGGCTGGAGACATGCATGGTTCAAGTGATAGAGCACTTGCCTAACAAGTAGGGGGCCTGGAGGTCAAGCTCCAGCACTGCAAATATATGCATGCATGCATACATACATACATACATACATACATATATACACTATATACACACTACATATACACATATGTATATACATATATGTAAAAGATCTGAAATAAAGTGGGTTTGCTATATATATAAATTTAAGATAAAGCACCAACAAAATCATGTTTCCCCTACCAAATGGACAATTAAGGCAAAAAGGACCATGCTTAGTGTGGTGATGTCATGATGACAGTCTCTGCCTCTGCACCTTTTCTTAGGAAAAGCATTAAACAGACCCAGAACTATGGCCTTAGCCACCACTTACCTTAGCACTAAGGGCTTCATCTATTTCCTACTTTTTTCATTGCTAAAGTATTTAAAGGAAATTCCGTTATTTCATCCCTAACAAATAGACATCCTTAATATTATCTAATACTCAGAATATATTTTTTCCTAGCTGCCTGGAAAAGTCTCTGCACATTTGAAAAGGGGGTTTTGTCATGGTTGTTGTTGTTGTTGTTGTTGTGCTATACTGGTGCTTGAACCCTGAGCCTCATACATGCTGGGCAAGTGCTCTACCACTTGAGCTACCCATCCTCCTCAGACCTTTATGAGCATATTTTATTTTTGACATAGGGTCTTGCTTTGAACCCAGGATGACTGTAAACTCCATTCTCTCACCTTTACTTCCTAAGTGGCTGGGATTACAGGTGTGTACCACCATTCCTGGCCTTCCATTTGATTTTTCTTAAGTTGGGATCCAAACAGAGATCTACCCAATGCATTGTTCTGTCTCTTCACATCATTCAGTCGGCAGAAGCTCCCACCAGCTTCGTCAGCACCTCCATCTCTCTGGCTTGGGCACGGCCATGGTGTTTGATGTTTGTCCTGACAGTGTTCCGTGTCCTAGATTTGGATCGTGTGGCTGTCACAACCACCCTGCATCTTCCTCGGTGCTTAGAGATTGGATTAGGTTCACATTCGGTCTGCACGCTTTTGCCTTCCTGTAGAGTATTCATTGATGTGTATGCGTGAGTGTGATCCGTAGATACCCCTGGGCACATCCCACTACACACACACAAGGCTCCACCTTGGTGATATCCGGGCCAATCCACGAGTCCAGGCGCTGGCCCCCTGTGCAGTGGAGATGATGTTAAGGCTCGAGCCCTGGTTTTTTCTGGACCTGGAGTGCTGGGTTGTGGCCCCTCCCTGAGGTCTCCCTGGCTGCACGCAGCTCACTGCCTCTGGGGCTTGTGGTGGACACAATAAGGCCTTGCAGCCATTAAAAGAAGCTTCCTTTAAAAAAAAAAAAACAGATTTTCTTCCTCGGTGCCATTAATTGAGAAAAAAAAAAACGGCAGTGCTCTTTTTTTTAAACTGGAAGAACATGTCTAGTACTTTTCCAAAAAGCACCAGCATTTGAGCCAACAGAGAGTACGATTAAGTCCTTGTGGATTGAACCTGACAGCTGAGAGAGAGATGACTGACAGCCTCTGTGTGACGGAGGTTTGTTGTAGCTGGGCTGGGGACGCCTACCATTCCTGCCTTTGAGATCAGAGGCCCTGCAAGGAGTCCTGAGTCCCTGGGGGAAAGGGGGAAGATGGGACATTCTAATGGGATAGTTTCCTTCACCGGGTTCTTCCCCTCTATTCCAGCCATCGACAAGCGTCCTGTTGCATACTTCTGTGAGCACTTAGAAGCAGAATCTTTAAAAGGATTTTGCTTATTGATTGTCAGGAACAGACTTACTATTTAAATTTTAACAGTTCTCAGCAAGCTTGCAATTCTGAAGCTTGTGAATGAACAAATCCTTCCCAAACCACTGCGTGTCTTTTTTTTTTTTCTAACAAATCAGAGTGCCTGTGAAATGGATTGAGTTCATTTGTATTAGTTTTCAGTTTAATCTCTTTTCCTGCCAGATCTTTTATCTTCTAGTCGGGAGGGAAGAGAATAAGTTAAGAATTCTGTAGATATACCCGGTGGACTGAGTGGAGCCTGAAATGTGGAGATGAATAGGCCTTCTTGTCAGATCACTCTGGGCATGGACCCTGTGCCTCGACTTCTGGACTTTCTACCTCTGCTTTTGCTCTGAGTGAACAAATGGCTGAGGGTTACTGGGGCAGAGGTTGGGGAGGACAGCTCAGGAAGAGTGGTGTCCCAGCATGGCTTTGTGTTGCTGTAGCGGATACCTGAGACTGGGCAATGTGTAAAGAGAACAAGTTTGTTTGGCTCATGATGCCGCTGGCTGGAAAGTCATAGCCTGTTGCCAACATCTTCCAATGCCCCAACATGGCAGAGCAGTAGAAAAAGAAGTAGATGTGTGCAGAAAGGCTAGGAGAGGTGGCAGGCCTGCTTTGCCATGACCTGGCTCCAGGTAACAAAGTCTGATCTGGCAACAGCCACTACACTCCCATGTTTTAAAAAAAACAAAACAAAACAATAATCTAGTCATGCAATGGTGGCTCATGCCTATTATCCTAGCTGTTCAGGAAGCTAAGAGCTGAGGGGTGCAGTTGGAAGCCAGCCTGTGCAAGAAGATCCGTGAGATTCATCTCCAATTAACCACCAGAAAGCCAGAAGTGGAGCTGTGGCTCAAAGTGGCAGAACTCCACCCTTGAGTACAAAAGCTCAGGTATAGTACCCACTCCCTGAGTTCAAGCCCCAGGACTGACTCAAAAAAAATGTTTTTAAAAGAAGAAGAAGGGGCTGGGGATATAGCCTAGTGGCAAGAGTGCCTGCCTCGGATACACGAGGCCCTAGGTTCGATTCCCCAGCACCACATATACAGAAAACGGCCAGAAGCGGCGCTGTGGCTCAAGTGGCAGAGTGCTAGCCTTGAGCGGGAAGAAGCCAGGGACAGTGCTCAGGCCCTGAGTCCAAGGCCCAGGACTGGCCAAAAAAAAAAAAAAAAAGAAGAAGAAGAAAAATATGAAGAAGCAGTAATCTCTCTTAGAGGTCCACACTGCTCTCAAAGTCACCACCACACACACCTTCACCCTGGGGACCCAGCCTGAACATGAGTCTCAATGGGGATGTTGTGTTCAAACCACAGCAGTGTCCTGAGGCTCCTTTGAGCCTCCTGCTTCTGATGAATCTTTTCAGTCAGTGGAGTAGGACAGCTCCCTTTTCATTTTTTCCCTTCCTGCAACTGCTGTCACTCCCTCTGAGGGAGCCGGTGAGGCGTCCCCTTGTGGTCGCTGTGAGAACTGCAGGGAGAGAGGCCAGCTGTTTATCAGTCAGGGCCTGGAGCAGGAATTTTGGCACGGGGATGGGAACAGTGAAGGAAATTTTAGGAAGAGGACATTAGCTGAGGTGTGGGTGGAGGGAACCAGGTACCTTGGGGCAGGTGACCTCTAAGCTGGCTGCGTCCAGGAGACCCGGGGCGGGGGGGGCTGCACATAGAAGGAGGAGCAGGACATGGATAGTAGGTGAAGGACACGGGCATTTGAGGGACCCTCTCCTCCCTGGGGATCCCAGGGACTAAAGCGAGGAGTGGGTGGGGTGCAGGTCCAGTGTAGCTGAACTTCCCTGCATTAATGTCTCCCCACAATGCCCACCCTAGGCCAGGCTTTCTAAGAGTTGCTTACAGGACACATTGCCTTATCTCATTCTTGTGTTTTTCTCTTCATTTTCTTGTATTTTAATTTGATTTGTTTGGGAGTTTTTTTTTTTCCAATAGTAGGGTTTGAACTCAGGGCCTCATACTTGTTTTCACTGGCACTCTACCATTTGAGCCATGTCTCCAGCCCAACATTTTGCTATCTTGGATATGGAGTCTCATGAACTTTTCTGCCTGCACTGGCTTTGAACCATGATCCTCCAGATCTCAGCCTCCTGAGTAATTGGGATTACAGGCCCGAGCCCTCATTACCTGATATGTTTCCGATTTTAATTATGGTAAAATACACAAAGCAACCTTTATCAGCTTAGCTGATTTTTAAAAGCAGCTCAGCAATGCCAAGTACACTCACATTGTGTATCAACTTCACCAACACCCATCACTTGAATTCTTTCCAATGGTGCAAAAGACCCCGAGCCCAGGCAACAATGGCCCTGGTTCCCTCCCTGAGCCTCTTCTACTTTCTGTCTATGAATTTCATTGCCACCATCCCTCATGAGATCAGAATCAAACTAAAGGTGTTTCTTTCTGAGACTGATCTATTTGACTCAGTATAATGGCCCCTTAGTCCTTAGGATTTCACCTGTGCTATCCCCTGGGTCCGAATTCCTTTCTCTTTTAAAGCTGATTCCATTGTATGGGTAAGACCACATTTTATTTGTCCATCTATCCATTTATGGACACTTGAGTTGTTGCCGCTTTTTGGCTACTGTGAAGAAAGCCACTATGAACATGGTGCATAAGTATCTCTCCCTACCCCTGCCTTTGTTCTTCTGATATAGACTCAGAAGTAGAACCGCTGGATGATATGGTGATTCCTTTTATAATTTTCCAAGGAACTACTATACCATTTTCCACTGTGACTGTACCACTTTATTCTCCTTACTAGCACCTGCTATGCTATTTTCTTTGTTTATTGGCTACCAGCCATCTAAGTGGGTGCAAGGTACTTTGTAATTGTGGTTGTAATGTGTCCCCCATTCTTACAGAAGTGCAAACTAAGAGGAAGAGCTCGTATTCTGCATATTTTTTCCTACCAGATTCATTGCCTTTGGAATGACACCGTTTCTATGGTCCCTTGCCCTGGCAAGGCCAACACAGTGACTCAGCAGCCTGTAGGAAGTCTCTCCCACCTTTGCACAGACAAGTGACTCTGGCCTTGCAAGAGAGTCTGGCCAGGTGGCCATGGGCTGTTTAATGGCGCCAATGGGAGGCTGTCAGGCCACAGGAGTAGAGAGAGAATGAGTGGGCTCTGTGTAGCTAATTAGTGATGCACACATTGTGTTTTTAAAGGGAACATAGAGATGAGGGTTCTTATCAATTGCCAGTTACTCATGTCACCAAAAATCAAGAGCCAAGAATGTAATGCTACCCAGCTGGTGGTATAGACTACATTTCCATAAAGCCACTTTTGGAAGCAGCATTATTTGAAATAATTCAAAAAGATTGGTCTTTGTAGCCCAACTGGCATTGATCCTTTAATGGCTGCCTAGCACAGTGTCAAGGAATCCATGCTAGCAAACTCTGAATCAGGGAATCGACGGAGGTGGCCTTTGGGGTTCTCCTTTTCATTTTGGAGTCCCTGGGGGCCATGTCCTGCAGGGCCTGGGAGGTGCCACAGCACTGGGCACACGAGCGGCACCTGTGGTGGGCCCTCATGGCAAGCCTTCAGGTTTGGGGGAGAGTGGCTGGGGTTCTGTGGGCAGAGTCTCCCGTGTCTTGAGTGTTAGCAGAGCCCCCAGCACCACAGGGGAAATCCTGTGCCCTCTCTGCTGCCCAAGTAGTGAGGGTGTGAGCCAGCAGGGTCTGAGCGCCTGCTGCCCTGCCAGCCCCTCCCCACTCCTCACATCTCCACTCCCAACCTGCCAAGATAAGCAGGCATCACCGCATTCTGAGTGGGGGCTGCCAGGGACACCTGAGCCCCCTGCCAGATCCCCTCCACTCTACAAAACACTCGGGCTGCCATGCATGTAGAAAACTGTAAAGCATCTCACAAACGTGTTGGATGCCCTCAGAGCCTTCCCAAGCCTGCCTTGCAGGCGGGAGCCCATGTGGCTGGCAGAGCGGTTCTTGCCCACCTGCTAGGAAGCCAGGCGGGAAGGGATTCCAAAGGAGCTGTGAATGCCGCACTCTGCGCTGCCAGAGCTGCACGGAGCTGTGGTGGTGATGGACTGCCACCCCACAGATGGGGCACAGAGTGCCCAGCCCATCTGTCTTACCACACTCATTTCCTCTTTTATTAAAATGTTAATGAATATAGTTTTTATTTATCACTCCCAGACAAGTGCAGCATCCTTTTCCAAGAGGCGAATCTGCAATCTGTGTCTGACCATGTGAGCCCACACAGAACTTTTTCCCATTTGCATATTGAACTCAGGAATTAGGAATGTTTTGGATCCTTTTTAACTGCCAGATGCAGATCAATTTAAAAAATAAAAAAGAATAAGGGCCCTTTGCTTGTTGATGACAGCACAGAGGTAGCAGGAAGTGTGCTGGGTTTGCAGTGGGAATCCTGAGTTTCATGCCAGGCTTACTAGTTGATAGCCAAGTGCCAGGCTTACTAGTGACTAGCCGCTAACCGAGCCTAAACATGCACATCTGGCAAGTGGGCATAGTCTCCCTTCCTCTCCTGGCACTGCTTTGGAAAGCAAAGGAGACAGTCTCCACTCCTTACATGGGCATGAGCTGATGTGGGTCTCACTGTGTTTTGCACATCCTCTTTAGACTCTCCGTGGAAAGTACACCTGTCAAACGTTGGCCCGGAGGAGACCAGTGTCACCGTGAGCGGCCTGACTCCAGCCCGCACCTATCAGTTCAGGGTGTGTGCGGTGAACCAGGTGGGGAAGGGCCAGTACAGCACAGAGACCAGCAGGTGAGAGCAGCCACGGTCCCTCCGACATGGCCAGGGTCGCGGGGGCACAGAGCCAAGCATGCGGTCACATTAGGCAGAAGCAAGGAATTGATCGTCCCTTAGCAATATTGGCAGAAACCTGATCAGAAAAGACAGCCCCACAGAGACACGCTCAGGACTCACAGGCTTTGCCTTAAGCACTTAGAGCCGGTGTCTTGGATTTCTCCCCAGGGTTTCTGGCTGTGTCTACACAGATCGCTCATGGTGGCACAGCATGTGGTAAACAGGATACAGAGAGCTGGCGGAGGTTCCTCCTCTGCACATGAAGGCCCATGGGGGGAGGCCATGCCCCATCTCACAGGCTATAAGCAGTCAGCAGCTATGTGGGGAGCCCTCCCCCCCCCCACACACACATATCCCTGGGAATGGACGGCAACTTCAGATAGCTCAAGCAGAAGTGACCCAGCAAAATGGCTCCAACCAATATCAGGGTGCCTTCCCCCAGGCACCCCAGTTTCCAATTGAGATCTAAATGGTGTTTATTAATTCAAGATCTGGGTGTTTAGATGAGAACTAAACAGTCTTGCAGGCATCTCAGGTCTAGATTTCTCTTCAGACACACCACTCACCCCCCATGCCCCTCTCATCACCAGCCTGGCTGATTTATCACAGTGCTGACTGACTTGTGGTAACTGTTTCACACATAGGGTGACCACTGTTTCACACTTCAGGTGATAAGCCGTGTGCCTTGCCCTTCTTGTCACGAGCTTCCAAGTTCCACATGGTGAAGGCCGCCACGGTCCTTGGTTCCTAGCACTCACGTCTCTCCCCGACCAATCCTTTATCGTTAGGTTGATGTTACCTGAAGAACCGCCAAGTGCTCCCCCAAAAAACATCGTGGCCAGTGGGCGGACCAACCAGTCCATCATGGTGCAGTGGCAGCCACCCCCGGAGACAGAGCACAACGGGGTGCTGCGTGGCTACATCCTCAGGCAAGTAGCATGGGATGTGGCGGAGCCAGGTGCCGGCCTCGATGCATGTGTGCAGGGAGCGGCTCAGGGAAGGGAGTGTGGAGACTGCGGAAGACTGGAGATCAGAGATACTATGACACCTGCACAGGTGTTCACTCACCGGTGAAGTCTGCACACAGATGCATATCAGCAGTGGCATCTTGGTTAAGGGGCTGTGACCTGAACTCAGGGCCTCGTGCTTGCTAAGCAGGTTCTATGTCATTTCAGTTACACTGTCAGCTCTCTGCTTTATGCCAGTCTCAGACTGTGATCATCCTACCTCTGCCTCCGGCAGAGCTAATATTCTAGGCATGGGCCACCATGCCCAGATTGTTCTTTGATATAGAGCACTAATTTTTTTGTCCTGACTAGTCTGTTTGTGGGGTGTAGTGTGTGTGTGTGTGTGTGTGTGTGTGTGTGTGTGTGTGTGTGTGTGTCTTGAACTCAAAGCTGGAGTGCTGTCTTTGAGCTTTTGTGCTCAAAGGCTAGTGCTTTACTCCTTGAGCCACAGCTCCACTTTTGGCTTTTTGATGGTTAATTGGAACCTTGATCCTCAGATCTCAGCCTCCTGAGTAGCTAGGTTTATAAGTATGAGCCACTGGTGCCCACGGTGGCTAGTCTTAAAACCATAATCTTCCTAAATACCTGGGGTTATAGGCATAAACCACAACTCCTGGCTCAGTAGTTCCTCTTAATAGGGGAAGGATAATGAAAGTTGCACTCAGAGTCTTGTGCCTGCTCTACTACCTGAACCATTGCTCCAGCCCTTTGTATTTTATTTTCTTTTTCAATATGCTCATGTTTATGCCATGGTCAGCCTGTGATCCTCTTATTTTTGCTTCCTGACATAGCTGGAGTGGCAGGTGTACTCCACTGCACCCAGTTATGTTTTGGGTTTTTTTGTTTGTTTGTTTGAGATGAGTCTCACCAACTTTCTTGCCTAGTTTGGCCTCAGACTGCAATCCTCCCATTCTCTGCCTCCCAAGGAGTTTGGAATTCAGGTTTGAGCTGCCATGCATGGCAGCAGTTGCATTTTGACAGGATGGGAGGAGGAGCATGAGGGCTAAGGGAGGAAGGTACTCGAGTCATTGTGAAGCCTCTAATTACTTACAAGTTCTCAACAGATGCGTGAGTTACTGAGCATTATCACAGCCTCAGCGCTATGTAATTGGATTTAGTTACCAGCCAATTGTTGCCATGCTAACACATTGCTTGATTTCTACAGATATTCTAGCATTTCAAGAAAAGGAAAGAAACCTTACCTTTTGCACTAAAAACCTTGTGCTTTTTAGGTGTTAACAACATAACTGGGTATTTTTATAAATCAGGGCTGGCCAGATGTGCACATGTGCCCGCCAGATCCACTGAAAGGTGGCCTCTCTTCTATCTCTACCTTAGGAGGGAGAATGGGACACCAGAATAAAAGAACTTGGCCACATGAACGAGAGGGAAAGACAGAGCGAGAGAAATCTCCTTTGCCAAAGTTTCTGCTAATTTAAAAATTACACTGAATGTGATAATTGCGGTGATATGTTGACACAAATAAGAAAAGTAAAGGAGGATGAAAGGATAATTATTAAATCTCCTCTAATACAGTGTACTGCTGCAGACGTATTGGTTAATTTTGTTGCCTTGATTGGGAGGAGAACGGTATCCATTATACCCATCCTCCGTGTGCTGGCCCTGGGCTCCTGAGCAGCATGCGCTTGCTTCACAAAGTCCTGGAGTGGGCACACCTGATTTCTTTTTTTTCTAGTACTTTGCCAGTGCTAAAACTTGAATTCAGAGCCAAGGTGCTCTCCCTTAGCTTTTGAATTTCACAGACTTTCTTGCCCAGACTGGCTTTGAACTTTGATCCTCAGATATCAGCCTCCTGTGGAGGCAGGGTTACAGGCCTGAGCCACCAGCGCCTGGCTTTGTAAGCCATTGTAACAGTGTTTTCTTTTTAAGCTCCATTATCATTGTATATAAGGGTCACTCATTCCTAGCACATATGTACGGTAAGTCCCTGTATTCACAGACTTATTATATGTGACTTTTGACCAAGCATAGTCACAAAATAGCTACAGATTTTTAAGAATCAAAGGAAATGTCTTAAAGGTTTAGAGTTCCCACACCTCACCCAGCTCAGTTGATGTGGGAAGCCCTCTGTCAGTCCTGCGCATTATCAGCCATTGTGTTTAAGTTGTGCGGGCTGCTGAGTGTTTTCCTGCCCTTAATTTTGTGGAAATCTGCCTTCCCAAAAGCAAATGGTGCCCCCAAAAGCCAGATAAAGGTTATGGTAATCCTCTCAACCCAAAAAGGTCATTCAATATGCTTAATTGATGTGGTAAAGGTAGGTCTTGGGGTCTGTTGCTCTCTGGTGGAAGTTGGATGGCTTTATGGGAAAAATGAATCACACACCCATAAGACAGCCCCAGAGCACAGCACAGCCCTGAACTCTACAC
The DNA here is from genome assembly GCF_023159225.1 of Perognathus longimembris pacificus. Classification (NCBI taxonomy): domain Eukaryota; kingdom Metazoa; phylum Chordata; class Mammalia; order Rodentia; family Heteromyidae; genus Perognathus; species Perognathus longimembris. The sequence continues at coordinate 76,841,530 of NC_063161.1, read as the reverse complement.
ATCCTGGACATTTTCCTCAATGGCATCACCGTGAACCCACATACCACAAACACCAGCCAGACCACTATGCATAGCCATCCACATTTTAGTTAAAAGTCAGGACCTCCAGCCAGGCACCACACCTGTAACCCTAGCCATTCAGGAGGCTGAGTTCTGAGGATGGCAGTTCCAAGCCAGCCCAGACAGAAAAGACTGAGTCACTCCCATCTCCAGTTACCCACCAAAAAAGCTGGGCTGAAGGCATGGCTCACATGGTAGAGCACCAGCCATGAGTGAAAAGAGAAAATCACAAATACCAGAACTTTGAGTTCAACCACACACAGAGTGTGATCTCTCTCTGTTCTCTCTCAAACTGTTCTCTAGGTTTTTCTCAGGTGTTGTGTGTTCTCCTATAAACATGAGCCAAATCATTGTCTGCCTGTAGTTGTTTAATACAGTCCATCCCTGGGGTACAGAGACAACTGGTGTCAATACTCACAGCCCTTTTGTTTCTGCCCCTCATTGTACTTCCTCATTTAAAGAAGGTCAGAGAGGTTTCGAGCTGTCCCTACAGGCAGGCCCAGGGCTGTGCTCCCACTCTGCGACAGTCCCCAGTTGGCTTGACCTTCCTCCCCAGTCTCTTCTGCTTCGTGCCACGGGTTTCTGTTCTTGGGCTGCGTGCTCCTGCTCCAGTTTCCTCCAGCTCTTGTTCGTGCACGTCAACTAATGGAAATAATTGGCTTGCCCTCTCACAGCCACCGCCTTGCCAGAACCCAGAGGAAACTTCTCGAGGCTGCGGCTGTCAAAGCTGGAGCTATAACAACCTCCCACCGAACCAGGCTCGGGGCACCTGCGCTTAATAATAAAATCTTTCTGATGTTACCAGGCCACATCGGAGACTGCACAGTTCTCTCTTTGGTGGGATTACGACTGTTAAAGGATTTTCCATGATGGTGTCTGCTGGGTGAAAAGCTGCGGAGGAGGGTGTCTGTGTTCATTTAAATAAAGAAAGACCTAAAAATCGGGGTGCTATACACCCAAAGCCTGTGCCTATCAAAGTTTTCAGAAATTAAAGACCTATGCCAAAATGAATTCGCTTGCAAACATTCCCAGATAGCCCTCGGGTCTGCAGATCAGCTCTGCTTGCAAGCGAGCACCCTCCAGGGTACCGTCCGCTGCGTCGAAGCCGAGGCGCCACACACCGAAGCACCAGTAGAAATAAATCACCTCCGCGGCCCTGGCCATAACAAGTAGTTGGGATGCGTGTGCATTCATAAAATATTTATAATAATGGGCAGGGTGTTTCTCAGAGAGGATCAGGGGGTTGTGTCCTTTAAAAACGTTCTCCTGTTTATTTCTATTTAAAAAAAAAAAATCACCCTGCACTGGCTGAGTAGTCTCCAGGGCAACACAGCCCCCCACAAAGAGGAGGATGCCTACACTCCCCAATTAATTGTGACCTTCCTAGACATCCAGCAAGCACAGCCAAACACCCAGAGCCCTGTCCAGATGGACCAACCTGCCTTTTCCAGCAGGGAGCACAGCCCGTTCTGAAGAAGCAAATTCAAGATTCATTTTTCACTATCGTGTAGTGTGGCTTAGGAGAACACAGACTCATGGAGGCTTTGTGTCTCGTGACTTCAATGGTAAAAGAGCAACTTTCAAAATGAAGGAGGGCCGCTTTGCCTTTCACAGCAGTATTCCCTTCTGTTCTTGCCAGTGAAATGCCCCTCGTGCAATTCCCAGGGCAGGGAGAGAGGTGGAGACAGGGTCCAAAGGGGTGGAGTATGTGCCTGAGACCACCGGCTCACAGTGACTAACAGAGAAGGAGCAGGCCCGCTACCTCCAGGGTGTTTTATAGCACCTGCTAAGAACTGCACCTGTCCCTGACTGGCAGGGCTACTTCATTCATTAAACAACAGCATCTGAGGCAAAAGTGGCTTCATTTCCCCCATGAAGCTCTCACCAGGGTGGGCCATGCGGAAGGCTACTTGCTCTTTGTAAGCAAGAGCCAGAACCCATTAGTCACCTTTCCTCCCATAACTAATAACTGAGAGGAGAAAAAATTGACTTGGGCCTAAAGTTTTCAGAGGTTGTGGTGCTCGGTCAGTTGGATGCATCACGTCTGGGCCTGTAATAGGACAGAGCATGGTGGCAGAAGGATGAGGGAGGGAGCTGCTACCTTCATGGTGGCACGGAATTGAAGGCACCAAAGGAAGAAGCCAGACATGAGGCAGTGCTCTCAAAGGCAGTCCCCTGGGGACCCACCTCTTCCAGTCATCCCCTACATTGAACCAATGGCCAATAGTCCACATTACTGGATTCCACTAATGCATGAATCTGCTGATTAGATCAAAGCCACCATGATCCAGTGATTGAATCCACCAACTTTGAAAGCAATCCTTCAATATCTGATCCTTGAGAGAGGGAGGCACTTCCTGTCCACACCATAACACAGTGGGAGGGAGGCCTTGGGACTTCATGCTTTCAGGTGTTATCTGCTCTTGGGCATTGTTGTTTCCTATGGAACAGGTCTTGTCGAGCACTAATAGCCTGTTACAAGCAAGAAAAAGAAGGCTCTCAGAGAACTGTGGTATTCATGGAAAAGCTTTTATGGCCCCTCCCCCTCTACTTCTTCACTGGGTTTTAGCTGTTCTCTTTGGAAAGTGGTGTTCCATGGCAGTGTCTGAATTTCTGGGTCTGCTTTTTTTTTTTTTTTTTTTTCTAATCACAGCAGACTTGGTAATGCCCAGATCTCGGTGTACCTGTCTCAGGTACTTGTTTTCCTGCCATGGAGCTCTACCCTGGAGGACAGGGCAGTCTCAGAGAGGACCATAAAGCTAGTTGCTGCCAGTCTGGTTTGAGATCTTTCATTCCCCTCCCACTTATCACAGAAAGCCACAGTTTTCTGAAGCCAAAAACCTACTTCTGGAATGTGATGCATTGGGAAGCTGCTGGGTGATGAGGACATTACTTGTACCATACACGTCCCTCATTTTACCCAGGGGGGCTGATCCAGAAAAGCTCCGTGAATTAACTGAGTTCGTTCAGTACATTAACTTCTATAAACCGAACCATGGGGAAAAAAAAACATTCGCTAATCAACATAATGTGCTAAAAATCCTTCCGTAGTACAAAAAGCAATTTCCTAATTTATATGTTTTGTAAGTGCAGAGTTGAGTAAAGCATCGTTTTTAATAAGCACAACTTTTACATTTCTGCTTTAGTAAATGGAAGAGCATGCTATCCCAAGCATTTATAGTAGTCCTTCTAGAAAAGCAATTTGTCATCCTTAGCAGTGGACTAAGAGTTTAGAAGTGTTAACGCTTTTCAAAGTCATTTATCCTAGGACTGGGATATACATAGACAAACCTAGAATTCCTGAGTGGAAACTGAACTGGGAGACAGTCCACAGGGGCCAAGAGGTCACATGCTGTTCACCTTTGGATTTCTCCCGACATAGCATTCACAAAAGGAAAGTGGTTCTCAAGTCCCAGTGAAACTCCTGTTTCATACTTTGAGAACTGAGTCACTGTGTGTACTAGACAAAGCAGTACTTAAGCTAGAATTCACACCTGCACTGGTGGCTCATGCCTGTAATCCTAGCCCACGATGCTAAGATCTGAGGATCACGGTTGAAAGCCAGCCCGGAAAAAAATCCATGAGACTCTTATCTCTGATTAGCCACCAAAAAACTGGAAGTGGCACTGTGGCTCAAGTGGTAGAGCACTCACTAGCCTTGAGCTGGAAAGCTCAGGAACAGGAACAGCACCCAGGCCGAGTTCAAGCCCCATGACTGACATGAAAAACATAAAAACAAACAAACAAAAAACCAAGCTAGAATTCAGGGCTAATGGGTAGTAGTCTCAGCTATTCAGGAGGTGGAGGAAGAAGGATCCTAGTCTCAGCTTGGCCCTGGAAAACAGTATGACATCCTATATGAAATAATAATACGGTCTAAAGCACCAAAGCACAAAGGGTTGGGAACATGGCTCCAGTGGTAGAGTGTTTACCTAGCAAGCTCCAAACCTTGAGTTTGGTCCCCAGTACTCCCAAATAAACAAATAGAAATAGAATTGTTTCATAGCCACAATGCTTTGGAAACTCCAGTTTCATTTTGCACAGATCTTGTAATCTGTGAAATGAAGAGAATATCAATTATAGTTGTTGGATTGGGAAACAGTGATGTCCAGAGATGACCTCTTGGCTCTGCTCCTGTCATTTACCTCCATTTCTTTCTTGCTGTGCAGAGCCTGAGTAGTCCCTGGTTGAATTGCTTCTCTGCTTCATGGTTTCCTTTCTGCTCCAGATACCGCCTGGCTGGCCTGCCCGGAGAACATCAGCAGAAGAACATCACCAGCCCTGAGGTGAACTACTGCCTGGTGACAGACCTAATCATCTGGACCCAGTATGAAATCCAGGTAGCCGCCTACAACGGAGCTGGCTTGGGCGTCTTCAGCAGAGCTGTGACCGAGTACACCTTACAAGGAGGTAAGCTGACTTTCTAAGGCTTCAAGGCTGGGGAATCTTACTGGGTAACTGGGTTGATGAGGTTTTATCAGAGTATGTTAGAAATGAGACAGACCAGCCAGGCACCGGTGGCTCATGCCTGTAATTCTAGCTACTTAGGAGGCTGAGATCTAAGGATGGAGACCTGAAGCGATCCTCAGCCAATAAATCTGAGAGACTGTTCTCCAGTGGATGAAGCATAAAGCCAGAAGTGGGGCAGTGGCACAAGAGGTAGAGCACTAGCCTTGGTGGGGGGGGGGGAGCTAAGGGAAAAGCATGAGGTCTTGAGTTCAAGCCCCAGTACTACCAGACAAAAGAAAAAGGAGTTAGAGGAAGAAAATCAGGAAGAACAAAAAGAAGTAAAAACAGAGGGCTGGGCACCAGTGCCAATGCCTGAAATCCTTCCTACTGGGAGGCAAAATTGGGAAAATCATAATCTGAGGCTGCCTTCCCTGCCCAAAAAATATAACACACACTAAAGCAAAAAGGGTGTGGCTTATGTAGTAGAGTTCCTGCCTAGCAAGCATTGGAGACTGGCTTCAATCTACAATACTGCAACAGAGGTGGGGGCGGCCGGGGGGGGGGGCGGAGGAGAAAGAGAGGGAAGGACACAGGGAGGGAAGGGAAGGTAGAAGATGCAAACCTCTAGGGGAATGCAAAAGAAAACCCACTATGTGTGTAATTCCATCTCTCCGCCTCTCCCTAACCTGAAGCAGTGCTGTATTTATAATGTCCCAGCTGCTCCTTTACTGAGTTCTATGGGCAGGAAGTTTCTCCAACGCCCTTTGCTTGTACACAGATTCATGAGCAGAGGGTCTGTGGCAGTGAACCGTTCTGGCTGGGGTGAGTGTTTTGCTGCCAAGCTAGCTGTGGAGTTGTGCAGCTAACTTCCAGAGGGTCGATGCTGAGCAGTCATTTCAGTGACGGGGTCACGGAATTGGTCATGGAATTTCTCAACTCTTGATTTTGCCCTTTTCAGTTATACAAGCATTTCACTTATTATTATATTTCACTTATTAGATCAGTAAAAATGCTATTCCCTCCCCCCACCCAAGACCAGATGTCTTAAACACACAGGCTAGGACTGAGGCCTATGCTTAAAGTTACATCTCTCTATGGCATCTGACACCTCCTCCATTGTGTGGAGGATTGGGGTTTTAGCCCCAGCAAGAGCTGGCCATGCTAGAAGAGTTCGGCACCATCTGTATTTCACTGCTGTTCTTCAGAATAGTGAGGAATAGAACCCCCTCAGTGCACACCTCACGTGAACCCTGCAAACAAACAGCCCAACACCTTGCCCAGGAAAGTCATTTTTCCACAAAAATCTACATTCCCTTTCCATTTGGCAATTTATGCTCCGCTCCTGATTCACAGGTGTGATTTTATTTGCTTAGGCATTTTTATTGCTACCAGGCCTTGACCTTTTTCAAATGATAAGGTTTCCAACTGCCCACTTCTGTCCCCAAATCATGCCTGAGACCTAATGTTCCTTGGTATTACATGCTGTTATTATCATCCCTTATTGATTGCCTGTCTGTTGTCATCCCCAAGTCCATAAATCCTCCCTTATAAATTAAGTGCAGCCAGTTCCGCCTGCGCAGCAACCGGCAGAAATATTAACACGCAGGACAACCATGGAAGGGCCCGTCCATCTGTAAGTAATCCTTGATTACCCGATGGAAGAGGAAAAGAGCTGCAAACACAGACAATTAAAGCTAGCTTTAATTAGTCTATTTAACAAAACAACAATAAACTTAGAAAGACTGAAAATGACAAAGGCTGCTATTACCGCTCCCTTATTACTGTCACCTGGGATGCTCTCATTATCTGACCGGTGCATTTGAAAACCAGGGAGGGAGAGAGAAGCAGATCTGAGGCCCACTGAGAAGGCCTTCGAGGACTCAGCATTTGGCTTTTATGCTGTTGGCACTGGGAGGAAGCTGGACGCCTAACAGCTGTGTTGGGAGATGACTCTGAAGATGGGAGGGAGCAGAGAGGGCCAGGGCAGCTCCCGACACAAAACAACAATAATTTGGCTGTGAGGTGATGGATTGGCCCTGCTCTGAGGGTTGAAAGTGAGAAGGGCTTTGGATGTGTGTTTGGTGGCACAAGGCCCTTCAGAGCCATTCACCTGTGCCACGTTGGCTGTCTCTGAGGCAATGCTGTAGGGAATGTCTGAGAGCTCCACAAGTCTCGCCCCGCGCTTCCTGCACAGCAGGGATGGGTGTAAAACCCATAGCCGGGCCCCGGGGCCCCAAACGGCATGCACTTGGCAGGATGGAACAATACAAGCCTCGTTCCCAGTTGCTATGTGTTTGCCAGTGGTAATGTAGTCGGCATGAAAGCTCATGGCCAGCTAAGGCCACACAGCACTTGTATCGGAGTCAAGACCACCGTCACCTGGGGTGGCCTGATCAACCTCATGTCAGCAGAATGTCAGGACATGGGGGTCCCACTAGAGATGGTGGCATGGGGGGATTGGGGGGCGCTGGGTCCTTCATCTAGATGCAAGGGACTCACTGGGTATGTCTGGCCAAAGCAGGCTTGGCATTGTGAAAGGCTCTGCTTTCTTCATATGGGGGAGAGCCTGACCTCCACTTCCGCTTTTCCATTTAACTACTCATGAGCTCATGGGATGGCAGTGCTGAGTGGAACTTGCTGAGCCCCACAACAAATGCTTGTTAACCACCTGTGGAGACGCTGTGCCTTAGACTTGACCGTGACACTGACCGCAAGTCAGGCCCAGGCATTTGGCTGGTCTCAGGAAGAACTGCTGTCCAGGGAAGCACACTGGCCCCAGCTCCAGATGCCTCGGGGTTTGGGCACCCTGTGTGCACTGCCCCACTCTTCATGCCCTCCCCCAATGTCCCAGCACACGGCGGCCGTGTGGAGCAGCGTTCAGATTGGATCCCACCTCAGTCAGGCCGAGCGGGGAGCTGGTGGGAGAGCAGGGACTGAGCTGTCAAGCCATGGATGGTTTATGAGTGGAGTGGAATGGAGTGGAGTGAGATGCGACAAAGTGGCACATCAGGAAGGAAGTGACACCCAGAAAGACCAGCCTAAGAGAGGGACTCACTGGGATCCCCAAGGCGGGCCACTGGGCAAAGTGAACTCTCTCAGCTGTCTGTCATTGCTTAGGGACAGTGTCTGTGCTGATGGAAACAGGCCCCAATGACAGTCACTTAAATCAGATGGAGGTGTGTTTGCATTGTTCTTGCCTCAGAAAAGCAGGTCGTGGGCAGCTGGGTTGTAACGGTAGCTCTGAGGTCATCAGAGAATCCAAACCCTCTTGTCTTCTTGCTTCACCATCTTTCCTATTCTCATTAGTATTTGCCATATGATCTCATGGTCAGCAGCTGACTACTGTGATGTCAGCTCTCCACACTGTAGAAGACAAGATGAAGGAAGGCACAAAGGTATGCCTCATGGCCAAGTATGCCACCTTTTAGGACCAAGCTAGAAGTCCCAGGTACCACTGACTTCCTGCTTGCAAGTCACAGAATCCTCCTGTTGTTGGTGAGGCTGGACCCATGGCCCTTCGGCTGGTTGCACTGTTGTCTGTTTTTATAGGAGGTGGGGAGATGGTGCTGGTGGGGGGTGGCTCGTAGTTTCTGCAAGGTGAGTCCTGCTGAGAGGTCTCATCCAGGGGCTGTTCACTTTCTAGAAAGGGCCTGGGGCTGGCTCTGGGCTGGGACTGTCTGGGCAATTACTAGCCTGCGCTCTCCACAGGAAACCCAAGTAGCCATTCTGCAGTGTTAGCCAAGTGCTGACAAAACCTGGTGGCTAAATAGGTCCTACAAGCTGCAAAGAGAATAAATAATGCCTATGTTAAAGGGGGGGGGGGGAATCATTCCTAAGTGTTTGTCAGCTCCATTTTAGCAGTCATTGGCATGTCTAGAAACATAAGGAGGCCCCCAGAAAGGCAAGAGAGACTCGGGACAGAGATGGCCAGGTTGGGCCAGCCTGACTTTCCTTCTCCCTTTATCAAGTGGCAAGTGAGGTGTGATGCATTTTGATCTTAATGAGGCTCTAGAGTGGAGCGCCTAAGAGAAGCTGTGGGACAGCCAGGGAAGGACAAGCAGCTCGATGCTGTCTCCCAGCAGGGGCTTGTTACGCGGGAGTCTCAAAGAGCTTACCAGTGATGCAGGGCCCACCTGAGGGGTGGGAGGGAAACAGGAAGCATTCATGCGCCTTTGTTGGTGCCAGCAGCTGGGAACTGTTCATTCCAGCTCCTTCTTCTCTCTCACACACACACATGTGTGTGTGTGTGAGAGAGAGAGAGAGAGAGAGTCAGGGAGTCAGTACTAGAGCTTGAACTCAGGGCCTAAGTGCTGTCCTCTACCACTAAAAGCCACGGCTCCACTTCTGACTTTTTTTTTTTTTGGGGGGGGGGGGCCAGTCCTGCGCCTTGGACTCAGGGCCTGAGCACCATCCCTGGCTTCTTCCCGCTCAAGGCTAGCACTCTGCCACCTGAGCCACAGCGCCCCTTCTGGCCGTTTTCCATATACATGGTGCTGCGGAATCGAACCGAGAGCTTTATGTGTAGGAGGCCAGCACTCTTGCCACTAGGCCATATTCCCAGCCCTCCACTTCTGACTTTTTGGTGGCTAATTGGAGATAAGGTCTCGCAGGCTTTCCTGCCTGGGCTGACTTCCTATGGCAATCCTCACATCTCAGCCTCCTGAGTAGGCAAGGATGACAAGCAGGGGCTACCAAGCATCACACATACTTTTTTTTTAACCTCAGAAGCATTTCCTCTGAAACGCCTTAAGGAGAGAGCAAGTTCTTTCAACCCTGGGTGCAACAGGGCTTGATACAGTACCCTGAAGTAATTAAACCCAACTCCTCACCTGCCATGAGTCCCAGGGCCAACTTAAGCAGTGTGTTACCCAGTTGTATTAGAAATTCATGGCCATCCACCCAGCTTTGGCATGCAGGCATCGCCTGATACAGACTTGCTAACTTCTGAGATTTCCCCCTTTGCTTCCCCCCCGCCCCCATTATCCTGTCTGCCAATCCCACCTAATCATTTTCTTGAGCAGTGTGCCTCTGACCTCTCGGCCCAGAGGCATTTCAACCGGGATGTATTAACTTATAAATCGAGCAGCACAACTCTAATTCAGTTTCAGCCAAGTGAACTTTGCAGGGGGTGAGAGGAAAGGTTGGCCCCGTCACACACAGAGCCTACCTGTCAGATTCTCATCCTGATGCCCTCGAAAGGAAATGGAAAGTAACTTACATGTTACTCAAGAATCTTACAATGCTCCCAGAAATCAATATGCTTTGGGTTCAAGAGGGAGGGGAAAAACTTTTTTTTTCAAGTGTAGAATGTAAATCTGCAAAGTAAATGCCCACTATAATTAGAAGGGTTTTTCTTACTGCCAGATCTACCTCCCCAACTTTGTAGTCCTGGGGAAGGGAAAAGGAGGGGAAGGGAGGGGAGGGGAGGGGAAGGGAGGGAAGGCACCTGACCCATAGCAAACCATCAGCCACTCACATTCCATGCTGACTCCGTGTTTGGCTCACACAATCAGTGTTGTTCTGAAGCATTCAAATAAGCCTAAAAAACACAGAAGAAATCACGAGAACCTGAAGTTCTCAGGTGAGCCCAACTGTGGATTACTATAGCATTGGAAGAATGCAAAGTACAGTAATTTTCAGTTCTATCCTAAAAACAAACCCATACTGATGACATTTCTTCTCTCCATTTTTAAATACATCTCTTTAGGTGTAGAAGTTGATTCCTCTTATAAAGGGTCCAAAGACAAACTATACTATAAATCATCTTTTTTTTTTTTTGAGTGCACCAATGTTTTGCATTTTCCTGCTTTTATTTTCTTTTATCATTTTTCTTTTTGTAGCAGGTTATATTTCTTCTATAATGGTTGGTTCTGACTTCAGAACATTGCCTTATAATGAAATAGTTCATGTTTTTAAAAGAAATAGAAGAAACAAGAAAGAAACATTTGGTTATCCACATTTCCAAAACATTAGTAAAAAGCTCCTAAATATTCACTTGGGCTTTGAAAGGTTTTTGGAAGTAAGGATTATAAATGAACACTCGTTTGCAAGCCCCATTCTTATCTCCTCTTGGGAAATTCTCAATGTGGCATTAAATGACATTGCACAAAAAGATTTGTTTCTCAATCCCTCAGATTCTCTGGACCTCAGGCTTTTCCTACAAAATACAATAATGCTCCAAACTCACGCAGCATTACTGAAACACTGGGTAAAAGCTGGACAAAATAGATACGGGTTGTTCCATTAGGTGTCTTAATTTGGTCTTTTGGACTTTATGGGAAAGGGAAAGATAGGAAGCTAGCATTTTCGGGGAAGATGCTGTCTTCCAGGAGCCAGCCTAACCATTTACCTCAGCTATTACCTTATTTCACGCAAGCCCTATAGTCACGCAGTGCAGACACACTGTCCCTGCATTGCAGAGGGAAATGTGGGACGCACACTGAGGTGACTGGCTTTTCCAAGGTCATGTCCCACTGGAAAATGCTGGAAAGAACTAGAGCCGAAACCTTTGTCAGCTGGGTTCTGCCATCCCTGAATTTGCTTTGCTTTGTTTCCAAGTAAGGTGAACATTGCTCCCAGGTATTCACTGGAGCTTGGATACAAAATGAAAAGAAATAAAACCAGGTCTCATATGACCCCTGTGGGAGGTGGGTGTGCAGTGGCTGTCTGTACACTGGACATTTCAGACTGTCACATATGAGAAGAAATCCAGTTTGCGCCAAAACGCAGCCAAAGCCAGACAATTGAGGGCTTACATCTGTAATCCCAGCTGAGATCTAAGGATTGCAGTTCAGAGCCGGCCCAGGCTGAAAAGTCCATGAGATTCTTATCTCCCCACTAACGACCCAAAAGCCAGAAGTAGAGTTGTGTCTCAAGTGGTAGAGCGCTAGCCTCGAGTGGGAAACACTCCAAGTGAGTATGCAAAGCCCTGAGTTCAAGCCCTAGGACTGACATATACCAAAAAATGAAGGGCTCATGAGAAAATAGTTCCTCACTATCGCTGATGTCCTTTGATATTTTTCAGCCCTTTTCCATCCTGTTTCATTCTTTAAAGAATGCTGGTGTGCCCGCTGAATTGATTTTCTGATCCACTAATCATTTGCAGTCTAGAGTTTAAAGCGAACTGAATTTGAGCAATGCAAGGTATTTGATTCGACTGATCTATCATCCTTTCCAGAAAAAGCTCCCACTGGACTCGGGATTCATGGGGCTCTGAGCTGTGCAGCCTTCTTGCATGTCCAGCTATGAAACAGATCAGGCTCTAAAGTGGGGCTGTGAGCCGGGCCCGTGCACCTCGGTGCCGAGCGCAGACATGGGGCCTGAGAGAGAGGCTGAGTTCTGGCACCTGTGTCCCACAGGCAGCTCATGAGAGGGAAGGGACTCTGTGACTAACCTGAAATTTCTGCCAAAGGACACTTGCGCCCAGGTGAGAGAAGTCTACCTTCTGCTAGCATGGCTATCACATTCTTAGATTTGTAGACCTGTGTAAGGAGCATTTTGAGGGTGGGAGCTGCTGCATTGTCATGTTTGGACCTATGTCCTCGAGTCCAAGCCAATGCCTGACACATCAAGGGATGCCTGATTGAGACCAGAAGGCCAGTGGAGTCTGTTTGACTGCCCAGTGCTATGCTGCTGTGACCCCATGTTCAGCCTGGTGCCTGCCTTCTGTGCTGGCTCATCTTGCTCTCCCTAGAGCTCAAGGAAAGCATCTCTGAGCACTGTCGTGAACAGTGTGGGTCCTTTACATCTATTCTCATCTTGCCTTTTCATCTCAAACCTAGCCCTATGTGGGAACCTGAACTCAGAGCCATTCTTCTGTTCCCTGCTAGAAATGTTTTACAGGGCTGGGCTGGGAGGCTCACCAGGAAGCCATCTGCGTGGAAGTGTCACCTACTGTGACCGGCAGTTGGGGGAATCATAGTTTAAGAGGGACGGGCTGCTGAGGTTCTCTGGCCTGGTCCCCAAAAACCAGCCCCAAGTCTTCTCAATGCCCACTAATCAAACAACTGGAAGAAAATAAAAATGAGTTCAGAAAGGAACCCACAGAACTTGCTCTGTGTCAAAGTGTTTTCTTATAAAGGCCATGAAAAAGATGCTCAGGCTGAGTTGTCAAAGATTTGTTAGGCTAATTATACACTAGAAATGTTTGATGCCGTGAGAACATTCAGGTGTATCAAACCTGCAGGCACCATGACAACACAACAGCTTAGCTGTAGCGATAATGATCTGGAATTAATGATAACAGCCAATGTGCAAATTGTAATATATACATCTACCCAGCATAGCCGGTAACGTGCCAACATAATGAGCTTGCTTCTCCTTCCTGCGTGAAAGGGGATATGCATTGAATTCCTGGGGGGGGGGCTCCTGGAGAAATGGAGGCACATGAACCCCACGTGTTCTGAGTAGATGCTGCTGTCCCCCCCCCCCCATACTGTCAACTGTGTATTTGAAGGCAGTGGCACAAGAGTCAGTGCCCTCTTGCACAGGGTTGGGCTATTGCCACCAAGTGTGTGGAGAAACTGTGGCAAAATTTGCCTCTGAGCAAAAGTGGTTCATTCCAAAGTCAGTGAGAAGAGACTGTATCCTGTCTTCTACAAAAGAACCTGGACTCAAAACCTTTCCTGTCCTGACATACTGCTCCCTGAAAGGCTACAAGGAACACTAACTACCCACCCAGAGAACCAGCATTGCACTTGAAAATATTTAAAGATGAGCTGGGTACAGTGGCTCATGCCTGTAATCCTCACTCCTTGTTTAGTAAAGAGCCAGAGGATTGTGGATCAAAGACAGCTCTTAAGAAAAGTTTGTGAGGGCTGGGGATATGTCCTAGTGGCAAGAGAGCTTGCCTCGTATATATGTGGCCCTGGGTTCAATTCCCCAGCACCACATATACAGAAAACGGCCAGAAGTGGCACTGTGGCTCAAGTGGCAGAGTGCTAGCCTTGAGCAAAAGTAAGCCAGGGACAGTGCTCAGGCCCTGAGTCCAAGGCCCAGGACTGGCCAAAAAGAAAAGTTTGTGAGACTCCATCTCAACCAATAAAGAGCTGGACATAGTGGTTCCTGCCTGCCGTCCTATGTGGAAAGCATAAATAAGAAGATCGAGGTCCAAGCCAGCCAGGTATAAATGCAAGATCCTAGTCAAAAAATAACTAAAGAAAAAAGAGTTGGGGGAGTGGTTCAAGTGGCACAGTGTGTGCCTATCAAGTGTGAGACCTGGGATGCAAACTCTAGTAGAGAGAGAAAAAGTTCATCATATAGAGAACATGTGATTTCATGGCCGATCTATAATAGACAAAGTAGTCTTAGCAACTACAACTGAGCACATTTTGCAAGTTATGTTGGGCCTTGTGGGTGGGCTCCTTGACATCTTGGGGTGGGTTTACATGGGTATGATGGGGAAGACAAGTGGACGCAGGGTCAGCCATTCCCACCATCGAGGCCTGAGCACCCAAGTCCCCCTGCCCCATGAATCCCCACAGATTTCTCTGCCAACACTTGATCATTAATTTCATTATTAATTTCATTGAACATATTTGTAAAAACCTCCAAAACATCAGGGAATGCATTCCGTGGTCAGTACTGGTTTCTTTGGATTAGCCGTGTTTTATATTATTTTGGGCTCTGATGTGGATTAAAGAAATGATGAGTTTTAGTGATCAACTAGGATTTACTCCGGGGCATCCCAATTAGTCCTCATATTATCTCCATATGTTGTTTGACTTACGTGAAATGTCAAACATGAAAACACCATGTGTTGTTCTCGTTGAGCACAGGGATGGTGCAGGGGAGGCACCTGCCTGGAGCAGAACAGGGTTTGTGGGCTGCAAGGGACAGTCAGTTCTAGTGGGAGAGATGCAGAAGAGCTTGTGGGGATGGAAGTGGGGTTTGCTACAGGTCAACTAGGCTGAATCTAGAGATATAATAATTGTAACAACAGGGAAGGGAAGGAAAGGGATATCATAGAAAGGGCCTCCCAAACAGTATTTCTCAAGAATGGGCCATAGACCACCAGGCCCGCCTAGGAACTTTCTAGATGTGCTCATTCTTGGACTGAGGCCAACTGGATCAGAACCTCCAGCCAGGCCTCTCTGGTTGTGTTTGTGCATGGCCCTGCTCTAATTTGAGGACCTCCTCCACAGGTTGAGTAGAAGATTGTCACACCCTTAAGTCCATGAGCCCTGCCACCTCTAATAGAGGACTTGAGCTCCTGTTTATGGCCTATGATGCAAGAGAGGGAGGGCCTGAGTTCAAACCCTGGTACCAGCACCAAAAAGTAAAGATACAAAAACCATGAAAGTACTGGAATTGACGCTTGGATGAATTCTCCTATGGATGTATCTGAAGTGGAAAAAAAAAATGTTTCTACATAATACTCAATGTTTACGTTTAGATGCAATAACTGATGATGTTGATGAATTTTGATTGTCTACAAGTATCTAAAACTCAGAAAATTATATATAGAGAAAAGAATCATAGGCAAATGTAGGGAAAGATATTAAAGGAAATAACCCTTAGTGGGTTTTAAATACCAATTGCAAGGCCCAAGGTTTTAGAGAAAAATCAAAACCCGTAAGACCTAGAATTTAGGGAAATCCTTGTATGTAAAAGATGTCTGGCTGATCTGAATTCCTCACTCAACAACAAATCTAATGAAGTCCAAGACCCTACAGTGCCACCTGATCTTTGCATTGTGAACACTATGATATCAGAATGCTATTTTTGACAAGAGAATTTCTCTTGAGACATTCCAACTCCAGCTGTACACCAAACAATGACTGATATCTGTGTCCATCGTCTTGTTTTAAAGGTCCTCTAGCCTGTGTTTGTTTGTCTCTGGTTCATCTGACAAATCATCCATGCGTGTTCTATCAGCTTTCTTCACAGGTGACACCTCTCCCATTTCCTGGGCTTGTTTACTCCCAAGCACGAGTGACAATTTCCACACACCACAGCAAAATGAGTGATTCCACCATTGCAGAGGGAATTCAGCTTTTGCTACTAAATGCACACAGGACGTGGTCCCAGCTTCTCCTGCTCAATCCAATACAGTTATAACCACACTCACAAATACTTGGGCTCCTTATTTTATACCCGCAGACAATTTTACCAAGTCTCATCTTTCCCTGTGTAAGATGTTTGTGTTGGGAAAAGGTGCTAGCATGATTTCCCTGGGCTTGTCACCCTCCTAACTCCTTTTTCAGTAAGTACAATACTGAGGTGGGGAAAAGGAGACTCCTTAGATAACAATGTCTGAACAAGTGGGCTTCCCATATTAGCAGAGCAGAAAATGTTTTCATGGCTCTAGCCAAAGCAAACAGTAAGCAAAACAGGCGGTACTGACCAGGCATATCCCTTTGAACTTGATCCCAGATTACAATTTTGAAGACAAAATCCCTTATGAATATAAAAGTCGTGTCATCTCTGATCCAAAATATATTGAAAAGTCAATTATTTGTAGCTACAAAAGCCTACAGCAAGCCAGGAGGCAATAGTTGACATGTGTAATCAATCCTAGCTATTTGGGAGGCTGAGACCTAAAAGACTGAAGTTCAAAGTCAGTCTGAGCAGAAAGTTTACTAGATTCCATCTTCAAAATAACCAGCAAAAATCCAGATTGGAGGCACAGCCCAAGTGGTAGAATATCAGCCCATGAACAAGTCTAAGGTTCTGAGTTTGAACCCCAGTACTACAAAAACAACCAGAAAGTCAGTTGATTTAATTATAGAGCTTGTGATTGTAAAACTTCTTTTACAGCTAGAATTTATTTTACTAGCCAGGAAGAAAGGAAGGACTTTTTTTTGTTTGGTTGGTTTTGTTTTTGTTGCCAGTCCTGGGGCTTCAACTCAGGGCCTGAGTACTGTCCCTGGCTTCTTTTTGCTCAAGGCTGGCACTCTGCCACTTGAGCCACAGCGCCACTTCTGGCCTTTTCTATATATGTGGTGCTAAGGAATCGATCCCAGGGCTTCATGTATACGAGATGAGCACTCTACCACTAGGCCATATTCCCAGCCCCAAGAAGGACATTTTTTTTTAATCTTACTTTATTGGGAAACACTTAACAGAATAATAAACTATTACATGTGCTTCCTGTGTATGACTAAGAAAAAAATATATCTGCAGTTAACTGGGGGAAAATATCTAGGAGCAAATGCACAGACAACTTCTCTATGAGGATTCTCTGTGTAAGGAGTAACTTAACAGGGAAGTCCACCTCTGCTGGATCAGATGACCAAAGCTTGGGGACGGTGCTTTGTGGCTCCCACATCTGGCCCTGAGTCAGATGTTACAGCTGCTGGGCAGAAAGGTTTATAGAGTGAGCCCCATGTATACTTTCTTTCCTTTTTTTTTTTTTTGCCAGTCCTGGGACTTGAACTCAGGGCCTGAACACTGTTCCTGGCTTCTTTTTGCTCAAGGCTAGCACTCTACCACTTGAACCACAGTGCCACTTGCGGCTTTTTCTGTTTATGTGGTGCTATGCTGAGAAATCAAACTCAGGGCTTCGTGCATGCTAGGCAAGCACTGTACCGCTAAGCCACATTCTCAGCCCATGTATACTTTCTTTTAGGAACTGTTTAAGGTTCGCAGCAAGATTGTAAAGAAAGTTATGGAGTCTCTGTAGTCCCTGTGTCCCTCCACTTATGCAGTCCCCACTTAAGGGACACTTTGGTGACACCCATGCCAGGCTCTGAAAATCCTCCCTGCTCTGCCTGCTCATTCCCACCCGCTTGTAACTCTGGCAACCACAGATCTGTTTGCTGTGGCCACATTTTGGCCTTCTCTAGAGTGTCTCACAGGTTTCAGATTGGCTTCTTCCACTTAGTACCAGTGTGGAAGGATAGCTTTCCAGTGTAATTCCAACAGATCAATAGTTCGGGTGACTGCAAGCAATGGCTGTGGTATGCTCACTGGAAGACACCAGTGTCTGCTGACACCTGTGGCCTCTCTGAAGGGCCACTCTGCCCTGTCATTTCTCTCTAAGAAATCTAAACTCCAGGCTAGGCATGGCAGTTGCATGCCTGTGGTCTCAGCTACTCAGAAGGTAGGCAGAGATAGAAAGATCACAATCCAAGGCCAGCCAAGGCAAAAGCTCAAGATTCTATCTGAAAAAAAAAATAAAAGCAAAAGTTCTGGGGTATGGTTCAAGTGGTAGAGCACCTGACTAGCAAGCACAAGGACTGAATTCAATCTCCAATACAGGACAAGAGAGGGAGGGAAGGAAGAAAGGGAACTAGAGAGGGAGGGAGAGAGAGAGAGAGCTCCATCTTGATGTAGGGAAAGCAGCTCCTAGACATTCCATCACAAACCCCTGTGTGTGAAGCTGTTCTACCTTGCCTTTCTCGTGTGTCATTGCGTTGGAAACCTCTGATCCAGCGTGTGTGCCCCAAGCACTGGGCACTGTGTGATGGACAGAGCTCTTTGTCCTTGGCTGTGTGAATGACCTTGATGGTGTGAAAGAGGATAGTATTGAATGCAGACTTCAGGAATGAGAACCTACCCAGGAGTGGGAGATAGGGGTGAGGGGAGCATTATCTTGTGAGAGTGCATTTTTTTTTAAGGCAGTGAAAGCCAGAAAAGAATATAACTCCTGTCACTTTGCCTGGCTGCTTCAAGGCCTGCCCCTAGGGGCTTGGCAAGAGCAAACTTTAAATGCTAATTATCCGGGGGGAGGGGAAAAGTCCCTTGGGGTCTTATTCTGTAGCTTCCATCCAGGCTATACTGGAGCCAGCTCTGCAGAGTGAAGGAGGCTCTGGGGCCCTGGCCCCTCCCTGGAGGAACCCCAGCTCTGGGCAAGGCCGTCTTCCAGGAGTGGCTGGGAGGGAAGCCTCCATAATGAAGACCTCTCCTGCCATGTCCACTCTCATTTGAAGCCTTGTCAGAAAGGATTTACTGGCTGTAGCTCTTGTTCTCGCTTGAAGGAATTTTCAATGCCATTGTCCACAAATTTCTGTGTCATTCCTGATGACAATAATTAGGATGAAAGAGAAGCCAAGGATCTGGGAACCTCAGGAGGCTGAGAAGAGTGGATGATGTTTTCAGTGGAACCCAGGGTGGGAAGAGGAAGGTGGGAAGAGAGGCTGTAGACCTGAGACTTTGGGGGAGGAGTGGGCTGGGGGTGGAAGAGTTCTATGACTGGAGATTTTATATAATACGGCAGTGATGAAGGTAGGGAGAAGTGACCCTCGTGTCCTCCTGGGACCAATCAGGGAAAAGTATTTTGAGGGGGGTTGGTTCTCTGTGGCCATGCAGGTTACAGAATGAGGACCAGAACCAGGCAGAGCACACCTCTGAAAATGACTGCAAAGCAAAGCTGCAGATGGCCTCTTGAAACTTTAGAAAATTACTATATATGTTTATTAGAGCATATGCTCTGTATCTTATTTTAGAATATTCAACAAGATTGGAATGAAAGGGTTAGGATTCTGGTGCTAAGTCACAGGGAAGGAGGTGAATTCCTCAGTCCCAGAGAATGTGGCTGTTTGTCAGTCAGCTTCCTGTCACTGTGACAAAATTCCTGAGGCGGGGGGAACAGCTTAAAGGCCAAAAACGTTTATTTGGGCTTATGGTTTGAGAAGTTTCCACAGGGTCCCTTGGCTTTGCTGTTTCCGGGCTGTGGTGGGCAGCGCATCCTGGGGTTAGCGTGGGATTTTACGATTGTAGGTTTGCGTTGGAAGCCTCTGATCCAGCGTGAGTGAGTTTTCATGTGTGGCATGAGGTACCCATCTGGGTTTGTATATGGACAATCACTCTCTCCAGCATTGTTAGTTGAAAGGGGTGCTGTCTTTGTGCTTTTATGGAAAACCAGCTGAGGTGTGAGTGATTTCTGGATCCTTCGTTTATGTCACTGGTCAGTGGGACTGTTTTCCAGCCACGCTGTTTTAGTGACTGTATGTTTATAGTTAGTCTTTAAATTACGTAATGCTGTTTATCCTTTTTCAAAGCTATTTTGACTAGTTACTTTGCTTTTCAGTATAATTTTGTAAATCACCATTTCACTGTGTACAGTATGCCTATCTAGCTGAGATTCTGATTGGATTGCATCTATAGTATAGGTTAAGTCTGTCTCCTGCATTCTTTCCAAACCCCACTAATACATTGCAACTCATCACTTAATTAGGGCTTTGATTTCTTTCTTTAGTGTTCTGTAGTTTTTCAGAATATAGATCTTGTGCATTGTTAAGTTTTATATTTATTTCATGTTTTATTGCTCCTTTAAGTGGTAATGGTTTTTAAATGTCAATTTCCAACTGCTTATTGTCTGTGTTAGGGCATATAATTGATTTTTGAATTTTGATCTTCTACCTAGTGATCCTACTAACTTCTCTTTTTTCAGGGACATTTTATTGTGTTGAGTCTTAGAAGCCAATCATATTGTCTGTAAATGGGGAGCAGCCCCTCACCCCCATTCCCTTTATTTTTCAATCTGTTTGCTTTTTGTTTCTTTTTCTTTGGTGTGGGCTTCCAGAATAGGAATGGTGAGAAAGATACGTGTAGCTTCTCCCCAATGTCAGAGACAGCTCCTCAGCCTCTCCCCTTAAATGAAGTATCATTCATATGTAGCTTATAGATGCCTTTTATCAAGTTTATGAAGTATGGGTTTTTTTTCATTTTTTATTGTTTATTATTATCATCATTATATTTTGTGGCCAGTACTCGGGCTTTGTACTTGCTAGACAAGCACTCTACCACTTGAGCCATATCGCCAGTCTTGTGAAGTTCTTTTAAATTCCTACTTCTTGATGTTTTTATTTTTATTTAATTATGATTGGATATTAAAATTTATGAAATCCATTTTTCGGAACCTATCAGATAATTGAGTTCATTTTTTCTTTATTGTGTTGTTACAGTGCTTTACATGATTGATATTCAAATATTGGCCCAGCCTTGCATTCATAAGATAAGACCTGCTTGATCAGAATAATGATTTTTACATACTGCTGACTCTGATTTCCTAATTATTTTGTTGTGTGTGTTTTGAACTTGTATTCATGAGGAAGAGTAGGCTGAATGTTTCTTTTCCTGTTGATAAGGTTCTTTATTTTTTCCTGACTTGGGTTTCAGGGTGATGACTGAGCATGTGTTTAATTATTCTGCAAATGCTCGGTAGGGTTCTCTAGCAAAATACTCGTGCATGTGGGTATGTGCACACTCCTTTCTTTGTGTCTGCAGCGCCCAGGGGCTCTAGGCTGCCACTACCCACACTCAGCCTTTAACGGACATTGAGACTGTGAGCAGTGCTTTCCTCGCCTAGGTGCTTGTTGGCCATTCCCTCCCTCTCCCTCTCCCTTTCTGTCTCCCTCTCCTCTCTCCCCTCTCCTTTCTATATCCTAGGCACAGGTCTACTCCGTGGCCATGGTTAATCCACAGGGATGTCATGGGTGCTAAAAGGGAGGTTGTACAGTGTTCCTGAGAACCTGGGAAGGACTGGGGGAGGCCAGGGCCGTGCTCACCAGCGGATGGAAAGGAAGTGTGTGTTAACAGAGCAGGTGGCAGGGGCATCCTGATTCCTAAGTTTGCCTGTCTCTGCCAGCGGAAGCCAACCATGGAAAGTGCAGTGGTTCAAAGGGGACAGTGATCTGCTCCCCTGGAGCCAAAGTCTCCTTTGAGCTTTGTGCCTCACCTTTGAAACAAGCCTCTGAAGAGCCAAGACAGTGCTACAAAGGCCCACAGCCCAACTCAGGGGCCGGGCCCTCTTTGCACTCCTCTAGGGTTGTTCTTGAAAGGCTAGCCTGTGACACCACTACCTTTTCCAGAAATTTCTCAATGCTTCAATTGTCCATCATGTACATGGACCAGCCACTGGGCTGGTATGCTTGTCCATTCCCAGGGGACCCACCCAGTGCCTCAGACCCTCTTTTCCAAACCCCATCCATCCCTGCTCAGCACCTCCCACCCCTGCCAGGGCGTGTCCTCTAGGAGCTGGGAACAGAACCCCTAGAACAAATGTCTCTTGAGAGCAAGTGTGTCATTCATATGTATGAGCAGAGTTTTAGAATTCAAAGCCCAACTTCCGGAAGTTCCTCATCAGGTCTGGCCACTCATCCCTAGACACCAAATAAAGAGACATGGTGAAGGGCAGAGAAAGGATCCATGGCAGCCATGGGAAGACAGCACCTCAGGACATCTTCAACATTTTCAGGGTACAAGCAGACAAAAACCTGGGGGCAAGAAGAGAGAGGTATGGGTAAGCAGTTCCAGTCACAGGCATATTCCAGTGGCTGGGGGCCAGATAGACCATGGTCTCAGGATCGGCCAGGTAGGTCCTTGGCACCATCAGTCACTGACCCCTAGCAGGGGCTCCCATCTCCTGTCCATTCCTTTCTGGCTTCTAAGATACCTACAAAGTGACTGGCTGCAAACTCAGGGCAGAGAACATAGATACAAAATGGAGCTGGAATGTCTGGCTTTTGTCCTGCTTTTAGTTAATTCATAGCTGGGCACCAGTGGTTCATGCCTGTAATTCTCACTACTCGGCCACCCTGGGCTGGAAAGCCTTCAAGACACTTACCTCCAGTTAACCACAAAAAGCCAAAAGTGGAGTTGCAGCTCAAATGTTTTAAGTGCCGGCCTTGAGCACAAAAGCTAAAGGATAGTCCTAAGTGCAAGGCCCAGCACTGGCATGCACACACACACACACACACACACACACGAGTTAATTTGTGGGCCCAAGTAAGGAGTCAGTGCCCAACAGCCAAAGCAAGTTTTAGGTACCTGCTACTTATATAGGAAGGGAGGAAGTTTGGTTTGGTTTTTATGTAAGGAATAATTCAAGACCTGGTAAAATGCTTGCCTAGCATGTTCCTAAGGCTTAGATTCAATCCCTAGCACTGGGGAAAGAGAAAGAAAGAAAGAAAGAAAGAAAGAGAGAAAGAAAGAAAGAGAAAGAAAGAGAAAGAGGGAGAGGGAGAGGGAGGGAGAGGGAGGGAGGGAGGGAGAGAGGGAGGGAGGGAGGGAGGGAGGGAGGGAGGGAGGGAGGGAGGGAGGGAGGGGGGAGGGAGGGAGGGAAAAGAGAAAGAAAGAAAGAAAGAAAGAAAGAAAGAAAGAAAGAAAGAAAGAAAGAAAGAAAGAAAGAAAGAAAGAAAGAAAGAAAGAGAAAGAAGAAAGGGGAGGGAGGGAGGGAGGGAAAGAAGGATTTAGATCATGGAAGTATAGGTGACAATGTGCCTTGCTCTCCGTATTAGGATTGGAAAAACAACTGGAGAGAGAGAAATGGAGCTGTGGCTCAAGTGGTAGATCATCAGCCTTGAATTCAAGCCCTAGACAGCACCAAAATCAAAACACGTAGAGATTCTGCTTGTGGATCCCTGGGATAGCCTCATTGGGGATGGGAACATGGGTCCAGGCCAGTTTTCTGCTCTGCATTCAAGAACTAACTCTTTTCACAGCAGAAAATGAGAAATCGCCCGATTCTCTTGCTTTGTAATGCCGCTATTAGCTTCCAAAACATCCATCACCCTTCCGTCTTTGGTGCTGTAATTGCCTGTGAATCCTGAGTGGCAGCTAAGGGTTTCTTTCTCGTCTCTCCTCCCCACTGGGCCTCCTGCCATTTGTTTTACTGTCTTCAATGACCGCCCTGGAACAGTGCCCACCGCGCCCCCACAGCACGTGCAGGCCGAGGCTATGAACTCCACCACCGTGCAGTTCCTGTGGAACCCTCCCCCGCAGCAGTTCATCAACGGCATCAACCAGGGATACAAGGTACCTGGGCTGGGGCTCGAGCCTCCTCAGTGGTTCTCGTGGGCTGCCGTGGCTTGTCATGTGGCAGGGAGCCACCTTTCCCCTCCCCTTTTCATCTCATCAAGAAGCCAGGGCAGCAGATCATCAATGCAGATAGGCTTGACTTTGTGAGGTCACTGTTTATCATCCAGTCCTTGGTTAAGAAGCTCAAAATGATCAGTCTTCAGGAGAATAGCTCAGACACAAAAGACTAGCTTCTCATGAGAATGGTCTGAAACCCCCAGGGGACTCTATCTGGGTTGATTGAACACAGCATGTGTCCAAACAACTTCTTCTTGGAAGGGTGACCCCCCCTAGTAGAGCAACCCCCAACCAAGGGCAAGGATGCTCATGAGGTTATGATGAGGGAGGCTCCTGCCTTCTCTCCTCCCTGTCTGGAGAGGTCTGCTGTAACACCGGGGCCAGCTTGTTCTGAGGACCTGCTCCAGCTCCATTAGAGGCCTTGATACATGGGCTTGCTTGTAATTTCCAATATGTGATTTCTCTCTCTCTCTCTCTTTTTTTAAATCAACTTCTGGCCAGAGTTGGGAGTCTCTGCCATCAATGTACAAGACATGTCCACCTGTCTCTCATAATGGAGGGCTCAGGGAAGCCTTCACAAAGAGGAACCCCAAATCCTTGCATCCTTTTGTTTTCAAAGATAGCCTTTCACAGACATATGGCTCTCCCCACCCCCCAATTTGGATTCAACCTAGAAAAAAAAAATGTGTTTGTATGCTGGGAGGGCAGATATAGCTAGAAATTTGCCCTGCCTCTGCTCTTTCCCCACTGAGAGATACCTAAAATCAGAAACTTTTCTTGAAGAATAAAAAGTCATATTGATCGAGCCAGATGGTCCACCCCCTTGAGTCTCCTGCCAGGTCTGATTGGTGAGACCACTGCTTTTATTTGCTGGCTTGATTGTCACGCTGATGGGCACAGGTGTGCTGTGTATCTCCCAGTCTGCTGACTAATTAGTCCTGGAGATGTAGGGATGTCCACAGAATTAAAACTCTAGAGTACATAATGTTGCCAGTTCATGCAAGCAACTTTTCCTGGAGAGAGAGAGGGAGAGAGAGAGAGAGAGAGAGAGAGAGAGAGAGAGAGAGAGAGAGAGAGAGAGAGAGAGAGAGCTCTTTCTTTAAAATTGCTGACAATCTCCTAAAATTCCTTTTCAGGAAACAAGGGTGGTATAAGTTATAAGTGGTGGAGATGATTGTTACTGGAGCTATTTTGAGTCACAGTAGATGTCATATTTGTGTTCCTGTCCTGATACTGATTCAGTCAGATAAGGAGATGATATCATCTTTTATCCCTCACAGTTAAAAAAATACATGAACTGTTAACATCTTTTTTTTAATCTACAAAGTTTTATGCAATCCACAGTTTAAGAGCGCAAGCATCATTCCAGTATGAGCTTAAAGTGGCTATTTTATTTAGATAAAGGTAAATAAAAATATAGGTATATACAGATCTCTGAGATATCTTTTAAACTCGACCTTTTCAAAGTAAGATTCAAAAATGTAGGATTTATGACTTTTTAATAATGACTATTTTCTTTAAAGACACTGCTACAGTAGCAGCAAAAATAAAATTCTAATACAGACTTGAGTGAAGAAATGTAACTTGAAGGATGTTTTCCTCCCCCACCCCACCTGGCCCCTGTTCCCCGCCCCCCAGCTTCTAGCTTGGCCGGCAGATGCCCCTGAGGCCGTCACCGTGGTCACCATCGCGCCAGACTTCCATGGCATCCACCACGGCTATATAACCAACTTGAAGAAGTTCACGGCCTACTTCACGTCTGTGCTGTGTTTCACCACCCCAGGGGACGGACCTCCCAGCACCCCCCAGCTTGTGTGGACCCACGAGGACAGTGAGTATCTCTCTCCGTGAATCTAACCCTGAGGCCTTTCCACACGGGGCAGGGCAACACTGGCTGAAGGGAGCCTCTCAGAGCGCTTGCAATCTGCAGGCTCAGGCAAGTAGGTCCTGAAAGGCGCAGCACTGCCTGGAAGGAGGCCCGTGGAACGCAGAAGGAAGACTCCTTGGCCAGCAGGAGGGCTCTCTGGAGACACAGGAGGGCTGGTTCTTCTCTGTGGCACTCCTTTGGTCTTGCTGAGCTCATTGACTACCCAGATTTGGACTCCATTACTGCCTCTCCCCGCTTGTCTTCCGTCCTGCCAAGCGGCATTGCACTGGCACCCTGGCTCTTCTCAGCCCCCTCACTTTGACTCTGCCTTCTGCCCTTGAGGGTGGTTCACACGGGCCCCTGCTCTGCTCTCAGCCCAGCTGACTGGACAGAGACTCGTTTATTCTGAGAAACATCATGGCCCATGTACTCAAGGAAGCTTGCTACAGTTACTTGAAATTTCACCAAAAGGGAGAAAACATTCAAAAGTCCCAAATGGGGGGAGAAAGAAAAAAAAATACAAAATGACAATGTGATAAACATTTTGGAGCTACTTTTAAAAAAAAAATTTTTTTTTGAATATCAAAAATTTGAGGGAAAGTGGTCTTCAATATGGTGGGGGGGAATCTACAAAACTAAGATCCAAATTTTATCAAAATACCTTTGTATTTGGGATGGCTGTAGTGGCACACACCTGTAATCCATGCTATTTGGGAAGCAGAGATGGTGTCTAAGCTTCCCACACAGCGCTGGCGTGGCCAGAGCCCATCTTGCCTGTCTCTTCAGTGTCTTGCTCTGAGGTGGGAAGGTTTATAGAGATGCTCTTCGCCTCCCTGAGCTCTGCCCCCACCGCCTGCTCTCTCTGGTGAGAATTGTGTTGTGCTTAGATGCTGGACTTCTTTTTTTTCACGTGCTTTCACTTCCTGTCTCGGTTGATGTGGCTGTGTAGGTTTTCCTTCTTACCTTGTTGATATGTTGGATTACATTGATTGATTTTGAAATGTTGAACCAGCTTTGTGTACTTGGAATAAATCCCACTTGGTCACGGTGAATAATTCTTTTTATATGCTGTTGGATTCACTTAGCTGGTATTTTATGGTGAATTTTTGGATCTACAATTCATGGGAGATATTCATCTCTGGTTTTCTTTCCTGGTGGTGTCTTTGGTTTATTGGAGCAATACTCACATGGTAAATTACATTGGGAAGCATTTTTTTTTCCTCCTCTGTTTTCTAGGAGAGATGGTTTTGTTTTCTGTTTTCAATGTTTGGTAGAATTTTCCAATGAAACTCCCGAATCTGGAGATTTCTTTGGGGAGGTGTTCATTTAGTAGTTATAGGACTATTAAGATTGTTTTATCTTGATTGAGTGTTAATAGTGTGTGATTTACGTGGAACTGTTCCTTTGAGTTTGGATTTATGAGTGTAAATTTGTTTCTAAAAATCCCGTGTGTGTGTGTGTAGTGTGTGTGCGCATGTGCGTGTGTAATGTGTGTGTGCACGTGCCAGTCCTGGGGCTTGAACTCAGAGCCTGGGTACTTTTCTCTGAGCTCTTTTACTCAAGGCTAATGCTCTACTGCTTGAGTCACAGCTCTACTTCAGCTTTTTTGATGGTTAATTGGAGATAAGAGTCTCACAGGCTTTCCTGCCCAGGCTGGCTTCAAATTGAGATCCTCAGATCTCAGCCCCCTGAATAGCTAGTATTACAGGCTTGAGCCACCAGAGCCTGGCTCCTTATTATATTTTTAATGGCTACAGAAGCTGTACAAACATCCTCCATTTTATTCTTGGCATTAGTGGCCTGTGCCTTTCTTCTTTTGGACCTTGTCATTCCTCTAAGAGAGCATTTATTTTCTCTGTTTTTTCCTTTTCAATGTCATCAGTTTCTGGTCTTTATAATTACCCTCCCTCTGCATGTTTTGGATTTATTTTTCTCTTGTTTTCCACATTTCTTGACATAGATCTTTGGATTATTTATCTGAGAACTGCACTTATTCCTAATGTAAGTATTTGATGCTACACATTTCACTCTCTCTGCTGCCTTGGCTGCTCCACGAGTTTCTGCATTCTGGACCATTGCTTCCATTCAGTTGTATGTATTTATGAATTCTTTAGAAGTGCACTAGCTCATTTCCCTGTGTGAAGATAGTTTTTGTCTTTCTGCTATTGATCTCCATGATGGCCAAAGAATACACCTTGTCTCATTTCTGCCCCTTTGAATTTGTTCAGTCTTGACAGTCCCCCGATGTGTTTCCTCTTGATGAATGTTCAGTGAGTTCATTAAAAATATGTTTATTTTACGGTATCTGCTTTTCAGTCATCAATTTTCTGTATGCCCCATCAGATAAAATTGGAAGTCATGCCGCCTTTGTAGAATTTTCTCACTGACCACAGTGTTTTTCATAGGCAGGCAGCCTACTCATTCTATTTAGAAGGAAGGACACAGAACCCTCATAAAAGCAGAATTTGCAGCTCGCCCCACCTGTCAGAAGGCCTCTTTCTCCCAAAGCCCCAGGGAAACGCAGGCGCGGGGGAGGGGCCAGTAACAGGTTATAAATCGAAGCCTAGCCATTGCCAGGGCTGGAGGACACAGCCGCACGGGCTGCAATCCAGGAAGCAGAAACACGGGGAATATAAAAGCAGCAGAAAGCTTTCTTTGCTACTCCATCGATCGAAAGAGAACAAGTCAGTTCAAAAACCTGTCAGAATGTCTTTCTCGGAGCTCACGGTTGGGGGAGGACGAGCTGGCCCTGACAGCGGCCTATTTTACTGTCTTCCACGCGAGAAAAGTGGCGTTTGTCAGAAGGTTTGAGCTCATCCATAAAGACTTTTGCAGGCTTCACCCAAGCGAGTGTACTTTCCGAGGCTGTTAACGCTTTATTTTATTATTTTTTTTTAAATCAAAAGTTGGTGTTAGAAGGCTTTGTCCAAGTATGAATTGGGAACTGGGTATAGAATTCTCTTGAAAATCTGCCAGCGGTGCAAACAAGGCCGGTGAGGGCCCAAAGGGAAGGGGGCCTGGTGGAGTCCAGCGACGCACTGACCACACCGCAGAGATGGCAGCTCACAGGCTCCTGTGGCTCACTCAGCATCCTCTCTCCCCCCCAGGGGCCTTCTTTGTCCCTTTTGACTCCAGTGCTGCCTTTGAACTGCAGGTTCTGTCTCGCTGGCTCTGTTTAGGATGCTGTTTCTTACGCCTCTCCTGGAAGGGTTTGGGGAGGGGACAGCATGGGCATTCCCAAAGAGGTGGCTGGCTCCGTAGGATGACAGGAAAGCAGAGGAGTCTGAGCATGGACCCAGCACTGCCTGCCAGGTGGCGCCTCCCAGGCCCTCCCCATTGCTTCCTTTTCCACCTGTTCCCTCAGACCCCACGGCTGCTGCCACTGTGAAGGGACCTGGGCAGCCTGGGTCGTGTATCTCACCAGTCACCTTTTTGTCACAGATTTCCTTCCCAGTCAGCCTCTTCCCCTCTGACACCCTCTTCCCCTCCCCCCATTGGCCTTAATAAACATCTGGAGCCGATGGAGGGGTAAAGAAAGGGTAGACAGATAAGGAGATGGCATCCATTGACCGTCCTGGGTGCCCTGGGGGTGGAAGGCACCAAGATAACATTCTCTCCTCTTCCCAAAGGCGCTAGGAAACAGAGATTACTAACTTCTCTGGCAAAAGCAGGGGAGAGGTTCCCCTCCCCTTGGGGTGAGGGGTACAGTGACCCAGCCAGCTGAGGCTCGCCCAAAAGAGCTATGAAAGCAGGACCCCACAAGCTTACATCAGGCTGCCAGCTTCCAGGCCTTCTTCTTGCTCTTACCTGGAAAATTCTGTCTTCTTCCTCTTCCTCTTTCTCTTCCTCCTCCTCTTCTTTTTCCTCATTCTCCTTGCTTGGGAAGCAAGTGGAAAATACCTCAATATATATCATGAATGATCATCAGCTGATGCTGGTGGCTCATGCCTGTAATCCCAGCTCCTCAGAAGGCTGAGATCTGAGAACCATGGTTTCAAGCCTGGCTGAACAGGAAAGTCAGTGAGGCTCTTGTCTCCAGTTAACCACCAAAAAGCCAGAAATGGAGTTGTGGCTCAAGTGGTAGAGTACCAGCTTTGGGCGGAAAAGAGCTACTAGTACTAGTACTAGCACAAAATCATCATCATCATCATCATCATCATACTTAGCATTTTCTCCATACTGGGGGAAGAATGCTAACATAGTTATGTTTTTCATTATTCAGTTTTATCCCCACAGTTCCCTTGCAGAGATTCTTTTACGTTCCCCATTTCACAGATGAGCACACTAAGGCTAGTAGAATTGCACAGTTCTTCCACAGCCGGATCTCACAGCCAGCTCTGCTGCACCTTCCCTGTTGGCAGGACGGCTGGAGGAGGAATCCACTGGGGAGAGAAGGCTGGGGCTGCACCCCCTCTGGGACGAGGTGGGGTTGGAGCCATGGGCTGGCCCTGTCTTGGCTTCTACAGCCCTGTAAACCCCACGCAAACCAGAACCATAGCTGCAAACACCTGGCCAGAGACACACGACACACCACCACGTGATTGCTTTTCAGGATCCGGGCAGTCTGTGTTTGTTCTGCTAGATTTGGATAAAGAAGAAAGAAAACGGACTGTGGTTAAATCTCTTGTGGCCACTCACTTCAGTTCTCTGTGTGGCCAGGAGGAAGCTTGGAAAAATAATATATGGAATGATTGCCAAAACGTCTTTAGCACCAAGTCCCTTGTCCCTCCTCTATTCTTCCAGATGTTTCCTACAGCTTTCTGCCAGTCCTGGCTCACCACTTCCTTTCCATAGGTAGAACTGATCAAAGAGATCTGGGCTCTTGGAATGACTGTTGTCCTGTTCTTAATTGGTAGAACCCGGAGCTGTGGGACACCTGAGCTTCACAGAAATTCTGGACACCTCTCTCAAAGTCAGCTGGCAGGAGCCCCTGGAGAGAAACGGCATCATCACAGGTGAGTACCCTGCTTGTGGGAAAGAGACCCCTAAGGGCACCCCAACACAAAGGGGTATCTGCCGCCTCACGGCACACTGCTGATGCCGGCCCTCGCAGCCCCTCAGGGGGCAGTGACTGAGGTGTCTTCCTAGTGTGGGCCAGCCCCAACCCACAAATCTCCCTGCCCCAGGCAGCAGTAGCCTCAGAGCTGGGGGTTTTCCTCATCATGAGCCTTCCTGGGTCAGCCTGCAGGTGGCACCCACGGGCCTAGGACTTCTAGCCATGCACTGTGACCATGTGCTCCCCTGTGTGCTCCCCCCACCCAGAAGCACCTCCTCCTCCTCCCAGCCATAGCTCTCAGTGGGGGTTCCACAAAGCCTTGGACCAATGAAGTACCTGAGCTCAGCTTACTAAGTCCCCATGGCCATGGGGTTTATGTGCTAACAACCCAAGAGCCCTTTGAAAATAACACAGTGAAGGACAAGGATCTCCTGCCTTAGCCTCCGGAGGGCTAAGATTACAGGCATGCACCGCCTCGCCTGGCTTAATTCCTTTTTTTTTTTTTTTTTTCTTCAAACCAGTACTAGGTTTGAACTTAGCTTCTACCTTGAAAAGCACTTGACCATTTACTACTTGAGCTATGTGTCCAGCCCTTTTGCTTTTAGGTTCTTTGTTGTTTGTGGTAATGTGGTTTTGTGGTACTAGGGTTTGCGCTCCTGGCTTGGCTTGCTTTGGTACTGGAATCATGCCTCCAACACTTGCTTTTTGCTGTTGCTTCTTTCCTGTTTGTTTGTTTGTTTGTTTGTTTGTTTGTTTGTTTGTTTTGAGTCCACAGACTTTTCTGCTGGTTTTGAACCCTAATCCTCCAGACCTTAGTCTACTGGCTAGGATTACAGGAGTAAGCTGCCTTGCTTTTTAGCTTGTTTTGGAGAAAAGCTCTTGCGTTCTTTGTTCAGGAACAGCAGTCCTCCTATCTCTACCTTTTAACTAAGATTTCAGGTGTGCACAACTGCACTCCTCTTTAACCCTACCTTTTAAGTGGACTCAACCTTCCTACAGAGCCCTGCCTTCAGGAAGCTCATGTTTTGAAACCCTTGGAACCCTGACCTCCCTGTGGGAACTGGATGTCACTGCCAGCCATATCGTAAATAAGAAGGGCTCCCCAGTGCCTGGCATAAAAGGACTATACCAAAGTGGGCACAGAGCAGGACACGGTGGCCAACAGTGACCTAGTTCAGTCTACAATTGCTTTTTGACACCCAGACATGGAGCTGAGTGGGGAGGGGGTTGATCAGCATAGCAGCAGGGGCTGTGGGGAAGGAAAGTCTTCCCAGCTCAGACCCTCGGGGACCAATTCCAGAAGCTGAATTAGAGCCACACTTAGCATTGATTTCAGAGTGAAAAAGGCAGGCAATTCCCATCTGCCCAGAGGGCTTTTCAAGATGTTCTGCTATGTTCTAGAGCCCTAGCCTAGACTCCTTGGTAGAGGGCCTGAGCAGAAGGCTGCAGTCCTCTGTCTCAGACAACCCCCACCACCACCACACCCCGCCCCTTCTGAACACCCATACGCCATCCTTGTTTCAAGGCTTGAGGAGAAATTACGGGCATGTCAGCAGAGATGAAACAGCATTGCGCTGCTAAGCTGTGTTGCCAATACTTCCAATTTATGATCATCTGTTCCCGCCAGCTAATGGGGCCTAATGAACTCATTTTCGTATTTTATTTAAACAAACACCTATAGTTACAAGCAGCCGTCGATTATTTATTGTGAGACTTGACCTTCGGAGCTGCGGCTCTGCAAGTCAGATTGATTCTGCTGTCCTGGACTAGAGGTGACTGTGCTGCCGTGGCCAGCAGCCAAGGCCCAGTCTGAGCCCCTCTTCTCCAGGGGATGGGGCATGGCCTGCGCCTCCTTCCCCTCCTGTCCATACTGGAAAACATACCTGTGTCCCAGAGTCTGGGTGCATGTCCCCAGGAGCTCTGCCGAGAAGGGCTAGGGCGGGAGATTGGACATCACCCAGCCATCTCCTCAGGAGTAAGTACTAGTGCTGCATCCCCACTCCAGAGGCTTTGCCCAACTGTGGCACCCCAAACACATGAATCACCCGTGGAAGATGCTGCCATTCCCACGGGAAGTCCACTCTGTGGAAGTGGGCTTGTTTTGTTATTCTTTAGTGCCAGTACTGGGACTTGAACTTAAGGCCTCATGCTCTCCGTTAGCTTTTTCTACTCAAGGCTGGTGCTCTACCACTTGAGTCACACCTCCCCTTCCAGCTTTTTGCAGGTTCATTGGAGATGAGGCTCTCCTATTTGTCTTCCCTGGGCTGGCTTTGAACTCAGCTCTCAGCCTCCTGAGCCATGGCACCCTACGCGCTGATGTGTATTAGCCAGCTCAGCAAAGGAAAAGCTGTGCTTGCTGCCACCCCACAATGCTGCTGGAGGCTCTGCCATCTCCAGTGTGCCCACACGTGCCACTGCAGGTAGCTGAGAGCCTGGCCCTGCGCCCTCACCTCATGCTCAGGGGGCCATGTTGGAAAGGATGCTTCATAATCCCAGGCCCCCACTACAGTGAGCGCCCCCACCCTGAGCCTGGTTTAATTTGGGGTGGGAATAGATTGGGGAGCTTGGAGCAGAGGCAGCCTGGTCCCCTCCGGAGTAAATTGCCCATTGTGCTCTCTTGTAAATCCCAGCCTCCTGCACTCTCCCCAGGTAAACTCTGATTTATGAGGGGCAGGATGCGGACGGACAGCTTGTGATTGGATGCACTGCTCCCTTGTAGAGAATTTACTTCAGATCAACAGAAAATTATTCCTGAAGCTCCCGTGGTCGTTAGTCTCAGTTAGGCAGCCGTTCTGAGCAGGTAGGACTGCGGGCTGGAGGCCCAGGGCGGCCTCTCCTCCCGTCCCCTCTCCTCTCACACGCTGAGATCTGATGAAAACACTGCTGGGCTGAGCTGCCAGCGCCCCACGCGCACATCCGCGTGTCGCAAGAGGGCACCTTCCATCCGAGCGCTGCGTGTCGTGAGGGCACCCTCATCGCACCCACGCCGCTGTGCCCACCTGCGTGCCCTCGAGCATCAAACACGCCCTTCCTCAGCACATGTGGGCCGGCACCCCGGCTCTGCACGTGGTGGTCTCATGACCTTTGGAGCAGGTCACGCCATGTAGTTGTCCGTTTGGTTTGTGTTGGGATGTGTAAACAACTCAAGCGTGCTGTAGTGCCAATATGGATTCCAATGCATGCCAGCAGTGGAGACCCCGCTGGAACGGCTGCCTGGGGGCTCCGGGCCGACGCGATGAAAGAGGCTGTGTGGAGTATGTGTTGATGAGGAACAGCTTCTAAACAAACAGAATGTCCTGGCAGGTACGGTGGGGACATTAACCACAGCTCAGAGCAGACCTAGCGAGCCGCCCCAGGCAAGGTCACAACGAAGGCCCCTGTGTGGGAGGACATCCTAGCATTGAGAAGGAGCCTGAGTTCTGGAGTGGCTTGTGTAGTTCTAGAAAGTTTTACAGAACCACACCCCAATGTCAAAGGAATACAGTTGTGGAGATTGCTTACCTACCCATGCCAGGTGGCTGAAACACTCCCGGCTATGTCACAAACACTCCATGGTCCTTGCTGTAAGTTTCATTGCCCTGAAAGATTTTTGTTTAATGATTGTACCATTATTGTGCCATTATTTTCAGTTAGGTGGAAGGGGGAGAGCTCCTGTGGAGCATCATGGTGGTAGCCCCCCACTCATGGGGGAAGAGTGGGTAGAGGAAGAAGGGGCGGGTCCAAGCCCTCGTGGTTGGGAAGGAAGAGGAAGAGGGCATGGCCAGGGGACAGCATGGCGGGGGGGGGGGGGGGGGAGGGTGTAGGACAGTGGCATGTGGCAGACCCTTGGGTAGGAAATGGGAACCAGGAACAGGGCTGGAGAGGCAGCAGGGAGCCTGTACAGGGGAAGGAGGGGTCTGCATCACTGAGATAAAGACCCTGCAGAGCGGTACCCACTTACTCTGCAGCCACGGACTTCCAGGGGCCCTGGTGGCCTGAAGCCCTGTGGCCAGGCAATCTCTGGGGCCTTTCCTCCCTCCTGGTCCTGCACCTCCTCAGCCCGTGAGTCTCCTGGCCAGGGCCTGGATGCGGCCTTGCTGGGTGACAGCCAGAAGCAGAGCACAGGGAGCGGTTCTGACATTCATATTATTTTTCCACAGTATTAAAGTCCCAGGGTGCCGTCCTCCAAATTCCTGTTCACCTGCAATACAGCTTTCTAACTTTATTTATTACTTTCATCAGAATGAGAAAGCAGCAAAGATGTGTCCTACTGGCTCAGTAGCCCCAAGTTTATTGACTGAAAAGAGGGGTGAGCAAGTGTTTCAGCAGTTTTCCTTCGCCTGTGGACCTGAGGGCTCTTTCCATCACTATCTCTCTCTTTAAAAGACACTTTAAGCTTTTTCTAATCACATAAACTCTTCTCCAAGGGGGTTAATTCAGGTACCAGTTGGATCTTGTTTTCCTCTAAGCCCCAAATCATGGTGGAATCTGAGGCTGAATAAATTGTGATCATGAGCCCCCCATTGGACTGAGGAGAGAATTGGGAGAAATTAAATTTTGCAAGGAAACAGGATATTCCAAAAGTGGGGCGGGGGAGAGCAGAGCTAGAAGCAAAACTCATGCACTCAGGTAAAAAGAAAGTTTTCCAGGCAAAGCACTTTGCACACTGGAAGAGTGGCCCGTCAATCATCTCATAAAGGAAAAAGTGAAAGTGTTTCTACTTTTAGTTGCAACAAATTAGTCACCCCAGAGCAAGCCACTGGATTCAGGGGCCTGGATAATGAAAATAGCAGCTTATAAAAATGGAAATGCTGGTAGAATGCAACTTAATTTGACAAGAGAAAGCCAAACAGAGCACAGAGGGCTGGTGGTCCCGTTAATCACTCAGTCAGTACAAGTAGCCTCTGAAGTCACCAAAATAGCAGCCCTGTCTCTTTCCTACAGAGCTTCCTGTGGAGTCAAGGCAGGTCACCAGTGTTAACAGGTGATGCAGGCAGGGTGCCTGTGGCTCCAGTAATTCTGCTACTCAGGAGGCTGAGATCTGAAGATCACAGTACAAATCAAGGAAGTCCGTGAGACTCTTACCTCCAACTAACTACCAGAATCTGGAAATGGGCTGTGACTCAAGTGGTAGAGCACTAGCCTTGCATGAAAAAGCACACAGTATCCAGGCCCTGAGTTCAAGTCTCAGGATTGGTACAAAAACAAAAGGCAGGCTGGGAGTATGGCCTAGTGGCAAGAGTGCTTGACTCATATACATGAAGCCCTGGGTTCTATTCCCCAGCACCACCTATATAGAAAATGGCCAGAAGTGGCGCTGTGGCTCAAGTGGCAGAGTGCTAGCCTTGAGCAAAAAGAAGCCAGGGACAGTGCTCAGGCTCTGAGTACAAGGCCCAGGACTGGCAAAAAAGAAAAAAAAAAAAAAGGCAATGTGAAGGTTTCTGTGGGCACTCTAGCTCCATTCTGCAGGGCTAACCTCTGCACCCCTTCCCACCATCCCAAACCTGCTGAGATGACGGGCTCCAGGTTCTGGGCCTGGAGGAGGTCCTGACTCCACTTTCTCCTTCAGGCTATCAGATTTCCTGGGAAGTGTACGGGAAGAACGACTCTCGGCTCACACACACCCTCAACAGCACAACCCACGAGTACAAGATCAAAGGACTGTCATCCCTAACCACCTACACCATCGACGTGGCTGCCGTGACGGCCGCAGGGGCTGGCCTGGCCACGTCATCCACCATCTCTTCTGGGGTGCCCCCAGGTCAGTACACGCAGCAAAACGCTGTGATGTCACTTTAATGTTCTAATTGGGTGTTTTTCCTCCCTAGAGCCCCCTGGCACTTGGGTTGGTGGCCTCTCCTGTAGAAGCCACTGAGTGCCTAGAACAAAGCAGGGGCGACATGCTGGCCTGGACACACGAGGGGAGGAGCGGGACGGAGCTGGCCAGCTCTCCAGAAGCATGTGCCTTCCCCAAAGG
The DNA here is from genome assembly GCF_023159225.1 of Perognathus longimembris pacificus. Classification (NCBI taxonomy): domain Eukaryota; kingdom Metazoa; phylum Chordata; class Mammalia; order Rodentia; family Heteromyidae; genus Perognathus; species Perognathus longimembris. The sequence goes on along the minus strand of NC_063161.1, from coordinate 76,805,443 downwards.
AGGGCGTTCATGGGGGAAATGTGCTGGAAGGGGCGGAGAGGGCCTCCAAGGGCCCACAGCCAGAGGGAAGGAGGGTGTCAGGCAGACAAACAGACAGAGAAGAGGTGTGGGTGCGGGGGGAGAAGAAGAGATGCCATGTGATGATGCCATGGTAGAAAAGGGCTTGGTAAGGAAGGGGAGGAGAAGAAGGCTGAAGCCACAGCCAAGAGGACAGAACCTGAGCTGGGTGTGATGGGCTGAGCTCAGCAAGTTCCACCCCCTGACAGGAAGAGTGTTAAGGAGGCTGGGGAGAGAATTGGGGAGCAGGTGACTCCCTGCCCTTCCCCGCCCCACTCGCTGGAGTGCTGGGTGAAGCCTGGGCACCTCCCCGCCAGCAGGGGGCGCGCTGAGCAAGCCTTTCTAGCCACCCACAGACAGCAGCCATTGTTCCCCCCCCCCCCCCCCCGCAAGACAGTGTCCAGACATGCTGTGCACACTCAAGTTACTGAGCAGCCAGGTCCCAATCCAAGTGTCTGATGGTTGGCACTGGGACAAGGCTCCTGAGAGTACCTAGGCCAAGTTCTCAGGATGCTGGTGCTGGCCCAGGACTAAAACTTAGAGAACCACTGCACTCCGGCAACTCAGCATTGATTTAATAAGTCTTTGTCTTACAGAAAGATTCTGATTTCTTCATTACCTTTTGTAGGCGCTAGCTCCCCTAACACACATTTAAAGTTCTCAAAGCCACTTCACAAAGCGTGTGTTTGACACATCATTAGTACTTTGAGGAGAGAGGTGATGGTGGTGGCATCGTGTTTACTTTGTTAAAAATGACTGCGTGAGTCCTTGCTTGCTGATAGCCTGCCCTTCAACGCAGCAGCAAATTTTGTCTTGCTAAGAAAGGAAAAAAAACACACCAAAAAACTGGACATGGAGCCTCCTACCTGTTTTCCCAACAACTTGGAAGGCAGAGACAGAAGGATCATAAGTTCTAGGCCAGCCCAGACTACATAATAATGCCCAGTCTCAAACACTGAACAGAAAAGCTGCGCACACCCAGGAGAGTGAACAATGGAAGCAGGGGCCATTCCTGGGTTTTCTTGGGGTGTCTTGGAAACCACCCCAGGTAGGAAGATGCACCCACTGACCTTGGGAGGGTGCTGTGGAGTTACTGTGGTCCACGCAACACCAGGAATGAGCTGAGCTGAGGCTCCGTGGTGGAGCTGCAGACTGCATCAACAGTGGAGATGTCCTGGAGCTGGGAGCCATCCACAGACATCCTGAGCCTTCCATCTCAGCTGGAGGCCACATCCTGTGATGAGATCCCTTCTGGGAGGCCCCACTGCTTTCTGTGCTTGAGGTTTACAGCCATTAGAGACTGAAGAGCCATTGTAAGAATCCAGAGAGCCCAGGAATATAAAGAAAAGAGTCACTTGTCCTTTGATTTAAACATTTCCCGCTTCAAATTCATTAAATGATACGTGAAAGGACCCTTGAGCTCCTGGAGACCCTGCGTGTGCCAATCCCGAGTCCATCACCGGAGTGGACTCATTGTACCACGAGGGGAGGTCCCAACAATGTGAGTCAGGAAGCCGCATGCTTGCCTGGTGCTGGCGGCAGGCTGGCTCACACGCAATGCATTTTTTTTCCTTTCCTTCATTTTACCCTATTATCATTCTCTCGCCTGATTCACATTACACAGTAACACAAAGATTCATTGGTGACACGCCATGTCACACTTTCACATGGCACAGGCTCTTGGGGAGCAAACCACACAGATAGGCTTCCCCCCATGAGTTGACCTGGGCTGTAGGAAATCACAGATAGGGCCACCTTCTACCTCATTTTGTTACCAGAGCAACTGAAGACAGGCAGAGTAGAGAGAGTTTTGCCCTGTCACCTGCATCTAGTTGTCATGGAAACCAGGCCCAAGACACCTAAGGCTCAAGACCTAAACACCTGCTGTGTCATGCTGCCTTGAAGCAGTCACAGGTTTGTACCTGCCTCTACCCAGCCCCCCAACACCTTCCAGTGCATCACAGAGAGCCGGCATCACATTCATGCCACTTGAGATGGCCTGGAGCCTGGTGGATGACCCCTGTTAAAGTCTAAGTTGGGGGCTAGGAATACGGCCTACAGGTAAAGTGCTCACCTTGTATACAGGAAGCCCTGGTTCGATTCCTCAGCACCACATATATAGAAAAAGCCAGAAGTGGTGCCGTGGCTCAAGTGGTAGAGTGCTTGCCCCAGAACTGGCCAAAAAAAAAAAAAAAAGCAAAGTAAAAGTTGCACTGTGAACAGAGTAGAATGGCACATAGATGGGAGGATTGTGTTTCAGGGCTAACCAAGCAAAAAGTTAGCAAAAGCACTTATCTGTAAGCCCTCTTACCATAAGTAAAAGAATCTCAGTTCCAGGCTCACCCTGTGGAAATAAAACACAAGGCTGGAAAGAAAAAAGACTAAAAAAAACAACAAAAAAAGGGGGGGTTGGAGGTAGCTGTGGTCATGGCACAAGTGGTAGAGCACCTGGTTAGCAAGTACGAAGCTGTGAATCTAAACACCAACACCACCAAAACAAAAACAAAAAACCACTATGAGGTTGTCTTGGGGAAGCCATGCTGCTTCTAACTTCATAGTTTTGAAAGCAAATCTTTTTGTTGTTGTTGTTCATAATAATCATTCTGAAACACTCCCTTTGCTGACACAAAGACGCTTGCCATAGGTTGTGGCAGAGTTCACTTCTGTGCCTTCCTCTCTCCTCTTTCTCTAGACCTTCCTGGTGCCCCATCCAACCTGGTCATTTCCAACATCAGCCCTCGCTCGGCCACGCTTCAGTTCCGACCGGGCTACGACGGGAAGACAGCCATCTCCAGATGGATCGTGGAGGGGCAGGTACATGGCGCTTCCTGGCAGAGCCCTGCCGCTGAGGGGCAGGCAGTCCTGGCAGAGTAACTCCTCCATGGCTGGCAGGACTCAGGACCATGGGGGAGGCAGAGGCAATGAGATAAGAACCAAGGGGACACTGGGAGGCAGCACACAGAGCAATGGAGAGTGGGCACAGCTGCACAGATCCCACAGACCCCAGAGCAGAGCCTGGGTGCTCATCAGATCTGACACCACGCATGGAGCAGGCACGGGAGGGCAGGGCCAGGGGCCTGGCATGGGGTGAGGCCTCAGAGAATCCGTTGGGTGCGGATAAATGCCACACATTTCCTCCAGCTCCAAGTCCCAATAAAGGCAGAAGAAGAAGATAAAGAGCCACATTACAAGCAAGTAGTAAAGTACCAAAGTAGTTATGGTGTGTAGTAAAATCCTGGTGACTTTCATGACTGTACTTGTACTGGGTTGTAAGACGGCTCCCTCCTGGAAATTGGCTGTAATTTAGGGGAGGAATCCTGCACACGTGTTCAGAAGTTCCATTAACCAGGCACTTCTGGGACTCCATACTATTTCTTCAAAGTGTGACCCCTCTGGATGGGACTAATCACAAACGGGCCAGGGATGGTTGGAGTGGAGCTCACCTTATTTACCTTATTTACGGATTTATTGCATGCATTTGTAACAAGCGTGGTAGAAAAAGAAAGTCAAAAGAAATTTTGATTCTGCAGCTCAGGTATATGGAGAAGCATTCAGTCATCACTTGTATTTTTTAAATTATTGCGTGGATATATATGTATATGTGCACACATGCAAGGCAACTGAGGCTTGAACTCAGAGCCTTCTGCCCTTGCTTAGCTTTTTTCCTCAAGGCTGGTGTTCTACCACTTGAACGAAAACTCCACTTCTGGCTTTTTGCTGTTTAATTGGAGATAGGAGTCTCACAGGTTTAACAGAAGTTCCTTCGCAGGCTGGCTTTGAACTGAGATCTTCAGATCTCAATGTACTGAGTAGTCAGGATTACAGACATGAGTCACCAGCACCCAGCCTTAAGAATAGTAAATGAGCATCAAGGGGTAACCAAGGACTTATTTCTGCATTATCATCCCCCCAACACACACACACACACACAGTATTTTTTCCGGTGGCTTCATCCGTGTATGGCCTGAGCCTGAATTAACTATTTCCTTAGGACATTAGAAAATCAGTGTTCTCATACTTTCCGTTTTCCTTCATCTAAGAGCTGCAAGTCTGTAGGGGTAGAATTTTTCCTTATCCCGGATCCTATTTAGGTACCCCCACCCTTTATCCTACAAGGCAGACTAAATACTTAATTCTTTTTTCTTAAATTACAAGTTATCACAGTAAGAAATTGATCTGCTCATTACTTCTACTGCTAATAAGCACATTTCTCGTTCCTTCTCTTTTGTCCTGCTCGCTCTGTTCCTGAGTATTATTGAGGAAACATAGTGTTTTATCTATTCATGTGTTTTTAGTCTATTCGGTGTATACTTTTCTATATTCAGTGTGTTTCAGACACCTGCAGTCATCACCCGTTTTGGCCTCAAATTTATGCGTCTTTTTACGGGGCAGCCCTTTGCAGCCCTTCCCGTCCTCTGCCGTTTTACTTAAGACACTAATCTTCCGGGATACCTTAGCTTTCTGGTGGAGTGAGGTGTACCAGGTCCTCATGCCTGACTGCGCCCAGCTCAACAAGCTCTTCCTTCCTGGACCGTAGTTTCACTTAGTATCAAGTGGTGTTTATTTATCTGTGTGCGTGTGTGTGTGTGCACGTGCGTGCGTGCCGCAGAAGCATGTGCGCCAGTACTGGGGTTTGAACTTCGGACCTTGAGTTCTTCCTTGGCTTTTTCACTCAAAGCTGGAACTGTACCACTTGAGCCACACCTCCACTTCTGGATTTTTTTGCTCATAGACTCTCCTGCCTGGGCTGCCTTCGAACCATGATCCTCAGATCTTCAGCTCTCAGCCTCCTGACTAAATAGGATTAATGAACCATAACCTGGCCCTGAGGGGTTCTCAGAGCTACAAGCTGGGCATTTCGTAGACCTCTGCAGGATGTGGACAAATACCATAAGTCCACATGGATATTCCCAGTTTTAACATAAGATGATCATCCTCAAATTTATATTTTAAGTCTCTTTTCTCCTATACTAAGAATACATTTTTTAGAAATCCTAACCTAATTACTTACTTCTTTTATCTTTTTATTATGAGTTCCAAAATTGTCATTTCAATGGCATGACTAACAGTAAACTGCCAAATGCAATTTCAGTCTTTGTCCTTGGAATACAGAATCAAAATAGTAAGTTTTCAAGTCACATAATGTAATTCTTTCCTTCTGTGGTTGCATCATCAACTTAATACAGAATTAAGTGCATTACTTTTAGGGGTTTGATTTGTTCTGTTGCTTTACTTGCCAGTATTTACTTTTTGAAAACATCATTTTACCTTAAGGTAGGTTAGACTGTGTCAGCAAACACACAAGATATCATAGTGTATGCAGAAGTCATCCCAGCTCCATGCAAGACTTACGAGGGAGGGTCACAATCCAGGCTGGCTTGGGTACAGATGGGAGAACCTCTCTGAAGAAAAATAAATGGTTAGAGCATGGCCTGGGTAGTAAATTTTGCAGCCCCGAGTTCACACCTGTACTGCAAGGAGAAAAAGTTACCTTGTTAGAATGCTACAAATTTATGATCACCAAGTTAAAATTATAAAAATACATTATGTTCAGAGGAGTTTGTGTTCACCTTTGTCTCCTGTTTCCCCTGCTCCCCATGGGTAATCTTGTAGATTACAGTTTTGCTGTGCCTTTTTTTTTTGTTTTTTTTTTTTTTTGTGCCAGTCCTGGGGCTTGGACTCAGGGCCTGAGCACTGTCCCTGGCTTCATTTTGCTCAAGGCTAGCACTCTGCCACTTGAGCCACAGCACCACTTCTGGCCGTTTTCTATATATGTGGTGCTGGGGAATTGAACCCCAGGGTTTCATGTATAGGAGGCAAGCACTCTTGCCACTAGGCCATATTCCCAGCCCTTGCTGTGTCTTTTTTTTTTTTTTTTTTTTTTTTGGCCAGTCCTGGGCCTTGAACTCAGGGCCTGAGCACTGTCCCTGGCTTCTTCCCACTCAAGGCTAGCACTCTGCCACTTGAGCCACAGCGCTGCTTCTGGCCGTTTTCTGTATATGTGGTGCTGGGGAATCGAACCTAGGGCCTCGTGTATCCAAGGCAGGCACTCTTGCCACTAGGCTATATCCCCAGCCCCTGCTGTGTCTTTTTTTAATGATAACATGAATGTGTGTGCATGCACACCTGTATTCCCCTTTCTTACCTGTGACATTTTACACTGCCTCTCCTCTTGTGGCAAAGCATTCTGAGGCTCCCTGGGTCCCTGTAGGGGGAATCTCTCCTTCCTGACTAGGTCTCCACAGATCAGCTCGCGCAGAAAAGCCCATGAGACACCATCTCAACAGAAGCTGAGCATGGTGGTACACATACTTCAGACATGGCAGGAAATTTTTTAAAAATAGGGGGCTGCACCTCATCAGGAAGGGAGACCCTGTGTCAAACATAACCAGTGCAGAAATGGGCTGAAGATGAGGCTCTGTCGCAGATTGCCTGTCCAGGAAGAATGAGGCCCTGAGTTCAAACCCCAGCCAGCACAGCAAACAAGAGGCCATTAGTTCAAACCCCAGTAATTCCTCAAATTAAAAAAAGGAAGTTGAACATCTGCTATAAATAGCAGCAGTTTTGTTTTCTTCTTCTGAAGTTTTATATCCTTTCTTCATCTTTTTTACTTCTTTTTCTTTTAATTTATTTTGCAGTCCTGCATGGAGAACTAGCCCCTGAGTATCATATGAAATCAGAGCAGTGATAGAGACAATCCTTTTTTATTACCAACTTTAAGGAAATTCTTCTGAGGTTATGTCACCCCTTTTGACATTTCCCACATTGATGGAAAGTGTCTTTTTTTATATTACTTGTCCATACTGGGTTTAAGATTCCTTTTTTCTCTCTTTTTCTTTTCCTTTTGTGGGTCATAATGGAGACTGAACTCGGGGACTTACTCTTGCTAAACAAGTGCTTTTTTCTCTTAGTCCCACCTCCACTCCTTTTGCTTTTAGTTTGTTCTCCAGGCAGGGTTTCACAGTTGTGCCAGTCCAGCCTCTGAGGATGACCCCCCTACTTCCACCTCCCACCCAAGTGGCTGGGATTATAGCTGTGCATCCCCACCCCCAGCCCTCATTACTAGTGTTGAAGACACCCTGTGTGACATTTACAAATTGGTGGAAGATGGCTTTTTTCTAACTGGTCTCATCTTGATTTACTTGGAGTTGGTTTGGAGGGTTTGTTTTCTCTTTGTTTGTTTGTTTGTTTTATCATAAATAGGTTTAGCTCTATCCTTGTTTCTGATCTGTGGAGCAGGGATATGGATTTCTGTGAGATAATGACTCTCTTCCCAGCACTCAGAGGCCACCTATGTTGTCCTAATGTCAATGTTGTTTTGGGTCAAGATGTTTATCTGGGTTCCTGGGTGAACTTGGCTTTTTCTTGCAATGGGTGGGGCTTGGTTTCTGAGATCTGTGGCTTATTTTCTCTTCCTAATCATAAAACTGATTACAGTTATACTCCTCCACCCCAGAGGAAGGGTGAGCAGAGCCATGGCCCACCCAACTGAAACCTCATGGGGACCCTGTGAGGTGCAGACTTCTAACCCAGAAACCTCAAATGCTTCTCCAGAGGACCTGGGAAGGGTCAGAGGCACTGCTCTGGCTGTGTGACAGCCCTGGGTGGTAGAATGGACTGAGCACCCACCCTGTCTGCCGTGCAGCCCACCCATGGGGTCCAAGGGGAGCAGCCGTGTCAGCTAGGCTCCCCCAGTCCTGCCCCAGGGGCCTGAAGGGCTTTGTCCTTCTGGTGATGGTGACATGGGCAGCTTGGTGCCTTCTCCCACCACACTGTCCCCAGTCAGACAGGCTGAGGGCCTGGAGCATTGAAGCTCCATGGCCCCCTGCCTACAAGTGAGCCAGTCCTGGTATGTGGCTCTTGGAGCTGCTCTTCCTGGCCTGGAATCATACGTCAAAAGGCTTAGCTGCAGGCCAGGTACCAGGGGCTCAGGCCTGTAATCCTAACTGCTCAGGAGGCTGAGATCTGAGAATCAGGGTTCAAAGCCAGTCCAGGGAGGAAAGTCTTTGAGACTCCATCACCAAAATAAATGGCAAAAAGCATAGCTGGAGGCATGGCTTGAGTGGTAGAGCTTAGCCTAACAAGCATAAGGCCCTGAGTTCAAACCCCAGTACCTACCTCTGAGAGGAAAGAAGGAAGGAAGGAAGGGAGGGAGGAGGGAGGGAGGGAGGGAGGGAGGGAGGGAGGGAGGGAGGGAGGGAGGGAGGGAGGGAGGAAGGGAGGGAGGGAGGGAGGGAGGGAGGAAGGGAGGGAGGGAGGGAGAAAGGAAGGGAGATAGAAGGAAGGAGGGAGAAGGAGAGAGGGAGGAAGGGAAAGAAAAGAGATGTGACCAGCATGTGGTTAGAAGTAGAGGCCCAGGCCAGCACCAGTGGCTCACACCTGTAATCCTTGCCTCAAACACCTCCTCCTGTTTATCAAGAACCGCAGTGTGATGGTCCAAGTAGACCACACCCTGGTTGGATGCCTTCCTTGCATGGGTTATGGCCCCCCACTAAACTCCTTCCATACCTTGCTGTAAAAGGGAAGATGAGCATGCGTGTAAATTTTACATCACAAACTTAGGTTACCAAAGCCACGCTGATCATCAAGCTCTCTCCAAGACAATAGAACTTTAAAATTCCTAAGTCTCAATCAAGCCTTGTTTCATTTTTTTGTGAGACAAGGTCTGTCTGTGGGGCCCAAGCTGGCCACAGACTCAACATACTTCTGCCACCGCCTCTCCAATCCCGGGATTACAAGTATGCACTACCAAAGCCAACTCCTACCTACTCTAGGCCCAGGATTGCGTTCCTGCCTTGTTTTTCACCAAGGTCGCCGTCCTCACTGGCTCATCTCACAGTCACACTTGCGTAGACTTCACCATGGATTTGCCATTTCCTTCCTTCATCATTCCTTCCTACGTCTTCCCTATAGACTCCATTTCCTTTTCCCCAGTACATCCATTAGTTGTTCCCTTGGTGCGCTGTGAATGTTAAGTCCTCCCAGGGTGGTACTCAGAGAGCTGGAAATACCTTCACTTCAGAGCCGTCCTCGGAGGGACAATCTGCAGTCTCATTACAGGAGTGATCTGTTAAAAGCTTGAAGACAGCACTCCATTTTCCTCTCCGGTCTATTACAGACATTCAAGCTCACTTCCTGGCAAGGTTTTCTTTCTCTGTGGCTAATCTAATGTCCTAATCTCTCTTGGCTCTTTGAGTTCTGGATTTTTACTTTATGTCAGGTGTGGATCTTTTTTAAGTCCCCTTGGGAGTTGGTTGAACACTTTGAATCCCAGGCTTGGTATATCTGGGAAACTGTCATGACTGGATTGGCTGTGGTCCCTCCTCTGCTTCCTCCTGTGTGAACACTTACTGGATACAAGAAATTGCCTCTCCCTGTGTACTGCCTGTCTCTTCCCATTTATTCCCTACTTCTCACTTCTTTATATCTTTGTGCTGCTGAGTAATTTCCACTGATCTAACTTCCAGTAAATTAATTCTCTGTTGACCTGTGTTTAATTTGCTTTTCAGACTATTCCTTGTTTCAAATTTCAGTGGCATCTGTTTTTATCCCAGTTGCTTCCTTATAGTTGTTTTTGCTTCCTAAGTAGTGGCTTATTCAGTACTGGTACGTCTTTACCTGTCATATTTAATTTTTTGCTGACTTTTGTCTCTACCCACAATTGTGTGTGTGTGTGTGTGTGTGTGTGTGTGCTTATGTGCATGTGTACACACACACTTCACCTGTACCCACACCAGGGTGCTGTCCCTGAGTTTTTTTGCTCAAGGCTAAAGCTGCTCTACCCAGTGAAGCCACAGCTCCATTCTGGCCTTTTGGTGGTTAATTGGAGATAAGAATGTCAAGGACTTTCCTGCTTGGGCTGGCTTTAAACCTCAGTCCTCAGATCTCAACTTCTGAGTAGCTAGGGTTACAGGCATAAGCCATCTGCACCTGGCTTTGGCCAGACATTTTAAAATCATAAGTTGTGTGTGTTCTTTTTTACACTTTTGCCATCAAAACCAAAGATAAGCAGACCTAGAATATTAAGTTGGGAGTCCCCTTCCAGTTCCCACCCAAACTCAGGCCTGGGAAGAAGAGATGCGGGCCCCACCCTTGTCATAAACGCATTTGCTCTGATCTTCCTTTCCTGGTCCTCAGACTGTGTTGAGAGGCCAGGTCTTCCTCTCAGTCTCCACAGGCAAAGCTGCTCTCGCTCCCTGCACTCCCTCCCAGGAGTGAATATTCCAGAGGTTTTTATCTTCACCAGGGACAGGCCTACTTGCCTGGGTTTTGGAAATGTCAGATGCCTCAGAGCCCGCCTGCACCAGTGAGCTCGCAAAGAAGAGATGGGGATGACCCAGTGTGGCCATCCCGCCTCCTGGGGGGCCATGGAGGAGGAGAGGGGTGGGGAAGGGGGAGGGCCATGGAAGAAGTGGGGTGGATGTGGAGGAGGGCAGAGCTTAGAGGGAAACCTGAGGGGTGACAGGTGTCTGAGGAGACCTGATCTGTAAGGTGTCTCAACCTTTTTGTAAGTCAGAGTGTGTGTCTGCCTGAGTGTCTCTGTCTGTCTGTCTGTCTGTGAGAAGTGACTTGCATGTTCTTGCTCTCAGGACCCTGCATACAGGTCTTGTTTTCCCTGTCTTATATATAACAAAGGAACCTGAGCTCTGGGATAGCCTGAGGCAGCACGGTTAGGAGCCACACTGCAAGGTCCCCAGCCCACTGCCCTCTGCGGAAGCCAGAGCTATTTGTTTCCATGTCCTGGAACTTGTGGGGTGTATTCCCTAAGGGATGAGTCCAGGTCGTCCATGGAATCCATCTCCCTCACCACCAACCCCCCTCCCCCGCAGATGTGCTCCCCCACCCCCATGCCCAAGTCTGCAGAGCACAGAGTGCAGCCCCACCCACACTGGACTCACCACAAGTGCCTTTGCCTGTGAGGAGGCCGTGCATTCATTCACAAAGGCCCATGGCTGGTGGGACCTGCCATGCGCCTCAGAGAGCAGGCGCAGGCCCCACTGAACATGGGGTCGGTTTGCTGAGATTGGGTATTCACTTTCATCTTTGCCACAGCAGATAATGAAACTTTGGGTCTTTTTTTAAAAATATAATGGAAAAACAGACAAAGTTGTTCAACCAAAAGAAAATGAATCTGGACAACATAAACCAAAGAGTGACTTCAGAGGTTGGCAAGGCTGCGTTGGAGAACACAGTGGGAAGGTTAAGCACCCATCAGGGGTTCTGAGGGCCCAAGATGGGGCGCCAGAGCCCCCTCTCCAGACTCCCTGTTGTCACCCAAGCAGCAGCACAGAGCTTCCTCCCAGGAGCGAGGACTGATGGTCTCTTCCCAGCATGCTTTGTGGCAGTAGAGCCTTTCCATTCCTCAGTCACATCTCCACTCGGGCCACTTTTCTCATGTGCACCAAGGGAGCCCCTTGAAAGACCCGGTGATAAGCTGATGCTCAGATGTGAGTTTAACAAAGCAGCTTTTCACCAGGTACCATTGGCTTATGCCTGTAATCCTAGCTACTCCAGAAGCTGAGATCTGAGGATCATGATTCAAAGCCAGCCTGGGGAGAAAAGTTCTTGAGGATCTTATATCCAGTTAACCAGCAAAAAGCCTCAAATGGACCTGTGGCTCAAGTGGTAGAGCACTAGCCTTTCAGGGATAGTGCCCAGGCCTCGAGTTCAAGCCCCAGGATATAAACACACACACACACACACACACACACACACACACACACACACACACACACACACACACACACACACACACACACACACACACACACACACACCCTCACCCTCTTGTAGGTATTTCTGGATCAGTAATGCTTTGCTTTATTAGTGACCTCTGGCTTCAGAGCAAGCACACCTTGTCCTGTGCTTTTACATTGTACCGTGGAAGGGAAGAATGCACATGGTGTGTGTTGGCATTTGCCCCTTACCTGTTTGCCTGCTTGTTCACCTCTGTGAGCCCCTGCTGTGCACAACCATTAGCTGTGCTGCAAATGCCAGGAAACCCCGTCTTCTCACCAATGCTTTGGGTGGGGGGCGGGGGAGGGAGGGAGGAGGGGTTCTGTAATGTAGACACTAGTGATAACACTTTGGGTACAGATAAAAACCATTTTCATTCTGAAAGTGGAAAGCATAGAACGGGGGGAAGCCCACTTAGTGCTTATTTGTGCATAATAGTAGCCATTTTCTTAAAAGGAGCTGTTTTAGAGAGTGTTATGGGCTAATAAAATAAAGTGTGAGTCTGCTCCGTGCCCGTCTACCAGTAACTAAGGAGCAGTGGAGATGGAGCCATCGGCTGCCCCAGCCGCCCTGGTACAGTGCTGGCAGATGCCCAGGTTACCAGGCCACGATGCCTTTTGAAGTGAAGCTTTCCTGGGTGAAACCTGCTTGGTAGGTGCCAGGGGCTGGTTCCTGGCTAAAGGATGGAAAGCTGCAGGCACTGTTCCATTTTCCTAAATGTCACTGTGTCACCTGCAGGGATGTCCAGCAGGGTTGCATGAGACTTTCTTCTCTCTACACCTTGCCCTTGTCCAGAGCCTGTTGAAATGGATTCCCTCTGGACTCGGTCCTAGGGAACAGACACTCATGTCTGTCTTCTGTCAGAAGGGGATCTTTAGTTTAATGATGGGCACCAGTGGCTCATGCCTGTCATCCTAACTACTTAGGAGGCTGAGCTCTGAGAATTACAGTTTGTAGCCAACCTGGGCAGAAAAAGCATGTGAAGCTCTTATTTCCAATTATCCAGTAAAAAGCCAGAAGTGGAGCCATGGCTCAAGTTGCAAAGTGCCAGCCTTGAGTGTAAAAGTTAAGGGGCCATGCTTCAAACTCTGAGTTCAAACCCCAGTATTAGCACAGAAGAACTAAAATAAGTGAGTTAGGATAAAAAGTTGATGTTTATATGCCAAGGGCTTAAAGCCAAACATATGGACCAAGGGTCTCAGCGTGGGGCCTCCTGTTCACCCTTCAGTTGGACTTGCTCCCCCACCCAGGCCCAGGAGCCTGGCACCTGCCTGGCCCGAAGACATGACACGTAGAGAGCTACCTCAGCCTCAGTCAAGGGGGGTAAGGCTCGGCCTGGGGTCCTGACTCAGGGTCTCACAAGAGCTCACTGTGTGAGACCTTCCCTCCAAGAGCAGCACAGGCACCCGCCACCAGCCAAGATCCCGAGTCACCACTCAAATGCCCACTTCCTGTGTGCCACACGGTCTCCAGCATGCCATGGTCCAGCTGACCTGGCTCCCCCTCGAACCATGAAGCCTGTGATTTCTTGGTTGTTACATTGTGTGTGCGTGTGTGTGTATGTGTCTACAACCTCCTCCCGCCCCCCATGTGTATGTATGGTAAGTATCTCGTGACAGTCAACAGTTGCTTATAAAATAAGCTTTGTGTTGGATACCTTGCCCAGCCAGGGGCTAATGTAGTATTCTGAGCATGCCTGAGGCAGGCGAGGCTAAGCGATGAATGTTTGGTAGGTCAGGTGTATTAAATGCATTTTCCACTTAAGTTATTTTCAACTTAGGCTCAGTTTATCAGAACTAAGTGTCCCCCCTCCTCCTTTCTCCCTCCCCCTCTCCCTCTCCCTCCCCCTCTCCCTCCCCTCCCCCCTCTCCCTCCCCCTCCCCTCTCCCTCTCCTTCCCCCTCCCCCTCCCCCTCTCCCTCTCCCTCTCCCTCTCCCTCTCCCTCTCCTTCTCTCTCCCGCATTTAGAGTTGGTGCAGAGGCCCCATCCTGACTCCATGCCTGTGGGCTCTCTCTCTCTCTCTCTCTCTCTCTCTCTCTCTCTCTCTCTCTCTCTCTCGACTTCCCCTCGCTTGGGGGGGGAAGGGGCTTGTCCGCCCCTTCCTGGGTGGCCCTTTATCACTCTCACGTGGGAGCGATGGCCACAGGTAGCCTCGTCTCTCTCTCGACTTCCCCTCGCTTGGGGGGGGGAAGGGGCTTGTCCGCCCCTTCCCGGGTGGTCCTTTATCGCTCACGAGGGAGCGATGGCCACGGGTAGCCTCGGTGGCGTGTGGTCACAGGGTGCCCCAAAGCCTCCAAGAGACACGGACTAGTGGGTCCCTGGAGAAAACCTCTAGGGCTTCTGTTTATTCAAATGAGGAGCCTCCCAGATATACTCCAAAGGTGGGCACAAGAGAGGGGCCCCTGATTGGTCCCAAGGGGCTGTCCCTCAAGTGACATCAGACTTCCTTCTCTTCCTGTTAAAGACAGGAAGGGGAGGGACAGGCTGAGGTCAGCTGTGGCCCCTTAAAGGTGCAGCTAACCCCAACACATGCCCACCCTGTTCCCTCTGGCCTACCAGTGCTTTCTTAACTGGACCTGGCTGTGCTCAACCCCAATACTGTCACTAATTTTTTTAAAGGGTGGGGAGGAGCCAGGCACTGTGGCTCACACCTGTAATCCTAGCTACTCAGGAGGCTGAGATATGAGGATTGTGGTTTGAAGCCCATTTGGGCAGAAAGTCCCTGTGAGATTCTTATCTCCAATTAACCACTCAAAAACCAGAAGTGGAAGCAGTGCCTCCAAGTGGTGGAGCACTAGCCTTGAACAACAGAGCTCAGGGACAGCACCAGGCCCTGAGTTTGAGCCCCACATCCAACAACAACAAAAAGGTGGGAGTGGAGACTATATGACTACACTTAAAGCTTTAGTCTGAAACTAGCACATATTGGACACTTAACAAACAGAAGCTCATGCAAATAAAAATAAAGGCAAGCATCTGGGCACAGAGAAGGCTATAGAAGAAAGACTATCTCTCTGGAAAGACCTGGAAATCTAGGCTGGCCACCGTTGCAGTTTCAGCCTCTTGGGGACAGAAGTAGCCCACACAACTGAAGGGGAGAGTTTTCTCATCTTTAAAAGCACAGCCTGCCAGGCACCAGTGGCTCACATCTGTAATCCTAGCTATTCAGGGGGCTGAGACTTCAGGATTGCAATTCCAAGCCAGTTCAGGCAGAAAAATTCCCAAGACTCTTATCTCCAATTAACCACCCATTAGCCAAAAATAGAGGCAAGGTTCAAGTGGTAGAGCACCAGCCTTGAGCGGAAAAAGCCAAGCATGAACGTGAGGCCCCTGAGTTCAAGCACAACTTTTGTTTCCTTAACTGTCCATCTGATTACCCTATCACCTTTCATATAGAAAGAAAATCCCAAGGTGCTACCTCCCTCCTGGTGCCCAGGCTAAATGCTCTCATTACCACTCTTGAAGATCTATCCAGGTGTCACTTCTCCTCCCTTACAGAAGACTCACTCATGACAGGGCTGTTGGCGGCACCTTGATAAATATCTGTCAGCAATGTGACTGTAATAACCCTGACCATGTTTGGATTTCGTTTTCATAATAGGAAGGAAAAGAGTGACATTATTTGTGAATAGCCTGTCGAGTATACATAGGAGAGCTGTCACTGGCTCTAATGGGTCCTTCAGTAATAATTCGGCCATCTGGGTAAATTTGCTGAGACCGATTCTCTTTTGTTCTGATATAATGCCCTGCCTAAGCATTTAGGTGCTGTGGTGGCAAGTGACAACTCTCAGATATTTCAAATGTTTATTGTTTGTTTGATTGTCCGTAATGACACCTCTACAATGAAGACTTCTCTCGCCTCCCCTGGCCGGCCTGAGAAGTCTGGATAGAATGAATGTTGTAAAGTGGCTTTTTTTGTTCATTAGTCTATCAGATCCTTTTAGGTCCTATTAGGGGACTCTTAAGACTACACTGGAGATGGGGGGAAAAAAAGCCTGCAACACAGGTGAGACAGCTCAAATAGGACCAAGGAAAACATTTCACCACAAATGTCATTTCCGAGAAGCGGAGGGTCAGCACATACATAAATCACAACTGTCAAAGCAAATTAAAGTTTATCAAAGTCCTTTCCCAACCAGCCTTTTCGAAGACTGCTCTGCACCCTGAGCCTTTCATTCTCATTCTTCTGTGGCCTCTATGTGTCACTTTTCTGGTCATTAGGTTTTATAATTGCATTCATTCATTTGTTGTATTCAGCAAACATTGAGTAAGCTCCTGCTGTTTTATAGACTTGAGCATTCTGGACATGGTGTTACATTGCAGAGTACAATGGTAAGAAAACTTTCGGGTTTCCCCCCTCCAGAAGTTCACTTCAGGGGTAGTGAGAGGATTAGGGTTTGGTGTAATGACGGGTACTAGTGGCAGGGTTGTTGAGGTGAATTGTTCCTGTTGATTGATTGAGGAGCTGTGAATGCAATCAGAGAAGGCACCACGTGGAGGGTGAGATCTTAGTTGGATTTTGAGAGGAAGCAGGGTTTTGGCAGGAGAGGACATTCACTCCAAGCAGAGATGGGTGGGAGCAAAGTCTTGCAGGGAACAGATCACATAGCATCTGTTGTTTAAAGTGAGGATTTTCTTCCTGTTCTAGAATAGCAAGGTCCACGTCACAAGTCAGATGGCACTGGCTTATTTCTCACAGACTCCAGGGAGAAGAGGGAGGTGCCTTTGTTAGGAGACAAAACAGAAGGGACCACAGAGACAGAGGGCTGGGGAAACAGGGTTGGGAAAGGCAGATGCCCTGACTTGATGATGGCTTGGCCTGTAATCTGGGACTTTATGGTGACATATTAGCAATGAACATCCCTTAGATGTTGAATCTTCCCCAGGTGATCAGTATGTGAGCCTGTCTTGCTGTGCTGGACAGCAGCACTCATGGCGGCTCCCAGGCAGCCCTTTCGTCAGGTGAGGAAATACCCATATGTGTGCTATGAGTATACCCATAGTGTGCTATGTTGCAGATGCTGAGGAATGGCAATGTTGGGGAGAGGGGTGAGCAGGACTGAGTGGTGGGGGCAGAGAAGGCAAGAGGGAAAGGGGGGGGGGGGGCAGATACAGAACTCGGGCTTGGTACTGAGGCACTTGCTGAGAGCCTAGGTCTTTCCGTGCAGGACAGACCAGACATTCATGGGGACCCTCCTGGCACAGCCTCCTCCTGGTGGAGTGAGCGCTACACAGGACTGGACCTTTAGAGACCCATGTAAGGACCCATACAGAGACTGGTGACTGGATGCGCCAGAAATGCAGGGGGGACAAGGAGATGAGATGGGCCCTGTGGACTGAGCTTGTGTCCCCAAAAGCATATGTGGGACACCAACTGTCAAGTCAGTGGTGTTAGGAGCAGGGCCCTGGGAAGTGACTGGATCATGAGGACAAGGCACTCACAAAGGGGATTGGTGCCCTCGTAAAAAGACCCCAGCGAGGCCTCGCCCTCTCCCCACCATGTGAGGACCAAAGGCCAGGGTTTAGCCATGTGCAGAGCACCAGAACTCAGCCAGGCTGGCATCCCGCCCTTGGGGTTCAGCCTCCAGACGTGGGAGAAGGTGAATCTCTGTGGTTCATCAGCCACTCAGTCTGTGATAGTTGTTCCTACAAAAGCTGGGCAGGATGGAGCATGTGGAGTTCAGGCCCCGGCAGCTGGGGTTCTGTCACAGAGGTTCACCAAGCGAGCATCTGCATGGCGGGGACCCCAGGGTCTTTCTCCTTCAGTGTCTGTGAGCATGCAGGGGACCTGCTGAGACCCATTCTTTGGGGATGTTACTCCCCATGTCTGCCCTTTCCCTGTGTAGGGTAGATGTGAGGGAAAGGGCGTCTTTGAGATGCAGTCTGTCATTTTTCAAGCACTCCTGAGATGTGGACTCATCAGAGCCTGTGGCCACCTCAGGAACCCAAGGGCGATCCCACCCTTTGGTCGTGTGGTAGCCATAGCGAGAAAGGTCCCATCTCTCTTGAGTTCTCTGTGCTTAACAACACTCACATCGTCCAGACAACAATAGCAGGCTCTGCTGGCACTCCTGGGTTGCTGGGAAGCCTCCCCCAGAGCCAGAGGAAGCAGCCATCACCCACAGGCAGAGGAACACAGTAATGGACACAGGGTTGCTGAAGGCAGAAAAGGGGGGACCTGGAGAAACTTCTGGAAAGGCAAGGGAAGCCAAGAGGGCCCCGTGCCAGAGAAGTCCAGAGCAGAAATAAGGCAAGATGAAGGAAAGAAATCCAGGCAGCTGCTTCATGTTCCCACTTGGCTTCTGATGATAGGAAGAATATTAAATAGCCAAACAAGACTAAAACTGCCCCCAACCCCCCCCCCAAAAAAAAGCCTTGAAAATCCAGCAGGGCAGTGAGCGGCTTAGGGCTGTTTCAAAGCTGTGCCCCCTCCCACCCCCTCACCAGCACAAATCAAGGGAAGGTCTGGGGAGACCCCCCAGAAGGACCCATTCATTCCCAGGCTCTCCAGACTGTGTGCAGAGCTGCCCTTGGGGTCTAGCTTGCCTCGGGTCTCTTCCTGTTGCGTTACACACTTGCCAGAAGTGTGAGTGTGGGAGCCCATCTGTCCCTCCACCCTGCGCCCCGCAGCACGCCTCATTTGGGGACGCTTCATCCGGCTCGGGCACAGGGTGTGGGTACCTGCAGAAGAATTGCAAGATGGGCAAGTTTTCCTGCTGACAGTGGTGTTCCAGTGGCAGGGTGCACCAGGATGGTAGGTTTCCACTGACAGAGTCTGTCCCCTCTCCTCAGCAATGGGCAGAGTGGAGCTGTGTCCTCTCCCCGACCTGTGCAGAGGGAGGGGGGCCCTTCCACTCTACCTGCAGGATCATGGGGGGAGGGGCAGGCAGGTGATCTAGATGACTGTCCCTGGCCTCTGGGATGTTGAGCATTCATGATTCCCCCAAGACTTCCCAGTGGCCTGGCTGAGCCAAGCTGTCTCCTGATGCATACAACTCCCATTCTTGGCTGTAGGGAAGGGGTGGCTGTGAGACTCCCCAGTTTGGGGTGGGGGGGGGTGTTGCTCTGTTTTTGTTTTGGGGTTTTTTTGCCAGTCCTGGAGCTTGGTGAGCTCAGGGCCTGAGCACTGTCCCTGGCTTCTTTTTGCTCAAGGCTAGCACTCTACCACTTGAGCCACAGCGCCACTTCTGGCTTTTTCTGTATATGTGGTGCTGAGGAATCAAACCCAGGAATTCATGCATGCTGGGCAAGCACTCTACCACTAAGCTACATTTCCAGCCTGTCCCCAGTTCTTAAGGGGGGCTCTGGCCAAAAGTACAGGTACAATAATCCTAGCTATTTAGGATATTGAGACCTGCAGATTGCAGTTCAAAGCTAGCCTGGGCAGGAAAATTTGTGACATTCTTATCTCCAGTTAAATACCAAAAGGCCAGAAGTGGAGCTGTGGCTCAAGTGATAGAGCACTAGCCTTGAGCAAAAGAGCTGAGGGGCAGTGCCCAGGCCCTGAGTTCAAGCCCCAATAGTGGTACAAAAAGACAGGCCTCAGTCCCCTTAGTATCCTGTGTTGGGGCAACACTCCTGTGCCTGAAGTGGGGGACCCCATGTCCCTTTGTGGGGTGAAGGACTTGCCCCTACCTAGTGGGTTTTGTAATGCATTTTGCCTCTGCTATTTGTAACAAGTATTACAAAGTGCCGTTTTCTGGCTTTAAAAGGAGAGGAAAAAAGCCTTTCAAAATCCCAGCATCCTCATGGGACTTTAGATTTGTTTTATCTGAAAGAGTTCTGTCTCTCTATATATATCCAGTACATTGTTAGTAAGTGATCAGTTACTTCTAGAACACTCTATCCTGGTGGCTTGGAAATTTAATGAGTAAACCAACAGGTCCCAGCAAAAATTGAACGGTCCTGACCTCTTTAAAGATGTAAACCTTTTGTCACAAGAATATAAATTTCTCTCCCAGGGTCTATAAGCAAATGACATTTTTGGTAATAACTCACTTTTAGAGCTCCATGCCAAACATCTACATTTTCGATGCTAGATTTTAAGCTATACACATGGTCACTTGCATTTTTGTTTGTGGGTTAAGCACCAAGTTTAGGCTGGAACCTGAAAGAAATGCTGGACAACAACAATGACTAAGACCCAGGACCCACACATGTGTGGACGTCTTAGCAGCCTTGCAGATGGACTAAAGCAGACACACACACGCAAACCAACGAACACAGCTGTGTTTAAATAAAACTTTATTGATGCAAACAGAAAGGAAGGTAGATTTGGGCTTGATAGGTTGCCCATATTCCATCTGTGTTTGACCCTCTGCTTGTTGGTTGGCCTTGATATCGTGATGTTAGTTGCTACTTAAATGTGATAGTTCTGTTGCTCTTTTGTTTCTGTTCTTTCTTTTATCTTGTTTGGACATTCTTACTTTCCTCTATGCTCTTGGGTTCATCCTCCCTCCAAAGCAGTCTTGCCATCTTGTTGGCTCCCTTGATGAGTAGCATGACAGGTAGACACACACTGGGTGTGTAGAGTCAAAGCTTTGACAGGTATGATCGGCCACATACCAGAGATAGTACCTTAGGCACAGGACAAGAAGGTCAAACTCCCACAGCCTAGTCAGGGGACACAGGAGCAGCCATCATGGAGACCTCCCTAATGGGGGATTCGGGGGAAAAGGGAATACTATCTATAGAGGATTCCAGAAGGCACTGGCAGTTGCCTAGAGAAGGCAGGAGGAACAGAGCCATAAAGAAAGGACAGAGCAAGGGGACAGGTGTTAGAGACCCCATGATGCCTTAGAGTAATGGCAAACCTGGACCGTGGGGAAAGTGCCAGGTGGAGCCAAGCAGAGCCAGGTGGTGCCCACCTGGCCCTTGTCCAAATCAACATCGTACACAAAGGGAGGCCGGTCTCTTCTTCCAGTCCATTTGGTCCTGGCCCGGAAGCTGTAAGACCACACTGGGCAGAACAGAAGTCCCAAAGTTAACCACCACTTCCCCTCCAGTAGACCATCAGGAAACATCTGTGGGACAGTGGCAACGGGTGGGCTGGAAGGGGAAGACTCTGACCTTCACACGTACCTTGTGTGGGGAGGGGGGAGTGGAGCTTCAGCTTGCTGCTGGCCTGGATCCTGGTTGAGTGGCAGACCCTGTGTTCTCAGAGGAACTAGATCTGCTTCTGTGCCTCGAGCTGCCTCTCCCTCTTGGTCTCTCCTTCCAGCATCCATTCTTGCCTCTCCCTCTCCTCTAGTAGCATCTTCCAAGTCTTCCAGGCCTCTTGATCATGTGGGTAGATGAGATGGCCTTGAAATACAAAGCCTGCTGCCTGAACAGGCCAGGCTGTTCACAGGATCAGGGAAGTGCACAGGGCTAGGTAAATTGTTGCTGGCTAGGGAGACAGACAGAGTTCAGAGCACTCAAAGCTCCAGCACTCAGGGCCTAGCCTTCAGTACGGGGGGGGGGGGGGGGGGGCGGGGTAGAAGGACAGGCAGAGAAAGTTTTTTTGCAAAGGTAACTGAAGCTCCATTGTCACAACTTGGAAACTTGAAGGATAAACTTGCCATACATCTGCTTTGCCCTCACTCAAACAGAGGTGTCAGGAAATAAAAGGCACAGAGCACCTCTCCATTCAGAGCCCTGGTGGTGAGGGCCGGAGGCTGAACTGCAGCTGCCATAAGGCTGGGGACTGGTTAGGTGGCCAAGGGCACCCTGGCCTCCTCCAACCTCCAGGATGATGTCTCCCTCATTCTGTTACCCCCGTTTAGCTACCTTGCTGCTTGCAAAATCCCAGGTGCTTGTTATCACCTCTGACCTCAAGATCTTTCTCTACCTGATGTTTTTGGCCGGCAACTTACACTTGATTTTAACATTTCTATTTCAATTTGAGATGCAATTCACAAAACATAAAACTGACGATTTTACAGTTAATAGATTTGCAGTTTGGGGCAATCAACACCTTTCTTAATTCTACACATTTCTATTGCCCCCAAAAGTCACCTCCTGTGCAACCACAGTCTTTCCCTCTCCTCCCCTGCCCTGGCAGCCACCACTGAGTCCCTGTGAATGGTCTGTTCTAGATGGCTTATGAAGGGAAACCTTGTGCATGTGGTCCTTGGGCCTGATTTCTGTCACCCAGCAGAGTTTCTGAGGTTTAAGCCCCTGATGACAAGCCTTGGTATTCTACTCCTCTTTAAAGCTGAGTAGTATTCCTCAGTGCAGGTAGACTGCAGCGTGTCCATGTGTCAGTCAACACGTGCCTTATTTCTACCTGTGGGGACACAAGTGTGGACAGATGTGTGCCAATCTCTGTGTTTGGGTCTTCTGAGCTCCACCAGGAATGCAAAAGCCTGGTCATGTGACACCCTCTGCCTTTCCTTTTTTTTTTTTTTTTTTTTTTTTGCCTTTCCTTTTCTTGCCTTTAATTTAAAGCGCAGGGAACCCTGCATTGCTTTCCTCTTTCTTCAGGAGGCTCCCCGCTCCCCGCTCCCCTCCCCTCAGGGGTGTTTACTGTGTCCTCCTATCCTTCCTGTGCAAGTCTGCAATTTCCCAAGGTCGTCATGAATCCTCAGCCACCCTCCATGACTTGGCCACCTGCCAACTTGCTTTCCTCTGTGAACTTAATGAGCACAATTCCTGTTCTGTCACTTAAGTCACTTAGGAAGTGTTAAACACCCGGGCCCTGGCTGATCCCCGCTTGGCTAGCTTCTTTGGCCCCGCATGCCTTCTGTGCTCATGATCTGCCCTCTGCTTGTGTCCTCTGAGCCCCCAGGACCCCACAGCCGGCCGCAGAGGCCAGGATGTTCCTGCCATATAGAAGGGCTCCTAGAGTTCCCAGGCTGGCCCAAGGCCATGGTGTCTGTCCGGAGAAGCCTCGTGTGGCATGGGCAAGGTGGAGGGAGGGGTGTGGGCAGAAAGGGAAGCCAGGCAATTGGGATTCCATTGAGCAGTGTGAGAGGTGTTAGGGGAGCCAGGCTAGGGAGTCACCAGAAGAAGAAATGTCACCTGAGTAGGCCAAGGAGTATGGAGCTCACCAATAAGGAAGAAAATGAAGAAAGGACGGAGCACTGAGCAGGACCCAGGTCTGGGAGGAGGGGATGTGTGGCTGTGGGAAGTTCAAAACATAAAGTGAAGTGGCCTCCAGAACAGACATGGGAAAGCCCCCCTGTAGGAACGCTCTTTCCTACCCTGCCCCAAGGGGGTTCCTCAAAACCATGAGGGGACGCAGCCTTGCACAGTCATGCTTCTAGGGGCAGAAGCTTCAGGCTCCCTGTGCAAAAGCCATCAGCACAGCCTCGGTGGTGTGCTTGGGGCAGAGGAGCTCAGGTGGTCCAGAAGTGGAGGCATGGCTCAAGTGGTGGAGTTCCAGCAATGAGTGGAAAAGGCTGAGTGAGATCTCAAGGCTCTGAGTTCAAGCCCTGGTACCAACAGTACTCAGGCTGGGGACAGACTGAGTCCCTGGGTTGATATGTGATGGAAGCAGCTCTGGGTCATAGAGAGGAGCCTGGGATCATGGCTTCATCGCTGCCCAGAATTGGGACATCTGAGTCCTGACCTGTCAGGAGGAAGGATGGGACTGTAGATGGTCCTTTCCATCGGCCATGGCCTCTGGGGCTCAGGCCCAGCCCTCCTCAGGTGCAGTTTCTTGTGACCTTGAATCTGAAACCCCAAGGCCTGAGAAGGATGTGTTCAGGACCCAGGGTGTCTGGGATGAGGGGCCTGCAGAGGCTCTGCCCGGCTCACCATGCACCAGCAGGTTCAAATAGGATACCTGACAGCTTCAGTCCCCAGGGTGTCTTCAGCTCACATCAGGATCCCTTTCCACAGGTGGGAGCCATCGGTGACGAGGAGGAATGGGTCAGCCTCTACGAGGAGGAGAACGAGCCTGATGCACAGATGCTGGAGATCCCAAACCTCACACCATACACTCACTACAGGTGAGAAGTGCAGCCAATGCACCACCAGCGTCAGGGCTGGCCCAGTGCCTTCTGGGAAGCTCGCTCCCAGACAGGAGGTTTAGGTTTGTTGTGCTCAGCCAAGTACCCTGTAGAAGGGCCTCGCTTGTATATTTGACATAATAGCCCCGCCGTGAGGATGTGGCACTTTTCTTTGCAGAGCTCGGCTGGGAACAGCTTTTTTTGGGGAATGTTAGTTTGCTGCATTCAAAGCTGATGTCCTGGTAGACCCTCTGCTTCCGTCCGCCCCCCGCCCCCAACCCTGGAGTGGCCACTCACTAATCAAGTACTCAACACACCATTTAAATTTCACCTCTTGCTCCTGAAACTTCTCCAAGCAGTAAATCCTTGGCCTTCACAAAGGGTAGAGCCATCATGAGCTGTTAGTGATGTTTTAACTTCCCGTAAGATCCTTGAGGGAGACGGAACTTCCAGTTATTGCCAGAAGTGGGGTTTGATGGTGTCATTGTTCTGCCTGGATGGATACATCTCGTGAGCTCTGGGAATGAAAGGATATGAATTCCTAATTCAAGGAGTGAAAGGTGAAATTACATCTTCGTGAAAAGCCTTTTTTTTTTGTTCAGTACAATACCAAAGTTAGAGTTTAAAAAGAAATGAAAGAAAACTAATGAGAGAGATGCTTAAATGTCTATTCGTGTTAACATCATTCCTAAGCTGAGAGCAGATGATTCAAGACACAATACGCTCATTTTAGGCCAAAAAAAAAAATTTAGCTTAAAATGAGCCGCTGGGATTCAAGACTTGCCACGTGAAATTAGCTGAAGCTGTGTAATTATTGCAAAGATCAGAAACTGTGATTAGGAGTCAGCGTCCCTATCTTGAATTCATGTGAATTTGGGGAACCTCTGTAATAGATGTGTGTGTATACATGCTGAGGGTTTTTATTATATGTAAATCTGTCTTGAGTAATTATCCATACAGGTAAAGAGGATACAGAAGAGCATTATCTAGACCTTAAGGAATACCTTACTCAAGCCAGCCACAGTGGTGGACACCTTTAATCCTAACTATTCAGGAGGCTGAGATCAGAGGATCATGGTTCAATCCAGCCCAAGCAGGAGAGCTTATGAGATTTAAGTCTCCAATTAACCACCAAAAAGTGGGAAGTGGAACTATGGCTTAAGTGGATAACACCCAAGCCTTGAGTTCAAGCCCTAGTTCGTTCTCTCTCTCTCTATCTCTCTCTCTCTCTCTCTCTCTCTCTCTCTCTCTCTCTCTCTCTCTCTCTCTCTCTCTCTCTCACTCATCTAACTCACCACACCTTACTGTACTAGGGTTCCTAAACTGGAGTCAGCCAGTGACCTTGAGCAGCACAGATCTCTGCCTATTTCCTCCATCCTGTTCTGCTTCCCTTGGGAATTTAACCTCATGAACCAGAGATCAGTCTGTGAAAGGTTTTCAGGAGAAGAGCCATGTTTGTAATCTGCATTTTTCCCAGTGGCCTCAAAGGCACAGGTGGACACACCCCTGTGCCCTTCCCTGAAGACCCAGTCACGGGTGACGAGTGTCACCTATTTCCCCTCTAGATTTCGGATGCGACAAGTGAACATCGTTGGTCCAAGCCCCTACAGCCAGTCCTCCCGAGTCATCCAGACCCTGCAGGCTCCACCTGATGTGGCGCCCAGCAGCATCAGCGTGCGCACAGCCAGTGAGACCAGCCTGCGCCTGCGCTGGGTGGTGAGTTGGGGGTGGCGGGGAGTTGCTCTCCCGCAGCATCTGCAGGAGGCCCTCCTGGGAATCTGGGAGTCTGCATTGTGCAGTCAGTACAGGATCTCAGGACAGCCCAGGATTTCTTTTTCATTAGTGCTTACTCTCTCTTCTCAGAACTGGGGGGAACATGGATGGGGCTACGTGCAGGACTGGTAAGCTCTTAAGCTCAGTCAACATGGCACCAATACTCAGCATTTGTCAGAGAGCCGGTCTAGTGTTTGATCAGAATATTTCC
Organism: Perognathus longimembris pacificus; assembly: GCF_023159225.1. Lineage (NCBI taxonomy): Eukaryota > Metazoa > Chordata > Mammalia > Rodentia > Heteromyidae > Perognathus > Perognathus longimembris. The sequence goes on along the minus strand of NC_063161.1, from coordinate 76,779,733 downwards.
CCCACCAAACTAAGCCAAGGTAGATTAAAAGAAATTATGTCCACCTAAGTTACTGACAGGGTTTGGTCTCATTAACAAAAGAAAAGTTTCCAAGATAGGGGAGAAGAGAAAGTCCTAAAGCTATCCTCCCATCAAAAAAGTGGTTTAAGCAGAATTAGCCCTTTCAAGGCCTTGGAAAGCAGCCATTTTAAGGGGTCAGCTCACCACAGCCTCTTGTTCCTTGGCAGCCCCTGCCCGATTCCCAGTACAATGGGAACCCCGAGTCTGTAGGGTACAGGGTGAGGTACTGGCGCTCAGACCTCCCCTCCTCAGCACTGGCCCAAATCGTCAACGACCGGCTGGAGAGGGAGCTCACCATTGAGGAGCTGGAGGAGTGGACCGAGTACGAGCTGCAGATGCAGGCCTTCAACGCCATTGGGGCAGGGCCCTGGAGTGAGCTGGTGCGGGGCCGGACACGGGAATCAGGTGAGGACAAGGCAGTGCTAATCCAGGGCTCACTGGAGGTGGAGCTTGTGGCCCTGACTCTCCAAACGCCACGTTAATGGCAGCTAGCTGGCTTGTGCCACTTGTGCCCAGGCTGGCAAGCTCTCCGCCCACAGGCTAGGACCAGCCCTGATGGAAACTTAACTGCAGCTTCATTTGTGTCCAAGCCATTGGTTTGAAGTTGATGGTGAGTCCTCAGTGGGGCTGGACTTTCCAGGGTATAACTTTCCAGGTCCTAGGGATAATTTCCACGATCCATGATGAAAATCCTCAAGAGTCCAACATGTGAGGCGCTCTGGCCTGCCACTGTGGAGAGAAGAATGCAGGGTGGGGCGGGGGGGAGGGTGTTCAGCTGACTCGCTGCAGTAACAAGCAGACCCACAGCAGTCAGTCACTTGTTGCATGTGAGGCGGGAGCCACTGTTCAGTGAGTGACTCACCTGTGGAATGTGCTTCTCGGGATGTGCTTAGATTTCACCTTGACCTCAGTCCTCTTGCAGTCAGGCTCTGAGCCAACACCCTCACAAAGGACATGACTTCATTTCTTCCTGCTCTTCTCCAGGTGAGGAGGGGTTGGGGGACAATCAGACGGCAGCAGGAGACACAGAACTTTCCCCCTAAAGGCTCTTATGGCATAGTGTATGCGAAGCCAGGACCCACCAGGAAGAGCCTCTGAAGGGTGGCCATTGTGACCACATGCAGGCTTCTGAGAGGACTAGCATTCAAGAAATGGGTTTGACCAAACTAGGTTTCCTAAGGCTGCAGAGCTTAGGGTGTCACAGGGAACAGATCAGGGGCACACTGAGGCTCAGGTGGTAACTGTAATTGGATTGCGGGGGAGGGGAGTTTACAGGATAAGGGTTTGAACTCAGGCTCTCTCACGCTTGCCAAGCAGATATTCTACCCCTTGAGCCACATCTCCAGCCATTTTTGCTTTCGTTTGTTTTTCACGTAGGGTCTCACAATTTTTGCCAGGCCTGGCTTCAGACTTCAGTCCTCCTACCTCTACCATCAGAGCAGCTGGGTAGCTTTTGAGATAAAGTCTCGCTCCTGTGGGTTTTACAAAGCTCTATTGTCTTCAATATCTAAATCTGTGTGATGAAGAAATGGATATTAAGGGATGTTTCTAAATCCAATAATAGGCTGACCCACAAAATATTTCTTCTAAAGACATTTGCTATATCTGACTTGAAAATTGTGGATCAAGTATATTTCTTGAGCCTTCAAACTTTGTGTGGCACTCAGAAAGGAAAGAGTGAAGTCTCTAGATGGAAGGGACATAAAAGGAACCAGATGGCAGATGGTAAGTGCTGGGCAGGGCAAGGCAAATTGCCTGGGTCCACCTGGGCTTTTAGGACTGGGAATTGAGGCCCTGTCAGGGGCAGAAGGGCCAGCCTTGTCCCCTAGACAGTGGAGTGAGGATCTGTGCTCCCGTGTGGACAAGGCTCCTCCATAAGCAAACAGAAGCACCTGCTCCCAGAGGGCTGTCCATGTGTGCTGAGACAGGGTAGGAAGGCAGAAGATCAAGTCCTGCCCCAGGCTGGGGTCCTGGGTGGACACTCCATGGTTGCTACAGAAGCCCTCAGAGAAATGAAAGTAGACTCAGATTCCAGAAACCAAAAGCAAAAACAACAAAAGGGGGAAAATATAGATAAATCAGGCTATATCATAATGAAAACTTTGAGCGTCAAAGAATATCATACCAAAAATGGAGATGTTTAAAAATCACAAATGGAAGGAAATATTTTCAAATCCTATGTCTGATAAGATGCTTGGATCTAGAATATATAAAGGGCTGGGAATATGGCCTAGTGGCAAGAGTGCTTGCCTTGTATACATGAGGCCCTGGGTTCAATTCCCCAGCACCACATATGCAGAAAATGGCCAGAAGTGGCACTGTGGCTCAAGTGGCAGAGTGCTAGCCTTGAGCAAAAAGAAGCCAGGGACAGTGCTCAGGCCCTGAGTCCAAGGCCCAGGACTGGCAAAAAAAAAAAAAAATAGAATATATAAAGCTTTTGTCGGGCTCGGGTCGCCTCCCCTGGCTCGGGGATCAAGGCTCAGCTATGTTTCTAACAGCTCCCTTTCTCACCCTCTCCCCTGGTCACCCCACCCGCAGGCTAGGCCAGGGTGGAGTGGGGGAGTCAGCATAGACCTCAAGTGCGCGGAGCCGAACGAGATGGCTTACCTCCCTCCTTACAGGTGAAGAAAGCCAGGCATACGCGGATCTCGGAGATGCTTCAAGAGCAATCTGATTTATTAAGGCGGGGGCAAGGACTAATATGGTAGGAGGGAACGAGAGAAGGCGATAGGCCAGGACGCTGATGATAGGCTGCGAGCTTACCATATGACACCCTCATGAGCTAACGTCACTCGGAAAGCACCAGGCCAGGGGAAGACTGGGGGCGCATGGGCTGGCGAGAAAGTTTGGGGGCTGTTCGCAAAGCTGGTTCTTCTGGTTCCGGACCCAGAGAATGGTGGCCTGCTTCCGCATTCCCCAGGGCTGGGGGAAGGGCGGCATCTCGGGAGCGCTCCCAATGCCCATCCCCCGTCAAGTCCAAAGGCTGGACCCCAACAGCTTTCACAAGGAAAAGACAAATGGTCTAATTAAAACTTGGGTAAAAGTCTGAATAGACATTTCTCCAGATGTGATAGACAAACAAGCAATAAGCACATGAAAACATGCTCAACATCACTAGCCATTAAGGAAATGCATATCAAAGCCATAATCAAGCTGGGCACTAGTGGCTCTTACCTCTAATCCCAGCTACTCAGGAAGCTGAGATCTGAGGATTATGGTTCAAAGCCAATGCAGGCAAGAATGTACATGAGATTATCTCCAATTAACCACCAAAAGGCTAGAATTGGAGCTGTGGCTCAAGTGCCAGCCTGAGCAAAAGAGCTCAGCAACAATGACCAGGCTCTGAGTTCAAGCCCCTGGACCAGCATGTGTGTGCATGCACACTTGCACATGCGCGCACACACACACACAGTACAGTTTGCAGAAATACTTTTTTTTTTTTTTTTTTTTTTTTTTTTTTGGCCAGTCCTGGGCCTTGGACTCAGGGCCTAAGCACTGTCCCTGGCTTCTTCCCGCTCAAGGCTAGCACTCTGCCACTTGACCCACAGCGCCGCTTCTGGCCGTTTTCTGTATATGTGGTGCTGGGGAATCGAACCTAGGGCCTCGGGTATACCGAGGCAGGCACTCTTGCCACTAGGCTATATCCCCAGCCCCCGCAGAAATACTTTTTAAAAAGTTGTAAACACAGGGCAACACATTCTGAACCACATTTAAATGAATTTGTAGATTTGAAATGAGTGAAGTCTAACAGGTGACATTCTATGATATAATATAAAAAATAAATGAGGCCATATAAATCAAGAGACCACATGAGGAGCAACAGTAGCAGTCCTGGAGGAAAGAAAACATGGTAGACAAGGAGAAAATAAACATTTTGAATGGCTTTGTATGAAGGGGGAATTTCTGAGAACCTCTCAAAACTTTAGATGACAGATCCGAACTCAAATCTGCCTCACAACTTTTGAGGGTAGGATTTTTCTTTTTCAGACCTTAAAACCATACCTTATAACCAAATGGCAGAGTCTGTCCTTGTGGTAATTTAATTTGCTGGAATTTTAATTCAGAACTCTGCCATTTTCTTCCTCTTTAAGAGCCCTGCTGGGGCTGGGGATATAGCCTAGTGGCAAGAGTGCCTGCCTCGGATACACGAGGTTCGATTCCCCAGCACCACATATACAGAAGACGGCCAGAAGCGGCACTGTGGCTCAAGTGGCAGAGTGCTAGCCTTGAGCGGGAAGAAGCCAGGGACAGTGCTTAGGCCCTGAGTCCAAGGCCCAGGACTGGCCAAAAAAAAAAAAAAAAAGAGCCCTGCTGGCTCTCTGCTTATGAGAAACTCGGCCATGTTCAGAGCACACAGCACCTGAGCTGTTTAAGTCACTGGGCTACCCTCATTCCTTGGGAGCATTGACAGTCCTCTGTGAATGGATGGATGCACACACGAGCCCATCTGAAAAACTCAGAGATGGCTTGCAGGTCTGTAGTGAGAACTGGGCACTTGAGTTTCAAGGCAGGACAGAGTGATGGGCTGAGAGATGGATCACTTGGGTTGTTATGGTGATGGCCAGGTGTTTTCAGATAGGAACGGAGTTTTTACAACACAACACTGCTGCTGAGGGCATACAGCACCCTAGGGGGTTCTTGTTCTCAATAAAGTCAGAAAATTAAAATCTATCAATGTATAGGCTTACATTTCTTTGTTTTTTTGTGTGCCAGTTCTAGAGTTTGAACTCAGGCCTGGGCACTGACCCTGAGCTTTTTTGCTCAAGGCTAGTGCTCAAAAAATTGAGCCACAGCCCCACTTCTAGTTTTTTGGTGATTAATTGGAGATAAGAGTCTCACAGGTGTTCTTGCATGGGCTGGCTTCAAACCATGATCCTCGAATCTTAGCCCCTGAGTAGCAAGGATTACAGGCATGAGCCACCAGTGCCCAGCTGTTTTGGGTGTTTTTTAAAAAATATGTATGTATATATGTGTGTTTGTATGTATTTTTGCTGGCTACTTTCAAGACAGGATTTCACAAACATTTCTGCCTGACCTGCCTCAAACCACGGTCCTTTGTCTCTCAGCTTCCCACGTAGCTAGGGTTACAAGCGTCAGCCTCTTGCTCATTATACATTTAGCATTTAATAAACTATGCATATGCAGAATCCATTTTCTAGCCAGTCTTGTTGGCATTTTTGGTTCCTGCTGAGAGCCCCTGCAGGCCTGGGGAGTGCCAGTGCGTCACCAGGCTGCATGGAAGACATGTTGGGCCTGGGTGTGGGGCAGGCCTCTTTCCCTTCCCAGGGCTGAGTTAAACTGAAAGCTATGAATTGACCTCTGTGACACTCATTAAGTTCATCCGAATCTGTACTATTCCTCTGAATGACTAAACAGCTGAAGCAATGGCCCTTTCCTGGTATGTTTGGGAAGAAAGTTCATCACTGTTTGGTCTGATGACTGGCTTCCCTCCGCAATGTCTGACAGGCCCCTGAGATTTATCCCGGCTGCTCATGGACACACTCGCTCACCTGGCCCCCCCAAAGCCAAGCAGACAGGAGGGTGTCCTTCACATCAGTGAAAAAGGAAAAGGAGAGACTGGCCTCCAGAGCCCCAGGACCAGGGACCAGCCCTTCTTGGGGAGGGCAGCCGGGGCCTTAGCCCTCCTTGGACTCCAGTCATGATTTTCCCTGTGGGAAGATCCCTGAGGTTGGGGAGAGTGGACATAACGGGGTGTCACCCTGATCCCCAAGCTGTGTCCCATACAGTTTGTATGAGAGATGGAATGACCTTGAAGTGACCCTGCCAGAAGGGCCACTAAGGTGTGGTATGACCGCTTTGTCCAGGTGCAGTCCTGCTCTCTACCTGTTCCAACCAAGCATCCCCCCTCACGAGCTTCAAACTTGCACAGATCCATCTTTTCCTATCTGAACGAACAGCCTTTGAAGTGTAAATGGTCCACAGGAAAATTAGTGAAGTAATTGAGATTATGTCAAATATAAAGCCCGGCACTTTAAGGTTTTACTGTTGCCTTTCCACACATTATATGGGGAATCCTGGCCCAGCTGTTGAAACAATTAGTTACATAACAGTGAAAACAGGGCCAAGGTTGCATGGAAGTAGGAAAATACCTTTATGAGCACAAGGGTCAGGACCCACAGGCTGGCCTCCGAGGTCCTCCCATTAGGAAATATTCCTTTGAGTGGGTAGGACGTGATTTGCTCGGCCTTCCTGAGCTCATCTGTAGAGAGGGGGCAATGAACCCTGCCTTCTGTGGGGGTGAAATTCCCTTAGGAATTTGAGGGTCCTAGGCGAGATGTGGGCGTGTGGATGAGCTCCCTTCCCCTCTCTCTGTGTTGCCCACCCCGCCTCCCCTCTGTGCAGCCTGCCTGCCCCCAACACCTCCTGTTGTGATGGCAGCAAGCTGGCATCGCTGTGAAAGGGAGGGCTCCCTCTTTGAGATGAAAGCCCACAGTTTCACAAGTCATTACAGAAAGCAGACCAAGCCTATTTTCTTGCTGAATGGACTCAGGTGAAATCTGAGTTCTAAATACCTAGGGTTTATGGAACTGGTTGCTAATATAGAGAGATTTACATATCTGTTCTGCGCCTGCAGGTTTGATCTGATCCCTACAGAATGCTCAGAATGCACTGCTATTTCAAGGACAACTTGATGATTTGGATGAAAATTGGATCTTTATTTGTAGAAGCCGGTAGAATTCTGACGCCCGTTGTGTAATGTGTTCTTTGCAGTTCCCTCAGCCGCCCCTGCCAACGTGTCTGCCCAAGCTGTCAGCTCCACCCAGATTCTGCTGACATGGAGCTCCGTCCCCGAGCAGGACCAGAACGGCCTGATCCTGGGCTACAAGGTATGTGTGACCATCGCCTCCTCTGCTCCCTAGCTGCTAGGAAACCCCACACACACCCCTGTCACAGACCAGCCACAAGGGGCCATTTCTGACTGTCCAGCAGCTGCCTTAGCTGAGCTCACCACAGTCTAGGAAGGAAGCATTCGTATAACTGTCAAGTGCCAGACCCTCAGTGAAGCGAACGCACTCAGGCCCTGCCCTCTCTGGCCAGTTACTGGACTCTCTCCTCCGGCTCCTCGCTCATAAAACGGGAACAATGACAGGAACTACTTCCCAGGGTTGGCATGAGATTTAAGGGTGCTAAGGGCACAGTGAACTTCCCTGGAGTGACCAAAAAGGCCACACTCCTCTTATGCGCTGTTCTGTGGGTTCTGGGCATGGACTCCTTTATGTATCCATTGTGTAGATTGCTGTAGCTTGTTCCCCCCTCTCCACCGGTCCTCACACACCTTCCCTCTTCCCTGGGCATCCGAATTCTGCCCTTCTGGAACCATGATCCATGGCAGGTCAGTGAGACATGCTAGTTTGTGCTGTATGGGAATGTCATGACAATTGGTAATCCCACGGCGCATAGCAGCTCGTGGTACGTGACAATACTGTGACACGGGACATGGTCCCATCATACATGGCATTCCAGTGACATGTGGCAGTCCCACTGAGTGGCTGGCTGCATGGCCTCACTCCATGCCACATTCCTGGGTCCCAGGGCTCTACTGTACTGTTTTCGAGCCACAGTCTCAGAGAGCAGTACAGAGAGGCTGTTATGGCCGGGAGAACTTGGGAGCTAAGCAGCAGGAGAGAAGCCAGAGGAGCGCCTCCTAAGACAGCTATGTTTGTGGCACAGGAGAGTGGAGCCTCAGGTCCTCATAGAGAACAGCAGGTGTTCTGGGGTGAAAGCCAGGTGTCCATGGGGCTGGGAATGTGAGCAGACTGCGGGCTCCTCTCCGAGGAGGCAAACGCCTCTGTGCATGTGCTGGACTCTGCCTTAGTGAATGAAGCTGGCACGGCCGCGATGGAAGGCTTCAGCCCGTGCAAATGGCAGCCAGGCTGCCAGCTCAGTAAGCTGTGGGCTGAGTGGGATCACAAGCTCCCATTCCAGAGGACAATTGCTTCATGGTCCTCTTTCTCCCCACACACCAGTGCATAGAAGTTAGATCCAAAAGCCTTCATGGCTCCCCACCCCACCCCCCACCCCCCGTGGAGACACCACGCTGGCTGGCCCTTGCCTTACAGTTGGTCATGAGCCAGCCCGACCCAGGGCCCGCCAAGGCCACAGTGGCATGACCATCTGCGCTTGTGTTTTGATCCCCCCAGATTCTGTACCGAGCCAAAGACCTAGACCCCGAGCCCCGGAGCCACGCGGTGCGAGGAAACCACACCCAGTCGGCGCTGCTGTCCGGCCTGCGCAAATTTGTGCTCTACGAGCTGCAAGTGCTGGCATTCACTCGCATCGGGAACGGGGTCCCCAGCGCACCCCTCATCCTCGAGCGCACCAAAGATGACGGTATGCACAGGGCTGGCCCCCCACATTGGCCTCTCTGCCTCCCAGGCTTGCTTTTCCAACCCAAACAATTGGGACTATGGTCGTTTGTAATGTAATTTTCCAAACCGATTTTTTTTTCCAGTTGAGAGAAACAAAACAAAATTGTTTTTCAGTCACTGAGCATTTATATGGCCAATTTCAGCCTGGAGTGGATTTTTACAGCCTGATTATGAACCTATGCAGAATTCCAATCGTAACTCTGCCGTGGGCAGTGCTGGCGAGAGACGGGCTGGGCTGTAAAACGTGAGCTGCTCCTCTGGGTGGCACCTGCACAAATCCAGTTAAAAATCCTCTCTGGCCCCATGTGCCCACTTCTCATGGGACTGCTGAGACTCACCGTTTGCGTTATAAGGGATAATTACACGTTCCCACGCACGGAGCAGTATGTTTGACGGCTCCCTGGGTCCCCAGGCCCCTGTATTTCCAGACTGGGTAACGAGCACATCTTGCCATCTTTGTTTTTATGGAAGTCTAAATCATTAGTAAATATGTTTTTCCACCTTGCGCATAGCAAACGCTTAAAGGTTAGCTCCTTCACATTTTCATTATTAAGCAGACTGCAATGAATATGTTAGAGAGTGAAAAGACTGAGCCCCCGAAACACCCACCTGAGGGCCAGACTGTGTAACAGAAGTGAGAGAACTTCAGGCTCGCCTAAGTCTCTTTCTGAAGGGACTAACGAGCCCCAGACATACCATCCCCACTCCCCAGAAAGAAGCCGCCTCGCCTTTGTTGGAGAATACCTGAGCTGGGCTTGGCCTCTTGGGAGAGCTGTATGCTACCTATATTTCTTCTGTCTTCCCCAATACAGGGGTTTGGGTAGATGGGAACCTGTAGGGGAAACATGAAGTGCTTATAGTTTCACTGCAGACTGTATAAAGCCCTAACTCCTACTTATTCAAACAAAGAATGAATAGGGATGTGTGGATGTATGAGGTGAGGGTTGGTATCAGTACCAGGACTTGAACTCAGGGCCTGAGCACTGTCCTGGATCTTTTCTGCTCAAGGCTAGCACTCTACCATTTGAGCCACAGCTCCCCTTCCAGCATTTTAGTGGTTAAATGGAGATAAGAGTCTCATGGACTTTCCTGCCATAGCTGTCTTGGAACCATGATCCTCAAATCTCAGCCTCCTGAGTAGCTAGGATTACAGATGTGAGCCACTGGGGCCTGGCTTAGAAGGGGCATCTTGTCCCTTAGAGGTCTGGGGATATGGCCTACTGGCAAGAATGCTTGCCTCGTATACCTGAAGGCCTGGGTTCGATTCCCCAGCACCACATATGCAGAAAACGGCCAGAAGTGGCGCGGTGGCTCAAGTGGCAGAGTGCTAGCCTTGAGCATTAAAAAAAAAGCTAGGACTCAGACCCTGAGTCCAAGACCCAGGACTGGCCAAAAAAAAAAAAAAAGGAAAAGAAACGATCCCTCAGAACCAGGCCCACCATCCTTGCTCTTCCTAAAAGACTTGGTGGTCCACTGTGGAATTTTCCACCTTCTCTCACAGACCTGATATACACACACCTTCCTAACACCTCATTATGACAGTCCAAATGCTCAGCCCTAGGGACAGCTCAGCAGATCATTGCTACATAAGACCGATGTCAGAGCATGTGCACTTGCGAATCAGTCCTGGCTTGGGAGCCTACTGCCTCCATAGGACATTTATTTTACCAAACAGAGGTGTCATAACACATGTCCAAAGTTTAAAATACTGTTCTCAGGTTCATAGCCAGAGGCAGATTTCATCCTCCCAGAATGGCCCCTTCCACACATCATTCTCTTTCTGCATTGATCGCTCCCTGCCCATTGCCTCTTACCTGTGAATCAATTCATGATTAAGTCCCACGGAAGTTCTCACGTGGGTGCCGTACCTACTTGCCTATCCATTTTTGCAAATAGACTTTCCGGTGGCCTCAACCCTATTCTTCAGTGGTTCTGCTATCTGAATTATTAGGGCACCAAGGCATGTGGGAGAATTATTACATGCATTTGTGCATATTGGCTCTTAATTTCCTAGGACACAGCAGGAGCGGAGTGGCAGGCATAGGAAGAGAAGGCACTGACACATGGCTCCTCAGTAGCTGTAACCCCATCTAGAGTTAGAAGGGACTCCAAAGCCACCTTGTCTGCCCTCGCTCTGCAAGTGTAACCTGAACTCTCAGCAGTGGAATCCTGACTTCCGGTTTGGTGGGCAGGCCACTGTCAGCACTGGTGCTAAGCCAGCATAGTGAATGAGATTTCAAAATCCAGAAACTAAACACGCAGGATTCAAAATGAAGTATTGCCAGGCCCCAGTGGCTCACGCCTGCCATCCCAGCTCCTCAACAGGCTAAGAACTGAGGAGCTCAGTTCCAAGGTAGGCCAGGCAACAAAGTCTGTGAGACTCTTATATCCAATTCATCACCAAGAAGCCAGAAAGAGAGCTGTGGTTCTGGTGACAGAGTGCCAGCCTTGCATGAAAAAGCTAAGGGACAAGCACCCAAACCCTAAGTTCAAGCCCCACTACCAGCACCAAAAAAAAAAAAAAAAGTCAAAATGAGGTGTTTTCCCCAAATTACTAGAGGGCCACACAGTTACCTTCCAAAGGTCATCCCTCCTGGCCTGGGCTCAGCGATCACCGCGCACATCTGGCCTCAGAACCCTACAACACTCTGCTTTCCTTCAGCCCCAGGCCCCCCGGTAAGGCTGGTGTTCCCTGAAGTAAGGCTCACGGCCGTGCGGATTGTGTGGCAGCCCCCGGAGGAGCCCAATGGTGTGATTCTGGGTAAGGAGCGGCAGGGGTTGGGGGAGGGGAGCAATGAGATCTGCTTTCTCCCCTTTTGATGAGATCATTAATGGGGTAAAAACAAAGCATGTGGGCAATGGCCTTCATTTTCTGAAACAGACAGTCACGGGCTCCTCTATTGTTTCCTGAGCTGTGTGCTAAAAGTTTGCTGTGGAAAGAAATTTACCTTCTACTGACCAGGAATTTCTTGGGTTTGTTCCTGGCCTGCGGCAATGCCATTTGTAACTGACATTCCCTCCACTCCAGACTGTGCTGATGAGGTAGCAGACCAGTTCTTCAAGACCAGCACAGGCCCAGGCCTTGCTCTGCGCTGCTGGGAGCAACTCTCCTGTGTTGCAAGCTTACACTGAGCAGTGGAGGTGAAATGTAGGCCTTGGCTCCCAGGAAATTTGTCCACCACTTACTTTCCATTTAGAGAAGCAGCTCTGATAGCACTGATGAAAAACCTTAATTTTCCCCAGCTCCCCAAAGGCAGCAAATCATATTCTCAACTAGCATCCATGCCTACATTTTTTTTATGAGGAGTCTATACAGTAGGGTACATGGTGAGAAGCAGGAAGGAAGACTTGCCTGTCCTCCAGACGTCCTCAGCCCCATTGGGGCGATGACACCAGTGATCAGTACTGTGTGCTAAGTGGTAGCAGGAGGCAGAGTCACCAGATGCCCCGCAGGCCTCTCCTGGCTGACTTGGGAGGATGACTGGCTTCACAGCTACAGGAGAAGGGAAGGCGGCGTGTGCTGGCCGGGAACAGAAGCCATTGCTCACGGGAGGCCTGTCAGATCCAGGCCTGTCTCTGGGCTGGGCACTGGGTGAGTGCCCTGCTGCTCTCTAGCGAATGTGTCCTGAGCTCAGCTGGGTGTTCAAAGTCAAAGCCCCAGGTAGAACATATGGCTCCAGACCAGCCAGCCCTCACCCAGAACAGTCCTGACCTGCAGGAAGCTGGGTTCAGGAAGCTTCTGTTCTAGGCCATTTCTGGTGACCTGGTAACAAGTGGTTAACATTGCCAATTTTACCTGCTTTGGGTCTTGGGAATGTAAGAATTGGTTTGAACAAAGTGTCTCACATATAAGTGTGTGTGTGTGTGTGTGTGTGTGTGTTTGTGTGTGTGTGTGCGTGTGTGTGTGTGTGTGTTGGTAGAAATCCCACACTGAGTACTTCCAGCAGGGAAAACAGAATCAGCTTTTCCCATGGAGAGGGCCACTCTGTCGAGAGAGAAGGGCCTGACGTGTACCGGTGCAGCTTGCCCTGGCTGTGTTCACTGGGCCTGGAGGGCTCCTGTCACCCCCACCCCCAAGGTCCATTTCACTGCCAACTTCCAGCTTGAGACCTCCAGAACCACAGGAGGGAAGCATTGGCTATAACTGTCGCATTTGTGCATTCGGAGACATTTACAATAGCAAGTTCTTGCTGCCACCGGCTCCGGGTAATGTGAGCCTTCGGGGCTGCACAGCTGAGAGGCGGGTATGGGCCACATGCAGGGTCGGTGCTGTAGTCCGGCCTCAGAGAGGGCAGAGGGGCTGCTGTGCTCAGGCGGGTCCAGCACCCCCACACAGCAGCCAGCAGCAGCCTTTTCTAGAACAAGCAGGGTTAGAGCACTGATCACGGCATCATGCCCAGCACACTGCCATGAAACCAGACACATTTGCAGAGGTGCAGAGTGTCACCTACAGTCCCAGGAGGCGCAGAGCTGAGCTCTCTTGAGGAGAAGCCAGGTCCGCTGTCCCCATCCTGCTGCTGCTCTGGGTCTCCAGCTCTCCCTGCCAGCCACACTGGTCCTCCACCCATCCTCTCCAGACCTCTGGGGTGGTTCTTAGGGAGCAGCTTTGGCCAGGGCTGCGGGGGATGTGCAGGAGCAGAGGGTGTGAACCAGCTGTGGTCCCTGGTAAAGGTAACCAGCTGGGGCCTTCCCTGCAAACAGGGTTGGGGGGCTTTTGACTAGCACATTCCTGCTCTTCCTCCCCCCCTCCCTCTCTCTCCTTCTCTTTCTCTCTTTGTCCCTCTCTCTCCCTCTTTCCAGGGACCTGTGCTCATCCTGTAAACTACATGGCCGATGTCTCCTTGCTGTGCTCTCTGTTGCTATAACTGAATGCCACAGGATAGATACTTTATAAAGAGAAAATAATTTATTTCTCCCCAAGTTCAGGGTATTTCTATAATCAGAAAAGCAAATGTCAAAGACTCCCTGAAAAGTAAATAACGAGACTTAAAAATGAATTATAAAGAATTAGACAAAGTACATAGGAATAGAAGTTTATCCAGGTTCTCTGAGCTCCAGGGGGTCCTAGTTGGAGGGGCTGCATGCGATGGCAGCGTTCTTGCTGGCAGAGACCCTGCAGAGTCACAAAGTGCCATACAGGGCATTGTATAACAATGGGACTCGTGCAAGAAACCTGGTCAGACTGACTGACTACAGCCCCACTCTGCCAGGCACAGTAGCTTATGTTTGTAATCCCAGCTAGTTGGGAGGATCACAGCTTGAGGCTAGCCTGGGCAAAAGTTAGTGAGACCCTGGGGATGTCCCAGCTATGCAGGAGGTAGAAACAGGAGTATCTGTGCAGTCCAAGGTGAGCCTCAGACAAAGACCTCCAGAGCCTATCCAGAAAATCACTCCGAAAAAATGAGCTGGGGTTGTGGCTGAAATCGTAGAGCACTGGTCTAGCAAGGTGCAAGGCCCTGACTTCAAAACCCCAGTACCAAAATAAAGAACAGATCCACTCTCCAGGTGATCCATCAACACCCCCATGAACCCATGGATGGGTTTTTCTAATAAAATTTCCACCTAAGCTTTTGTGAGGAAGTTCACACCACAGCATCTTCTTTGCCCAGAGTCTCTGCCACAGCCTGATGTCTGTTTCTACCTGGCAGACACTCTTGGCTCCCAAAGAGGCACCTGGCTCGCCCAGCCTAGCTTCAGTCTCTGTCCACATGGGACAGTGGGCTCACTTCTTTAAATTGTAATTTTATTATTGTCATTAAAGTGTTATACAGCAGGGTTACCATTTCCCAAGTCAGGTAATGAGTACTTTGGGGGGGGGATGGCGTCACCCCTTCTTCACTTTCCCACAGTTTACCGTGCTCCCCCCCCCCCCCCCCTGCAACATCCTTGAGTGGGCTCACTTTAAATCTTACTTGCAGCCACATATCGGTGCCTCACACCTGTAACCCTAGGTGCTCAGGAGGCTGAGATCTGAGGACCACAGCACGGAGCCAGCACAGGCAAGTCCATGAGACTCATCTCCAATGAACCAGAAAAAAAAAAAAAGTGGAGCTGTGGCTCAAGTGGGACAGCACCAGCAAAAAAGCTCTCAGACCCTGAGTTCAAGCCTTAGTACCAGCACCCAAAAAACTATCTTTCTTTAGGGTATCTTCTACACTTGCTTTTCTGAGAGGAAACACAGGTAATAATGACATGCAGGCTCACATCCATCAGTTCCAAAACAAAGAGAAGTCCTCTTGAGGCCCAGTAGACCTGAGCCAGGATCCCCTCCCCATGGTGACCTGCTCAGGCCTGGAGAGCAATCTGTCACCGATGGGAGTCCCCTCCCCCCGACCCCACACACATAGTGTCCTGTCTCCCTCCTACACCGCACAGCCCTGGTGCGTGTGTGGATCTGTTCTCCATCCCTCTACCTGCTAGAGCTGAGGGTTCAAGGAGAGGAAGAAAAACCTAGAAATGTTCCTGATGTAGGCTGAGTTCCGATTCTGATCTGAAATCCCTGGGACAGAGGGCCAGGGAATGGAGATCACTTGAAACGACAAAAGCCCAGGTAAAAAGCGGGTAATATTGGAACACTTGGAGTAGACAACCATAGCAGAACAGACGCAAAACCGGTGCCGGGTCCACCCACCTGTAATACATAAAAGCAGGAGGCCGAGCATCTTGTGCTCTAATGGTATCTTTTGTAATAGATGTTGTCTAGGTAACCTGTCACCTGTATGTGATTACAGCCAGCACACCAAACAGTAGCTGCCGTCAGAAACATGGGGGAAACAATTTCTAAAGCTTCAGGTTGGAGTTCAGGGGGTGGAAGGAAACCCATCTCTTTTGTGTGACTCGCTTTACATCTAGAGAGACCTTGAATCAATGCTCCCTCTCTGAGTGTGTAAACACCTCTGAGCCTCACGCTTTTGTAATCTATATCCAAACATGTTCTTGCATTTCCAAAAGAGATTAACAGCATGAGACACCAGCAGGCACCTGCCGGGAGAAAAACACTTGCTTATTTGCACAGATATTTTACTATGGAGAACTCCTTTGGGAGCTGCACAGAGCAGCCTGAGTGCGGCCGTGTCTTCCTATTCACCAGGCTGTTCATGAAGCACCCTTCAGACCCGCACAGCTGCCCCGGCCAGACACCCCATATTCTGCCCCTGCTCACCCCTATCAGACAGCTTCCTGCCCACCCAGGGCTAACATTCACCTTGAGCTTATTGCCAAGGGACTCAGCTGAAGTAATCCATGTTTACAAACTCCCTGTTTGGCCCCATTGTCATTTTGTTCCTTCACTCCCTGCCCACAGGTGGGTAGACTAGAAACCGACAGCCACACACGCATCTGACGGGGCGTGCAGGCTGCGCAAGCCCTTCGGTGGCTTATATGCCTGCCCGCTTCATGAGTGACTGCGGAGGTGTCAGCACCTCCCAGCAGAAATCCAAGGGTCACCGTTGCTGTGCCTGGCAGTGGCCTTGCTCTGAAGACCTGAGCTGCAGGTCAGCTCACAGACAGATGTTTTGGTTGCCATGTAAGAGTACAGCTTTGAATCAATGTTCCCCCAAGGTTTGCCCATCGCAGGCAGCTGTGCCAGCTCTTGGGCACCAGGCTTCAAAGAGCTAATGTGTACACACACACACACACACACACACACACACACACACACACACAGGACTTTCAGGCTGTGCCCACATCTTCTTAGCAGATCTGCTTTGTGTCTCGTACAATGGGTGGTCCTGAAACATGTTTCGTGCTCCTAGCCTATGCCCTTTCTCATCTCCAATTTTCTAGGCAGACAATGCTCCCTCCACCTTCCGGGCAGATTCGGAAGGCAGCCCAGGCCTCCCACTCCACCTTTTCATCTCGGCTTCGGATCGATGTCCCCTCCTGCGTGGCCTCGCTCCTTTGAATGTCTGTATTATCATAATTCACCCATAACCTTAAAAACAGGGCTTCGCCTGGGCTGCGTCCACACCTCCTATTGATTCAGCACGTCCATTCTCTCCCTGCACATACTGCGGCCCTCTGACCTTGCCTGCTGAAATCCAGCACGCTAATGTTTCACCTGGCTGTGGCCATAATTACCTAAGCAGCCTCTTTCACAGAGATGCTCTTGTCTCTGACCGCCGTCTATCATTATTCTCTGAAAATGCTGGAACGATTACACAGCAGCCTCTTTTGCCAGGTGTGCACACAGAAAGACTCTTGTGGCCCAGCCAGTAAGTCTTTTAAATATGCCAGAGTGAGAGATCGGTATTCATCTTTAGGCTCATCAGACCTGGGTGCATGGATGAAAAGTGATAGCATCCTTATTTAAGATGAAAGTGCAAACAACCCAGGGGCTGAGGAATTCTGTCCCCTTGGCTCAGTGTGGAAACTGATCAGAGAATAGAAAATAATAACCAGATTTCTTGCAGTTAGGAGTGGTGATGACATTGTGCTTTGAAATTTCCACGCATCAGTTACTGAGTCCTCAGCAGACCCACCCCAGGTAGATACTGTCCTTGCTCTGTTCGCATGCCAGAGGTCAGGGGTCAAGGGCAGGCCTGCAGCCAATGCCCCCTTCCTGCATAGTGCTGGTGTGCCGTGCAAGGAAGGGTAGCCATGCAGATGGCCCTGTCCCTGACCCATGCACGCTCAATGCCGTGATCCAAAGCCTCATCCCACCCTCCTGTCTGCTTCCCATCACTTCCAGATGGCTTAGCATGCCTAGTGCAGTGACAATACTCAGCACGTGGTAGTCGCACTTTATTATTTAGGAAATAGTAAGGACAAGAAAAAAATAAGACTACACATGTTCAGCAAGTATATAACTTTTTTGAGGGATACTTTTGATCTTCAATTTATTGAACAGAGAATGCGAAGTCCACAGATACCAAGGTTTGGCTGTGCTAAACCACCACTAAAACATGAGCTTCTGAAGGGAAAATTGTGTCTGTGCACACATGCACATGCATGTGTTTGTATGTACGCATGTGGGTCCTGGGGCTTGACTCTGGGTTTGAACACTGTCCCTGAGCTTCCTTTGCTCAAGGCTAGTGCTTTACTCCTTGATCCACAGCACCACTTCTAGCTCTTTTGTTACTAGTTTATTGGAGGTCAGAGTCTTATAGGCTTCCCTACTCAGGCTGGAACTGTGATCCTCAGATCACAGCATCCTCAGTAACTAGGATCTCAGGCGTGAGCTACCAGCTCTCAGCTGAAGGAAAAACTGTTGGTATCCTGTGCAGACAAGTAAAATGGAAAAGCCACATATACAATGTAAGAAATGATTTGCAAACATGTTCCCAGCCAGGCACACTTGTAACCTTAGCTACTTGGGAGGCAGAGAGTAGAAGGATGGTTGTTCAAGGCTAGACTAGTCATTGAGACCCCATCTCAACCAATAGGTAGGCAGGACGGCATGTAACTGTCACCTCAGCTACCTAAGAAGCGTAAAGTAGAAGGACTGCAGTCTAGGCTGCTTCAGGCAGAGACCCTATTCCAAAAATAACTGAAGCAAAAAGGGCTGGGGTGTGTTAAATAAGTTGGTGGAATGCCTGCAAGGCCAGAGTTCACCTCCTAGTACCCCTCCCAAATAAATCAATCCCATGAAAGTCAGGTTGTAATGCATGCCTGTAACCCCACCTACTCAAGATGTGAAGATCAGAAGACCATGAATTCAAAGCCAGCACAGGCAAAGTTAAGTTATATTAATAATTTTTACCCAAAATTAATAATAATAATAAAAACTGAGAGAATAATTAAGTAATAGAATATCCTAGGTTTCATCCTTGGTATTGGGAGGGGGTGGGGAGAGAAGGAAGAAAGGGCAAGGGAGAGGATAGGAAAAGAAGTGTGACCTGGTAGAATCATTCCCTCCTCATCTCCACTCCTGTGATTCACAATGATGTTCCTTTGCACAGAAGCCTCACCTCACCAGATTATTACCTCCAGCAACCCGAAAATCTCAGTAGAGATTAAAACGTGATCAAATAATAAAGATTAAACAGTAACCAAATCACATCTGTAATCATGTTCTGCTCCTCAGAGTAAATAATGCTTCATTAGCTTGGCCTGCTAGCTGAAAGGCAGCACAGTCTTGGAGGGTATAGCATAACCACAGCCAGCTCTACAGGACCCAACAGACAGACAGGAGGGTGACACTGGCTGCCCTCGGCAGGAACCTCAATTCCATGTGTCCCCTCCCCTAGCACAAACATTGCCAGTTCCCAGCCTTGGTCTCACCTGTGTGAGAGCACCCCAGTCCCAACTGAATCACAGAGAGCACATGCTCCCCACCACAGCAACATAAGAACAATCACATGACTGGCAACAGCCAGAGGGGGGCACCCAGAGAACCCCCATTCCCATCACATAGCAATAGGCAAGTCTCAAAATATCCAATCCAGACTTTTAAGACCTAAATAATAGAGAATATGAGTGTATTTAAATGCATAAAGGCAAATGCAGGGAGAAATAAAAGCAGTAATACAAGGAGCCCAAATTGTGTGACAGAAAAGGCACTTGAAGGAAGATGGGAACTTGTTCATTCCAGCCGCATTCCTAGGAAAGAGCCATTAGACATTGTCTGAAGGAGCCCGGCACTGAGTAAATGGCTCTAACTCTAGGGGTACGAACTAGAAGGACCAAAAACAGATGATGATAGGCCTTCCAGAGCGTCAGAAGGAAAAACCCACATCCAGCCAAGCAACGGCGCCCACAGAGATACAGATGAGAGAAGCAACCCACAGGACAGGAGGCTGGCGGCCGGGCTTGCCGGGAAGAGCAGAGCAGGCCTGTGGCCCCTTGGATGGCAGACCTAGTGAGCAGACTTTTGATGTCACTAGTTTTCCTGCCTGCCCCCCCCCCCCCCGCAAGAAGCAGGAAATCCTTAGAAGATAAAAGACTTCTTGGGAAACTCTTTGTAGGACCTTTCACATGCTAGGCAAGTGCTGTTCCACCTGAGTCACCCTAGTCCTTCTGTTTGGGTGTTGTTTTTGAGATAAAGGCCCTGGCTGGCCTCAGACTTAAGATCCTCCTGCATCTGCCTCCAAGGAGCTGCACTTATGGGGACTAGAGTCAGCTGCTCTGGGCTAGGCCCAGATGGAACATGCCCAGATGTGGCAAAGCTGAGTGTTGTTCAGGGTTGCAGCCCAGCAGGGGGAGGGCAGGCCTTCCACCAGGCTCCCCCCAGGGCAGGGCCAGACCAGGAGGCCGTGTCTGCCTTGTGTCCCTGCATTACTCCAGTGACGGTCACCCTCCCAACTTGGAATCACTGTGGCAGCAACATTGTGGGAAAACGACCCTCAGAAGGAAATAATAACTGTGAGACCAGTTAGTATCATTGCTTTGTAATCACATGGGAAGAAGGACAGGCCAGTCCTTCGCATAAGCCAATGCCAGGGGTCCCGGCGGCCTGTGGTGTTGTCTGTGGTCCTCATCCCGCGTAGCTCAGCCATGGGTGACATCACAGTGTGGGAATCAACAGAGCCAATTCCAGCCCACCCATGCCTGCTCTGATGCCCACGTCCTTCCATACAACCATTTCTGTTGGGACATTGCTTGTGGAGGGAACTGGGCTGCATGGTCAAGACCAAGGAGGAGCCACAAGGAGGAGGAGACTGTGCCTTTGAGGGAAGATGGGTGTGGGAGGTTCTTTTCCAGGAAGAATGAGACGGGTGCAAGGCTCCCTTCCTCTGCAGGGTGGGCACACAACACCCCCAAGCCCACACCCACTTCTTTGGCCACTTTCGGGGGCCACCATGTGAGCAGAGGTGCAGAAGATAACCGGGGTTCCACATGGGGTCCTCGTATGCAGTCACACTGTCTTCCTCATTTCAGAACACTGTGTCCCAGGGCCCCCAAACTAAAGACCCCCTGCCCTCAGGACTGAGCATGTGGAGAAAGGAGGAACGGTCAGCCCGGGAGGACTGGCGGGCCTATTTTAGGCTTCTGTCTTTTGTCAGCAAGTCAAAAGGCACAGGCTTCTTGCCTAAGCCCACCTGGGTACCTGGTGCCCGTGGCAGGAAGAAGAGCAAGAGCCTGTTGCTCGGAGGCAGGGCGGCAGCAGCGATGGCAGCTCAGGGGTCCGAGGTCAGGTCCAGCGCACGGCGAGGCCTCCGCGTGGCATCGCTATGAGCAAGGCCGAGTGTGTCATCCCCCAGTCTGCCTGCTGGTGAGGATGACGGGCTGGAACTGGGGTCAGGGCCTTAACTCCAAGGGGGTATCCTGTGAGGTGGGGACAGGAGAGGGACATGACAGCGAGTGAAACGAGTCCTGGAGTCCAGGGCCAGCTGTGAGGAAGAGCCAGGGAGGCGGAGGCGCCTCACCTTGCTGAGGCCAGGGCCCTTGGCAAGCTGCATAGCACGCGCCAGGCCGTCGGGAGGGACGCGGCTCTCCGCGGCCGCAGGTGGCTGCCACGCACAGGCTGCCCAGCGAAGGCAAACCTGGACCAGTTCAGCTCGGCTGGGTTTCATTTCCCCGCCATGTCTGCCCAATTTACCAGGAACAGTTGGGCTGCCATTAATTTTTGTTGGATGCCACAGCCCTCTATCTGTTCTGGTTTTACGCGGCAGCTGGACCACACATGGGGTCTGAGCCCAGAGGAGGCAGAGCCTGGCACCAGTGTTCCAGGCTGGGTCTGGAATGCTGTCAAGGCCCCTTCAGATGCTGGTGGGTGGGCATGGCACTGCCTGTCTGGAGGAGCTTGAACCCTTAATTATCAGAGTCTAGGAGAGGCCAGGTGCCAGATTACAGGCTCAGCCTGTCATCCTAGGTACTGAGAAGGCTGAGGTCTGAGGATCACAGTTCTAAGCCAGTCTGGGCAGGAAAAAGTCCATGAGACTCTTAACTGCAATTAGCCAGCCAAAAGCCAGAAGCTGAGATTTGACTCAGATGGTAGAATGCTATCTATCTTTGAGCAAAACAGCTAAGGGACAGTGCCCAGGCCCCAAGTTCAAGCCCCAGTACACACACACACACACACACACACACACACACACACACACGATACTAGGAGAGACATTTAGACCCAGCCCGCCTTCCCTCATTTGACTGAAAAGGAGATAATTATTTAACATGGAGCCTCCTAACAGTTCAGCATAGCAGTGGGTGAGAAGGGACCTACACACTGAGGAATGGGGAGGATGGCGGGGGGGGGGGGGGGCGGTCCCAGGCAACCTGGGAAGGCCAGAGGAAGGAGTATGCATAAAGAAGGTCTGGCCTTCCTGCTGGCCTCAGACTGGGAAATTTTAAAGCACCTGCCAAAGGCCGGGCCCTCTCCTGCCTGCCCAAGGGGAGGGTCTCCATCATGGGAGGGGGGGTGGAGATGCAGAGCTCGCGGCCACAGCCGCTTGGGGTGGGGGGCGGGCTGCAGTGAGCCCTGTGCATTCTGTCCACATGCAGCGTGCTCAGCAGAGATGAAACTTTTCACATCTTGTTCCAATGAAGGATGAAGAGTAAAACAAGTTTCATTCATCACCAGAGATGGGAAGTGACTGCCCTTTCCATCCGTGCCACAGCTACCTCTGGAAACAGAGAAGAAACAAATGGCCATGTTTGAGTTTCCAATCCCACAAGTCATTATGGTGTGGGAAGAGTTCAGGTTTGCAGGCCAGTGAAGGAACAAATATGGCTAAGCAGACTCTCTTCTCCTTTCCCCTCCCCTCCCCTCCCCTCCCCGCCACCTGGGTCCCTCCTGCAGGGTACCAGATCGCCTACCGCCTGGCCAGCAGCAGCCCGCACACATTCACCACCGTGGAAGTGGGCGCCACAGTGCGACAGTTCACCGCCACAGAACTGGCCCCAGAGTCTGCATACCTCTTTAGGCTGTCTGCCAAGACGAGGCAGGGCTGGGGGGCGCCACTGGAGGCCACAGTCATCACCACAGAGAAGAGAGGTAAGCCCACAGCTGGGAGGAGTGGCTCACGTGGGTGCCGCCATTGTGGGCATGTGGGACCCATTCTGGGGTCCATACAATGGCCAGGAGGACGGGACCTTCACTTCAGAGACACAGAGGGACCCCACAGAGCCAGACATGGAGCCAGGCGCATTATCCTATCACACCTGTGTAGCACAACCTTTCATCACCTGCCTACCCTCTCAAATAGGTGAGAACCCAGCTTTAAAGGCTCAAAATACAGCTCAAAGGGACTGGGAATATGGCCTAGTGGTAGAGTGCTTGCCTCATATACATGAAGCCCTGGGTTCGATTCCTCAGCACCATGTATATAGAAAAACACCTGAAATAGCACTATGGCTCAAGTGGTAGAGTGCTAGCCTTGAGCATAAAGAAGCCAGGAATAGTGTTCAGGCCCTGAGTTCAAGCCCCAGGACTGGCAAAAAACAAAAACAAAAACAAATACAGCTGAGAGAGCTCATGGAACTGGGCCAAGGTTGCACAGAGAACATTGGGTGAGTGGAAGCTCCTGGAAGGCAGGCATCTTCTCTGGTGTGCAGTACTGTGTCCCCAGTGGACCCGCGCACAGTCTGTGTTTTTCTGGTAACTGGTCTTTGGGAATACCGCCCAGCTCCAGAGTCAGGATCTGGCACTCGGCATATGCGTTTGCTCTCATCCCAGCCCGTGAAGCAGCCTGATTCCTGATTCGCCAGCTAATGTAGCTGTGGAGCTGCCCCAATTGAAGGCGTGGCAGGCTCCTCTCGGCCAGCTCCTGCCCACAGCTGTGGGCCTCACCCTGGAACCTGCCACAGCAGCCCCCACGATGCACTGCAAGGCCTCAGCTCAGCTGGCACCAAGGTCATGGCCACATCCAGAGGTCTGAAGGACACAAGGACAGGAGTGAGCTCACAGCAGGCTCCTGAGAAGTGCTGGGAGCACGTGGTTGGGAGCCATGTTGCTTTGATCCAATTTCTTTCCCTCTCTGTGCCAATGTGATGCCTTGTGAAACAGCAGGAGTCCTGGGCCATGGAGTGGCTCTCTCTATTGTTGACAAGAATCCACAGGACCAAAACGTGGGATTGATTCTACTTTTATTACAAGATCTAGAGCTAGAGTGCAGCCAGGTATGGTGGTACATACCTATAATTCCAGCTGTGTCAGAGGCAGAGGTAGGAGGATCGTGGACCCAGGACAGCCTAGGCAAAAATACAAGATCCTATCTGAAATATAACAAAATCAAAAAGGAGTTAGGGACATGGCTCAAGGATAGAGCACTTCCCTAGCAGGCACGGGGCCCTGAGTTCAAGCTCCAGTACTGCCAAAGCCTCTTTAATCCAGAGTAAAGCATTTCAATGAGTGAGGAACCAAACCCAGCACTTGGAAGACAATTCCAACCTTAAATCCAGTGGCAGAGGTGAGGAAGGAAGCTGGCGTGAGCTCCCTTTGTGCTCTGGTCACCCCAGTAGGCACTTCTGCCTCAGCTCCCTTCCCCAGCTTTCACAAAAGTGTTTTGGGTTTGTGTTGATGAGGACCCCAACACCCCCAGAGTGGCTAGGAAGCTTCCCTGGAAAGACCAAGCTCTCATCCCCGAGGCCTGCCACGTCCCCAGGCTCTACTGGGCCCACAAGACCTCACTCATCTCTGCTGAGTAGAATGAGTGACCACACTGCAAAGGAAACAGCTTTCCTGATTTCCACACCTAGCCTGTGCCACGGGGATGCAGGAGACCACACCTCTCAGCCCCTCCCAAGCCAGCAAGTTCCTGCCAGTCCAGAGACCTGCTTGCCTGCTTTGCTAACTGGCCCACTCTAAGCCAGACTCCTCATCTGCTTCCTAGGGACTCAGCCTGGTCTACTTGTTCTTCTCACTTAACTGCCTTGTTCACACCTCATCCCTTTGACTCACCTCCATGCAGCACCTGCCTTGGCAGGTAAAGGACCTGCAGTGGACAGCAACAATGGCTTCCACAGGGCTGCTGCTCCCATGGAGCCCGTGTTAAGCTAGCGATCTGTTAGCCTTTTGTGGCTGTGACAAAATACTTCAGAAAACCACTGTAAAGGAAGAAAGGTCTAGTTTGGCTTATGGCTTCAAGGATGTCAGTCCATCCTGGCAGCAGGAGGGTATGATGGAGCAGAGCTGTTCACCTCCTAGCAGCCAGGAAACAGAGTGAGAGAAACAGGAAGTGTCTGTTGACAAGATCTACCTAGCCCTCAAGGACCCGCCCCTGCGGCTTACTTCCTCCAACCAGGCCCCACTTAGCTGCCCATTCACTATGAATGCCATCGGTGGATAAATCTGTGAAATTGGTTATCAGCCATAGGATCAAATGACTTCTTGAAAGTGCCACCCTCTGGGAGCCACACCTTCCTATTGGGGGTCACTTCACATCTAAACCATAGCACTGAGTTCACCGGGGCTGAGCTGTGCAAGCAGACAGGGGCACTGCCTTGCCCACACTGGGAAGGCTGCTTCCCTTCCCGAGGCTGGGGTCTACTGATGGTTCTGTGTGGGTTTAGCCACCCAGGTCAGCAGTGCATCACTGACCACTGTGTCCTAGTAACAGACAAATCAGGTGACTGGTATGAGTGCAGGAGGCCAGGACTGCTGGTCAAGTCAGAGCCCATCACTGTGGGACTCACATCAATGACTGCTTTATTACACGCCACACTTTTTAATCAGGATCAATAATCTTCATGATAAACAATTAAACTCCCTCTGTGGGGTTTCTCCATTGACATCACTGAGGCACGGGTTAGCCCTGAGCCCTGCCTCCCCACCCCACCCCCATCCCCGCCACTCAAGAGATTTGAGGAGGAGAAGAGAAGCGATGCCGTGTGTGTGTGTGTGTGTGTGTGTGTGTGTGTGTGTGTAGATCAAGCAAACCTCAAATAAGAGTGCAAAGGGATACAGTAGGGGTGCTGGGAAGAGCTCCAGCCTGGCTGTCACCCAGACACCAACCTTGGTGATGGGGCGTCTGTAAGTGTTCACCCTTTCAGCTCTGCTGCAGAAACTGGCAGATGTCTCCAGCCAGGCCTACACTGGGCACATCCACAGTCTGCTTTAAGCCACCCCCTGTCAGAGCTGAGGACAGGACATGCCGCCAGCAACGGGACACAGCATCTCACGCGGCCTGGTCTATTCTTTGCTTGCAGAGAGGCCAGCACCCCCCAGAGAGCTGCTGGTTCCCCAGGCCGAGGTGACAGCACGCAGCCTGCGGCTCCAGTGGGTCCCAGGCAGCGACGGAGCCTCCCCCATCCGCTACTTCACTGTGCAGGTTCGAGAGCTGCCCGGAGGAGAGTGGCAGACCTACTCCTCTTCCATCAGCCACGAGGCCACAGCCTGCGCCGTCGACAGGTATGGAGGGAAGCTGGACACTCCCTGCCCTGAGGGTCTCTACCCCTGCCCACCGAGGGGCTGTCCCTGTTCCTGTCGAATGTCCCCACACCTGGGATCCCAGATTCCCTGTAAGAGGAGTTCCTTCCAGGCATGCGCTGTCTGCACACCCCAGGTCTCCCTGCTGAGGAAGGAGGGGGGCAGAAGGGGGCTGAGCCTGGATGTGTGGGTTTAGGCGTCCTGGGCCCTCCAGAGGCCAGTGCTTGGGACACAAGAAGGGATAAAGGGTGGGCAGCTGGTGTCAAAGGTTGGAGAGCTGCCCCTTCTCTTTGTGGCTCCCAAGTGCAGCAAGGAGGAGACACCCTCAGAGCTGGGAGGGGCTCAGGGACAGGTGACAGCTGATGAAAACTGGTTCCCTGTCCAGGCAAGGGTCAAAGTGCAGGAGCAACACAGAAGAGTTATAGCCCTGATGGAGTCTTCACCATGGGCTCCTGTAGATCTCAAGGTGACCTTGTCACAGCCCCTTTGCAGGGGAGCAGACCAAAATGGGGAGAGGTTTCCCATACAGCCTGGCTCCACAGGCTCCAATCATCTGGGAGGCCATGTGGACCTGTGGCATTCTCCCCACAGCACCACGATAGGGGCTCTGCTGGGTTGGCAGCACCTCAGAAGATGCTCAGGGCATTTGCATACACCTCCACGTGCCCCACAAACTACTGTGTGTGAGAGAGCTAGCCTATCCCCATGTTAATAGAGGCCCAGACAGTGTGGTCCTCGTTCCCTGAAGGTCTGGAGCCCTCTCCCTTGACAGCATCCAGAAAAGGGCAGGAGCCCAGACAGGTTCACAGGTCAGCACCCATCCCCAGTGACCCCAGGAAGGGAGACTGTGGTCTCCATTAGGAAAGCCATCAGGAAAGTCATCTGCTTACTCCCTGAGAAGATGCATGGAGCCGCTCAGGTGCAGAGCTCAGCCTCAGGTTTGAACAGATGTTTAGAAGAATTCTGGTAAAAAGGTGTTTTCTCAAGCATGTACATGAGCCTGTGCCGTTTCTGAGTGTGGATCATAGGAATTTGGGAGGTGAGGCGTGTGGAATGTGCAAAGGGCCTGAGGTTGCTTCCCCCACAGCATCAGTTGACCCCATGGGAGACACCTAGCACCAGGGGCAGAGGGGGCAGAGAAAGCCTTCCGGATGTATGTGCCAAGTTGTTAGACTCTCTGAGAGTGGGCTGTGGACTTTTCTCCAGAGCCCTGGGAAGTGCTGTGGTCGCCATGTTTATAAATGAACAAAGTGAGATCCATAGATGTTAAGTGACTTGCCCTGGTAAGCGATGGCAGAGCCAGAATCTCAACTATGCCAGACACATTCTCAAGCAGAGGTGTGATGGTCCTGGAATGGTGAGCAGAGGGAAGGCTTCCAAGGATGGTGGGGCGGGCTGGGGCTGCTGGAAGCCTGGGCCTGCGCATCCAGAGTCTTGGTGGGAAGGAAGGTAAGGGCCAGGCGCTGAACATTGGAGAGTCACCCGGGGACGATTGTGCAGATGGTCTGAGAGGAAGTAGGGTGCTCCTGCACCGGCCAGTGACCGAAAGAAGGGTAAGGTCACTGTCTCCTCTGGGCCACAAGTCACTGCTCCCTTAGGAGTGAGCCCCCACCAAGAGCGTTCCCTCTGCAGATGGGCTGTGCCCCTGTGCCACACACAGCTCCCGGGCTGCTTCACCCATCTCACGGCAGGCAGAGAGTGAGCCTGCTGCTGGGAGTCGGCCCTCTGTTCTCCCAGCTTGGCCACTTCCTGCAGCCATCTCACCTTGCATCTCACTGTCCACCCTCACAAGCTAGTGCAGCTCTGCACCGCGCTGGCCGGCAAGCGAGAGGGAGCGTCTCCAACAAAGGCACAGCATAGCCCCAAATGGTTAGGGACAGTGGTATACTCACTGCGCCCACTAGCTGTGATGGCAAGCTGGAGCACCTGCTGCATGCTTTTGTGCCATTCCTGGGGCTTGAACTCACAGCATAGATGCCATCCCTTAGCTTTTTGTCACTCAAGACTGACACTCTACCATTTTCCTTCCTTCCTTCCTTCCTTCCTTCCTTCCTTCCTTCCTTCCTTTCTTTCTTTCTTTCCTTCCTTCCTTCCTTCTTTCTTCCACTAGCTTGTTGGAGATAAGAGTCTCACAGACTTTCCTGCACAAGATGGCTTTGAACCATGATCCTAGGACCTCAGCCTCTTGAGTAGCTAAGATTATGGGTGTGAGCCACCAGCCCCAGCCATGTTCTTCTTTTTAAGGGCAAGATTCTGCATATGAGAGAGAATCTGCAATATTTTTCTTTCTCAGTCTGGTTTATCTCGCTTAACATCATGATCTCTAGTTCCATTCATTTTTCTATAGGTAACGTAATTCCATTCTTCTTTCTGGCTGATGCGCTACTATGTTTAGATATGCCATGTCTTCCTTATCTGATGGTGGACACCTAGACTGAGTCCATATTTTGGTCATTATGAACAATGATGCTATCAACATGGATATGCAAATGGCTCTGCCGGCTCTGCAGGATTTATGCCCATAAGTGATTCTGCACAGAGCCATATAGCAGGTAGTTCTATTTTTAGTGTTTGTGCTTGTTTTAAGGAACATCCCGGGCTGGGAATATGGCCTAGTGTCAAGAGTGCTTGCCTCGTATACATGAAGCCCTGGGTTTGATTCCTCAGCACCACATATATAGAAAAGGCCAGAAGCGATACTGTGGCTCAAGTTGCAGAGTGCTAGCCTTGAGCAAAAAGAAGCCAGGGACAGTGCTCAGACACTGAGTCCAAGCCCCAGGACTGGCAAAAAAAAAGGAAGGAACATCCATACTGACTTTC
Organism: Perognathus longimembris pacificus; assembly: GCF_023159225.1. Classification (NCBI taxonomy): domain Eukaryota; kingdom Metazoa; phylum Chordata; class Mammalia; order Rodentia; family Heteromyidae; genus Perognathus; species Perognathus longimembris. The sequence goes on along the minus strand of NC_063161.1, from coordinate 76,751,218 downwards.
CTAGTGGCTGCTCTAATTTCCATTCCCACCAACATTGTATCAGGCTCTCCTTCCCCAAGCCTCCACATCCTCACCAGCATTTCAGCATTTCTTGTTTGTTTCCTTGATGAAAGCCACTCTGATTGGGGTGAGATGGAATCTCAGTGATGTTTTCATTTGCATTTCTTATCTGGGGCTAGAGCAATAAATAAGGCAGACTTATTGCTCATTCTCACTCTTACTGAGTCTTGTAAAGCATCCATAAAACAATTACAGGGCCCTGTGCCAGGGTTTACACCTGTAATCCCGGCTACTGAGAGGCACACCTAGGATGAGCACAGCCTGAGGCTGATTCCATAGGAAAAATAACTAAAGCGAAAAGGACTGGAGGAATGGCTCCAATGGCAGAGCACTTAGCAAGTGCAAGGCCCTGAGTTCACCTCTGAGTTTCAGAAGGAAGAAAAGGGGGGGGGGGAGGGGGAGCAAAAGAAGCAGAGGAAAAGAAGGGAGAGAAGGAGGAGAGAGGGAGGGAAATGAACGGAGTCTGAGGTCAGCTGTCAGAACCCGCACTTACAGTAGCTATTTATGCTGAGACTCAAGGATGCCAGCAATGTCAACCAGTGTTCACTGAGCACGTCTTCCAGGCCTCTATCTGCTTTCAACCTCATAGTGTCGATCTGTTCGCTGCCCAGATGAAGAATCCAGGGCCCAGGGTTCTGCCCCCAGTGAACAGGGAGGTAGAAGCTGGGAGGCAGTTTGGCTTCACTGTCTACCTTCTTTTTATTTTTTTTCATACTTGTTATTTAGTCTTCATTTGCAACAAATGGAAAATAATTCATAAATACCATGACCAAAGCACCTGTTTTCAAGCTTGCAAAATCATCTCTTTACAACTAATCATACTGAATTGGAAGATCCACATCAGCTGCTTTATTTCTTCCAGGAAGGTCAGCAAGACAATTACATCCAAGGGGCATCTCTGTGTAGAATTTGCCAAGTCCTGAGTTCAGAATTTTCAGAATATAGAAGCACCTATATCAGGGAAATGGTCTTCCTGTGTGATAAGGTTCCTCGCACAGTCCAGCAGGCCAGCTAGGCCTCGCAGTGGCCACCCCGGGACCCGAGCCCACTGAGCCCTGGGGCGCATCACTCCACCATCTTCGATCCTTACTGTCTACCTTCTTAAGGACCCCCATGGACCATCACCCATAGGAGGAGAAAGCAAAGCGGACAGCCATGCAAAGGCAGGGGGCCAGGGGCCAGGCTAGGAAGTCACGGGAGACGAGCACCCTTATCACTGAGTCATGGCATGGCACAGTGGCTTCCGGGATGTAGGAAGAGTGAATGTGTCTGAATGAACACAATGGCTGATCCCAGAAACCTGCCACGGAGACTATTCTTTTTTTTTTTTTTTGGCCAGTCCTGGGCCTTGGACTCAGGGCCTGAGCACTGTCCCTGGCTTCTTCCCGCTCAAGGCTAGCACTCTGCCACGTGAGCCACAGCGCCCCTTCTGGCCGTTTTTTCTGTATGTGTGGTGCTGAGGAATCGAACCTAGGGCCTCGTGTATCCGAGGCAGGCACTCTTGCCACTAGGCTATATCCCCAGCCCCACGGAGACTATTCTTGATGGTAGGACTTCAGCAGCATCTTCAGCCGCAGCTCCTGGTGATGGCTGCCCCTGCCTCTGGGCTGCAGCCAGGCCTACCTAGGCTGAGGGCTTGAGGCTTGTGGAGGAACACTGTCATCTGTCTTAATTAAGAGAGTGTGCAAGAGCAGAGGTGGAGATTTTCTGATCATGGTTTCCAAAAATGGTACGGGTTTCCTGAAAAGCAGAATCCTTTCTTGAGAAGAAGGATTTCCCAGCTCAGCAGTATCATGCAGTCTGCAGGGGGGGCTTTTGTTGGGAGGCAGGGGTCGTGGGGCTCTGCCCCTGTGGGGCTCCTTCAGCTTCAGGGCTCCCACGGGCTTCTTGTGGGAGGACCCAGGCCCAAATTCCTTCTAAGTATCAAGTCTGGCTTCTCGCCCCTATATGCCAAACCCAGAGATACAGTGAAGGGCAGAGAAAGGAGAATGGCTAGGTGGCCAGGACACACCCCAGAGAGAGGCAGAGGAAGCATGCTTTCAGCCATCTTGAGAGGTACAGACATGAAGGGGAAGAGAGGCCTGTGCATACGCGTTAGACAGTCCTGCTCACCGGTGTGTTCATTGCATCAGCCTTGTCTGGGGAGGGCTTCCAGAAAAGTCATTGCTGCTGTCATCAGTGGTGGGATAGGCAAGTCATTCTTGCCCGATGGTAGTCTTGTCCTGAGGAGGATTTCTACCATGCCTGTCTTGGGGTTCGGCCCCTTCCCTTCTTCCTCACAAGCATGCTGTTCTCGGACCTGGACGTCCTGGGTGCCCAGGGGCTGGCAGAGCATCTGTGGAGAGCAGGCTCAGTGCAGAGACATCTACCAAACCGAGGCAAATGCGCCAAGCTTTTCTCCTGCTTTTTGTTGTTTAGCAAAAGCAGCTTCTAACCACCTGTTACATGAGGAGTGAGGACAACTCAGCTGGGCTGAGAGGCCTGGGGCTCCAGGATCTGGAATCACCCCAAATCTCTGGCCGGGAGAGCGATGTGATGCTCAGCCATGGCCGGGTACTGTGCTGCGGGGCACAAAGGGGAGAATGCTGCACCTTTGCTACCTGCTCACTAGCAAGCCATGTCCAGGGATGTCCAGCCGTATACTGAGCCCACCTGGGTGTTTGCCACAGGGCTGCAGGGGGAGCAGGGAGGCGGGGGTACCTGCACAGAGAGTTTAGCCCAAGTCCCAGTGTGAGGCACAGCATGACAGCCAGTGCAGGAGACCCCAGAGATATAAGGGGCTCAGTGGAAGGAAGGAGCAGGGGAAAGCAGGGAAGGTGGAAAGGGGTCTGAAGCTTCTGTGCCTGACACCTTCATCAGGGGGGCCAAGGCATTTCTGTAGGGGTCATTGGAAGCCAGGTGTGTAGGCCTGGAAGTCCCACGCTAAGCATAGCCACTCTCCCCCATTTGCAACATGGATATGGTGCAGGGAAGAGAAAGAGATTTATTTCATGGCAGCCATGAGAAGACAGTGCTTCAGTTCATCTTCAGCCCTCTACAAAGGCACAGAGAGTGGCCTCTGACTAAATAGGGAGAAATGGGGGTGGGGCGAGAAGGGCATGCATAAGTACAACCGTCAGGGGGTGACCCTCATTTCAGTCTGTGACACTGGAGGCCTGGCAGGCGGACTGTTCTCTTCAAGGTGCTAGGAAGGCGATGCTGTCTGTCTCAGGGCATTCCACCACAAAATGCTTCTCGGTGGATCCCATTCCTGGAGCCCAACGTGGTTCTAAAGTAACAGCAGCAGGGAATGGCTCAGCTCACCAAGCTGCAGCATGGGGGAGGGAGATGAGTGTCCAGCTTTTAGTTGGTTCACACAGCCAGCAAAAGAAACTTTTAAGGTGCCCTTTTACAAGCCAACATGGACAGCACAGACACAGTGTAGGTTCTAGACAGACCTTCCACCTGCTTACCCCAGCCTCTGTGCCTTGCCTGGCCTCTGGCACTGGGTGAGTGAAGAACCCTGACTGGGCCTCTGTTTCCTCCTCCTCCAATGGGCACAGCAGTGACTCGGGCCTGCACGTGCTCTTGCAGGCTAGATGGGATTGGGCTTGCCAAGGGTTTGGCCCAATGTGGGCTGGACCCAGGGAATTGGCCTGGGCAAGTCCAGTGGGCAGCTCATGGGGAGGACAACCCACAAGACAGACACTCCCTGTGCACTGGCTTGATCCATAGGAGGACTGATCTGTCAGCTCCTCCTGAGAAAGCCTTGGAGGGCAGAGACTCCACACAGGAAAGTCTCCCGTCACAGAAGCTGTGGGACATCATGAGCAGAACCTTCTCCCTGGGCATGAAGACAGGCCAGTGCTCACAGCTGTTCCCCCATACAGACCCACTGTTTCTTGAGGCCCTGTCTGTCACTGCAGCCAGCCGAGAGATGGCCTGTCTCGACTGTCACTAGAGCCCAGCTGGGGGTGGAGGGGAGGGAAGACACTATCCCCGGGCTCCCCCAGGAGCGGCACCCCAGGGCAGGGGAGGGGGGCCAGGTCCCCTGTAGTCATAGGACTCTTTGCACTGCAGGCTGAGGCCCTTCACCTCCTACAAGCTGCGTCTAAAAGCCACCAACGACATTGGGGACAGTGACTTCAGTTCAGAGACAGAAGCGGTCACCACTCTGCAGGACGGTGAGCAACCCGGTGCCCTCTGAAGCAGTCTAGGTTCTCCTGTGAAGCCTGGACACAGGCCCCTAGAGGGAGACCCCCATGCAGACCCCGTAACACAGGCCCAGCACTCGTGCGTACTCTGCAGCTGTAGATCGGGGCTTCCGAAGGGAAGGGAACTTCCTTTGATTGGCTTCCAATGCCCTACCATCCATTAGCATCCCCCAAATTGAATAATTGATAGCGTTGTTAAAAATAAATGTCAGCAGGAGCTGGGTTGAAGAGGTTCCCCATTCTTCTTATTCACACGACGCTCAGTTTTGACAGTAGTGCAGGTAAGTGATGGGGGGGCAGAGCCCCTGGGCACACCAGGTGGATTTTCCCCTTGCACTACCTCAGCGGCACCGGGCCTGAAGATCCATCGTGATTGTCAGTGACCTGATCCTGCGGGGCGCAGTGAGCCCCGGAGACAACTCCATCAGTTGAGTGGAGCAGTGATAACCCGACTTGAGGGATGGAAAAAAGGATGGATATTGTATAATGGGAAGATCCAGCCCGAAGCCTGAGCGCTTAGTTCGCCCCAGCGGTGCTTTATAATAATTCCCCACGACAACCCCAGGGCTCTGGCTTTTCCATTTACCGCACCAATGGAGCCATTTTCAAATAGACCAGCTTCTGCTGGCTCACCCCATGACCTCACATCTTCTGGGATGTTCTTTATAGAACCTGGAAGTTTAGTTTCTGCCACCCAAGGCCCCCCAACAATCCCGAGGGACCAGGCAGTGTTAGAATGAAAACTTTGTGGGCTTCTCAGCACCATGTGGAGATAGTTTGTGCTGCACATCCCACACTCCCCACCAGGCCGAGTCCGCGAGGCTGGGGCCCTGGTAAGAGGGGCCTCCAGCCTCTGGGAACCAGACTGCTCTTCAGAACGAATGGCTGTCTTCAGTTCTCACCAGAACTATTACCAGTATGAAGATCCCAGGCATCTATGAGGGCAGGGGAAGCCACACTGGAGGAGACAAGCCTGCGTGAAACTGGTCCAAATTCCAGGAATCCCACATTAAGTTCGTTAGGCCCGGCCACGTGTTCCCCTATGCTAAATGGACATGGTGAAGGGCAGAGAAAGGAAACATTTTCCATTGGCAGCCATAGCACCTCAGTTCCGCTTCAGCAGTCTTCAGGGTAGAGACACCAGCTCCAGGTTAAATGGGGAGACCTGGGGGCAGGATGAGAAAGGAGAGCGGAGAACACAATCCCAGGTCACAGGCGCCCCTGTGGCCTGGCTGGCCATTGGCTAATCTGTGACTGGGAGGCCCAGCAGGTGGTCTGCAGCTCAGGCTGCTCTCTCAAAGGTGCTGAGAAGATGCCTGTCTGGGGGAGCAGTTTGCCTATAGTTCTTCCTAGAGCCCCAGGTGGTTGTCAAGTGCCTGAAGCCTAGAATGGCTCTGATCACAGGGCACAGATGCAAAATGGGGGGGGGGGGAGGCGGGGCTAGTTGCCCAGCTTTTATTCAGCTTTTAATTGATGGGCCCAGCCAAATTAGCTTTTTAATTGCTTCTTACATGGAAGGTTCAGAGGAGGGCTCTCTGGTCGTGGGTCCTGGGGCTCAGTGCCTCTACTGAGCTGAGTCAGCTCCAAGGAGTTCACAGGTTGAGGAAGGGGGTGAGAGAGCAAAGGGGAAGCACACCCCAGCTTTCACTGCAGGCTCCTGCACCCAAAAGGCCAATTAAAGTGGGGGCTGACTTCACACCAAATCACCACTGGGAGGGAGTGCATTTTTAGGATTATGAATACATTCATCTAAATCTTGCATTTAACACAATTCAACTCCTGCACTAATTCTTCCAAAGAAAGACACAAAGACGCACAATGAGCTGGTTTTATTGTTGTGTTATCTCAGACAAGCAAGTGAGCACAAGATCTGACAGGCTGGCTGTGACCCAGGGGAATGGTCCCTTTCTGAAAAGCAATTCAAGGGGCTCTCAAGGCTCGCAAGGCCCTTCTAGCTCCTTTGATATTCAAATCAGGGCCTTTGAAGCACCTATCGCATCATCTTCCTTCTCTGAGACTTGCAATTTCCCTCTGCAGCCCATTTGCATTGTGTTTGGGTTGCATTGTCTCCCACTCTGGGCTGGAGATTGACGGGCAACACTTTCCCTGGCTAGACTGGGAAGGCTCTTTGAGCTGTGTGCGAATGGCTCCTACTGTCCACCTTTTCATTTCTTTTTCTTTCCAGGCAGTGCTAGGGGATGGAACCTGGGGCCTTGCACATGCTAGGCAAGCACTCTACCACTGAGCTACACTCTTAGCTCTTATTTTTGTTGTTGTTGTTGTTTGTTTTTTGAGACAAACTCTGCTGTGTAGCCCAGGCTGGCTTCAAATGTGCAGGCCTCCTGCCCCCCCCCCTCCAGAGTGCTGAGATTACAGGCACTTATTTATTCTCCCTCCCCAGCACAGATTGCCAGCCTGGGGCTTTTGAAAACCCGTGTCTTGCCTGCTGGTGTGAGGGGCTCTCACTACTCCCCAGTAAGAGCCTGGGAAAGGGAGATATCTATGTGAGAAGGAGCTGAGGGTTGGGGATGAGGCCACCAGCAGGTCTAGAGGAGAACCGCAGAGCAGAGACACAGAGACAGTAAGTGCAGGGAGGGGAGCAAGTGCTCAGGGACACATGGGGTGTGGGGTCGGGCCCAAGCGTACTCAGATCAGTGAGCACGCATTGAATCGTCAGGCAGGGAGACAAAGAGTGGCAGGACCCAAGAGGATCACATGATTTGGAAGGATGAGTGAAGCATGAGGAAGATGACAAACCAGAGGGCAAGGGCTTAGCTCGGGCAGAGGTCAAACCATCCTTGCCCCCAAAGACCACAGCAGAACCACTGTGGCTTTCTGGGCTGGATCCAGCTGCCCTCTGCCTTATCGACTGGCCAGCCACCAGTAGTGGCCTCCCCTCCTTTTCCTGACAGTCACATTGGTTTCAGACCAAGAGTACTATGGCCTGACATAGCTCTGACTAAAGGCCTGGGAAAATGGCATTTAACATCCAAAGAAGTACAGGCTAGAAGTACAGAGGAGGGGTTCGCTTAGGGAGTCCCGGGGTGTCATGGCAAGAGCGAGTGGCCCTCAGCACATCTCCATGGAGAGCCATAGATGGCTTGGAAACAGCAAAGCTGGCACCACCTGGCGGCCACTCTTGTTAGGACTGTGTTAGGAAACTGAGTCATGAGGGTGTTAGAATAAAGAAAGAGCAGAGAGCGAGCTCAGCTGACCAGATAACGTTAATGGAAAGTTGAAGAAGGACGCCATGGTGACCTGAGTTGTCAGGAGACCCAAGGTGGTGTAAAGGGGACAAGGGTGGGGGAACTTAAGCAGAGTACTAGGGGAGGACAGTTCAGAAGAGAGGTGGAGAGTTGCAAGGAGTTTCCAGATTGACAGACAGACGTGCCTTGAGAGTTCAGAGAGTTCCTGGGCAGCGGCCTGAATCCCTGAAACCGAGGCAGTCAACTGCCTGACACCTGTGGGACTGGAGTGGGCTTTCACACGGAGATGAAGACTCTGGGCTGGAGAATTTCGGGGAAGGTCCCCTGGGGGCAGAGTAGCCAGTGGGCTCAGCTGTGGGAGTAACAACGAGTTATGAGAGGAAAGCAGACTCCCATCAGTCAGACTGGGGCCTGTCTGGCAGCACAAAGGAGGGGCAAGGGGACAGGTTCATTGCCCCCCACACTCTCAGGAGAAGGCCATAAACCAACAGAGCCTTTCTAACCCTGCTTTCTTTTTCCTGGGCTGCAGTTCCAGGAGAGCCCCCCGGGTCTGTCTCTGCGACACCCCATACCACATCCTCGGTGCTGATCCAGTGGCAGGTAAGACCCAGGGCCTCGGTGTCTGTGAGGCAAAGGCTCGCTCCCTTCATAGTCAGCCAGGGTGCTGGAGATGACACCAAGCCAGGCCTGTGCCCGGTGTGTCAGGGAAACAGGGAAACCTCAAACAAGCTGGAAAGGAAACTGGTGTTGAATGTAGTTCCTAGAACTCCCAGGAAGACCCTGGAGCCCCAGGAAAATCCAGCTGGGAAGTGACTGCAGTTAATCTGAAGGAGAGGGGCTCAGCCCCCAGGCCTGGGTGGTCCACATCCAGGTGCAGAGAAGGAAGGATGCAAACCCTGAGATCCCAGCAGACAGCTGGGCCTGCCGGCAGGGCCGGTACAAAACTCCTGATGTTCTAAGGAGCCTTCATGTGAGGCACAGGGAGGTTCCAGAGGTCATGGGTCCAGCAGGAGCCGGGCGGGTGTACGGCCGTGTCTAGAGGACCACAGCGAGGCCTAGTTAGCCCAGGAGAGGCTATGAGCTGGAGTGTCGTGCGTGATCTGGGTGGCACTAAGCTCTTCATGGAAACTGAAGTTGCTGTCAGAATGACAAGTGTCAACTTGAATGCAGAGATGCTCAGACATGGGTGACAACAAAAACTGTGAAGCTAGGCACTGGTGGCTCATGCCTATAATCCTAGCCACTCAGGAGGCTGAGATCTGAGGATGGTGGTTCAAAGCCAGCCCAGGCAGGAAAGCCCAAGAGACTTTTATCTCCAATTAACCACCAGAAAACCAGAAGTGACTCTGTGGCTCAAGTGATAGACCACTAGCCTTGAGCTGAAGAGCTCAGGGACAGCACCCAGGCTCAGACTTCAAGCCCCAAGACCGACAAAAATAAAAAAAAACTGTGTGAGAGGAGCACGGGAGAGCTGAGCAGCCATGTCTGAACCAGAGGCTTGTGCTGGCCAGGAGAGTTGGAAGGGCATCTGGTAACGAGGAGGGGCACTGACCAGAAGGGATGGGTATAAGACCATCAGGGAACTGGGTTCCTGGGGAAAGGCTATGAGCCGTGATGATGGCTGGGAAGACAAGCCCAGGAATGACATGTGGTGTGAGGGTTTGTTGGGTGAGGGGACCCTGGTGGTCAAAATGGGTGAGCTGTGCCAGGTAGCTGTACCTGGGCTTAGAGACTACTAGCACTGCTAAGATGCAGCCACCCTTGGAATTCTGGGCACAGAAAGAGCCCAGACTGGGGGTGGGGGGAGTGGATCACTCCAGAAGCAAAGGTACATCTCACCTGACCAGCCATGACCACCAACTCCTGGCCTGACCCCAGCTGTGCTGGGGCCTGGTGCATATCTATATTAGGCTGGATCCTATGGTGCTGCCAAGTTTGAGGTGCCCAAATAACCATCTCATAAAGTTCCAGCTAATGATATGGACACTGCCCCTTACAGGAGGAGCAGGGGCCAGGATTTTAATAAATGAGGTTTTCTGCCAAGAGCATATGGCCTCCTTGGAGTCTCCAGAGCATCATGGGGCCACCCCCCTCCCTGCCTCCTTTCTGCTGCTTAGTGACAATGTCTCTGGAGAAGACAGGACCCTTTCAGAGTGACAGGGAGACATTCCCAGTTGTCTTCTAGGACAGGAAAGAGGGTGGCTCCCTCAGCCTTGATCTGTCATGGAGTCCCTGGTAAAGTGGCAAAGGTCCCCCCCACACACACACACCAACCTGCCACTAGGCCCCAAAGACCTGAAATCTCTCTGCCTCCCATCCCCTCCTCTAGAAACAGATCACATGTGACAGACCCCACACTCCCTGCTTCGGGGGACTGTGCTTTAGAGCCCTGACTCCTGTAAGTGGCTGTGCATTCAAAGAAGTTCAAGGTCCCCAGCACTTGGCTTCCCACCCACTGCCAACATAATCAGCCCCAGGAAGATGGTCCTTTGTCACATTCTACCAGAAAATTAGCATTTTTGTCTACATGACAATTGGCCTGCCAGTAACTGGGGGTGCACTGCTCCTCCACACAGGCTGTGAGGCTCCAGAGGGGCCATGCCATCTCCAAACAAGTGGCTGTGACCACTGGCTGGCTGGCAGCCCTGTGTCCTGCCTCCCCACGCAGCCACTCCAAGGCTGCCGGACAACTCCGTGACACAGCGTGGAGCTGCACAGAGGAGCTTGGCATATGTGTCCATCAGCTGTCCTCTCCAGAGCGGAAGAGAACAAACTAATTGCCAAGAAGCTTAGAGCAGGGGGTGGTCAGTACCGCGTATTGTAGAAATAAATGCCTGTCAACTGCCAGGCAGTTGAAGTACAATTAAAATTATGAGTAATTTGGTAAATCAGAGTGAGCAGAACAAAGGAAAAGAAAGTAGGTTCAGATCTAGATTTGCATTCCAAATGAAATGTTTCACCTGTAACCCTTTGGGTTTACGGGTGATTTTTTTGGGTTGTTGGTTTTATTTTGGGTTTTTTTTTTCTATTGCTTTTTGAGAGGCTTTTTTTTTCTTTTCCTTTTTTAGCAATTTGCTTAAAAATACAAACACTGGCTGTGATATCCAGGCGGCAGCCCCACTTAGAAGCCTTCCGATAAGAGGCTGTCAGGTTGGATTCTTCATAGTGAGACAATCAATCTTTGCCTTGCCAGGCATACGGTTCTGTTTGAAATCCCAAGACGTGGACGTGTGTCCTCGGCCGGCGTGGGAGGGAAGGGGGTCAGGGTGCTTACGCTGAGCACCCCTCGTGAAGGGGGGGGGCATCACGGTGCTTACACCGAGCACCCCTCGTCAAAGGGGCGGGGGTGGCGGCCTTCTGACTTGATCACAACCTGGAAGCTGGCTCTTCTGCACTTTGCAGCAGGCCATCCATCTGCCACTCAGAAGCACGTCCCCACGCGCCGCCCGGGTCCCTCTAAGTGGATTTGGAAGTTGTTTTCTAGCAGAAAGAAAGAAAAAAATTGAGCAATACATCACCTCCCGCCCAGAGCTGTCAGGCGAGGATGGACCCGGTGTGGCGGTGGGCTGGAGGGGGAGGTGGGGAGGAAGGTCAGGTGTTGGGGGCGGGGCCCGAGGAGAGGGGGCGGGTCCCTGGCGGAGGGGGAGGGGCTGGGAGGGGAAAGGCGGGGCAGTGGGGGCGGGGTCTGGGTGAAGGGGGTGGGGCAGAGAGGGCAGGGCCTTGGTGGAGAAGGCGGGGCCTGAGCGGGGGTGGGGTCTGGGTGGAGGGGGCCAGGGTAGAGGGGGTGGGGCAGATGGGGCAGGGCCTTGGTGGGGAAGGCGGGGCCTGAGCGGGGGGGGGGGGGGCAGGGTCTGGGTGGAGGGGGCCAGGGTAGAGGGGTGGGACAGAGGGGGCGTGGCCTTGGCGGGGAAGATGGGGCCTGAGGGGGGGAGGCCAAGCAGTGGGGGCGGGGTCTGGGTGGAGAGGGCGTAGCCTGGGCGTCTTCCGTTCACTGCAATGGGTTCCGGCTGGCTTTCCGGAAAGGCCATCGTAGGGGGCACTGGCTGTGTGGCCAAAGGCACTTTGCAGGGTAGAAGCCCCTCCAGCGGTGCCAGGCGGGGCAGAGGCGGGGAGGCATGACGCCGCCAGGCGGACGCAGTGTTTCAGGCTATGGCATCTGTGCCGCCTGAGCTCCTGGAGGTTTTCACCTCAGGGGAAACGCAGCTCCCTTCTCTCGGGAGTGGGAGTCCAAGCGCAGGCCGTGGTGACCGTGGCCAGCCTGTGAGATTTGAGCAGGACTCCCTTCCTTCCTGTCACCTGTGCCCAGTGCCCGGTGGAGGAGGTTTGGTCTCTGTTTCTTATGCCTCCCAAGCTTCCTATGTCCTTGGCTAGAAACATTTCAAGTTCAAGGTCAGTGGCTCTCAGCCCCTCCCCGCTGCCAGCCCGGGGACTTGGTACACAAGGGCCCTGGGCACTGTGGCTGCTGCCAGCTGCAGAACATTTGGTCCCCAGTGAAAACATTTCATTTTCCCAACTTCCCCACGTCCTGCTCCGTGGATATTTTTGCTGAATAGGTTGGAGCCCTCCCCTCCCCACGGTTCCCGTGGCTCCGGCCTGTGTGTCCGCAGAGTTGGCTGGTCCCCCAGGGCCTGCACTGCTGCGGTGGACAAACATGGGACTGTGAAGCAGGCTCTGAGGGTGCCCCTCAGGGTGAGATGGCTGGGCTGACGCTTAAAGAAGCCCAACGACAGGCTTTTCATCTGCCCACTCACCTCTCGCTTCTTGCCAACTCCAGTCAGCCCAGATCTCCGAAATAGGAGCAGAGCCATCTCCTCTTCTCTGCCAGAGCCGGGCCACAGCCCTGGCCTGCCAGCATGCAGGAACAGGGGTGGGAGGGTGGGGAGGGCCGCAGGACTGGAGCTCTCTGAGGGGAAGCTTGAGCAGACAAGAGTGAGTTCAGCTGCGGCAGGGAGGCAAAGCCAGGCACCTAGAAGAGGGAGGTCAAACCCCCAGGGGCTCATGTGCCTCTGCTGTCCCTCCTTTGGCAAAACACCCCTCATCTGGGCATTTCACAAGGCAGGATGTCACAATGGGCTCTGACAGCAGAAGCGACGCATTGGGCTGGGCTTTTCATTTTTATTTAGTTTTGGTTTCTTTGCAGTGCTGGAATTGAACTCAGGGCTTCGCATACTTTACCACTTAAGCCACTCCCCCAGCCCTTTTATTTTTATTTTGTTTTGTTGTTGTTGTTTGTCAGTGGTAGGGCCTGAACTCTGGGTTCAGGCACTGTCCCTGAACTTTTTTGCTCAAGGCTAGTGCTCTACCACTTGAGCCACAGTGCCACTTCAGGTTTTCTGGTGGTTCACTGAAGATAAGAATCCCACAGCCTTTCCTGCTGAGGCTGGCTTTGAACCACCATGATCCTCAGATCTCAGTGTCCTGCATAGCTAGGATGACAGGCATGAGCCACTGGTGCTTGGCTGTTATGGTTTATTTAAAACACTTATTGTAGAGGTGATATACAGGTAATGAGTACATTTCTTTTTCGGACAATGTCATCCCTTAACTTGCTCTCTCACAGTTTTTCCATCCCTTCCCCACCCACAAGCTGTATAATTCATTTTTAACATAGTATCTAGTGAGTGCCACTGCTGCATTTGTTCACCCTCTGTTCTCCATTCCTGTGCCCCCACCATCCCAAAGACAGATAAATGAACAAACAAGACAAAATGAAAAGAATACAAAACAACCAAAGGGAAAAAAACCTCTTGTTTCCACTTCCTGGAGTTCATTTCAATAACTACTATTTTATATGATCAAGGTGCACATAGGCATTGTGTCCTCAAGGCCACTGGTCCTAAGCCAGGCTGCCTGGCCCAGCTTGAGCCTTGAGCAGCCACCAAATGAGATGCCTGTATCTGCACAGCAGGGGCTGCTCACCCCTCAGCTCCCCACTTAGCTGGGATTACAGCTATGTGCAACAATGCCCAGTCTGCATTTTTTCTTTTAGTTTTTTGGGGTTTGTTTTTGCCAGTCCTGGGCTTGAACTCAAGGCCTGAGCACTGTCCCTGGCTTCTTTTTGCTCAAGGCTAGCACTCTGCCACTTGAGCCACAGTGTCACTTCTGGCTTTTTGTTTATGTGATCCTGAGGAATCAAACCCGGGGCTTCATGTATATGAGACGAGCACTTTACCACTAGGCCATATTCCCAGCCCTTCTTTTAGTTTTTTAACTGTTATTATAAAGGTAATATACAGAGAGGTTACATTTACTTAGATCAGATAATGAGTACATGTCTTTTGGGACAATGCCCAGTTGGCTTTTAATAGGCATGGACTTGAACTAATGACTGGCCATCCCTCAAGGATGGTGGTTAGATCAGGGCAGCAGGCACCAAGCCCCAGGTACAAGGCCAACTTGCTCTCAGGCATGGCTGAGTGTGGTGTCTTTGCAGCCGCCCCGGGACGAGAGCCTGAACGGCCTTCTGCAAGGGTACAGGATCTACTACCGGGAGCTGGAGGCCGAGGCAGCCGCAGGCCCGGAGGCCAAGACCCTCAAGAGCCCCTCGGCCCTGCGAGCGGAGCTCACAGGTGAGCACCTCTCCCTCCTGCAGCAGGCAGCATAGGGCACACATCCATCTGTCCCACGTGGGGCATGGTGGGCCTGCTGTGGAGGCGCCATGGGGAGAGACGGGGAGCACACAGAGTTGGTGTGTCTGAGCACTGAGGGAAGAGCAGGTGGGTGGTCACCAGGGCCATACTGCTGCAGAAGTGAGAATGGCCTGGGGCCTACAGCAGACACCCGTGAAGCCCACAGCAGACTCCCCGAGCTGATCTGCGCCAGGCCTGTAACCAGCTGCTGCCTAGGCAGCTTCGGGAGCAACAGGTAGACCTTCTCCTCCCAATCCCTCCCCTCTAGAAGGAGCCAGAGACAGCTGATGGTTCATGCCTGCTACTCAGGAGCCTGAGATCTGTGGATCAAGGTTCAAAGCCAGCCTGGGCAGAAAAGCCCATGAGACTCTTTATCTCCCAACAACTTAGGGAAAAAACTGAAGTAGGGCTGTAGCTCAAGTGGTAGAGACCAGTCTGGAGTGAAACATCTAAGAAATAGCAGCCAGGCCCCTGAGTTCAAGCCCTGGCACAGAAACAAAGAAATGAAAGAAGAAAAGGAGGGAGGGAGGGAAGGAAGGAAAGAGGGAAGGAAAAAGGAAGGAGTGGGAAAGGGAAGGAGGAAGAAAGGAAAGGAAGAGAAAGAGAAGAGGATCACTCAGCAGCCACCACCCCTAGTGGGTCCTTTGCTCAAGAGCAGGCAGCCTCTCCCTGGGCACTGAAGCCAAGTCAGAGCACCCAAAATAAGAGGAGCTCACAATAGGCAGACCTGGAAACTGGGTCCCAGGTGTTGTAGGTGGTTTGCTCCTCCCCTCTGCCAGGAGCACCCGGGAGAAACCTCATCCCCACCCTCCCCAGTGCTACCTGGCAGCTGGGCCCACGACAGACCTTACCTAGATTCTGTCTCATCACACGTCAGTCACCCCCGCCCATCTGGGCTTGCTGTTCTAGAAAGAAGTGCCTGTTCCCCGGGAGCCCATGTGGAGGGTTGTGGGCACCCCTGTGATGACGGTGGCCCAGAAGGGCTGTGTGGGGGCCCAAGTGGCCCCCAAGTGAGGTCGTACCCCCTTCCTCTCTGTCGTGCCTCACTTGCTGTAACTGTTTTTCCCCGCTTGCTAACCGCCTTTCTGTTTTGCTTACCCTAACAGCCCAGAGCAGCTTCAAGACCGTGAACAGCAGCTCCACATTAACCACGTATGAATTAACACGTAAGTGCACACGCCTTCCGCAGGCCCTGCATCTGCGGGAGGCCTCCACACCCCGTGGAGGCTCTGCCCGCCAATCAGCCTCCCAGTGGACCAAGAGAAACCAGCCTGGATTAATGGCTGCATTTCAGGAGTTCCCTCCCGAAAATGCTGCTTTTCCCGATGCCAAAGCCTTCTGGGGCAGGAAAGGAAACTTCTAGAAGTGGGGATCTGGAGGAGTTTATGCTACTGGCATCTGGTCTCCCAGCCTGGGTCTCCCTTCCACCCCTCTTTTCTTTTTTCTTTCGTGTGTGTGTGTGTGTGCGCGCACGTGCGCGCCAGTATAGAGACCTTGTACTCTCATCTTTTTGTTCATGCCTGGCATTCCACCACTTGAGCCACATCTTTAGCCCAGCATTTTGCTGATTCATTGGAGATGGAGTCTCACAGACTTTTCTGCCTGGGCTACCTTCAAACCTCAATCCTCCAAGTGTGTAGCTGGGATTACAGGTGTGAGCCATTGGTACCCAGCCTTTTATTATTACTGATTGTGGTAAAATAGACATATTATACAATATACCATCTCAACCATTTTTCCTTCCTTTTTTTTTTAGAAGACCTTTTCTTTTTCTTTTTTGGCCAGTCCTGGGGCTTGGGACTCAGGGCCTGAGCACTGTCCCTGGCTTCTTTTTTTTTGCTCAAGGCTAGCACTCTGCCACTTGAGCCACAGCGCCACTTCTGGCCATTTTCTGTATATGTGGTGCATGGGGAATCGAACCCAGGGCTTCATGTATACGAGGCAAGTACTCTTGCCACTAGGCCATATCCCCAGCCCATCTCAACCATTTTTAAGATGCTGCTTCTCTCACCACCACCCCACTCCAGAACTGTTCTATCCTTGTAAATAGAAGCACTCCCCATTAAACAGACTCCCCACTAATGTGGACTCCCCCCTTCCCAGCCCCTGGCTCCTGCCATTTTGTTTTCTGTCTTTATGATCCCACCATCTCTAAGGGCCTCACATTAATGAACACATTGTGTGTTCTCTTGTGACTGGCTGTGTCACTGAACACAACAGGTGTCAAAGCGTGCGTCTTTAGGGCTGAGTAGTACTCCCTTAGGCCTGGTGCTTCCTTTAAAGCAGAACAGTACTCCAGTTCTTTATCCAGTTCTTCTCCCTTGACCTTGGTCAAATCATGTAGCTTTTCTTTGGTTTCTGGCCAGGGAAGGGTATCATGATGCAAATGCAGGGCTGTTAGGGATCCCGCCCTGTGGCTTGTCTTGATGCAGGCATAGAAAGCGGGTATGGGGCAGGGGTGAAGCCCTGCCCAGACCCCTCCACATGTACCCTCTTTTTAAGGGCTGATCACCATCACATCATCCCACCCATCCCCTCCCACCCTGTGAGCCATGAGCCCAGCCACCAGACGATGGCCCGAGCCCACCAGAGGGGCACTACCTCTGTGCGCCATGCTGCTTCCTGGCACATGGCTTTCCTGGTCCCTTGCCGCCCCATCTCCTTGTGCCCCTCAGCACCCGCACGCACACGTGCACTGAGTGCCTGCCGGGCCGGGGAGGAGTGTGCAGAGTTAGGCCAGGTTCCCCAGCCAGATGTTATCGGCATCCCCCGGTGGCGACCAGCAAGCCGGGCGTGTGGGGGTTCCGGAAGCCACTTCCTGTGGCGCGCTCAGGAAGCAGGGCTGCTCCCGCATGAGGATTCATGGCAGAGCATGCTTCTTGGAGGCACAGAGAGAGACACCAGACGAAGGCCTCGTGGAGTCTGAGTTCACCCGATGGCAGTGTTCAGCCATGCACGAGGCCCTTGGCAGACCCACAGAGCAGGACTGCCCACAGGCAATCTTTCTAGAATATCTTAGTATAAAGGCCAGGCACTGCCACTGCGTTCCCTTGGTGTACAGAGCCTACACTGGGTTCCCCTGGGTGGAGAGGGTCCATCACAAAGGGAGGGCCTTTCCTTTGCCCTTGTCTGTTTCAGGTTTGGGGTTGTTAGTGTCACAGTCTTCCTCTGTCTCTTGGGCCTGTTGTGGTTGTGGTCTGACCTAACTCTGTCTCCCTGGCAGAAGGCCACCTGGTGCTGGCAGTGGGCGGGTCTACTCCCTTGATTGACAGCAGGAGGTGGCTGGTTCCCAGGACAGGGCACACTCTTCCCCTGCCTCCGGGACATCCCAGTGACTTCTTCTGAGGATGGACGATAGTCCCGTGGCGTGCTGACCCCGCTCCTTTGGCCTTGTAGATCTGAAGAAGTACCGCCGCTATGAAGTGATCATGACCGCCTACAATATCATCGGCGAGAGCCCGGCCAGCGCGCCTGTGGAAGTGTTTGTCGGTGAAGCCGGTGAGTCCCCAGCACCCCCCTGCAGACCCCACCGCAGCCCGGGCAGGCCCCAGGCGTGGGAACGGCCCAGAGCTCTGTGGCCAGCCCCTCGTGTGACCAGCATGTCCACCCTCCCTGGCCCGACGGAGGCTGTGGGTGGTGGCCATGTCCCGTCCCTGTCCCCATACCCGTCCCTGTCCCCATCTGGGGCTGAGGGGAACGGGTGCGTCTGCCTACCTTTGTGTTCCATGGGTTTGCCCAGTCCTGAGCGGCACTGCACTAGAGGAACTCAGCCCTGCAGGAGTGGTGGCACTCGCTCGGCTGAGAACGGTATATGGAGGGGCAGATACTGGTACCTGAATCCCCTGGGCCTCACGTCCTGCCTGCAGACAGAGGCTCCAAACCCTCTACTGAAAACCAGTGCCCTGGGATGGGGCCCATATTGGGCCTTCCAGCTGTGCTGAGAGGGCATGGAATCACAGCTGGGCCTGGTGTACACACCACACCTGTAATTCAGCATCTCGCTAACCAGTGCAGTGAAGAAAGAGACCTGACTGTGCTTTATGTCAGCTTGTGAATCTGAATGTTGGCTCTGCCTTCACAGGCTGTGTGACCCTAAACAAGTCACTCAACCACTCTGAACTCCATCCTTGACATGTTGTGCTATAGTAGGGAGGTCTGTGAGCTGGTGCTCTCACTCCAACTATGCCGATGACTCATCTGTCCTGCCTACAAGATAAGTTTCAAGAAGGCACCTGGGCCAAGCCTGGTTCCATCCATGTTTGGACTCAGCTAGAGATGGTCAGATGCGTAGAGTTGTGATCTCTGGGTCTCCTCTGCCCCAAAGTAAAATGGTGTGGCCAGGTACCATTGGCTTACACCCGTAACCCAAGCTATTCAAGAGGCTAAAATCTGAGGATCTCAGTTCAAAGCCAGCCTGGGCAGGAAAGTCCGTGAGACTCTTATCTCCAGTGAGCCACCAAAAAAGCCAGAAGTGGCACTGTGACTCAAATGGTAGAGAGGTGGCCCTGAATGAAAAAGCTCAGAGACAGTACTAGGCTCTGAGTTCAAGCCCCAGGACCAACACACACACACACATACACACACACACACACACACACACACACACACACACAAATGTGCATAGCATCCAGGAGAAAGGTGTGTTAATGTAGGAGTTGGTTGCCGTGACCGATTTCTAAGCACAGGCATCACGAATCAATGTCAGTAGCGCACAGGTCAGGAGTAGCTGGGCAGGAGGCAGAAACCCCATCCCAGCCTGGAGAACCACACCAGCCATGTGGTAGCTCCTTGCCCTGGGTGATTTCCCACGAACGCTTACTCCAGGCTGTGTAGGGGAGAGGAGGCTGGCTCTGCGTTGGCTCTGCCCTTGTCTTGGAGATAATGTCATAAGGACTGGCTGAAAGAGAGGATGAGAGGCTGGGGTGGGGCTGGACCTGGTGTTTTATGATGACTCCATCCCAGGAGAACAGTTCAGATCTCACAGAACTACCAGTCCCATCCCAGGACACGGCCTCTGGGACTCTCCATTAAGGGCACCACTTAAAAGTCCACCCCTGGGCTGGGGATATGGCCTAGTGGCAAGAGAGCTTGCCTCGTATACATGAGGCCCTGGGTTCGATTCCCCAGCACCACATATACAGAAAACGGCCAGAAGTGGCACTGTGGCTCAAGTGGCAGAGTGCTAGCCTTGAGCAAAAGGAAGCCAGGGACAGTGCTCAGGCCCTGAGTCCAAGGCCCAGGACTGGCCAAAAAAAAAAAGTCCACCCCTGTCACATCACACACTGGGGACCAATGCATGAGCCTTGGGGGCGGGGGAGGGAGAAACACACTTAAACAGTATCTAAACCACTGTATTCCTGTAACACAAAAGTTGAACAGCCTGGACAGAGCTTCAGGTATGGCTGCATCCAACACCCTAACAAGCTGCCTCTTGGCTCCACTTTCCTCTCAGTAGAGGCTTTTTGTTGTTGATATTGCTGTTCAAGATAGGGCCTCAAGCTCTGTATCTGATGCTTTGACTCACTGGTTGGCATTCTACCACCTGAGCCATACCTCCAATCCCTCAGTAAAGGCTCTTATTCAGTATCCTGTAGCCCCCGGCAGTGGAGCGCATCCTTTCTCCTGCACTGTCTGCTGTGGTTGTCTCCAGCTAGCCTTTCCCAGCATGACCATCTGCAGGCCAGTTGCTATGGCAAATGGGCTGAGGTTCCCAAAGCCAGGGATGATGTCATCTCTCCCTGGACCAATGGCAAAGCAAGAAGCAAAGCAAGGAAAGGGCTTATTGGCTGCCACTGTGTTGTCACTGTATCTGCTGCTGTATTTGGTGGGAAAGCCCCAAGTTGGATAACACTGGAAAAGATGGTAGTTTCTCATTGGATGAATGTAAGTTTTGCTTTAAAAAAAAAGCGGGGGGGAGTGGCTGGGAATATGGCCTAGTAGTAGAGTGCTTGCCTCGTATACACGAAGCCCTGGGTTTGATTCCTCAGCACCACATATATAGAAAAAGCCAGAAGTGATGCTGTGGCTCAAGTGGCACAGAGTGCTAGTCTTGAGCAAAAAGAAGCCAGGGACAGTGCTCAGGCCCTGAATTCAAGCCCAAGGACTGAAAAAAAAAAAAACCCACAGGAATCTGTACAGGAGTAGTCCAAGTTGCTTTTTTTTTTACCTTATATTTTCATTACTTTCAAGTAGTTGCACAAAGGAGTTACCACTCCACAAGTCAGTTTGTAAGTATAATGCACCCTGACCAATGGCAACCTGTTTACCACCCATGTTGCCTTTTGTCCCTGTTTGCAAGGCCCCGCCCAGTCCAGGTAGCCCCCTGGCTGCACCAGTGTGGCTCATTGTCTCCATATTGAGGAGGCAGAGACAGGAGGATCGAGAATTAGGGCTACCCCATGAGATGCTGGGTCAAAAATCTTTAATCCAGCTGTGCCTTACTTTGGCACCTTAGTATAAAGTGGGCTTCTCAATCAGTTGTGTTTTTTTCCAGAGACTTTTCTTCCTGTATCATCTATTGCTGGATTGTTTCCTTGTGATGTCTCAGGTGTGGCGGGGGGGGGGGGGGCGCTGGTGTTCAGGACCTTGATCATTCTCCCTCATCCCTCCCAGTGACACATGGTGCAGTCTGCTCTCGGTTCCACGACGGCATCCCAGGTGCCCTGGTCACATCACACGTTGCATTTCTATCGCATCCTCGCCCGTGGCTCACCTTCAGTACAGCTTGTCTTACCTTCTTTCATTTTCCTAAATCTTCCCGCCATCCTACAAGGTCTGCAATCACTTTGGCAAGCGCTCAGAACAGCAATTCTTCTGGGATTTGGATGGAAAGTGAGCTCAATTGTGAACTGATTTAGAAATCCTGACACCTCCATTCCGTTCCTATTTCCTCCCCAGGAATTGGCCCGAGTCTGCTTTTGCATCTCATGGTGGGCTTGGCAGTGTTCTTGGTACGGTCTGCCCCGTGCTCATTGAGCCTGTTGCTGTCAGTTTTCTCCCAGTGGTGGCCGTGAACCTAGAGCCTGTACCATGCTGACTTGCCCCTCTCTGCCCTGCCACCAGCTGCTCGCAGCCTGAGGCAAAGGCACGCCTGCTTGCCAAGTTCTACGACACAGGAAATATTAGTCCAGCAAAAGGAGCATCCTGGGGTGTCGCTGAGTGACTCAGTGTGTTCCTGGCATGCGTGAGGCCCTGGGTTCCAACCCCAACACCCGGAGAGAAAGAGACAGAGAGACAGATGTGTGTGTGTGTGTGTGTGCGCGCGCGCGCGCGTGCGTGCACGCACACCCTTATTAGTTCTCTGAAAAGGGAGCCAGGACTGTCTTGTTCCCACATCTAACAGATCTGGCTTCCAGTTACCAATCAGCAGTATCAGCATCCGGGACTTTGATGTTTGACTATCTTTTCCCAGAAGAAGAGACAGACATGCAGTAAACCCTGATGCTTTCGCTGTACATATTGCGTTGGGAGATAGCAAAGTATCTTGAGCCCTGCGCCAGTGGCTCAAACCTGTATCACCAGCTACTCAGAGAAGCTGAGACCTGGCAGATCAAAGTTCAAAGCCAGACTGGGAAGAAAAGTCTACAAGACTCCCATCTCCCCTTAACTAGCAAAATGCTGGACTGAAGGAGTGACTCAAATGGTAGAGAACCAGGAACAAGCTAGCCAAGTGAACCCAAGCCCTGAATTCAAGTCCCAGTACTGTCCCCCCTCCCAAAACAAAAGTCTCTTGAAACTTTTTGTTCTTTGCTCTTTTTTAAAATTCTGTTTGTGGCCCAGGGGGTTGAATTGGAGACCTTGTACAGCGAGGCAAGTGCTGCTTCACCTGAGCCACACCCCTTGTCCTTATTTGTTATTTCTAAAGAAGGAAAAGCTCACTACAGAATGTAGGCTTTTACCTTTCTTGTAAATCTACCAGTTTTAATCACTGTTGATTGGTAAGAGAGAAGATTAGGAAGCCGCTAGCTGTTTTAGCCCCCCCTAGTGACAAATAAAGCAGGTCCTAGAGCCCATTAAGGGAAATTAAAAGGATTCAGAGCTGTGTTCATTCGAAAATGTGTTTATAATGAAGAGAGAATGGCAGTTGCTTGCAGGGTGACAAATGTGGGTGATCCCTACTTCCCAGGACCACGTTCAGTGGGTGCCTGGGAGGCCATTAGCCAAGCACCTCACAGTGACATCCTAGGGCCCCAGGAAACTTCTGCTGCCTTTGTGGCCCTCCATCCTGAGTGGGGGGGGGGGGGGGTCGCGGGCAGCTTGGCCTTGGCGGCAGCTCATGAAACCCCTGCCCCAGTCCAGCCCCAGGCCGCGCCCTCACCATACTGGGAAGGCGTCCAGATGTCCTGGGCCCTTGTCTGCCTCCTCTGGTCTCTGTGTGTAGCCCTGACACCCCCTCAAGATGGGAGCTCCTGGGCTGTGCCAGGGGCCAGGACTCAGACCTGGGGCAAAATAGTCAGCGTGAGCTTGGGAGGGGCGAGGAGCGACCTCAGGCACCATGCTGAGTTAGTGGGGGGGGGGCGTAAAATCGGGCCCTCTTCTCGTGGTTTGGCCACTGTGGCGGCTGCCCAGGTGTGGGAAGAGGCACTCCTGTGTTTGATGCCCTTCCTCGCATATTCTTTCTGTGGAGCGTGGGCTCTATCCTCAGGACCAGGGTGAGGCCCTCTGGGGGTGTGCAGTGATGTCATTCTGGTGGGGTCTCCCTAACGCCAGATATCACAGAGCCCTCCCGGTCACCACCCATCCCATGCAGGATGGACCTTTGTACTTCTGTTTCTGCCCCTCCCCCAGGGCTGGCTGCTCGCTGTCCTGACAGAGACAGTGCCCAGAAAACAGGGGTGGCAAAAACCTTATCATCAATCATCATCAATAAAGGAAGGAAGGGCATGGAGAACATCCTAGTGCCTAGTGCTCTGTCTGGAAAAGTACCTAACGGTTGCAGCACCTGGAGTCAAAGCCCCTGGTGAGATTCTCCATTAGCCCCGTGCTTTGTCCTGTTGCTGGTCACAGAGCCATCTCTGCTGGGTGTGCCTTGCTCGGGAACTCAAGAATCCACTCTGAGGCCATGGGTAAAGAGGGAGGTTCAGGCCAGCGGCCTTTGTGGGGTACAGGGAAACCCCACGCAGCCCCGGCAGCAGCGGTGCATGTGGTAGGTGTGATGGCCCCGTGGCCCAGGCTCACACCCCGACAGGCCTCTCCCCAAACATGCCCCCTGCCCCTCTTCCTTCATCCCTACACAGGGCCTCTTTGGCTCTTTCTGCTTTTGTTGAACTTTAACTTAGGGAGACCACAGCAGGCAGGACATAGCAGACGTGGCCAGGACGGGCCCTACATCCCCACACCCAGCACCCAGGCCACCGCCGCCACCCCTCCACCTGACGCCTCTCTTCCAAGCATCATATTTTACTCAGAAATTCTCTTAGCATGTATTCCTACGAATCTTGAATCTATAATATGCAACAGCGTGATCATCATACCTCGGGAAAGCAGTAATCACTCCTTAATGTTGTCCCATATTGGTTGGCACCCCTAGTCCTCGTCTTCGCTCTCTTCTCCACCCCTGGACTCCTTAAGGCCACCCCCCCCCCCAGCACAGAGTGACACCCCTCCCCATCCCAGCCACCCCCTACCTTCCCTGTTGCTTTCAAGCAGATCTCAACACTGGGCCCAGGGACCAAAGGCTTGGTAAATCAAATTTGACTGGAACCCAGCCATGGCTTTCTATGTCAAGGCCTAAGCAGGGAGTATCTGAGCCCTGTTCGCTCCATAGGGGCAGGCTTGTGGAGAGTAGGTACGGCAGGGGCCTTGCACCTTCCAGCGCCTTGCAGGAAGACATTCCCTGGAGAAGCAGCCTGCACCTTCCAATCAGAGAGATCCAAGTTCAAATCCAGCCCCTGCTAGAGCAAGTGACTTCACCCAGTTAAGTCCCAGTTTTCCAAGTTGTAAAATGAGAAGGAAATATTTCTGCAGCTGCTCAGAGTTGTGTGAGCCCAGCTGCCGCGGGTTCCGCAGGGCAATGAGGGGTGGTGGCTTGCAGGCCCAGCTCCCTGGGTTACAACGCAGTGTCTGACTGTCAGGGCCCTGGGTCTGGCTGTGATAGGAAATTCGCTCTCTAGGCAAGGAAAAACAAACAAAAAACACCATTACAAGCAGCACAGCCTGTTTGAGTGGCTTTTAACTTGGCTAATCTAGCAGCGGGTGATAAAGGTGAGAGCCCAGCTAAGCACACTGCCTGTGCATTGTGTGCTGATAGAGAAAAACAAAGGTCATTACCGGAAGAAATCTTCAGGCTGGACTTGCGCTGGACCGCAGAGGGCACCACGCAGAGCTGTGAGGTTGAAAAGTCCTATAGGAAAAAAATGTATTTGTGTGTTATTTTGAGTCTGAAATCCTACGGCCTCCACCTTCTCCAGTTATTGAAACAACTGATTTTTTTAAAAAACACCATTTTCAACCCATTCTTGTTTTCAAGGCTGGGGTGGGAGGTCACGCAGTGCAAGGGGGCGGGGGGGGGGGAGTGGGCGTGGGCCTCGGTTGTATGCAGAGCCTGGAGCTTCGTTTTAGTGGATGACATGGTGGGGGGGGGTGGCACTCAGGATGTGCTTAAGTCAGGGGTGTGCTCCGGGGAAGGGAACTGCGGGACCCCATTCCCTCTGCCTCCTGCCTGCTGTGTGATCTCTTCCTCCATGCATGCTGTCACCCGTTAGCAATGCGGGGAAGGGAGAGGGAGAGGCCCTCACCACTGCCCCTGCCATGGGATTTCAGAAGGCGCAGCGTGACCTAAACGAACCTTGTTGCCTTAGAAAGTGGCACAGCCTCACGGATTTGATGGTGGCAATGCAAAAGGAAAGGACCAGCAACACACCATGCCTCTGCCGTTTCCAGATCCCTTCAGTTGGAGGATCCTGCCTCTCACACTTAGCTATCTGCTCAGCCATAGTCCAGAGCACTTAGTAGCCCTACCCAGCCAGTTCCTCAGAGTTCCTCACCGCCAGAGCCACTCATCAACCGCAGCCCGGGGCCAGCATTCTGTCACTCTCTCCAGTGGGTCTGCCACCAAAAAGGCCAGGCACCAGTTCCAGTTTCTTCTCATGTTGACTGCACCATGCCATCTATAATAGCCTTGACCCTGACAGAGGGTTAACTCTGAAACACACCACAAATCCAGCCTCTATGACACAGCCATACAAATCCCAGCCAGTCTCTGTGTACCCAGGCTGTGCTCCATTTGGGAATGTATCAGTCAGCTCTTGCCATGTAACGAGTCACCCCATGTGTATGCTGGAAATAACACATTTATTGCTTCACTGTTTGTGTAGATCAGGAATCCAGGCACACAGGAGCTGGGTCCTCTGGCAAAGGGTCAGCTAGGCCTGTGTCTTTGAAAGATCAGGGAGGGAGCCAGGTCCAAGCTCACTCATGTGGCTTCTGGTAGGACTCCATTCCTCTGGAGCTGTCTATTGACAATGTCAGTTCCTGGGGCTGCTGGCCAGAGGCCTTCCTGAATCCCTGAAAAAGTTTGCTAGTACTAGGGCCTCAGACTTGCTTGGCTGGTGCTCTACTACTTGAGTCATGCTTCTAGCCCAGCTTTTTTGCTGGTTATTTTGAAGATGGAGTCTCATGGCCCATGTTGAAAGGAGTGAGGACCTGCAGTGTTTCCAAGCTTAGGTCACAGAAGCTGGGTGTCAGAAAGTCCTTCATCTTGCTAGAGAAGGAATTTGAGGACATGCCCAGAGGAGAGGGAGGCAGGAGCAGGTTCATTACTGCAGAACAAAAGCCAAGCGGGAGCGCCCCCTTCAGGCTCAAAGGGCGGCTGTACTGGGGTCCCAAGACCTCAAGCTCTTTTTAGGGTCTGCGGACAGAGGTGTGCATCTGTGTGTGTGTGTGTGTGTGTGTGTGTGTGTGTCTGCGTCTGCGTCTGTGTGTGTGTAGTCCTAGAAAGCTAGGTTTGTGTGTCCTCTTACTCCCCGACACATCAGGTGGGGGAGTTCACAGGGGAGCATGGCCCTCCACCCGGCTCCTGGCAGGTTCCCAGGCAGGGAGGAAAGGAACCACAGGGGGCCCCTTCTTCTGGGAAGTGTGCATTAGGAACCCAAATCTGGGCCCAGGGGTCCTGGGGAGGCCTGGTTATTAGCAGGCCACTCCCTCGCCCATGGCATTTCCTTTCACTTTATCTCAAAACAAACAAGCAAAAACCTTTAAGGTTGTTGTTTTCTTCTACAAACCTTGAATGGGGCTCAGAGATGGAAGCCAGGTGTCCCGAGTGGCTCAGGTGAATGCAGCTCTGAAGGCCGGAGCCGCCATGCTTTCCGTGATCACCAGGGACAGCTGGGCGGCCCACGCCATGCTCTGTTCACATGCATGCAGAATGGCTTTGTGACTGGCTCCCTGGTTTTTCCTTGTGGGGTGTCCTGGAGCAGTTTTGGGTTCTCTGGCTTGGCAGATGGACTCATAAGTGGAAGTATGTGGGGGTTTGGAACTCAGAGGAATGGTCATGAGCAGGAGGGGGATGTGGAGCTGTGCCAGGGTCGCTGTGAGGGAGGCCTCAGGGCAGGCTGCTCACTTGACAGCAAGCTCACATCTCTGGGCCTTGGTCTTTCCATCTCTGTAATGGGAACATTAAGTGTCAAGGTCAAGAGGCTTGAGAGAGGCAGGCAAAGCCCTGGGAGGGTTTCTCGGTGGCAGAAAGCCCCCACCCAGGTGCCAGCTCTCCAGGGATTTCTGTGATCCCAGCAGTGGCAAGCTAGACATCACCTCCACTGTCAGCCCTCCAAAGTCCTGGAGAGTTCCAGAAGGACCAGATCCCAGGTTGGGAGCACAGTGGCTATGTCTGTCGTCTGCATTATCAGTTTGAAAAGTTTACTGTTCTTAGAGTCGCCATTGTAAGCATTGAAATGATTGCTTTCTGCTGCCAGTGGAAGCTCTGTTTACCCCAAGGGTCCCGGAAGGAGGGTGCCAGCTGCCTGGCCCACCTGGGGCACCGAGCCTCAGGCGTCCCAGTCCAAGTGGCCTCTCCCATCGCAGCTCTGCCATCCCTATCTGCTTCTTTCCCTGCCTTCCCCCTTTTCTCTGTCTGGAGTTTTGACTTGTCCCCCACTGAGATGAAGCAAGATGTCTCGTTGGAACCTCATTGAGACCTGGAGAAAGCCCCAGAAGCCGTGTTCTTACCCAGATCCGGAGCCTGTCCCCAGACAGCCCTGCTTGGGAGAGCAGATGTGTTGGCAGAGCTCTCTAAGGAAGTAAATTAGATCAGAGCATCCTGTTTCCTGAGTATTTCAACTGGGAGCCAGACAGTATTTGACCAGGAAAGTGTTGATGTAATTAAAATGAATTGACAAATGTAGAATTTCTTTTTCAGTCATAATCACTTGTTAGCCAGGCACCAATGGCTCACATCTGTAATCCTAACTACTTAGGAGGCTGAGATCTGAGGATCCTTGTTCAAAACCAGCTAGGGCAGACAAACCTGAGAGATTCTTATCTCCAGTTAACCAGCAAAGAGCCAGAAGTGGAGGTGAGGCTCAAGTGTAAAGCACCAGCCTTGAGTAAAACAACTAAAGGAGTGCAAGAGGCACTGAGTTCAAGTCCCAGTAACACATACACACACACACACACACACACACTGACCGGCACCACACCTGTGATCTTACAGTGGCTCACACCTGTAATCTTAGCTACTCACGAGGCTGAGATTTGAGGATCATGGTTCAAAGCCAGCCCAGGCAGGAAAGTCCCTGAGACTTTATTTCCAATAAACTACCAAAAAGCCAGAAATGGGGCTGTGACTCAAGTGACAGAGTTCTAGCTTTGAGTAAAGAAGCTCGGACATATGCAGGCCCTGAGTTCAAGCCCTAGGAATGGCACAAAAAATAAATAAAAATTTTAAAAAGTAAAAGTAATTTTTAAAGAATCACTTCTTTCAGTATCATAAAACGTTAACAAGAATGCTCCACCAAATCATAAGCCAGTGCATTACAAAAATTTAAAGTAGGAAGCCAGTGTGATTTATTACAGTCTGATTACAGGCAATCATTTGTTCCCTCTTGCCCCCCACCCCAACGTGGGGCCACTGTATACCATGAAGCCTAGGGCAGCCCTAGCAACAGCAGATGCCTGGCGTGGCCTAGCAGTTGTAGACCCCACATTGTCTCCTACATCTTTGTATCTACCGACCTCTCAGACCTAGCCCCAGGACCTGGGAAACATTTAGGAAGATCCCGGCCACCTCCTCTCTCTGGTTCCGTTTCTCATCTCTTCAACACTCAGACTCAGCTCTGTGGGGAGCATCAGCCTCGGGGAACAGAGCCCGCCGGCTGGTAAATATGGGAATTCTGCTGTAGGGTGGCCACTGTCTCCACTACATGCTGGTCGAGGTGAGGTCAGACAGGTCAGCAGGGGGTGGGCCCTCCCTTGCCCTCCCCTCCTATTCCCTCCCCTCCTATTCCCTCCCTCCCTGCAGGCCAGTGAGCATTCTTAATTAGAGGATGGATGAAGGAATGAAGGAACAAACAGACATCCTCCTCACTGCAGCTGTTAATTCCCACAGCTCTGAGTTTCCCTGGTGCTCCAGCCTCCACTGCCCCACCCAGGAACCTATTCAGCTCCCCACTCCTCCTCCTCCTCCCGGCCATCCAGACCCCAGGGGAAGGAGGCTGGAACTGCCAGTAGTATCCAGCCTGCCATTAAGATGTGTTTTCCCTCAGAGGCTCTCCTGTGACAGAAGCTAACTGACAGATCAGCACAGTAAGACATCCCTGGGGATTCCAGGGAGAACACACTCACATTATGGTACTGTGTTATAATTATTTAGTCTTATTAGTACTCAGGAGGCTGAGATCTTAGAATTGTGGTTTGAAGCCAGCCCAGGCAGGAGTATCCATGAGACTAATCTTATCTCCAACTAACCACCAGAAAGCAGATGTAGAGCTGTGGCTCAAGTGGTAGAGTACTAGCTTTGAGCAAAAAAAGCTTGGGGACAGTGCCCAGGCAGGCCCTGAGTTCAAGCCCCAGTACCAGAAAGCACACACACACACACACCACAAGCTGATATCCATGTGCTCCATATACCACAAATGTTTAGATGAGAGACAATAAGGACGTAGGAGGGACCTAGCAGCTCCCAGCCACACATGCTCTGTTTGAGTGAGGGTTGCTTTGGCGACTGGGAACATCCGGGCCTTCCTGCAAGTCGGGTTCCCTGTCAGGCTGCAGCCCAGCAGCTTGCAGGAGGGGCGGTGGGGGGAGAGTCTAGGAGCTGACAAGCTTTGCTCTGTGTTTACATGTATTTGTTTCTCTCTTCTCTGTATGTGTCATCAACAGAAGCTCCTTTGTTACCTGCAGCATTCTCACAACAGGAAGCTGTGTGCTGTGGTGTAGCTGGCGGGTACAGAGCAGCTTTGCTCCCACCCAAGCCAGCACGGGGGCCCTAGTCCAGCCGGCATGCGGCCATCCAGCCAAGGCGCGCATGGGCCCTGATTGCCGGGGCTGGCCCAAGCTCCCGTGTTCCGCCAGCTCCTGCACGCTGAGTCCAGGGCTCTGACAGCCCTGGGCCTGGCTCTGTGGAAAGAAGAACCTTGGGGATGTTGGGGGAGCCCCTAACCCACTCCTGGGGTAATGGCCGCGCTCAATTCTGCCTTTCACGTTTTAATTGTACAACAGTAATTTGGCAGTAGAGTTGCCGATGGCAAACATGCAGAAGACATTAACTTTATTTATGTTTTAGATTATTAATGTGGCTGTTAAAATTCTTCCAGTTAGTTTTGATTGAATTGTTTTTTTGTGGGATTCTGTTGTTTAATGGAGCGGTAAATAAGAATTTCTGATAATGAGGCTGAGCATCTGTCACAACAACCTGGTGTGGGTTATTAACATTTCCATTAGCGGCAGGGTGGGCAGTGATAATCCAGAAAGCACACAGTTAGAACAAAATAAATAGTTGGTGTCAGGCTGAGCGGGTGTTAATTACTATTTTATTCGGGGGGGGGGGGGGGGAGGGGAGTGGGAGGGGCTCTAAGAGAAGGGATGGCTCACTGGGTCCTTCTCTGCAGAAGAGCCAGGGTGCTGGGCCATCTCCTCACCGTGTGACTTCTGTGGCCCCTGTGAATGGCCTGCAAACAGAATTGAATCAAAAGGCAGCCAAGTGCCAGTGGCTCACACCTGCTACTCAGGATGCTGAGCGATGAGGATCAAGGTTCAAAGCCAGCCCTAACAGGAAAGTCTGTGAGACTCTTTTTTTTCTTTTCTTTTCTTTTCTTTTTCTTTTTTTTTTTGGTCAGGCCCTGGAGCTTGAACTCTGGGTTGTGGTGCCAGTACGGATCTTGAGCCATAGCTCCACTGAGACTCTTATCTCCAGTTAACTACCAAAAAGCCACAAGTAGAGCTATGGCTCACTAGAGCCAAGAGCCCAAGCCTTGAACTAAAAAGCTAAGGGACAGGTACCCATGCCCTGGGCTCAAGATCCAGTACTGGCACAACAGCAATAACACCCCCCATAAAAGGTCAATCAGCAATCCTAGGCATACAGGCCAAGGCCTCTCCAGAGTTGGACCCCCAAGATAACGCCACAGCACTCACCAATCTGGCCTGCCCCCACTTGCCACCATTGGATGGAAGCAGCTCCCAGGAGACAGAGAACAGAATGTCCTGAGAAAGTGTTCATACACGGCGTGAGGCGCAGACACAGGACAGCAGTGGTCCAGCCGCTGGACCATGTGCTCTCTGCATTGCTCACAAATCCCTAAGTGCAGTGTCAGGAGACAAGGACAGCCACACGGTCTTAGTACCCCAGGAGCACCACCGATGGTGGGAGGAGAGAGGGAGGGAGGAGGGTGAACTCCGTGCTCAGATCTGACATCTGACATAGCCATGTTCTCTGACACCTGAGTCCCTGTCTGCTTGGAGGGTCATCTGTCTGCACACTTCACGATGGGTCGCCTATACTTGTCATAGCAGCACCACAGGCTCTCTTTCCTGTTTCCTCTATTTGAAGTCAGGGATGGCCCAGTCCTGGTGGCATCCCTCATCCAGGGAGCCATAGGCCTCTGCTGCCCTCTCCTGTGCCCCCATCCCTGTGGAGCCCCTGGAGCGGCCCCTTGCCACCCACTCAGGGCTGGGCACTGGGAATGTGTGCAGTGCCCCAGCCTGTCTGCTTCCTGATTCTGTGACTGCATCTCAGCAGGACCCATTCACTTCGCAGTTCTACATATTTTGGTTTGTGCATTTAAGAATGTTCTGAGAAGCGAGGCACTAGTGGCTCACACTTGTAATCCTAGCTTCTCAGGAGGCTGAGGTCTGAGGATTCTGATTCGAAGCCATCCGCCATCCCAGGCAAGAAAGCCCAGGAGACTCTTATCTCAAATAAGAGAGTGCTACAGCGAAGCTCAGGGTTAGCTCCCAGGCCCAGAGATCAAGACCTAGGACCGGGAAAAAAAAAAAAAGAAGAAGAAGAATGTTCTAGAGACTACGCAGCATTCAGAGCAGCAGGGTCAGGGTGTGGAGCTAGGGACTGCCAGGGCCGTGTCTAAAGCAAAATCCATGCTGCACACCATGGCAGTAGGACTTGTGCACACTCGTTGGGACGGGGGAGCTGCGCTGTGCTATGGGCTTCTGCAGGGGCCCCACTCACACATTGGCCTGTTCTCTCCTCAGCCCCTGCGATGGCCCCGCAGAATGTTCAGGTGACCCCGCTCTCGGCCAGCCAGCTGGAGATCACGTGGGAGCCGCCACCCCCAGAGAGCCAGAATGGGAACATCCAGGGCTACAAGGCAAGCTTACGGCTCTTCCTCCCAGCTCTCTGGGCACCACAGAAGGCCTCATGGCTCCAGGCGGGAGCCCTAGTGTGACACTCACACCAGTGCCACCGCCCGGGCCCACAGGACCCTACTGCCTTGTCAGCCATGGGCACACACACAGCCTGGAAGCTAGCTGTCCCCTGGGCCACGACTGGGAAGGAGGATGCCTGGCTTGGGGACCAACCCTGGGAGGTGGGGGGAGGGGGGCGGATGATAGGCTCACCCAAAGATGCTCAGAGCTTGTCCATCCTGCTGAAGGAATCCTGAGTCCACTCCAGTTTCCAACATCTTCTCTGAGAGTAACCGGAGATGAGGTGTCCTCAAAAGAACAGATTCTCCATCCTAACACTTCTCATGGTCAATAATGGATACTGACTAAGAATTGCATTTCTAACAAGTTCCCATGTGGCATGGAACCCCGGTTTGGGAATCACCCCCATTAAAATGTCCCAGGCCCACAGTAACTAGATGCTCTAGAGATAGGGAGAGACAGCCGCGGTGCCATCAAGAGCAGCTGGGGGGTTAATCACACAGAGTTGCTTTATCCACCGGGCGTGGAGCTCCACGATGCTGCTGCTTCTCATCTTCAAGACTTTATTGCTGGGAGAGCTCAGGAGCCCTGCACACCTGCAAAATGTCCCTGGAGAAAACACTCTATGAAAATGCTCCCTCCCCATGCCCCCCCCACCCCGTCCCTCATACTTCCCCAGAATTAATCTCCTTGTCTGGTCGGCTGGAGGCCCAGTTGATCAGTTTTCAGATTGCCTGGGCTAGGCTGCCCCGATGACTATTGGGCCAATTAAATGTCCATTTAAAAATGATTTTTGTAGGTATTTTATGAAAATTAATACCTTCCTCCATGGCCCAGCTGTTACAGTGATTAACGAGGTAATAGGAAGTCCTGTGAGCTCCTAGGCAAGGTGCCATTTATAGATGTCCAAAATATGTTTTCTCATTTCCTTAATGATAAAGACATTGAGCTGGGATATTGATCTCACGTTAGCAAGGCTGGTGGACGCCGGGGACCTTCTGTGGTCCACTCTGCAGGCCCATGTGCAGCTGCCTCCCACACATGCAAATGGGCAATGCTCACCTGTGGGACCTACGCCAGCACAGGCAAGACCTGGGATCCCCTGCGTGCTTCCCCTGCAGCCCGGCTCACGCTCAGGCCTGCAGAGCCAAGGGGATCCTCCAACTGGCGGTAGTTTTTGGGGCAGTCCAGCTGGCATAGGCTGGGCACGGTGGCTCCCGGCCAGCTGTCTAGGAAGTCGTTCTGGCCACCAATTCAAACCTTTGCACTGGGCCATCAGGTTCCCATGTGAACGTCTCAGCCGCAGAAGAAATGCTATCTCGGGCTTTGCGTGGGTCTCTTTCCAGTTGTTTGTTTGGGGCATTTTAGTTTCCCAGGTACTTTTGCTCCACTGATCAGACTCTTAGATGTCGCTAGGTAGGGTGGCTCATGCTTGGGCATTGGAAGAGGCATACGTTGGGAGGATCGTAGTTTGAGGCTAGTCTGGGGCAAAAAAAAAAAAAAAAAAAACTTAGCAAGATTCCCTCTCGACCAACAAGCCAAATGTGGCAGCTTGTGCCTGGGATCCTCGCTGCATGGAGGCCAGCCCTAGGTAGCTGCTGCTCTTGGCAACTAAAGGAAAAGAGCCCTTCCATCCTCAGAGCCCCATCTTGAATGGTGTAATTAGGCAAGTAACCTTAAACTCCAGAGAAGCAACTCAGACTCACCGACCCCCGGCCAACCTATTAGGCACCCAGAATCTCCAGCTCCGCTGCTCCTGTCCCCTGGGAGAAAGTGACCTGCCCCGTAGGCCTGAGCCTGGCTTCCCCAGGGCCCACCCCGGCCTGTGCTCCTCCTGACAGATTTACTACTGGGAGGCAGACAGCCAGAATGAAACTGAGAAGATGAAGGTCCTTTTCCTCCCTGAGCCCCTGGTGAAGCTGAAGAACCTCACCAGCCACACCAAGTACCTGGTCAGCATCTCCGCCTTCAATGCGGCTGGCGATGGACCCAAGAGCCAGCCTCTCCAGGGGCGCACCCATCAAGCTGGTGAGTTTGGGGGGGGGGGGCATCATTTCCTTGGGCCTCAGTTGGACCAGTTTATCAGTTTGAGGTCAGCCAGAGCTGCCCCCCTGGGTCTCCCAGGCAGGATGAAGCTTTTCTCCCGGTCTTTGTGAGTCTGTCACGTTGTGCATGCGGCACGTGTGCTTGGGCACAGGGGAGGTGGAGCCAGGTACAACCCTAGGTTCCCTGGGGCCTGGCCTCACCAGGCCCTGGGGTGTGCTAAGTTAGTGTTGGGCAAGATGGAGCAATGCATGTTTTCTTGGGAGTTCTAGAAAGCAGCAAATGGAAGGCAGGACCTTGGGTTAGCAGCTTCACCTCATTCCTGACCAACCAGATCCCTTCTGGCCCCTTCTAGAAGCTGCCGGGACAGCATGTTTAGTTGCCTGGGCTGAGCTCCTTGTGCATTGAGGCTGGGCCTCAAGGCTGGGCTCTCCTGGATTTGGGGGCTCTTAAGTCACCCCTAGCACAGCTCAGCAGTCACCTCTCAGTCACACCCACCTGCACACAGCCCAGGTGGAGGGTATGGCAGCAGGCCCAGCATTGCCTCTAGCTGCACCCCAACCTTATGCATTCACCAACAGCTCCGGTGGCTCTGCCAAGCTCCTCTCTCCCTCGTTCCAACAGGGCTCAGGCCCACAGTGTCAAATAAATTCAGATGGAGAGACAGGCTGTCCTCTGAGACCTCCAGGGCCCCCTGGAGGAGAGGGGAGGATGGCAGAGGAGGGGAGGGGAGGGGAAGGGAAGGCAAGAGAGGGGAAAGGAGGGGAGGGAAGGAAGAAAGGCTCCATCCACCACAAGCTCCATCTCTCTGAAAGAGATCAGGCCAGGACCCTCAGAATCTTGTAGCCACAATTGGAGCCAGAACTATCTGCATTTCCTTTTCTGTTTCCATCTATTATTCATTTGTATGCCTTTGTCAGTTCGCCTCTCCTCTCCTTTTGTGTTTAAACTCCGTGGTTTCTCCTGCTCTTCTCAGGAGGGCCTGTGGTTCTGATTGATCCTGGGGAGTTCGGAGGTGATCAATGGAGCTCCTTTTCATCCTGTGCCATTTAGACTTCCACACCTAATCACATTCCCTCTTCTAGATGAGGGCACAGACGTGTGCATGATCCGTAAAGGAGTGGCAGTGACAGTCTTTGTTCTCTATGCTTCCAGCTCCTGGGGCCCCCAGCTACTTGGCTTTCTCTGAAATAACGTCCACCACACTCAACGTGTCCTGGGGTGAGCCCGTGGCGGCCAATGGCGTCCTGCAGGGCTATCGCGTGGTGTACGAGCCTTTAGCACCCGTCCAAGGTAAGACTGGGGAAGCTAGGGCAGGCGTGGTACTCTGCAATGCACAGAACAAGGCTGCTGGTTTTCATTTTCAGGCAAGGAACCTTTTTGAACCTCAATAGGTAAAGGAGAGGCTGGACTGCACGTGCCCATGAGCTGAAGGTCCAGTGCTCATGGGCCCGTGCCATGCGTGTCCCCGGGCCTGGTGTGCAACACTCAATGCACCATTCCCCTTCCTCCTAATGTTCCTGTCACAGTGGTCACTGGCCCCCAGCACCCCGGGTCTACTCAGTCCCACATGGGCAGTGATGGCAGTGTTCAGATGTCATCAGCATCCCCGGAGACGCCAGTAGCCGGTGACCCTTTTTCCATGCAGTTCCTCAACCAGTATTTCTAAAGTGCCTGCTGCGAGCCAAGTGCTGCACAGGAAGTTAGAATCCATGCGCCCAAGAGAGCAAAGGTCCAGACTGACTCATGCCCGAGACCCTCGCTCTCTTCCATGTAGCTCATTTACATTCTGGGTCAGAGATGCAATGTGCAAGGAGTTAAAGCCACACACCCAAGCATGCCTGCGACCCGGGGCTGTGAAGCAGGGGGCTGAGACCACTCATGTAAGATGCCATCATCTGAGTCCGGGAAGAGCCTGGGGTGTCAGGAAGGATGCAGGGCTACCAGCAGCCCAGGGAGAACCCCCCAAGTGGCACCAAAGGGCCCCCAAGAGAGGTAGCTCTTGGTGTGGGCGAGCAGCGGGGCAGGCAGCAGGCCGAGGAGCCGCGGGATGGGCTGTCCCCACCCCCACCGCCCAGCTCAATACTGAAGTCTAAATACCACAGCAGGCAAAGAGGGTTATTGATCCCTCCGAACTCCCCAGATCAATCAGAAACAGCCCCTGCGCACAGTAAGGAGGGAGACTTTAAACACCAAGGCGCCTAAAGAAGAAAAGGCAAAGGCCAAGAATGAACAGTAAATGGGTCAGAGAAGAGATGCAAACGTCTGGGATGGGTGGGAGGCAGGAGTCCCCCAGTGGGTGAGTGGGTGGGGGGGGGGCTGCTGTGGAGCTTGCACAAGGTGTGGAGGAGGGGCCGCTGATGGGGAAAGGGGCAGGGAGGGGGGAGGGGCGGAGATGGAAGGAGGAGCCAGTGGATTGTGCCCACAGACTGGAGGCAAGGCCAGGAAAGGAAAGAAAGCAAGCCCCACAGCTCATTGTTCCCATAGCAGGCACTTATGTACCTGCTGCGTGGAAGTGTGGCTGTCTCTGGTGGTGTTTTAATTCCTTCCACGGCCATCTCTCTCATCCACTAGATTACTTGTGTAATCCACTGAGGCTTCTAAAACACGCATTCGTCACCCCACTGTGCACCCAGAGACAAATCCAGAGGCATCTGCCCAGCAGCCCATGGCAGGTTTTCCTCCTGTTAATATGCATAGGCAGACTGTAAAAAAATACAGATTATTTAATGTCTAGGAGGGATATATATATATTATATAACCAGCACATCAAATAATATTGGCTCTCCATTTAAAGCTGTGATAAAAGTTTCCTTTTAAAACAAGCACATTCAGATGAAACAGGGTTGATTTGAAGGAGAGCATTTAAGCACTAGATTTTATTTCGTCGAATCTAAGATGCCATCGACTGTAAGA
Organism: Perognathus longimembris pacificus; assembly: GCF_023159225.1. Taxonomy (NCBI): domain Eukaryota; kingdom Metazoa; phylum Chordata; class Mammalia; order Rodentia; family Heteromyidae; genus Perognathus; species Perognathus longimembris. The sequence goes on along the minus strand of NC_063161.1, from coordinate 76,714,354 downwards.
TTCATCGTTATTTTATGACATGCTAAGAAAGAAGAAATGCTCCCAATAAACCATAATCCGGTACTTTTGTGTTGTCGATTCTGATCTGCATCCCAAATCAGATGTGGAACTCTTGAGCCAGAAAGCAGCCGGTGAGGCTGGCGGTGAACTTTGGCCCGGGGCGGTGAAGGTGATCTGCACACGTGATTTTCAGAACCCCTGAGGGCACTGCTGGGGGGGGGGGGGTGCAGCCATTGCCAGGGTGTGTTCTCTCCAGGGCTCATGGCAGGTGACCCAGCCATTTCTCTCCCTCCCCCTCCCCACCCCCCACCCCCCCACCCCCACACACGCACATGGAGTAGAGAATTCCCAGAGGCTGCAATGTGCTCTGCCCAGGCCCCATCCCTTCCCTGACACATCCACACACAAGGGCATGTGCACACATGCAAGTGAGCCCAGGTCACAGACACCTTTTCAAAGACAACACAAACTCCATTCGTTCACAGGAGGTGTAATCCTGAAAGCCATGGCTAGTCCATCCACTGGGCCTTCTATTCAGAGTCATGTCAAGTTCTTCACATTAGCAGCTGCCAGGCTCATGGAGTCACAGGGACCCCCGGGGCCTGCAGGCGTGGGCTCTTCGTGTTGTGCTGTAGAAGCCATTGCAGGGAGCTTTGTGGATCTGTGGGAAATTCCACTCCACAGAGAGCCTGTGATCTCTGTCTCAGCACTTCCACGCCTGGGTTTCTATAAACCTCCGGCACCCCTGCCTCCTGGGGTTCGCAGTGTCCCCAGGCTGCTGAGTTCCCCAGGTGTGGCCAGGATTTCTGTTTCTGCCTCTGTAGGAAAGTCAGAGGTTTGGAAGGTATGGCTGGGCCCCCGCGTTCCCAGTGTTGGGCACACCCATGGCTGTCTGCGGGCTCTGTAGACACAGTCGCACCACGCACAGCGCAGTGACCGGCCCTTGGTGCCAGACTGGCCCCTTGCTGCACACGGACTGGTTGTTAGCTTTCTATGGAGCCTTTCACAGACAGAGAGATGAACCAAGACCCCTTCATTCCTGCGCCCCACGACTGCATCTTGAGAGCTAAGAGGGCTGAGAACAGAACGCAGTGGGCCAGTTCCGGTGTGGAGGTCTGGGCTGCCCAGGTGTTGGGAGCCCTGGAGTTTCTGGACTGTGAAGTGAGCAGGAGGCACAGGCTCCAAGGAGTATTCCTGAAGGTGTCTCCTATTCCAGACCCATCGCTGGCTGCGCGGCCGGGCGTGGCCTTGCCCCTCCAGGGTGACGGCAGATGCCATCACAAGAGTCACAACCATTTTCGCCTGTGTTCACAAGTGCTAAGACCAGCTGTCACCAGCACTGAGAGGACTGTTTCCTTCCTTCCCTTCTTCGTCCTGCATGTCTCTGGCACTTTGTGTGTGAGAGCAGAGCAGAAGGGGGGCGAGCTCTCAGGCCTGGTGGCCCTCTTGATTGGAAACAAACCATCCAGACTCCAGGAGTCTGATCTGTTGCCTGGTCCTGGCTTCCTGCGCGTCCGTCTTGGCAGATCCCACAGCATTAGTGGCAGCAAGGGCCCAGCCCAGCACCACGGCCCTGGTCCTTAGCTCCAGGACCCACACGCCTCCTCCAACTCCAGCACAGACCCCATGGCACCCCACACCTCTGTCCCTGCTCCAGCTGGCTGCAAACAGCAGGCTACGGGCTGGCTTGGGGCAAAGCTCACAAACCAACTCCCAGCACCGGCTGGGGATGCGCAACTGCAGGAGAAGCCCCACCCCCCACTGATGGAGCAGCATTTTCCCATCTGACCACTTGCTTGCAAGGATGGAGGCTTTCGCTAGAATCCTGGCAGAACTAGGCCCGTCCTGTAGCCACAGAGGGTGAAGGAAGATCGGCCAACAGAAGACCAAAATGACAGCCTGGGACCAACAAAAGTCTGTCTGCCTCACAAGGTGTTCTCTTTCAGATGCATGAGCTCCGCCTACTCAGGAAACATCCTCCCCTGGGTGCCATGGCTGAGAGCATCACCCCAATGCTCACACCTCCTGGGCCCCTGCAGGGTCCCTTGGGGTCACTCCCTACACTGTCAGTCTTGTTCAGGTCTGGAACAGTCATTGTGACTCAGCCAGTGATCAAATATACATCTGCAGGGCCAGGCATGGTGGGCATGCCTGTAATCCCAGTGTTTAGGAGGCATATTCCTCCCTCCCAAAAGAAACAAAGAAGCCAACCCTAAAGCATCAGCACGTGGGATATCCTGGACCTCCCACTGTACACGGAACCTGGCCACGGAACCAATATGCCTGAGCACCCTGCAGGCAGCCCACCGGCATGTGGGGTCACCACAGGGGACCGGCTCCTCCGGCGGAGACTCACTGATGCAGTCCCGGGGCTGAGCCCAGCCCTGGCAGAGGTCTGCTCAGCAGAGCAGGAGCCAAGATGGATGGCAGCCTTGTTCACCGCCTAGGTTTGGCATGGTTCGACACTCAGCTATATGTGTACAGGGCCCAGATGCTGTGCACATTGCAGCGCTCTGCTTATTGACTGCATCCCGCAGTAATAGCCGAGCAGGGTCCTTACCACAGCCTCGGCTTCCAGCTCAGCCTGGCTCTCCACAGAGACATGGCCACCTCAGAGCAGATAGGGAAACAGGACTATAGAGATCAAGTACCATGCCCGGCATCACACAGGAATCGGTAGCAAGCTGAGTCTGTACTCCAGGTCTTCCATTCCAAGCAGTCCCTGCTTGCTGCCTCTGCCAATCTACAGAGAACCAGCTTGGGGCAGAATGGCAGGTGGGGAACACCTGACCTCTGGGTTGAGGGGAAGGAGGAGGCAGACACTCTGTGGAGTAGCTGAGAAATGCTGGAACTCGGGGTGGACAATGGTCAAGGGAAAGGGCATGGACCAGAGGCAACTGTGGCCCACAGCCAGAAGGCTCTGTCTGACCTCACTGCTGCCTGGCTGGGCCTTCGCAGTCCTGCGTCTCTGTGCTCAGGCCAGCCCCCTGCCGGCAGCCATGGCTCTCACTCCCCGAGCCTGCCCCAGTGTGTCCCAAGGCTGCACACAGCTGTGCCACACCCCACCTCCGCCCACCTCCGCCCTCCCTGCTGCATTCTGGGTTTTCCAACAGGAAACTAGGAAAGAATAACTGCCTCTCTCAGGGTTTGCGGTGCTTCTAAATACCTGGCAGACACTGTTCACTGCTCAGAGACATAATTGCAAACAGAAAAACATCCGGCGTCTTTTGGGGAACTAGAATTATCTTCACTGTCTGTGGTAATGGCAGTTCTTTTGTGAAGATAGCCAAGGAGAGGATGGGGGGGGTTGCGAGCACACACACACGCATGCGTGTGTGTGTGTGTGTGTGTGTGTGTGTGTGAATTGCTATACACTCCAAGTGTGTTTTAGAGACAGAATCGTTAAAATGCAGTAAATGTAGTTTAAAAAAGAAGAAAGAAAGGTCACTCAACCATTTCTCCTGCAAGTAAGTGACTGCTGGAAAGATGCTCGGGCTGGTCTTCCTGATGGCCCCGCACTGCCCAGTGAGGTAGCAGAGGGCACAGCTTGTACCCCTGAGGTCCCTCCACCAGCGAACCAGTCCTCACGCATCCTGTGTGCAGAGAGCCAAGTCCACAGTGATACCTGGCCAGGCTGTCACTACAGAGCACTGCAGAGAAGTCCCTGGAGCACCACACCACTGAAGCACACCCCACTGGGAGCACCAGCCATCAGTACCACCCCACTGGGAGCACCATCATTCAGAACACCACACAACTGGAGCACCACCACAGGACTCAAGCCCCATGAGGCTTGGAGCCCAGAGCCTTGGAGCACTGAGCCAGATTCTTGAGAATCTGATTTGATGGCAGAACTGTTTTTATGTTTTTAAAAATGTTTTAAACAGGAGTATTTTATGGGATTGCACCCTGAGGCTTCGTAGTGCAGGGCATGGTTTAAAAATTGACTAAATAAATAAAATTCTGACACACTTGAGATGGCAGAGAGGCCGGGCTGGCTGCACCTCCTGGTGGGATCGAATTTATAAAATCTGTACGTGGGTTTGTTTTTGCTCCGGGGAGAATGAAGGCAGAAAAGAGTTGCTAGCAGAATAACTTTACATCTGGCAGAACCCAGCTTGATTGTGGCTGGCAATCACTATAGGCCTGGTCATCCTGCACCTTCTTTCTCAAACAAACTATAAGGTTGAGGTCTAGGTCTCTGGACAGAAGCGGCCACTTTTTTTTTCCACAGGGGGAAAAAAATATATATGGAGGGAAGTAGCCCCAACCCAGGCATCGGTACCTCATGCCAGTAATACTAGCTGCTCAAATTGCTGAGATCTGAGGATTGTGATTTGAAGCCAGCCTAGACCGGAGAGTCAGTAAGACTCTTATCTCCAAGTAACCATCAAAAAGGCAGAAGTAGAGCTGTGGCTCAAGTGGTAGAGTGCTAGCCTTGATCAGAAAAGCTAAACAACAGCACCTAGGCCCTAAGTTCAAACCCCAGGATCAGCAAGATAAAAACAGCCCCAGCTGGGTACTGGTTGCTCACACCTGTAATTCTAGCTACTTATGAGACTGAGACTGGAGGAAAGGGTCCTATTTCTAGCCCAGGAAAGTTCTCCAAGACCCCTTCTCAACCCATAACTAGACATGATGGCACATGCCTGCTATCCTGGCTGTACATGAATCCTCAAATAGGCAGATCACAGCCCCGGCACATGCCCAAACAGGAAGCAAGACCTAATCTCGAATAATAAGGAGGAGGAGGACGAGGACGAGGAAAAACAGCACAAAACAAATCCAGAAGATTGGCTGCCTCGCCAACATGTAGTAGTAGTAACAAAGGCATAATACAAAAAAGCGAACTGGCTTGGAAGCATACATTTTGGTGACCTTGAGGACTGGAGAACTTGAGCACTCGCTGTAGTGGGAAGCACGTCGGTGTCTCTGAAACCGGATCCCACCGTGTAAGAGGAGTGGACAGCAGCCCAGGTCCTCCAGCACCTAGGCACCGGGCCACAGGTGGCAGGGTTGAGTGGCTGGACCCAGGACAGAGGTGCAGTCCACAGCTGCGGCTTTTCTCAGTGCTGTGCCCAGGTCAGGGGAACGTGGCATCTACTCACTGTCCCAGAAGTACCTGGCAAGGATCTGCCCTCTGAGTGGTCCCGTAGTTGACAATTTAATGACCTCCTTAAAAAAAAACAAATGTGTCATTCTCAAGGTTATTTAACCAAGCAGTCTCTTTTTCCTCCTGGGAAAATGCAATGTTTACATCACCTCCCCATATTTGTTCTTTCCTTGAAAATACTAAAATCTCAGTTTTGTAATTACACATTAATCATCCTGCTCCACAGTTTGGGCTACCTAAAGTCAACTACAACTTTAAAAATATTAAGTTCCGGAAAGAAGCAGTTTCTAAGTTCAGTACTGAGGCTTGCACTCAGTTCCCGGCACCCTTGCTTAGCTTTTATACTCACAGCTGCCACTCCACCAGTTGAACCAGGGCTCCTATCTGGCTTTCTTTTTTTTTTTTGCTGGTTAATTCGAAATGGAGTGTTATCAACTTTTTCTGTCCAACTGGCTTAGAAATGTGACCTTCAAGGTCTCAACCTCCTAAAAGCACTGGCCAATGTGGAGGTTTTGAGCTGTGTGCCATCGTGAGTGCTGATGACTGAACCTGGATCCACTGTTCACCCAGAATGGGACTCATTCTCTGTTCTCCATGTCCACTCTGTTTGTGCTGCCTACCGGCTAGTCGCCCTGCATCAAACTCAGTTACATCATTCATCATCATCACACAGGCCATGTGCTGGTCAGCTCATTGCACTACAGAATAGCCCTGATATTCAAGAGCTCCAGGCCACGAGCAAGCAAGCTCAGGCAGATGGGGTTCTAGGGTAGGAAGCATTGGAGACTGTGCTGCAGGGCGCAGCCCAGGAGTTGGGGTCCTAAACTGTGTGCCCCACAGATAAGGACACTCCTGTGGGTAATTCAGCCAGCAACACTTGTGCATCGTGCACTTCTGGACATATTTGCAGGGGTGACTTGTCACTCATCGCCGTTCTGAGGATCAGGGGTAGACTCGGGGTGGTGGGGGGAGTGACAGATGCAACTCCCATTATCCGTGCTTGCAGGTTCCCGGGTGATGTGTTGTAGGAGTGTGACCATCCACGGGTCGGCTGACCCACCCCTCGTGGAGGGAATCCACCTTTTAACTAGATCAGGCATCCTCCTGTATCTTCTTCAGACTCTTCTTTCTTACCTGGCTGAATCGGGAAGCTCACATTTGCCTACAGAGTGAGTGACACAGGACTGTGTACCGCTCTGAAAACCCATCCTGGAGACAGGCAGGCGACGCCCCCCCCCCCCTACAGCCCGCTGCTCACGGAGGTCCACGCGGCCTCTTCTGTCAGGGGCTTTGATTTTTTTTTTCTTTGTTAGTACCACTTATCAAGCTTAGATTCTAATTACACTTATCTGGGTTGAAAATTGGCCATGATCACCACTTAAACTCCTCGTAATTGTAAAAAAATACTTCCTTCGCCACCCACAGGATCTTTTTCTCTTGTTATAAAAACAAATTGGAGTCGACTGCTGGTGGCTCATGCCTGTAAACTACCTAGTCGGGAGACTGGGATCTGAGGATTGTGGTTCGAAGCCAGCCTGCGCAAGAAAGTCTGTGACACTCTTATCTCCAATTAACCACCAAAAAAAGTGGAGCTGTGGCTTAAGTGGTAGAGCACTTGCCTTGAGCAAAAGCACTCAAGGGGGGCTGGGGATATAGCCTAGTGGCAAGAGTGCCTGCCTCGGATACACGAGGCCCTAGGTTCGATTCCCCAGCACCACATATACAGAAAACGGCCAGAAGCGGCGCTGTGGCTCAAGTGGCAGAGTGCTAGCCTTGAGCGGGAAGAAGCCAGGGACAGTGCTCAGGCCCTGAGTCCAAGGCCCAGGACTGGCCAAAAAAAAGCACTCAAGGACAGTGTCCAGTGCTCTAGGTTTAAGCCCCAGCCACACACTGATCAGACATTCAGCTGCTTCCTGTAGCTCAGCCCCTCACCCTCCGCTTTCCCTCCCTTTTGTCTGTTCCAGGGGTCAGTAAGGTGGTCACAGTGGACGTGAAGGGGAACTGGCAGCGCTGGCTAAAGGTGCGAGACCTCACCAAGGGAGTGACCTATTTCTTCCGTGTCCAAGCTCGAACCATCACCTACGGGCCTGAACTCCAAGCCAATGTCACAGCCGGGCCGGCCGAGGGTAAGGATGTGGGGCTCTACACAGGACACGGGATGTCGCTTGCTTCACACTTCCTTGAGTTTAGGACTTGCCTGCTGAGTGGTTTGGCGAGAGACGCTCAGGCGTGTGAATGTCCCCAGGTTTCAAGTTCTTCAGTTGTTAGGCATATAAATTTTTGATTTGTCTTCTGTGAAAAAATCTTGATGGGGGAGGGAAACAAGAGGAGGTTGGAGGTATAGTTCAGCTCATAGAGTACCAGCCAATGAGTAGTAATAATAATAATATAATAACAATAAGTGAATTCAATTTTTGAAGTTAAAGACACAAGAAAATCCTCAAGTGTTTGTACACATCAATAGAAGGCCTTACTTAGCCACTGGTCGCAGGTGAACCACAGAACAGTTTTCAGAGGGGCTCCATCGGCCCCCTGCCCTTGCTGTCTCTTTCCCTTCTCTAGTCCCTGTAGATGCCGAGTAGGGTATTGCACGCCTATGATCCCGGCCACTGAGGAGGTAGAAGGCAGGAAGATCATGGTTTCAAGACTGGCCAGGCAAAAGTGCAATACCCTATCTGAAAAACAAAACTAAAACAGAAAGCGATGGAAGTGTGGCCTAGCAAGCACAAAGCCCCAAGTTCAAATCCCAGGGCTGTCAAAAAGGAGGAAGAAACAGAAGATGAGACCTGCTGGCCTGAGGGTCGGTTCCCTCAAGGCCAGTGTCAACCCTCTTTTGCCCTTTTACCTCACAGGGTCCCCGGGGTCACCTCGAGATATCGTCATCACCAAATCTTCCTCTGAGCTGACGCTGCAGTGGAGCGAGGGCAATGCCGGCAACACACCCACCACGGGCTACGTCATCGAGGCCAGGCCCTCAGGTAGGGACGGCAGGGCCTGGCAGCTGCCCTGGCCCTGTGCACCCACCAACCCATAGGCCAGTGCGGCCCAAGACGCAGGGTCTCCGCTAAGCTGAAGTCAATGGTCCAGGAGCTCTGTGGCCTCCATCTCCCCACATTCCCCACAGGGGCAAGGGAGGGCCTGTATCCTAGAAGTCCCTGCCCCCTCTCCTCTTCAGTCTCCATAAGCACAACTGTGCTCTTAACCCCCGGGGCCTCTGTTCCTGGTGTTGAGCCCTGACGGTAATTGCCCTTCTCAGGGACAGGTAGGTGAGGCTGGAGGGCGCTTGCCGACATTGCACCCCCTTGGAGGTTCCAGGAGTGTGTTCAGGGCTGAGCCCAAGGTCTGATGCCAGCAGCCTGTGGTGGGAGCGATGGAGCCGACAGGCAAATCAGCTCCGGCACATTTTAGGCTTCAGAAACCAGACGTCAGATCCTGCCCAGAGAATCACCTGTACCCTCCTTCCAGCTTTCTTATCGCATCTGCTTTCTTTTTTTTTTTTTTTTTTTTTTTTGCCAGTCCTGGGCCTTGGACTCAGGGCCTGAGCACTGTCCCTGGCTTCTTCCCGCTCAAGGCTAGCACTCTGCCACTTGAGCCACAGTGCTGCTTCTGGCAGTTTTCTGTATATGTGGTGCTGGGGAATCGAACCTAGGGCCTCGTGTATCCGAGGCAGGCACTCTTGCCGCTAGGCTATATCCCCAGCCCCCGCATCTGCTTTCTTTATTCACGTGTAGTCATCATTCATAGTAATGGGATTAAGCATGGTATTTTCATACGCATATATAGCATGCATTGATCAAATGCAAGCAACATCAATGGCTCCTTCTCCTTCTTCTCCTCTTCCCCCCCATCCCTCCCTCCCTCCCTCCTCCTCCTCCTCCCTTCCCTCCCCAGTCCCTAGGAATCACACCTCTACCTTCATTCAGGTTGACTTATTTTAACTTTCCACATCTAAGATACACAGTGCTTGTTTCTCTGTGTCCAGCTTAATTCACTGTATGTTTTCCATCTCCATCCATTCTGCTGAGGATGACAGAATTACATTTTTCTTTATGGTTAGGTCACCCTGCATGGTGTATGTGTGGCACCATTTGTCTTGGTCCAGGGGTGGTGGTGGTGGGAGGTGGATGAACCTTGAAGAGGTGGAGTCTAGGAGGTGCTGACTTGGTCACTAGGATGCCGCCTTGCAGTGGGACTAGCATTGGCCTCCTGGGGGCGTTGTCAGAAAAGAGCTAGGTGGCCCCCCATGCTGGCTGGCATCCTGTTCTCTCCCAGATACAAAGTGCCATGAGAAACACAGCCAGGGGCCTTACCAGACCAGAACTCAACCTGGTACCATTGTCTTAAAGCTCCAAAACTGTGAGCTAAAGAAACCTATTTGCTTTAGAAAGAACTCAGCCTCAGATGTTTTGCTACGGCATCAGAACATGGACCAATAAACAGAGTTGGTGGATAGCATTCAGGAGATTGATAAACTCAAATGGGAAAAAGAATGCCGGTGTTTCGTCTGGATGTTCTAGAAGCCAGAAGGCCCCAGGGCAAGAGGTTGGCAAGGTCAGTTCCCATGGAAGGACATGAGGGAGACTCTGCTTCTTGCTTTTCTCCAACTCGTGGTGGTTGTCGGTTATTGGCATTTCTTGGTGTTTCTTTGCTCATATATGCATCACCTCTGTCGGTTTTGTTGGCTTGAACATAGGGCCTCACACTTACTAGGCAAGCTCTCCACCACTTGAGCCATGTCCCCAGCCCCTTTGTGCCTAGGCTATTTGCATCTTTGTTTGTTTTGTTTTGTCTTTTTTTTGTGCCAGTGCCAGGACTTGAACTTAGGACCTTGTGCTACTGCTTAGTTTTTTTTTCCTCTCTCTCAAGGCTAGCACTCTACCACTTGAGCCACATTTCCACTTCTGAATTTTTACTGGTTAATTGGAGATGAGAGTTGCTCATATTTTCTTCCTGGGCTGGCTTTCAACTGTGAGCCCCAGACCTCAGCCTCCTAAGTACCTAGGACTATAGGCGTGAGCCATTGCCACCTGGATTACCTGGTTGTGTTCAGCGTAGGAACTCTTCCCAGCCAGCAAGGGCTGTAGTCTTCCTACTTGTGCTTTGCTGTGTTGCTGGGGATGACAGGCACACGCTGCTGTGCCTAGACATCATGCTTCCCTGATAGCTGGGCTGACAGGTGAATGCCACCTCACCCAGCCACTAGTTGAGACAGACTCCGGAACTTCTATGCCCAGGCTGGCCTTGAAACTCAGCCCCCTGGTATTTGCCTCCCGAGTGGCTAGGATTCCAGTCTTAAATCACCATGCCTGGTTACCTGTCTTTTTTTTTCCACGTGGCCTTCTCTTTGTATGTATATCTCTGACCATATGTCCCCCTTTGTAAGACTGAGACTTTAATGGCCCTATTCCCTATGAGATCATTCTGAGACAGAGGCAGTTAGGACTTCTACACAAGAAATTGCAGCTTGAGGCAACTATGGCTCCATCCATCATGGTGGGTGAGAAACTTCCTGTGTAGCTGCAGGGCTTGTGATGTCATCAGTAGTCGACATCCTACAGGTCACTCTCAATGTCATGGCCGCTTGCCACAGCTTTGAAACAGTGGTTGATTGTTAGGCCTTCTAGACTTTCTTATCCGCTGAGTTCATGAAGTGTAGACTTCTGATTCATCCCCGGGGGACAGTGGTCGTAGGCTGCCTGTGTCAGCTGTGCTCATACATCTTCCACAAACATGTGGGGAGCTCCAAGGAAATCGCATGGTGCACATTTCCAGCTTTACCAGGAGACACAGGTCTCCAGAAGCTTCCACACACCCTGGATTATGGAATCATCACCAGTGGAGTTGGTTTCCTTTACATTTTTACTGTCTGAGCCAGGCACCAGTGGTTCACACCTGTAATCCTAGTTACTTTAAGGAGGCTGGGATCCGAGGATCACTGTTCGAAGCCAGCCCAAGCAGAAAAGTCTATGAGAGACTTTTATCTCCACTTAACCAGCTCAAGTGGTAGAGTGCCAGCTTTGAATGAAAAAGCTGAGGGACAGCACTTAGGCTCTGAGTTCAAACCCTAGCACTGGTGCCTGCGCACGCACACATAAACCCTCTGAGGTGTCTTGAGAGTCTGCTGAGGGGCAGCATTGCCCATGGGGCCAAGAACAGGTGAAGAAGCTTGTGCTGGGAAACCCCGTTGAGCTTACCAAATGGCTTCTTTCCACCTGACCACCATCTCCAAGACAGCACAGAAAACCTCTCCAGCACTCTGCGACTGAGAAGCTCCAGAGGAAGTGTCCTGCAACCTCACCCAAGCCCCCATCTTGCTAGTGACACTGTTACGGACACCCTTCCCCTGGGAACATGTTAAGAGCCTGTGGGATCTCTTCGCACCCCTACTTACAGTGGATGGGACTGCACCGTGCTTTTCAAAGTAAGAAGTTTGAGAATTGAGAACCACGAGTGGGCTCACCCTCTTCAGTCGAGGGCACCAACGTATGACGTCACCAGCCAGACACGCAGCCTGATCTCAGCGTCGAAGGCCTGTGGTTTCAGCTCCCGGCCCCCCCAAGATGAGAAAGGTCTCCATCCTTAGGCCTACAGGAAGGGCATCGCCAGGACGGCCTGGAGGAGAAGGCTCGTTGGCATGCCCTGGGGGCCTCTCCCCGGCCTCCTGCTCTCAGCGGGGCAGCCCACGGCGTGGATGGACCGCCAGAGGACCCAGGCATGACCAGATGCTGACCTGGAAGATGTCTGTCTTCCTCATTGGCACTGCTGGGTTTATGTCCAGTGTGTCAATGGACATGAGAAAGCAACTGCCAGCGCCTTCTCCTCTCCCCTCGTTAGCTGGACCCTGGAGAGCTGTGGCCCCGAGGTCTTCCATGCGAATCCCAGGAAGATGTCTGCTCCCCACCCCCACTCCCGAGGCATGGGTCAGCGGCAGCACACAGTAGAAGTCACGGGCTTTTTATGGATTGTCAATATTTAAACACCTTGCTGGGCCCTGGGGGCTCTGGATCTCAGCTGTCATCTATTTCAGGCCTCATTACACAGAACATTAAATGCTGTAACTTCTCATTTTCTCCATAGAAGCTCTCCAGAAAGACAATCCACAGGCAGGGGAGTGGCTTAGGGAAGGTGTTAGGGGCCCAGGTTATCAGGAAGAATAATGCCCCCCACAAGGTACTGTGCCAAGTCCCCTGTGGGTGCCCAGGGGGCAGAGTCACATGGAGTTGAGAGACACCCCCCCCCCCATGGTCCACGTGTTCTTCATGATCTAGCGTTACCCCACCCAGACCTGGCCTTCTGGAGACGGCTCGCACACGGGTGCCAGCCGGCTACCAAACATGGCCCTGGCATTGGAGCTCAAGCATCCACAGTGAGCTCCCCCTCTTCGGTTTCTGTCCTCATTTTCACCCCTGCAGAGTCTTTTGGAGAGCCCCTTGGCTGCCATATCCAGGAGCCATAAACCTAAGCAGTAGCAGTAATCTGGCCAAGACACAGCCATCTTGTTCCTGGAGACAGTGGCCGCTGGGTGTGGCCCAACATGTGGCCATTGCCTTCTCCCAAGGTGGCTAGCCCGCACTCTCCTTCCTCTTCCTCTGGCTATCTGTATGTAAGCCATCCCACAATCCTGTTGCCACAGCTGTCCCAAAGGCAATGGCGGCTATGCAGTGGGCAGATGAGGGTGATTTATTTACGCAAATGCTTCTGAGGCATTTTACTGTGTAGATCAGGGAACCTAATTTACATATTTACACAATAGACTGGAATGGCACTAAAGGAACTATAAATATACTTTCCTCTCCAGAGCAGCCATGAAACACATATTTAGGACGCATGTGAGGCAGGAGAACATTGCATTGCTTTTTTCGCAGATGATGCCGTTCAGGCTCGAAGTGAGGGATTGGGCCTGTCTGCCGCCGGTCCTTCTGGGAGTATGTGCAGTCCCTCCCACTCATTCTGCTCATTTCCAGTCTTTGGCATTTTCAATGGAAGTAGGAAGGAAATCAGTATTTTCTAAGCAGGCATGGTGGTACATACCTATAATCTCAGTACTCAGGAGGCAGAAGAAAGAGAATCAAGAGCTTGAGCCTAGACCGGGTGCATGGAGACTGTCTTTCAAAAAAGAAAAAAAAGAAAGGGTTGGGAGTGTGGCTTAATGGGAGAGTGCTTGCCTAGCCTGCATGAAGCCCTGGGTTCGATTCCTCAGTACCACATACACAGAAAAAGCCAGAAGTGGCACTGTCGCTCAAGTGGTAAAGTGCTAGCCTTGAGCCAAAGAAGCTTAGGAACAGTGCCTAGGCCCTGAGTTCAAGCCCCAGGACTGGCAAAAAAAAAATTTTTTTTTGAAAAAAGAAAGAATAAAATTAGCATTTCCCACCCCCCAGCCCACACCTTCTAAAGACTTAATATTCACAAAAGATCCCAAGTCAACAGCTTTGGCAGGTGAACCACAGCCAAGGCTTCGCCTCAAGCCACTGCCCTTGCTGGGCTCTTGCTTTTCTCCTGGCCATGTCTGTGGCCTGTGTCAGCCTGGGAGACCCACTGCTCCCTGGGACAGATCCCCTTCCTGCATTGCAGGCTGCCTCTTACCTTGAACGCGAACCAGATAGAAGACATTTTTATTAGCAGCTGCATTTAGCCCTCGTGGTTAAGCTTCTCCTGTTCCACTTAAATTCCTAGCCTAGCTTGGCCATTTATACAAAGAGAAATAGCAGCATTTAAGAAATAAACAGCTGACAGCCTTCCATTTGCTCAGAGCTGCAGGCTGACAGTCAGGTTGTTGGCTGTGTGAGTTAGCGGAACCAGGAATCTCGGGCAGTGAATGACAGTTTCATTCAGCATGGAGACCCTGTTTAATTATCCGTGAAATCAAACTTTTGTATTGGCATGGAGTGTGCCCTGATACCTGCGGCGTGCAGCTCGGTCCTGGGCATTGGGGGGGACTCATCCAGCAACCCCCCCCCCACACACACACCAAACCTGTGCTCTGGGGTCTGTCTCAGTTCAGGAAAGAGGTGATTGTGACTCCGGGCTTGTCAGGACAGAGTCTGCGAGCAGATATGCCTCTCCTGTTGGAGCATGGAGATGCTAGAGGGAGAGGAAAGCTGACTCATGCTGCCCACTGCCAGCCAGACTGCTCTCCAGTAGCAAAGCCTGTTTGTAGCAGAAGAGATGTCTGTGTTTAGATGGCTTCCCTCCCAGGCTGCAGTGACCGTGGCCCTCACCGAGGAATGTTTGCAAAGTCTTCCTTTCTGTGGCTCCCCAGCTTTCTGCAGACCTCAGGCGGGATTTCTCCCACAGCAACTCCGTAACAGAAGTCAGAGAAAGTGCTCCTTTCAGAGGTCAGGAAGGAAGAGATGGAACTCAAGCTCATTGCACATTGCATGGACCTCCTGACTTCCCAGAGCATTCAGAGGACATTAGTCCAGCCTGGAGTTGAACCTCGGCCTGGGAAGTTTAAAGATCAGACACCAGGAATCAACCAGTCACCCAGGATCGGTCGCCCAGGGATCACCCAAAGATCATTCAGGGATTGTCTTCTAGGATCAGTCACTCAGGAATCAGTCATTCAGTGACCACTCATCTAGGGATCTAAGGATTAATTATCAGAAGATCAACCACCAAGGAATCGGTTATCCAGAGATCAGTCAGCCTGGGATCAGTCACCCAGGGATCACCCAGGAATCGGTCATCCGTGATCAATCACTTAGGACAATCATTGAGGGATCTGTCACCCAGGGGTCACCTGGAGATCATCCATCCATGGATAGTCACTCAGAAATCGATCATCCAGGGATCTGTCACCCAGGGATCAACCATCCAGAAAGCAGTCAGCCAGGGATCAATCACAAAAGGATGAATCAGCCACCCAGGCTTCACCTGGGGACCTGACTCTGCAGGGCAGGGATTGTGCACTTTCAGCCCAGTCCTGGCTCCCTGGGGTGGTGGTTCCCTCGGGGTGGTGATGCCAGAGGTAGCCACGCAGAGATGGAAAGTAGGCTGTGCTCCCTGAGTGTCCACAGGGCGGGGTCTCCTGACCCCCCGGCCATCACTGGATGCTCAGGAGGCGTTTTTTTCTCTTGTGGAAGAGACATGGTCCTGCTGCCCTCCCAGTGTTGATTGAGATGGAAGGTCCAGGCACTGGGGAATCTTCCTGGTGCGTGCAAAATCAGTTGCACAAATCTCATTATTGCTAATAGTTCTGTAATGTTATTTTTCCTGCTAATTTGTAGAGATACTTTTCTCCCTCATTGATTTATTGAGATATTTAACAGCATATAATACAAATGAGAAAAACACAATCCACAGTTGAGAAACAGAGCGCATACTCTGGCAGCTGCCACGTTTTTTTTTTCCCTTGCCCACTCGTGATCGTGGTGTAAATATTGCTATGGATAAATAGCCCAGTGAATTACAACTGGAGTATAAAATGCTGAATATGCTAATTTGGGGAAGCCAGAATTAAGCGGAATAAAAATGTGAACATTTTCTTCTGTTAACTCAGAAAGAAATGATCTTGGTATGACTTTGCCCTTCCATTTTTGAGTGCAAGTGGATTGCCAAATAAATCGTTCGGTGTTAAGATTCTATATCAATATTTTAAAATGTTTTTATTTTTTTTAAAAAAAGCACCCAGTTCCTGGAACTATGACAGGGTGCTTAAAATAAAATGTGGCCTTCAGGGGGTGGTGGAGGAAGGGGGAGTCACCCCCGCCCTCCAGCAGGAAAGCATTAGAGAAGCGGATACTACATTCCCCACAGAGCCCCAGACCTCTCCACTGGGAGAATCTTCTAGACTCTGGGTGCCTCATTTCAGTGGGTGTAAGCAACGCCCAGTTTGCAAGTCAGTGTTTTTGTCTTTAGGCTTTTATAGCATTAAATTATCTTTTTGTTTTCTTTCCTTTTTTTTTTTTTTTTTTTGGTCAGTTGTGAGGCTTGAGCTCTGGGCCTGGGCACTGTCCCTGAGCTCTTTTGCTCAAGGCTAGCTCTCTACCATTTGAGCCATAGCAGCACTTCCTGTTCTTGAGTGGTTAATTGGAGATAAGAGTCTCATGGACTTTCTTGTCTGGGCTGGCTTCAAACCATGATCCTCAGATCTCAGCCTCTTGAGTAGCTAGGATGATAGGTGTGAGACACCATCATCTGGCATTAAATTACATCTTTTTTTTTTTTTTGCTGCTCAACATCTTTGTCCATAAAAGAAATGAAAATTAAAACAACATTGAGATTCCACTTCACCCCAGTTAGGATGGCCATTATCAGGAAAACTACTAACAGCAAATTATCTTTTTCAAAAAGGAAAAAAAAAACACTCCATAATTGCTTCAACATTTAAAGCCCTCAAAACAATGACGTGTTCATTTGTGGTAAGCACTAAAATAAAATGATAGTCGTCACTGCTTACTGAGACCCCGAGAGAGACCATGGAATATATGATTGGTGGGTGGATGGATGGGTAGGTAGATGATAGATGCAGGATGAGTGAGTGGATGGATGGATGGGTGGATGGATAAATGAATGGGTGAGTAGGTGGGTGGGTGGATGTGTACGTGGATAGGTAGATAGGTAGATGGTTGAACTGATGGATGAGATGGGAACTGGTGGCTCACACCTGTCATCCTAACTACTCAGGAGGCTGAGATATAAAGGTCAAGGTTCAAAGCCAACCTGGGCAAGAAAATCCATAAGACTCTTATCTCCAGTTAACCAATAAAAAGTCGGAAATGGAGCTGTAACTCAAGCAGCAGAACACCAGCCTTCAGCAAGAGCTAAGGGATTACCGCCCAGGCCCTTAGTTCAAGCCTCAATACTGGTGTGCGTGTACACACACGCACATGCACGTGTGCACACACACACAAAGTGGATAAATGAATGGATTGGAAGATAGAAAGGAGGAAGGGATGGAGGGTGGAGAGAGGAAGAGTGAACTCTTAAAATACTCAAGAGCCTTATGTGACTATGAGGAGAAGCAAAGGGGCATGCATGCCAGCCTGTTCCCAGTGTTCTTATGTAAAAGTCACGTACAGAGACATACACCACTTCAACAGCCAGTCAGTGTGCAAACCTTAGTTTTTTAGGTCGGGGGAAGCACTTTTAGGTTATGACTTGCTGCTTTGATGTTAATCCTAGTGATGGGTGTCTTGATGAGAAATGAGTATAAGTGTAAATATTTTGACTTCATTCATCAGCGTTCTTCCTCTCTGCCTGCACCTTTAAAATCATTCACATTTACTCCATTACCCTATGCCTATAAGGACTTCCGTCAGGGTGAACTCTTAAGTCTTTTTCAAATAGCGTCTTCCACGGGGCAAATTTCCTCCTGTTTACAATAGACTTACCTGTCCCAGCGCTCAGGCTGAGGTGTGGGATCCGAGGCTTTCACATCGCCCTCAGAGCCCCATAAAGCTGTCAGCGCATGCTCATGCATATTCAGATGGCTCTTCCTCCCCACCTCTCCTGCTTTTGAAAGTATCACGTACCTGTGACTATAAAAGAAAATATAATTTGTGAAGGATTGCTACTTCAAATGAACACTTTGGGCTCAGAGCCTACCTTTTAGCAAACAGCCTCCTCAGGGAGTACATTTATACTTGATTTTACAAACACTCCTGTCGTGCTTACTATGTGTGAACCACTGCTGTAAGCACTATGTAAACAAAAGTCGTGTTTAATCCTCAAAGCAAGCCTACAGTATAGATGCTTCGTTATCGCCACGCTGCAGGTGAGACACAGAGTGGCTGAGGATGCTGCCTGAGATCACACAGCTCATGAGCAAATAGGTCCTGCACACCAGGGCTGTATAGCTCTATTCTGTCTGGTCTTTGATTTTGTTGTTGATGATGATGGTGTTATTTGTTTGCTCTAGGGACCTCATCTAAGTAGAGTCACACAATGTGTAGCCTTCTGTGACAGGTTTATTTCTCTTAGCACATGTCTTCAGGGCTCATCCATACTGTGAGAGGTCAAGATCAAAATGTCCTTCCTTTATAAGCCTATGTCATATTCCTTTGTGGGCATACTCCATGTTTTTGTTTGTCCATCCGTGAACACTTAGATTGTTTCCACCTCAACTATTATGAAAAATGATGCTAGGTACATAAGTGTGCAAGTATGTGTTTAAAATTATATATATGGGGGCTGGGAATATGGCCTAGTGGCAAGAGTGCTTGCCTCGTATACTTGAAGCCCTGGGTTCGATTCCCCAGCACCACATATACAGAAAATGGCCAGGAGTGGCGCTGTGACTCAAGTGGCAGAGTGCTAGCCTTGAGCAAAAAGAAGCCAGGGACAGTGCTCAGGCCCTGAGTCCAAGGCCCAGGACTGGCAAAAAAAAAAAAACATTAAAAAAAAAAACATTAAAAAAATAAAATTATATATATGTATATACGCACATATACATCTTCAAATTCATGCTTGTATTTGGTAGCATCTGAGCATCCAATAAATTATGGCTGAAGTCAATAATCCAGTGTGTATCCTACAAGATTACAGAGAGTGAGGAAAGGGGTGGGGGGGGAGTGGCGATGTTGACAGGGGAGGCATTGATCAAAATAGAGTATTCATAAACTGCTTTGTTAAATGGCAACTCCTTTGTGCAGCTACTTAAATACAATTAAAATAATAAAATAAAATAAAAAAGATAATTATGGCTGAGCCAGGTGCCAGTAGGTCATAACTATAATCGTAGCTGCTCAGAAGGTGGTGCTCTGAGAATCAAGGTTCAGAGCCAGCCTGGGCAGGAAAATCTGTGAGATCTTATCTCTAGTTAACAACTAAGAAACTAGAAGTGCAGATGTGGCTCAAGTGAGTGTCAGTCTTGAGAAGAAAAAAATATCTCAGAGTGAGAGTGGGAGGCCTTGAATTCAATCCCAGTACCAGCACAAGACAAGGAAGTCAGGGGGAGGGAGGGAAGGGAGAGAAGAAGAGAGAGAGGAAGGGTGGGAAGAAGAGAGAGAGGGAAGGAGGGAGGACTATTCCTGCTGAGTGCAGTAGCCACACCCATTATCCCAGTACTTTGGGAGACTGAGGCAGAAGGACTGTAGTCCCAGGCCAGCCTGGGCAATACAGTGAGACCCTGCCTCAAAAAATGAAGGTGGATGCAAGCTCCAGGTGGCGGGGCTGGCATCTGGGGGAGAAAGCGGGTTGACCTCCAATGCCCTTTCCTTGCAGATGAAGGCTTGTGGGACATGTTTGTGAAGGACATTCCCCAGAGCACTACTTCCTACACCGTCGGCCTGGACAAGCTCCGGCAAGGGATAACCTACGAGTTTCGGGTGGTGGCCGTGAACAAGGCAGGCTACGGGGAGCCCAGCAGCCCCTCCACAGCGGTGTCAGGTATGGCCCTTCCAGGGCACTGGAGGGGAACAGCCCTTTTTTTCCATAGGAAAAAGGGGTAATTATACTCATGCATCCATCCACCCACCCATCCATCCATCCACTCATCCCTCCCCCTACCCATCTGTCCACTCATCCATCCATCCACCCATCCATCCACACATTCATCAGTTCACACATCCATCCACCTATCCATCCATTCATCTACCCATCCATCCACCCACCCACTCATCTATCCATCCATCCATTTATCCATCCACCATCTACTCATCCATTCATCCACTCATCCATCCATCCATTTATCCATTGCCATCTACTCATCTATGTATCCATTCATTCATGCATTCATGCATTGGTCCATCAGTGAGAGGAGAGGGCAGGTGCTGAGCTTTGGCCAGGCCCTCCCCAGTCTCTGAGCCTCTGGGGAAACAACACAGAGGTATGGTTACGGATCTCTGCACTGCAGAACCAGTGCAGGGAAAGAAGTCAGATTCCAGAGCCACCACGAGTCTCCTGTGATGACTCTCACAGGCAGAACAGAAGTCCTTGCCACCTAGATCTTTATTTCACTCTAGATCTTTATTTTATGAGGCATGTGCCAGAGCTGGCAGGGACAGTGTGCAGCCAGCATTGGGAAGACAGTGGTCCAGTGAGCAGAGCCCCAGAGCGAGCATGACTTTGGAGATGCAAGCATTGCCCCGGGCCCCCTTGTTGTATTGGGCCTTCTGAGAATGGTGGAGGAGTCCAGAGACCAGCTGTCTGGGGCTTGGGTGGAGGTAGACAAGGTGGACAAAACAGTTGTGTCTCTTTGCTAAGCCTTTCTTCTGAAATCCTTGCTCACCCCAAGACTGCTGACAGCCAGAGCTGTGCTCCAGGTGGAAGCAGGCAGGCTGAGGAGGCCAGCCTGGGGAGGCCAACCCGAGCAGCCTCTGAGTGAAGCCACAGATGCAACCTTGTCCCCAGCAGGCTAGTGAGGAGTGGGACACACAAGCCCAGGAAGCACTCTCTGCAGGATCTCCAAAGGCTTTCTGTGCTTGGTGTGAGGGGACATGGGGAAGGGCAGGAAGGCCTGGAGAGGAAAGAACCGCAGAGAGCAAGCCCTGATCTCCTGGAGAGATACTGGGAGCAGGCATGGTGGGGAGGAGCAGCAAAGCTGGTCACTGGGCCCCAAACAACTGATGAGAGTGAGACACAGGGCCTGGCAGCAGCAAACACCAAGAGGAGTCAGAGTGTGGAGGAAAGGACAACTGGCCCTTCCAGGCCAGTGGCCATGGGAGATGGAGAGCCAGAGGCCTGGCCTCTCCCCCCTCCCCCTTCCCTCCATTGGGAGGATGCCGTGGCCTCTGAGAGGCCGAACTACTCACTGCCCTTGCTGAAATCAGATCAGCCTTCCTCCTTTCCCTGACCGAAGACTGGGGGGAAAGGGTAGGGTCTGAGGGTGATCCCTATAACCTGCTCTAAGAGCACCTTTGGGTTGGGGGGCTGTGAGAAGAGGAACCATGGTCCACTTGAGTTTGTAATAAGTGAGAATTGGAACACATAAAGCTGAGCACCAGTGGCTCACACCTGTAATCCTAGCTACTCAGGAGCTTGAGATCTGAGGGTCACAGTTCAAAGCCAGCCCCGCAGAAAAGTCCATGAAAATCTTTCTCCAATTAAACATCAAAAGGCCAGAGTGGAGCTGTGGCTCAAGTAATAGAGCACCAGCCTTGAGTGAAAAAGCTAAGGGACAGCACCCAGGGACTAAGGGACAGTACCCTGCAAGCCCCAGGAGAGAGGGAGAGAGAGAGAGAGAGAGAGAGAGAGAGAGAAACAGACAGACACAGAGACAGAGAGAGACAGATGAAAGGAGAGGGAAGGGAGAGAGAAAGAAATGAGAGGGAGAGAGGGAAGAAGTAGGGGGAGAGAGAAAAAAGGAGAGGAAGTGGGGGAAGAAGAAGGAAAGAGAGAGAAAAAGAAAGAAAAGAGAGTGACAAAAATAAATGTACTCTTTATCTGACATATGAAACTATAACCCCTCTGTACATCACCTTTATAATAACAATTTAAAAATCTTAAAAAGAAAGAAATGAATCAGCCGGGTGTCAGTGGCTCACTCCTGTAATCCTAGCTACTCAGGAGGCTGAGATCTGAGGGTCATAGTTCAAAGCCAGCTTGGGCAGGAAAGTTCATGAAACTCTTAATTCCAACGAACCACCAGAATCCGGAAATGGCTCTGTGGCTCAAGTGGTAGAGGGCTAGCCTTGAGCTAAAGAGCTCAGGGACAGCACCCAGGCCCTACAACCAAAAAAAAGAAAGGGAGAGAGGGAGGGAAGGGAGAGGGAGGGAAAGTAAGAGAGAGAGAAAGAAAAGAATTAGAAAAAATAATAGCCATACTCATTTACATAGCTTTTTATTAAAAATTTGAACATGCCCCAAAGGGTACAGAATAGGGTCCAGAGCCCCCCAGCACCCATCTCCCCAGTTCACTAGTTGAAGACTCGCCTTATTAGATTCCACATGGAGAAGGCAGGTGAAGCCATTCCAGAGCCACGTGACTGAGTCCACAGGCACAGCCGATGGTGAAGTGGACGGGTGGCCATGTCCCCCTGCAGGGCATCATGCTCTGGCATTTCTCTGAGATCTTGCATCCAGAGCTGCCCAGGCCGCTCTGTCACCCACAGTCCACTTGTTGCAGCCAGTCTCAGGATGCCAGCTGCGCCACGGGGGTCCTGCCCTGTGCTGAGCAGCCCACAGGACAGACCCACAGCCAAGCCCGTTTCTGTGCCCTGGGGGAGGGGGGGGGGCGGGAGTGGAGCAGCAGCTGGGATGTGTCGGCCTTATTAGATGAAGTTTGGAAGACACAGCCTGAAAACCCACTTCGGTCTTCTAGATTCAAAATACTATCATTGTCTAAGAACCCTGTGGTGTAACATTATCCAAAGCCAATTTTCCCCGTGTCCCGGGGCGCTCATATGCTTTATCCATCCGGTGAGATGGTTAACACCAGGTAGATGCGGTTTCTGTGGTTTGGGCAGCTGGAAGCCACCCCTGGGCTCTGCCTGTAAGAGGCTCTGGGGCTGAGGGCCCCCCTCCCCACACCAGAACCAGCTCCCCCATTGGGAAGCTCCTGAAAAGCACAGAGGGGACCCCAGGGCTACTGGGTACCCACTGAGAAGCTATTTCCCATTTTCCTGTTCCTACTAAAGAGAATAAAAGGAAAGGAAGGGTCTGCTTTTGCCAAAGCAGCTTTTACATGAAACCTTTTCCTCAACTCAGTTTTGCTGAAGGCACAAAATAAAGCACAGCTCTGCCTCTAAAGGAGTTCTGGTCTGGTAGAGGGGCTGACAGGCAGACAGCGGATAGACCAGGGAGTGTAGTGACAACAGGAGCTAGATGGGACCCCAGGGCCTCGAGGGTGGTACACACCTATAACCCCAGCTACTCAGGAGGCAGAAGATAGGAGGATTGCAATCTGAGACCAGCTCAAACAAAAGCTTGAGATCCTATGGGGAAAGCAAACTGAAGCAAAGAAAAAGACATGATGTGGCTCAAATAACAGGCTGCTCACCTACTTGACACAGAGCCTTGAGTTCAATCCCCAGCCCTGCAAAAGAATGGGGTGGGGAAGGAGCTCTGCCTTTGCCCCATCACTAGGGAGGAGGCCTTGGAAGATGCTTCGAGCAGCCATTGTTTCCTCAGCATCTGCCACCCTGGGGTGGCGCAGAGTGGTTGAGGACACAGGAGAGAGCGGGAGCGTTGGGTGTCTGTGGTGTGGGTAAGTGGTGAAGGTGGGTGGGCACACAGTCTGGCTGGGGAAGCCCCAGGAGGCTCCCGTCATCCCAGGCATGATGCCAAGGGAAAGGCAAGGCCAGGCCCCGGATCTATAGGTCTCCAGGCCCAGAGGAGGCCTGAGCTGATGGTGTAGAAAACGTTGGAGGTGGGGAGGGGAATGGCTGCGGCCGCATCCCCAGCCCCACACAGCCTGTGTGTGGCTGTTCCCACAGCTCAAGTGGAAGCCCCGTTCTACGAGGAGTGGTGGTTCCTGCTGGTGATGGCGCTGTCCAGCCTGCTCATCATCCTGCTTGTGGTGTTTGCCCTGGTCCTGCACGGGCAGCACAAGAAGTACAAGAACTGCAGCGCAGGTATGGCGGCCTCTGCACTGGCCCTCGCGGGGCTTGACACCTGCTTTTCTCTCCCCTGGATTACCAGTGTCGCCATTTGCTTGTCTGGGGAAAGGAAACCAAGGCCATGGGTGTTCCTCCTGGAAGACACCCTTCCTCCTGGAAGAGCCAAACAGCCGGAGAGCCACTGAGCCGGTGCCTGCCGGACACCCGCACCTTAGCTGTGGGCCTTGGAGTCCCTCAAATCCCTGAGACTCTGGTCCTCCTCCCCATTCCTGCTCAGAGGCACTAGTGTTTTAAACACGATCAGACAGAAGGGGCATCAAACAGATGGAATATCATACCAGCCACTCCGGCGCCAATGCCCCGAGGCCCCTTCCTCGGGTATTTTGGGGTGCCTCATGGAGTGTGGCAGCCCTGTGGTGGGCTCACAGCTCCCCCCCGGCTTGAACCTCCCTTCAGGTCTCCCTGGCCCAGCTCCAGCCCTCGAGGGCCAGTTCACGATGGCCCTCACAGCACCAGCTCCTCACCTGGCAGGGTACGCCAATCATCATGGTTAGGGAAGTGAACAACATGGACACATTCATGTGCTGGTCGGGAGCAGCCAGCCCAGCAGCTACCCCTTGGTGGAGAGCAGACAGGGAAGGTGCGTGAGGAAGCTGAACCCAGGGTCCTGTGGTGTGGCCTTACTCACCATCAAGCACGATTTTTCTCCGGTTTCCAGGTCAATTGGCTGGCTGCCCTCCCCCCCCCCCCCCCCCCCCCCGCTCACTCACTCCACCCCACCCCACCCCCACACACACATTCACCCCACCCCCCACACACAGACCCCACCCCACCCCCCAACACATTCACCACACACACACACCCCACCCCCCCCACACACCCCCACACACATCCCACCTCACCCCACACACACCCCCACCCCCCACACACACATTCACCCCACCACACACACACACCTCACTCACCCCACACACACACACCACCCCCACACACCCCACACACACACATTCACCCCACACCCCATACACACCCCACCCCCTCCCACACACACCCCACACACATTCACCCCACCCCCCACACACACCCCACCCCCACACACACCACACACATTCACCCCACCCCACACACACACCCCACCCCCACACACCCCACACACATTCACCCCACCCCACACACACACCCCACCCCCACACACCCCACACACATTCACCCCACCCCACACACACACCCCACCCCCACACACACCACACACATTCACCCCACCCCACACACACACCCCACCCCCATACACACCCCACCCCACCCCACACACACCTGACCCCACGCCACACATACCCCACCTCCCCACACACACATTCACCCCACCCCCCACACACACCCCACCCCCCACACACACATTCACCCCACACACACCCCACCCCACACCCCCACCAAGGCCCTATGGAAGAAGATTCTGGCCATTCCGGCCCTGTGGGGTGTCAGCAGGCCCCTGAGGTCTCCTACATCCACTGAAGAGTTAACAAAAATGCCTGACCATTCGCTTTGGTGTAATGTTAAGTAATTCATCCCTCAAAGAAAGGATTTATCCTTTTTTTTCCGTATAAATTCACTTCTAACAAGTGTTCATAAAATCAGATTTTATTCCTACGGGATTTGCAATGTATGAATGGCATGTCATTTCGCTGAGTTAATACCATTACAGAATCCTATGTGTGGCGCATAGGAAATCGCCCTGCTTTCCAGCCTCTGTTTCTCCATCTGAGAGGGAAAAAAAACAAACAAACCAGACTTGAAAAGACAGATCTGACCCACAGCTGCCGTCGCCAGCCTCCACCCTGGAGTATTCATTTACCCTCCTAACTGAAACTGAGGAGGGAGCGGGCTGGCCTTCCCATGAGCCCCTGCGGGTCTCTTCCTGTGCATCCTCAGGCCCTTCAGGCTGACTGTGGGTCCCACCTGCCCACGCCCCGCTGCGCACACGCGCACGCGCATGCGCATGCACACACACCATCAGAGTGTGGAGGTGCATGGAGGGGGCTGGGTCCCCAGCACAGTGGACTCTGTCCCAGGGGGGCTGAATGGTAAAGATCGTAGGTCACAAAGCCCCACCCTCCAAGAGCATCTTGCACAAAGGTTCCAAGATGGTGACATGAGGGGAGAACACACCTGTGGGGAGGACACAGAGGGAGGGGCAGTGGGGAAACCAAAAGGGAGCCCTCTGGTCCATTTGGGGTTTTTTTGTTTTCTTTTTCATTGGTTGGGGGCTTGAACTCAGGTCCTGGGTGCTGTCCCTGAGCTCTTTTGCTCAAGGCTAGTGCTCTACCACTTGAGCCACAGTTCCACGTCTGTTTTTGTTTTTTTTTTTGGAGTGGTCAGTTGGAGATAGAAGTCTCACAGGGACTTTCCTGCCCAGGCTGGCTTCGAACTGTGACCCTCAGATCTCAGCCTTCTGAGTAGCTGGGATGACAGGTGTGAGCCACCAGCTGCCACCTTAGAATGTTTTTATATACATATTTGTAAATTACTTCTTTAATAAGCTTACGATTCAGTGGTGGATTCAGGGAGCTATTCCACTGTCTATCTGGAGACATTTATGTCACCATATTCGAAAGGCACCGTTTCTTTACCTGTCACGCCCACATAAATTTGCTTTTTTACTTTCTGTTTTGTTCCATGGCGGTAAGTTTTTCATCTTGAACGTTATTAAGTATTTGACTTCCCTGGTATTTAGTAAGTGTATGCATTCAGATCACATTTTCATAAAATATTGGCAAGGATGCTAGTGTTTGGGGCAAGAGAAACACCGAGCCGGGCACTGTGGTTCACACCTGTAATCCTAGCTACTCAGTAGGCTGAGATCTAAGAATCAAGGTTCAAAGCCAGCCCCAGCAAGAAAGTCAGTGAGACTGTTATCTCCAGTTAACCAGCAAAAAGCTGGATATGGAACTGTGGCTCAAGTGTTGTCAGCCTAGAGCAGAAAAGCTATGGGACAGTGTCCAGGCCCTGAGTTCAAGCCCCAACATGTGTGTGTGCATGGGCATGCACACACACAAACATATACACACATGCTAATGCTGTTATTTTGCTCCACTCCGGCTCTAGGTAAGAGCATCTCCAACATGGAAGAGTCTGTGACCCTGGACAATGGAGGGTTTGCTGCCTTGGAGCTCAACAGTCGCCACCTCAATGTCAAGAGCACCTTCTCCAAGAAGAACGGGACCAGGTAGGAGGCCGTGGCAGGCGGTGGCGGGCTGAGCAAGCTGGGCTGGTGTGGCTAAGGACTGGCCCAGGCTGGCCAGCAGGGCCTCTGACTCCCCTGACTCCATCCCACCCAACCCCACCAGGAACCTTTGGGTCTGATGGAAGATGGCTTCCAAAAGCCCCTGGAACACTTCCAGAGCTGAGGGCGGGGCCCAGACCTCAGAGGCAGTGAGGAATGTAGACAAGAATCATTCACTGGGCCTGGTGGCTGATGCCTATAATCCCAGCACCACAGGGCTCCTGAGGTAGCTCTAGGCCTGACAGACTTTTGTCACAAAGACACGGCAACAGAAAGGGTGCTATTTTCCACCAAAGCTTTACCTCTGTGCCCTTTCATAGTTTCACCAGGAAGGAAAACTTCCCAGGCCCATAACCGTCACCTGCCTTTAGATCCAATTAAACCACCAAAAAGCAGGAAATGGAGCTGTGGATCAGGTAACAGAGCACTAGCCTTGGTGGCGGGGGAGGGGGGAGCTCAAGGACAGCACCCATATCCTGAATTCAAGTCCCTGGAACATCAACAAAAACATTAGCAACACCTCATCTAAAATAAATAAATAAATAAACCCAGTATGTTGGAGCACACTTATAATCTCAGCTACACAGGAAGCTGAGTGAGGTAGGAGGATCACAGTCTAAGGCCACCTGGGGGGGAGGGGGAGCTAAGCAAACGAAAGCAAGAGAAACTAGGAGTGTACAAAATAAAAAAGCAGTCACATAATTGCAACGTCAAGAGGGGTTTGTTACAGAGAGTTTTTTAAATACTACACAGCCCGCTTCCTGCTGCATTGCCCTCTTCTGGCCTCTGAGAAGAGAAGCGCTGAGCCTTAAGGTGCTCGCCCAGGGATGAGCAGTTGTCCTGTTTATTAAGTCTGTTTTAAAAGGGGGGAACTGAGGATCTCAATGCACCAAGAGACTTCTGGCACCACAGAACGCAGGTTGTGTGGCTCAAGGGGCTGTTAAGAAGCCTAACTGGGCATTTTCAAGAGGCAGGTACAAAGTGGGGGTGCAGAGCATGCCGGAAGCTCCGTAAACAGAAAGTGTCCCAGCAAGACTCAGGAGGCTGAGGGTGGAGGACCAGCCTCCAAGGCTTGTCCATCTCTGGACACGAGCCCAGCTCATGAGCATGGCCTGCACTTCCGAGAGCTGAGGACACAGCACGGTGAAGACACAAAGAAACCCCTCCACTCTTCTTGGGCTTTTCATGAAAGTCCCCCTTTCAATGTGGGCCCCTGCACGCGACGAGGAAGGGTGTTGTGCTGAAGGAAGGGCTGCACAGCCATGGAGCACTGAGGGGGTGAGGGTGGGCCAGCACCTCCCGTGTGGCTAGATCACAAATGGAGTCTTTCCTAAAATAATTATTCTCCAGGTAGAAGAAAAGGAGATGCTGGTGACTCATGCTTGTCATCCTTGCTACTCTGTAGGCTGAGAGCTGAGGATCATAGTTCAAAGCCAGCCAGGGGAAGGAAAATCCTTGAGGTTCTTACCTCCAATTAAAAAACTGGAAGTGGAGGGGCTGGGAATGTGGCTTAGCAATCAAGTGCTCGCCTAGCATGCAGGAAGCTCTGGGTTCGATTCCTCAGTTCCACATACACAGAAAAAGCCAGAAGTGGCACTGTGGCTCAAGGTGTAGAATGCTAGCCTTGTGCAAAAAGAAGCCAGGGACCGTGCTCAGGCCCTGAGTTCAAGCCCCAGGACTGGCAAAAAAAAATAGCTGGAAGTGGAAATATGGCTTAAATGGTAGAGCACCAGCCATGAGCAAAGGAAGCTAAGCAAGAGCACAAGGTCCTGAGTTCAAGCCCCCGTATTGGCAGGAAAAAAAAATCCCTTGAACCTTCCCTGGGCCTTTACTGGAGAAACCCCAGCAAATCTGAGGCCAGGCTGGAGCTGTGGCCAGACATGTCCAGCCCCATCCCAGGGAGCCTGCCCCATGCCAGGCTCCGACCTCCACCGTCCCCCTACTAGAGAATGAAGGGTCACCCGTCTGCAGCCCTGCACTTTGACCCTGTGACCCAGGGCCTTTGACCTCCTTTGTCCTCCTGTGACCCAGGGCCGGGCTTCTCCCTGCCCCTGGCTGGGCACTGCTGCTGGGCCCCTGCCCCCCCCGCCAGCCTCCTGCTGTGTCGGAGCTGCAGGGAGGGGGGCGGCTCTGAACCCAGGTCTGTATCACCTAAACCACGCCCCCAGCCTTTTTGCTGTTGGTGTTCCTAAGATGGTCTTGTCCTTTCGCCAGGGCCAGCCTCAGCCATGATCCTCCCACCCCCGCCTCCCGAATAGCCAATAGCGCAGGCCTGCACTGCTGGCATCTTCAAGGCCAGCAGGCCACTCGTGAGCGCAGAGTCACACAGAACAGTGCCACCACAGGAGGGGTGACGGCCCTCCCTCCCGGGACTCATTGGTTAGAGGCAGTCACAGGCCCACACAGCCACACAGCCAGGGCCCTCAAAGGGCCAAAGCCCTAGCCGCTCCCTGGCCCAGCCCCAGGAACTGGACTGCAGAGCCAGAGGCCCGGCCCGGCACACTTGAGTGGCACCTGCAGAACAGAGAGATGCCACCACAGAGGGCAGCTTGGCAGATCCATGTGTCCCTGCCTCCTCTGCCCTCCTCAAGAGCACCACACCCCAGGCCTTGCCAGTCCCTGCCTCTCATGCCTGTGCACCCTCAGTGCCCTCCCAGCAGGGGCCACGCGGCCATATAGCCCAGTGGTGTCAGTGTGGCTCCTTTGACAGAGGCTGGGGCGGGGGGGGGGGGTCCCTGGGGAGTAGTCTAGGCCCCGGATAACCTGAAACCCCCTCCTATCCCAGGTCCCCGCCCCGGCCTAGTCCCGGTGGGCTGCACTACTCTGATGAGGACATCTGCAACAAATACAACGGCGCTGTGCTGACGGAGAGCATGGACCTCAAGGAGAAGTCGGTGGATGCATCCGAATCCGAGGTCAGTGCTGTGCCGGCCTCCTGGCTCGGACCCCACTCCTGCCTCTCGCCCGGGATAGGTGGGCAAAACAGGCAAAGTAGATCCCACTTCTTATATCCCAGGGGGTCGGGGTGAGATGGGCAAGGCAGGTGCCCTGTGTAAGAGCCAGCCCTGTGCACTGCACCCCTCCCTCAAGCTCCATCTCAGCCGGCCCCGGAGGTCATGACCCCCGCTGGCTCTTAGGGAAGTGCAGGGCCCAGCAAGGGTCAGCGATGGTCCACTGCAGACCCCACGCTGGGAGCCATTCTCTCTGTGGCAAGCCTGCCTTGTGCCTGTGCCGGACCTGTCTGCCTCTAGCCTCCCGAGCTGGGCCTATGGAGCACAAAGGTCTCTAGCCAGGGAGGCAACAGTGGGCCCCCAGGGGCCAAGGCCATCCGTGTCTCTCTCCACTTACTCCACGCAGCATGAGGCTGCTGCTGCCAGGCTCCATGTTTGAATTTGCACCTGCCCAACTTTGAGAGGTGGCAAAATCCACCAAGCCATTCTCCAGGCCCATGGGCCTCCCCTACCGCGCACATTGCTCCTCTGATCAATATTTAATCTAAAGTCTCACCTGCTTCCTGACCTGAATTCAGGCCTTATTGAGCCCCAAGGCTCCATAAAACAACTTCTTTCCATCACACTGTCTATGTCAACTCCAGCAAGGCCGGAAGTGGGTGGGCAGTGGGTGGGCGCTGACAGGGCCTGGCCGGCTTGGCTATGCATGAGCTGTTTTCCGAAGGCATGGGGGAAAGGGACTCTATACCACAGCCCCGGCTCAGCAACGACAGCGAGAGACGGTGCAGACATCCGAGGTGCTCCCCAACCTGAGCAAACCCGCCTGCCTCTTCTTGCTAAGGAAGCGGCCACATTGTAGCTGGGCTGCAGAGCTAGTGCGTGGGGACACAGCGGAGGCCTGTCTCTGCCTGGCCGTTCTGAGCACAGCACAGCTGCACACGTTTGGGGCTCACAGCAGCCACCCCCCCCCATCCCCTCACCACAAGTGGGCCATCTTCCTCATGGCCAGCGTGGAGCCCCACCAGCAGGCAGGACGAGGAGCCACTCACTGCGCTGGGCCCCAGAGCTGACCTAACCCCACACCCGCCGCCAGCCCCTCCAGCCCAGAGCAGCCAGAGTGAGGCCAACGGGTTCCAACCTGCATCCATAAACCCATCCCTGAAGGGGATGCATTCCTGGGGCGCACTCCGCCCAGCTCCCCTTCAAATGTGTACGGGTATTTACCGGACTCTTATGAAGGATGAATAAACTCACTCTCCTGCCTCAGCACTGAGCCAGAAAGCACATGCAAACATGCGTAAATACACACTCACACACCTAAACACATGGACACACATACACAAATGCACAGGTCACCTAACCCACCCACAGATGCACAGGTCCATGTCCATACATGCACAGCTAAGGACATAAGCATGTACACACCTACCCCCCACACACAGGTGGAAGGGTAGGCAGGCGATGGCAGGAGGAAAGAGGAGGGGAACAGGCATAGGAGGAGGGAGGGGTGTAGGATCTACTAGGAGGGGACCCTGGCTGGGAAAGCCGAGATTAAAAAGGGGGTTGATGCTTCCCCGTGGCACAGCCACGTGGCTGGAGTCGGGAGCTCTGGGAGCCAAGCTGCATCATGTAGATGCTGTCTCCAATCTCCATGCAGAATACGGCCCCGGGGGTCTGCAGCCCTGGGGAGCACTCAGAGCCCTGCACCTAAGGCCAAGAAGCCCCAATGTGGAACCTGAGTGCTCACGTTCCCAGGAAAAGCACCCGCCCTTCCTTTTTGTTGTTGTTATTATTAATTAAATTTTGTTGACAAGGTGTTGTGCAAAAGGGGTACAGTTACATAATAGGGAAGTGTGTACATTTCTTGTGATATCTTACACCCTGTTTTTCTTTTCCTTCCCTAGTTCAGGTAGGTCTATATACAATACCCAGTGTACCAAAAACATACAGTAGCCACGTGGCCTACACCAAAGGAAATTCACCTAGGGCTTTAAATGTAACATCAACAATAGAGTTTGCTTATTCTTGTCTTATATGAACATACATACACAGCTTTTGAGCTATTGTGATACACTGAGAGGTCTATTTTTGAGCTTTATATGTTGAGTTAGTTACATAATGTATGGTCGCTGACCCAAACCTGTGGCAAATACCATTTGACAAGAAGTTTTTGGTTTCGCAGACCTGGTCTCTAGTGTTCCCCCCTCCCCACCTTAACAGTCATATATCAAGGAGATCATGCCCTTTTGTTTTCTGTGTTCTAGGCTTGTCTCACTCAACATTATTTGTTCATGTTCTGACCATTTCCCTGCAAATACTAATATATTATAATTTCTAACCACTATGTAGTATTCCATTGTGTATAGGTACCACATTTTTTGGATCCATTCATCTGTAGAGGGGCATCTGTGTTGTTTCCATATTTTGGCTATTGTGAATTATGCAGCGATAAACATGGATATGCAGATGTCTTTTTGATATCTTGAGACCTGTTGTTCAGGATAGATGCCTAGGAGTGGTATGGCTGGGTCATAGGGTAGGTCTATGTTGAGCTTTTTGAGGAACCTCCATACTGTTCTCCAGAGTGGTTGTACTAATTTGCACTCCCACCAACAAAGGAGGAGGGTTCCTCTTTCCCCGCATCCCCTGCAGCATTTGTTGTTGCCAGAGTTCAGAGTATAGGCCATTCTAACTGGAGTGAGGTGGTATCTCAGGGTTGTTTTTATTTGCATTTCCTTTACTACCAGGGATGTTGAACATTTCCTCATATGTTTCTTTGCCGTTTTTATCTCTTCTCCTGTGAAGTCTCTCTTTAGCTCCTTTGCCCATTTCCTAATTGGTTTACTGGGCTTGGAGGGGCTTAGTTTTTTGAGTTCTCTGTAGATGACGGATATTAGGCCTTTGCCTGTTGCTGTGCTGGTGAAGATCCTTTCCATATGGTTGGCTGTCTATTTCTAGTTTGGTGGCTATGTCTTTAGCTGTGCAGAAACTTTTTATTTTGTAGTAGTCCCATTTGTCGAGACTCTCCCCTATCTGTTGTGTCCCTGGGACTCTATTCAGGAAGTTCCTTCCTGTGCCTATAAGTTCTAGCGTCTTTCCTACTCTGTCCTTCAGTAGTTTCAAAGATTCAGGTCTGATGTTGAGGTCCTTGATCCATTTTGAGTTGATCTTGGTGCATGGTGATAGGCTTGGGTCTACTTTGAGTTTTCTACATATGGCTGCCCAGTTTTCCCAGCACCAGTAGTTGGAGAAGCTATGTTTATTCCATTGTATGTCTTTAGCTCCTTTGTCGAATATCAGCTGACTGTAAAAATGCAGCTTTATTTCTGGGTCTTCTATTCTATTTCATTGGTCTTCAGGTCTGTTTTTATACAAATACCAGGCTGTTTTTGTTATGATGGCTCTATAATAGAGCTTGAAATCTGGTATTGTGATACCTCTTGCACTGCTTTTTTTGCCTAGAATTGCTTTGGCTATTCTAGGTCTTTTGCTGTTCCATAAGAATTTATGGGTTGCTTTCTCCATTTCAGTGAAGAATGTAGCTGGGATCTTGA
Organism: Perognathus longimembris pacificus; assembly: GCF_023159225.1. NCBI lineage: Eukaryota > Metazoa > Chordata > Mammalia > Rodentia > Heteromyidae > Perognathus > Perognathus longimembris. The sequence goes on along the minus strand of NC_063161.1, from coordinate 76,681,019 downwards.
TGGGGATTGTACTGAATTTGTATAACAATTTGGGCAATATGGCCATTTTCACTATATTGATTCTGCCTACCCATGACCATGGGAGGTCTTTCCATCTCCTTGTGTCCTCTTTGATTTCCCTTTTTAGATTTTTATAGTTCTCATCAAATAGGTCATTCACACCGCCCTTCCTTTTTGAAGTGCTCTTTGCAGTCCTATCTGGGGAAGCTTCTAGGCAGGAAATGGTCGTGAGATCCCAGCCGAGGCCCCTGGGGACTGGACCTGCCTTCAACCCTCTGCTCAGATGGTGAAGGTCACATTGAATCATGCCATTCCCCACCAGGAATGCACCGTTCATTCGTCATGGTGTATTCACAGAGTGGTAAAACCCCAGTCGATTCTAGAACATCTCCATCACCCCCCAAAACACATCTGGTACCTATGAGCAGTCATGGAACGGTACCAGCCAGCCTTTGCTTAGCTTGCTCATCTGGCTGGCCACCCCTCCAGCCCTACTTTTGGGCTGGATATCTTAAAGATAGTGCAGGCTGGCCTCAAATTGTGATCCTCTAGAGCTCATCCTCCTACATAACCAGGATTCGCGCATACACCACTAGCACCCAGCTAACGTGGGAGCTGTTTCAGATTTGCAGAATACTTTTCTCCAGTCAGGTCCCCTCAAAAAGCAGACCTATCTGAGGCTCTCACCGCTGCTTGTGGCTCTGCCAACCTTGATTTGCTGGTTTGTTTCTGCTCTGAAGCAAGCTCTGGCTGTTAGGAGTATGTCCTTTGACTGACTTAGCTCATGAGTGTCTTCAGCACTAAAAGATACTGGATTTTGCCTTTTTTTTTTTCTTCTCACCAGTACTGGGGCTTGAACTCAAGGTCTTATGTTCTCCCTTAGATTTATGACTCAAGGCTGGCACCTACCACTTGAGCCACAGCTCCTCTTCTGGCATTTTACTGGTTGGGTGGAGTGAAGGGTATATCAGATTCAGCTGTTTGGACTGGCCTAGAGCCATGACCCTCACATCTTACCTTCCCAAGTGGCTAGGGGCACAAGCATGAGCCACTAGCACCTGGTCCAAATTATTTTTGTGTCTTTGAGGTGGGGTTTTGTCCTCTATTCTGTTGATATGGTATATTACATTGATTTGGGGATGTTAAGCCAACCTTGCATTCCTAGGAGACCCTATTGATCTTGGTGGGTAGTTCTTTTTGTATTTGGTTATAATACATTTGCAAGCATTTTACTGATGTTTTTACATCTCTATTCATAGAGATATGGATATATAGTTATCTCTTATTTTGTAGTAGTTTGGTTTGGTTTGGTGCCAGTCTTTGGGCTTGAATTCAGGATCTGGGTACAGTCCTGAGTTTTATCTGCTCAAAGCTAGTGCTCTACCACTTGACACACAGTTCCAGTTTTGGGTTTTTGGGTGGTTAATTTGGAGATAAGAGGCTCACAGACTTCCTTGCCCAGGCTGGCTTTAAACCACAGTCCTCAGATCTTAGTCTCCTAAGTAGCTAGGATTACAGGCAAAAGCTACCAGCATTCAGGGTGTGTGTGTGTGTGTGTGTGTGTGTGTGTGTGTGTGTGTGTGTGTGTGTGTGTGTTCTGTGTTTTCACTTGGGTAAGATTGGTTTTGTAAATTAGATGGGAAATAATTTTTTCTTGTTTGGTTGTGTTTTTGTTGCCAGTCCTGGGGCTTGAACTGTCCCTGGCTTCTTTTTTTTTGGCCAGTCCTGGGCCTTGGACTCAGGGCCTGAGCACTGTCCCTGGCTTCCTTTTGCTCAAGGCTAGCACTCTGCCACTTGAGCCACAGCGCCACTTCTGGCTTTTTCTATTTATGTGGTGCTGAGGAATCGAACCCAGGGCTTCATGTGTACGAGGCGAGCACTTTACCACTAGGCCATATTCCCAGCCCAAATAATTCTTTCTTAACTGGTATTATATCTCCTGTAGGTACTTATTGGAATTCACCAACAAAGCCATCTAGCTCTAGGCTTTCTTTTGTGGGTGGTTGTTAGTTACTAATGCTGTTGTCTTTGCTTGTGATCAGTATATTTGGCTTTTCTGTTTTCAGCATGTCTCCGTCATGTCTGTGTTTCTAGGGTTGGATTTTTTTTCCTTTTCCTCTGAGCACTCTACTTAGTGAAATATAACAGCTTTAAATCTTTCCCATTTCCTTAAAGCCTATAGTACTGTCCATTCTAATTTTAATAATTTAATCATTTCTTCTGTTTTTGGTCACTCTAGTTAATTTTCTCATTTTTCTTGATCATTACCAAAACAACAAACTTGTTTCATTGATTTTTCTTTATTGTTTTTCTTCTGTATCACTTATTTCTGCTTGAGAATTTCTTTCCTTCTGCTTGAGATTATTTTGTTCTATCTCGTGTGTGTGTGTGTGAGAGAGAGAGAGAGAGAGAGAGAGAACCAATACTGTAGTTTTAGTTTTCTTGCTTATGGCTGGTGCTCTACCACTTGAGCCACACCTCCAGCCCAGCTTTTTTCTGGTTAATAAGAAATGGAGACTTGTGGACTTTTATGCCCAGGTTAGTTTTAAATTGAGATCCTCTAGATCTCAGCTTCCTGAGTCACTAGAATTACAGGTATGAACCACCAGCATCTAGCTCTCTAATTTCTTAAGCTAGAAATTTAGATTTATTTCCTTTTTAGCAAATAGTTTTTACATTTCCCTCTAAGTACTAAGTAGTCACATAAATTTTAATATATTGTGTTCTTTCTCCTCTTGTCTCAAAGTATTTTATGATTTCCTTTGTCATTTCCTCCTCAATACAATTTTTTTTGTTTGGTTGTAGAGCTTGAACTCAGGTCCTGGGTGCTGTCCCTGAGCACTTCAGCTCAAGGCTAGTGTTCTACCACTTGAGCTACAGTGCCACTTCCAGTTTCCCAGTAGTTAATTGGAGATAAGAGCCTCACAGCCTTTCCTGCCCAGGCTGGCTTTGAACCACGATCCTCAGATCTCAGCTTCCTGAGTAGCTAGGATTACAGGCAGGAGCCACCTGTGCCCTGCCTCAATACATATTTAGAAGTGTATCTTTAGGAGCTGGGAATCTGGCCTAGTGGTAGAGTGCTTGCCTCGTACACATGAAGCCCTGGGTTCGATTCCTCAGCACCACATATATTTAAAAAAAAGCCAGAAGTGGCGCTGTGGCTCAAGTGGTAGAGTGCTAGTCTTAAGCAAAAAGAAGCCAAGGACAGTGTCCAGGCCCTGAGTTCAAGCCCCATGACTGGCAAAAAAAAAAAAAAATAGAAGAAGTATATCTTTAAATCCCCCCATGGTTGTGAATTTTCCAGATTTCCTTCTGTTAGTTATTCCAAATCCCATCATGATCAGAGAATATACTTTGCCTATTTCCACTTCCCTTGTAGTTATTGAATTCTGTGGTTCACGCTGACACGTGGTCTTGAGTGTTTCGTACCTAGGTGGAAACTTGCACAGTTCTGCTGTGCTACGTGGAGAGCGCTGAGAGAAGGCTGTACCTAAATGGCTTACAGTGTTCAGTCTTCTATTAATGCGTTGGTGCCTTTCTCCACTGGTTGGTATTGAATTACCTGTTTCTGTCTTCAGTCCTGTCTGATTTAATTTCATGTATTTCCCCAAGTACTTGAAACTACGTGTCTATAGTTGTCACATCTCCTTCACTGCTTGTCACCTTACCTACCTAACAGGCCCCTTTTTGTCTGCAGTGACCATCTTTGTCTTCAGGGCTATTTTATCTGATGTTGGTATTGCAACTCCTTCTCATGGTCTCATCATTCCTCTTTTACCTTCAGCCACTGTGTCTTTCAATCAGAAATGTTTCTTTTATAGGACTTACATTTTAATTATTTTTTACATTTTACATGTTAATTATTCTGCTTATCCTTGCCTTTTTATTGTTGATAGTGGAAGTGGTTGTGGGGCTTGAATTTGGGGCCTGAGCACTGTCTCTAAACTTTTCACTCAAGGCTAGTGCTCTCCCACTTTGAGCCACAGCTCCACTTTGATTTTCTGGTGGTTAATTGGAGATGAGAGTCTCACAGACTTTACTGCCTGGGCTGGCTTCGAACCATGATCTTCAGATCTCAACCTCCTGAGTAGCTAGGATCATAGGTATGAACCACCAGCACCTGGCTTCATCCTTGCCTTTTGATTGACTTTTTAATCTACTTATATTTAGTGTAAATTATCCTTTAGGTAGAATTTACATCTGCCATTTTGATGTTTGCCTTCTATATGTCTCGTATCTCTGTATCCTTGTTTTCTATTCTTTCTTTTCAGTAAGTGGATAGTCTTTATAAGGGAAAGCCACTATAATTAATCAATAGACAACACTTTCATTCCCTTGCATTTGCATTCCTTATACCTTTCAGGTGATTTTATTTAAGGGCTTGCTCCAGTATCTGAACCCACTTCAGATTTATTCTAAACTTTGAGGATGTATGGAAACTTCTCTCCTCTTTATTTTTGTTCTATAATTTATATCCATCTTATATCCATAATGTTCTAAACTCAAGACTTTTGTAATTATTACCTTACATAATTATATGTCTCCTACGGAATTTGAGAGAGGAAAAGAAAGCCCAGGTATGTTTGAAACTTCCTGCTTGTTCTTTCTGGGCCTCTTTGGTTCTGCGGATTCAGGCTGTCAGCAGGTGTCAATCCATTCCCTGCCACCTTCCCTGGGTTGTTAAACATGCTGCATTCCCAACATACAATTATATACATAGTGTTGTATGAACCATTACTCTTTAAATCAGAAAAGAGAGGAAAGAGAAAGAAATATGTGATTATACTGTCTTTGATAATTTCCTATGTAATTACCTTTCTCTGTAGGATGTGTGTGTGTGTGTGTGTGTGTGTGTGTGTGTGTGTGTGTGTTATTGTCTGATGTGAGTTGCTTTCAGCCTGGTCTTCCTTTAGTATTTCTGCTAAAGCTGGACTATTAGTGATAAATCCTTTTGTTTCCCTTGATCTGGAATATTTTTTGTCATCTCTCTTTTCTTTCGTGTGTGTGTGTGTGTGTGTGTGTGTGTGTGTGTTTGCTGCCAATCCTGGAGCTTCAACTCAGGGCCTGGATTCTGTCCCTGAGCTTGTTTTGCTCAAGGCTAGCACTCTACCACTTGAGCCACAGCACCACTTCTGGCTTTTTCTGTGTATGCCGGTGCTGAGGAATGGATCTGGGCTTCATGCATGCTAGGCAAGCACTCTGCTGCTAAGCCATACTCCCAGCCCCTCATCTCCATTTTTGAAAGCTGTTTTGGCAAATGTAGTGTTCTTGGCAAATGTAGTGTTCTTGGCTAGGCGTTTTCCTCCCAATGTTGGCTGCACCACACTGGCATATTTATGGCACTGGGGTAAGAACTCAGGATCTCAGTCTTGCTCAGGATAAATCTCACATTTTTGCCTCTGTCGCCTTGGGACACAATCCCTCTATGCCTCTCAATAACTGCAATTACAGATATCTGCAACCATGCCTGGCAGTTGGTTCAGATGGGGTCTCACTGATTGTTTAGCTGGGGTTAGACTCAAATCATAAGCCTCCCAATCTCTATCTCCCAAGCCGCTGGCATTACAGGCATGAGTCACTAGTCCCAGCTTTCCTTAGTATACCTAGCAAGTAGGTTTCACATTTTTGACAGGGGGCAACCTCAAACCATGATCCTCCTACCTCTGCCTCCAGAATAGCTAGGATTACAGCATGTACAATCATATCTAGCTTGTCTTTCTTTTTTAATTGCTTTGATTTTTTATTGTTATTAGAAAGGTGATGTATAAAGGGATTGCAGTTGGATAAGTCAGGTAATGAGTACATTTCTTTTTGGACAATGTCCCCCTTCCCTCACTCTCTCCCACTTTTTCCTTAGCTTGTCTTTTGTTTTGTGCCAGTCCTGGGGCTTGAACTCAGGGCTTGAGCACTGTCCCTGGCTTCTTTTTGCTCAAGGCTAGCACTCTACCCTTTGAACCACAGTGCCACTTCCAGCTTTTCCTATATATGTGGTACTGAGGAATTGAACCCAGGGCTTCATGTATACAAGGCGAGCACTTTACCACTAGGCCATATTCCCAGCCCCACAGCTTGTCTTTTTTTTTTTTTTTTCCAATCCCTGGAGCTTGTCTCAGGACCTGAGCACTGTCCCTGGCTTCTTTTTGCTCAAGGCTAGCACTCTGCCACTTGAGCCACAGCGCCACTTCTGGCCATTTTCCATATATGTGGTGCTGGGGAATCGAACCCAGGGTTTCATGTATACAAGGCAAGCACTCTTGCCACTAGGCCATATTCCCAGCCCCCAGCTTGTCTTTTGATACAAGGTTTTACTAACTCTCACTTGCTCACACTGGCCTCGAACTGCAATCTGCACCTTTCTCACAGCTGAGATTACAGGCATGTGCCACCACACTCATCATAACGGGTACTTTGGAAGTCATGGCTTGGTTTCAACATCTAGGTGCCCTCAGAGGTTGCCTGCTTTCTTTGGCCTGTGAATGCGTGAGGTCTTTCTGGTTTGTTTGGGGCGGGGGGGGGGGGTGGATGACTGACATCTATCCCCTGTTGTTGGGGTTCTGACACCCCCTTTCTCCCCCCACGGGGAGAATGGTAACCACAAACTCTATGAAAGAGCACTCAGCCTGGCCCTCCGCCAGCGGAAGGCCAAAGGCGTGCTCACATGGACCTGTGCTAAGTTGAGGAAGGGTTGCTGATGCTTCCCCTCCCCCCAGTCCCCCCACATGTTACCAAGGGTGGAGGCGAAAAGGAAGGCATCAGGGACACGCTGCGGTGGTGGGAAGCGTCTCAAAGACTTTAATATGGAAGGGCACTTATATAGAAGTAATGGCGGGAAAGAAAGGGGGCTGGCCAAAGGGCCAGTCATAGGCTAGGGGTCACGTTCATCAAGTGACATCACGAAACTTCCCTTTGTAGGCGGGACAACCCCATCATGGTGGCACGCACATGTTCACCTCCCAAGGGGTGGAGGCCAGAAGGTGGGAGGGACTTCTATTGTCCCAAGGCTGGTGGAAGGGCAGCCTTTCCCAGGCCATAATAATCCCCAACACCCCGTGAGGCTTGGTACTCCCTGCTTGTTTTTTATTTGACCCGAGTGCTGGCTGGACTCCGTCATGGGATGTGTTTCCTCCTTGGGGAGTGCTTGTGTCACACCTCAGTGGGGTAGCCTTGGTGTGCGTGGACCCCCAGGCCTCTAGACACAACATGGTTTTAGCCAGGTTACCTGCCCCCACCCAAGAGGGGGGATCTGGACAGCACTCCACTATCGGTGCCATGCCAGGCATTGCCCCCACTACCCACAAGCTCTCTCATTCCCAGTGTTACACACACACACACACACACACACACACACACCCATAGAGTTAATGCCCAGTCCCTGCACAGCCCCTCCCTGGGGCACCACACCAAAGGCTGGGTTGGGAGAGTGTCTGTGTTCTCCCATAGTGACACAGCTGCCACCAGTGTTAGGCGTAGGGCCCAGCGGGGGGCTCAGCCTTCTGGACTTGCTCCTCCCAGCATAGCTCTCCTCTCTGGTAGGAGAGCTGGAGAATCACAGCCAGCCCAGGCCTCCTGGCCACATAGGCCTGGACTGGGCCTCCTGGATATGGAGCAGGCTGGGAAGGGTGATATTAAGTGAGAGGCCCCAGGAGATTGAACCAAAATCCTCTAGGCTCGCAGTCCTGTCCTCCTGCCCACACCCACCCAGAGCGGCATCCATCACACTGAGATGGGAGGGCACCATGGCTCAATGCCCCAGACCCCCTGCTTGTAAGATTCAGTAGATTGCTTTCTATTTTATTATGGGGTTTTCTTTGTGTCAGTCAGTACTGGGTCTTGAACTCAGAGCCTGGGCACTCTCCCTTAGCTCTTTCACTCAAGGCTAACACTCTACCACTTGAGTCACAGTTCCACTTCCAACTTTTTGCTGGTTAACTGGAAATAAGAGTCTCAAAGACTTTCCTGCCTGGACTAGCTTCAAGCCAAAGTCCTCGTACTGTAGCCTCCTGAGTAGCTAGGCCAAGCCACCGGTACATGGCTAGTAGGTTGTTTTATTGTTTGTTTGTTCATTGAGTTGTTTGGTTTTTTGGTTTTTTTGGCAGTACTGGGATTTGAATTCTGGGCCTTGTACTCGCTAGGCCAGCAGCACTCTGCCCTTTGAGTTATACCCTAGTCCTGTTTCTTTAGGTTATTTTTTAGACAAGGCCTCACACTTTTGCCCAAGCTCCTATTACCCATCTCTTGAATAGCTAGTATTATAGGCATGTACCACCATGCCTCCTCTCTAGTAGATTTTCTTATTATAAATCTTTCTCTGCTTGCTGTCTGTTCTTAGCACCATTTCCAAAAATGTTTATGTGGTTGTTTTTAAAATAATTTTTGCCAGTTAAGCAATATTTCCACTGCAGAGAGCATCTTCTGCGCTTCCCACTCCACTATTCCGAATGTTTCTCTTGTCTCTCTGCTTGATAATTCTGCCATTCGGAACTGATGAGAGACAAGCCTGGGTTGTGAGGCCTGTTCATCCCCCGTGACTTTGACTTCTGGTCTAGACTCTTAACTCCTGTGCGTGGAGTCAGAGCCACATCCGGAAGTGCAGCTGAGGCTCTTGGAGAGAGACGAGCGAGCCCACAGGTGACCAGACTTTGGGTTATGACGCCATTCGAGTAAAAGCCCAAAGTGCTGGCCTCATTTGCAAGCAGCACTCCCCCACAAGGGGCTGAGGTTTAGACTTCATCTGTCTGTCCTTCTTGTGAGGCAGCTTGGAGATTTAAACACAGCAGCCTGGGTATAGGGATGGGGGTCGGGGAAGAAATTAAATGGATGGCCTTGGTCCTGGGTTCAAGTCAGTGGCTGGACGCAGGCAGCACCTGGGGCAGAGCCCCTGGGAGTGGGAGGCCCAGATCCAGAACAATCCCCCCAAGAAGCGTTCCCTAATAAGAACTTTCCCCAAGAAGCCCCCTGTCATTGTCCTTTATTCCCCAATGTGCTATTTTTTAAAACCATTTTCACACACTTGGTCTGAGTGAAAGTTCTGGAGCTCCAGGCCTCCTGGCCCGCTGCCTGGCATCCTGCCCCCCCCCCCAGTGTCACGTGACACATGCGTGGCCCTTCCTGTTTGTGACCATCTCCTCCCAGGGCTGTTTGTAGATTGTGTCAGAACCACTGTGTTCAAATCCCATGTCAAAATTGCTTTTGAAATCCAGAGAAATGGTTATCAAAAAGTCTCCCCCTTTCCCTCCAACGGACAAAGAGTGCCTAGGTCTTTCACCTGGCCAGTGCTGCCCCCCACGTGCTGGGATGGTTCCCCTCTATAAAGCTGCTGGCCAGGCCTCTGCACCTCTTTAGGAACAACCACAGCCAGTCAGACAGGCCCCCCCAATCACACAATCACATCCTGTCCTTCTGTAGTTTCCTGGGAAACCAACGCATGCCATGACTTTCACATCACACGGGAAACTTAAAAAAAAGAAAAAGAAAAAGGCCCTGCAGCATTTCCTTTTTGTCAATAATTCTCCCTTGCTAAAATACATCCCCATTAAAAAATAATAATGTCATATAAGCAATAAACAGAGTGGCGGCAAGAGAAGGGATGGCGTTTTAATACTGTTCTTTATCAGAAGACCCACGGCACACTGTCTGAGCAGGAGCCAAAGGCCCAGCATTCAACTCTAGCTGTGCTGACATCCATTTCTCACCTGCTCCTGGGTACCTTCCCGTGTCTCTGGAATGGAGAGCCAGGCGCCTCTTTCGGTCCCTCCTCTGAGCTTTTTTCTTCTGCACAATGGTTTGGCTCTCTCAGATTGGCTTTGGGGACCACCTGGCTAGGACTAGGTGGGGGCCTGCACCAGGCCCCCAGCCTCCAGCTCTACCACACACTGAGAGCCTCCCCATCCCAGATGCAGTGTGAAGAATCTCAAGGCAAGATTCTGATTGGCCAGTGTAAGTTTCATACCCACTCAGGAACCAATCACTGCTCTTTGAGAGGCAAGCCATTCACCCCACAGGGCAGGGAGAGGGGTGGTTTCCTTCTAGGAGGAGGTTGAGGCCCAGAAATGACCTCAGTTCATGCCCACTGCCAGGACCCCTTAGCATCCACATTTGTCAGAGATAATGCACCACCTTCAGGCTTTTCACTGATAAAATTCCTAATCACCGTATAGGAAGTCTGGAATGAAGTGGCATTTTACTAATTGCATAAACATGCATGCATTCATTCCATAAGTGGTTCTAGATGTAGTCTTAGAAATGTGGCCTCTAGGGGCTGGGAATGTGGCTCAGTGGTAGAATGCTTGCCTAGCATGAAGCCCTAGGTTCGATTCCTCAGTTCCACCTAAATAGAAAAGGCTGGAAGTTGTACCAGGGCTCAAATGGTAGAGTGCTAGCCTTGGGCAAAAGAAGTTCAGGCCAGTTCTCCGGCCCTGAGTTCAAGCCCCAGGACTGGCAAAAAAGAAAAAAAGAAATGTGACCTGTCAGGAAGGCAGGAAGTGTGACTCCGTGATAGAACACCTACCTAGCAAGCCAGGAGGTCCTGAGTTCAAATCCTAATACAGCCAAAAGAAGAAGGAGGAAGAGGAGGTGGAGGAGGTGGAGGGAAAGAGGGAAGGAAGGAAGGAAGGAAGGAAGGAAGGAAGGAAGGAAGGGAGGGAGGGATGGAGGAAGGAAGGAAAGAAAGAAAGAGAAAAGAAAAGAAAAGAGAGCTCCTGTGAGAATGTAGCAGTCATGCTTCAGCTGCAGGGGAAACAGGGAACCCTATAAAGGGGGTGTCTCCAGCTGGGTGCTGGATGGATCTTCTCAAGCAGAATTCATAACATGTGCCAAGAATTCTTTGTTTGTTTGTTTGTTTGTTTTGTCCAGTCCTGGGACTTGAACTCAGGGCCTAGGCACTATCCCTGAGCCTCTTTTGCTCAAGGCAAGTGCTCTACCACTTGAGCCACAGAGCCACTTCTGGCTTTTTCTGTGTATGTGGTGCTGAGGAATTGAACCCAGGGCTTCAGGCATGCTAGGCAAGCATTCTACCACTAAACCACATTCCCAGCCCCATGCCATGAATTCTTGACCATTCTTTCTCTGCTCAGAGAGACTTGATTCCAGACCCCCACCCCCACCCGCCATGTACCTGGTGTCTCTACCTCTCAGTGAGTGGTTGGAAGGTGTCCTGAGGTGTCTCTAGAAAAGCTTCATTCCTGCTTTCTTGGCTGAGATGGTCATGGGTGTGACCTGGGGGTCCCTAGTTCTTCCCAGTAAATAGCTGGAATACTGAATCTCTTCCCTCCCTTCTTTTCCCTCCCTTTCTCCCTCCTTCCCCTTCCTTCCTCCCTCTGTCTCCTCTCTCTCTCTCTTTCTCTCTTTCTCTCTCTCTCCCTCTCTCTCTCTCCCTCTCCCTCTCCCTCCCCCTCTCTCTCCCTCTCCCTCCCCCTCCTTCTCTGTATTTGGGGTTGAACTCAGGGTGCTTTACCACTTGAGCCCTACCCCCAGGACATCACCTTTATCCCATCAGTACTGTGGTAGTAGGGAAATGGAAGAGGTGGGGGCAAAACACCCCGAGATACAGCATGATGGGCAGCGGTGGGCTGTGGCTCATCTTCAGGTGGGGTGAAGCTGGAACCACATTGCCTTGCCATATATATGCCTGGTGCCTGTGAGGTTTTCCCAGGAGGCAGGGACCTGGGGTGCATTCCACTCTCCCAGATGCAGGAGATTGGGGGGCCCGACTGCCTCATGCCCCACATCTGCGGGATGACCTGGGCTCGTCCTCCTCCCACTCTTAGTTCGCACAGAGCGGTACCCTAAGCTACCCTGGCCTCTGGAAAGCAGATGGAGAGCAGATCTCCACCCAGGTGCAGGAAACCCTCTGGGCCAGACAAGAGGCAGCATCCACTATGCAGAGCCAGAGGGCGAACCCCCAGACCCGAGCCGCTGGGCCCCTCCTGTTGCCTCCCTGCCAAGCAAATGGCAGCAGCAGCAATGGCAGCTGCGGCTGGTCCTCAGCACTGTGGGTTGGGGTCCTGTGATCACTTGAGGAGGTCGTGGCCGGTCGGGCCAATGTGGAAGACACAGCAGGAGCCGGGTAGGTCACGGCCCACTCAGGTTCAGGACTGGGAACGGCCTGCGGGAAGCCTGCGGGAACTCAGCACATCACAGTCAGCCCACCCTGAGGGCCGCCCCGCCCCCGCAGGCCTCCCCCAGTGGACTTGCCTGGCTCACCGCAAAGGAGGCGCTGGGCTGTAATCCTACCTACTCCGGGGCTGAGATCTGAGAATCACAGCCCAGTCAGTCCAGGCAGGAAAGTCTGTGAGACTCTTACCTCCAATTAACCTGCAAGTAAACAGAAGCGGAGCTGTGGCTCAAGTGGTGGAGTGCCGGCCTTGAGCAAAAAAGCTAAGGAACAGCACCCAAGTGCTGAGTTCAAGCCCCAGTACTGGCACACAAAAAAAGTGAGGGAAGCAGGGGGCGTCGGGGAGTGGGGGAGCCACTAGGCTGTGTGTCACGGTGATTAGGGTTAGGTGAGAGCCCAGCAACCAATGCCTCCAAGAGCAGATTGTTCACCCAGGGTAGATAAGAGCTGTCACTACACACACCGCCCAGCCCAGCACAGCCCTGGACACAAGCGGCCACACCCAGAAGCTCCGCCCAGGACTTGTGGTTACCCTCAAAGCTCAGTGCTTTGTGTAGAGTCTGCCTCCAAAAATCCCAGATGGGGGTAGGCCGCTGGATCTATCTGGTCCTGCACCCCAGGGGGCCCTGTGCCACCCAGGTTGGCAGCTCCTACAGCCTCAGTAGGGACCCTGGCTCCCCGTCAGGACAGCTCCCTGGGGATCAGAGCTTCCCATGTGGGGAAGATACAGGTAATTCCAGGTCCAGCCAGGAAGGGCCCCTGCCAGGAGCAGGGCACCCAGCTTCCAGGAGCTGAGGGTGCTGACCCTCTGCAAAGTAGGGAAGGTAGCCAGGCAGCAGTGGGTCACGCCTATAATCCTACTCAGGAGGGTGAGATGTGAGACTCAAGGTTCAAAGGTGGTCTAGGCAGGAAAGTCCTTGAAACCCTTCAATTAGCCACCAAAAAGCCAGAAGTAGAGCTGTGGCTCAAGTGGTACAGCACTAGCCTTATGCAAAAAAAAAAAAAAAAAAAAAAAAGCTCAGGGACAGCACCCAGGCCCCGAGTTTAAGCCAAAGGACCTGCACTAAAAAAATAAATAGGAAAGGCAATAGCTGCCCCCCTCCCCCCACCCCAGCTGAGAGAATGGAGGTCCCACACCCCAGGGAACCTGGGATAGTGTTTTATTCTCCATCTGAGAGAAAAGGCAGATCCTGACAGCCTGAGGATCATCTTCCTGGGCTGCCCACTCCTGGGACCTCCCTTCACCTCCAGAGGGTCTCCTACACCCCTTGAGGGGGGGCTGGGGTACTTGAGGCCCAACCTGCCCTGGCAGAGAAGCATCCCAGAGCCCTGGAGATCCAGTCAGCTCTTTGGTGCCCTCCAGTGGAAAGTACGGAACACCACAGCGGACAGGCTGGTCAGCCTTTCAAGTTCAAGCAGGGAGCAGGAGGCATGACTGAGCTCAGCCAAGGTGTGGGAGCCGGTGGCTATGGGGACGTGGTATCTTATAGCGCCCATGGCTTGAGGAAGATTGTGGTTTGAGACCAGCCTGAGCAAAAAGTTAGCAAGTCCTCATTTCAACCCATGACTGGGTGCCATCCCAGCCTGAGGTCAGCCTCAAGGAAAAACTAACTGAAGGAGAAAAAGGCTAGGCAGTCTGGGCACCAATGCTCACATGTGTAATCCCAGCTACTGAGGAGGCTGAGATCTGACGATTGTGGTTCCAGGCCAGCCTGGACAGAAAAGTCCACAAGACGCTTATCTCCAATTAACCAGCAATGAGCTGGAAATGGAGCTCAAGTATGGTTCAAGTAGTAGTGTGCCATCTTTGAACCAAAAAAGCTCAGGGACAGCACCTAAGCCCTGAGTTCAAGCCCCACCAGTACTGGTATGAGAGAGAGAGAGAGAGAGAGAGAGGGCGGTGCCTCACTTGCGTAGTGCAAGACCCTAAGTCAAACCCTAGCACCACCAAAAGAAAGCAGAAATAAGGAGCCAATCCCATCAAAGGTGCTGGCCCTCAGACACGCCCAGGATGCTGGGTGGGCGCACAGCTCCTGGGTGGCAGTGGGGGGGGGCGGGGGGATGGGGCTTCCAGCATGGGAGAGGGCAGACCCATGTCAGGCACGTGCTCGTGTGTGCGGTAGCATCTCTCAGCCCACCGGGGTCTCTGGTTGCAAGGTTGGTTCTCTAAGGCAGACCCTGGAGGGCTTCCTGCTCTTGTGTGGCCGAATCCTTTCATCCGCTCCCATGCCTGGGCCTCCTGCACACCCAGTGCCAAGGCCTTTCCCACTTCCTGTGCTCCGTGCCCAGCACTTAGGCCAGTCAAGCAAGGTGGCACGTGGTGTAGACCTCTCCCGGGTTGCAGAGGGAGGAGAGAGGGCAGGAAACAGGTGGCTGCGGGCCGTCCTGCACCTTGGGGTGACTGATGTGCGCCCAGTTCCTGGTATCTCCCTACTTCCTGCCTCACTGTCCTGATGCCCCCTTTGTCCCCTCCACCTACACTGCCCCCTCCAGGTGGCCCTCTCACCCCAGTGTCCCCTCTGACCCCCTGTCTCTGTCCCCTAGGCCTCTGACTCCGACTACGAGGACGCCCCTCCCAAGCACTCGTTCGTCAACCACTACATGAGCGACCCCACCTACTACAACTCGTGGAAGCGGCGGCCGGCAGCCTCGGCCCAGCACCGGTACGAGGCGGTGGCTGGGGCCGAGGCGGGGGCGCACCTGCACCCGGTCATCACCACGCAGAGCGCGGGCGGCGTGTACACCCCGGCCGCCGGGCCCCGCGCACCGCTCACCGGCTTCTCCTCCTTCGTGTGAGCGCGGGGCGCGGCCACGCCGGGACGACCTCGGAGTGTGTTTTTAAGACAATCAACTCCAACCACTGAGCTGAAGTTTTTTTGTTTTCCAACAACAGAAACCCGAATCTGATGAGCAGTGATTCTCCCCGACTGGTGGACGCTAGGTTTCAACTTAGGAAGGTTTTTTTAAAATGCCTTTTTTTGTAACATCGCTGCCGAGAGCAGATTTCTTTGTTTTCTTTTCTTTTTAAGAGAAGGTCTATCTCCCTGGTGCAGTGGCTGGCACTGTGGGGGGGGCGAGGGGCCCTGCACACCCCGGGACAGGAGAGGAGGGGTGGGTGAAATGGGGCTTGGCCTACTCCTCTGTCTACCTCCTTTCTGAGGCCCAGCCAGCTCAGGCACAGCCTGACTGGGGACAACCTGAAGCTGTTCCTGGCTCTGGGGTTTGGAGAGCAAATCCTGCCACCTGTGCCCCAAGCTTTGCAGCTGGCCGACATGGTTTGGGCAGGGACGGCGGGGGGGGGGGGGGGCGGCGGGGGCTCTGCTTTGCATCCTGCTGGCTGCCATGATGCAGAGTGAGCCTTTCCCTCCCTCTCCCCCCCCCACCCCTGCTTTCTGGCCAGCTGACAGGAGCAGGAAGTGTCCCCCAGTTCCAGCCACCCCCCCCCCAGCACAGCACACGCCCACCCCGCCCAGATCCGCCCGCAGCGTGGCTCGTGACGTAGGAGTGTGCATTGTTAACCAGAGTATTTTTTAAATCTTTTTATCTTTTTTTAAACGATGTCACATGAAATGAACGCGTCTTTGCTGTCTCCAGGTGCCTTTTTATTAATTGTTCAGCTTTGTACATGGGAAAGACAAGAAGCAGGAATCTCCCAATAAAGCCAACAGCTCCGAGACACCAAGCGGGCCCCCGAGTCACCCCGTGCTCGCAGGCACACGGGGACCGTCCCCTCCACCCCCCCCCCCCGGGGCCACGGCCATCCTCCCCAGGGTCTGCATTGGAGGCCAGCAGTGAGCCCTCACAGGCCGGGGAAGGGGTGATTCCTTGTGAACCCACTCTGATTTTGTTATTATTTATGGCAGAGTGAAAATAGTCTGAGCTACTTTGGAAAACTTGAGTCCAGCACCCAGGCTCCCCCATTATTTAGAGGACACGTGGCTGGAACATGGGGGATCACCAAACCCCACCCCGGCCCCCGTCCTCAAGGAGGGCGGCGCAGCCTGCAGGGGCAGCTCACGCGACAGCCTGCTGTGTACCCCAGGAACACAGCGGGGTGAGGTCACAGCCCCCCAGGATCATCCAGGCCCTGAGATGAGGACCAGCCAGTGCCGCCGGGCTCCAGTCTCATGGCCACGCGTCAGATAGGTGGCCTCCACGTGGCTGTTTCTTTCCACGCCTCGGCAGGGGCAGAGAATGAAGGTGTTGTGTTCATTCTCGATTTCACAGTCACCCGCTGTGGTCTGGGAACACGGGAGAATTTCGTGTGAGGTGAAGAAATCCTCAGTTCTTCCAAAGCAGAGGGTGTAGGAAGAGCCCTCCCTCCCTCCCTTCCACTCTCCTTCCCTCCCTCCCTCCCTCCCTCCTTCCTTCTTTCCTTTTCCCAGTGGAAGGGTAAATATTCTAAACCAAAAATCTTAAATGCTCTGCCCAAAGCCACCTCTGCATGATGACGGCCACGTCCATCCACGCGGTAGGAGGGGCTGCCTCCCCTCCCCCACAGGGGTGACCACACACCACCCCAGGACTTCGTGGGCCATCGCCTTGCACGGAGGGTGAGGACGGGATGGGCCCTGAGCACACGGCCACCTTGAGCCACAGGACGTTGCTTTTTTTTTGGGGGGGGGGACAGTGTGGCTTGTGCCAGTTCGTGTCGGGTGTGTGGTTCCTGCACCCCTCCACTTCCTGTGGAGTGGGCTTTCCAGGCAGTGCTGGTCTCAGGTGGACAGCAGCTGCCCGCCTCGCCATGGGCATCTGTCCCAGAGGACGGGGTGGGGAGCCCCCCGCAGCAGCGCACCCGTGGAGACGTGTCTACTCCACACATCCCCTCCAGGGAGGGAAAGGAGGACCGTGGACGTTGGATTTAAGTCTCAGTTCTGAGACAAGGACAAGCAAACGCTCTCACCAAGACACGAGTGCTGAGTCCTGTGGGTGCCAAGCCCCATCGACAGCCACGAGGCTGGCTGAGACTGTGCGGGGTGGCGAGACAGTGCGGCCAGGCACCCAGTCCTCCACCGGCTCCGCGCAGGGTCCCGGCTCCCCAGGGAGGAGCCGCAGCCTCCGGGCCCCACGGCCACTGCCCCTCCATACTTTTAACAGGCATCTCCTCTCCTGACTGAGGCCACACGAAGCATCCACATAGCTCGAGGGGACAGAGATCCTTCTGGAAGCTTCTGGATGCCATGGTCAGAGGCCGCTGTGGCACTGGCATGGTAGTTTTTCATGTTGGTGCATTCCGGCTCCCAGATCAGCTCCCCTCTGAGGAACAAGTGGCCCACACCCCTGAGTGTAGCCCCCCTCAGCTCGGCCCCCCATTGGGGGGATGATGACAGCAGTGCAGACCTCCCCCCCGGACATCCTGCCACCCCTCCCCACTGCTTTCGGGAGAGTTTGGGGTACACCTGAAGTTTTACCTACACCTTCTAAAACCGTGCAGAAAACCAGACCTCGTTTTAAAAAGAAACAAAAAGAGGAGGAGGAGCCCACCAACTTGTAGGAAGACAGACAGGTGCCATGGGTGCAATTTTTAATAAAAGCAACTATTTTGGTTCTTCAGTGCTTCTGACTTCCTTTACATACGTGCCATGTAACTCTCGGGTGCTCAGTGGCATTCGTGAGTTCTAAATCTAGTTTGTTTGTTTGTTTTTGCCAGTCTTGGGCCTTGAACTCAGAGCCTGAGCACTGTCCCTGGCTTCTTTTTGCTCAAGGCTAGCACTCTGCCACTTGAGCCACAGCGCCACTTCTGGCCATTTTCTATATATGTGGTGCTGGGGAATCGAACCCAGGGCCTCATGTATATGAGGCAAGCTCTCTTGCCACTAGGCCATATTCCCAGCCCCCTCTAAATCTGTAAGTCATAATCCCCACAGCGGTTTCAAACCACACAGCGGAACTCCCCCTGCACCGCAGGTTAGCGTGGGGCCGCAGGAAAGCCGGCCCTGGCCGCCCTGGCCTGTGGCAGGCAGGAGGGCCTGGGCCTCCAGGGGCCATTCCCGGAGCCAGCCCCACCCCAAGCCTCCAGGCCCCCAGGCTGGCACACCTCACAGGTGTCCAAAAGAATGGCTCTGGCCTGGCCTGGGTGAAACCCAGAGGTTGAGCAAGACAGTCCGCTCACCCTGCCAGGCATGCAGGGGGGCTGGAGCACGCAGGGTGAGCTCCATGACAGGGAGAGCAGCGAAGCCATCTGCTGGAGCCCCAGCTTCTGGAAGCCACAAGGGGAGGGGACAGCTTTGCCTTTATTACCTGCCCATCTTAGAACACAGCTCAGGGACATTTCAGCCTCCTTGCCAGGAGCTGTAATCCAAACCACTCAGGAGGCTGAGCTCTGAGGATCACGGTTCAAAGCCAGCCCAGGCAGAAATGCCTTGTGAGACTCTTCACTAAACCACCAAGAAGTTGGAAGTGGATTGGTGGCTCAAGTGGAAGAGCACTAGCCTTGAGTGAAAAGGCTAAGGGACAGGTCCCTGAGTTCCAGCCCCAGCACACACACATTGCAGCATCTCCAAGGAATGCTTAAAAAGCCCAAAGACCAGGCAGCACCGGAGTCAGAATCTCCGTGGTTGGACCCAAACAACTGATTTATTTTAGAAAGTCCCCAGGGGAGACTGTTCAGAAAGGCCGCAGCCAGCTGCAGGGAGGAGGTGCGGGTGCACCTCATGAGCTTTGCCCTTTTGTTCCAAAAGCAACCTCCACCATGGATAAGCCAGAGTAAGACCAGCTCAGAGGCCATGTCTGACACTACAGATGAACGTGGACGGAGAAAAAGGTTCTTCTCCCCACACTGTCAGCTGCTGTAATGAAGAAAGAGTGCCTTTGTTGTCTTGGGTTACACAAGACCCTGCCATTATCGTTGTTCTTGAAAAGGCACAGTAATGCATGCCTGCAATCCCAGCTACTCAGAAGGTAGCAGTAGAAAGATGGCAGATTTGAGGTCAGCCCAGGCAAAATTTGGCCCGGACCCCCATCTCATAAAACAAATACTGGGCACTGTTGGCTCACACCTAGAATCCTAGCTACTTGAGAGGCTGAGAATGGAAGGCTCTAGGTTCAAGGCCAGCCTGAGCAGAAGAGTTGAAAAGACCCTCTCCCGAACCCATAGCTGGGCACAGTGGCAGCCGCCTGTCCTCCTAAGCCATGTGAGACACTGACATTGGGAGGATTACGCTTCCAGCCTTGCTGGGCCGAAAAGTCCACAAAACTGCATACACCTTCACGAAGAGGGAGGAAACCAACGCAGGCACATACTTGGGCAGGAAGAAAGATGCCACCCCCAAAAATAACCAGGGACAAATAGGGCTTGAGACATAGCTCAGCCATAGAATGCCTGCCCACCAAGCAAGAGGCCCTGAGTTCAAATCCCTATGCCACTGCAAAAAGAACTGGAGGGAAGGTGGGAGGAAACCATTGTTTGGACTTCGGGTTCAGCATGGCTGACCTGTGACCCTCCTCCTGCACCCTGGCTCATGGCAGGGGTGGGGTCAGGGGGCCCCACAACAGAGCAAGGCATGGTTTGGAGGTGAGTGCTAGACTTCAGGATTGCGGAAAACCACAGTGCACACAGTTGTTGCCGTCAGTTCACCAGAGGAGAAGGGGTCAGATTCAGAGGTTTGGGCCTCTCCTGAAGAGCAGCAGCTAAGCTCCTGCAACCTCATCTGATCAAACAACTGATTTTTCTAGAACAGTTGGCACACCCGACACTTATATGCCAATAATTTTTCACACGATCATGGCTTCACTTGCCGGAGGACCAAAGTTGCCAGAACTTCTCTCCTTTTAATGGCCTAAGTCAATTAACCGCCAGCACGGTGAGCATTCCAAGCTGTTAATTCCGGCTCTGTGGTCTTAAAACACCCTTCTCCTCCTCAGATAAGACAATGTCCCGCCATGATTACACCAATCACTGCATGAATTCCATCCAGGATATGAGGGAAAGAAACAAACAAAAAATGAGGGCTCTGTTTCTGAAGCACTGTGAAAAGACTTGGCATTTTGGGGGGACTCGCCAGCCCCCCAGGCAGACTTGATGGGTCCCACAGCCAGCCAGGAGGGAAACCCCCAAGGGAGCCCCCAGTGTGCAGGGGAGAGGCTCCACTTGGCCCTGTGTTCTGGAACATTCTGCAGAACCTTTGCATGCCTGCAGACTAGAGAAGACTACAGGAGGCAGGGTGAGCAAAACAGGGTAGAAAGGTCACAGGAAGTCCCCACGCCTGTCATCTTGCCCCCGCCCCCACCCCCAAGTGTGGCCCAGAGTCCACGTGCCCCTCCCCCCTAGACATGACCAGGCCTCCCACCTGCCCCTCCCCATGCCCTGCTGCTCCACACACCCCCCCCCCCCCAGCCACATGGATGAGCCCCGGGTCCCTAGAGGTCCTCTTGCCCCCTCCCCGGGCACACCTTGCCTGCTGTGGGAGCTATTTGCCTTTCCTTCTAGCTCCTTCCATGCCTCTCCAGTGTGGCCTAGGTCATGCAAGCCAGAAACCAGAGGCTTAGACCCCAGGCCCAAGCTCCAGGAGACCCACATTAGGTCTGGCCATTCGCCCCCCAGTACCAAATAAAGACACCTGGTGGTGAAGGGCAGAGGAAGAAGACACGTCCCATGGCAGCCAGCCTCAGGACGTCTTCAGCATCTTCAGGGGTCACAAGGCTTAGCTTTTATAGACAAAGGACAGGGCCAGGGGAGGAGAGGGGCACTGGTTACCAGGCCATCATGGTTGTCCTGCCCTTGTTCAAGATGGGGTTGCAGGCAGTGGCTCTGCTGCCAGGCCGGGCAGGGTGAAGCCCCTTGGACTTTGTGAAGAAGGTGCTGTCAGGCTCAGTCATGAAGATGCTCATAACCAGCTCCTCCCTCCCAGTCTCCAAGGTGACTGAGAAGCCTGCAAACAAGACGGAGGCCCAGCTCTCCTCCAGCGTTTTGTCCACTCATGATCCCAGCAAAAGCAGCTTCTATAACCCCGTATGTCAGGCACTCCCGGGGAGGTGAAGGGAAGGAGGCCACCTGTGATGGGGTGCTGGACTCACAGGAGGAGGGATTCTGCATGACACCCTGGCACCCAGGAGCGCAGATCCCAGAGGTGGGGGGCAAAGGGGGGGGAGACAGGATGGTGCAGCCAGAAGAAATGTCTCTGGTGCCTTCAGCCTCTGTGGCCAGAAGGCTGGCCCAGCCCTGCAGGTGAACAGGTGAACAGCACCCATAAAAGCCTGGCCTGAGCCGGGCACTAGTGACTCACCCCTGTGATCCTATTTTCTGGAGGCTGAGCTCTGAGGACTGTGGTTCTAAGCTAGCCCAAGCACAAAAGTCTATGAGACTCTTATCTCCAATAAACTATACAAAAAAAACAAACCAAAAAACAGAAGCGGTGCTGTGGCTCAAGTGGTAGAGCATTAGCCTTGAGCAAAAGGAGCTCAGGGAGAGTACCCGGGCCCAGAGTTCAAGCCCCACGGCTGGCAAAATAAATAAAAATCAATAAAGGCCTGGCAACTTCATCCACAAACAGACTAATACTGGAAATCATAATTAATAATGTATAGTTGTATTGGTGCAAGCAAGGGAAAGAGTAATTGCTCTGGGACTCTGAAAGCTTCTGATACCGAATTTTAGCTCAGGCAGATGTGAAAGTGGGAAGACAAGAAAGTGGGAGGCTGTGCCTGGGGAGGGGAGTGAAAGCCACAGAGCCCCCGGCACCCTCCCCAGCAGGCGGCCCTCTCAGCCGGGGCGGTGTGTCGGTCTTCTTGGTGGCTGGGTGGAAGCAGGGTGGGAAGAGCCTGCCACTAGACTTGGCAAAACCCACATCTCTGAGCGCCAATGTGGGCATAGGGGAGGGAGGAAGTGGCCACCATGACGCTGGCTAATGTGGCACTGAATCTGTACATTAATGGAGGGAGCGGAGCGCTTGGCCACGCGGAGCCTTGGCATCCCTGAACCTGGAACTTCTTTGCATTATTCAGACCTTCCTCCGTTTCCTTACAGTGGAAGATCCTGGAAGGCACCACCTCAGCCAGATGGTCAAGGTTAGCAGCAGCAAGCACCTCTCATAGGATTCATAAGGCCACTTTCTCCCCAACCCATCACCAGCCTAATCCTCATGGGCAGAAACAGCAAACCCAAGCTGAGGGGCAGCCAGCACCGCTCTTAATCTGCTGCCTTCCAATAGCCATGGCCATCCAAAACAGCCTAGCAACCGCAGAATCTGTATTTAAACCTCAAGACTAAACACACACACACACACACACACACACACACACACACACACTATTAAAATGATAATGGTTTAAGTTGACAGTGATATTTCTTGGCTTTGTGAGGGAGGGGACCTGCCTGTGTAGATGCCCTGGGGCTGTTACATGCTGTGTCTGTGCTGCCTTGGGACTCTGACAACAAAAGGGCCATTATCAGAGGACACCCCTAGGCCTCCCACCTACAGAAGTCCCCCCCCCCGTTTTTTTAAGCAGTCCTGGGACTTGAACTCAGCACCTGGACACCGTCCTTGAGCTTCTTTGCTCAAGGATAGCACTCTACCACTTGAGCCACAGTGCCACTTGCAGTTTGTTCTCTTTATGTGGTACTGAGGAATCGAACCCAGGGCTTTGTGGACGTTGGGAAAGTGCTCTACAGATAAGCCACATTCCCAGCCAGAGGCTCTTTTCTTTCTAAGGTAGCCTGCCTCCAAGATTTTTGTCATAGCATCCAAAATGTGACTGATACACAAATGGGCTCCTTAAAAAGAGTTAAGGGGGGCTGGGGATATGGCCTAGTGGCGAGAGAGCTTGCCTTGTATACATGAGGCCCTGGGTTCGATTCCCCAGCACCACATATACAGAAAACGGCCAGAAGTGGCGCTGTGGCTCAAGTGGCAGAGTGCTAGCCTCGAGCAAAAAGGAAGCCAGGGACAGTGCTCAGGCCCTGAGTCCAAGGCCCAGGACTGGCCAAAAAAAAAAAAGAGTTAAGGATCACAACTTCCCATATTTCCATTTTGAAAGAGATGATTTAGAAGGAATAACTCATAATTTTAAATTCTCCAGAAAAAGAAAATCTCCTAGAGAATTCTGTCACCTATTCAGAGAATTGCACCATTTCTAACAATTGAGTCCAGAAAATAAGAGATATGGGAAGAATTCCCAAGTTAGCTGGGTACTAACTTCAAACACAGTTTGAGAGGAGAGAGGGGAGAAAGAAAAAGAAAAGAAAAGGAAGATCTTGCATGCACCTCGAGATGGAAATTATTAACATATTAGCAAGCAGGATTCGGTGATACTGGAAGCCAACTGAGCAAGGTACTAAGCACTCACGGCTGGCTCAGTTTTCAAAACTCAATCAAGGCTATCTACCATGTGAACAAGCCAAAGAGAAAAGATTACATGATGACACCAATCAATACAGAAAAGCAATTAATTTGTCACTTCATTTGACAAAAAATGCAACATCCATGTATCATAAAAGCTCTCAGGAAGCAGAGGACTTTTTTCAGGCCTCACACTTGCTAGGCGGGCACTCTACTGCTTGAGCCACACCTCCAGCCCCTTTTGGCACTGGTGATTTTCAAGACAGGGTCTCACTTTTGCCTGGGCCAGCCTGGACTGAGATCCTCCTATTTGTGCTTCCTGGGGGTGACGGGTGTGCACCACCTCACTCATCCATTGCACGTCCCCCATCGCTGGGATGACAGGGTGCCCAGCCTCGGGCTAAGGTGAAGTTTCTGAAATGTTTATACCAGGGCCAACCCCGAACTCCACCTCCCTGTCTCCCAGGCTCCACCTCCCAAGTAGCCAGGGCTACAGATGAGCCACCACAACCCCTTTAAGAGAGGAATTCTACAACCAAGTTGTGTCTAGGAAAAGTCTGCAGCCAGCACTATCCTTAAGGGTGAGACCAAGACAAGCTGTCCCCTCCGCCTGCCCCACAGTGTCAGAAGTACCGTGCAGGGGCTGGGGATATAGCCTAGTGGCAAGAGTGCCTGCCTCGGATACACGAGGCCCTAGGTTCGATTCCCCAGCACCACATATGCAGAAAACGGCCAGAAGCGGCGCTGTGGCTCAAGTGGCAGAGTGCTAGCCTTGAGCGGGAAGAAGCCAGGGACAGGGCTCAGGCCCTGAGTCCAAGGCCCAGGACTGGCCAAAAAAAAAAAAAAAAAGAAGTACCGTGCAGAGAATAACCAGCACCCTGCAGAGAAGTACTGTGCAGAGAATGACGACCACCCTGCAGAGAGAAAGAAACAAAACTGTCCTTGTTTGCAGAAGACACAAGTAGCCTATGTTGAAAAAAACCCTAATAAGTGAGTCCAGCAAGATGCTTTCTGTAAGTTTCTATGATAAATATCAACAGAGTTTTCTTCCTGCACTTGCCTGTTAAGCAAAAGGAGCCAGATGATAGTAAATAAATTCATAGCCAGAAGAAAGGGAAGGAAAGGGGAAAATGACAGCCAAGGAGGGAGGGAGGAAAGAAGGAAGGGAGAAAGGAAGGGAAGGAAGGAGGGAGTTCGGGAGGAAGAGAGGGGACCACTGGAGCCAGCCTGAGGGCCAGGACACAGTCACAGGACACAACACTCCAGCAATTGGCAAAGACCATAGTCTGAGCCAGGACTGGGTTGTCACTTGTCCCAGCAGCCTCTCTACCTCCAACTCAACTGCTTCCTCTTCTGTAAAGTCACTGATCACACAAACACCACCCATAAGTCCTAGACAGATTTACCTTCCTAGACTGGACATACAAACCAGGAAAGTCAAGCCAGATGCCAGTGGCTCACGCCTGTAATCCTAGCTACTCAGGAGGCGGAGATCTGAGGATCGTGGTTTGAAGCCAGCCTGGGCAGGAAAGTCTGTGAGACTCTTCTCTCCAATTAACCAACGAAAAGCCAGAAGTGGAGCTGTGGGTCAAGTGGTAGAGTACCAGCCTTGAACAAAAGCTCAGGGACAAAGCCCAGACCCTGAGTTCAAGCCCCAGAACCTGGGGCAGGGGTCCCTGGATCACATTCTCATTCAACTCTGCACATAGGCTCCTTAATCATCCAAGGTGTGTCTTCTGTTAACTGATACCCAGCCTCTCCCCACCCCACCCACCCCACCCCATGCTTTCTAGTCACTGTACTAAGCCTGAAGCTATCTTGCAAGAGCGCTCCTCACAGACATCACCCCACAATGGGCTCACCCCCTAAGTGGAAACCTTCTGTCCCATCATGAGAACTGCCTGGGGTGGCTCCAGGATCACAGGCGTGAGCCACCGAGGCTGGCATCATCTGAATTGTGACCTCCACCGCTGCACGCTGATACCCATGTGTCCACCCAGGAGCTGGTCAAGAGCATCCAGCCTCCTCTCTGTAGCCAAGACTTTTACAACCTTCAGTCCCACGCTGCGCTCAGAATTTAATTAACCGTATCGAAGATCGCACACCAGGACCAGCTTATAGCAGCTGTAACATTGAGGGGGTTTATAGCCAGATATTAAAACCAAAGCCACGGGGAGATTGGCTTGGAGCCAGACAAATCAGCAGCAAGAAGGGTAAAGATGTGTTAAAAAATAAATTTTAATTTTCCAGCTGTGGTGAAGAGTAAGGCCTAGGCAGGCTTTGCTGGGAGGTCAGGCTCACAAATGGGGCAGGAACTAAGGAAGGCTTCACAGGCCCCAGCCGGCAGTGGAGCAAGGAAGACAGAATGGCCCCCAGCACAGGATAAAGCTGTCACAGAGCGACCTCAACACAGGATTTGAACTCTGTGTCATCCTTTGCATAAACTCCAGAGATAAGAGGAGAGAGAGGATCGCCAAAAACCTATTTGTCTAAATTGCTTCTCCCAACAGGTATTAATTGTGCATTTACCTAAGAGTGCCTCCACCCAGCCAAGGCAGCCCTGCAGACATAGCCTGGCTCCTGTTTAATCTGTGACCCACTCCAGCCAGTTCCTACCATTGTCCCTCCTCCCATGGCCCCCCTCCTGAGCCCCCTCTCAGGCATGCCCACATGCCAGGCCTGACCTCTTTTGCTCCAGCTGCCCTTTCCTTCCTCTCACTCCCAAAACACTGCCATCCACTGCAGTCTGCGTGGATTCAGCTTGACACAGCTATACTATAGGTACCTTGAGTCCTGACTGCTGTGGTTGCCCGTGGCACCTCTGGCTGATTGTCCTGAAAACTATAAAAAGACAACACCATAGAGCAGTACTCGGGATTTACCGCTGGCCCCTGGCTCCTGGGAGGTGCCTGAATCTTCACTATTATCTCCAGATAAAACAGGCCTGTGTCAGATGCCTGGAATCCTCCTAGCTACTCAGGAGGCTAAGATCTGAGGATCATGATTCCAAGCCAGCCTGGGCAGAAGTCTGTGAGACTCTTCGCTCCAAAGAGCCACCAAAAAGCCAAAGTGAAGCTGTGGCTCAATTGGTAATGTTAGCCTTGAGTGAACCCTCTAAGGTATAATCACCCAGGCCCTGAGTTAAAGCCCCCATCCCAGCATTAAATCTGTGTGTGTGTGTGTGTGTGTGTGTGTGTATCACAATTCTGTGTAAGGCCAGGTGTGGGCTCTTCACAGCCACCAGCTTCTGCCTCCCCCCCACCCCCCATGGCTCTGCTCCTTTGGCTACCCACAAAATCCCAGCAAATGAACATGGGCAGTCCTTACTTAAGAAAACAACCCACATTTCTGGAAGGTGAGCATGGGAAAATGGAACATTGAACCCTAAAGCCCTCTCAGCAGGGAGAGCCAGGCCATCTCATGATCCGCCCATGAGAGAATTAACGTTTGCCCTAACAGCTGAGACTCAGATCATAAAGATGTACGATCGCTTTGCAGATAAACAAACCAACGCGACGCATTCTTACCGGCCAGCTGCACCATGAACCAGGTGGCTGCCACTCCAAATTCTCCTTGTTCCCCTACTCATTTAAAGTGACATTTATGTTGCTGAAGCTCTGAGTTCGAATTTGGGGAAGTGCAAAATAGTACAGCACTGTCCTGGGAAGGGCTGCAGGAAGGCCCCGCTGCACAGAAATGACTGACAGGATGAAAAACATTTCCCAGAGCACATGATAGTGCACGCCTATAAGCTCAAAGTGTGTGCCTGTAAGCCCATGGGCCTCACACTATTCTGGGGTGGCACTTGGGGTTCAGTTGGCCACCCTTAACATGGATCACAATGAGACAGCGCCCCCTGGAGTCAGCCATCAGCACAGCAGCAAGATGCTGCATGCATGGTGTAGCCCCCTCTGACTGGGCACACCTCTGGGGCCCAGTGCCTTGTTCACTTCACCAGCAAGTCTTCCAGGGTCAATGGGCGCTGATGTGCTGCCCAGGGGCCCGCGTGTGCAGCTGCCCTGTGCCCTGGTGTTGGATGCAGAACTTTCATGATTCCTTGCCAGGCTCTTTTTCTGCTCTCGCTCATTCATACGTCATAATTCCAAAGCACAGTGCAAATCCGCAGTAATCAAGATAAACCTGATTGGAATCAGACAGACACTAGATCAATGGAATAGAATTGAGAGTCCAGAAGAAAAGACTTACATTTATGCTTAATTAGTTTTTACAATTACTCACAAGAGCACTGAGACACAGGAGCAGAGCAGTCCCTCATAAATAGTACTGGGGTGCTGGGAATATGGCCTAGTGGTAAAGTGCTTGCCTCATATACATGAAGCCCTGGGTTTGATTCCTTAGCACCACATATATAGAAAAAAAACGGAAGTGGCGCTGTGGCTCAAGTGGTAGAGTGCTAGCCTTGGGCAAAAAGAAGCCAGGGACAGTGCTCAGGCCCTGAGTTCAAGCCCCAGGACTGGCAAAAAAAAAAAAAAACACGTAATTCAAGTTGCTGGGCACCTGCCATCACACCTGTCATCCTAGCTATGCAGGAGACTGAGACCTAAGGATCATGGCTCAAAGCTGGTCTGGGCAAGAAAGACTCCATGAGATGCTTATCTCAAATTAACCACCAAAAAGCCAGAAGCAGAGGTGCAGCTCAAATGGTAAAGAGCTGGCCTTGAGAGAAAAAGCTAAAGGGTAGTGCCCAGACCCTGAGTTCAAGCCCCAATACCAGCCACAAAAAAAAAAAAAAATTCAAGTGGCTCATGGGCCCAACACACTAAAACTATACTGAAACTTCTAGAAGAAAACTCAGGATTCAGTCTTCATGTCCTCAGATTAGACAATGTTTTCTTAGAAGATAAAAGCCCAAGTAATCTTTTTTGAAAAATAGACAAATCTGACCTCATTAAAATCAAACATATTGTTCCTTAAGAAAAGTAGACACATCTGACCTCATCAGAATTAAGCATTTTGTTCTTTAAACACAATTATCAAGCAAATGAAAACACAACCCACATCACTTTGACAATAAATAATTATTCAAAAACAAAAACAAGGGGCTGGGAATATGGCCTACTGGTAGAGTGCTCATCTCGTATACATGAAGCCCTGGGTTCGATTCCTCAGCACCACACATATAGAAAAAAGCCAGAAGTGGCTCAAGAGGTAGAGTGCTAGCCTTGAGCAAAAAGAAGCCAGGGACAGTGCTCAGGCCCTGAGTCCACGCCACAAGACTGGCAACAAAAACAAAAGCACAACCCACAAAATGAGAAACAATGCTTGAAAATATTGTGTATAAATATATTAATTCTTGTAACTCAGTAGTAATAACTTAAAAGATTTTTAAAAACTGAGCTGAGCTCATGCCTATAATGCTAGCTACTCAGAAGACTGAGATTTGAAGATGGAGGTTTGAAGCCAGGGCTAGGCCTGAGAAGCCATGGAAGAGGGCGTGGTCCACTTACAGGAGTATGGCGGGTACAGGCTGAGATTCCGCTTGTAGAGGGCATGGATTAGTGGTGGAGGGCATGGTTCCATCACAGGAGGTGTGACTTAGCGGTAGAGGCCCAGGTTCCCTTGTAGCGGGCATGGCTTAGTGGTAGAGGACTTAGCTCAGAGGTAGAAGGCTTGCCTAGCACTACTGAGGCCTAGACTTCAACCCCAGAAATAAGAAGAAAAAAAACAAACAAACAAATTAAGAACTTGAATAATCATCTTTCCAAACACAGACAAATGGCTAGCAAATACATGAAAATCTGCTCAATGTCATTAGTCAAGGAAATGCAAATCAGAACCATGAGATACATCAAAATCAACAGCCTGGGAGAGGACATGGAAGAATGCAGCCTCCCCCAGTGTGGTGGGGCTGTGAAATGTAGCCACTGGGGGAACAGGCAGGTCCTCAAAAAAAGGAGGTTACTATATGAGTGGACATTTCCACTCCCAGTGATATACAAGAATGTGTTCCCCATATCTGTAGGGGGGAGGACACAGAATTCCAGGACAAAGGGTGAAAAGTGCAGCAGTGGAGCACACTGGATATTGATGAAAGCAAACTGTGCAACTCGTGGGTGGAGATGGGAGGGAGGGAATGGGAGAGAATGAAGGAACAGATTACACTGTACGAAAGGAAATGTACTCATTACTTGACGCATGTAAATGTAACCCCTCGTATATCACCTCTAGAATAACAATAAAGTGAATTCTATTTTTAAAAAATAATGTGTCCCCACAAAATGTACATGCAAATGTTGATTATAGCCCAAAGCAGAAACACCTGAATATTCATCAGATGGTGAGAAATGAATGTAATATTTGCACATGAAGGAATATTAGTCCTAAGAGTGGAAGGCCCTGGTTCCTGTGCCATGGATGGACCTGCAAACACGCTCAGAAAAAGAAACTGGACAGCAGCCAGGCACGGCTGGCTCATGCCTGTCAGCCTAGCTACAGAGGAAGCTGAGATCAGATAACTGCATTCTGAGGCCAGCCCAGGGAAGAAAAATCCACAAGACTCCCTCTCCAATTAACTGGCAAAAAGCTAGGCTAAGCCAGATACTGGTGGCTCATGCCTGTAACCCTAGCTACTCAGGAGGCTGAAATCTGAGGATCACAGTTCAAAAAAGCCAGCCCCAGCAGGAAAGTCCATGAGACTTTTATCTCCAATTAATCACAGAAAAAGCCAGAAGTGATGCTGTGGCTCAAAGTGGTAGAGTGCTAAACTTGAGCAGATGGAGCCCAGGGACAGTGCTCTGGCCCAGAGTTCAAACCCCAGGACTGGCAAAGAAAGCTAGGCAGGAAGCATGGCTCAAAGAGTAGAGCACCAGCAGAGAAAGCTTTGAGTTCAAACCCTGGTACCTGTGTGTGTGTGTGTGTGTGTGTGTGAGAGAGAGAGAGAGAGAGAGAGAGAGAGAGAGAGAGAGAGAGAGTCAGACAGACAGAGAGAGAGAGAGAGAGAGAGAGAGAGAGAGAGACTAGAAGCATGGCTCAAATGGTAGAGCATCTGCTTAGCCAGTACATGTCCTTGAGTGCAAAATCTCATCTGAGCTGTGAATTTTATAGTACATTAATTATGAACTAAAAAATAGAGCCACTGGGATGAAGTGGAGCCCAGTCAGCTGTCAGCTGCACAGTCCTGTCTGTTTGAAGCTGGGAGGATTTGGCCTTGTGGAGGAAAGGGCACAGAGAGTTCAGCAGGCCCAAGGACCTGCCTGGGGGATACAGTGGGCAAGCCAGAAATGTCCTGCCCTCTCCTCCACATGCCTCATGCCCTGGGAGGGGATGAATGGTCAGAGGGTAGGTCCTGGCACCCATGCGGCAGGAATCTCAGGCATGTGGCTGTAAGCCCAGCTTTCCCATCGGGATCTCCTCCCCTGGCCAGGTGGCTGGGTGGAGCTCCAATCTCTGACATCACCTGTGAGGTGGGGAGGCCCAGCAGCCCATTCTAGGCCCTGGTCCACTGCAGAGCCCACCCTGCCCCCTCCCTGTGCTGGGCTGGACTGCCTGGAGGAGTGAAATGCGTTTACATTTTTCTGGTCTTTCCTGCCCTTCCTGGCAGCCTGACGAACCAGATCTCCAGGCCTGAGGTGTGGGTGTGGGGTGCAGCAGGAGGTGGTTAGACCAACCCCTCACCCTCGGGGTGCTCTGCCTGCTTGCTGGCGGTCATGGGGCTCCCCAAGAGGCACTCTCACCCTTGGCTGCTCCTCTCCATGCTGATCTGGCTCCAGCCTGGCCTGAGCCTGGGTGAGTGAGGGTCGGGGCTAGATGATGACCCTGATGGAATGGCTGGACACTGGGAACCCATCCCCCTGAGCTGGGAGCATCAGTCCCGGGGCCAGGGGACCCCAAGACCCTCTGACCCACCCCTCCTGCTCCCCTTCTCCCCCAACTTGCCACAGAGCTGATCCCCTACAGGCCACAGATAACAGCCTGGGACTTGGAAGGGAAGGTCACAGCCACCACGTTCTCCCTGGCACAGCCTCGCTGTGTCTTTGATGGGCTTGCGGACACCTGGGACACGATCTGGCTGGTAGTGGCCTTCAGCAATGGTGTGTGGTCTGTCCCCCCACCCCGCCCCGGTAGGGTGTGGCTAAGGGAAGCTGGGGGGGGGGGAAATCTAGGAAGGGAACCCCTGGAAAGGGTGGGAGGAGGGCCTGATCCTAAGAGATTTAGAAGGTGGGAAAGCTGGCTTTGTCTCTGGACTTCTGAGGAAGGGGGTGGTGTGGGGATTCAGGGCTGTAAGCAATGGCCACGTGGCCCTGGTCCGCAGGACAGGACTGTCTCTTTCCTGTCTGTCTGTCTGTCTGTCCCTCCATCCTGCAGCCTCCAGCGGTTTCCAGAATCCGCAAACGCTGGCCGAGATCCCAGCGTCCCCACATCTGCAGAGCGATGGCTACTACATGACTATGCCCTTGTTCCTGCACCAGCTGCCCTGCGAGGACCCGGAGGGTGGCAGTGGGGGCGTCCCCGTGCTGCGGGTGGGCAATGACGTCGGCTGCAGCCAGCAGCACTATTGCAATGCCCCCCTGCCCAGCCCTGGGCCCTACAGGTGTGTTGGCCCCGCCCCCGTGCCCTGGGATTGGGCTGTGCTGCTGGGAGGGCGTGGCTTCTGGGGTTTGATTGGGTTGTCCCCGCCCCCGCGCCCTGGGATTGGTCCGTGGTGGGTGGGTTTTTCACTTTGCCCCTCCTGGTCCTGCCCAGTCCCGCTTGGAAGACTGCACAAGTCCCTCCTCCTTGCTAGACTCAGTTTACTTCTGGTGTAGGGTGGGGTAATAGAGGCCTTTCTAGAGGGCCTACAGGAGGAGGTGGGCCCCAGGCGGCTGGGATGTCAAAGCGGATGATGTGGCTGGGGGACCGCTGTCACTGCTCCTAACCACTTTTACAGATGAAGAAACTGAGGCACAAAGTGCCGGTTGGCCTTTTGAGATCAGGGGTCGACATGGGGGCTGTCCAGAAAAGGAGGCTCCATGAGTGGGGTACAGAGCAGATAATACAGGGGAGACACCACCCCTCCTGCTCCCCCGCCCCCCCCCACACACACTGGCAGGGTATAGACCCACAGCCTCACCCCCCGGGCTTCCAGCCTCTCTCCTACACCCCCCCGCGCATCGGGTGTACAGGTAGGGAGTGCCCTACCTAGGAGAGTTGGGGGCCTCTGAGTTCCACCTTGCTCTCCCATTCCCTTCCTACCCAGTGTTAAGTTTCTCCTCATGGACGCCAGTGGCTCCCCCAAGGCTGAGACACAGTGGTCGGAGCCCATCGCTCTCCAGCAAGGTACACCACCTGCTTAGACTTCCCAGCTCAGGGGGCTCACCTGCTGCAGGACTGTCCTGCTCACCTGGCCCCTGCTTCCAGGGGCTAGGGGGCTGCAGGACATAGACCCACCCCCAAGCAGACCTCTAGCTGGAGGGTGGGCCTGGACCAGCTCTATCACAGGGGTGCACAGCCCCTAGCCCTGCTGGGGACAGAAACAGCTTCTGGCCTTAGGGGACCCAGCACCAGGCTAAACTGCTGAGTTTGGCAAGAAGGACCTGGGCACAAACAAGGCCAAGGACAGGGCCAGGCAGTGAGTTCTAGGAGCTTCTCCAAAGGGGAAGCATGAAACAGAGCAAGACCAAGTATAGTAGTTCACACCTGTAGTTCTAGTACCCAGGCTCACAAGTTCAGGGCCAGTCTGAGCTATGCAGGAAAGACCCTGTCTCAACAGGATGAGGGGTGGCAGGCATAGTGGCACACACCCTGTAGTCCTACCTATGAAGGAAGTGGGAAGTGGAGGAAGGCTTGATGTCTGAGGCCAGCCTGCACAAAAAAATGTAAGACCCAATAAAATAAAAGCAAAAGGGCTTGGAGGTATAGCTCAGGTGCTACAGTGCCTGCCTAGCAAATGTGAGGCCCTGAGTTCAAACTCTAGTTCCACCTAAATAAATAACACATATTCACATACATCCTTTTTAGATGATCTAAGCACATGAAACTGTTCAGGCAAAGGCCAGTAGTGGTGTTGGCAGTTGCCTGGTAGGTGGGTTGTGAAGGCCATGGGGGGTGGAGGGGAGGAAGGTCCGGGCATCTGAAGGCCTTGAATGACAGACTCCAGGGAGCAGAAGAGAGACCCCTGAGCCTGCCTCCATCCCCCAAGCAGCCAGGCGGTGAGGCATGAGCACAGTTGGGGAAGGGCGGGGGGAAGAAGAGAGGGAGGCCCCAGCCAGCCCTGGGTCCCCTCCCTCTGAGTGGCCCCTGTGGTGCAGGCAAAGCCCCTGGCTCCATCGACACGTGGCCGGGCCGGCGGAGCGGCTGCATGATTGTCATCTCCTCTATCCTCTCTTCCCTCGCCGGCCTCCTGCTCCTGGCCTTCCTGGCAGCCTCGACCATGCGCTTGTGAGTGGAGGCAGCATGGGCTCTTGTCCCACCCCAATCCCCAGAAGTCCCCATGCACACTGTGGGTCTGAGCCCCACTCCTTCCACGCAGTGTGGCAGCAGGCAGCTTCTGCCCGGCCTGTCTCCCACTGGGGCAGAGGTGAACTGACCCGTCCTCCCAGGAGAGGTTTGGGAGCTGCCACACTGGTGCTGCCCATCGCTATGTTCCCAGAACCTTCTCCACGGGCCTGGTCTTCCCCCATGAGCCCTTGCAGTTGTATTAGGGAACTGACCCCCAAGTAGGTAGTTAGGGCAGCCACCTGGAGGAGACGTCCCACCCAGCTGGCTCCAGCGGGGAAATGGAGAGGAGAGGATGCAGGATGGGGATTGAAAAGATATGTCCCGGCCATCCCAGAGGACCATGCGGAGATAATCACAGACAGGAGAAGAAGGTTCATAAGGAGGTTTATTGGTGGGACCATATCTCCCACGGGAGAGGGAGCAACAAGGCATCTGCACCTTATCCAGGTGGCAGCTTCTCTCTGAGGGTAAAGGGGAAGTAGGTAGGTCTTAATAGTGAGTAGGAGTGGCTCATTAGGTATGGGTGGATCTGGGGGCTAATGGAAGGAGCTGAGGCCCTGAGGCAGGGGAAATGCTAACAGGGATACTGTGTGTGTGTGTGTGTGTGTGTGTGTGTGTGTGTGTGTGTGTGTGCATACATGCGTGTGCATGTGTGAGCCTCCATGGCCCAGGGACACAGAGCCCCTGGTCTACTCTCTTGTCCAGCTCCAGCCTGTGGTGGCCAGAGGAGGCCCCAGAACAGCTACGGATCGGCTCCTTCATGGGGAAGCGCTACACAACCCACCACATCCCGCCCAGCGAGGCTGCCACCTTGCCCGTGGGTTGCGAGCCCAGCCTGGACCCCCTCCCCAGCCTCAGCCCCTAGCCTGCCCCTGCAGCTGAGGCCTGGAGACAGGGGAGGGTGGGGAGCAAGCACCTGGCCTGCATTCCTCCACCTGGCCTGGTCCCGACCTCCCCCTTCCCTCTGGGTCATTCTTCTCTTTTGGAGTAAGGGGGTGGGGGAGGGGGTGATGTTGAGGGTTGAATTCAGAGCTTTGCACTTGCCAGGCAGGCATACCACCACTTGAGCCATGCTTCCAGGCCTTTTGGCTTTAGTTTTCCAAATGGGAAGGACCTTGTAGCTTTTGCTTGGCCCAGTGTCCACCTCTCAAGTGGCTGGGATTACAGATGTGTGTCTTTGCATCCAGCCTGAAGCATTTCTTTCTTTCTTTCTTTCTTTTTTTTTTTTTTTTTTTTTTTTGGCAGTACTGGGGTTTGAACTCAGGACCTTGCACTTGCTAGGCAGGCCCTCTTCTACTTTAAGCCACACCCTATTCTATTCTTTTATTTTCAAGTCATGTCTCCTGCTTTTGTTCAGAACACCCTCAGTCTATGAGCCTCCTACCTCTGCCTCCCTACTAGCAGGGATCACAGGTGTGCTCTGCTATGCCCAGCCCCCAACAGCTCTGACATGTGTATGAGCAACTGAGCACTCATCTTCCTTTGCAACATCAACACTGTCGCCTCAGAGCCCCCAAGTCCCCACAGGTGGGGGGGGCGGTGTCAAAGCCACTCTGCAGAGGT
The DNA here is from genome assembly GCF_023159225.1 of Perognathus longimembris pacificus. Classification (NCBI taxonomy): domain Eukaryota; kingdom Metazoa; phylum Chordata; class Mammalia; order Rodentia; family Heteromyidae; genus Perognathus; species Perognathus longimembris. The sequence goes on along the minus strand of NC_063161.1, from coordinate 76,645,631 downwards.
CAAGGGGATGGAACTGGATGGAGCACAGAGAGGGCCTGTCCTGCTGCTGGTCATACCACTGGACTCGGCCCCCCAGCAGCCTGGCCTGCCAATGCTGGAGCCCTGTTCTGTCCCTGCCCATTGCAGCGCACACTGGCTGCAGTGCCAGCTCCTCCTGATGGGGTAGCAGAAAGCCCGCCACCTCCTCTCCCCAGAGCACCCACCGGTGGACAGGACACACCCCTGGGACCCAGCCCAGAACCCTAAGGCCAGGCAGAGGCTTCAGATCCAGTCCCCATCCTAAGGGAGCAACTTGATTTCTACGTGGGTCTGGGAAACGTCCCTACCTTCTCAGACTCAACCACATCCCCTCAAACATCATATGTGGAAGCAGACATAGCAGTGTGCATCTGTAATCCCAGCCCTTGGGAGGCTGAAACAGGATTGAGACTTCAAGGACTGCCTGGGCTACGTAGTAAAAACCCTGTCTCAAAAACAAATAATAACTGGGCTGGGGAGCTCATACCTGCACGCTCAGCTTCTTGAGTGGTATTGATGGGAAGGACTAGGGTTTAAGGTTAGCCCGGGCAAAAAGCAAGACTCCTTCTCAACCAACAAGCGTAGCATGGTGGTACACACCTGTGGGAGGTGTAAGTAGGAGGATGATGATCTGCGGCTGGCCCCAGGAAAAATTACCCCATCTGGAAAACAACTAAAGCAAGACTGGGCTGGGGGCATGGGTCTGGAGGTAAAGAAAGTGCCTAGCAATTGTGAAACCCAAAGTTCAATTCCCATTACTGCCAAGAAAAATAAAGTACCACTTCATTTTATTTTATTTTGTTTTTTGCCAGTCTTGGGGCATGGACTCAGGGCCTGAGCACTGTCCCTGGCTTCTTTTTGCTCAAGGCTAGCACTCTACCACTTGAGCCACAGTGCTACTTCCGGCTTTTTCTGCTTATGTGGTGCTGAGGAATCGAACCCAGGGCTTCATGCATTTAAGGCAAGCACTCTACTGCTAAGCCATATTCCCAGCCCTCACTTCGTTTTTAATTTGCATGTTTTAGCTTACTAGCAAGATTAAACGTCCTATTTGTGTCAAGCATTTGAATTTGTGCTTCCAGGATTTGTTTATTCGTGGTTGCTTTTTTTAATTGTGGGTGCTGGTGGCACTCTGAAGGGGGTGGGCACCAAGGCCAGCTGGAAACAATTTCCCATAGAGAGTTTGGCCTAAGCAAGGACCCAGAAATTTGAAACTCAGTGTGTGTGCATGAGTGCATGCAGGTGTGTGTATGTGTGTGTGCACATGCATGCACCCAGAGCCTTGCACTTGCTAAACAAGCACTCTACCAGCTCTTGGAACATGCTGCAGACAGATGGCAGGAAGCTGCACAGATGCAGTCTGGGCTTGGCTATGGGGCAATGGGTGGCAGTCCTGTTCACTGATGCCACTCTTGCTGCTGCTGACTGCTGTCCAGCCCAGGGTGGGCCTGGATGCAGCTGGGTTATGTCACCCCTCCACCCTTCCAAGCTATTCATTCCCCCCAATCCAGCCTCAGCCTTCTGGGGGGCACCTAGACTCTGGAAAGAACTGGGCATATCAAGGACACAGTCCAGCCTAGGGCTCCAGCTACCCCCAAATCTGATGCTCATGGAGAGGGGACCTTCTAAGCCCCCTCTGTCTATCTGTCCTTTCTGGTTCCTGCCCATGAACTTTCTGGGTCCAGTCAAGTGGCTGGATCAGGCCCCATCACACCCCATGGGTTACCAAGGGACCTCAGAAGTCCTTCCTGGCCTGACCCCTCAGGAAGACACCCACATCCTCCCTCAGATTGGGGGTCCTGAGACATCTGTGTCTCCTGCTCAGCCTGGACAGGGCCACCCCCCTTTCACCTCTACCTCCCCCGCAGCCCCTGCTTCCCAGAGTGCGCCGCTCCAAACTCTCCAGCTTCACCAGCCAGGAAGCACACCCAGTCCACCTTCTCCCTGGCGCAGCCCGGGGGCAGCTCACCAGGCACTGCATCCCTGGATGCCCTGGCTGAGCTGTGGTGGCTTCTGTGTAAGCCAAGCCAGACCCCAATATAGGGTGTTGGGATTCCCCCCACTTTTTCCACCAAGGGAAGTGTGAGGTAGAGACCGAGGAAGGCACCAGTGAACCCTTGCAGCAATGGACCCCCAACTCCAGCCATGGCCCCCAGGTGGCAGGTCGGCATCCAGACAGGGCATTCTGCAGGTAGAGAAGAGCCTCAGCCCCCATCTCCCTCCCCAAATGATCGATTCAATTGGACTGGGTGCTGAGAGAGCTACCCCACACACACACAATCTCCCAAAGGAGGACACTGAGGCCCAAAGAGGATGAGGAGTGTGGACTGCACTCAGATCACACAGCAATAAGAGCACCGAGCTTGATTCAAATACCTTCTGTTGGGCTCTGGGGATGTGTTTTGTTGTTGTTATTGTTTTGTTTTGTTTTGCCAGTCCTGGGGCTTGAACTCAGGGACTGAGCACTGTCCCTGGCTTCTTTTTGTTCAAGGCTAGCACTCTACCACTTCAGCCACAGCGCCACTTCTGGCTTTTTTGTTTATGTGGTGCTGAGGAATTGAACTCAGGGCTTCATGCATTCAAGGAAAGCAATCCACCGCTAAGCCATTCCCAGCCCTGGGGATGTGTTCTTTAGTGCCAGCCTCCTGTCCCAGACTATTGTCCCCAGAGCTCAGGGTAGCCTCACCCCAGTGCTAGGTCGCCTATATAAGGTAAAATTCCCAGTAATGAATGACAGGGGACTGTGGCTGAGTGGGGAGTGGTCCCGAGCGATACACATGCACCAAGGCATCCGGCCAAGTGAGCTGGTCCAATGGCAGAGCCTGGGGCCGAGAGACCTGGCAGTTTCTGTGGATGCTGGGCAACAGGACACCCCTGCCAGCTCCCTCTTCACTGCCTCCTGCTGTAGAGTAGTTCCTGAAGGCCAGATGGGGCCAGATGGGGCCAAGGGTTCCCTAAACTAATGACCCTTCCTGGGGGGGAGCAAAGATGATGGGAGGGGGCTCACGTGTGCTACACACACACCACCTGTCCTGTCCACCACCTGGTGACACCCAGGTGCTGACCCCCTCGTGGCAGCACCTGGAATTGCAAGCGAGTGAGAGGCCTCAGCAGGAGGATTATCCCGGATGGAGGGGAAGTGCTTTCAGACCAAGCTCGCACATCCCCTGTCAACAAGAGGCTAGAAGCTACTATTTGTGTCTAGAAGAAAAGAAAATCTGCAGGTTTGCTGATGCATTACCAGCGACTGTCTCCGGGAACTGGGAACAGTAAACTCCCTGTGGAAGAGAATATGTGTGGTTGGAAGAGATAAAAGGCTTACTTCTTTCTTAAACACAATGTGAATCTTCACTATCACTTGAATTTGGTCAAGTGTGGGTGGAGTGTATGTTACAAAATAGAAAAGACATCAGAATAGTACAGAAATAGATCCAGTGCTGACCCTGCCCCTCCCCCCAGCCTCCTGCAGACCTTTGGCGGGGGTTGCCTGCGCTGTGGCGTTCTCTGTCGCTGAGCCATACACCCCACCTCCAGTCCCACCCCTACGAATACCTCTTTGCAGGTGGCAAAATGAAAGAAGATCGCGGAAGCTCAGGAAGCTGCCGCAGGGCCGTCCAGCGAGGAAGGGGCAGATCTGGGTCTGGAACTCGAGTCTGCAGCCATGCTTAGGGCAATAGCAGGTGGCAGGCGGCAGCGGTAGACCGCTCTGCCAGGCCCAGGATGGTGTCCCCCTCTCCCCAGCAGATTGAGGATTGACCCACACAAGTGGGTATTTCCAGAAACTCAGCTCTAGGTGAAGAGCTGTGCGCTGGTGGAAACACCTGCAGTCCTGGTGTATTGGAACCACCTGTGTGACACTCCCCCTGCCCCCCCACACACACACCTCCATCCAGCAGGTCATTTTCTCTAGAGAACCTGAGATATTTGAGCCATTCAGAGGAGGCATAAAGCACTGGTGGCAGGCTCCGCCCATTCCCCAGAAGACCAATGAGCACTAAGATCCAGGAAGGGCACGCCCACCTTTGGAATCCCAATCTCTGATTGGTGCAGGGGCGGGAAAATGACAGAGAAGGGGCGGGCTGAATGAAGGGGAAGCGATTTCCGGAGCCAGTGTGGCCCTCACCCGCACCCCGCACCTCGGCTCCCCCCCATCCAGGCCTCCGCGCCCCAGCCCGCGGTGGCCAAGCCCAGGTCACTGTCCATCCGTTTCATAGAGGGGAGGAACCTGCCCGCCAAGGATAGGTGAGCGCCGCCAGGGAGGGGCGCCGCCCTCTTCAAGCCTGACCCTTCCGGGGTCCGCAGGGCCGTCCACGTTCACGCGCAGAGTAGCAGCGAGGGCGTGGCGACCAGGGGGAGGGTGTCGGCGAGGGACGGCAACGGAGAGAGGTGGGGGGGGGGCCTCAGCGACCCTGGAGGGAGCAAGCCGCCCTGGGGTGCATGGCAAAAACTGTCCAGTCGGCTGGGAATATGGCCTAGTGGCAAGAGTGCTTGCCTCTTATATATGAAGCCCTGGGTTCGATTCCCCAGCACCACATATATAGAAAACGGCCAGAAGTGGCGCTGTGGCTCAAGTGGTAGAGTGCTAGCCTTGAGCAAAAAGAAGCCAGGACAGTGCTCAGGCCCCGAGTCCAAGGCCCAGGACTGGCAAAAAAAGAAAAAAGAACTGTCCAGGCAGTGGTTGCAGGAGGGGTGCCCCGCAACAGGAGCCTTCCTCTGAAGGCTGGGGCCCGTGGTATCCCCAAGTGTGCACCTGAAATGCTCTGAGGCCAGGGTCTGCAGGGGACTTTGTGCTGTGCCCTGGAGCAGGGAGGGCCTCAAGAGGAGAGTGGGGTTCAGATGGAGGGTCCAGGCAGAGAGGCCTCACGAGAAGAGTGGGGTTCAGATGGAGGGTCCAGGCAGGGAGGGCCTCAGGAGGAGAGTGGGGTTCGGGTGGAGGGTCCAGGCAGGGAGGCCTCAGAAGAGTGGGGTTCAGATGGAGGGTCCTGGCAGAGAGGGCCTCACAAGAAGAGTGGGGTTGGGTCAAAGGAGTCCAGGCAGGGAGGCCTCACAAGAGTGGGGTTTGGCTGGAGACATCCAGGCAGGGAGGCCTCACAAGAAGAGCGGGGTTCGCAGATGCTCCACTACAGATGGATCCAAAAAATGTGGTACCTGTACACAATGGAATACTACATAGTGATTAGGAATGATAAAATAATGGTATTCGCAGGGAAATGGTCAGATCTTGAACAAATAATGTTGCACAAGACAAGCCTAGAACACAGAGAACAAAGGCGCATGGTCTCCCTGATATGTGTTTGTTAGGGGGTGGGAAAACAGTAGAGGTCATGTCTGTAAAACAACAAACTTCTTTTCAAATGGTATTTCCACATGTTTTGGCCAGCAACTTCATGTCTCTAAAACCAAACAACTACTGAATAAGCATAAAAAGGTCTAGGATAGACCTAGCAGAGGTTCACAAGAGCTCCACAGCTACATACATATGATTGTATAGGATGAGGCTAAGCAAGATGAACTCCAAGAGATGGAAACAGGAGGATTTTATCGTTGTCATTGGGTTTTACATGCTAGGTGAATTTCCTGTGGCATACCCCAGGTGGTTGCTGTATACGATTTTGATACACTGGATATTGTATATATGCTTATCTGAACTAGGGAAGGGAAAGAAAAATGAGGAAGGGTTTAACAAAATGATGGGAAATGTACTCACTACCTTATTGTGTAACCCTTTGCATATCACCTTGTCAATAAAATTTAATAAATAAATAAAAGAAAAATGGGGTTGGGTTGGAGGAGTCCAGGCAGGGAGCGCCTCACAAGAAAAGTAGGGGTTGAGTAGTGGGGGCCAGGATGCAGGCGAGGGGCCACCAGGTGGTGAGCCTTACTGTGCACTCAGGTCCCTTTTACATCGCCCTCCCTCCCACCCCATCACCTCTCAAGGCAGGGTTCTCCCATCTACATTAGAGAGATGAACAAGTCTGGAAATGCTGCAGGAGGTGACATCTCTGAGGATTTCTGTTTCCTGGCCAGATGTGGGGAGCTTTCAGACACCCCTTGTCCCACCCTTATCAGTAGGCTTCAGGGATGAGCCTCCCCTTCCCTAACCCCCAGTACCCTTGCTCACGAAGCCTCAGTTTCCCCTTCTGGGAACTGTGGGTCTGAAATCCCACTAGCCAGAGAGGTAAACAGCTGAAAGCCAGGGGGCTCTGGCTACCTGGAAAAGAGGGGAATCCCATGTGGGCCTTGGGTAAAAAAATTTGCTTAACAGTAGCCTCCCTGCCCCTGGGGATCCTCAGCGTATTCTAGGATGCAGAGAGGAAGAAGGTGCTGGGACACATGTGTGTCTGGCATGCACAATGCCTCTCTGAGCTTCCCAAAATGCTCAGTGCTGGGAGTCCTGACAGTCAGTTCAAGGCACCAGCTCAGCAGTTACAATGGCAATGGTGAGAGGACCAGGTTATCTCTAGGTGGGTTTCTGGACACCAGCATGGAATGAGGTCTCTGTCATGGGAAGAAAAATGAGCTCTGAGAAGGGTCTCAGCTCCCATGCCCACCTCTAAGCAAGCGCGCGCGCACACACACACACATACATCACACACATCACACACATCACACACATCACAATCTCATCCTGGCCTCCTGTGCCTGGTTTCTGTCATTTCTGCCCCCATCTCCCCAGCAAGTGGCCCTAGTGCTTACCTCCAGACCTGCCCCAGCCCGGAGCTAAAGGTCAGGATGTGCCTAGCTGGGAGTCCAGGTCCGGGTCCCTGCCCTCTGCACGGCTCAGGGGCTCTGGGATATGGGTCTCCATTCCAAGGGAAGCACCACCCAGTCCTGCTGGTTCTGCCCAGAATCTCCACTCTCCTCCTGGCCCTGTTTCCTCCCTGCTCACCGTTTCTCCCATCAGCCCCAAGATGATAGTAGGCATACACTGCTTCCACCTGTCAGCTATCTTAAACCCAGCACACACTCTCATAGACTGAGCCCCTCATTAGAAGCCCTGGGATGGCTTTTGGATATAGACCTTCTTGTTCAGGGTCAGCCCTGCCTCACCCTCGCTGAGTGATCCTGGGCAGCTACTGCACTCTCTGGGCTTTCTCCAGGGCTCGGACCAGTATCAGCTATACGCACGGGTGCAGAAAGTCCTGCCAGCCCTGCTCCAGAAAGAGCTTGAGCAGGCTGGTGGTCAGGGGGTGAGGCTTGGTGTCTAGTTCACAGAGGCCAGTTGTGTTGGCGTCAAAGGTCCATGAAGACCAAAATTCATTCATTCATTTAGGCATGGATGCATTCAGGCATCCATTTGTGCATTTTTTTTTTTTTGCCAGTCCTGGGGCTTGAACTCAGGGCCTGAGCACTGTCCCTGGCTTCTTTTTGCTCAAGGCTAGCACTCTGCCACTTGAGCCACAGCGCCACTTCTGGCCATTTTCTATATATGTGGTGCTGAGGAATCAAACCCAGGGCTTCATGTATACGAGGTGAGCACTTTTACCACTAGGCCATATTCCCAGCCTCTCATTTGTGCATGCTTGCATGCATTCATCTGACATTATTAAGCTTCCAGAGGAAGGCCAGTTAGGTTGAATCTAAATGACATCCACAATCAGGTCCCCAAAGGCCTGAAATGCCCTTATCCATTCATGATGGTCCTTCTCCCCATATGGCTGAGAAAGGCCCATGGGCAGGGCCTCTGCCTCCTCTCCTTCCACCTCTGCAATGTAGTGGGATACAGTGCCAGGTCCCTGCTTTCACCCCTGCCCTAAGCAGCCTGTGGACAACATGAACACTCCAGTTCCAGGGCTTGGCTGCAGCCCACAATGTGCCAGGGCTTGGCTTAGCCAAGAGAGTTTTTCCTCTAAGCTTGTGGACATTGAGTTCAGGAGAGTGAGCTCTTCCTGCTGGTCCTACCCACTAGCTCTATCCTTAAGTCCCATTACCCACGCCCACCCACTGCTGCCCTGCTCTTCCCGATGGTCCTGCCCACTAGCTCCATCCTCATATCCCATTACCCACACCCACCCACTGCTACCCTGGAGGACTGTGGCTTCACCCACTGCTGATGCCTCTCATGGCCACACCCACCACTGCTCAGACACCGCCCATTCTCTTCAACCTGGGTCTTCATCACTATCCAGGCCTGTGATTCATGGGCTGTGGGTCTTTTGGGCCCATGGCCCCAGCCCCACAGCTTATTGGAGTTTGCTCCACCCCACACCCTAGCTTTCTTCATCCTTCAGTCCTAGCTCGTCTCCCTGCAGAGCAGGGCCAGCAGGCCCTGCCCAGGAAGGAAGGCCTGCTCTTCATCCACAAGACCAAGGGCAGGAGCCCCTCCTTAAAGAAGCTCCACTACCCTCTCCCCACAGAGGCCCCCAGCTCTTCCTAAAGGAGACTGGAAAACGGATTGGGAGTGATGAAGACATCCTGGGGGCAATGTGCCCTTCCTCAGAGCCCACCCAGGGGCCACTGGCTCAGGAAAAGAGCCAAGCTGGGGGCTGTCCATGCTGTGCAAAGTGAACATCAACAACACTTGCCAGCCAACACTGGTGACTTACGTCTATAATCCTAGTTACTCGGGAGGCTGAGAGCTTAGAGTCAAAGCTTGAAGCTAGCCTGGGCAGAAAAGTCCATGAGATTCTTATCTCCAATTAGCTATCAACAAGCCAAAAGTGGAGCTGTGGCTCAAGTGGTAGGACACCAGCCTTGAATGTAAAGCTAAGGGACAGTGCCTTGAGTTCAAGCCCCAGTACTAGCAACATGGACAAATACTGGCCTCCTGAGATCCTAAAACCTCAACATCTTTTTTAGGAACAAGTGGAGCTGCCACCACCAGAGGTACAAGACCAGTGGGGGGCAGAAGCTGTGCCCCTGCGTGGCATTTGTGAGAGGGGGCCCTGAGTCCTTCCTGGCAAGGCTGGCTGGGCACAAAGTGTTTCATGACTGAGTGGAAGTGCCATATGTCGTGTGATTCAGTCAAGAGAAAGAGAGGGAGAGAGAGAACACTCAGCCAAGGCCACAATGCCAGCAAATGGCAGGGCCAGCTCATTTCAAGATGAAGGCCCCATATAACCCACCATGATACCTGGTTCACAGCAACTTCTAGGCAGCGAGCCTTCCAGAAAGTTCCTTAGCTTTCCCAGCTGTAAAAAGCACAGCCAAGGCCAACACAAACTGCTGCAGTGGGAGAGTGGCTGCGCAGGCAGGGCTCAGATCATTTTACCAGGCTTCAGTTCCCCATCTGCACTACCAGGGAATTGAGTGTATGACATCCTAACTGTCCTCTACACCATCAGCAGGGCTGTGATAAGGCATGGTCCTGGGCCCCATAGGAGTTCATCTACCTGTACCTGCTAGGTGTGGAGGTCACACTTCTGTAAGAAGCAAGGAGAACCATGCAGCCCCAGGAATGTACGCCCCCCCAAACCTTAGGCATCTTGGGAAGTGTACAGTCTGAGAAAGATGTGTATTTTGGAAGAGACTGGAGTATTCTTTTTTTTTTTTTGGCCAGTCCTGGGGCTTGGACTCAGGGCCTGAGCACTGTCCCTGGCTTCTTTTTGCTCAAGGCTAGCACTCTGCCACTTGAGCCACAGCGCCACTTCTGGCCATTTTCTGTATATGTGGTGCTGGGGAATCGAACCCAGGGCCTCATGTATATGAGGCAGGCACTCTTGCCACTAGGCCATATCCCCAGCCCCCAGATTGGAGTATTCTTAAGTAAAACTTTTGCTTCTCACCTAGGTGTAATGCCACACACTTGTAATCCTAGCACCCAGAAGGCTGAAGCAGGAGGATTTCGAGTTCAAGACAGCAAGACCTTGTCTTAAAATAATGGATGATAATAACAACAACAACAATAATAATAAAAGAGCTTCTCCTGTGGAAGTCCCCATAAGAAAAGACCTTTAACTGTACCCCAAAAGTTATGCCTGGGCTGTAACGATGAGAGCGACCTGACATCCTGGGGTGAGGACCTCAGCTTGGATTCTGAGCCTCACCAAAGGTCTTAGGACTCTAGTCTTAAATCAACAAAGATAACTTTAGATTTGAAGGGGTCACAGGGATCATCCACTGGCATCTGTCCTTGCCCCGCAGGGGGCCTCCTGGCTGCCTTCGCACTCCAAAATCTCAGCATGATGTCTAGAACATCGAGGGATGTCACAAAAATGCCTGAGCTCCTATCCCACAAGGCAGGCAGAATGTGGAGTCAGAGGCAAAGTGAGTTTGATTTAAGGCTATTAAAGACACAGGACAGGGGCTGGGGATATAGCCTAGTGGCAAGAGTGCCTGCCTCGGATACACGAGGCCCTAGGTTCGATTCCCCAGCACCACATATACAGAAAACGGCCAGAAGCGGCGCTGTGGCTCAAGAGGCAGAATGCTAGCCTTGAGCGGGAAGAAGCCAGGGACAGTGCTCAGGCCCTGAGTCCAAGGCCCAGGACTGGCCAAAAAAAAAAAAAAAAAAGACACAGGACAGACACTTCTGGCACCCCAAGTTATGGATGAAGACTCTTGATTCCTTGGTTACATGTACCAATAATAAACAGTAAACAGAGATGTAACCCTTGTGGGGGAAAAAAAGGGGGTTGAAAGCCAGGGAGTTCAGTCCAGCGAAAATGATTACGGCTGGAGTTTTATTCCTAAGCGTCGACTTAGCATTAAGTTGTCACCTATAATAAGTAGCGTTTCTTGGAGAAGTGCTAGAAGATCCTAATTGGCCCTAGAGAAGGAATTTTTCACTCGTTTCAGGAGAGAACGAATGAGAAGCATATGCAGTTACATTAATGGTTTCATTTTTTAAGACACTGAGTGTTGTTTATGGGCTGTCCTGATTTTACTGCACACAGATTAACAATTGCTCATCCCAAGTAGAAAGAAGCCAAGTTCGGGAGGGCGAATTTCATTTACTGGCGGCTCTGAGCCTCTCTGATTGGTTTTTCTCTCCCCTGTCGAGGTCAATAACCAGCTCTGATGTGATTTCTGCTGAATCAGTCTGCTGTGATTTGTCTTGTCCTCTTCCCCCAGGTTAATTACATCTCCAAATGAATGCTGAGCTAAAATGCCTGGCTTATTTCAATAGTCAAAAAAATGTATTTCTCCTTCCTCCACAGTCTTTCACTTTGAATTTTCTCTTCCTCCTTGCCTGCCTGCCTTGGCCTTTGATAAATAATTGTGTGGCCTTTCTGGGAGGGTTAGGGAGAATTGAGTGGTCTTTTTCAGATTTCAGAATCCAGACTTAAGGGCCAAGCATGGAGGTCCATGCCTACAATCCCAGCAACTTGAGAGGTAGAAGCAGAGGATCATAATACTAGGCGGGTCTGTGTAAAAGTGTGAGCCTCTATCTGAAAACTAAACTAAAAGCAAAAGAACCAGGGGTGTGACTCAAGTAGTACAATGATTTTCTAACAAGCACAAGCCCCTGAGTTCAATCCCCAGTATTGCCTTAAAACAAAGAACAAATAATGCAGCCAGGCACTGGTGGCTCATGCCTGTAATCCTAGCTACTCAAGAGGCTGAGATCTGAGGATTGTGGTTCATAGCCAGCCAGGGAAGGAAAGTCAGTGAGACTCTTTATCTCCAGTTAACCACCAGAAACAAAGTGGTGCCTTAGCTCAGGGACAGTGCCCAGCCCCAAGTTCAAGCCGCATGACAGACATCCCCCCCTCCAAGAAAAATGCCGATAAAAGGACTTTACCCTCTTTCCCTTCCCAGTGTGTTCTCAGCCCCTTGCCCTTCCCACTAGACAGTGGTTCTCTTCTGGAAATTTACAGAGAGCTTAAGGAAAGACAGACCTGCTTCCAGGTGACCAAAGCTAGAAACAAAGTTCAAACCAATGTGTATATAGGGTTTCTTTTGTTTTTTCATTCATGGGGCTTGAACTCAGGGCCTGGGAGCTGTCCCTGAGTGGAGGCTAGACCTCCACTACCCTGAGCCACACTACTTCCAGTTTTCTGGTGTCTCACAGACTTTCCTACCCAGGCTGGCTTTGAACCATGATCCTCAGATTTCAGCCTCCTGAGTAGCTTGGATTACAGGCATAAGCCACCAGTGCCTGGCAATGTGTGTATTTTTAATGTGCATGTGCTGGTCCTGGGGCTTGAACTCAAAGCCTAGGTGCTGTCCCATAGCTTTTCACAGCTCCTCTTCTGATTTTTTGCAGGTTAACTGCAGGTAAGAATCTCAAGGACATTTCTGCCTGTGCTGGCTTGAAACTGCTATTCTCAGGTCTCACCCTCCTGAGTAGCTAGGATTACAGGCGTGAGCCACTTGCAGCCAGTCAATATATTTTTTGAGGGATTTTTTTATGGGGGGGAGGGGAGGGGGTAGCCCTAGGGCTTGAACTCATGGCCTAGACACTGTCCCTAAGCTTCTTTTGCTCAAGGCTAGCACTCTACCACTTAAGCCACAGTGCCACTTGCGGCTTTTTCTGTTTATATGGTACTAAGGAACGGAACCAAGGGCTTCATGCATTCTAGGCAAGCACTCTACCACTAAGCCACATTCCTAGCCCAGCCAATATGTTTTTTAAGACAAAAACTTTTGTCTAATGAGAATGTGAAGAGATTCCAGATTCTCTGGACATACCCAGATTCCAGCATTTATTTCATACACCTGCCAACCAGTCATGTATGACACAGAGAGGCATTATTATTGTGGCCACAGAAACAATAATATTTCAGACCCTAGCCTGGCACTCACTAAATTTCCTATAACTAGTCATTAATAAAATGTATGCCATGGGCTAGGAATGTGGTAGAGTGCTTGCCCAGCATGCATGAAACCCCAGGTTCCATTCCTCAGTACCACATAAACAGAAAAAGCCAGAAATGGCGCTGTGATTCAAGTAGTAGAGCTCTAGCCTTAAGCACAAAGAGGCTCAGGGGCAGAGGCCAGGTCCTGAGTTCAAGCCCCAGGACTGGCAAAAAAAAAAAAATGTAGGCCATTAGGTGAGTATAAATAATGCTGATAATCAGGCTTAAACCATGTAGAAAGGAAGGTGGACTGTGCTGCCATAAGGAAAGACTGAGCTAATGAAGTCCCACACAGGAGTGGGCTTTCAACTTCATGCCACAGGTAGTAAAGACTGAGCCTTTGTGCAATCATACATGTTCATCTATACATGAAGGCCAGGCTGGCCTTAAACTCACAATCCTCCTGCATCAACATGACAGCACCTGTGTCACCATGTCTGGTTCCCTTGATCTTTGTGTGTATGTGGTGTATGTATCTGTGCTAGGGCTCAAACTCAGAGCTGGGCCTTCAATCCGCTTGTTTTGTCTTAGGCTTCCTGAGGAGAGCTTGGATGATAGGTATGTGATTCTACCCTCAGCTTCTTCCACTGAGATGGAGTCTCATAAGCTTTTCTGTATGGGCTGGTCGGGAACATCAATCTTCCTGCTCTTAGCCTCCCTAGGCTTACAAATATGTACCTGTAAACATCACATGTGCTTTTTCACTCCAGTTTGCTTCCAGTCCTGCACTTCCTCCCCTTCTGCATCCATCTTTCTGAAATGCAACCTCTAATTCACCTTTTAGACATTAACTTCTCTAGGAAACTTGTGTTGCAAGTTCTGTTCCTTTTATTCATGTGGGGGGGGGGGGGAGAATCATGTTTATTCACAGGCTCTGTGTCCATAGATTGATCACCGGCAGTTACAGTGGCAGCAGCCCTGAGCATAACAACTCACTGTCCAATAGTGCTGTTACCCCACTGTTTTTTTCCCCGTGTCCTTCAGTGGTGTCCGCTTATACCCTGTCTAGACAAAAAATGGCATTTTGCCAAGAATGGCCATATAAAGCCAAGCGCACACACCCAGTCTCAAGGTTTCATGCAGAGTTACCTAATATAGTGCATGCCTACATGACTCAAGGTTACATAGATATGCTGAACCAGCTAAATCCCAGTCCTTGGGAAGTGCAGACCCAAAGCCATCCAGAAGCTCCGGTTATAAAAGCCTGACTAAAAAAAAAAAAAAAAAAAAAAAAAAAAAAAAAAAAAAAAGGAAAAGAAAAACCTGACTTAACCCATTTACCCTACAAAACTTTACTTGTCAAGCCTAGGCCCTATTGTCCCTCCTGCTGTTAGGGCCTTTCTGTCCTCCCTCCCCCTTTTTGGTTAGTACTGGGGTTGGAACTCAAAGCCTTGAGCTTTCTAAGCTGGGGCTCTGCCTGAGCAGTGCCCCCCCCCAAATTTTTTAGGACTTATTGACCTTACTCATTATTGACCTTACCAATGTGTTTCCAACTACAGTGCACTCTTTGAGGCCAAGGACCTTTTTTTGGGGGGGGGGGGCGGGCTTGGGGCCTGGGCGCAGTCCCTGAGCTTTTATGCTCAGGGCAGTGCTCTACCACGTTGAGCCACAGCTCTACTTCAAGTTTTCTGGTGATTAATTGGAGGTAAGAGTCTCATGGACTTTCCTGCCATACTGGCTTCAAACTTCAGAACTCAGCCTCCTGAGTAGCTAGGATTATAGGCATGAGTCACCAGCGTGCAGCAAGGACCACCGCCCTTCTAACTGCACGTAACAGAATGTCCAAAAAAAGTGTTCATTACCTGACTGGTGTAACTGTAACCCCTGTGTGCATCACCTATATGATAACAAAATAAGGGCTGGGGATATGGCCTAGTGGCAGAGTGCTTGCCTCCTATACATGAAGCCCTGGGTTCAATTCCCCAGCACCACATATACAGAAAACGGCCAGAAGTGGCGCTGTGGCTCAAGTGGCAGAGAGCTAGCCTTGAGCAAAACGAAGCTCAGGCCCTGAGTCCAAGGTCCAGGACTGACCAAAAAAAAAAAAAAAAAAAAAAAAAGATAACAAAATAAATAATAAGCAACTGAATATGGGAAACTGTACAACTAACGGCTCTTCAGCTATAATTACTTCCGTCCCATTAGTAGTTCTCTAACGACAATAACAGGCTAGCTTCGGACTCACTGTAGAACTATCAGGAAATATTTTCAAGGGTAAAATTTAGGGATGTTCACACAACGTATGTACGTGGAACACACAAACACATTACGCCTTACAACAACAAAGACTACAGCTGGTAGAGGACTCCTTTGCAGCGGCGACTAAGCTCGGGCGGGACTGCGGTCTCCGTCCGTTAGCCGGAAACAAGCGAGAACGCAGCTTCTCTCCAGAGCGGGCGGAGTCTCCCGGGTCCGGGCGGCGAGGCACCCCCACGAGGGTGAAGCAGGCGAGGTGGGGACGGCTCCCCGCAGGGAACGAGCACCGTCGCCGCGGGACTGGGGAAGGGAAGAGCCCGGGCCTGAGAGGAACACAGGGCACTGGGAGGGGAAGAAACGCGGGCGCGCCTCGCCTGTAGGGACCGGCGCTGTGGGGTCCTTCGAGGCCCCCGGCGCAGGGTTCTCAGGAACGTCTAGCTCACTGCCGTGGCAAAGGGCGCAAAGAGGAGCCTCGGAGAAACAGGAAAGGCAGGAAGATAGCATTTTGAGATATTCCATAAAGGAAAGGAGAGTGAATAGGTTGAAGTTGCGGTGGGACGGATCCCCAAAAAAGTGGCGAAATACGCAAAATGATCAGGCAGTACGGCAGAGAGCCCTGAAGCCGGTCCTTCAGGAGCCGTTTGTAAACAGCCGGGGGCGGGGGAGGGGCGTGAGAACCTAAGTTCCCGCCCAGCCCGGGACCTGACCAAGGTAGAGTCGGGTCTCCTGAGCTACGCCGGTGAGCGGGCCGCTCCGAGCGCCAGCAGTGACGGAGCTCCCGGACTAATGGGGGTGCACCTCGCTATTAGGGGAACAGCATGGAGCCGCGTCCGCAAAAACAGCCCGGGAGCTGAAGTTGCACGTCCAGCCGCAGCTGCACGAGGTGAGAGGTGAGGGCCGCACGCGAGGGGCGCGGGCCGTGGTGAAGCCCCCGGCGCCAGGCCGCGGAGGACGTGCTAGGAAGAGCCAGCAGTGGAAAGGTTCGGGTTGTGTTGGAGGACAGCTGTGAACCTCGATCGCTTCGAGTGTGTGTTAACCATTCCTTTAAGAGAGAGCCGTGGGTGTCGCCCATTGAACCTGGAGCCTCCGGATGTGTGGCTCACGTCTATAATCCCAGTTCTGGAGGCTGAGATCTGAGAATCGAGGTTCGAAGCCAGTCCAGGCTGGAAAGTCCACGAGACTCTTAGCTCCAATTAACCACCAGAAGCCGGAAGTGGAGCTGTGGCTCAAGTGGTAGAGCACCAGACTTGAGCACTAAAGCTCTGGGACAGCGTCCAGGCCCTGAGTTCAAGTTCTAGGACTGGCACGAAAAGACAAAGGCAACAAAATGATTTGCAGCGAACATGTTACCATCATTGAAGCATCAGCCCACAACTGGATGTAATAATCCAAAACACTAACAAAGCTACTGGCCATGGTGAATTGTGTGCCAGCCTTTGTGCTCCGGGGCATCTAGTGTGCAATCCTCTCAGAAGTCCGGTTTTTCCATATCACAGGCAAGAAAACTGATTCGTTAAGTCAGTTCAGGATTGCAAGTGTTAAGGTGAGAGCTTAAATTCGTGCATTGATCTACCTACTCCAGCTCTAGGTCTTTTTTTTTTCCTCCTTTCTCTCTTTTTGTTGGTACTGGAGCTTGAGCTTAGAACTTTGTGCTTTTACTTAGCTTTTTTCCCTCATACTTGGTACTCTACCATTTGAGCCATATCTCCAGTCCAGGTTTTTGCTGGCTAATTGGAGGCGTCTCACTGACTTTTCTGCATAGGCTTGCTTCAAATCTTGATCCTCAGTTCTCAACCATCTGAATAGCTAGAATTGTAGGTGTGAGCCTCAAGCATTTTTGATTATTGTGTAGCCTCTCAAAAGATTTGTTTTTATGGAATTGTGGAGAATGGATAATGAAACTAGTAGATAATTTCTCAATTTTTTTATCTTAGAAATTTCTTTTCTTTAATTTTTAGTTATTTGATTGCTGTTGGTATAATAAATCTGTGGATAAGGGAAGACAATGTGCTAGGGCCCAGCAAATTTCTAGAATTTCCATCCATGGCTAGTTTCAGGAACTTTAGCCTTTCCCTCACATGCTTTTCTCCACTGAAGTTAAAAACCTCTGCTCAGGGCTGGGGATATAGCCTAGCGGCAAGAGTGCCTGCCTCGGATACACGAGGCCCTAGGTTCGATTCCCCAGCACCACATATACAGAAAATGGCCAGAAGCGGCGCTGTGGCTCAAGTGGCAGAGTGCTAGCCTTGAGCGGGAAGAAGCCAGGGACAGTGCTCAGGCCCTGAGTCCAAGGCCCAGGACTGGCCAAAAAAAAAAAAAAAAAAAAAAAAACCTCTGCTCAAATTGCAGTCACCAATGTCTCACTTTACCATGTCACTCACTTCACCAGCTGCTTCTCGACCCACGGTTAAGATGGTAGGTTTTATGTGTATTTTACCACAGTAAAGAGTGAACAAGAGCAAAAGGACCAGCTTGAATACTATAATTCTCAGTGACAGTATTAGCATTGTGCCATCCAGCCAAAAGCAGCTAATTGCTGTTGTACATCTTTACACTCAATTCGATGGAATATCTCATCTACACTGAAATCTAGCATCTGCTTGGAAATCACTGGCTTAGAAAAACACCACACTCTCAGCTCCCCATCTACTACCCACTACCATCATTGCCAGGCAGGAGGGAGCTTGCACTCCAACCCAAATACCCCTGAGGTGGGGCTACAGCATCGATCCAGGGAGACACACACACACACAATCAGATCATTTGCCAAATAAAGGTATAACTTTGCCACTGCCATTATACTCATCTTCCCATCAGGAAAAATACTCCATTAGAAATAAAGTCAGCTTCAATTCCTTCCAAATGAAATTGACTTATTCCCTGCTCTCCAAAAAGGAACACCTGCTTCATGCAATACGCAACCCACAGAATCCAAGAAAACCAGTTTTGCATCAATTTCTCCCCCAATAAAATGCCATTTGGCTAAGATTTACAAGAGCACTGCCCCCCACCAATAGATTGCCCTAAGAAATCTTTTACCAAGACACATACTTTCAACATGCATCCAAAAAAACTACTACTTTACCTCTAAGAATTTTAAAGAGCACTTAGGAAACCATTTGTTTGAAACAGCCTTACTGCTGAATGAAGATGTGACTTTCAGTTGCTCATCCTTCTCCTTCCCACCCCTCATCATCATTTTCCCACAGTGCTGGCCAGTCAGGATCTCCCCAGGGATAACATCTGCTTCAGGAACTGGACTTGAAATCCTGGGCTGCCGGGATGAGCTAAATCTTGAGCAAATTCTGCCTATGTGTTCAGAGCTAACGGTGACAGCCTGAGCTAAGTTGAACTTCAAAAACTTCCACTGGGATGGAATTAAATAAACTTAGTGTAGAAGTCACACTCTAATGTTGAAGGTCTTGTAATTTTTTAAACAAAATGTTATTGATAAATCCAATTTATCCAAGTAATTCTTTCTAATAGGTTAAGGAGAAATAAACAGTGTATACTTGAGAATTAAAGGGGGAGGGGGGAGAAGCAAGTGTTTTAGAGACAGAGGACAGAAGGAGCCATGGTAGCACAAGCCTGTAAGCCAGCCTGGCACTGGGGAGGTGAAGGCAGGAAGATGGTAAGTTTGAGGCCAGTCTGGGCTACACAGCAGGGCCCTATCTGAGAAGGGAGAATAGAATGAGCAAACATCCACCCAAGATTTCTGGTTTTGAATTCTTTGTTCTGTGGTATCAAATTGCCTTTGAGCACAGCTCTTCTTGGCAGAGTCACCACAGAATAGCCCAAAAATCACAATCCTCAGGACAAAAATACCCTGGGGGAAAAAAAATCATGCCAAGGCCAATTACAGTATCCTGGGGTCTGAATGAGTACATGGTTGTAAGGGACTGTCAATCCAACCAAGAACACAATCTCCACAGGACAAGTTTCCACCTAGTCAATGGCAATCCTACAGACAGACAAAGACTCTAGCACAGAGACAGGAGCAACCTGACCGGGATATATCAATTAAAAAGTTTATTAGTCATAGAAAAAAGAAATCTGATTCCTCAATCAATTCTTATTATGGTCCCTGTAAAACAATACGCTTACAGAAAATTTCTTTCTCATGAACAGAAAAATCATTTCACTTTTGGTCCAAAATATGTTGGGGTTTTTTTTTCCTTCTTCTTCAGATGACAGATGGATGCAGCTGAATCTACAAACGCATGTACTTGCCCCAAATGTGCAACATAAATACAGAAGCGATGAACAGGAGACTCATAACCAAAACTGGAACGGGGCCAACTTTGAGCCCAGGGGAATCCTCTGTAGAATCGCCACATCCCTTCGGTTCCTGCTGAGGTTGTGGGGCCTGCGCTCCTTGTCCCACAGCTGGCATTTTTCCTCTGCCGGGCAGCCACTGCTTTGCTGGGAGATTGCCCCAGGAGCCCACGTTCGTGCCGCTGAGGGTCGCCCTGGCATGCTGGAAACTGGAGGGCTGCTGAGGGTAAAAAGCGGACCGCAGGGAAAGCAGCAACGGCTATTGTGGACTGCAGGGAAGGCCGCCGAGCACTTAGAGGATCTGCAAGAGGCAATTTCTCAATTTTTGTGCAAAAGTTTATTTTCTTTATTTGTCCAAGACTAGCACTCGAACTTGGTACCTGACACTTTCAGCCATTGGCTGGTGCTCTGCCCACTGAGCCATGCCTTTAATCCCAGAAGTTTCACTTTTTTTGTGCTGGTCCTGGGGCTTGAACTCAGGGCCTGGGCACTGTCTCTGAAATTCTTTTGCTCAAGGCACTCTACCACTTGAGCCACAGCACCACTTCCAACTTTTCTGAGTAGTATATTGGAAATAAGAGTTTCACAGCCTTGGAACTAGGAAAGGGAGGGAATACCAAAATTGAGAGACAAAGGATAAAAAGACAAACCAATGCAACAGCAATACTTACAAAACCATGTGGTGTAAACCAACTGTACAACCCATGGCGGGGAGAGAGAAATGGGGAGGGGGGAGGCAGGGGAAAAATGAAGGAGGCGGTAACAAATTGGATAGAAATGTACTCACTGCCTTACATATAAAACTGTAACCACTCTGTACTTCACTTTGACAATAAAGAAGAAAAAAGAGTCTCAATAGGCTTTCCTGCCCTGGCTTGCTTTCAACCATGATCCCAAGATACCAGCCTCCTGAGTAGCTAAGATTCTGCCACAATGCCTGCCACCTTTCATCTTTTGGGGGGGCAGGGGGTCGGTTATGGGACTTGAACTTAGGGCCTGGGTGCTGTCCATGAGCCTCTTTGTGCTCAAGGCTAGCACTCTACCAGCGCCACTTGAAATTTTTGAGCGGCTAACTGGAGATATGAGTCTCATAGGACTTTCCTGCCTAAGCTGGCTTCAAACCACGATCCACAGATGTCAGACTCCTGAGTAGCTAGGATTACAGGCATGAGCCACCAGCAGCAGGCTAGTTTCCTCTTTTAAAAGCTTGCTTTTGACCAGGTGTTAGTCAAAAGGCTCTGAGTTCAAGCCCTCAGGACCAACACACACACACATACACACACAAAATAAAAACTATTGTAACAAGTGAGAAGTGACATTTAATTGCTTTGTATTATTGTGAATGTTCTACATAGGTGGCAGAATAGGAGGCTGTACAGAAGAACCTGCACCTGAGCAAGTACTTGTATCAACAGATTTGGTCAGAGCCCCTGGACATCAGAGAATTATGATGTGAATAAGGAACTTTATTTTATGACTGTAAGTAATCTCCTACAAGAAGCAGAGCTTTCCTATTGGCTATTTATAGGCTCCATCCTTAGATCCTTTGGCCCCTTTTTCCTCCTCTCTGCCACACCCTAGACACTGTCTCTGAACTTTTATGCTCAAGGTTAGTGCTTTACCACTTTGATCCAGCCACAGTGCCATTTCCAGCTTTTGGTAGTTAATTGGACATAAGAGCCTCATGGACTTTGCTGCCCAGGCTGGCTTCCAGCTGCATTTCTCAGGCAGCTAGGATTACAGGCATGAGCCACCAGTACCCAGCTTAGACCCTCTCTTAGTAAGACCACTTTAGTTCACTCATGTCCTTATTTCAAGTTGACATGGGCTCTGCATTTGAGTGTGACAAGTAGCGCCCTTGTCCTTGGAATGAGGGTTTTACACTGTGCCATCTCTCCAGTGACAGAATTCTCCTTTGCTATTCTCTTAAGTCTGTAAACTTAAATACACATATGGTTGTCAAATTAGTTCATTGTTTAATAAAATTCTTTTCCAGAAAAATGGCTCTCTGTCTTGGATTAGGTTTTTGTTTTTGTTTTTGTTTTCCATTCCTGGGGCTTAAGCTCAGGGCCTGAGCACTGTCCCTGGCTTCTTTTTGTTTTGTTTTGTTTTGTTTGCCAGTTCTGGGGCTTAGACCCAGGGCCTGAGCACTGTCCCTGGCTTCTTTTTGCTCAAGGCTAGCACTCTATCTCTTGAGCCACAGTGCCACTTCCAGCTTTTTCTGTCTGTGTGGTGCAAAGGAAATGAACCCAGGGCTTCATGCATGCAAGGTGAGCACTCTACTGCTAAGCCATATTCCCAGCCTCCTTGGCTTCTTTTTTTGTTCAAGGCTAGCACTCTACCACTTGAGGAACAGCACCACTTTTGGCTTTTTTAAATATGTAGTGCTGAGGAATCGAACTCAGGGTTTCATGTATATGAGGCAAGCACTCTACCACTAGACCATATTCCCAGGCATATTAAGTTTATTTTTTTTTATTTATTTATTTTTTTTTGGCCAGTCCTAGGCTGTGAACTCAGGGCCTGAGCACTGCCCCTGGCTTCTTTTTGCTCAAGACTAGCACTCTGCCACTTGAGCCACAGCGCCCCTTCTGGCCATTTTCTGTATATGTGGTGCTGAGGAATCAAACCCAGGGCCTCATGTATACAAGGCAAGCACTCTTGCCACTAGGCCATATCCCCAGCCCCATTAAGTTTATTTTTAAAATAAATAATTTATAAAATTATTTCTTTAAAAAAGCAATAGATTAGCTGGGTTCCAGTGGCTCATGCCTGAATCCTAGCCACTTATGAGGCTGAGATCTAAGGGTTGTGATTCAAAGCCAGCCTGGACAGGAAACTCCATAAGCCTCTTATCTCCAGTAAACTACTCAGAAAAGCCAGAAGTGGCACTGTAGCAGAAGTAGTAGTTCTCGTCTTGAATAAAGAAGTGCAGAGACAGCGCCTAGGCCCCAGAGTTCAAGCCTAGGACCTGCAAAAGAAAAACACTTGATTACATGAGAGCCTCCAAGTCTTATTACAAGCAGGACCATAGTTAGCTACTCCTACACAGTACTTTAAAAAAATATATATTTTTGCCAGTCCTGGGGCTTGAACTCAGGGCCTGAGCACTGTCCCTGAGCTTCTTTTACTCAAGGCAAGCACTCTACCACTTAAGCCACAGCGCCACTTCAGCTTTTTCTGTTTATGTGGTACTGAGGAATCGAACCTAGGACTTCATGCATGCTTGGCAAGCACTCTACCAAATAAGCCACATTCCCAGCCCCTTCCTCCACCACCCCCACCTCAAAAAAAGTTGGATTTACTGGCTGGAAGGAAAGCAAGTAAGTTTCTTGCCCTCACAGAATTTTCCTTGGTCTAGTGAGTGAATTAAAAATAATATTTCTAGGGCTGGGGATATGGCCTAGTGGCAAGAGAGCTTGCCTCATATACATGAGGCCCTGGGTTCAATTCCCCAGCACCACATATACAGAAAACGGCCAGAAGTGGCACTGTGGCTCAAGTGGCAGAGTGCTAGCCTTGAGCAAAAGGAAGCCAGGGACAGTGCTCAGGCCCTGAGTTCAAGGCCCAGGACTGGCCAAAAAAATAAATAAATAATATTTCTAGCTGCACAGTTTGTGCATGTGAAACACCCTCCACTCAGTATATCCTTCTTATTGTAGATATTCTCCAATTATTGGGAAAGAAAATGAAGCACTGGGACTGGGAATATGGCCTAGTGGCAAGAGTGCTTGCCTCATATACATGAAGCCCTAGGTTCAATTCCCCAGCACCACATATACAGAAAATGGCCAGAAGTGGCGCTGTGGCTCAAATGACAGAGTGCTAGCCTTGAGCAAAAAGAAGCCAGGGACAGTGCTTAGGCCCTGAGTCCAAGGCCCAGGACTGGGGAAAAAAAAAAAAAAAGAAAGAAAGAAAGAAAATGAAGCACTAAGAGTTTTAGTCTGAGACTCACACAGATTAATTTTTCTAACATTTGCACAGTTTAGGATATTTGCACTTCTGATTACCCTTGGTGTCTTGGATGTTCTAGGCTGGATCTGACTTCAGCCTCCCTTCCCTTGCTTTTTGAAGGCTCCTGAGAAATAAAAGGTTAAATGGAATCGTGGCTAATGTTCATACATTTCCTTTTGTGCTGCTGGTAATGAAGTTTTTGGTTTTTTTTAATTAAGCATCTCTCCAAGGTCAAACAGTTTGGAAGTGGTAGAACCAGGCCTCACAGGCTGATCCACAGCCTCTCCTCTGACTGTGACATTTGCTAAATTAACCACATAAAGTCAGTTTTTTGTTTTGTTTTGGGTTGGGTTTTTTGCCAGTCCTGGGGCTTGGACTCAGGGCTTGAGCACTGCCCCTGGCTTCTTTTTACTCAAGGCTAGCACTCTGCCACTTGAGCCACAGCGCCATTGCCACTAGGCCATATTCCCAGCCCCATAAAGTCAGTTTGGTGTGGCTAAAGTGTAAGCCCACTCCAGTCCACACCAAGAGGATTAAAGGTTGATTTCATTCATTCCAAATGGCCCCTGGACTGTGACAATATCATGTGATGACATTTTTAATTACCAGTGCCTCTTTTTCTTAAATTAAGGTGACACAGCACATCACATACTATGTGTATGGTGTGCAATTCAGGGGCAGGTGGGCTGTGCACAAAGTTCTATTACCACTACTACCATCTAGTTTCAGAACATAACTGAGACACTTTTCAATTTCCGGTCTTTTTTTTTTTTTTTTCTTTTTTGGGTGCCAGTCCTAGGGCTTGAACTCAGGGATTGGATGCTGTCCCTGAGCTCTTTTGCTCTAGGCTAATGCTCTACCACTTGAGCTACAGCTCCACTTCTTATTTTGTGGTGGTTAATTGGAGATAAGAGTCTCAGACTTTTCTTTCCCAGGCTGGCTTCAAACTGTGATCCTCATATCTCAGCCTCCTGAAAACTAGGATTGGTGAGAGAATGACAGTGCAGAAATGCAGATGTCCATGGGTGTTTCTTAGGTTCTCAAAATCCTGGGCCCTCAGCAGGCTGGAGAATTTTCTTATATTCAGGTAAAAGATTAAGGGACCAGGGGCAGGAAATGTGGCTTAGCAGTACAGTGCTTGCCTAGCATGCCTGAAGCTCTGGGGTCAATTCCTCAGCACCACATAAACAGAAAAAGCCATAAGTGGCGCTGTGGCTCAAGTGGTAGAGTGCTAGCCTTGAGCAAAAAGAAGCCAAGAACAGTGCCCTGAGTTAAGCCCCAGGACTGGCAAAAAAAAAAAAAGATTAAGGGACCAGACACAGTGGCTCATGCCTGTAAGCCTAACTACTTGGGAGGCTGAGATCTGAGGATTGTGATTCAAGGCCAGTCCAGGCAACAAGTTTGTGAGACTCCATCTCAACCAATGGCTAGATGCCTTAGAGGGCAGGTACTGTGTCTTGTTTATTTGTACATGCTAGTACTGGGCTTGAATTCAGGGCCTCAAGCTCTCTCTTAGCTTTTTCTGCTCAAGACTAGCACATTACCACCTGAGTCACACCTCTACTTTCAGCTTTTTGCTAGTTAACTGGAGATAAAAGTCCCTCCTATTTGTTTGCCTGGGCAGGCTTTAAACCACGATCTTCTTAGCCTCCTCAGTAACTGGAATTACAGGGGTAAGCAACCAGTGCCAGACAGACAGTGTTACGGGGGCCGAGGGAGGAGATGAACTATATTCCCCATCCCTCCAAGAGTCCACCACTCAGAAATAGTCTCAAGCAAAAAGATGGATTTATTGAGGAAGCAAAAAGCACACTGACCGGCCAGGGACATAGCACAGACTCAGGAGCTGAAACTGCAACAGTGGAAAGCGGGCTGATGGGCCAGGGACACAGTGCAGACTCCGGAGCTGCCACCATGACCCGGAGCAGACCTCAAATTGGGGTTTCTAAAGGTAAAAGCGTAGCACATATGTAGGGGCTTGATGCAGGGGGTAGAGCAAGCAATAAACAAGCAAGCCAGGGCTGGGAATATGGCCCAGTGGCAAGAGTGCTTGACTCGCATACATGAAGCCCTGGGTTCAATTCCCCAGCACCACATATGCAGAAAATGACCAGAAGTGGCGCTGTGGCTCAAGTGGCAGAGTGCTAGCCTTGAGCAAAAAGAAGCCAAGGACAGTGCTCAGGCTCTGAGTCCAAGGCCCAGGACTGGCAAAATTAAATAAATAAATAAACAAGCAAGCCATTTACAGAAGCAGAATGTTGGGGTCAGGTTGACCTAATGATCAAGATGGAGTCAGCTCTACTCCCCCCAACATTTCCTACTGTGTTTTCCTAGTCAAGATGGAGTCAGCTATACTTCCTACAACAACAGCATGTCTCTAAGAGCAAATTTCTCAGTCTTGGGGCTGGCTAATTCCATATAATGCAAATAGTCACTTTCCTGTAGCCTAAGAAAAGCTTTTACTTAATCTGGTTAGCACATGTCTTCAATAGTATGGCTACAGAGCCCATTTGGGCACCAGTGGGTCACGCCTGTAATCCTAGCTACTCAGATGGAATCTGAGGATCTAGTTCGAAGCCAACCCAGGAAGGAAAGTCTGTGACTCTTATCTCCCATTAAACAAAGAAAAGAAAAAGAAAAAAGATGGCTATATATAGGTAAGTGAAAGGCTCTTGCCATAATGGGTTCAGTTTAGAACGGATGTAATACAGTTACAGAAGTTCATTTCAGTGTCTCGGACACACACATTGTCACGCCGCTTTCCCAGCTGACCTTTGGGGACATGGAACACAGCTCTGTGCACCCCTGCTTGCCCAGCCACCCACCACTGGCTTTACCATTGTATGGCCAATGGCTCAGGAAATGCCAGCTACTTTGGGCAGGGCTACCAGTGAACATTTCCCCTTCAGCCATACATACAGTTCAAAAATAAAATCATCAGGTGAGATGGAAATTATTTCACTGTCTAATGATCAGCTAGAGCAGTTAGTACCCCTCCCCCTCAGCGATAGGAAGACTATGGCAGGTGCCACAAGTAAGTAGTGGCTCTTTTTTTTTTTTTTTTTTTTTGTCGGCCATGGAACTTGAACTTAGGGCCTGGGTGCTGTCTCTGCACTGTTTTGCTTAAAGCTAGTGCTCTACCATATTGAACCACGGTGCCACTTCCAGTTTTCTGATGGTTAATTGTAGGTAAGAGTCTGGTAGAGCCGGATGCCATTGGCTCACGCCTGTCATCCTAGCTACTCAGGAGGCTGTGATCTAAAGATCGTGGTTCAAAGCCAGCCCAGGCAGGAAAGTCCATGAGACTCTTATCTCCAATTAACCTCCAGAAAACAGGAAGTGGTGTTGTGGCTCAAGTGGTAGAGCACTAGATTTGAGCTGAAGAGCTCAAGGACAGCACACAGGCCCAGAGATCAAGCCCCATGACCAAGCAAAACAAAACAAAACCCATAACATAACTGCAGGCCGGATTCCACCACTAGGCCACCATCCTCTAAGCTTTAGCTGTGCTTCCTCCCTGCCCCAGTCTTCACCTGCACCCCCAGTGTGAGAAGAGTGGAGAACAGCCTGGAGTCATCCAGCTGTGCACCACCCAAGAGCACCACACCCTTGCTATCTTACATCCAAGATTTATACCGTCCTAAGTTTCTGCAGCTGCCCACCAGAGGGCAGTAACGAAATCAGCCTGTCTCCAAAATAACGGCAGCAGTTGGACATGAACTGTCATAAAGATTGTCCTTCTGTATTCACCCAAAGGAGTTCTAAGAAACAGAAGTGGGGCTGGGAGTGGTGGCCTATGCCTGCAATCCTAGCTACTCAAGAGGCAGAGATTGGGAGGATGGCGGTTTCAGACTAGGGCAAAAGAAGTTTACAAGTTACCATCTCAACAGAAAAAGGTGGGCATGGTGGCACGCATCTGTCATCCATGATACAGCAGAAAAACTATATAAACAGGCAGATTTCAATCCAGGCCTGCCTGCGTACAAAGTGAAACCCTATTTGAAAAATAAAGCAAAAAAAGTCTGGGAGTGTGTCTCAAATGGTAGAGCACCTGCCTGGCAAGGGATAAACCTGAGGCCCTGTGTTCAAACCCCAGTACTGAAAACAACAAAAAAGCCCTGGCATCAGTCCCGAAGGTGAAGGGTGAAAACACTGAGGTGGAAGAGCCCACAATCCATCCCATCCCTTCAGATTCAGCTGCCTGCTAGAAGCTGAGCACCAAGAACAAACAGGTAAGATGATGGCAGGCCTAGAATGCCACACTGCTAGTAGAAGAGCTAACTGCCACACCTCACTTTGTGTTTTTTTTGTTTTGTTTTGTTTTGTTTTGGCCAGTCCTGGGGCTTGGACTCAGGGCCTGAGCACTGTCCCTGGCTTCTTTTTGCTCAAGGCTAGCACTCTGCCACTTGAGCCACAGCACCACTTCTGGCCATTTTCTGTATATGTGGTACTGGGGAATCGAACCCAGGGCCTCATGTATATGAGGCAGGCACTCTTGCCACTAGGCCATATCCCCAGCCCACCTCACTTTGGAAATAGTGTGTCAGCCCCTAACCAAAGAGTGCACTTAACCCAGGACCCGGTGATACACATGTACACCAAAATACGCTCCTGACCACATTCAACTAGAACCATAAGTCTGGCCCTTTTTGCTTTTAGGTTATTTTTCAGATAACCTCCCACTTTTACACAGGACTAGACTAGCCTTGGACTTCGATCCTCTTTGTGTATGTGCCTCCTACGTAGCTGGAATTCCAAGTCTGAGTCTATGTCCAGCTTGTTTGTTGCAATGCTGATGGGGAGGAGGATCCTCGCTAACTTTTTGTCCAGGCTGGCCTTGAACCAAGATCTTCCTCATCTCTGCCCCCTGAGTAGCTGGGATTTACAGGTGTGAGCTACCATGCGCTAACAGCATGTTGCTTGACAAGGCATCACTACATTGGAACTAGACAAAGCTGGTTCATGAATCTGGCTAGAAGATCACCTATCCCCCTCAGTTCAGGGATGGAGGAGCTGGGGAGTGTGGATGCAGCAAAAGGCAGTGGAGGCAAAGGTAAGTCCCTGGAGGCTGCCTCATGGTCCAGCACTGTTCTTCCTCAGAAAGCCTCAATGGATACCTGTCACCATGTGCTTTGCCCATGTGCAGCCCTGTGGGGCTCACTCTAGGTTGATGACAAATGGGGAAATACCAAAACCTTGAACCCAGGCCTGGGCCCCTCTAAGCCTGGTAAAAACCTGGAAGTAGAGCTGTTGCTCAACTGGTAAGGGTCCAGCCTTCAGCAAAAAAGCTAAGGGACAGTGCCAGGCCCTGAGTTCAAGCCCCAGTACTCGCTCATGCACGCGTGCGCAGGCATCATCATCATCTGATAATTGGCATTGTGCCATGCTGGACCCTGCAGTGGGCCCCAGAGGGTGTGTCCACACTCTTTTTTATCTTATATCAAAGTGTGACTGACATACTAGAAAACACATATATTAAGACTACAACGTGAGCCAGGCATGGTGGTGCATGCCTGTAATCCAAACCAGTGGGCAGGAGGAGGTAAGAAGGTCATGGTTCAAGAGCAGCCCAGGAAAAAGTGAAGGACCCTACTGGAAAACAAACTGAAAGCAAAAAATGTCTTCAGTGGGGGCAAGGCTCAAGCGGGAGAACCCCTGCCCAGCAAGCAGGTAGCTCGGAGTTCGGTTCTTGATAACACACGTATTCGCACATACTGTGTGTGTTCAGAGGACCCCCACCCCACCCCCTGAGAAGACCTTTCCCAGCTCTTCTCAGCAGATGCACACAAAAGGGCCATCGAGTGACCTCTCTCCCCAGGCCTGGATGTTATGGGCTCCATGCCTGTGTCCAGTACAAAATTCCTCTGTTGAAATCTACCCCTGAGGGCAGGGTGAGGAAAGGAGCCCTTCAGAGGAGACTAATGAGGAGCCTGCGGGGACAGGTCTGTGCACTTTGAACAGAGACCTCTGAGCGGGGTGCCGTGTCTCACACCTGTAAGCCTCACCACTCAGGCTGAGATCTGAGGAATATGGTTTAAAACCAGCCAGCGCAGGAGAGTCCTCGAGACTCTTATCTTCAGTTAACCGTCAAAAAGCCGGAAATGGCTCAAGTGGTAGGGCATCAGGCTTGAGTGAAAAGGCTGAGCACAAGGCCCTGAGTTCAAGTCTCAGTACCCCCTCCCCACACACAAAGTGACCTCTGAGAGTTCTCCATCCCCGAAGTGTGCCACGTGGAAGAGCAGGCAGGCCTCACCAGAACCTCACACACACCTGTAACAAGTGTGGTTGTGTCAACCAGAAAAACTGAGTCACTGCTCAGTTCAGAGGCTGCAGCTGCAGCTTCTGTGTGGGAAGACCTGGGGAGAATCCACCCAGGCCTGTTCCTAGCTAGCTTCTTGTGTTCTGAAACAACGCTTGGTTTCCTTGGCTTGTGGCTGCATCGCCTCAAGCTCTACCTGTGTCATCACACAGCTGTCTGCTTCCCATGCACACTGGCCACATTGGACTAGGCCTGCTCTGTCTAGTAGGATGTCACTGTAACAAATGATATTCGATTCCATGTTCAGTGTTTCATTCTAGGGGAGGGAAGGACACATTTCAGCGTATGACAATGGATAAGCAGACTGTGGCATATCTATACAAGGGAGTATTGTTTAGCCATGAAAAAGGCAAAATTCAGATTCATACTACAATATAATTGAAGATATTAAGAAAAATGAAAGGAAAAAAAAGCCAGAACCAAATGATGATGGTTTCCTCCTGTTATCCTAACTACTCAGGAATTTGCAGTCAAAGATCAAGGTTTGAAGTCAGTCTGAGCAGAAAAGAACCTGATACTCTATCTCCAACTAGTGAGCAAAATTCCAGGCTGGAGGCATGGCTCAAATGGTAGAGAGCCTCCTTAGTAAGCATAAGGACTTGAGTGCAAACCACCAATAATTTTTTTTAAAGGAAGCTCTTTGGAATGTAATAGTGTTAATTTCCTTAATTTGGTATAAAATATCAAAAGTTAATATCTTTTTTTTGCCAGTCCTGGGCCTTGAACTCAGGGCCTGAGCACTGTCCCTGGCTTCTTTTTGCTCAAGGCTAGCACTCTACCACTTGAGCCATAGCACCAACAATATCTTTTTTTCTGATCACAGGACTTGAACTCAGGGCCTTGGTGCTGCCCCTGAGTTTTTCTGCTCAAGGCTAGCACTCCATCACTTTGATCTACAGCTCCACTTGTGGTTTTCTAGTGGCTAATTAGAGATATGAGTCTCACAGACTTTCCTGCCTGGGCTGACTTCGAACCATGATCCTCAGAACTCAGCCACCTGAATAGCTAGGATTATAGGTATGAGTCTCTGGTGCCTAGCCTGAGCCTTTAGGGTTTCAAGGTAAGGAACCTTAGTATTGTCAAGAAATTATAAATATATAAATATAAATTATGACTATATATAATTCAAGTTCATTGTTATAATTATAAATTGTTTTATAAAGTATACCTTTTAAATTTAATTTTTTATCATGATAAATGATAAAAATGAACTTGTTTCACCAGTGTAGGGCCACTAGAGGGCCAGGCAGGGAGAATTAGCCAGTCGCAGCTGTCCTGTCCCCTTCTCCAAGGCAATGAAAGCTGCTCCAGGTGGGGTTGGCCTAAATGGAAAGAAACGATCAGACAGCTTTTAGCAGTGTTTATCTATCACCATGGAAACCAGGCCATCACCAAGGTGCTCAGCAACAGGAACTGAGGAGGTATGCAGAGTAGTGTATGTGTATAACAGGCAGCCCTTTGCATAGTGGTTTCAACTGAGGCCTGAATTTAGCAAAGCAATGGTGGGGGGTGGGGGGGGACAGGGACTGGGAGGGCCTGGTTCCTATCCCTGAACTTTTGTCTCAAGGCTAGCATTCTACCACTTTGAGCCACGGCACCACTTCTGGTTTTCTAGTGGTTAATTGGAAGCAGAAGGCTCATGGACTTTCCTGCCCGGGCTGGCTTTGAACAGCAATCCTCAGATCTCAGCCTCTGAGTAGCTAGGATTCAAGGCTTGAGCCACTGGCTCCCTGCTCCCAATCTTTTGTACAACAGGCAACAGGTTGCCACCATGTTCTCTTGGGTGAGTGTCTGTTATACTGACTAATTACTTAAAAACAGAATCTCAGAGCCTGTGATTCCTGCCGGTATCTGATCAGAACAGAGAAGAATTGGCAGGTGTGGCAGGGCCTCATGTGGCTGGCTGTGACATTATTAGAAGCTACAATTCCAGATTGATTGCCAGATGCTCAGCAACCAATCTGTGGGTCACTGCAAAGCCATTAAGAGTCCAGAAACTCCAAACTGGGTGCTGGTTGCCCACACCTGTAATCCTAGCTACTCAGGAGGCTGAGTTCAAAGCCAGCCCCAGGCAGAAACATCAGTGAGACTCCTAGGCCTTCAATTAAGCACCAAGAAGCCAGAAGTGGAGCTGCAGCTCATAGTGGTAGAGCACCAG
The DNA here is from genome assembly GCF_023159225.1 of Perognathus longimembris pacificus. Taxonomy (NCBI): domain Eukaryota; kingdom Metazoa; phylum Chordata; class Mammalia; order Rodentia; family Heteromyidae; genus Perognathus; species Perognathus longimembris. The sequence continues at coordinate 76,613,971 of NC_063161.1, read as the reverse complement.
TCTTGGGTGAAAAAGCCAAGAGAGAGTTCAAGGCCTTGAGTTCAAGCCCCAGTGTTGGCAAAGAATAAAAAAAAAAAAAGTTTCAATTAAGATGTCTTTTAACAGGCCTCACCCGCTGGTTCCTGCCTGGGCAGGAGACTTGCCTGCAAGCCTGGGCTCCCGAGAGTCCACCTTCAGCAGAACGTGTCTTACAAGATCTCGGTGGCACTGGCAGGTGAGGGCGGCCTGGGTACCTGCCAGGTACACGGCTCTGCTGGCAGAGACCCAGGACCCAGCTGGAATTGTCCCTGGAGGAGTCAAGGACCCAACCTCCCTGCTGGGTCCTGCACCACGCCATCCAGAGCAGACCATTGTGAACTCTGCAGCTCTGCCTCCACAGTGTCTCCCTTCTAGAAAAGTCCATGTCTCCCACAAGGAAGGCCATGGCCCACCTATCCCAGCCCCTACACAATGGTCAGGTCCTCCCTGCCAGTTGCACCAGAAAATTGCTCTTTAGTTCTTCCTCCCTTTATTTTCCTTTCTTCTCCCAACTACCTTTCTCCCGACCAATTTCGGGGTCTCTTCATATCCATGGGGATATGTTTTAAGCCCCCCAAGATGCCTCAGATGGTGATAGTACTGAACTCCATAAGCTATATGATTTTTTTTTTTTTTTGGCCAGTCCTGGGGCTTGGACTCAGGGCCTGAGCACTGTCCCTGGCTTCTTTTTGCTCAAGGCTAGCACTCTGCCACTTGAGCCACAGCGCCACTTCTGGCCATTTTCTGTATATGTGGTGCTGGGGAATTGAACCCAGGGCCTCATGTATACAAGGCAAGCACTCTTGCCACTAGGCCATATCCCCAGCCCCATATGATTTGTTTTTTAAGATCAGCACACATTAGCTGTACAATGAGGGTTCACTGTTACATTACCATACATACCAACAATGCACCCCATTAACCTGACCCCCTCCATCCCTCTCTTTTTCTAGTACTGTGGTTTGAACTCAGGCCTCACGCTTGCTTGGCTTTTTTGTTCAACTGGTGCTCTATCATTTCAGCCATGCTCTGGCCGAGCTTTTTGTTTTTTTAAATGGAGACACTTGGACTTTCCTTCTTAGGTTGGCTTTGAGTCTCAGTCCTCACATCTCAGCCTCTTGAATTGCTGGGGTTACAGATATGAGTCACCAGCACCCAGCTCCATTGTCTTTTTTTTTTTTTTTTTTTTGAGACAGGGTTTCATTATATAGCTCAGGCTGGTCTTGAACTCAAAATCTTCCTGCCTTTTGCTTCCCAGTGCTTGGACTACAGGGGTGGACTACCATATCCAACTTAAAGTTTACTTTATAAGTTAGGCCAAATCAGAGATTAATGACAAATAATAATAACAAAATAAAACAAGTATGACATTTGATGCTATGCCACAATTATTAAAAACTTATGAGTTATTTCTTCCTGAAACATTCAATTTTATCTTTTCAGACCTCAATTGACCTTGGAGAGCTAACACTGCAGACAAATAGGCTGATCCTGTCCATGCTTTGCTATCTCCTGTCATCAGCCTATTTGGTCCCATTAGGAATGAGAACAAGACATGGCCAGGGAAGGGCTCCAGTGATTGCATGCTTGCTTAACAATCCTGAAGCCCTAAGTTCAAAGCCCAGAACGACCTAAAATAAAAACAAATCAAGCCAAGCACCAGTGGCTCATACCTGTAATCCTAGTTACTCAGGAGATTGATATCTGAAGATTGCCATTCAAAGCTTAGCCTAGCCAGGAAAGACTGTGAGACTCTCATTTCAAATTAACCAGCAAGAAGCCAGAAGTGGCACTATGGCTCAAGTGGTAGAGCACCAGCCTTGAACAAAAAACTCAGGGACAGCGCCCAGGCCCGGAGTCCAAGCCCCACAACTGGCACACACACACACACACACACACACACACACACACACACACACACACTCATATCTATATGAGAAAAAAAGAAAGGAGATAAGACATAAACAAGCAAATGTTTTGATAAGAATTCTCCATGCTTGTCCCCGTGGGAACTCCCAGTTCACTAAACCCTCTTCCTCCCTATTTTCTTTTAAATTTAAATTTTTTGTGCATTCCTGAGATTTGAACTCAGGATCTCAGAGCTAAACTCTGGCTTGGCTTTTTCACTCAAGGCTGATACTCTACCACTTGAGCCACAGTTCCACTTCCAGCTTTCTGCTGGTGAATCAGAGATAAGAGTCTCACTGGCTTTTCTTCCAAGCAGGTCTCAAATTGTGATCCTGAAGTCTCAGCCTCCTAAGAAGGACTTCAGGCATCAGCCACCAGTGCTAAGTTCTACTTCCTCCTTCTTCAAACCCATGACAAGTTTGAGCGGGAGGAAGGAACAGAGAGCTGGCATCAATAGAAAATAATCCAGCTCATGCATGGCTTGGATTGGCTTAGATCAGCCTCATTTCCTAGTCTGTGAAATGGGGCTTGGAGTTATATGAAGCAAAAGCACATATGTATCTACAAAGCTCCCAGCAGGCAGGCCATAGGCACCTACCATAGGGACAGAGCGCAGGGTGCAGGCTGAACTGCTTTCCGTCCATCCACTCAGCCCACAGGCATTTAAGGCATGCTCCCTGGAGGCCTGCCAAGACCCTGCCGCCTGCAAACACAATTGGGAAGAGGAACATAAATAAAGTTATTGGGAGAGGGTAAGATAGACCACAAACAGGAAAGCAAGCTAAGCAGGGAAGGTGATAAGAGCTGTGATACCAGAAAACAACATCAAGAAATATGGATTTTTGTGCCAGGTGCTGGGTGGTTCACGACTGTCATCCTAGCTAATCAGGAGGCTGAAAGCTAAGGATCATCCTTCAAAGCAAGCCCAGGCAGACAAATTCAAGAGATTTTTATCATCAATTAGCCAGAAAACAGCAGGAAGTAGAGGTATGACTCAAATGGTAGAGAGCCAGCCACCAGCAAAAAAGAACATGAAGCCCTGAGTTTAAGTCCTTGTCCCGAGGGAGGGGAAGAACTACCAGAAATTTGGATTTTGTGCTACTGTAGGATGGGGCGGTTAAGAAAAGCGGCTCAAAGCTGGTTGCAGGTGGCTCATGCCTATAATCCTAGCTACTCAGGAAGCTGAGACCTGAAAAATCACAGTTCAAACCCAACCACAGCAAGAAAGTCCATGAGATTCTTATCTCCAATTAACCACCAAAAAGATGGAAGTGGAGATTTGGCTCTAAGTGGTAGGGCACGAGCCTTGAGCCAAAAAGCTCTGGACACAGCCTAGACCCTGAGTTCAAGCACCATGACTGACCAAAAAAAAGTAAGAAAGGAAAGTGGCTCAGAGAAGAACTGAGCACAAAGGAGCAGGAACAAAGCCACTGGAGTCCCAAACACCAGGTCCCAGTTTCTCACTTTGGCCTCGGGCAAGGGCCTCATCCTGGAGCATCATTTCTTCCATCTGCTAAGGAAGCTCACATCACCCAGTAGAGTGATGTGTGTGTGTGTGCGTGAGCGTGCGTGTGCGCCTGTCCAGGGGCTTAAACTCCAGGCATGCGTGCTGCCACTTGAGCCACAGCTTCTCCACTTCTGGCTAGCCTGAGCAGACAAATCTGAGACTCTTATTTCTGGCCAGCAAAAAGCCAGAGAGACTTTCATTTCCAGTTAGCTCGCAAAACGCACCCATCTAAAGATTGAGACCTGATGAACTTCCTGAGTAGGATTACAGGTGTGAGTCACAGGTACTCAGCTCTATGTCTTGACTTCTGGGAACAATTCCTGAAAGACAATCCTAGTTTCTGCCTAGTTCTCTTGAGAATTCCATGTACAAACTCCAACATGGAGTCTAGTGGGCTGGAGAAGCCACCAGGAGACCTGATGGCCCTACTTAGCTCCCAGCGGAGATCACCAACCAGCCATGAGATCCAACCATCTTGGATGTCTGGCCCTGTCCATCATTCCCCCATGGCAACCATCCATGATGGGGCCAAGTAAAACTACGGTTGCTTTACTGTTTGAAGGTCAGGACTTTTTTTGTGTCCTGGTCCTGGGGCTTGAACTCAAGGCCTGAGTTTCTTTTGGTCAATGCTAGCACTCTACCACTTGAACCACAGCTCCACTTTCAACATTTTGGAGGGTAAATGGAGATAGGAGACTCATGACTTCCTTGCCCTGGCTGGCTTTAAACCCCAATCCTCCCATCTCAGTAGCTAGGATTACAAGCTTGAGCCACCAGCTCCTGGTTCTCCCCCCCCCCCACACACACACACCCAGGGATTTATGTTTGGATTGTTTTCTCTCTCCCTGGAAATTCCAAGGGGGCTTCTTCCTGTTATCTCAGGCTGTCTCATCACTTAGGTGTCTGGGCAAAGGGCCATCCCAGAGGTCTTTGGCATGTGATCAAGATTAGATCCCAAGCCCACCACTGCCATCACCACCAGTCACCGACAAAGTTTGTTTTCCTTGCTTCTGATGGCTTCTACCAGAGTACAAAGTGCACAGGTGAATCCTTACCTGTGGTGTGGTCACCTACCCCTTGCAGAACACTTGGCTTCAGGAATGTGTGTTTATTAAACTGACAGGTTCCTAGAAGATAGGGAGAGGCATTTCTGCCAGAGAAAACAGCAAGAAGCCTGAGGCTAGTGCATTCCAGGTAAGAAATGAGTTGGGACTGAAAACAGACACTAGGCTATTTAGGGCTGGAGGGCTCCAGGATCACAACAAGAACCTCTTTGATGGCTTTTTTCCCCCAGAGTGACAGGACAGACACAAAGATCTGTGTTGATGTGGGTGAAAGCACACCATAACATACAATTTAGGGAATTTCCTTTTTTAAACTATTATCATTGTTTTGATGAGCTGAAGGTCTGTGCTACCCAGGCTAGGCTTCAGCGACTCTCCCACCTCAGCCTCCCAAGTTGCTGGGACTACAGATGGCACCACAGTGCCTGGCTCTGTCTGAATTGTTCAAAGGGTGTAGAGGAGTGACTTTAAGCAGGTTCATACTGGGCAGCTGACATTTCAGTCCACCAAGGGAACTTTTCCCTAATACTAAGTCCCTGTCCTCCTTCCTAGCCTGTGAAAGTTCTAGGGAGCTCAGGTGCATAAAACCACTCATGCACTCTCTTTCCTTCCCTCCCTTTTCTTTCTTGTTTTTGGAGACAAGGTCTTGCTGTGAGGTCCAAGCTGGTGCTGAACCGCAGCCCCCCTCCCCCCCGCCCCAAGCCTCGTACTCAGTGCTGGGATCACAGGCCACGCTTAACAATACAGTCCTTTTGTAACTGGCTTTATTTTCTCTTAACACAAATGTTAAACATAGCAAGTGTTCAGCATTTCCTTCCTCGTTCTAAAATGACGCACGAGACGTAGCCCCGGTGCGGAGGACTCGCCAGAGCATGAGGCCCGGGGTGCCGTCCCTAACGGGGCTAAAACAGTAAATAAACACGTCAACCAATCAGCGGCGCGCGGCTGCCGGTTCCTTTCCCGGACTCCGAGCAGCGGGGCCGAGCCCAGCGGGGAGGGCCGCGGGCCTCATCATCGACCTCCTCTGGGACCCCCTTTCCAGACCAGGACGGGGTCGCCACAGAGTCCTCCGGACCCCCCCCCCAGAAGCACAGGAGAGGCCCGGGGTGAGCTGGAGCCTGAGAACCGCTCGGTCCCACCCCGGCCACACCCCGCAGCCACAGACTGCACCCGAGTGCGCAGGCGCAGAAGAAGCCGCGCGGCTCAGCCACAGGGCGCATGCGTAAGGAGGCTCCGCTCCCCCGAGTGAAAATCCGCTGATCCGGGGTTTCGGCTCCACCGGGAGCTCTGTTTATAAACACACCGTGCGGCTACCAGCGTAGGGGTAACCCTAAAGGCAGTGGGGTCGGAGGTCAGAGGTCACTGGGCAGGTGGAGTGAGGATGCTGGCTGACCGGCCCTCTGCGTTCTCGGGGGTCGCGGGCTGAATGGCGTGGCCAGCTAAGCGGCCTTGCCACATCCCTGCACTGCCGGGCGCCACGTGGTGCGCACGTGGTCCAGCCCGGTGCGGCTCTCCCCTCCCCCACGGCTGCCCCAGCGTCCCCTGGCGGCGCCCGCTACCCCGCTGCGCATGCGCAGAACGCGGCGCGAGGCGTCTTCCGGTGTCCGGCCAGCGTGCGCCGTTGCCTCCTCGCGCAAGGAGGTTCCCCTCCCACACACACTCCTTGAAGCCCACGGTCACGTGCAAGCGCGGGATGGACAGGGGCAGTGGGCGTGGTTTCTGTACTTAAGAGGCGTGGCCTGAACAGGCCCCGCCCGTCGTACAGTAGAAGGTATGTGAGTAGGAGGTGTTGTGGACCAGGTCGATGGTTTCCATCACTTTAAATTCCTGAAGGGAAAATCACTGTCTTCTGCCATAGGCTGTGTTAAGTGTGCAATGCGCATTTAACTAATGAATGCATGGTCTAAAAATTACTAATCTATTCTAGGTTTTGTTTTAAAAGTTATATCACCTGCTCTGTAGATTTTATGAGATTTTTAATGTGCATTAACCCCATTAGGTACTTCCTGAGCATTCAGTCAGTGGTAATTCTTATGGTCGATCCTGGAAGAGGTTAAGCTGGCTGATAGTGGTTCATGCCTGTAATCCTAACTACTCAGGAGGTTGAGATGTGAGAATCCTGGTTTGTAGCAAATCCCATAATTATTATCCACAAATAACCAGCAAAAAGCTAGAACTGTGTCAAGTAATAAGGCCCTGAGTTCAAATACCAATATGGTCTCATCAACCTCTGGGTCAAATCTTTAAAAAGATTTGAAGACATCTGCAGAGATATAAAACAAGCAAGCAGGCATGAGCATACACACCTGCAATCCCAGCAGTTGAGAGGCTAAGAAAGGAGCACTACAAGTTCAAAGTTATCCTGGAGCCTGGGATACATAAGGATACCCAGTCTGAAAGAGATGAGGGCAGAGAGAGAGAGAGAGAGGGAGAGACAAGCAGTGAGAGAGAATAAAAGAAGAGGAAGAGACAAGCAGTTTAGTTTCCATGCTTAATAGCCAGCTAGTCTGAGTGCTTGTATATTTGTACATAAATTATAAACTTGATTAGTATGAAGCATACAGAGTACATCACCTACAGATAATAAATGTACAATACTTTTTTTTTTTTTTTAATGCCAGTCCTGGGGCTTCAGCTCTGGGCCTGAGCACTATCACTGAGCTTCTTTTATTCAAGGCTAGCACTCTACCACTTGAGCCACAGCTCCACTCTTCGCTTTTTTGGTGGCTTAGTGGACCTAAGAGTCTCACAGAGTTTCCTGCCTGGGCTGGCTTAGATTCTCAGATCTCAGTCTTCTGAGTATCGAGGATTATAGGCGTGAGCCACGGGAGCCCACTCAATACTCTTTAAAAACAAAAATTAACTCCACAGAGCCAACTGATTACAGAGAATGTTTTCCTTTAGTTTGGCTGAATTCTTCTAGCTATAGACAACATGTGGTTGAAATCTAATAATCTGTCAAATTGAACTATCTCCTAACCTGCTATTTTCCTAGTAGATTATTGTCATAAAATGTAATCCATGACATGAGTATTGGTTTACTTTTAAACTTACAGTAGCCAGAAAGAAATGAAGCAAATGAAAAAATAGGCTTAGATTGAGCCTTGATCATTCAAATATGAACAATTTATTTGCTACATCGATTGCAATTTTTCCATTGCATGATGAATGCTTTTTCCTATTCCTACTATTCACAATGTAACAGTAACAGATTTGACCTGATGTTAAGTTTAAGCATGGTATTAATTTTCCCCATTACTTTCTCTTTTTTTTCTTTCCTTTCTTTCTTCCTTTTTTTTTTTTTTTCTGCCAGTCACAGGGCTTGAACTTGGGGCCTAGGCACTGTCCCAAAGCTTCTTTTTGCTCAAGGCTAACACCCTACCACTTGAGCCACAGTAGCCTTCTGGCTTTTTCTGTGTATGTGGTACTGAAGAATGGACCCCAGGGCTTCATGCATGCTAGGCAAGCACTCTACCGCTAAGCCACCTTCCCAGACTCCCATCACTTTCTTCTATCTAGATTAGGAGTTAGCCAATATGTTCTTAGAGCAATCAGATAATAAACATGGTCACATGTCCTGTAATAATTTTTAATCAATACCAAACCACATATATAATTTACATTAATTTATACTGTCCAGGGACATCATAAACTCTATGAGGTTTGTACACATGCAAAAACAGAATCAGCTAGGTGCCTGTAGTGGTTTATACTTGTAATCCTAGCTACTCAGGAGGATGAGGTCTGGAGGTTCACAGTTGGAGGTCAGCCTGGACAGAAAAGTCTGAGACTCTGTCTCCAAAATTATCAAAACAAGGGACTAGTAGCTTATGCCTGTATTTCTAGCTACTCAAGAGGTTGAGATCTGAAATTTTGGGTTAAAAGCCAGCCCAGGTAGACAAATCCATGAAACTCTTATCTCTAATTAGCCAGCAAAAAGCTGCAAGTAGAAGAATGGCTCAATCAGTAGTGCACTAGCCTCGAGCAAAAAAGCTGAGAGCAGAGGCTCTGAATTCAAGCCCCAGTACTGGCACAAAAAAAAAAAAGTAAAAATGGAGAAAGCAAGGGCAGTTGAGAGGATTTGAATACCCATCATTTTCAATGAACCAGGTTGAGTAGCCAGCCCCCCCCCCGCCCCCGCCCCCCACTTAATTTGGAGCCACTGACTATCAGGAGGGCTGCTTCTAGCTCTGGATGAGTGGTACACTAGTGACCAGTGACTTGTCCAAGGATGGAAGCCAGTTCTTTGTCCATGATTCCCGAAGCTACTTGGGAAAAATCAGGCATCCAATTCACAGGGACCTATGGTAGAAGGTTCTAGAAATGGTTTCCTAAGTTCTAAGAGGAAGCAGTGAAAAGAGCTGACCTCTCCTTCCCAGGATGCCGCAAGAGAGCAAGCTGTCAGCAGCCCACGACGAGCATCCACCTCACCTCTTCTTCTGTGGATGAACATGTCTCAGCAGGAGGTAGTCCTTGTGTGAGCTGGGTTTGCCGGGACAGGGTGGGCTCGTTTAGCATGTGATTGAAATACCATGCTGAGCCCTTAACAAGGGCTGTCCCGGAAGACGGAGGGGAGGGGCACTTGACACTCACTGCCTTGGAAGAGATGGGCAGGGCTGGGCAGGGCAGGGCGTGGAAGAAAGTGCCTTGTCTGGCATTTTGTGAGGCTTCCTGTGCCCTGGCTACAGTTATTTCCCTGCTAAATTCAGGGCTGCCTGACTGATGCCTCCCTCCTCTCCTTTCCTCCCTCTTTCCAACCTTTGCATTCTTTTCTTTGTGGTAATGGGGAATTGAGCTCAGGGCCTCAGTTTGCTATGGGTGCTGCACCCCTTGAGACACACCCAGTCCTTTTGTTTTTTTTTTTTTTTGTGTGTGTGTGTGTGTGAGAAAGCTCTCCCTGACCTTTCCCCAGGATTGCTTTGAATAGTTCTGCTCCCACCACCACCTCCAGAGTAGCTGGGATTACAGACATGTGCTACCACACCCTCCCCTAAGTCACCCTCACTTCTGTGATATTTGGCAGCCTGGAAGTCAAGCCTTGTCCCTGTTTCCAGGCCACCTTGCTCATGGAGGGCCCCCAGGAACTCCTCCATCCTTAGAATTTCCACAAAAGAGCCCTCCCACTCCCTCCTTTCCCAAAAGCTACACATGACCAGCCCTGTCCCTGCGCCTAACTAAGCTCTGTTCTGTGAGATTCACAAAAGAACCCAAGGTCCCTGGGCTTCATTCAGCTCTAGCCCCAATCACTTTGCCAAGAGAGAAGCTCTTCTCATTCAGCTACCCCCTCCCAGCCCCCCAGTGCAGGCAGGCAGATATTCCCAGGCTGCTCAGGGCCTGAGGTTGGTGTGGTAAAGACAGAACTGTCCGCATGGGACCGGGGTTACAAGCAAGCAGCCACGCAGGCTTTATCCTCTTTTTTTCCCCTGTAGAACAAAGGCTCGGCTGGCCCTGGGAGCTCATGCTGCGGCTCTATTGAAATGTCGAGGTGGCTGTCTATTAATCAATCCCCCGGGTGCCTCAGAGGCTGAGAAAAGAGTCAAACAAAACCCCTTTTCTAAGCAGGAAGAGCTTTGCAGAGGCCCAGCAGCAAGATTTCCTCCGCGCCTCTCTCTGAGGCTGACAGGAGACTAATCAGAGGCTGCAGCCTCCCAGCCTCCAGCAACCAGAGCTGCCTGGCTGTGCAGACAGACGTGAGCACCACCACTTCCAGCTCCCAGGAGCGCTGGGAGAGAAAAAGGGTGGGTGTCTGGCCTTCCTGAAGTCCCCCCCCACCACCACCACCATTGTCTAGAAGTCACAAAGACCCAGTCTAGTAATTTTTTTTTTTTTAAAGACCAATATCCTAGGAGCATGGGAAAGCAGAAATAAACATTGTTTTCTTTCCTCCTCCAATGTAACCTTGGCTGGAAATTTCCCAATGCTGTTCTTCTACATTAATTAGTAACATACCATTCTTCATAAGTCTAGGAATATGAAGTTTAGCTTCTGCTTTTTTGTTGGTTTGTTTTCTGTTCTGGTGCCACCACTGGATCTTGAATTCACTCTCTCACTTGGCTTTTTCTCTCATGGCTGGCTCTCTACCACTTGAGCCATATCTCCACTTTGGGCTTTCTGGGGGTTCATTGGAGATAAGAGTTCCATGGGCTTTCCAGCCCAGGCTGACTTTGAAGTGCAGTCCTCCATCTCAGCTTCCTGACTACCTGTGATTGCAGGCATGAGCCACAGTGCCTGGCCTTGGGTTCTGTTTTTAAATCAAAAACACTAAGCAGGCCTGTTCCCAGACATGTTCTTATCACCCCAGGCCTGTTATCTGTGGGTATCCTGTTGTAGGGAATTAGCCACCATTGTGATCCTGTGGCTCCTGTCAGGGATAAAGGGATAAGGATAAAGTCTTAGGCTTATATGCTTGTGAGTTGAGCTGTATTCTATTTCATATAATTGTTGTAAAAGGGAGAGGAAGGAGCTGGCTTTTAAAGAAACATTGAGTGAAAGACATTCACAGCCATTGTCAAGGGAAAAAAAATCATCTAAAACAAGCAGATGAAAGGGTAGGGAGTTGGTGGCTCATGCCTGTAATCCTAGCTACTCAGGAGGCTGAGATCTGAGGACTGCAGTTTGAAGCCAGCCTGGGCAAGAAAGTCTGTGAGACTCTTATCTCCCAAGAAATAATCAAAAATCCAGAAATGGAGCTGTGGCACAAGTGGTAGAATCCCAGCCTTGAGCAAAAATGCAAGCATGGGTAGCCTCCTGACACCCATTCCTTCCTCCTGCCTGCTGTTCTGTCTCTCCTCAGGCTCAAAGCAATGGAGCCAGCTGATCCAAACATGTGCCAAAATAAGTCCTTCCTCTAAGTTATGCCAGATACCTGGTGTCAAGAGTAAGAAGTTAAGTGAGATGCCATCTTTTGCCTAGCTTTGCGAGACCCCAGAACAGGGGGCTTGTCTAGCATCTTCCCTGCAGGCTTGGGAGCTAGCTGCGTAACCTGCTTTATCCAGTAGACTAGAAATAAAAGCCCTTACTGTATGGTTCCAAACTGAGATGTTGTGAAGCCTAACACATTTACAGAAAAAGAGACTCATTGGGGAAACCTACTCTCAATCAACCATCTGTAGCCAGGCCTAGTAAAGCCTGGAAGAGCTACAGCCTAGAGACACATTCCTGATGGAGATATAAGTGCTTTTGATTGAAGATCTGGGTGGGGAAGAAGGGAGTTGTTTGTTGTACAGCAACACTGCAGCAGTAGCTGATAGTACACCGTCTCCATCTATCACCCCATCTCTCCAGCTCATTGCTGGTGGTAGAGCACTTGCCTTGAGCTGAAGAGCTCAGGAACAGAGCCCAGGCCCAGAGTTCAAGCCCCACAACCACCACCACCAAATATATGTATATAACCATATATATATATATATATATATATATATATATAAAATTACAATATAAAAATATAATCAAACCATTGTTTTGGCAAACCAGTGGAACCTACAGAGAGATATAGGAAAATTTCCTCAAGGGATCAGCTCACACAGTCATGGGGGCTCAGAAGCCCAGTCCTTCTCTTGGCTAGCTGGGAGCTGGAGGCTCAGAGAAGCCATTCATGACTCCCTTCGAGCCAACAGCACGGATGCCCCAAGGCAAGCAAACACAGATGCCTCAACTCAGAAAGAGGCTGCCAGGTGCCTTTCCCTCATCTTTTTTATTTTTCTGTTGTGATAATGGATGGATTTGCATTATGTCTGACCTCCTAGGTAAGGTAGCTTTTCTTTTTGTTGGTCATGGGGTTTGAACTCAGGGCTTAGCACGGTGCCTGAGCTCTTTCACTCAGGGCTAGCACTCTACCACTTTGGGCTACAGCTCTACTTCTGATTCTCTGGTAGTTAATTCTAAGAGATAAGAGTCTCAACAGACTTTCCCCCCCTGGCCTGGCTTTGAACCATGATCCTCAGATCTTGGCCTCCATTTTTTTTTTTTTTTTTTTTTTTTTTTTTGCCAGTCCTGGGGCTTGGATTCAGCCTGAGCACTGACCCTGGCTTCTTTTTGCTCAAGGCTAGCACTCTGCCACTTGAGCCACAGCACCACTTCTGGTCATTTTCTATATATGTGGTGCCAAGTCAAACCTAGGGCTTCATGTATACAAGGCAAGCACTCTTGCCACTAGGCCATATTCCCAGCCCTCTCAGCCTCCTTTGTAGCTAGGATTACAGGTATGAGCAAGCAGAATGGTTCTTTACTCATTGTAGTGGCTAATCTTTCCCAGAGCCACCCTCCTGGAGACTCTTAGAAATAAGACTTAACCAACTAACAGGGCACCCAACAGCCTAGTCAAGTTGGCACACAGAATTAGCTATTCGGGTAGAATGTGGATCGCATAGCCAAGCCTGTGCTGGGACCAAATAGCAAAGGAACATTCTACTGTTCCCCTCCAGAAATACTTGTGGAGTTACAAGATAATACATAAGATTAGTATGTTTCTTCTATTTTCTTAATTTTCAGCTACGAACATAGGTTTGCGGTCCTAACTGGTGGAAGGAGGGGTTTGAAAATGAAGTTGAAGAGGAGCTAGAACATCTCTCTAATAGTCTTTCCCCTCCATATGCTCTCTCTTTTTAATGATTGACATTTGTGTTTCATCGATGTTCCTTTCGTTCAGCTGTTGCTTAGTAACAATCATCTTTAACGAGGCCTTCATCTTGCTGGTTCACTTGAGTAAGTCTGCATCTCAGAGCAATCTAGTGTGAAATGATTTCTGGCCAGGGCAATAATGAAACTATCTGACTTTCTGAATTACTGTCTGAGATGTGGGTATTGCTTCCAACTTCCCAAAACATTATGTTTAACAAATAGACTAGAAAAAACAATAGCTTAAGGATCCCGGGTTCCGGGCTGTTATCTCTATAAACTCACCCAGGAAAATCCCTCCTTTCACCCCTCCCTCACACACTGCTGGGCCTGAGATTTAGCACATCACCCTATTATAGCAAATGACTACCGGTTCTGGTTGCTTACAGCTGTAATCCTGGCTCCTCAGGAGGGTGAGATCTGAGGATTATGGATGGAAGCTGGCCTGGTTATCATGAGGAGCCATGGTGTGTGTGTGTGTGTGTGTGTGTGTATGTGTGTGTGTGTGTGTGTGTGTGTGTGTGTGTGTCTACTCCAGCATGCTTCTTTCGGAGTGGGAGTTCAGTGTTCAAGCTTATCATTTTGAGAGAACTTTGGGAATCCTATGTGCTATATCTGCTCTTTATTTGTATGTTGATGCTTTGGTTTTGTGTTAGTGTTTTCCTCAGGTAATAATTATTATTCCATCCTAATTTCCTTTGGTATCTGGAACTTCTGTAATTGACTGGATAGGGAAATGTTTAGGTCCTGGTAGCTCATGTCTATAATCTCAGCCACTTGAGAGGCTGAGAATGGGAGGACCAAAGTTCAAGGTCAACCCAAGGCAGAAAAGTCTGTGAGACTCCATCTCCCAGAAGGGGGATTCCAGGCTCACTTGGTTGGAAGTGAAGGTGTGGCTTAAGTGGTAGAGTGCCAGCCTTGGGTGGGGGGGGAAGCTAAGTGAGAGCTTGAGGCTTTGAGTTCAAGCCCCAGTACAAACACACACACACACATACACGGTGGGTTGCTCATATGGTCCCCTGGATGAGAAGCCTGTAAGTCAGCGTATCAAGGCTCAAGTGTACCTGTGTGAGAAGCAAGACTCTACCCTAAAATTAACCGGTAAAAAAACAGGGCTGGTGGCATGGTCCAGCAGCATTGAGCCAGCCCAGCAAAAGGGAAGCCCTGAGAGTTCTGATCCTAAATACTCCACCCCAAAATAAAATGGTTACCAAGGAAGATTAAACCCCAGAATTCCAGGATCATTTTGGCGGCTAGCTAAACTGCATTTCATCTGTTTCCAATTACCCCAGTGTTCAGTGTGTTTAGTTTTATGAAGGGTACCGGGAACCAGGCATCTCAGATTCCATTTCTTCCTCTAGGGCATGAATGTCTTCCCTGTCAGTGGGAATCACTCATGCTTTCCTCCTTGGCTTCTCTTCAAATCGAGGAAGATTTCCCTATTCATTCATTCATCTGCTTATTATGCTGGTACTGGAACTTGAACTCAGGGCCTGGGTGCTGTCCCTTAGCTTTGTCACCCAGGACTGGTCCTCTAGCACTTAAATCACAGCTCTACTTCCAGGTTTTTTGGTGTTTAATTGGAGGTAAGAGTCTCACAGACTTTCCTGCCAGACATCAGCTTCCTGAGTAGCTAGGATTCCAGGTGTGACTATCAGTGCCCTGTCCCCATACATTTAGAGTAGAAAGAACAAGCCATTTCCACCTATAGCATATGGCTCAGTATCATCTGATCTCTTTTTCTCTCATCGTCTCTATGTACTTTCTCTCCCCCCCCCCCTTGCTACTTTACTGCTCTGAGGATTTCTTGTTAAATTACTACATTTGGGTGCCTTTGGTTTCAATTTAAGCTTTGGCTATAAATGACTATAATTTGATTGTAATTTTAGTTGAATCACGTGAAATAAATTGATTTTTAATTTTACTTTTTCATTTTTGAGGCAGAGTCTCTGAAATGTAACCCAGATTGGCTTTGAACTCATGATCCTCCTGTCTCAGCCTCCCAAGTTGAGATGACAGGGGCGTGTTACCATACTCGGCTCCAAATCACTATTTTTGGACAAACACTTGCATTTCATTCAACCTAATAGTAAGTGGTATATATTGAGAATTTGGGGTATTTAGGGAGGGGAGCAGTCAGTACTGAGATTTGAATTCTGAGCTTTGTCCTTACTAGGCATGCACTCTATACTTGAGCCACACCTCCCAGTCTTTTTGCTTTTCATTTATTTTTTCAGATAGGGTCCTGTATTTTGTAGCTTCATACAAAGATCCTCCTGGAGCCATGCACTGGGGGCTCACACCCACAATCCTAGCTACTCTGGAGGCTGAAATCTGAAGATCATGGTTCAAAGCTAGCTGGGCCAGGAAAGTCTATAAGACTAATCTCTAATGAACCACCAGAAAACAGGAAATGATGCTGTGGCTCAAAGTGGTAGAGCACTATCCTTGAGCAGAAAAAAAGCTCAGGGACGAGGCCCAGGCCCTGAGTTCAAGCAACAAAACAAAACAAAACCCTCCTGTATCACAGATGTGTACTACCACTCCCAGCCCCATACATTGAGATGCTGCTTACATTGTGGACACTGCACCAGGTCCTTCTGCATTTGACCATCATTTAATCTGGAGATCTGTATCAAATGAAGAAACTGAGGCACATGAAGAGATTAAGTAACTTGCCCAGGGTCATGTGGTTAGTAAATATATGGTGGGCAGTTAGAACTTGAGGGCTCTGGCTCTGAGCTTGTCCGACTTGGTCCGACTTGTAGCATTCCAACAATGCTAATGACTCAGGATAGGGCCATATTCCCCAAAGTGATACCTTGTTTCAAACATTTGTTATTCTCTTTATGGGTTACAAAGTATTTTGTAGAAAAAGCACTATGTAGAACATGGAGCTGTGATTCAAAGTGGTAGAGCTCTAGCCTTGAGCAGGGAAGCTCAGGGTCAGCATCCAGGCCCAGAGTTCAAGTCCCATCAATGGCCAAAACAAAACAAAAAAGCACTATGTAAAAGCTCTGTGTGTGTGTGTGTGTGTGTGTGTGTGTGTGTGTGTGTGTGTGTGTGTGTGTGATTGCTGGAACTGGGGCTTGAACTCAAAGGCCTAGACGTTGTCCCTTACCTTTTTTTGCTCAAGGCTGACTCTACCACTTGAGCCACAACTTCACTTCTGGCTTTTTGGTGATTAGCTGTAGGTAAGAGCCTCAGGGACTGGTGATCCTCAGATCTCAGTCTCCTGAGTAACTGGGATTACAGGTGTGAGCCACTAACCCTCATCCCTTCTTCTTAGCCTCGGAGAGCCTCTGAGCAAGGCCTGGAGAAGATTCTGGGGCCCATTGAAAAGGCTACCACTCTGTTCTATGGTGAACACTCTCAAACTGAGTGTGGGGTGGGGAATTTGCAGGCCTAGAGCCCATGGCCCTGCCCCATCTTGGAGCCACACCCACCGGCTGGGAGCCACGCCCACCACCTGGAGCCACTACTCCAGCTGTCTCAATGGTTGCCTTCTTGGACTTGGAATTTGAGGTCTGGCTTTTTATTTCATGTCATCAGTTCCCAAAGAAGTCTCCTGCCCTCCACTGCTGAAGTTCCATTTTGCCACTGTGCGCTGTTCCATGAACTCCTCCTGTATCCATGAGAAGTAGACTGGAAGTGGCTCTCCCCCTGTCATCCCAGCTACTCAGCTGAGATAGATGCCCTGAGGATGGCAATCAATCACTGAGACATCTCCAGGCAGTAGAAAGTTGGAAACAGAGGTGTGGCTCAAGTGGCAGAACATTAGCTGTAAGCAAAAAAGACAAGTGAGAGTGTGAGGCACTGAGTTCAAATTCTGGTGCGGGCACACACACACATTAAAGACTAGTCTGTGAGCACTCTTAGTGGTAAGCCTTACTCATAAAGCCAAGAAACTGGAAACAAGCCATACATCCATCAAATTAGTGCGTTGATTGTCTTTTTACAAGTGCAGTATATTTACCCAATAAAGTACTAACAGCAATAAAAAGAGGATGGATTGCTGATACAACATAAATGAACCTCAACACCTTGGGGTTAAGAGAAGACACTGGGTTGAGAATGTGACTTAGTGATAGAGTGCTTGCCTAGCATGAATGAAGCCCTGGGTTCTATTCCTCAGTACCACATACACAGAAAAAGCCAGAAGTGACACTGTATCTCAAGTGGTAGAGTACTAGCCTTGAGCAAAAGAAGTTCAGGCCCAGGCCCTGAGTTCAAGTCTCAGGAATGTAGGGGAGGTGGGGGAAGAGAGAGAGAAAGAAGGAGAGAGAGAGAGATAAAAGGCCATATGTTGTTTGATTCTGTGAATGAGGAATTAGAAAAGGAAAACTAGATAGATAGAAGAAAGTCAATCAGGGTAAGATGGTGTGAGGGGTGACTGAAAAAGGGTAGGAGGAACTTTGGCAGTGATGAAGATATTTAAAAGTTTGATTATGAGGCAGAAATCAAGAGGATTGTGGTTTGAGGTCAGTTCAAGAGGAAAAGTGTTACTAAGATCTTCAGGCAGGAGCCACTGATGCCTGGCAAAGTTACTTTTAAAAAACATTTAGAGGTTTACGTTAAATCATACAGAAGGATATAATGCCTGAGATTTGTTTCAAAATAATATGGGTGAACAAATGCAGCAGTCATACTCACTGGACATTATGTTGAAAATGAACTATACAACTTGTGAGTAAAGACAGGAGGGGAAAAACTGGGAGAAGAGCGAGGGAAGGGAGGACATTGTCCAAAAAGAAATGTACTCATTACCTGACTTATGTCAATATAACCCCTCTGTTTATCACCTTTATACTAACAATAAGAAATTAAATAAAAAAGCAAAAATAATATGGGAAGTCATCACTTGTTGCATGTTTTAGATGGTTCCATAATTCAAAGTTAAAAGGAATGAACTTCATATTGAAAGGAAACCCCTTTGTACAACTTAAAAATAATGACAATACATTTACAGCTGGGTACTTGTGGCTCATGCCTTTAATTCCAGCTACTGAGATATGAAGATCAAGGTTCAAAGCCAGCCCAGGCGGGAAAGTCGATGAGACTATTAAGTCCCATTAAACAGCAGAAAGCCAAAAGTGGAGATGGCTCAAATAGTAGAGTGCCAGCTTTGAGTGGAAAATCTCAGGGACAGTGCCCAGGCCCTGATGAGTTCAAGCTCCAGTACTGGAACATGCACACAAAATATTATAGAAAATAAAAATAGAAGAACATAGGCTGGGAATATGGCCTAGTGGTAGAGTGCTTGCCTCGTATACATAAAATCCTGGGTTCGATTCCCCAGCATCACATATATAGAAAACAGCCAGCAGTGGTACTGTGGCTCAAGTGGCAGAGTGCTAGCCTTGAGCAAAAAGAAGCCAGGGACAGTGCTCAGGCCCTGAGTTCCAAACCCCAGGATTAGCAAAAATAAATACATAAATAAGAAAACAAGCAAACAAAAATAGAAGAGCATAAACTTGAGAGTATTGAAAACAAAACAGATGGGCCTGGCACTAGTAGCTCACACCTGTCATCCTAGCTACTCAAGAGGCTGAGGTCTGAGGATCTCAGTTCAAAGCCAGCCAAGCAGGAAAGGCCGTCTGACTCTCGTCTCCCAATAAACTACTCAGAAAAAGCTGGAAGTGGCGTTGTGGCTCAAGTGGTACAGCACTAACCATGAGCAAAAGAAGCTCAAGGACAGCTCCCAGGTCCTGAGTTCAAGCCCCACGACCAACGAAATATTAAAAAGTAAACAACAACAAGCCACAGAAACAACAGATAGTCCTGCTCTGCATGGGTCACTGGCGAGATGAAGGTGGACAGAGGCTGTACAGTTGTTGTTCTTACCTGCCTCTGACTCTACCCAGCTTTGCTGAGAGCAAGTGGAGTGGCAGCACCCTGCAGGCAGCACTTACAGGGTGCCTGATGGGCTGGCCAGGTCCAGAACCTCCACTAAACTCAAGCAGTGTCTCTCCTCCAGGAAATGTGATGTAAGAAATGGAAAGCTTGGAGTGGATTCCCTCCAGAGACACATGCCCAGGGGCCAGCCTTGGGATTTTGCTATTAAAATCCCCTCGGTCACCTTGGCTTCTGAGCTCTTTACACAACCCGTATCTGACTCTGATTCCACAAACTCCCTAACATCGGGCTGCCCATGAATTTCCTTTGTTTAAGCTGGCTCAAAACCAATGGACCTTGTAGCCATCAACTGAATAGTTCCTTTTCTAGTCTCCACTTTGCGTAGGTTGATGCAACATTAAAATTTAGTCCTGCTGGGTGCTGGTGGTTCACACTTGTAATTGTAGCTACCCAGGAGGCTGAGATTTGAGGATCACAGTTCAAAGCCAGCCAGGGTAGGAGAGTCCTCAAGACTCTTATCTCTAACCACCAGACAACTAGAAGCGGTACTGTTCAAAGTGGTAGAGCACTAGTCTTGATTTTAAAAAAAGAGCTCAGGGACAGTGCCCAGGCCTGAGTTCAAGCCCCCATGACTGACCAACAAACCAACAAACAAGCAAACAAAAACATAGTCCAAATGAGCCAGGTGCTGTGGCTCCCACTTATAATCCCAGCAACTCAGTAGGCTGAGATCTGAAGACTGAGTTTTGAGATTGAGTTTCTGCCTGGGCAGAAAACATCTATGAGATTCTTATCTCCAGTTAACCAGAAAAAAGCTTGAAGAGGAACTGTGGTTCAAGTGGTAGAGTACCAACCTTGAGCAAAAGAGTTAAATGACAGCACCCAGGCCCTGACTTCAAGTCCCAGTGCCACCCCTTTCTTTTTCCCTGTGAAGTCATGTATCATATATCATATAGCAGCAATACTTCTATCTCTTCATAAGTCTCAGCCAGAATATATTCTGTCAAGATTAATTCCCTGCCATGCTTTGGTTGGAACGCATTTCCTGTGGTATGTAACTCAAACATATCTCTTCCTGAATTGGTGCTTGAAAATTATGTATGAGTTCTAAATGACAGGGCAGCTGTGAAAGCAAAACATGTTTGCCTGTTGGAAGCAAACTGAGAAAACAAGTTCACCTTGCTGCTTGCTTGCTCCTTCCTCTTTTTTTTTTTTTTTTTTTTTTTTGTTGGTTGTGGGGTTTGAATTCTGGGCCTGGGCATTGTGCCTGAGCTCTTCAGCTCAAGACTAGTGCCATACCACTTGAGCCACAGAGCTACTTCTAGTTTTCTGGTGACTAATTGGAGGCAGGAGGCTCATGGACTTTCCTGCCTGGGTTGGCTTTGAACCGTGATCCTCAGATCTCAGCCTCCTGAGTAGCTAGGATTATAGGTGTGAGCCACTGGCACCTGCCCTTCCTTCCTTCCTTCTTTTTTTTGCCAGTGTTGGGACTTGGATTCAGGGCCTGAGCACTGTCCCCGGCTTCTTTTCACTCAAGGCTAGTGGGTAGCACTCTACCATTTGAGCCACAGTGCCACTTCTAGCTACCTTTCTTTTGGAAATATTAGGTTTTGAATTCAAGGCCTGATGCTGGGTGTTCTACCACCTGAGTCACGCCTTTAGCCTCTTTTTTTTGTCGGTTGTGGGGCTTAAACTCAGCCTGGGCGCTGTCCCTGAGCCTCTTTGTGCTTGACTAGTGCTCTACCACTTGAACTACAGCGCCACTTCCAGCTTTTTTTTTTTTTTTTTTTTAGTGGTTAATTGGAGATAAGAGTCTCATGGAGACTTTTCTGCTAGGGCTGGTTTTGAACCTCAATCCTCAGAGCTCAGCCTCCTGAGTAGCTAGGATTACAGGTGTGAGCCACTGGCAAGCCTGCTTCTTTCTCAGATCTTTAGCCTCTCTGGTCTCTACTGTGTTTCCATGGGTTTATTGTGCCTTACACAGGTGTATATGTACACACAGGCACACTTTTTTGTTTTTTGCATTTTGTAGTGACATACAAGTGCAGCTCTTTCCCAACCTCCAGATTAATTCTGCTGCCCTCTCCCCTCAGTACTAGGGTCAGGGCTTTGTGCTTGCTAGGTGGGTGCTCTGCTACGTGAGCTGCAAAACTTTTTTTTTTTTTTTTTGGCCAGTCCTAGGCCGTGAACTCAGGGCCTGAGCACTGTCCCTGGCTTCTTTTTGCTCAAGGCTAGCACTCTGCCACTTGAGCCACAGTGCCACTTCTGGCCATTTTCTGTATATGTGGTGCTGAGGAATCGAACCCAGGGCCTCATGTATACGAGGCAAGCACTCTTGCCACTAGGCCATATTCCCAGCCCCTGCAAACCTTTTTGCTTTAGCCATTTTTCAGGTACCATATAGAGCTTCTATCCTGAGGTAGCCTTGGTTCGTGATTTCCCTACCTTCACTTCTTGTGCATCTGGGATTAGAGGAATACCATACCAAGCTCAGTCTAGAATGTAAAGTTCTTCTCTGGAATGATCAACGTGCTCATGCAGAAACAGGCAGGAAGTGATATTTAAGATGCAAGAAGGACTTGAGAATGATCTAAGGCAGCAGGATGTGCCACTGGGCTGACAGGAAAAGGAAGAGGTCATTGAGAAGATGGAAGAATGACCAGGATTCCCCCATCATTCACCAAATACTTACAGAGCTCTAGACCTTCTAATATATGATCTCTCTCTCCTTCCCCAATCTCTCTCTCTGTACACACACACACACACACACACTTTGTGAGACAGTATATCCTGTAAGGAGAGGTAGAACACTATTTCTAATATTTTGAGATAGGTTTTATTTTTGGGTTTTGTTTTTTTTTTGCTAGTCCTGGGGCTTGAACTCAGGACCTGAGCACTCTCCCAGGCTTCTTTTTGCTCAAGGCTAGCACACTACCACTTGAGCCACAGCACCACTTCTGGCTTTTTCTGTATATGTGGTACAGAGGAATCTAACTCAGGGCTTCATGTACGTTAGGCAAGCACACTACCACTAAGTCATATTCCCAGCCCCTGGAGTGAGTTGTGTTGTTTTTGCCAGTCCTGGGGCTTGAACTCAAGGCCTGAGCACTGTCCCTGGCTTCTTTTTTGCTCAAGGCTAGCACTTTGTCACTTTTGGCCTTTTCTATATATGTGGTGCTGAGGAATCGAACCCAGGGCTTCATGTATAGGAGGCAAGCACTCTTGCCACTAGGCCATATTCCCAGCCTATTGAGTGAAATTTTTTTTTTCTTTTTTTTTTTTTGGCCAGTCCTGGGCCTTGGACTCAGGGCCTGAGCACTGTCCCTGGCTTCTTCCCGCTCAAGGCTAGCACTCTGCCACTTGAGCCACAGCGCCGCTTCTGGCCGTTTTCTGTATATGTGGTGCTGGGGAATCGAACCTAGGGCCTCGTGTATCCGAGGCAGGCATTCTTGCCACTAGGCTATATCCCCAGCCCTGAGTGAAATTGTTTTAATGGCTTTTATTTATGTGTGTTAGTGACATTATTGGGACTTGAACTCAGAGCCTCACAGCTTAGCTTTTTCATTCAATGCTGCCACTCTGTCATTGAGCCACAGCTCTACTTCTGGTCTGGTGGTTAATTGGAGATTGGTCTCACAGATTTTCCTGCCCTGGCTGTTTTTGACCCTTGATTTTCTCAGATCTTAGCCTCCTGAAATTACAGGATTACAGGCGTGAGCCACCTGCACTTAGCTATAATGGCTTCATTGCCCCTTTTCTTACCCTCTCTAGTTGTCAACATATGTAATGTCTTATTAAGGAGAAAGCAATTGCAAACATTAAGCTGGATGTCTAGACTTGTCAAAGCCATATGAGCTGACCCTGGAAGCTCATAGTATGATTATATTTACTTGTCAGTTGTGAAGTTTGAACTCAAGGCCCGGATGCTGTCCCTGAGTTCTTTTGCTCAAGGCAAGTGCTCTACCACTTTGATACACAGCTGCACTTCCAGTTTTCTGATGTTTAATTAGAGATGAGTCTGGGCTGGCTTTGAACTGCAGTCCTCAGATCTCAGCCTGCTGAGTAGTTAGGATTACAGGTATGAGCCACCAGCATCTGGCTTGTATGATTTTTCTTTTTCTTTCTTTCTTTCTTTCTTTCTTTTTTTTTTGTTTCGCTTCTTGGCAAGAGAATAATCATTTTACTATGAGCCCCTCTCTTTCCATTGCTCTTGGAGGTCCAGAAACTTATAGGACCCAAACACAGCACCTCCCTCTTTTTTTGCGTGAGTTGTGGGGCTTGAACTCAGGGTCTGGGCATTGTCGCTGAGCTCTTTTGCTCAAAGCTAGTGCTAGTGCTTTGAGTCATAGCTCCACTTCCAGTTTTTGACTGGTTAACTGGAGATAAATTCTCACAGAGATTTTTCTGCCTGGGCTGGCTTTGAACTGCAGTCCTCAGATCTCAGATCCTGAGTAGCTAGGATTACAGGTGTGAGCCACTGACACCCGACTTTTCTTTTTTTTTGGGGGGGGGGGTATTGGAGTTTGAACTCAAAACCTCATGCTTGCTAGACAGGTGTTCTACCACCTGGGTCATATCCTATTCCCCTTCCCCCTCCTTTTTTTTCCCTGTAGTCATTTCCCTTGAACTTCAATTTTCCTACCTATACCTCCCTAGTAGCTGGAATTACAGGTATGTTCACCACGCCTGGCTAGAGATTAAAATTTCTTGAATCCCCTGGCTTCTCTCCATCTTCCTCCTTAATTCTGTCTTGCATGCTCCTACAGCTTCCTAACTAGACTCTCCCAGTCATTCTGACCTCTCTCCTGGCTGGGAACCATGACAGCCAGAGCCACTAGATTTCAGATACATGGATGTGTGTGTGTTCCACCTATGGCTCCAATCCCTTCCATGGCTTTCCTCTGCTCCTGGGCGCAGATCTAGATCTGTATTAGGACTCCATCAGCCTCTCTCTCCTTAGCCTCACCTGGCCCAACTGACTTAGTCATGTGGTGGAGGGTTCTGGAATTTGAACTTGGGGCCTCAAGATTGTTAAGCAGGTGTTCTTGCCTCTTGAATCACACCCCTAGCCCCTGTTTTGGTCACTGTTCCACACACACAGTGGTCTTGTGTCCACACTGCCACGGCACCATGCTTCAGTCTTTAGTATGAGACTCCTTAGATGAATGAGATCTCTGTCCTGCCGCCCTCCCCCATCAGTGCCCAACTCATCTTTTGGAACTCAGCTCAAGCTCTCACTGGGGGAAGAAATTCTTGGCCCAGCTGCACTGTCCTCAGGGCGATCAGGTAGGTTCTCTAGGGACAGCTCCTTATGAATGGTGTCCCTTGCTTCTCAAGCTGGCATTCGTATATTCAATACAGAGAGGTTGGAACAATGCCTGTTTCCGCCCAGAAGCAAGGAAGTTCCTGCCTCGGGGGAGGCCCGAGAGGCCGAATCAGACCAGCCTTAACCACGGTGGCAATTGCTCATTCATCAGTGTGTGTCTTTGAGTGGTGATGTCATTATCTCTGAGGGGAACCGGGCTTAACTTTCTCACTCTCCGTAATTATCAAATGATGGCTGGGGGGGGGGGGGGGAGGAGGAGCATGGCTCAAGTGGTAGAGCAGTGCCCCAAGTTCAAACCCTAGTTAACCACACACACACACAAAAAAAAAAATCACAAAAGGATCATGGCTGGAAGCCAGCCCCAGGTAGACCCTAATCTCCCATTAACCACCAATAATATAAAATAAAATAAAAACCCAGAAGGAAAGCTGTGGCTCAGGCGGTAGAGCACCAGCCTTGAGCGGAAAAAGCGCAGGAACCGCGCCAAGGTTCTGAGTTCAAGGCCCCAGGACAAGCATTAAAAAGAAAAGTGGGGAGAACCGAGGACGGGGAGTCCTTTATTTTGGAGCTAAAGAAGGGTCACTTTTTGGGGTGGCGGGCGGGAGCGCGTCCCCAGGCCCTTGGCTCCTTTCTGCAAGGATCCGGGATGACAACTTGGCGGCGGCAACCCCGGTATCCCTCGGGATGGCAGCGGGAGGCGGCGGCCCGTCCCGGTCCCGGTCCCGTCCCCGTTCCGTCCCGTTCCGCGGCCCCGGCTCCGCTCCGCTCCGCTCCGGCTGGGATCCGGTCCGGGTTTCCGCGCGCGCCCCGCCCCGCCCCGCCCCGCGCCGCCTCGCCGCCGCCGCCGCCGCCGCCGCCGGAGCCGCCGGAGCCGCTCGGAGCTGCGCGAACATGGCCGAAGTCGGCGAGGACAGCGGCGCCCGCGCCCTGCTGGCGCTGCGCTCGGCGCCCTGCAGCCCCGTGCTGTGCGCCGCGGCCGCGGCCGCCGCCTTCCCCGCCGCCGCGCCGCCGCCGCCGCCGCCGCCCGGGCCCACCGCGTCCCCGCCGCCGCCGCCGCCGCCCGCCCAGCCCCCGCCCGGGCCTCCGCCGCCCGCGCTGCCGCCGCTGCCGCCCGGCGCGGCCCCCGACGCGGCCCCGGCCCCGGCCCCGGCCCCGGCCCCGGCCCCCGGCGCAGCCCCGGTCCCGGCTCTGGCCTCGGCCCCGGCCCCGGCCCCGGCTCCGGCTCCGGCCCCGGCCCCGGCCCCGGCCCCGGCCCCGGCCCCGGCCGCGGTCTCGGCTCCGGCCCCGGCTCCGGCCTCGGCTCCGGGCGCGGGCGCGGCGCCGGCGCTGGTGGCCGCGGCGGCCGCCTCGGTGCGGCAGAGCCCGGGGCCGGCACTGGCGCGCCTCGAGGGCCGCGAGTTCGAGTTCCTCATGCGGCAGCCCAGCGTCACCATCGGCCGCAACTCGTCGCAGGGCTCGGTGGACCTGAGCATGGGGCTGTCGAGCTTCATCTCGCGGCGCCACCTGCAGCTCAGCTTCCAGGAGCCGCACTTCTACCTGCGCTGCCTCGGCAAGAACGGCGTCTTCGTGGACGGGGCCTTCCAGCGGCGCGGCGCGCCCGCCCTGCAGCTGCCCCAGCAGTGAGTGTCCCGGGCCCGCGGCCTGAGCCCCCGGGGTCACCACGGCCCCGCGCCCTGAGCCACGGGGCCCACCCCAGGCCCCGCAGCCTGAACCCCGTGGTCACCCCCGGCCCCGCGGCCTGAGTCCTGGGGTCAACCCAGCTCCCGGTGGACGGACCCTCCCGGTCACCCCGACCCCTCGGTCTGAACCCTGGCATCACTCCTACTGTAACCTCACTGAGCCTGTCCTTTTCCCCCAGTCACCTCCAGTGTCTCCCGATCTAAATCCTAGGGTCATTCTCATGCCCTAAGCCACTCCTTCTGGACCCCCAGAAGCACTCCTGTGTGACTCCTCATGGCCCGAGCCCCTCACCTCCTCCTACCCACATGCCTGATGGCTTGAACCATGTACCTCCTCAGTCTGACCCCCACCAACCTGGACCCCCAGAGTCATACCCCTGGCCCCACAGGTTTGGGCTTGGTGGTCATTCCCACCAGCCTCCACCTCCACCTCTGTCTCCTATCTAGGGGATGGGAGCATCATGCTGCCTAGTAGTCCAGCCTTAGGGGCAAGTCTGAAGGTATAGACTCAGCAGGGAGGGGCCAGGACAGGAAGTGCCCTGCCTTAATGTCCCCCCAGGAGGCCTGCAAGGGGCATTACCCTATGGGTATAGACCTGCTTCAGAGCTCCTAGGCCTGTGTTCAAAGAGTATCCAGTATCTCTTCCCCTGGCCCTTCCCTGCCCTCCCTGGCCCATACTCCCCTGCCCTGCCTCTCCCATCCTCCTTACCACCCCCAGAGGTCCCAACCTCAGGGTTTGTAGGCCAGGAGAAAGCCTGTTTAATTACTCACTTCCTCTGTGGCACTTTCTTTTTCTACTCAGTAATTGCTGGTAACCCTTACTAGTGTTTGTGTTCCTCAAGTGCCTTCACGTTTAAGAGTGTCTGATTGTCTCATTACTTGCTTTTATGAGTACCTGGACTCCAGGGAGTTTTTGCTCCTAGGCCTCAAGCTCCTTTCTGTAAGTGTCCCCAGTTCTCAAGGTCTGGGTAGGGTTGTTATGAGCACCTCTTTGAATAAAATTCAATCCCAACAGTGAGTCATCCTATTAGGGCGTGAGAAGGAAGGTGTACTTCTGTTTTGCTAAACCTGAAAAGCGGGCACTTGTAAAGTCAGGACTCAGAAGAAAACAGTTGTCTGTGCCCAGGTCATCTTTTCTCTTCCATAAGCTGTACATTCTCTCCCACACTCCCTTCCCTTCCGTGTTAGATGAATTCCTGGGCTGATGTCTTCCAGGGAGAAAATGACAGGTGAACATTCACTCTGCCTCCCCTGGATGCCCAGAAGCTTGTCTCTGCACCTTCATGTAAGGAATATTTTGGATGTGCCCCATTGCATGCTCCTGTTCACAGGGTCGTTTTCACACCCGCCCCCTCCCTCCCCCCTCCCCCCCCAGCTTACTGGATCTTGAATGAAGCTTTCTTTTGCTGTGGAGTCTTTTCCTTCAGAGTGCTCAAGCATTTGAATAAGGCAACGCCCAGTGTGGTAGGTAAGAAACGTTACTGGTGTACACAGAGCCAGGGAGTTGGCACAGTTGGTTGGAACATTTTGGAGCAGTGGGTTAGCGCAGGCAGAGAGGCATTTGCTGGCCCCTGAGTTGGTGCTTTTGATGTGTGCAGACTGCTTTGCCTCCCCTCACTGTCTGTCCTAACTTAAGGGGGTTGAGCTTTGGAGTGCCAGCCCTGTCACCAGAGATGTCACCTGTGGAGGAGAGAAGCACTGTGTCTAAGGAAACCAGCAGGAGGTGTGGCATCTGCCCTCCTGGGGACAAAAAGGAGCAGTTCTAGGAGTTTTGCTTTCTTTGCTTTGGGAAGCTAACCTTCATAGCTACATGTACAGAACCCGATGTTTTAGCCTGTGTCATTGAAGACAATCAAGAAATTTCATTGACTGCAGAGCCAGGAAGTTAGATGAGTACACATTTGTCATCCTGAAATGAGAAATTCACTATTGACTTTATAAATAATGGCAGTATTGTATGTCTGTTCGAAGGCTTCAGTATCCAGTTTGTTGTTGTTTTGTTTTGTTTGGCTCTGTTTCATTTTGAGACAAGGTCTTGCTGTTTAGGCCAAGCTGGCATCAAACTTGCTACGTAGTCCACATTATTCCTTGAATTCACTATCTGCCTGCCTTAGTCTCTTCAGTATTAGGATAATAAGTGTACATCACTGAGCCCGACTGACACCCTGTTTTAACGTTTTGAGTTACAGATTCCTTCACTATAAGCTGCCAGCTCTCATGTTGTGAAGGGATTTTGTTGACTTAACTATGTTTGGATTTAGTCAACTGCAGGCCTGGTTTTGCTCACACGGATTCCCAAAGCAGTCCTGCCCTCAGTCACCTTCTTTCCTACTGTAAGGACCAGTGATAGCTACATGGGTAACATTTGCACACATCACTCTCCTGGGTGGCTTTCATTCTACACCCTCTCCCCCCTCCATCACTATCATCCTATGTTTTCAACTCAATTCTTCTTTTTTGGTGGTACTGGGATTTAAATCCAGGGCCTTGCAATTGCTGGGCAGGTGCCCTATCACTTGACTCATGCCCACAGTCCTTTTGGCTTTTGTTAGTTTTTCAGTAGGGTCCCATGTTTATGCTCAGGCTAGCTTTGGCCACCATCTTCCTATTTGTGCTTTCTGCATTGCTGAGATGGTAGGCTCAGACTACCACACCCAATTTTTTATTGGTTCAAATTGGATCTCTTGAACTTTTTGTCCAGGCTGGCCTTGAATCACAGTCCCTGTAATCTCTGCCTCCTGAGTAGCTAGTATCATTACTTGCTAGGATCACTAGCTGCTAGAATTAGCACCTGGTAGCCTTGTTTAGTTCAGATCTTCAGCATTTTTTATGACTTTTTTTTTGTGTGTGTGGGGGGGAGTGAGGTTTGAACTCTGGGCCTGGGTGCTGTCCCTGAGCTCTTTAGCTAAAGGCCAGCTCTCTACCACTTGAGCCACAGCGCCACTTTTTTTATGACTTGAATCAGCTTGGAATTATTATTGTTGTTGGTCATGGGGCTTGACCTCAAGGGTCTGGGCTCTGTCCCTGAGGTCTTTTACTCAAGGCTAGTGCTCTACCACTTGAGCCACAGCACCACTTCCAGTGTTCTGGTGGTTAATTGGAGATAAGAGTCTCACAGACTTTCTTGCCCAGGTTGGCTTTGAACCGTAATCCTTAGATCTCAGCCTCCTGAGTAGGTAGGATCACAGGCATGAGCCACCAGCGCTCTCCCGGTGGAGCTGATCTTAAACTGCCTTGTGCATGACCCAGTGGCCCACAATCACCAGGACCTGAGTGCGCTGGGTCTTTTCTGATCTCAGAAGCTAAGCAGGGTTGAGCCTGGTGAGTACTTGCATGGGAGAATCTCTGAGAACTGCCAGGTGGCTGGAGGGAGTGTGCTCAGGTGAACCTGGCAAACTCAAGCACCACAGTGGTCACATTTCTTATGGACTTCAAGCACTTGACTGGGGCAGACTCTGTCTGTGCCAGGCTGGCTGGAGGTGACTGTGACTACATTACATTTGTTGAACGAACAGATTCACACCTAAATGAACTTTTGCTTCTGTAGGAGGAACCCATGTTTGAAATGAGGCTTAGTTTCTTGGGATCTGGCTACTCTTGGTCATGTGGGACCTGTGCACATGTGCATGTGTATGTGTATATCGGTCTTTGAACTCTTTAATTCAGAAGATGAATGGAACATGCCTGGCCAATTAAAAAAGACTTTCTTGGCTCCTTCTTTGCTCTTCTTCCTTACCTTTTTTTGGATGAGATATTAGGGATTTGAATCCAGGGCCCCACACATGCTGATCAAGCATCCTACTGCCTGAGCCATGCACCCCTTCCTCATTCCTCCTTTTCTGCAGCTTGCCCCAGGTCTCTTGTAGGAAGCCTGGGTTCCTCCAGAAATGAAACCAACTTTCCTGGCCATAGCTTCTGGGACTAAGAGTAACCAAGTCTTTTCTACTTCAAGTCTGTTTTCAATGAGCACAGATCACACACACACACACACACACACTCTCTCTCTCTCTCTCTCTCTCTCCCCCCCCTCTCTCTCTCCCCCCCCTCTCTCTCTCCCCTGGGGTTTGAACTCAGGGTCTGGGCTCTGTCCCCTAGCCTCTCTGTGCTCAAGACTAGCGCTGTACCACTGGAGTCACAGCCCCACTTCTGGCCTTTTCTGTGTGTGTGGTACTGAGGAATCGAACCCAGGGTTTCATGCATGCTAGGCAAGCACTCTACCACTAAGCCACATTCCCAGCCCCAGGTAATTTTTTAAACACTTTACTACAAAAAATAAATAAATAAATAGTAACAAAAGCACGTGTTAAAAAAAAAAAAGGAAGGAAGAAATCCATGTTCCCATTGCCCAGAGACATAGTTACTATCTGATGATCCACCCAGCTAGTTCTGAATCTGTTTTGGCTTTGACTACAAAAAATAAAGTGAATCCGGGGTGTCATATCAGGCTCTGAAAGATAAGGGTCCTTAAGCAGCCCCACCCCCAGTGTCCTTATCACCCCACAGATTGGTCCCCAACACTGCACTCAGGTTCCCTGTTGGCTCGTGACTTCTCTATTTCATGGTGTTTATTTGGATCAGGATCTAAGGAAGAGCCCTGCACAGCTGGCTTCTTTTTTTTTTTTTTGGCCAGTCCTGGGCCTTGGACTCAGGGCCTGAGCACTGTCCCTGGCTTCTTCCCGCTCAAGGCTAGCACTCTGCCACTTGAGCCACAGCGCCGCTTCTGTCCGTTTTCTGTATATGTGGTGCTGGGGAATCGAACCTAGGGCCTCGTGTATCCGAGGCAGGCACTCTTGCCACTAGGCTATATCCCCAGCCCCCACAGCTGGCTTCTTGTGGTCCTTGTATCTCTTGATCTGAGTTTATTCATTAAAGGAGCAGGGTTGCTTGTCTTGTTTCCCTGTCGCTCACAGATTGGATTCCCTTGACAGTGATTAGCATGGCCCTCTCCCCTCCTTGCTGTAAATGGGCTGTTGGTTCCAGAGATTCGATTAAAGTCCAGTGTGATTTTCTCCACCAGAGCTAATGTGTATGTGTGTATGTATCAGGCCAAAGTATCTGCTTTACTTTTTTCCTTCTTGTATCATGAGGAGCTTTGGGTAGTTGTTGCCTGGAGTCCCTTTCTGCCAGTCATTTTTGTGGCTCACTTGGCTCACTTGCAATGCCAGGGACTTACCTGTGGAAAGTGGCTGGATGAATGACTACTAGCCTGTCAACCATCCAACCGGGAACCAGTGTGAGAAGTGAAAGGTAATGAATTGTTACTGTGGAATTGTTGGTGGACATACAGATACAGATGTAACATAGTTTCTCATGATGTTTCTATTTAGTCAGTTGCAATGTAGGTTTACCCAGGAACCAACATCCAGCCACTTCTCAGTTAGATATCACTTTGAAATTAATGGGAAGCTGCCCTGGACTTAACGAAGATGGCAAGTTGGTCTGAATGCCCATTGTGCACCTCGATCTTCTCCTGATATCTCTCACCCTCAGCACTACTTCCCCAGTCTTGAGGGGCACTAGTCAGGAGTAGAGGTCTGTGGAGCTGTGTTTTGTACTTGGAATGGAGGTGTCAGGTAGGGCTCTTTCCAGGGGAACTAGGGCTGTGCCTGTTCCTAACTCCCACAGGGAGGGAGCCCCAGGCAGAACCAGAGAAGGTGGGCAGAGCTGTGATTGGGAGGGTTCCAGGATGGGCAGTCTGTTGTAGCTGGAGTGGCAGTAGAAACCACCTGGGAGAGGGGAGGAGATGGCCTTGGGGCCTGGGCTCTGGTGGCCCTGGGGCTGTGCAGGAAAGTCCTGAGGGGCTTTATTTGTCCAGGATAGCTGACCAGAGAATGTAAGCCTGAAGTGGGCTGCCTGAGGCATGGAGGGAGGCAAAGAGACTGGGGAACAGGAAATCCAGCCTGATCTCCTAGCAAAGGCTTTATTCTATTTCTTGCTAGCTGGCTGTTACATGGATTAGATGTGTTTGTTCAGTTACTGTGATCCCGTTTGAGTTACCTTGTGGACTGGGGGTGTCGGGGAGCTGGTGCACAAAGTCAGCTGCACTTACAACGCTCTGGCTCCACGTCAGGAGATTGAAAGAGTTTTTTTAATAGAATTTTAAGACAGCCCAAGTGTGGAAATGAATTCCTGCTACATGTGAGGGAACGTTAGGCTTGGGGGAGTGGCTCTGTGGCGTTTGTACTTCATACTTGTGAAAAGACACAGCTATGTTTAAAAGTATGTGCCTAAATGAAACATGCATCTGATTTGCAGACAGGGTAATTTACTGCTAGTGGTTTTTGCATCTTGTGAAGGTCGGGATAAACTTGTTAAATTAATGACCGCTCAAATTGCTCTGCGTCTCACTTGCATGATCGCCTTACCTTGCAGCACTTGGAGAGAGCCAGGCTTCTGTGAAGTGCTTTTACTTTCACTTCCTGGAAAGGACCCTGGCATGGACTTGCTGGCTGGCAGCTGTGCAGCTGCTTTCCCTGTGATGGTGGCTTCTCCCGAGCTCCTGGTTTTCTATACAGCAGTGCTGCCTAACTGAGAAGGAAGAATGCACGTGGGAGCATAGTCTGTGGGTCTATAAAGGGAAACCTAGAAGGCGTGCTGTATGTTGCTAAGAGTCTGAAGCCAGGCTGCTGTGCAAGCACTGGCCTCGAGTGGCTGTTTCTAGACTGTTGTTGACGGTTCCTGCCTCCCTGCTTCCCTTGAACACAGTGAAGATGCCTGATGCGTGCTTCTTTTGCTTTATTTACACAGAGCAGTTCCCACTCCTTGCCCTGTATACCTGTGCTCTTCTAGGAGTGGCTTCTCCCAGGTAGCCAAGGCTGGTCCTCAGATGAACATTTCATATGTGGTTCCTTGGAACCAATCAGTTTCTCCTGTGTTTGTGTCAGGAGGGTGGAAACTGTCTTCTATTTGTTCGTTCTTCCCAGTACTGTGGAGCTGAGCCCAGGTATGATCCTGGCTCCCCAGTACCTTGGGAGTCTGCTTCATGCGCTATACGTTCTTCTGACACCTAGTTGCCAAAGGGGGGCAAAATTGCTGTGGACTTTTTTTTCTTTTGTTTTCCTGGTCCTGGGGCTTGAACTCAGCCTGAGCTCCTTTTGCTCGGTGTACTCCACCACTTGAGCCACAGCACATTTGTGTTTTTTCCTGTGATTAATTGGAGATAAGAGTCTCATAGGGGCTGGGAATATGGCCTACTGGCAAGAGTGCTTGCTTGCCTCTTATACATGAAGCCCTAGGTTTGATTCCTCAGTACCACATATATAGAAAAGGCCAGAAGTGGCGCTGTGGCTCAAGTTGGCAGAGTGGTAGCCTTGAGCAAAAAGCACCCAGGGATAGTGCTCAGGCCCCGAGTTCTGCCCCAGGACTGGCAAAAAAAGAAAAGAAAAGAAAAAAAGAAAGACTTTCATAGCGATGACCCTCATATCTCAGCCTCCTGAATAGGATTACAGATATGAACCACTGCTGCCTGGCTTCTGGACATTTTTGGTGGGGTTTTTAATTTTGTTATTCAGCAGTACTGAGGTTTGAAATGAGGGTCTTGTGCTAGCTAGGCAGGTGTTTTACCATTTGAATCATTCCTTTTGTATTGGTTATTTTCTAGGTTAGGTTTCGCTTTATTTCTACCCAGGCTGGCCTGGACTGTGATCCTCCTGTTTGTGCTTTCCCACATCTCTAGGAAGACTGTGAGCTCTACCTCACAGTCATAGCAATTCTCAGATATTTCAGTCTCAGGTCCCTTGATCTCCTTCCATGTTACTGGGAACCCCAGAGCATTTTGTTTATGTTGAGCACTGTGTTTATCAGTTGGTGGTTAGCACAGAAGTTAAAATCTTTGGGCTGGGAATATGGCCTAGTGGCAAGAGTGCTTGCTTCATATACATGAAGCCCTGGGTTCGATTCCTCAGCACCACATATACAGAAAATGGCCAGAAGTGGCGCTGTGGCTCAAGTGGCAGAGTGCTAGCCTTAAGCAAAAGAGAAGCCAGGGACAGTGCTCAGGCCCTGAGTCCAAGGCCAAGGACTGGCCAAAAACAAAACAAAACAAAAAAGTTAAAACCTTTATTAATCTACTCAAAATATAAGCAATAACAAACATGTTTCAAAAGTAACTTTTCTGGAAAAATATTCTAAATTTGACTAAGTGTGGAAGCACAGCTACACACCAAACACTCAAGAGATGAGGACAGGAAGGTTATGATTGGAGGCCAACCAGGGCTGTACAGAAAACAAAACAAGACCCCTCCCCATATTTATTTGTTTATTTCCTTCCTTCCTTTCCTTTTCCTTTTCTGTTTATGTGGTACTGAGGAACCCAGAGGCTTAACGCATACTAGGCAAGCACACTACCACTAAGCCACATTCCTAGCTCCTTAAAGTAGATTTTTAAAGCACTTTGAAGTTCATAGGAAAGCATATTTTTACCAAAAAATTTAAAAAGTTATATAATTTAGTCATTGGTTTCATTACTCATCTTGTGCTACAAAAAAAATTGTGTGTGTGTCTTAAGTCTAAGTGTAACAGTATTTAGGTTTGAACTTGGAGCTTCATGTTTACTCAGCAGGTACTCTACTACTTAAGCCAGCCCCTCCCCCCAGTCCTTTTGTTTTTCTTGTTTTTTGAACAATATTTTGCCATGCTGGACTGGACTGTGATCTTCCTATTTATATCTCATGTATAGATGCGATATAGGCACCACACTCAGTGTGTTGGTTGAGATAGGTCTGGTCTTGAACTTCCATCTTCCCTATCTTTGCCTTCTGACAGCCAGAATTATAGGTATGAGCCACCACATCAGGCTAAATTTAGCATTGGCATGCATTCAAGCCTTGGGTCTTCCAGATTGTCATTTCCCATAAGCAGGCGGGCTCCCATTCCCCCTACCCCGCTCTCAGGTGACCCCTGTCCTTTTAGTGGCAGGTTAGGGCTCCTGGATGAATATGGGCGGAAGGACTGTGGGCAGGCTGGGCACAGCAAGCAGGTGCCCGCAGGAGTCTCCAGCAGCACAGCCACATGCTGGGGTTTATGGGCACAGTGGCTGTTGTTTGGAACCCTTCATGAAACTTAGCATTCACACTTAAAACACTGCCACTTTTGTGACATAGCTGCATCTTCTTATCCCCACTCAGACACACACCCTGCAGGATGCTTCTGTCTTCCTCCTCTCCACACTGGAAGTCACGAGGAGAAAGCCTGGCTTTCCTGCATGTGATCGGGGTCTCCTGTTCTC
Organism: Perognathus longimembris pacificus; assembly: GCF_023159225.1. NCBI lineage: Eukaryota > Metazoa > Chordata > Mammalia > Rodentia > Heteromyidae > Perognathus > Perognathus longimembris. The sequence goes on along the minus strand of NC_063161.1, from coordinate 76,578,771 downwards.
CGTGGGCAGGCTGGGCTGGGGAGGATTCCAGAGCAGCTTCCCAGTTGACAGTCTGATTTGTGCACACGACAGTGTGTCTCCCCGTCTGGTGATCTGCAGCTGCATGCCAGTGCTGCCCTCCTGCCTGCCAGAGGTGTCACACGTGGGGCACTGGGACCTGAGCTTCTCAGAAGTGCCACCTCTGTCACATCAGTCACGGTCATGCCATGTGGTAGGAGCAGCCTCCTTGGGTTACTGAGGAGCTGTGTCCTGTGTGCTGGCAGGCCTTCAGCTAGAAGGGCGTGAGGCAGGCGGCAAGGCTGCAGGGAGACTGAGAGGAAAGTTCCTCGCTGCCCTGTCTGCCTGGCAGGTACGGCCCTGTGGTTGGGAACCAGCAGTGACTCATCACTATCACTGTTGTATGGAAAACAACTCCTTTGCCGCCACCACCTCCTCCTGCTCCTGCTCCTCCTCCTCCTGCTCCTCCTTCTCTCCCCCTCTCCCCCTATACTGTGGCAGCCATGTCAGCCAGAAACTGGGGAGCCCCAGAAGTAGGGAGCCCGAGTTTGCAGCCTGGCCTAGCCCTGCCTGTCCAGGGCGTGGCTCCCCTTACAGTTGGCATTTTCTCTGTAAACTGGGGATGAAGAGCCTTCCAGGGCTGGGAATGTGGCTTAGTGCTAGAGTGCTTGCCTGGTAAGCATGAAGCCCTGGGTTCAATTCCTCAGCACCACATAAACAGAAAAAGCCAGAAGTGGCACTGGCTCAAGTGGTAGTCTTGGCGGGGGGGGGGGGGGGGGGCAAGACAGGGACAGTGCTCAGGCCCTGAGTTCAAGCCTTAGGACTGGGGGAAAAAAAAAAAAGTTTTCCAGCTTGTCCTGCCAGGTTAGGCAGCCAGGGAAGCTCTGGAGAGTCTAGAACTTTCTCCAACTGTACCATTGCTGTGTGTCAGCCATGAGCCGGCAAGGGCTGTTGAGGTCTTGGGATGTGGCTGATATGCCTGAGGAACCATGTTTTATTCTAGTTTAGTTTCTCCACCAAGTTGGAATAGTCAGTACTGCTGCTGGTTGCAGGCCCATGGTTCCTGGCTACTGGGCATGGCTGCCGCCTCACTTCACCTGATCACCTCAGGGGCTCAGTGTGCCTCTCCACAGTGCAGTGAAGGCAAAAGTCATCCACAGGTCTGGTCCAGCTCCCCAAGACAACACTGTGAGGAGAGGCACCTGCCGGCCAGCCCTTGCTGAAGGCTCCCTGGAATGTCCACTTACCACAGAGTGAGTGGTCAGCCACCTGCATACCTCGCACTCCCCTCTGTCATCCTGCAGTTCAGGTAGGGCAGGTGGGCACATGTGTTTGCTATTGCTGTCCATGAGGCCCACGTTCATCTCTAACAAGCTTTACTATGCTTTGCCATGGCAGGTCACTGCATGCTGTGATGAATATTGGGGGTTGCCTGAAGAGTTGTCCCATGAGGGCAGTATGCTGTCTGAAGTCTGCAGGGGCATCTGTGCTGACTGGGCCTGCCTGGCTGCTGGCAGGAGGGACAAGGAAGGGTAGGATGCAGGGAGATGAACCAGTGAGGTCTGTTCTCACACCAGTGTGCAGAGCTCAGGCCCCTCACTGCAGGGAAGGGCAGGCTGCTGGGATAAGAGAGGACAGTGGTTCCCTGAACAGCTGACCAGTCCATTAGATCAGAGTAGCCAGCTCAGCTTGTAGCCCCAAACCTACTAGTGCCTGTGTTTATGAATAAAGTTTTTTTCCCCCCCTCCAGTCCTGGGGCTTGAACTCAGGGCCTGAGCACTGTCCCTGAGCTACTTTTGCTCAAGGCTAGCACTCTACCACTCTACCACTTGAACCACAGCATGACTTCTGGCCTTTTCTGTTTATGTGGCACTGAGGAATCAAACCCAGGGCTAGGCAAGCACTCTACTACTAAGTCACATTCCCAGCCTCTCAACTTTATTTTTGAGATAGAGTCTTATAGACTTTGCTGGATTGGCCTTAAACTATAATCCTACAAATTTCCAATCTACCCCTCACCCAGTGGCTAGGATTGTACTGATTTTGACTTCATTTTTTTTTTTTTTGGGGGGGGTTGGTCCTAGGGCTTGAACTCTGGGCCTGAGAGCGGTCCCTAAGCTCAAGGCTGTTGCTCTACCACTTTGAGCCACAGCACCACTTTTCGTTTTCTGGTGGTGGATTGGAGATAAGGGTCCCACGGACTTTCCTGCCCGAACTGGATTTGAACCACAGTCTCTCAGATTTTAGCAATCCTCAGATTTCAGCCTTCTGAGTAGCTAGGATTACAGGCATGAGCTGCTGGCACCTGGCTAACTTTGACATTTTAAAAGAAAATAGGCCAGATATTTTATAGACTCTCTCAAATTAGAGTCATCCGATAGGAATCAGATGGAGCTGTCTTAACTAGCATAGTAGAAGGGACAGGTGCCTTCTCTGGATATGCCTGAGAGCATTTATTTCCATCACCCCTTTTTCCTGGTAAGTAGTTCCCTAGTCTCCCATTGCAGTTAATAAGTAACACTTGTAACATTGGGCTTCATCACTGGTGTAAATGTTTGGCAGCTCCTGCTTGCATCTATCAGCAGTGATTGTTTTGTCTTCCTTCCACTCTTCATCTCCTTTCTCTTTATTGTCTTCAGTTGGCTATAACCTCTTAAACACTAAATAAACACTGCAGTAAGGCCTTCCTTTGTTTTCTTTGGAGGTACTGGGGTTTGAACTCAGTGCCTTGCACTTGATGGGCAGGTGCCTTACCACTTGAGCCACACCTGCAGTGATTTTTGCCTGCAGTTTTCCCCCTCCCCACCAGTTAGAGTCTCACTACCTTTTGCTTCAGTTGGCCTTTGTAGCTGGGATTACAGGCTTATAGTACCCTACTCAGCCTGTATTTGTTTATTGTTGGAGCGGTAGTGCTGGGGTTTGAATTTAGGGCTTCTCACTTGGTAAGCAGGTACTCTTCCACTTGGGCCATGTCCCCAGTCCTTTTTTGCTTAATTTTACAGATAGGATCTTGCACTTTTTGTTTAGACTGGGCCTTAGAAACCAAGATCCTCACACGTCCTCTTCCCAAGTGGCTAAGATTACAACATGTGCCCTTGCACATGCTCAGAGGGCTCCTTTCTTGCTAACTGGACAAGAAATGCTCAGGAGGCATTTCATAGTGAATATAGATAAGCTGCTTAAAAATGACTTCCTAGCGAGGTGGGGTACAGTCCCAGCCACTGCAGCTGAGGCAGGGGGAATCACATGAGCAGAGGCTTTGAAGCCAGCCTGGGCAACCAAGTGAAACACTATCTCAGAACATGAAACAAAAGTAACTTCCTTCAGGAGGCCCTTGGTTATATAATGTATCCATACCCAGAAGAGGCCTGTGATTATTGTGGTCTTTTGTATTTACATTTTTCAGATATGCTTTTAATTTTTGGAGAGCAGGACCACACTTCCTGTTGATTTCTGTAACCCCAGTATATGCCAGTATGCCAGGCATATAGTGGACACTTTGTAGGTAATTGTTGACAGAAGGAAAAAGAAAAATCCATTGTTTCTGAAGGTAGGAATCACCTTGGACCTTGTGGGGTTAACGAGGGTTAATTCACTTCACTTTTTTGTATGGCAGGGGGTGGGGAGGGGAGTGGTGGTGGTTCTGGGGCTCGATATTAGTGCCTGGGTACTGTCCCTGAGCTTTTGTACTCAAGGCTAGTGCTCTACAGTTCGAGCCACAGCTCCACTTCTAGCCTTTTGGTGGTTATTTGGAAATAAAGGGTCTTACAGACTTTCCTGCCTGGTCTGGCTTTGAACTGCAATCCTTGTGAGTAGCTAGAATTACAGACATAAGCCTCTGAGCCCAGCAATTCACTTTAAGAGATGAGGCGTGGTCAGGTGAGTTGCATGTTGTCCAGTAAAGGGCCTAACCTGGGGTGTCAGTTCCCTTATTTGTCAAGCAAGAACACTGTCCCTTGAGACACTAGAATGTAAGAGACACGTTGGACATTCTCACCTCAAGGCTGGCGAGGAGAAGTGCCCTGCGGCACCCACCATGTCTTCATGTGGCAGCGCTTGTGCACAAGGGATGGCTCATGTGGAGGAAGTGCCCCACGCCCATGTCTCCACCCCCACCAACTTCTGTGGTTGCCCTGTGCACAAAGGACTGCGTTTACCCTGGAAGGTGCCTGGGGTGGGAAGTGCCAGAGCACATTGTTGTGCTCAGGGCTACCCCCCTATAGCCCGCCAGCCCCTCTGCCCTGTCTGCCCCAGCAGAGGGGTCCATCAGCTGACTGGTGTGCTAGGTCGGGTTGCATTCTTGCATCAGCCGCAGGGTCAGCCATGTGTCTAGCTCCCTTCTGACTCTGGAGCTTGTATGATCTGAGCAAAACAGTGGCTTTTGTCTCCTTCTGTGTTGTCATGCAGCTGTCTAGAAAACAAGAGCTCAAAGTGCAAGGCATGTGAAAAGACAAGCAAGTTTTACCTTGAATTTGTTTAAATAACCTTTGAAAGGGCTGGGGTGTGGCTTACATGGTAGAGCACTTACCTAGCTAGTACAGGGCCCTGAGTCCAGTCCCTATAAGCTTTGTATAGCCACTGAGAACCGTAGCATTTTGCTGTATTTTTCTATTCTCCCTTTTTGGGTGGCAGTGGGCTTTGAACTCAGCCTTTAGCCTTGTGAGGCAGCTATGCTATCACTTGAGACAGCCCCCAGCCATGTTTAACTTCATTCAGCTAAATAGCTGAAGGGTCTAGATAGGGTCTGATATTTTTACTCAGGCTGGCCTAGTACCTTGAGCCTCGCTAACTCTGCCTTCTACATGGCTGGGGCAACAGATGTGCACTAGTGCACACAGCCTCATGCCTTCTTTTTTTGGCCAGTCCTGGGCCTTGGACTCAGGGCCTGAGCACTGTCCCTGACTTCTTTTTGCTCAAGGCTAGCACTCTACCACTTGAGCCACAGCGCCACTTCTGGCCATTTTCTATATATATGGTGCTTGGGAATCGAACCCAGGGCTTCATGTGTATGAGGCAAGCACTCTTGCCACTAGGCCATATTCCCAGCCCTGCCTCATGCCTTTTTAAGTAAGAGAAGCATCACATTGCTGATGACCGGAGGCCCCAGCATCCCCCTTCCTTCCTGCAGTGTTTCTCATCAGCAGCCGCCCTGTGGGCAGGCTAACTGCCCTGTCCCAAACTTTTAAGCACAGAAATATCTAAGAGTAATACAGCTCAGTTTTGTGGGGGTTCCTAATTTACACCAGTGGTTTTGTTTTTGTTTCTTCAGTGGGTTTGTTTTTGTTCAAGGCCCAGTCGTGGGCCTTGAACTCTGGGCCTGGGCACTGCCCCTGAGCCTCTTTCTTCAAGGCTAGCACTCTAAGACTTGAGTCACAGTGCTACTTCCAGCTTTTTCTGTTTATGTGGTACTGAGGAATCAAACCCCAGGCTTTGTGCATGCTAGTCAAGCACTCTACCACTAAGCCACACTCCCAGCCCCATCAGTGGTTTTTATACAGTTCTCTTCAGTGTACTATTTCCGTTTGCTTTGCTGTGACACCGTCATTATTTATATCCAGGAGTACCTGGTCTCCACCACCCTGATACTCACACTCTGGTCCTAGCTATGGTCGCCACCCTTCTTTTGTTTTCTGAGAGTGGCAGTATGGCTTCCTCCTCCTGGATGGCCCTGATCACCTCTGCCTTGGGCTCCTCGGGGATCAGGCATGGCCAGCCTCCTGGAAACTGTGTGCCCCACTTTGGGGTCACATCCAACCTCCCTTGTGCCCTTAAAGCTAGCTATATACCAACCTTTCTGGTCGTACCAAGCATCCTTTGTTCCTAGGGCCGTCCTTTCCCTGCCCAGGCCCCACTGCTTTCACCTCATGCTGGGCTCCCAGAGCCCCGTCAAATTCCAAGCACCATGGGCTGCTCCTAGACAATCCCGGCTGAACTGGGCTGGTTGGAGAGTGTCTCAGTTCCTTCCCACTCATCCCTTCTTTCCTTCCCCTTCAGAGAGTGCCTAGGGCTCATTTCACACCTTGGCTGGTGAAAGGTGGAGCTCTTGGCTTATTTCAGGCCTGAGTCTCTGTGGTCTTGCTCACTGGCTGGAGCTGCAAGGTGCAGTATGATGGGCAGCGGGACAGAGCTCAGAGTGAGGTGGTCTTGAGGTCCACAGAAGGCTTGGAGGACAGGAGGAATATAATTCAACCTGAGTGGTTGGCAAGGCCCAGGTGTGGAGACCAGGGCTGCAGTGGGTGATCAAGGCATCTTGACTGGATCCCTCAGGTGCTTCGTGCATCCTGTGGAGGGCAGCTTGGTAAAGGGAGGGGTACCTCTCTCCCCAAGAGTGGGCCTTGGTGTGGAAGGAGGGGCCTGACGTGGAGCATGGAGAAGGGGTGCCTGGACTCAGAGCCGGCAGATGTTGGGTGAGGGTGGAGATCTGTGCATTTAGACTTGAGGATGGAATGTTATCCAGAATTGCTATGGCAAAGTGAGATGCCTGAAAATTAAAACCAAATTGTACCTGACCTGGTGGTGCACACCACTAAATTCGAAACCTCTAATCCCAGCACTAGAGGCTGTGGTAGAGAGGTTGCAAGTGCAAGGCCAGTCTGGGATACATAGTGGAACTGTCTCTAAGGGGAAAACGAAACCACAAACACCCAAGTTATCCCCAGAAAGTTGAGGCACATTGGGTACACAGTGTGTTCAGGAACTTAGGCAGAAGGCTGGGTGTCTGTTTGCCACTCTGCTCCAGAAGCTTCTAGATGCTCTCAGAACACTGGGGCCATGCAAAAGTGACAGCGAGCCTCATGCTGCTGGCAGCTCTACAGTTCTTGGGGAACAAGGTCTTCCTCCATGCGGGGGTGTGGCCTGTAGCACTGAGAACCTGAGGCTGCAGGAAGTGCATGGAGCCCTAATTAGGAAATAGGTTATTACGCACGTCACAGGTAAAGCTCAGACCATGCATGCTGCTGTCCCCTCCTTCAGGTGATGGGGCTGCTTGGAACCTTGCTGACCCAGGTCCCCTCTGGCCACCCCCGAGGAACAGAGCCAGCCCCGCCCTGGCTGCTCATGCACCCCGGTGCCAGGTGGAGATTGGTGCCGTCAGGAGCACACAGAATGGAAGAATGTGTCTGAGGTGGGGGGCACCCGTGCCAGCCCATCCCTGGAGCCACAGAGCTGTCCGTGACCACCATCTTCTAGGACAGGCGGGTATGGTCTCTGGGATGGTCAAATGGGGGTGTGGGACATGAAGACCAATGGGGTGCACCAGTGTGGTGTGTTGGGAGCTTCTCTGGAAGACAGACCCTTGCCAGGCCCTCTTAGGGTGACAGTCTGGAAAAAGATGGACAGTAGGCAGAGTGACCTGTGGGATCAAGGGCACTCAGGTGACAGCGGGGCTTCTAAGAACCTTGGGCAACCTCTCTGCCATCTTCCTGCTCCCACCCTAGCACCCAGGCTGCGGCTGCTCATCCTTGGGTCAGCTATTGCCGCTGCCTCCCGCGTGATGGTCTATTGTCACGATTGTGGTGGTAAGATGGAAATGAGCCACCTTTCTGAGTGTCCAATAGAGGGCCCTTAAGCACGTGAAGACTGTTGTGTAGCCATCGTCTCTGTCCTCCAGAACACACTGGAGTTGTATACCCCTAGATGCAGAGACCCCGCCGATGCCCAGCCCTGGCTGCCACCCTGCTCGGCCTCTGTGGCCTTGTGGCCAGACTCCAGCACTCACCCACGTCCTGCACATGCATGTAGTGTTTGCATCCGCTCCTTACACCCCTGCCTCACACCCCATACTGCGCCCTGCCCCTTGCCCTCTGCCCTCTACCCTGGCTGTCCCAGCCACTCTCTTCCACTCAGTAACTCATCATTACTCCCTCAGATCCCCTGTGTGAGGTTCTAGTGAGCATAGGTTGTGGCTGTCTTAGATGTCCGGGTCCTCAGCTGTCAGGGTTTACTTGGTCCTTACCCTACCAGGTAGTAGGAAGGAGGCGAGGCCACCTGCAGAGCCAGGCATCCTAGCAGCTTCTTCAGGGCACAGAGGCCCCCAGCCATGGCCAGGAAGGACTGGTGTCTGCACTTTCTGCCTTGATGATGTTTCACCTGCCTCTGGGGATGTGAGGGTCATCTGCAGACACCTGGCTGCCAGCTCTAACCCACACCCACCCCTGATTTCCACCTCTCACCGTGTCACCTGCCTTCTTAGGGCACTGTGATCCTGGCACCCAGTATCAACTTCTTCCTGTCTCTTGTGTGTTTTGTTCTTTTTTTTTTTTTTTGCCAATAATGGAGCTTGGACTCAGGGCCTCTCACTTTTGCTCAGCACTTTATCTTATGGCAATTGTTCTACCACTGGAGCCACACCCTCCACTTCTGGCTTTAGGCTGGTTAATTGGAGGTGAGTCTTTTTGTGTGTGTGTGTGGGGGGGGGGGGGCTTGAACTCTGGGCCTGGGTACTGTCCCTGAGCTCTTCAGCTCAAGGCTAATGCTCCACCACTTGAGCCACAGCACCACTTCTGGTTTTCTGGTGATTAATTGGAAATAAGGGTCTCATGAACTTTTCTCCCCAGGCTGAGTTTGAACTGCAGTTCTCAGGTCTCAGCCTCCTGAGTAGCTAGGTTACAGGCGTGAGAGCCACCCAGTGCCCGGCTAGGTGAGTCTTTCTTTTAAAAGGAGTCTTCAGATCTCAGCTCTGTGTGAGGAGGCTGTGACCCGCACTGCAGCCAGGCACAGGGAAGGTGGCCAGGGGAGGATCCAGGGGGGCAGGGCCTGATGGCAGATGCAGTTCCAGGCTCAGGCCTAGTGCAGTCCTGCCTGGGCTGTTTCATCCCCTCACCAAGGAGTCCAGGAGGATCAGGTGATGGATGAGATGTCCTTCAACAGGCAGAACAGAGGAGAAAGCGGTTCCTGGTTCTTTCTGTGTATTTTCTTGGTGGAGAGATGTCCAAAGTTGGCAGACATCTTAACAGAGGTCTGCCAGAGAGGCCTAAGGGCAGATGTGACCTGAGTGAGGGCTATTTCCTTTCCTAAGGAATTGGGTAAATCACCTTCAACCCCTTCTTGGTCTGGACACTGCTAGGTTTGTCACCTTGTCCTTGCCTTGTCTCCCCTAAGGGTCCCTTCTGCAGGTCTGGCTGGGCCTGCCACGGGCTTGCTCTGTTCCCACCATGTTCAGTGGTTGTGAAAAAATTTCTGCAGGAATTAATTTGTCTGCTTTCCAGGCTAATTGAGTTCTGCTGCTCTTTCTGCTTCAAAACTGAACACAGGGGAAAGGCACAGCACCCTGGCCGAAGTTGGGGGGGTGGGGCTGGGCAGCCCCCCGCCCGCCCCCCCCCCCCGTGGTGTAATGAGAGATGTGCATTCTGGACTTCCGGGAGGGCTGTGCGGGACTGGACGCTGGTGAGCATCTGGTGTTTTTTTTTCATTCCAGAGAAAACTGTGCAGATGAATCAGCGGTCAGGGATGAATTGATGGGACAGAGGATGCAATTTACATAACAATTAAACTAGTTTAGTGTGTCCTGAAATGCTGCTGGTAGAGGGCTTCTCCCTGGGTGATTTTCTGTGTTGTTAATCTGCTTTATGACCCAGTTTCCCCAACTGGGTAATTGCTCCTTCATAGCATTAAATCTGTTTAGAGATTTGGGATTCTGCCACAGCAGGAAGTGGCATGGGAGGAGTCCTTGGAGATTTGTTTTCTTTGATTTTTCTTTTATTCCCCCCATTTTCTTTTTCTTTTTTTCTCCCTCCCTCTATCCCTTCTTTCCTTTCTTTCTTTCTCTCTCTCTCTCTCTCCCTCCCTCCCTCTTTTTTTTGGGGGGGGGCAGTCCTGGGGCTTGGACTCAGGGCCTGAGCACTGTCCCTGGCTTCTTCCCGCTCAAGGCTAGCACTCTGCCACTTGAGCCACAGCGCCACTTCTGGCCATTTTCTGTATATGTGGTGCTGGGGAATTGAACCCAGGGCCTCATGTATACGAGGCAAGCACTCTTGCCACTAGGCCATATCCCCAGCCCTCCCTCCCTCCCTCTTTTTTTTTTTTTTTTTGCCAGTCCTGTTTTTTGCCCAGGCACTGCCCTTGAGCTTCTTTTGCTCAAAGTTAGCACTCTACCACTTTGAGACATAGTGCCACTTCCAGCTTTTTCTGTTTATGTTGTACTGAGGAATTGAACTGAGGGCTTCATGCATGTAGGCCAGCACTATACCACTAAGTCACATTCCCTTATCCATTTTTTTTCCCTCCCCCTCTTTGCTGATCCTGGGGCTTGAACTCAGGGCCTGGGCATGGATGGACGGTCCTTGAGCCTCTTTGTGCTCAAGGCTAGTACTCTACCACTTGAGCCATATCACCACTTCTAGCTTTTTTGGTTGGTTGTGGGGCTTGAACTCTGGATCACTTCTGGTTTTATTTTGAGTAGTTTATTGGAGAGGCTCACAGACTTTCCTGTCTTGGCTGGCTTTGAACCATGACCCTCAGATTTCAGCCTCCTGAGTAGCTAGGATTACAGGCATGAGCCACCAGTGCCTGGCTTCTTTTTCCTTCCTTCCTTCCTTCCTTCCTTCCTTCCTTCCTTCCTTCCTTCCTTCCTTCCTTCCTTCCTTCCTTCTTTCCTTCCTTCCTTCTTTCCTTCCTTTCTTTTTTTTTTTCTGGGCCTTGGACTCAGGGCCTGAGCACTGTTCCTGGCTTCTTTTTGCTCAAGGCTAGCACTCTGCCACTTGAGCCACAGCGCCACTTCTGGCCATTTTCTATATATGTGGTGCTGGGGAATTGAACCCATTGCTTCATGTATACGATGCTAGCACTCTTGCCACTAGGCCATATTCCCAGCCCTCTTTTTTCTTTCTTTCTTTCTTTTTTTTTTTTTTTAAAGACAGGGTCTCACTTCTGTAGTCTGGGCTGACCTTGAACTCTCAATCTTCCTGCCTAATCCTGGGAGCTGGGATTATAGGCATACACCACCAAACCCAGCCACTGAGTTATTATTGGCATTTTCTGATGCTGTTTGCCTTGCTTGGCCTTCAGGTGGTGTGCCCTGAGTGACATTCCATCCCTCTGACTTAGGTGTGTCACTGGTTCTTAGTTGCACACTTGCTGAGATTTGGGTGAATGTGGAGGTGGTGATGGTATATGATGGGGTGACAAGACGCCTGAGGTGTCTAGTCCCAGCTCCACTTGCTGGGCTTCCATACAATAGAGGGCCCTTCTCAGTTCTCTTCGGAGCTGTGGACCGGGCCCTTTGTGTGGGCTTTGATCTGGCTGGCCCGGAGGTCTCTGAGCTGCTTTGTGCACCAGGATGGTTGCTGCTGCCTGGCCACTAAGGTGTCCACTGCCTTGGACCCATTTCACCAGAGGCTGCTGGTGCATGGTCCATCTACAGGCACCTCCAAGAGGCTCTGGGAAAGAGCAGTCCCCCAAGCCAAAGCCATGAAACAGCCACATGGAACCACCTCACAGTATCCAAAGACACTTCCCTACATGGCAGCCTCACAGAGTGGCCAGGATGATAAACTGGTGTCAGAAGACTGGCTGTTGGTTCCAAAAGGACTTGTGGGCCTTGGAAGGAATTCCGCCATGGTGCTGGTTGATGTTGGATACGCTGGCCTTGAGGCCAGGCCCACCCTAGTCCCCAGCCTATTCGCAGCCTCTACCCCCAGCTTCTTGTCCCTAGGCTGGCTGGGCACGGCTGGCAGCATGTGCCACAAGGACTGCTGGGAGGTTGTTCTGTCTCCTGAGAGCATCTTGGGGCCATGGACTCCCCGGCTCCTTGCCCATGCTGTTCGGTCCACTCCGGCCCTGCCACCTGGAAAGTGCCACCCAGCTCTATAAAGTCTGCCTGGTACCTCACCACATTTGTCACACTTCCTTGTGGATCCAGGGCCTCTTGCCTGCCCTTCAGGGGTCCTCTTTCCTTTCTTGAGGCTCAGTGGTTGGTGTCTGAAGTAAAGGCTTACCTTGCAGCAGAGCCATCCAGGAAGGACTCATGCTGCTGTCTCCACCCGCTGGACAAGGCCTTACCTTCCACCCAGGCAGGCAGATGCGGTCTCTGGGAAAAAGAAGCTCACCTTGCCACAGGAAAGTGTTCTTGCCTGGTCAAAGCAGTCAAGTGTTGTGCTAGTCTAGTGCTGTGAGCATCTGCACAGTAAGTCCACACAGCAACGGGGATTCTGGCCTATGCGTCCCTCGCTGGCTCTTCCCAGTTCTTCGTCTGGGAGTGGGTCTGCGTCCGGTCATCATGTGGAGAGGACTGTGCATTAGTGCTCACGGTGGCTCTGTGCCTCCTGTCACGTGTTGGGATGGAACAACAGGCAAAACACATGACTTTAGCAATTAAACTGTATGGTGTTGACAATTCAGCAGCTCTTTCTGTGGTTTTAATTATATTATGCAACAAATGTTGAAGAAACTCATTTTCTTGGTTTCCTCATCTGCAATTGGGAGTGGGGGTTGAGTATACTCTGACTGCTTTGCTGATGTAGGTGTTCGCCTGCTCCTGGGAGAGCTGTGTCCCGAGACAGTCCAGGTCCACCTCTCTTGCATGGGAGATGCAGAGCCTAGCTTCCTTCCTGGACCTGACTACTTGCTTGGCAAGACCAGAGCCACACACAACCTCCTCTAATATGGCACTTCACCTGTCTTTACAAAGCTTTTTCTTTTTGACAGTGTTGGGGTTTGAACTCAAGACCTTGTGCTTGCTAGACAGGTGCTATAGTACTTGAACCATGCTCTTAGTCCTTGAAAACTGCTTTTGACTTGGTTTTTTAGATTTCCCCAGCTGACTAAATTTGCCTTTGTTCAAGGAGCCTGACTGAATAATCTGCTGAGCTAGAATCCTACTAAAAATAATAAACAGGCCAACCATGGTAGCTCATACCCATAATCCTAGCTGCTCAGGAAGTGGTGATTGGAAGTGTTAAAAATTGAGGTCAGCCTAAGCAAATAGTTATCAAAACCCCATCTTAACAAAAATGCTGGGTGTGTTGGTACATACATCTAGCTATGCAGGAGTTGTAAATGGGATTACATTCTACCGTGTCCTTTGGCAATCTGGGGGCTTATCTGAAAAACAAAGCAGAAAGGGCCAGTGTGTGGATCAAGTGATAGAGCACCTGTCTAGCAAGCATAAGGTTCTGAGTTCGAGCTCCAGTTAGTAGTTGTGATAATAACAGTAAACAGCAGAGCCTTGGTGTCTCTCTGTGGCCTACCAGGCCCTGAGCCTGTGCCTGTGCCTGCTCCTTGCAGCCTGCTTTTCCTTGTGGTGTGGGATGCACTGTGATGTTGAGAGTCCATACTACGGACTAGTGGCCTTAAGACTAGTGGCCTTGTGTGATTGGTGTCTTCCTTTTCTGAGAGCTCTTGTGTGCGGGGCCTCACTCTGTGCTCAATGAATCCTGGCCCTGGCAGTGTCTACCTGCCCCCCTGGCTGCCCCTGTGTGGCCTTTGTTTTTCTTTGCTAAAAAGCTCAGGCTTGGACTGGGAATGTGGCATAGCAGTAGAGTGCTTGCCTAGCATGCGTGAGTGAGCCCAGGCCCTGAATTCAAGCCCCAGGACCTGGGGCAGGGCGTGTGTGTGTGTGTGAGGAGCTCAGGCTTATTTTCCTTTCTATTGCCAAGCAATTTTGGTTTGCCAAAATATTAGAAGGATAAGATTTTGTGCCTGATGTGTGGATGTGGTGTGATTTTGCCACCTCTGTGTAGACTGAGGTTCTAACCTAGCTCCAGGCACAGCAGGCAGCCTTACTGCCCAGGGTGGTTGCTATCGCATTTCCATTCTTGGTGAGGAGTGGGAGGAAGGGCTGATGGGAATTAGTTCTCTCTTTAGAGACCCCTGTGAGGGCTGCCTGCCTGGCTCTGCTCACTTCCACTGCTCGGCCCCAACTGCAGAGAAGTAGGAATGGCATCTATTACCAGGTCGTGGACAATAGAAGATCAGCAGAGGCCAGGAGATGGGGAGGTGGCTCTGGTGGATGTTCTGTCCTCCTGCCCTGCCCTCTGCTCCAGCTGGAGCTTAGCTGTCCTGTCCTTGCTTATTGCACCCCACTGTCAACTCTGCCACAGAATCCTGGCCTGTGTTCCTCATTCACTGCCTTTCCCTGGTTTTGTGTCCTCTCTGTGACTCAGTTTCCCTCTGCTGCAGGGACGTAAGGGCATATGTCTGCTGGGTGACTCAGTTTTCCTCTGTGGAAGCACCCAGAGCCCCCCACCTGCTCCTTACTGAGGCAGGAAACCAGGGATGATAGCTGCTTCTTTGGAGGTGCGGGGGCAGCCTCTGCAGATGGAGAGGTGGGGTGATCATGTTTCCAGCTGGTGGCTCACAGCAGCAGGCCAGGGGTACAGACATCTGCCTCTTCTCCACCCCCAGCACTCAGAACTCAGTTTCCTCTGTACCCCAGCCTTGGCTGTTGGTGCCCACTGGCGCCGGCCCAGCCTGGGCCTGGGTGGGGCTGTGTCTGCAGAACAGGGGCCACCAGACCTGGCCCCTCCGTGCCCTGTGCCAGCGTCCTGTCCTGGACTCTCCTGGAGCTCAGGAGCTGTGTGCGCTGCCTCTGTCCTGCCTGAGCCTGGGCCTGGACCAGCGGCCTGGCTGCCTTAGACGTGGTCCTGGCTATTTGGACAGATAGAGCTCTTCTTCAAAGCCTTGTTCCTCATGAGGCACGGCTGAGTGTGGGCTCCCAGTGCGGCCACTGGCTCTCAGGAGAGCAGACGGGAAGTCTTAAAGCTAATGAGGGTTTGGATGGGAACGTCTGCCAGGCCAGGCTGGGCCAGGCCAGCATCTGTCATTGGCCCATCTAGAACATTCCTGCTCTGGAGAGACTGGCTCTCTTTACAGAAGATGAGGCTCTGCTGTAAGCCACCCTGCAGGCTGCTTGTAGTGGGGACCCGGAAACTTCCCCACAAGTCTTCTTTACCTCTTCAAAGTTTTCTGGGCCATGTTAGACAACCTGGGCAGGTAGTTAGAATGGAGATAATGAGCAGATTGCCTGAGTCCCCTCCCTCCTCCTGCTGCTGCTTCATTCTGGCTCTCTGCACCCCCAAGAGTAGGGATATCTACTCTTGCCCCTTTTGGGAGACACGGGGCACTCGAGGAGTTAACAGACTCATACCCACTGTGCACACAAACAGCAGGTGTTATGTGTATGCTTGCACCTGCTGTGGATAACTACATGCCTGTATGTGCACACATGTATGTATATATAAAAAAAATGTGTATGCCCTCCCTGTGCTGTGTACTACATATAGAGAGAGTTTCTGTGTCTGTGTCTGTGTCTGTGTCTGTGTCTCTGTCCTGGGGCTTGAACTCAAGGTTGGGCACTATTCCTAAGCTTTTTTTGTTGTTGTTGATCCTGGGGTTTGAACTTTGGGCCTGGGCACTGTCCCTGAGCTCTTCAGCTCAACTCTAGTGCTCTACTACATAAGCCACAGTGCCTGGCCTTTTTTTTTTTTTTTTTTTTTTTGCATAAGCGTAGAGCTCTACCATTTGAGCCACAGTTCCACTTCTGGCATTTTGTTTTGTTTTGTTTTGCCTTGCCAGTCCTGGGGCTTGAACTCAAGGCCTGAGCACTGTCCCTGGCTTCTTTTTGCTCAAGGCCAGCACTCTACCCCTTGAGCCACAGCACCACTCCCAGCTTTTTCTACATATGTGGTAATGAGGAATCGAACTCAGGGCTTCATGTATACGAGGCAAGCACTTTACCACTAGGCCATATTCCCAGCCCCTCTGCCTTTTTTGGAGGGGGGTAGTTTATTGGAGGTAAGAGTCTCACAGACTTTTCTGCCTGGGCTCTCATCGAACCATGATCATCAGATCTCAAGCCTTCTGAATAGCTAAGACTACAGGCGTGAGCCACTGGCACCCAACTAAACATATATTTTTTTAAACTCTTATTATTTTATGTTAACAAGGCACATGATTTTGCAAATTCTCATAAACTGAGGTTCCTGCCTTCCTGTGGAGGGCTGAGGGCCAAGCTGACTTCAGGTTCTGCCAGTCAGTGTGCTGTCCACAGGGGCTGCCTGGCCAGCTTTTTCTGTGCTGGACATGTGTTAACTGAGGTTCGGAACCAGTGCCCGTGAAGTGCAGTTGCACACCTGGCTCTTGGGCCCCTCTGGATCTTGGGTCTTGGGTCTAGGTATGTGGGAAAGTGTGCAGACTCCTGCTTGCTTGCCAAATGTTCCCTGAGTCTTTGATTAGGGAGCTGACTCAACACAGCCTTACCTTTCTGAGCTTAACCTGGTTAGCAAAAGGTCCGGTGATTCCAGGGTAGTTTTGGAGGCACCAGAGAGCGATATAGCTGCCAAGGCTGTGGCACTGCACAGGTTTCACCCTGCCTCAATCTGCAAGCTCCATACAGATTGGCCTCTAGCTGGCTAGCAGTGCTCTGTGTGCCCCCTGCGCTGTGTACCCCCCCATGCTGTGTGCCCTCCCTTCCCTGTGTGCCCCCATGCTTTGTGCCCTCCCTGGCCCACAGAGAAGGGGAGCTGCCCAGCAGGAACCCCTACTGGCTCTGATGAGCCAGCAAGGAGTTTTTTTCTTTCTTTCTTTCTTTTTTTTTTTTTTGGCCAGTCCTGGGGCTTGAACTCAGGGCCTGAGCACTGTCCTTGGCTTCCTTTTGCTCAAGGCTAGCACTACCACTTGAGCCACAGCACCACTCCCAGCTTTTTCTATATATATGATGCTGAGGAATCGAACCCAGGGCTTCATGTGTATGAGGCAAGCACTCTTGTCACTAGGCCATATTCCCAGCCCCAAGGAGGTGGAGTTTTGAGGAGGGTGGCTTGGCCTGCACAGAGCTACCACCTGAGCCATGCCACCAGGCGTTTTGCTTTTAGTGTTTTGAATAGGGTCTCATGCGTTTGCGTTCAGGTGGGGTGGGGTCTTCCCCTTGTCCAGGGTCTTCCCGGCTCCACTTCCCATGGCACTGTGACTGCAGAAGCTTGCTGGATTGCTGGAGGGCAGGCAGAAGTCGGGCTGAGCCAGTGTCTTGTTTCGCACCCATTGGATCCAGGGAATAATGCTTAAGTCCTTTAGGCTTTTTACAGGCAGTGCTCTCTTTAAATAAGCATGAGATAGAATGAAAGTGAACAGACGCAGTCCCCTGGCTGCTGAGAGCGGCCTCTGCACCTGCCCAGTCCGTCTGCAAATGCACAGCTGCGCAGGACGGGAGATCTGCTGGTGCCCTGTTCCATTGTGGGCTGAATTTAGGAAGCCAGGACCCTAGAGGTCCACCATTCACCCATCTGACAGCGTGTGAGACCCTCCCAGGGACCTGCCTGTGCAGGTGGAGGGGTGCGTTCTGCTCCATCACCCTCTCCACGGGGAACAGCATGGGAGCTCTCCTTACCTGGCAACCCCCTCCCCGGCAGTGTGCTTTCAATCCCACAAGTCCCCAGGAAGGACGAGTGTCTTCCTGGGAAGGTAGACTGAGGTCCCCTGACTGCCTCACCCAGCCCTGTGTGGCCGCTGCATCCTTGCTGGGCCTCCCCTCCTCACGGCTTCTGACCCCCAGACACACTTTTTGTTTTTTGTTTGTTTGTTTTTTTGCCAGTCCTGGGGCTTGAACTCAGGGCCTGAGCACCATCCCTGGCTTATTTTTGTTCAAAGCTAGCGCTCTGCCACTTGAGCCACAGCACCACTTCTGGCCTTTTCTATATATGTGGTGCTGAGGAATCGAACCTAGGGCTTCATGTATACGAGGCAAGCACTCTTGCCATTAAGCCATATTCCCAGCCCCGCCCAGACATACTTTAGGGAGTGTGGTTCCCATCAGCTCTGCGGACTCCCGGAGCCCCAGCCTGTAGGGGCCAGCTGAAGATGTGGTTCCCTGGGGCGGCCCACGTTGGCTGTGTCCCAGTCACTGTGGCGACCCTTGGCACTGGCAAGTGCCACCTGAGGTCACAGGCTTTGTCAGAGCCCTGGCCTCCTCTCTTCATCTTGAGAGTGTTCTGGGGGGTGGTGGTGGTGGTGGTGGTGGTGGTGGTGGTGGTGTGTGTGTGTGTGGCTGTACTGACTGAGGTTTAAACTTAAAGCTTCTTAGACAGGCACTCTGCCACTGGAGCCACATCTCCAGACCTAACTGCTGAGTTTTCAGAAGCTATTTGGGGTTGTCCTGATGCTTTGCTTCAGGATTTGTTATGAGGGTGCCATTTCACAGTGAGTGATTTTTGTTTGTTTTGTAAGCTCACAGACACAATGCCTCCCTTGCCTCTGTCTGTCCTTGCCAGTCTTACGCCTGTGCAGAATATAGGGGCTGCCTGGGGGAGGGGAGGAAAGAGGGAGGAGCCCTGAGTATGGTACCCTCCAGCATCCCAGTGGCCTGGTGGGTTCCCCCCCCCCCAATTCCTGGTGATTTCCCCCCCATTGTTCTGGCGGTTCTCCCCCCAGTGTCCTGGCCGTTCCCGCCCCCCCATTGTCCTGGCAGCCCCCCCCCCCCCCCCCCCCCCGCCTGGCAGGTTACCCTTCCCTGGTGCCTGTCCTCCCCGCCCCACCCCCCAACTGAGCCCTCTCAATGCTCTCAATGCTTTGTTGGGTCCAGGAGCCATGTGACACCACACAAAATCTGAGAGTACCTGTTGCCAAGTTTCTTTCTTTCTTTTCTTTTTGCCAGTCCTGGGGCTTGGACTCAGGGCCTGAGCACTGTCCCTGGCTTCTTTTTGCTCAAGGCTAGCACTCTACCACTTGAGCCAAAGTGCCACTTCTGGCCATTTTCTGTATATGTGGTGCTGGGGAATCGAACCCAGGGCTTCAAGTATACGAGGCAAGCGCTCTTGCCACTAGGCCATATCCCCAGCCCCTGTTGCCAAGTTTCTAACAGCTTTTCCCAGTCTTAAATCTTCCTTGCTTTACTGGAAGTAATGTTTAAATCCTCCCGTTGGTGACTTTTAGTGATTCAGAGGTTCCCGAAGCCATGCAGCCAGCCATGCACGGTCAGTGGCCTTGCCCTTGCCAGGCAGGCACTCTACCACTCAAGTCACGCCTCTAGCTCTTTTTGCTTTCATTATTTTTCCAATAGAGCCTCATATTTATACCCAGGCCAGCCTGGACCGTGATCCTCCTATTTATGCTTCCTGTGTAGCTGGGGTGATAGAGACGCACCACCTTACTTACCTTTTTATTGACTGAAGAATCTTGCAAACTTTTTGCTTGGGCCGGCCTCAAATGTCCATTCTCCCAATCTCTGCCTCCCTTAAGTAGCTAGGATTACATGTATGAGTCACCACACCAGGCTGTCAGAACATTCCATACATGCTACCAGCCACTCTCCTCTTTCCTGCCCCAGCAGTGGTGGGTCTGCTTTCTGTCCATACTGAACAGGAGTTCGGGGGAGGATTCCCTTTCAGGGGTGCCTGCTTGTACCCTTCCTTGCCAGGCAGGTTGCTTGTCTCCGTCTTCCCAGGGAAGAACTGGCAGCATGTGCGATCAAGAGAGTGTAAACCTTCCAGAAAGGACTTTAATTACTACTGACTCATTAAAATTCCACCTGGGAGTCAGTCAGGTGAGCTGGGGCTAGCAGGTACTAGTAGCAGATGGACAGAGTTTGAGGGCAGCCCGGGGTATCCAGCAAGAACCTATATCACAAAAATGAATCAGTGAACAAATGAGTGAATGTTCAGCTACAGTCCCAAACCAAAGAAAAACATGGCAGGGAGAAAAGTGACCCACAGGGGCTGCAAGCACCCCCCACTCCCAGGCCAGCAAGGCTGACAGGCAGGCCAGTCTTCCTGGGGTGATGGGGGTGTTGCCTCTTCCTCCCTCCCCACCCCTTCATTGTCCTCCTCTTCCTCCCTCCTCCTCTCCTTGTAACAGGATGTCTGGCCGGCTCACTGTGAGATTTGGAAGAGTGAGTCAGGAGCCAGTCTTAAAATAGCTGTCACCACAGTTATTAGGACCTGGCTTATGGTTAGGTCTTCATTGGGAAGTAGCAGATACAGCAGACTGTTCTGGGGCCAGACTCAGCTTTACTGACAGCTCAGTATGCACTTGGGGTGCGTCTCAGTGCAGGCAGGATGGGGTTCTGTGCTGTCAGTTGCATGGAGCCCCCTTGCTTGGTACCCATCACTCCCTCCCAACCAGTGAACCAGTTAAAATGTGGAGGAAGGGCTGTGATTCACCCTGAGCTGAGACAGGCCCAGGTTTCGAGCCCTACACAGCCGTGTCCTCTCCCCTCCCCTCTCCTCTCCTGAGATCCTCACCCACCTGTGGCCAGGGCATGTCCTCGTCCCAGCTGGCCGTGGTGACTGTTGTGATGGGGCCTTTGTGTGCAGGAGCTCAGCCGCCCTCCACTGGGCTCTCCTGGCAGATTGAGGTGGAGGCAGCTGATATTCAGGGCTGAAGAAAGTCACCACAAGAGTCCTCCTGTGGAATGTAGGGCTCAGGTGTGTGTCACGTCACACATGCCACACGCTCCCTGCGCATCCGTACGTGGCCCTCTCCTTAGCCAGCCTCCAGCCAGGCTGCTGGCAACAAACCCACTCTTTTTTTTCTTTTCACATCCCCCCTTTTTAGGTCCCTCTCAGGTGGGTAGATGTGGGCTGTATAACTTAGAAAGGCCGAGTGGCCTTCAGGCCTGAGGAGCCGCATTTAAGGAGAAGACTACTGGCTCTTTCTAGAGAAAGTAGAAATGACTCTGCACACTCCTGAGCTTGTGACATCTCTGGATTTCCCCCCCCCACCCCACCCCCCCACCACCAAAAAAAAACAAAACAAAAACAGAACTCTAGGAGTGATGCCGACTCAACACCACAGACCCTCACCTGCAGCACTGGGGCACCCAGCCTGTCCTCCAGAGTGCCTGTCTCCTCTGGTCTTACATGTAGGGATGTAAACATGGCCACCCACATTTTTACTGAGTGGCTGAAGTCTGGCTGGGTGCTCTCCGGCCCCTCTGCCAGGTGCACAGGTGGCTCCCAAGCAGGTGATAGAAAGCTCACTGCTTCGGGGCTGGGAATATGGCCTAGTGGCTAGAGTGCTCACCTCATATACATGAAGCCCTGGGTTCAATTCCCCAGCACCACATATACAGAAAAACGGCCAGAAGTGGCGCTGTGGCTCAAGTGGCAGAGTGCTAGTCTTGAGCAAGAAGAAGCCAGGGACAGTGCTCAGGCCCTGAGTCCAAGCCCCAGGACTGGCCAAAAAAAAAGCTCGCTGCTTCTGCAGTGGGTCCCCCAATAAGGAGCCCCTACCTCTGTAGTGGTCCCCCAATAAAGAGCCCCCACCTCTGTAGTGGGCACCCCAATAAGAACCTCCACATCTGCAGTAGGCTCCCAAATAAAAGGCCCCACCTCTGCAGTGAGTCCTCGAGTAAAGGCACCAGTTCACTACATCTCGCTGTTGTAGGGCATGTGACCTGCTCTTAAGTCCTGCTCACAAAACACTTGACTAAGTGTGAAGAAGCTGACATGAGAGTGGTGCGCACAAGCGTGTCCACGGGGCTGGGTGGCCCTGCCCTCCGCACAGTGCTACAGAGGAGCATGGAGCTCCCAGGGCAGCCACTCCTGCTCAGGTCCAGACTCCCCAGGCCAGTGTGTCTCTGCCAGCCTCCAGCATGCTGGCCACCTCTGCTGCAGGACAAGGGCACCGGCGGGGCCCATGCCCAGTGCACCCCGCATGTGCAGTTGTCTTGGCAGGTTTTGTTGTGATATTCTCAAGCTAGCAACGTAGGTGGCAATTTTTCTGTTTTGGAAATTAGAAGGTGTCCTAGGTGAACTGCCCAGACTGTGACAGGCTGCAGTTTTTTAGAGAAGAGGACCCTGCACATGGTCCCTGCCCACCTGAGCCCTGTAGCATGGCCCTGGTGCTTCTTAAGGCCAAGTGTGTTGGCATGCTGCCTTGAGTAGGAAAGTCACAGGCTGGAGGCCAGGAAGCCCAGAGCATTTGTCAGGCATCACTTTAGCTTTGCTTTCGCGTTGCTTTAGCTCTCCCTCAGCTGTCAGGAGGACTGACATCTCTGTCCTTCCCATTCTTCTCCGGTGAGCCACACCTGGTATCACCACAGCTGCTGGCAGACCGATGTGCCCGCATCTGTGGAGAGCTCTGTGCGTGGCCTTGTGGCATGTTGTGGGGCTGTTTGGGTCTTTTCTGTTCCTATGCACAGGCAGGGGCTAGCCGATGCCACAGGGTCCCTAAGCTGGCGTCCATAGGTGTCCTAAGGAGAGCGTAGGAAGTGCCATGTTGACCCCAGGGCTGTGTTGGTGCAGCCATGTGGGTGATCAGGCCCCACTCACCACAGCCTCCTCCTTCCAGGGCCTGACGGCTGCTCTCCTCCCTTTGCAGGTGTACCTTCCGGTTCCCCAGCACAGCCATCAAGATCCAGTTCACATCCCTGTACCATAAAGAAGAGGCACCAGCTTCTCCCTTGCGGCCCCTCTACCCTCAGATCTCCCCACTGAAGATCCACATTCCGGAGCCGGATCTCCGCAGCTTGGTCAGCCCCATCCCCTCCCCAACTGGCACCATCAGGTAAGCCGCCTCGCTGGAGCTCAGGCTCTTCCTACCAGCCTGGGTGGGCCTGGCTGTGGCTGTAGGCTCTGGTGGGCTCTCCTGGAAGGGTCATCCCCTAACCCACTCCTCTTTACTCAGGACTTAACATGCGTCTAAAATGTTTCATTCAGGATTGGGAATGTGGCTTAGCAGTAGAGTGCTTGCCTAACATTCATGAAGCCCTGGGTATGATTCCTCAGCACCACATAAACAGAAAAAGCTGGAAGTGGGGCTGTGGCTCAAGTGGTAGAGTGGGTAGAGTGCTAGCCTTGAGCAGAAAGAAGCCAGGGACAGTGCTCAGGCCCTGAGTCCAGGCCCCAGGACTGGCAAAAAAAAAAAAAAAAAAAGTTTAAAAGTCATGTTTACATGCTAGGTTTGGTGAACTTTGCTTCTGTAACCTTCATTTATGGAAGTTCACCTGGTTGTCATTAGATTCTATTCTGTGAAGGAAAAACCCTGGAGGACAGCTTCAGGGAGACTGGAGTAGCCAAAGCTCCACACAGAGCCCCACCCCAGTTTTACAAGTGTTCCTGGGAACCACCACATGCCTCTGCCCCCAGCCCAGGCCCTCCCATGGATTCCCGTGCCCTCAACCAAGACAAAGAGAAGGAAACAAGGGTTCCTGAATCTAAGGTGCCCTACTGTTTTATCCCCAAGGTTTCTGCTCCTCTCTGCCTCGGTAGTGGTATGCAGCCCTCAAGGTGCAGTACTTTATGCAGCCAGTTCGGAGGCCGTGGCTGCCATGGCCAAATGTGACCTAGCCGCTTCCGCCTGGGCTTCTGTCTTGCCAGCAAAGCTTACCCTGGTGGGGAAGGAGCTTGGTGGCTCCATGGTGTGAAGAGGCCCAGCCCAGCCCTCCAGGGCTCAGGGCTCTCAGCTACCTACCAGCCACATGATAACAACTGCTCTCCAGTGGGACAGAGTTGTGCTGTTCCTGGGTCTCAGGTGTGGGGCTCTCCTGTAGCCAGCCTCACCTGACACCCTGCTGGTACCTCACACGTCACCAGGTTCAGTTTGAAATATCCTATCTCCCTTTCCCTCTCCCTTTCCCCCTGTCCTGAAGATGGAACCCAGGACCTTGTCCATGCTAGGCAAGAGAGCTCCAGGCCAGAGCTTCACTCCAAGGCCTTGTTTTATTTTGAGGTGGGGTCTCTCCCGTGTAGCCAAGGCTGGCATGGACCTCAAGCTCCTCCTGGCTCTGCCACCTACATGCCAGTAAGCGCCACCATACCAGGCTGGACTTGTCTCTTGTCTCACCGTGCTATGCAGCGACTAGATTGGCTTCCTGCACTGGTTTGCCATTGTGGGCTTTGTTTTCCAGTGATGAAATGTGCTCCCTGGGGGATCACGTGTTCAAGTTAGACTTGGTGTTCTCTTTCCCAAAGCCGGAGCAGGGTTGTCCTCCTTGGAGGGGCAGCCCTGAGCTCAAGTCTTGGCCTTGAAGCCAGAATTAACTTCATCGATGGTGGTGGTGGTGGTGAATGACTAGCAAAGCCCATCGTTGCCTCTGGCGATGCTGACCACCTAGTGCCTGTGGTCTTTATGAGAGATTGTTTTTTTTCTCGGCCTCCCATTATAATGCCCAGACTCTGTATGTGACTTTGTGCTCCGGATGTCCAACTCAGCGGGCTCTGCAGGGCTCACCATCCTCACTCAGCTGTGGTGATGCTCTCTTGTTCCTAGCTGGGTGTGTGTAAGTTACACACTGATAAATGCACAGTGGTAACATGACACAGCTGCATCATGTTTGGGGTTCCCCAAAAAGACTACACAGAAGGTCCCCTATGACCCAGCAGTTCACTGTCACATCACCTTAGCCCGGGTGTCGTGGCTGCACGTGGGACCCTACAGCCACACACCTGGGGCAAGTTGCAGTGTGTGTGGCTTATCTGTAAGATAGGACACAAGACCTGCACACGTGGTCCCAGTGGGTCAGCTGGGAGACCTGCCAGTCACAAAGGGCCACATAGCGCACATCCCAGAGTTGTGGTGCCTGGTGGCATTCACAGGAGATAGCCAGGGTGGGCGCTGGCCACAGGCAGGAAGCAGGGAGTGATCTCCCCGGATTGAAGTGCAGTGAGTGGGTCCATGTGGCCTGGTGAGGGTGTTTTAAATTAAATGCAGTAGAAACTCTGCAGCTTTGTGAACACGTTAAAACTCACTGAGTTGTATGCCATGGCAGGTGCCGTGGACAGGGTATATGATATGGCTTAGGCTATTGAAGCCTCAGGTGTGCTTCAATCTCCTTCCAGTGTTGCCTTAAAGCAGCCACTGGGACAAAGCTAAGCCATGCCAGTGCTGCAGGGGCCCAGGTGTGAGCGCAGCGCCCTGTCTGCTTGTGGCCTATGGAAGTCAAACCAGGTGGCCACTCGGGCCTTGGTTAGTGTTTCTGGTCTAGCGTGTGGGAACTGTTTATGGCAGAGCTGGGCATTGCGGCTCTCCAGAGGCCTAGTCTGTGAGTGTGTTCTCAGTGGCAGAGATGGTGGTGGCTCTGCTGTCTGTGAGTCCCATGTCAATCTGCCCAGCAGCATGCATGCACTTAGCTAAACGCTTCCTTCTCCTTCCGGTCTGCATGTACATGCTGCCCGCTCTTCCCCATCCTTGTCCCCCTGGAGCTTCCCACTGGCTCCTCTTGAGTTCTTGGTCACCTACTGGGACTAGGGGATCTGCTGTCTGGTTTGTGGGCCTTTAATTAAGCCTTACAGCAATGGGTCTCTATGGACCTCTGCTTATCTTAGTGCATGGATTCTGCTGGGGTTTAGAAACCTCAGAATCTTAGAGAGTTTGCCGGCCTAGTGACTTTTCAGTTTGAGTTTCTTCCTGGGGTGGGGCTGCCGTGTTTACAAACATGCCCTGCCCTTCCTCCTCTGATCCTGGGAGGAGGAGAGGGTAGGGGCTGGTGAGCGATTTCCTAATTTGGTGTGCCTGCACTTGTCCGTCCCCATTGGCCACTGACACTGGGCTTGGAGTTCTCACTCCTCCCTAGAGCTGCGGGGCACTGCCCTCCCTCGGAGGCCCCTGATGGGCGGAGGCCCTGCCTCAACCCCACCTCTACCCACCCTGGTTTCCCTATGCCGCAAGAGGCGCCAAGTTTCCCGGGGGTGGGTGGGGTGGGGGTGGGTGGGGTGGTGGTGTGGTGTGTGTGTGTGTGTTACGCTGTGGTTTTCTGTGTATGTGTTGGGTGGATTTTTTTTTTTTTGCCTTGAAGTACTTCACCCAGCAAATGAATGAGTTCTTTGAACTAAATTCTGTGACCTTTAGCAGCTTTATGACCTTTCTCTTGCTGTAAAGGAAGCGTGTTTTTAGAAAAAAAGGGACTCAGTTAATCATTTTCTAGGTCTTGCTGTAACCCTGGCCAGTCTTAGCCAGGCTTCTTAGAGCTAGAGTTTGAAGAAAACTTATGAGGTTGTAGGGAGGGAAGAGGCCCTGAGAGAAAAGCCGGGGTGGGGGGCAGAGGGAAAGTAGGGGCTGTGCTTGCTCCCAAGGGCAGGGTTTTTGAAGTTGCTTCTTTAAAAAAGCTTTGCTTGGTGGCTTGTGAAATCAAGTAAATGTTAAGCTGTATATCCTATAAAATAAACAGTAGGCAACTGGCCATTTTAATCTGGTTCTTTAGCGCAGTACTGCTTTACCGCCAGATAATGCAGCCCTTTTTGAAGCAAGATCTTTTGAATTTGGAGATCGTGGGGTCTGTGTGTGGGCCAACTCCCCCTACCCCATCCTCAGGTCCACTGTCCATGGTTTTAATTATTTGCAGTCAGCTGGTGTCCACAAATACCACACCGGAATTTTCAGAAAGGAACAGTCTGTGCATTTGGATGGAGTGCCGAACTCAGCAGTGTGATTTCCTCCCCTCCCCTCCCCCAACACATACACTGTGTGCACTGTCCACCCCAAGTCCCTTAGCAGGCTGGGTCATCAGGTCTGTCCCGTGATCCTGGGCAGGTGATTGAAGCAATTCCTGTTTTACTTAACAGTGCCACAGAGCACTGGAGCCCAGTGCTGCAGTAATTTAAATATGCTGAAGCCAAGCTACAAGGCACTTCCTTAGGTGAAAGGTGAAAGGTTACCATTACCACAGGGGCCTGCACAAGGGCCTGGGGGTTTGGTACAGTCCTACCCACTGGGGGGCTTGGACTCCACCCATTGATAAAGGGCTTCTGGACTCTTGATTTTCTGGCAAACTCTGGATCCTTCAGGATGATGTTTTCATGGTGACTTCAGGTTGGATGTATAGAAATGTTCAGCCTGGAGTATGTGGGCCACTGGGGTTTTAACTGATGTTTCCTGCTTGTATTTGCAGCTCCTCCCACCTTGTCTTTTTCCCCATCTGAGCACCCTGGCTCTCCTGCACAAAGCAGTGGGCACCTGTGTGCTCCTTTTATACATCTGGGGCATCTTCGTGGACCTGTAAGGCTGGGTGGGGGACTTTCCACATGTGACCACAATGGGAGGCTGACAGTGGGAGGCCGTTCTGTGTATACCTGTGGGGGCATTGCTGGGTCTCTGTGGGGCTGCTGTGTGCTTTCAGTACCCACCAGAAGCATGGGAGGCACAGCCCTTCCCAGATTGCTTGCTCAGGGGAAGCAGGGCCCCTGCCATGTACCAAGCTGCTGGGCTTGTTCTTCTGGCCCTTGTCTGTGGAATCCCTTCCTGCATTAAGCCTGTCCCAGAAGAGCTGATGTGCAGTCGGCTGCTGTTTTTCTCTGAGGTAAAATGTGTCTCATAAACTAGTTAATCTTAAAGTAGCTCCCAGATTTTTCTGGTTGTTTCCCCCCCCAACACACACACTTGGGGATTGAATCAGGGCCTTGTGTTTGTTAGGCTGTCACTCTTCACCTGAGCCCCACCCCCAGCCATTTTTCCTTTTTGGGGGGGCCATCCTGGGGCTTGAACTTAGGGCCTGAGCACTGTCCCTGGCTTCTTTTGCTCAAGGCTAGCACTCTACCACTTGAGCCACACCACCACTTCTGACCATTTTCTATATATGTGGTGCTGAGGAATTGAACCCAGGGCTTCATGTATGTGAGGCAAGCACTCTATCACTGAGCCACATTCCCAGCCCCACCTTACTATTTTTCAGACAAGGTTTTGCCAACTTCTGGGCCAACCTGGGCCCACAATCTTGCTGCTCAGGTTCTCAGACTCTAGTCCCAACCCTCCAGGAGTCCCTATTAGTCCAGCCACTTGTCTGCATAGGCCAAAAAAATAAATTAAGGAAGGGCTGAGAATGGAGGTTTATTACAGGGTGGCCCTGGGGGGGGGGGGCAGCACTTCTGTACATCTTCATCTTCAGGGTGGAGTCAGGGGTGTCGGGGGAAAGTTGGGGCAGTGGGTGAGGAAGGTGTGCATAGTGAGAACAGTCCAGGGTCACAGGTGAGAACATTCCCCAGTCACATGTGAGAACAGTCCTGGGTCACAGGTGAGAACAGTCCCGGGTCACAGGTGTTGACCATCAGTTCAATCTTTCTCTCTGGAGGAATTCTGGAGAAGTTATCATCTTATTCCTGGAGTGAAACCTGGGACACGTTGCCTGCTGAGTGGTCCCCTGGGCTTTGAGATGATAAGACTATGGCAATACTTGTTTCAGAAGCAGTTTTGCCCTCTATCATGTGTCACCAGATGCTTATCGGTGAGTCCTGTTCTTCCTGGAGTCCAAGGTGACTGCAACAGGGAAAGCTAAGATCAAAGGGCACAAGACACTCTGTGTGTGTGTGTGTGTGTGTGTGTGTGTGTGTGTGTGTGTGTGTGTAGAGAGAGAGAGAGAGAGAATATCCACATTTTAGTTAATTCACAGGCCTTAAAAAAAAGCATCTTTTAGGTTGCCTCATACACTGTCCCCAACTCCCAAGGAGCTGGGATGGCAAATGTGCCCCAGAATTTTATAATATTGAACTAGTGTTAGGAGACCACAACCATCCTTCAAAGGTAGATCTAGAATCAAAATTCCCCTGAAAACATGCTGGCCCTATTCTTAGATTTCGAGCTTCTGTGCACACACACACACCCTGTGACGCAGACCCTGAGATGAAAGCCTCTCTCCCCTCTGCCTCTTCCGGCCTTGCTGGCTGGCTTCTGAGCTGAGCCACAGGCCCTGGCCTTTTGGTTTTACACAGTATACTTGGACTTCCTCCATGGAAACGAAGGAAGCTTTTCCTCCCCCACCCCATCCTCCCTCGAGAAAGTCACATGGTTTTTGGTTCAGTTAGTGTCAGCGTTTTCTGTACTGTAACCCTGTCATAATGGTTGGGCCCGGCTATTTATTTCCTTCCTTGTACTTTGGTTTGTTTTTCCCCCTCCCTGAAGTTTGGAATTCCTCTTCTCAGTCAGTGAGCTCCGCCAGTGGCCACGAATCTCCCAGGGAAGGCGTTCCTCTGCAGCCAGCCCCTGCTCCCACCAGAGCCGGGGGCTGGCCTTCCTCTCACCCTGGACCTTCCTCTCCATCCTGGGGAGACCCAGGTGGGAGGGGCTTTCCCTGACTTGGGTGGGTGGCCTCCTTTCTAGATTTGCTTTTTTTTTTTTTTTTTTTAAAGGCACATCCCTGATTCTCTTCCTAGAAAAGGGCACAAGAGGACACATTAATTAAAAATGTCTTCCAGCTGGAGGTGGTGATGCATGCCTGTAATCCCAGCTACTAGTCTAAGGCAGGAGGATGGCAAGTGTGAGGCTGGCCGGGATAAAGTTAGCAAGGTCAAGTGGAAGGGTTCGGACCCCAGGATTGTGGAAGGAGGGAGGAGGAGGAAAGGAAGAGTGACTGGGTCCTCGTTGTCCAGGGGTTGGTTAGTTGTCTCTCCTCCTGTCTGGTTTTCATGTACTGTTTTGTCTTTTCCCTAGCGCATGGTGGCCTGCCCTGTGTCCTGTGCCCTTTGTTTGGTTCTCTCTCGCCTGGCAGAGGCTGGCCTGGACTACAGGTGTCTAGGTTGGCCTTTACACTTGAGCATGGAGTGGCCAGGGTCAAGGCTTGCTCAGTCAGGGTTCTGAGCGGCCTCTGCATGAGGCTAGCCCCCTGAGGACGACGCCTGAGCTGAGCCACCCCAGGGTTCTGGGTAGCCTCTCAGCCCACCAGCATGTGGGCATTGGTGTCCCCTTACTGGGGCAGCAGTCTTGCCCGAGTCTGGGTATGAGGGTCCCCGGGTCTGGCCTACCTTGCACACTATATCCCCCTTTGTCCAGCAACACCATCTTCCTATGCTGGATAATTTTAGGAGCTCCACTTGCACTGTGGGAACTGGCACTGGAGGAGGACAGTCAGAGGTCCTCAGTTCTCTAGGGTTCCTGAGTCAGTCCCAGGACCGGTCCAGGACAGCAGGATCTGGAGGGTTGTGTGGAGGAACAGCCACAGTGTGGCTGGAAAAGGCCTGGAGCACAGTGTGGCTGAATTGGTGGCTCCAAGGGCAACGAGGGCTTCTATTCCATTGGTTCTCAATGGGATGGGGAAACACACGTGCCCAGGCAGGCTACCATGCCTGTGGGCGCCCAGGCTGCACTGGCAGGGGTGAAGGACCAGACATGCTGCACTCACCCGGTGCAGAAGCAGCTTCTGGGCATGGCACCTCGGGCCAGAGTAGGCTTGTCCAGGCCAGGGGCAGTCCAGACCCCAGGACCCCACGTCAGGGCTTCCCCCAGTTCTCACCCAAGGGGAATGTGGAACGTGTCGTGGTAGTGGCCGACAACCCTTTTCCACTAAAGGAAGAAAATACACCGCCGCTGGCCCAGTGTGCAAGCCCTGCTGTCCCACCTCAGCCCAAAAGAGAGGGACGGAAATTTGCTTTAGGACAATACTCCTTCCCTCACTCTCCCAATTTTTCCCTCCCATCCCCCTCTATAATTTGTGTAGTTCATTTTCAACATAGTATCTAGTGAGTTCCACTGCTGCTTTTGTTCACCCTTCAGGGAGGGGAATTTAATCCATGCAACAAAGGTGGCTCTCATTGTTCAACTTGGCCTCTACTGGGACCCTGAATACAGCCCCCCAAAGATGGGGCCTGGGGGAGGGGTTTGGCCAAGTCCCCAGGCTTGGGGCTCTTCCCCTTGTATGAGTGGTCATCTTTCCTGTCTTTTCTGTGATGACACCTGACAAGCAGTAGGGTCCCTTTCATGAGAGATATTGGCTTATTCTGCCTTTTTAATGTAGTGTGTGTGTGTGTATGTGTGTGTGTGTGTGTGTGTGTGTGTAGTTTGTGTTTGCATCCGTGCTAGCATGGGGCTTGAACTCAGGGCCTGGGCACTGTTTAAGCTTTTTCTCTCAAGGTTAGCATGCTACCACTTAAGCTACAGCTCCACTTCTAGCCTTTTTGTTGATTAATTGGGAGTTAAGTCTCATAGATGTTCCTGCCTGAGTTGGCACTGAACCTCGATCTTCCAATCTCAGGCTCCTGACTAGCTAGGATTATAGGCATGAGCCACCAACACCCGACTTGTTGCAGGTTTTTAATGCCAGCAGTGGGACTTGAACTCAAGACAGTGCCTCACACTCTTGCTTAGCTTTTTTCTATTTAAGGCTAGTCTTTTGCAGGTTAGTGGGAGATAAGAATCTCTCAGATTTGCCTGGTGCCTTCAAACTGTGATCCTCAAATCTCAGCTTCCTGAGCAGCAAAGCATCACTGGCAGGAAAGCTACTTTATTTTTGCCTTCTCCCTCTCACAAGCTAGTTTATAGGTGTTGATTAAACTTTCTTTCTGTGAAAGGAGCCTTGGTTGGGTATAAGTAACTAAGATTGCAGGCATGAGCCCAGTGCCCAACTCCTGTACACTTTTTTTCAAGGCTGGTCTCTAACTGCAATCCTTCTGATCTTATTCTGAGCCTGACTCGACAAGATCACTTCTGATCTGGGTCCAATTGGTTTTCTCTGAGTAGTTTCAGTAACAGCCATTTTCAGAGTCAAGATCTTGATGAGGTTTGATGAGCAAAGCCTGTGCTAGTTCATCAGAGGCAACAGGCCAATGCTCCTGAGCAGCAGGGCAGCCACAGCCTCCCGTGCCCCGTCAGGACTGCTTCAGGACTGGGCAGGATGAGGGGCTACAGCCGGGCCGAGGGAGAGCCAGTGCCCCTCTCCTTGTGCCCTGGTGTGGAAGCCCTTAGCCCTGCCCAGCACTCATCTATGTTTGTTTTGTTCTTGTCGCCAGTCCTTGGGCGTGGACTCATGGCCTAAGCACTGTCCCTGGCTTCTTTATGCTTAAGGCTAGCACTCTACCACTTGAGCCACAACACCATTTCTGGCCTTTTCTATATATGTGGTGCTGGGGAATCGAACCCAGGGCTTCATGTATATGAGGTGAACACTCTACCACTAGGCCATATTCCCAGCCCCTAGCACTCGTCTCTGGTGTGTCACTCTGGCTCTTCTTCACCTCAAACCTGCTCCTGGGGTGCCATCTTGTGGATACCTTGGCACTGAACAGCTCTTGTGGCCGTGGACTTACGCCTCTGCCAGGTGGAGGCCGCAGCCCCCTTAGGTTCTGCTCCACACAGAGATTCTTGTGGGGCGCTGCGTGTGTGCCAGTCAGAAGAGGCTGGGCGCCGCCACCTGTGTGCTGGGGCTGAGGTACCTCAGTCCTACTGGATGAAACTTGCTTGCTGTCCTTCCTGCACCGAGGTGCACACTGGAGAGAAGCGAGCCCTCGTCATTCAGGTCGGGCCTGAGAGCACGGCAGGCCCAAGTCCCTCTCTTCCGGGAGAACTCATGGTGTGTCCTTCCCTCTCTTTAGCGTTCCCAACTCCTGCCCGGCCAGCCCTCGAGGAGCCGGGTCCTCCGGCTACCGCTTCGTCCAGAATGTGACCTCAGACCTGCAGCTGGCAGCCGAGTTTGCCGCAAAGGCCGCCTCTGAGCAGCAGGCAGACACCTCGGGTGGGGACAGTCCCAAGGTACGCGCCACACGCCGCACCACCGTGACCCACGTGGAGTGGGAGGGAGGGGCCCTGAGGGCAGCAGAGGCAGAGCACTCACCTCTTCCCACTTGCCAGCCAGTCCTGTGACATCACCCACCCCTCTCCCCTCCCCGTCCCGTCGCCTGCCCAATGTGTGGGGCTTCATGGCAGTCATCGAGAGGGGTGGCACACGCTTCCTTAGGTCTGCTATGGGATTTCAGGATTCAATTATGATAGAAGCCTGATTTTTCCTTCCCCCAAGGCAAAGCAGCTAGTAGGAGTTCCATGAGAGTGGATGGCCAGGGATGGAGGGGATGGGTCTAGTCTGGGTGCAGGCAGTGTGGGTCAGGGGCACCACACCTTGTCTCCCTCCACCCCAGGATTCTGCTTCTCCCCAGGACGAGTCGAAGCCACCGTACTCATACGCTCAGCTCATCGTGCAGGCCATCTCCTCCGCCCAGGACCGGCAGCTAACACTAAGCGGCATCTATGCCCATATCACCAAGCATTACCCATACTACAGGACGGCCGACAAGGGCTGGCAGGTGAGGCCATGCAGTAAACAGGAAAGGTACGGGTGCTTCCTGTGGAGGGTGACCCACCACACCTCTATAAGGTGTCAGGCTGCAGTGCGCACAGCCTAGAATGGGTTCCTGGTGCCCCCTCTTCTTCCTGTCCGGCACTGTAAGTACCAGGCATGTGGCCGATGGGGCAGCGGGTGGGTGGCGCCACTGTGGCCCCCAGCACCACCAGCCCTGTGGCCCCCAGCTCCCACTAGGTGCAGTGGGAGCAGCAGTACGTGTTGTTCTCTTGTGTTTCCCCATATTTCCTGCTTCCTGCTTGCTAGCTCACTCAGGATGAGTTGTAAGTGCTATGGGATTCAGTCTTTGCTTTTATATTTTTGGAGGGAAGGCAGCGTTTTACCATGTAGCCTGGGCTGGCCTCAAACTCATGATCCTCCTGCCTCGGTAGCCTGAGTGCAGGTATTAAAGATGAGTGCCACCATGCCCAGCAATATGTAGGTAGCTATTTCTGGGTTCTTCTCTTCCCTGCCCTCCTCTCCTGGGTCCTGGGGATCGAAGCCATGTGCACGTTAGGTAAGCACTCCAACACTGAAGCGCATTCCTAGCTCTTTTTTGCCATGGGTTTTGTAGTACTGGGGGTTGAACTTAGGGCACTACCACTGGAACCATGCTCCTACCACTCGAGCCACATTTCTAGCTAAGTCTTTGCTTTGTTCCTGAAATGCTCCTGATGTTCTGCTTTGCTCCATAAAGATGGCGATGGAGGGCTGGGGATGTGGCTCAGCAGTAGAGCAGCTGCCTCGCAAGGCCCTGAGTTCAAACCCCAGTACTGCAAAAAGAAAAGAAAACAAAACAAAAGATCGGTGGTAGGTTTCCCTGTGGGATTCAGGGAGGAAAGCCCACCCTGTGCCTGGGCCTTGCACATGGGGTGCAGCACCCATGTGGTCACAGTGCAGAGGCTGGCTCCTGTTACCCTGTTGCCGGCATGAGCCAGCAGGGTCTGTGGTCTGTGCTTGGCTGGCTGTGACGGCGACCTTTGACGGTGACCGTCTCTCCCTTCCTGCAGAACTCCATCCGACACAACCTCTCTCTGAACCGCTACTTCATCAAAGTTCCGCGCTCCCAGGAGGAGCCCGGGAAGGGCTCTTTTTGGCGCATAGACCCTGCCTCAGAAGCCAAGCTTGTGGAACAGGCATTCCGCAAACGGAGGCAGAGGGGCGTCTCCTGCTTCCGCACCCCCTTCGGGCCTCTGTCCTCACGGTAAGCCCCTGCTGTGGTCCTCGCATGCTCACAAAGATGAGGTCCCTGGGCTGGTCTTGGCATGTGAGGCTCTTCTGAGAGGCTGCCTGGGACCATTGCAGGGCTTCCAGACTATAGGCATCAGAACTTCTCCAGTGTGTGCCGCCATGGCAGGGAAAAAGGGGTGAAGGCTTAGTGGATCCGTTCTTTGTTGGGCCTGAGGACACTCTGGGAAGCAGCAGCTGGCCTCTCCCTGGCACAGTGTGGGACCTTTGAGGGCAGATGGGGGAGTGAAGCTGGCACTGCCCAGAGCCACCTCTGCTGTCAGGTGATGGAGTGGGTGTTGGGGGTGCAGCTTGGTACTGGGGGGCACAGTCACCAGCAGGCCCCCTGGCTGGTGAATGCCTGGTCTGACCTTTTCTACATGCTCCCTCACGGCCATACCCAGTCCAGAGGAGCAGACCACTTTGGTATCAGAGGCGTGGCTGCTGGCATGGGTGGGAGTGGAGGACCCTGGGAATTCCTCCATATTGCAACCACCCCAGCCTGTGAGAGATGGAGGCCCAAATGTTGTCTGGCTAGGCTCTTCCCAGAGAGCTGGGGACGCAGTAGGAGTGGGGTCGTTGGACACAGGTGGGAGTCACTGGATCTCTCATTTATTGGGAGCGCAGATAACACAGTGTCTCCCCTTAATGGAGCCCCCAACTGGCCATGGTCCACAGTAACACAGTGTTAGAGAAGCACCTGGAAGAGGAGAGCTGGTAAAACCTCAAGGATCCAGAGAAGCCCCAGGAAGGCAGGCAGGCAGGCACGAGGGGATGGACGCTGGGGTCACGTCGTGTCTGAGGTATTCTGTCCGTGGCACACTTAGCACCATGGTCCCTTCTGGCTCTTTGTCCTCTGTAGGAGCGCCCCAGCTTCACCCACTCACCCTGGGCTGATGTCCCCTCGTTCCAGTGGCCTGCAGACTCCGGAGTGCCTGTCTCGAGAGGGCTCCCCCATTCCACATGACCCAGACCTAGGGTCAAAATTAGCCTCTGTTCCCGAGTACCGGTATTCCCAGAGTGCACCCGGTAAGGCTCGCTTCCAGCTATTTCCTGGAGAGGACAGAATTCACCCAGCACCTGGTGTGTGGGGCTGGGCTGGGGCCTGTCCAGGGGACGACCAAGTGACCATCTTCTCTCTCTGCTCCCTCCAGGCTCCCCTGTCAGCGCCCAGCCTGTGATTATGGCTGTACCTCCCCGACCTTCAAACCTAGTGGCCAAGCCTGTGGCCTATATGCCGGCCTCCATAGTGACCTCACAGCAGCCCTCGGGCCACGCCATCCACGTGGTGCAGCAAGCCCCGACTGTCACCATGGTCAGGGTGGTCACCACCTCTGCCAACTCAGCCAACGGTTACATCCTTGCCAGCCAGGGCCCAGCAGGTGGTGCCCACGACACGGCAGGCACAGCCGTGCTGGACCTGGGCAGCGAAGCAAGAGGTAACGGTGCTGCTACTGGCCTCCCTACCAGGGTGTGGCACAGCCATCTAGCCTGGCACTGCAGGCCTGAGCCCCAGGTCCAGAGCCACCCAGTAGGGCAGCACCATTGGTTCCCTCCAGGTGATGCCGAGTTAGGTTGCTCAGTCTCTCTGTCCTCTCTCTTCCTCTCCTCTCTCCCCTCTCTCTCCTCTCTCCTCCTTCCTCTTTCATCCTCTCTGTCCCCCTCTCTCTCCCTCCCTCCTTTCTCTGTTTGAGACTGGGTCCCACTGCAGCCCAGGCTAGCCTTGTATTTCTGATCCTCCTGCCTCCCTCAGCCTCCTGAGTGCTGGGGGGGGGGGGCAGGCACAGTCGCCATATCTGCTGCATGCACCTGGAATTTAGTGTGTTAGGAGGAAGGGAGCATGCGCCAAGAGAAGGACTCCACTAGGGCCTGATTCTGAATCTTTGGGAGACCTTAGGACTGAGAAGCAGCTTTCATTTCCTAGGATAAATCTGATCCTGAGGACTTCCCAGGGTGGGCACAGATGGTATACCGAATTCTGAAACATGCACTCCTGGGAGGCAGGGGCTGACTCAGTCTCAGCACACTTTATTTTAAAGTTGTGGTGGAGACTCTGTCTCAGTGAACCAGACCAAGTCATGGCTCTAGGAGCCAGTCCTTGCATTTTCAGAGGATGTTTTCCCTCCCAGAGTAAATTTAAGCCAAGCACAGTAGCTCATATCTGTAATTCCAGCTCCTTGAGAGGCAGAGATTGGGAGGATGTGGTTTGTGGTCTACCTGGGCAGGAAAGTTAGTGCCCCAATCTCTGTCAGCAACCTGGGGTGCATGCCCATCATTCTGCCTGCCCAGGAGGCATAGGTAGAAGAGAACTGGAACCAGGCTGGTCCCTGGAAAAAATGACCCTGTCTCCAAAACACCTAAAGCAAAGAGGCTGCAAGTATGCTCAAGTGGTAGAGCGTCAGTGTAGCGAGCTTGAGGCTCTGAGTTCAAACCCCATTGTACATACATACACATATACACACACACGTGCGCGCGCTAGAAAGGAGAGAGAATGAGTTGCTTAAAGTTGAAGGCCTATTCTAAGGCCCTGTGAATGGGTGTTCTTTTGCAACGTGGCGAGGCTTTCCGTGGCGCCGCCGTTTCCCCACCGCCATTCTGTCCTCACTCCGACCCTTCGCCAAGGCTGCACGGGAGGGGAGCTGCCGGCCTCCAGGGCCAGGAGTGTTTCTCATCCACTGCTGCCCCACAGGTCTGGAGGAGAAACCCACCATTGCATTCGCCACGATCCCCGCAGCCAGTCGTGTCATCCAGACAGTCGCCAGCCAGATGAGCCCAGGGGTGCCCGGGCACACGGTCACCATCCTGCAGCCAGCCACGCCGGTGACCATCGGGCAGCACCACCTCCCAGTCAGGGCCGTCACGCAGAACGGGAAGCACACCGTGCCCACGAGCAGCTTAACCGGAAATGCTTACGGTGAGGCCCGGCCCATCCTCCAGCCCCGCCCAGCCGCTTGGCCTCCCACCCTGGCAGAGGGTGGGAGAGTACCCTTGTCCTGCAGGAAAGGCCCTGAGGGGACCTGGTGCCCCGCCCCTGCTGTAGGGCTGCTTCCCCCTTGCCTGACTGGGGTTGAGGCCAGTGGTCAGAGAAAGCCAGCCAGAGAGGGCAGGAGCGGGTGGTGAGGGGGAGCCCTAGGAGGTCCTGGGCCAGAGCAGAAGCAGAGGTGTGGGGTCTGAGGCCCGGCTCCGGCCAGCTGGAGGGGCGAGTGTGAGGCTCCCTTGGCAGGTGGAGATGGCGCCCTGCATGACAGGTGGGGGGCGGGGGGTGCAGCGTGGGGCCTGCCAAGTCCACTGAGCATTCTGTGTCGAACATGCCAGGGGTGCTCCTCCCGGATCCCCCTGTGACCTCCTCTCCCTCCACCCCAGCCCTCACCAGCCCCCTGCAGCTCCTGGCAGCCCAGGCGAGTTCATCCACGCCGGTGGTGGTCACCCGGGTGTGCGAGGTGGGGCCCGAGGAGCCAGCAGCAGTTGTTGCCGCCACGGTGGCAAGTGCCACGCCGACTGCAGCCACCTCCACTGCCGCCCCCAGCTCTTCCAGTGGGGAGCCCGAGGTCAAGAGGTCCCGGGTGGAGGAGCCCAGTGGGACAGCTGCTATGCAGGCCACGGTGGTGGCAGCCTCCGGCCCCCAGGGCCCCAGTACCGGGGAGTGAAGCCACCCGCAGGAAGGTGGAGTGGGCCTCACATACAGGAGCCCGCGCGTGGGCTGCATGGTGGACCGAGATGTGACGTGCGCAGCCCCTGCTGCACCCAGATGCTTTGCATTTTATCTCCTGTCCTCCCGTGGTTTGAAACAAAACATAAATCCGTTCAGACAACTGATTGTATGTTCTGGGGGTTCTGTGTGCTTATTTCCCTCTTCTTCCTCACACCACCACCACCACTTCCCCCGGCCCCTGGGGTCCGGAGAAGGTTCTAGCCCAGAGCCTCAGCAACCACCATGGCCCTTGCCTGCAAGGATGGTGCCCCAGCTTTAGGTAGGCACTCAAGGTCCACCACGTGAGACTGGACAAAGCGCAGCCAGGGGCGCGCCGAGGCCGCCTCCCACCGCACTGGCGCGAATGCCTGCTTGTGGTCACTGGGAACAGTCAAGAGAAAGGCGGAACTGCCAAACTGCATGCTGCTTTGTGGGGCCCCCTCCCCCAAAGCCACAGAAAACATCAGCATTAACTGGGATGCCAGCATCGACTTGAGTTTTGGACCCCGAGCACCTCTTGCTATATTTGACCTCGAAAGCGCGGGGCTCCTCACACAGAAGGGGGCGCAGGCCCAGGTGCCTGGGCATCAGCACCTGCAAGACCACCCGCCGCTCTGCCCGCTAACTTCAAGAAGGACCAGCGACTCCGTGCTCCGTCCCAGCAGCAGCCAAGCCCAACCCCAGGCACTCAGTGGACGTGGCTCGCCGGGGTTGAAGGGACAGTGTGGGCCTGCCGCTCAGCATCCTTCCCTCCACATTACAGCTTCCCGGACCTCCAAAAGATGCCATTGTTAGAAATTGGGACTGTCTCTCTGCCGAAGCCCAGGCCCAGGTCAGCGAGTGGAAAGGAGGCGAGCTCCGCATGGCGCTGGCCCTGCTGGCCAATCCACACCATGTGACCCAAGGGCAGAAGGCCCAGGGACAGGCAGCACCCCAAGCTGGAGGCCCAGTCACTGGATGTTCATGTCGTCTCCGGTTGAGATCGGAGCCCCTGTGGTGAAGTAGTCGAGCAAAAGCTGGCTCTATGCTGTTCTGCCAGGGTGGACCGCAAGGGACAGCAGCACACTGGACACAGAGTTCCCGGCAGTGCAACTTGAGCTGGGTACAGCACCCCCTGCTCGGGACGTTTCCTGGGCAGTACTGGGGGCACCGCAGCCAGTCCCAGGCAGACGGGCCTAGGAGAGCCCCCTGCCTTCAGGTGGAGGGACCCCACCTGGAGGCAGAGCAGGAGCCCAGCTGTGCTCCGGTTCCTGGGCAGGAGGACAGGTAGGCAGCTGGGAGCAGCCCCTGTTGGTCACCACCAAAGTCACCGGCCCTACCTGAGACCTGTGCAGAGCATCTGAGGTGAGAAGCCACGGCGTAGGCATGGGGTGAGCCTGCGCTTTCCATCTTACGTGTGTGGCATATGTGGGTCCAGAAATCAGGAATAGGCAGCTGGGTCTGAGAGTATGTTGGTTCTGTGGGCTGAGGCCACCACAGCCAGAGCCCTGCCAGGAGAGGGCAAAGTCACCTTGTCACGCTGCTCCCTTCCTCAGCCACCATCTCTTCCCAGACTACATGTGGTCTCTGAGGCGGATTCCGTGTCTGGATTATCACTGTGGTGGCCGCACACAGAACTGTGGGTCACCTTGTGCCACGGCTGTGCGAGGTGCTGGCAGTTGGGCACTGTTTGCCGTCCTGGCTGCTGAGTGACTGTGGCGGCAGTGGGAGGGAATTTGCAGCTTTACTGGGGTGAGTGGGACGTGTCTCATGGGTGTTGGGTCATCCCCACCAGGGCGCACACCCGGCTTGTGTCAGAATCTGTCCTGGAACAGTAGCCCACAGGGGCATCCCGCATACTGCGGATGCTTTCTGATGAGCTGTGGGAGAGCAGGTAGAACATAGCGGGCTCTGTCCGGAAATCCTGGGGCCCCCCCGTACAGCGTGGACGTGGGTCCGGTGAAGGTGGGCTGGCCCAGCCAAGGGGCCACGTAGGGCTCCAAACTTTGGCAGTCTGTGGTCCAGCTGGTGGCCCCCTCTCATCTCACTGTCAACCGGGCACCCTCACCTCTGCTGCTGGCACCCCACAGCCCCACGCTGCAGTGGAGAAAGTGTATCATGGCTAGGCAGGGAGTTACAGACGCAATGAGCGTGGAAGTCAAGCACGTCCCCCAGGCCAGTTGGTGTGCAGTGTGCAGGGTGTGTCGAGGTGAGGATCCCACCCACCCCTTGCTATTTTTAGGCCATGGGCACCAGCCTGGCATCCTGGGCACAGTTTATGTTTCTGCCCGCAGTTGTGGCAGACACACTGGTGTGGTCCTATGGAGTGAGCATGGGGGCTCTAGTCGGCCCTCCCCTTCTTTTTACCCCTAAAGAACTCATCTTGTAGGTGTCCCCAGGCACCTGGGGCTATGTCTCTTGGGGCTGGTGAGGGGTCCTGATAGAAACCAATGTGCGAAAACAGCAGGGAGCTTTGGCCAGGAGTGAGTGCTCCACCTCACCTCGCCCCTCCCCTCACCCCAGCTCATTCCCCTCACCTCACCCCAGCTCATCCCCCTCACCTCTGAACGTGCCTGCTTGCTCTGACTGCCCGGGGCTGCTGTGCTCTCATCTTGGCTTAGGATGGCAGAGCGCTCACCCAAAGCCCAGCACCTCGGGCCACCCTTAGAATACCTCTGCCTAGAAGCAATATTACCTAGAGAACAACTCCAGTTGTTCCAGCTGCTGCTATGAAGACGGGGCTGCTATGGATAGGGCCAAGCACGGCGGTCACAGCACTTCCCTGCCTGCCCCGTCCCCTGCCATCTTCATGTCCGTTCCTGTCCTGTCCCTCCTGTCCTCTGTTCTAAGCCCCGTGCTCTGGGCCTTGTTATCACAGTAGCATTTTTAAGTGCCCAGGACACAGTTCTCATGGGGGCCCAGTGCAAGACATTAGTACGGAAAGCTGCTATGCTGGCCCAGGAGAGTGTGGTCCCCGAGCTGGCCAGGCAGGCCACCAGGGCCACGGGCCTCCCGGGGCACCCCACGGCTTGTGGTGTGGGCAGTTAGGTGAATGTCCTGCTCAGAGCTGCTTCCCTTCCTCTGTCCTGCCGTCCTCTGGCCCAGGCCACCGCCACTTGGCGAGTGACCACAGCATTCCCTCTGAACTGATGCTAAAACTTGGGCTGTTTCACTGTCTTGGTTTAGAGAAAGTATATTTCATGTTGACAAAAATGAAAGTCACTGTTTGTGTTTGGGTGCTGGTGGCTGCAGGCTGCTCTGTGGGCTTCTGTTGGAGGGAATATTCTAGAATCACATCCCAGGTGGTCAGGGTGCAGCAGCTAGGGCAATGCTTCCCCAGAGGCCAGGCCAGCCAGAAGTGCTACTTGGGGGGGGGGGTCCTCTAGAAGTGTACGATGTGGGGGTGTGGAGAGCAGCCGGCAAGAGCTGTAGGGGAGGGCAGTCCGCTGTGCTGCTGTCAGTTGATAGTTTTCGTGCTTTTTAGCCTTTCTTATCCTGACGCCCCAGGGCTGCTAAGAGTGGTCTTCAGGAGAGCCGTGCTTTGCTTTATTTTTAGGCATCTCCCCCTCCTGGGAGAGACCTCACCGCCAGGACGCATCACTGTACCTGCCTGGCATTCCAGCAATAGGGGAAATGTGTGAGCTTCCAAGCACATATCTGCCCTTGGGTAAGGAGCTCAGCATCAGCTGTATAGGACCCCCAGAGCCCCAACTACCCCAAACCCCTTCAGCCCAAGGTATCTGACCATATAAGAGAGAGAGGAAAATCAAAGGCACGTTGCTTTTTATTCTCACCTTGGTTTTGGTTTCTGGAAAATAGATGCATCTGCCAAGACATGAGATGAATCTTTGGGGACAGCGAGCAAGCGGCTGCTGGGTGGGATGGTGCCCAGGGCCCCGCCGCACCCTCCCTGCAAAGGCCCTTGTCCAGGCCACCACTGGCACCGTGTCCTGATTCCTGGATACAGTGGTTTTCCTGCACGGTGTCATCACTGAGCCTGCAGCTTCTGAGATCCTGGCTTAGCAGGATTAATAAGATGGAATGTTTGAAATTCGCCCTTCTCCCCCTTCTTCAGGGAGGCATGGTTGACCCCTTGACACCTTGGCTTGATTCCTGTTTCAGGAAAGGGTGGTGGGGAGGAAAGGAGACACCAAAGCTGGGTTCCAGATCTTTTGTGGCTCTGCAGGAAGGGTTTAAGCCAATACTGAGATTGTTGTTCTTACCTGAATGATAATTTTCCTGTAAAAAAAAAAATTGGGGGGCGGGTGATGTTTGGGAAGTGTGTATGAGTGTGTGCGTGTGTGTGTTTTATTTTTACATTGGCTGTCTAAAGGATTTTCATGATATGTTTAATTATCAATGCTTTTAAAAAGCAGTGGTATCCGTGGAATTCCGTGGGAATTCTGGTTCCAGAGCTTGGGGTGCCCCCTGTTAGTGGGTGACTCCACCCAGGGCGGCTGCACCCCAGCTCCTGGGGATCAGGAAAATCAGCCAGCCATGTGGCACCCACCTGGGTTTTCATTTCAAATGGGATACAGTATTTTTTTATTACGGAGCCATACATTTTTTTATAGTTTGAGATCTGAATGTGATTTCTAATTGTATCAGACGTTAATGTTTTAAAGCTATAACAAAGGTTTAAAATTTCTACTTTTTGTTTTTCATTTAACTGTTCTTTTATCTATTAAATTGTTGTATGTGGATGGGGAAGTTTTGTTTCTTCTCTTAGCATTTGTTTCTATAACCAGAAATAAAATTATATATTAAAGAAACAATAGCAAGGCTGTGTGGGTCCTTGTGAGCGGATGGGTGGCTGTAGACCCCTAAAGAATGAACAGATGAGGGGACATAACCAGTCCCTCCCACCTCCCTGCTCACCCATCCCCTCACCCCATGCATGGAGTACATAAAGGTCTCCCAAGATGGACCTGGGGGGCGGGGGAGGGGTAAGGAGAGCCTCCAGGTAGTCTTAGGTGGGAACTGTGTGGAAATCAGCCCTGGCCAGAAAAGAGCAAACAGCAAACAGGTCCTCCACACACAGCACCAGTTTAACATTCATTGAGGCTGCAGACAACTTGATGGTAGATCCCTTAATCACCTAGCTTGTGGCAAAGGCTCTGAGTTCCATCCTCAAGCACTAATAACAAAACAAAACAACTTCTCAATTTGCCACTGATATGGACGTGAAAAAGCTGTTTTGAGTTCAAGATTTGTGCACCACACTGTATTTTACCTTACCGGACACAAACCATGAGCACATGCAAGAATTCCCAGACTGCCTAGTTCCCTTCCTGCAAATGTGCAGCTCCTCAGGCTTCTCCCAGTCTCGCACCCCTCTCTCTATTGGGACTTCATCTCGCCTCATCTTTGGCATC
Organism: Perognathus longimembris pacificus; assembly: GCF_023159225.1. Lineage (NCBI taxonomy): Eukaryota > Metazoa > Chordata > Mammalia > Rodentia > Heteromyidae > Perognathus > Perognathus longimembris. The sequence goes on along the minus strand of NC_063161.1, from coordinate 76,535,603 downwards.
AGCTCTTCAAAACCTTGTACCAACCAACCTCACCAGTCCCTTTCTGCCCCATCCTGGTGTCTTCTCAGTGCTGTCCTCTCAAAGCCTAACCCTGGGTCTAAATGTTCATTTCCATTCCCTGTCCTGTTCCTGGAACCTAAACATTGCTCAGCCTGGGTGAGGACACAGGTTCTGCTTGCTCACTGAATCCTTTTCTGCCCCAATACCATGTGCAGAGCACCAGCCAGTGCTCAAGTCAGATCTGCTGCTGCCCTCTACAGGGGGCAGCCAGCCAGCCATCTGTCATCAGGGCCTCACAAGTAAAGGGCTTGCCTCTCCCCTCCCGGCCCATTCTTTTTTATGTATCTGAAGATGGAATATGAAGGATTGAGTCCCACCTTATTCCCCTAGGCACTCACTCACCTGGGCTCAGCAGAGAAAGTCCCCATCACCAGGTGGAGTTTTCCACTCAGGGCCTGGCCAAGGATGCTGCCGCCTTTGGCCCCCAGGACACCACAGCCCCTTTTAAAATTTTCTGATTTCCTGTTAAGCACATATAAACCCAGAACCAAATCCAGTCCCTCGCACAACCTCCAAACCTTCAGGAAGGTTTGTGCCCCTTGCTGACAATAAACAGCCCTCACCTTTTGAAGATCAAGTCTAGCCTATTCCTTTTCTATTCTCCATGTGCCTAACAACAAGCCCCATGGAAACCAGGTTTTTAGACCCCAGGCTCCAAAGTCCAGGAGACACAAATTAGGTCTGGCTACTCACCCCCATGTGCCAAATAAAGAGACCCAATGGTGAAGGGCCGAGAAAGATTTATTCCATGGCAGTTGTGTGAAGACAGCCCTTCAGAGTCTTCAGGATAAAGACCGGTGGAGGAAAGCGTGCCTGGTTAAAATCCCAAACCACAGGGTGGCCTGATTGACTATCTCAGTCCTTGTCCTTGGAAGACATTGCTTGTTGACAGTCTGTCTACCTTTCACACAAGATGATGGTTTTCAGTGAGTCTGGGCTTCCTTGGAGCCCATGGTGATTGTAAAGTTGACTGCAGCATAGATCAAGGGAACAGGGACAGAGGGGACTTTCAGTTAATTCAGAAGCAGCACAAGTAGCCTTTAAATTGGCCCTTAGCCAGCCCCTGGGACGCGATCTGCTTCCATCTCCACCTTCACAGCCGCCAACCTGCTGAGCAGACTGTAGCACCGGAGTTCTCCGGACCCTGGCCCAGAGCTCTCACCCCAGCCGGACACCGCTGCGCCCTCGTCTTGGAAACACAGTGACGCTCCATGATGGGGGGCGGGGCACGGATAAAATTTTCGTTCTACTTTTGTTTGGTTTGTTTTTTATTGGGGGGTGGGCGACGAGGGGCACAGGAATAGAAGGAAGACGGGTGACCGAATAGGCTTTTAAAGCAGTAGATACAGCCCAAGGTAGGTGCTAAAGTGCCTTCAAAAACCAAGCTAGGGCCGGGGCCGCGCAGCTCGCACCATTTCTCCAGACACGTGCACGAAACAGAAACCAAGGCCGGACTCGGGCTCTTTAAGGGGCAAGTCGCCTCCAGAGGCCCCGCCCTTCGCGGTCCACCGCGAGATGTTCCCGGTCTAGGAGTGCCAAAGACCGCCACAGTTCCGGAGCACGTAGGTTCCGTGGTCCAGGAGGACCCTGGGATGGGCGCTTCCAGGCCCGCCCCATGTACTCTCCGCCAAAGCCCATTGGCTGACGACCTATCTGCCGCTCGCACGATGCGGCGCCGGAAACCGAGCCATTCTCGCTGTTTGCCCGGATTGGGTGGTGTGCCACGTGATACGAAAGGCCTGTCCCTCCCACGTGACGTGTTCTGGGTTGAAGCCCGTCGCCACAGTGCCGAGGCGCGGCTCGATCACGTGGTACATCACATGACACGACCCCGGAAGTCCCTGAGACGACGGGGATGTTCACAGCCGGCGCGGAAAATCTGCTCCACCAGGCGAGGTGCGGGCGGCCGCGGGTGGGCGACGACAGAAGCTGATCTGTGCCAGCTCTGGAGTCTGGGACCATGCCGGGGCCGCCTCTGGCCGGGAGTGGCGGAAGGGGGAAGGGGAGGCGGGCAGGACCCGCTGGAGTGAGCAGCCAAAGGCTTGACGGCGCTGGAGCGTTCGTGAGCCGTCTCGCAGGCTGAATTGTCCTAGCGTTAGGGAGCCCAGCGCCGGGATCACACCGATGCCCGGCCGAGAAGTAACTTCCCATCTTCAGGCCCGAGGTTGGCACTACTAGTCGGTAGCATGCAGGGTCCCGCCTATAATTCTAGGAGGCTGAGATCTGAGAACCGCAGTTCAAAGCCAGCCAGCGCAGGAAAGTCCCTGAGACTCCTATCTCTAAACCACTGAAAGAGCCGGAAGTGGAGCTATGGTTCAAGTGGTAGAGTATCAGCCTTGAGCAAAAAAGCTCAGGGATGGTGCCCAGGCCCCAAGTTTAAGCCCCAAGTGGCGCGTGCACACTCATACACGCCACAACCTGGGAATAATGGGTCCCAATCCAGGGGAGGGACCTGTATCAGAGGCCCTCCCCCTCATCTTCACCCCAAGTTTCCCATGCTTGAGAAGCCATACGCCTAGCTTTCTTCACTAGTTAGGGATTGTGCCAGAGCTGGCAGATGGTTGTCAGTCAGCACCCACCCAGGGTTCCTGTGTGGATGACGCCTCCTGATACTCTTTCTTGCTCAGGGAAATCCAGGATGAGGAGCTGGGGAGATTCTGCACTGGAGTCAGTAAGCTGCTGCAGGAGGCCCCCGGGCCTGCTGCTGTGGATGCCTTGCAGAGGCTCTTCCTCATTGTCTCTGCCACCAAGTACCCCCGCAGGTGAGTGCACCAGCAGACCCCAGCTCCACAACCAACACACCTGGGGAAATTCACTGACAGGTTGATTCCAGAACTGCTTTGGTGGCTGAGCCTGTGTCCACTTAAGCCAGTTTTCACACTGTGTTCAGGGCAAGGAATGTGGCTTAGTAGTAGAGTACTTGCTAGTGTGCATGAGACCCTGGGTTTGCTTCCTTGGGTACCACATAAGTGCAATAAATAAATAAAATTATTTTAAAAAGAAAAATGTATTCTTTACCTGACTTACATAATTGTAACTCCTCTGTACATCACATAAAAAAAAGAAACATTCTGCTCACCTCCACACACACCCAGGCCAGCTCTCCTGGGCTTGCTGTGACATAATGTGTCACCTGTGGGTGGGGGGGTCTCATTCTCAGGCTGGAGAAGTCATGCGTGGACCTGCTGCAGGCCACTCTCTGCCAGTCCTCCTGCCCTGAACAGCTCCAGGTCCTCTGTGCCGCCATCCTGAGGGAGATGTCCCCTTCAGACAGCCTGACCCTGTCCTGTGAGCATGCCCAGAACATCCGGCAGTTGAGCCTCGTGGCCTCTGTGCTTCTGGCCCAGGTAACATTTTTATCACTTGGGGTTACCATCCTGTTTGCTGGTGGTCCTAAGGCCTCTGGGAAGGCCCCTTACGTCCCTGAATGGTTCCCTTTCTGTCACCAGTTGTTACCACTGTCTCTAAAAAGTGCCGGCTCCCACCTGCCTGGCAAGCCACCCTGGGCACTGTTGAAGGCTAAGCCAGGCCTCAAGGTCTGGGCTGCCCAGGTGACATTCCTAGGCACATGTGACAGTGGCATTGGAGCTGCAGCCCCCTTTCCAGATGTTTCCAGAGCAAATGCCACACTGCCGGGAGTGCCTGGGCACAGGAGATGGCTCTACCGGGCAGAGGACATAGGTGACGGGGAAGGCGGACCCGGAAGCCTCCCTCCCGGAAGCTGGTCCCTCGCGCATGTGGCTCCGAAGGGCTGGGGGGGCTTGCATGGAGTGACAAGGGCACCACTGGGGCACACGTGGCAGTCACGGAGCCATTCACATAGCCGACTAGTGGCCCTGCATGACAGTGGCAAGCAAAAGGAAACTGCTGCTGTCCCCCGACTCCCAAATCACAAGAAGCAACCCCAGAAAATAGGACATTTCCACGTGCTTCCCTACATTTTTCTTTTCTTTTTCCAGTCCTGTGGCTTGAACTCAAGGCCTGAGTGCTGCCCCTGAGCTTCTTTTGCTCAAGGCGAGCACTCTACTACTTAGGCCACGGCGCCACTTCTGGCCTTTTCTGTTTATGTGGTGCTGTGGAATCGAACCCAGGGCTTCATGCATGCTAGGCAAGCACTCTACCACTAAGCCACATTCCCAGCCCTCTTTTTTTTTTCTTTCTTTCTTTTTTTTTTTAATTTAGAGACAGGACATCACTGTGTAGCCTAGGCTGGCCTGGAACTTTTGATCCCCCTGCCTCAGCCTTCTGGGGGCTGGGATTATAGGTGTTCCCCACTGCACTGGCAGCTGTGCTTATCTTCAAGTACTGGCTTTTCTCTTCCCAACGGTGTACTTGTGGGAGAGACTGGGTCCATCCTCTGTGGTCCTCCTGGCCTGGAGTAAGTGGATAGCCTTGGGGTGGGGCCTCCTGTGCCCCCATCCTCATTGGAGGAGCTGGGCCACATCTGCGCTGGGAGGTTTGACGCAGCCTGTGTGAGGGGCTCCAGCCCTGCCCGCTCTATGGCAGGAGCAGGTTGAGCTGTCTTCCTGGGGCCAGCCGTGGGGCTCTAGTCGGAGAGGCTTTGCTTCCCCAGCACCTGAGGGGCACAGCAGCAGTGTAGGAAGCGCACACCAGGGCAGAGTCCTCCCCGCCTTGCAGCTGCATTGACTGACTTAGTGCCACTACTGAGGCTTGAACTGAGGGCCTTATGTTTTTGCCTGGCCTTTTTGCTGATGGCGGCACTCTACCACTTGAGCCACAACTCCACTTCTGGTGACTTTTTGCTGGTTCATTGGAGATACGAGTCACACACTTTCCTGCCTGGGTTGGCTTCAAACCATGAATCTTCTGATCTCAGCCTCCTGAGCAGCTTAGATTACAGGTGTGAGCCACTGGCCCTTGGACCCCCAGTTTCTACAGCCACCTCCCCATCAGGCCCCAGTGACCAGCGTGCCGTGGCCACTGCCTCCCAGTGTGGGGGAGCTGTTGCTTAGTGCTTGCTGTGTTTGGTTTGCAGGGTGACAGGAGACAGGAGGTGAGAAGCGTGGGGCAGCATATCTTCACCGTCCTCGAGAGCCGGCAGCCGGACGGGTCCAGCCCCAGATCCCTCCTCCCCATCGTGCCCAAGCTCATGGGCCTCGCCCCGGACACCCTCCAGGGCGGTGCGTGTGCCTCCCGCGTTGCCCTGTGGCTGGGGGAGGCAGGAGAGTGGGGCTTCAGCATGTTGGGGGGCTGTGGGTCTGCATCATCTCACCCTGTTCCTCCCTGAACCCCACTCCCACAGACCAGATCGACCTGCTCAGCAAGAGGCTGGCAGACTGGCTCCGCTACGCCAGTGTCCAGCAGGGGCCTCCGCTTGTGGGGGGCTTCTTCTCCACACCCCGGGCCCGGCAGGTGAGGCCTAGAGCCCTCAGGGAGCTCCGGGTCCCCCACAGGCAGCCTCCAATCCCCCCTTCCCATGGCCACCTCCATCTGGGGTCTGTGTGCTCGGGGCCAGGCCCGTGGAGGCTGCAGGATACCGGCCCTGGGGACAATGTGGTGTTCCTGCGTGTTGGGGTGTGGACCTGAGGGAGCAGCAACACACACCCCATCCCCTGTAGCTTCCTCCCCCTCAGCCCGTCCTTCCTCCTGCAGCCAGCCCCCATCACTGAGGTGGACGGGGCGGTGGCCTCAGACTTCTTCACGGTGCTGTCCACGGGCCAGCACTTCACAGAGGACCAGTGGCTCAACGTGCAGGCCTTCTCCCTGCTGCGGGCCTGGCTGCTGCACAGCGGGCCTGAAGAGCCAGGGAGCCCCGGCGCAGGTGTGCCCCGAGGACGGACAGGCCCGGTGAGGGGGGAGGCCTGCCGGGCCTCGATGCCCCTGACATGCTGCAGGCTAGAGCACCTGGCACAGGCCATCTGCCACCCAGTCACCCTGGAGTCCCTTACACATCCAGGGTCCCTCACATTGGGGGCAGGGCCATGAGGTTATTGGGACAACCTCACTGAATTCCACCTGCTCCACAAACCCTGGGTGGTTAGGTTCAAAGCTAGCCTGGGCAGGAAAGTTCACAAGTCTCTTTTGTTGTTGTTTTTGTTTTTTTGCCAGTCCTGGGGCTTGAACTCAGGGCCTGAGCACCATCCCTGGCTTCTTTTTGCTCAAGGCTAGCACTCTGCCACTTGAGCCACAGTGCCACTTCTGGCTTTTTCTATATATGTGGTGCTGAGGAGTCGAACCCAGGGCTTCATGTATGCGAGGCAAACACTCTTGCCACTAGGCCATATCCCCAGCCCCCACAAGGCTCTTCTCTCCAATGAACCACCAGCAAACTAAGCAGCACTGTGGCTCAACATGGTAGAGCGCCAGCCTTGAGCTGAAGAGTCAGGAAGGCACCCTGGCCCGGAGCTCAAAACTAGAGCTCCAGACAGTGTAGACTTCCCGGGAGAGGTTGCAGCTGGGAACGGGTGTGGTGCTCCCTGCCTGGAATCCCAGGAGCCCGTCCTGCCCAGCCACCCCGCCACCCCCTGAGCCCCGTCTCCCGCAGATGACAAGTCGGAGCTGGAGGGCTCCACGCTGTCCGTGCTGTCCGCGGCCTCCACTGCGGGCCGCCTGCTGCCCCCGCGGGAGCGGCTGCGGGAAGTGGCCTTCGAGTACTGTCAGCGCCTCATCGAGCAGAGCAACCGGCGTGAGTCCCAGGCCGGGTCGTCCCCGCCCCTGCGGTCACTGTCCCCACAGTCACTGTCCCCACGTGCAGGACACCCCCTCTCAAGGCAGTTTGGAGGCTGACCTTGCTCTCCCCCTCCCCCCAGGAGCGCTGAGGAAAGGGGACTCTGACCTGCAGAAAGCTGTGAGTGGCCAGTGAGGCAGGGTGGTGGGGGACGGGGTGGCCCGGGGGCCAGTCTGTGACATGGCCTGGCACCCCCACAGTGTGTGGTGGAGGCTGTGCTGGTGCTGGATGTGCTGTGCCGGCAGGAGCCGTCCTTCCTCTACCGCACCCTGTCCTGCCTGAAGGCCCTGCACGGTCGGCTGGGCGCAGACCCGGGCAGCGAGCGGGCCCTGCTGGCTCTCGCCCAGTTCTTCCTGAACCACGGTGAGGCCTGAGGCAGGGAAGGCAGAGCGGGGAGGCCAGGGTGGTGAGGCTCTCCTGCCTCCCTTGTGGAGTGAGGTTTATCCCAGGCCCTTGTGGTACAAAGGGCATCATGGTTACATGTTGGAATAGAGAAGCAAACCTGTCATGCTTGGCCATCTCTGCTGAGTCTTGGGTGGGCTGTGAAACCTCTGCGGCCTTGGGGGACGGCCGAGGTCGGCCACGTGGGATGTGGCCTGGAGGCCTGGGGTGTCTCCGTGGCACGCACAGCCCCTAGACTCAGCAGAAGTGTCCCTGAGATGCATCGAAGGCACTGCTGCAGCCACTTTGCCCTGATGAGGTGGCACCTTCCAGGGGAGGCGGCCGTGGTGGACGCGGATGCAGTATATCAGCACCTCTTCACCAGCTTGCCCTCTGAGCGCTTCCACAGCCCCGTGCTGGCCTTCGAGGTGGTCCGGTTCTGCGTGGACAACCTGAGCCTGTTCCCCACCCCCCTCCATGGCCTCCTCAGGTCCAGCTTCCCCAATCTCTTCAAGGTGTGTGGGCAGGGGGGTGGGAGGTGGGCTGGGGGGAGCTGGGCCTGGTGTTTTGCCCTCTGTAGTCCCAGCCAGGAAGGTGGGGTCCAAAGTGGGAGGGGAGGCGGGGGGGCATGTGTGGCTCTGTCATCTTCTCTTTGTGAAGCTTGCATAAACTCGTGGGGCTTCTGTAGTGCTGGGCTTTGAACTCAGGAGTGTCACAATCCTAGAGACCCCCAGTCCTTTTTGCTTTCTTTTTCAGGTAGAGTATTGAACTTTTGCCCTGGGATACCCTTGGTCTTTGATCTCCAATTAGGCTTCTTTAGCTGGTGTTACAGATGTGAACTGCCATTCCTGTCTTAATGTGGAGTGGGGGCCCCATGCTTTGGCTGAGACCTCAAACTGCGATCTTCCTAAGCTCTGCCTCCTGGCATTTTTGCTTTTGAGACAGGATCTCAACAACTTTGTCCAAACTAGCTTCCTGCTCAGCGGATCTTTCCATAGCTCCCCAAGTGCTGAGATTACAGATGGGTGTCACCATGCCTGGCTTAACCAGGAGCGCTCTTTGCCCGGCACACTCAGCCCTTCCAATGCCCATCTGTACCATAGCTTTTTAAACTGGCACTTCCGTGGGCATTTGTAGTTTGTAGAGGGTGACTGATTCAATCATTAGTAAAATGGAAGGATCCGTTAGAAACCAGCCTAAGCCCAAGAAAACTTAGAATCCCCCACCTTCTCGCCCAATTAGCTGGCACCACGCTCAGCATCTCAGCTGCTCAGATGGCACAGGTAGGAAGAGCAGCATGGTGTGAGACAGGCCAGGGCAAAAGTGAGTTCTGAACCTGTGGCTTGCGTGGTAAGAGGCCCAGGAAGTGAGGCCCGGAGTTCAAATGACCAAAAGAGCAAGCAGGAGGGGAACAGGAGGACGCGTCCACAGCTGGCTTGTGGGCGGGTGAGGGTGGGGAGGTCCGATGCCAGCCTCAGTGTGGCCAGCGTGTGGCGACGGCAGCCAGTGCCTCTGGGTGTCCCACAGCTCCTGGCGTGGCACAGCCCACCTCTCACGTCTGAGTTTGTGGCGCTGCTCCCAGGCCTGGTGGATGCCAGCTTGGCCGTGGAGATGCTGCATGCCCTGCTGGACCTGCCCTGCCTCACCGCCGCGCTGGATCTGCAGCTCAGGTGACTGGAGGGCCCCCCCATCCCTGTACCCCACTGCGGATGCCACAGGCCACCACCTGGGAGGAAAAGCCAGAAGAGGCCCGTGTGGTCACTGTGACATTGCCCTGGGGTCAGAGGTTAAGTTGACCGTGGGTGGCCTAGGCCAGGAGCCACGTCCCAATCAGGCCTTGGGCCTTTGTCCACCCAGGAGCTCGGCTACCCCGTCAGACAGGCCGCTGTGGGACGCCTCCATCAGGACCCCCAGCTGCCTGGAGGCCTTCAGGAACCCCCAGTTCCAGGGGCTCTTCCAGCACCTGCTGCGCGCCAAGGCCAGCGGCTCTGTGGAAAGGTCAGATGCTCAAGTGGCCCTGTACTGACCTGCTGCCCGCCCAGCCCCCACGGGCCCTGCTGTCCAGAGGGAGACACGGAGGTGGGGGAGGGCTCAGGCTCCACTAACCCGGGGGTGCAGCCATGTCCCCGGGGTCTCCCCAGGCCCAGGGCAGCAGTGGGAACTGGGCTTGCGTGGACATGGCGGGCACTCAGGGGCTGGCCATGTCCGCAGGCTGACGCCTCTCCACCAGCTGCTGCAGCCCCTGGCCAGCTGCGCCCGCGTGGTGCAGTGCGCTGAGGCGGTGCCCGCCCTGCTCCGCGCCTTCTTCTCCGCAGTGACCCAGGTGAGCCGGCCTAGCGCACCGCCCTTGCTGGAACAGGGATGTGGCCTGCGGGGCTGGAGAACCAGAGCAGTGTCCCCCTCATCCCCACAGGCTGGGGTGCAGCCGCTGGCCCCTCCCTGATGTCCAGCTGCTGGGTGTGGGCACGGGGCTGTCTGGGAAAATTCCTTTGCTGTGGCCTTGCAGCGCTGCGTCCACAGGAGTGCAGAACAGGAGTGGGGGCTCAGCCCACCCTCCTGCATGTCCTGCCCTGGCCTGAGGCAGGGGACAAGGCGCCCCTGGGCCTGGCCACCCCCTCCCCAAGCATGGAAGATGGTGGGGTGCATGGAGCCCCCCTCTCCTCACCCCCAGGTCGCAGATGGGACCCTAATCAACCAGCTAGCACTGTTGATCCTGGAGAGAAGCGACTCCCTCTACCAGGTGGCGGGGTTCAAGGCCCGCGTGCACAGGTGCGCACCCCTCCCCCTGCCCATCTACCCCAGGCCAGCCTAAACTCTGTCCCCTTCCAGAATGTTCTTTTGTCTTTCTGCACCAACTCCGACTTCAGGGCTGGCTCAGGTCCCCTTTCCAGGGCCCGCTGCCCTCTGGGCGTGTCCTAAGGCCCCAAGATCCACAAGGGCCAGCGCCACCAGACCTCGTCCTGGTGTCCTGGTGTGAGGCTCTGGGGACAGGAGGATCCTCAGCTGTTAACCCATTGAGGGGCTCCCAGATCCGCCCTGGCTGCGGGCCCAGGCTCTGGGCAGAGCTGGCCGGCCCGCAGGCAGCCCCCACTCTCCGGCAGGGTGCTGGGCAGCCAGCTGCTGGTGCTGTGCCAGCGGAAGCCGGCGCTGGTGGTGGAGCTGGCCAGGGAGCTGCTGGGCATCGGGGGAAGCGTGAGCAGCATCCACAGCCACGGGAGTGTGCTCACCTGCGTGGTAAGCGGGGTGCGGTGGGCTCCCCTGCCACCTCCCTGGAGGCCTGGTGCAGGCTACGTCTCCATCTCTGGCCTAGGTGTGGGCCGTGGGCGAGTACCTGTCCGTGGCCTGTGACCGGCGGTGCACGGTAGAGCAGATCAACAAGTTCTTTGAAGCCCTGGAGGCCTTGCTGTTTGAGGTCACCCAGTCCCGGCCCTCCGCTGACCTGCCCAGGTGCCCTCCGCAGCTCATCACTGTGCTCATAACCACACTGACCAAACTGGCCTCCCGGAGCCAAGACCTGATCCCCAGGTACCCACGGGAGGGGTGCCCCACCACAGACCACACTAGCCAGCTACTCTGAGCTGGCTGCTTTGGGGGGATGGGCCTCCACCAAGACCCCCAGCTAACCAGCTGGGACCCCCTGCCCCCAGGGTGTCTCTGTTCTTGTCGAAGATGAGGACACTGAGCCAGAACCCAGCCCCTGGTTCTGCACCCCGGGAGGACACAGAACCCATCCGCACACGGGCCACCGAGCTCCTGACTCTGCTCAAGATGCCCAGCGTGGCCCAATTTGTGCTCACACCGAGCGTGGATGTGTGCCACCCCCGCTACCACCGCGACACCAACACGGCCCTGCCCCTGGCCCTGCGCACCGTCAGCCGGCTGGTGGACAAGGAGGCCGGCCAGCCCGGGTGAAGGGACAGCAGCTGGGGATGCAGGCTGTCAAGAGCCTGGTCTCCAACCAGGACTTGGGGCCAAATTTGGGCCAAGGTGATGAGAGTCATGTGGGAGGGGAGGGGGGCCGCTGCCTGGGCCTTTTCCCCACCCCTGCTGCCATGGCCGGGCGGAGTGGGCCTTGGAGTGGCGCTGCTTGGCCCTTTGCATTTTCTTTGGGGTGGACTCAAACTGTTTAACCTGTTGCCTCTTCCTTGTCTCTACATGATTTGGAGACACATACTGAAAATAAACCTTTAAACCCCAAGCTCATCATGGAACTTCCCTTCTGCATGCAGGGAGATGGCCAGGTCCCAGGAGTCTAGTCACAGCTCTGGAGCCTGGGACCTTCCTGTCCAGCCTCCATGTGCAGGGCTGGCTCTGGTTGAGGTCCAGTACTTGTGTACATGACACTCCCAAGTAATCCGAGGGGTGTGGAAGCCGCTGCTAGGTCCAGCACCTGCCCCAGGGCCCTGTTTAGGAGGTTTGGGCTCAGTGCCATGGGGGGGGGGGGGGGGGGCGTAGAACAGGCCTGCCTGCAGGTCCTGAGTTCAGTATTCCAGAAGCTACAAGTCCCAAAGTCCCAGCTAGAGTCAAACAGATGTGGCCGCCAGGTGGCGCTGCCCACCAGTTCCTGGCCGGCTGGGCCCCACCCCGTTGCCAGTCAAGTCTTAGCACCCGTCTCCCAGTCTACCTGTAGGACACGGGGACTGTGGGGCTGGGACACCCCAGCAGTAGGGTGCCCGCAGGCCAGGCTTTCAGATCCCATAGGGGAGAGGTGCTTTTGTGAAGCTTGGTCCTGACACTGGCAGCAGCAGGGGAGTGAGAAGAGCTAGCTGCCCATTCGAGCAGCACCTCCCTGGGCTTGGGCCTTGGCTTAACTCCAGGCTCTAAGGATCTCCTGGGTCCAGCTATGTGTCCCCAGCCCCCTTTTCACTTTTAGCTGGCGTTCTACCACTTGAGCAGCACCTCCAGCCTAGCTTTTGCTAGCTAACTGTAAATAGGAGTCTCATTGGTTTTTTGTTGTTGTTGTTGTTTTTCCTACCTCAGGTTGGCCTAGGACTAGAATTAGTGGGATGAGCCACTGGCCTGGCACAGTCACCACATGACAGCTTTCTGGTCAGCAGGCGGCAGCACAGGGTGGTGAGGCCCCATGACTGGGCTCCCAGGCCACTGCAGTAAGGGCTGGGCCCTGTGGTGTGTGCCTGGGACCCCTTAGCCCTGGCCCAGAATTTGACCACCCACTGATGGTCATGCTGGCCGTCACCCGGATGCCGGCATGGCCCTGCCCCCTTGCCCCGTTGGCTGGCTGGGCGAAGGGATGGCGGCCAGGTGGACATGGGTGCGGCTGGGGAGTCTGACCTGCAGCTGGGTACTGGGCTTGGGCTGTGGTGACCCAAGAGGAACAGAGGAACGGAGGCCTCTGGGAGAAGCTGGAGCGCAGGATAGACTAAGGGTACTGAGCTGGTCTGGTCCTGCGAACAAGGGTTTCTAGACCCTCTCGGGGCCATGCTGGGCAGGGGTACAGACTGGACCCCACTTCTTTGGGGCTCTGGCCCTTGTCCTAGCTGCTGTCCTGGGGCGGGAAGGGCAGCTCATGGTGATGGGCAGCTACCACGCAGCCCTGCCACAATATCAAACACAGCTTATTGAGTCCAAACTCTCATTAAAGTCTTTAAACATAAAAGCTCTGTAAGAAACATCACAACTTAGTGTCATCTGTCATAAATAAAATATACACTAAGATGTACACTATCGACAGGTGTGTCCCCGTGGAGGAGGAAGCGCACAACCTGGAAACCAGCCTTGGGGCTTGCTGCAGGTGGCAGCGCTGTCAGGGGGTGCAGATGGGGGGCAGGGGGCTCCCCCTGCAGCTCCCTAGCTGGGAGGCAGGGTGGAGTGGAAGGGCCCTGCAGTCTCTAGGACGGGGGCTGGGTCGGGCGGGGGTCCGCACCTCCCTAGGTGGGGGGTGTGCGGAAGCGGATCTTCTTGGCGGTTTCCGTGTTGGACTTGGCAACCAGAAACCGCATCTTCTTGCCACCATGCCGGATGAGGTCCACAGCTCTGGGATGGAGGACGAGGAGGTGAGACTGAGGAGCTAAGGCCACCACTGTACAGATCCCCATCCCTCCCCTGCCCCCATGCAGGCCCCATGCACAAGTGCAAGAGGACCAGGGGCTGGTGAGCCCAGCACCCCTCCCGTAGACCCCATCGCTACCCTACCTCAGGTAGCCGACGCCCATCAGGCTGCTGCCGTTCACCTCCAGGATGCGGTCACCCAGCGACAGCCGCCCATCAGATGCCGCGGGGCTGCCTGGTAGCAGAGTCTGAATGTAGAGTCCTGGGGTGCCCAAGGGCGTGTGCTGGGGAGAAGCAGAGGCCTCAGGACTTGGGTGGCGGGCACCCCTTCCAGCAAGGCCCTGCACACGGACCCTTTACCCATAGGCACATGGAGCACAGGGCACCAAGCCCCACTTCCCAAAGCCCAGGATGAACCTGAGGGCCCAGAGGCGGAGGCACAGCGGGCTGGGCCTCCCTGCCCTCCTCCGGGCCTGTGAGCAGGAGGGGTTGGAGGAGCCCATCCTCACCATCCCATCGATCAGGCCCATGCCCAGCCCCGCCGGGCCGCGCTCCAGCTCCACCATGAACACGTAGCAGAAGTCGTCGGTGCTGGAGCTGCGGCTGGAGGGTACGGTGGGCTCATCCGCTGCAGTGGCTGCGTCTCCTAGGTGGGACAAGAAGGGGGACGGGGATGAGGCCCAGGGGTCAGAGTACAGGACCCCCCAGAGGACATAAATCAGGACGAGCCCAGGGAAGCCGTGTGCAGAACCCATGTGCACCCATGGGGCGCTCCTCCCTGTCTCTGGAAGGGCACTTCTGGTCTTGTGCAGGACACTGGTGGCCCTCAGGCTGCATCTCCCAAGGCCAGAGTCTTCCTCCTCCCTGCATACCCAAGTGGAAACTGTCCGTCCTCTGGAGGGTTGCACCCACAACCGGCCACCCCTCCATGGTGGCACTCAGGCCTCTCAGCTGACCATGGGTCTGGAGCACCCGAGCAGGTAGCTGGCCTTGGGCCCCTCTGCAGGGGATGCCAACCGCAGGGTACCTCAAGCTCCATCCTGAAGCTGGATTCCCAGGGGTGACTGTTTGGCTCTGGGTGCCCAGCCCAGCCTGGCCCAGCTGCGCCCAGGCACAGGCAGCACACAGTGCATGCTCCCGGCCCAGTGTGCCTCCACATCCCTCTACCTGTGTGGAGGCGAGACTCTGGTTCCCACACTCATCACCTGGACAGTGCTTAGAAGTGGCAGCCCATGGACCACATCTGCCCGGGGTAGGGCCTCGTGCACCTTCCCACCTGGCTACACCCTCCAGAGCCCAGGCACGGGGGTTGGTTCCAGAAACCCAGTGCCCTCAGGTAGGATGGCACCTGAGGATGCCGCATGGACGTGAACAGGGCCTGGCCTCACCTTCCAGAACTGCAGCTGGGGGGCCATGCGGCCCATTTCTCTGTCCTTCAGGGGCCACTTTTCCAGAGTGGCCACCGGGCTCTGGCCAGCTGGGGCCTCCAGGCTCCAGGCCCAGTGGAGTGCTTGGGGGTGTGAGCAGGCAGGAAGAGTCGGGCTGTGGGGGGCCGGCTTGGGAGCCCTTGCGGACAGACTGCCTTACTGGGAGGCCCTGTGCCCCCAGAGGCCCAGCAGCAGAAGGAGCACGCACTGGGGCAGCTTCGAGGGCTCCTCTGCTGGCATCCTTGGATGCCACGGGGCAGCCCTGGCCTTGCAGGTGCCCCTCGAGGGTGGTGCGGTACGCACTGCCCTAGGGGGGACAGACAGACACAATCAGGCCCTAAGGATGGGCAGCCTACCTGCTTCTAGACTTGCCCCTCGATCCCAAAGCAGGGCCTGCTCGCCCCGTCTCCATACCTCAAGGGCCCCTGTGGGGGCGGGCGTGCCACCAGGGCTGCCAGGGCCCCGCAGGCCCCACAAGAAGTGGCGGACGTAGAGCAGGTGCTGGTAGACACCGTCGTCCAGGCAGTCGGCCTCCAGGTCCACCTGGAAGCCCTCGCTGGGCAGCACAATGGGCGGGGGGTGCTCGTAGGACTCCAGCACGTCCTCTGCAGTGGGGCAAGGCCATCGTGACCCAGCTGCCCTCACTTGGGGTGCACAGACCCGCGAGCCTGTGGGCACGTGGGCCCGGCTCATGACAATGTGATGCTTCCTGGGCCCGGGTGGCAGGCACTGCCAGGCCACCCTGAGCTCTCCCCACCCCCCTCCAGGTAGCAGGCTTCCCACACCATTCAGTAAGGACAGGGGGGCCCCCAGGGGCATTCAGGCCACCAGGCCTGAGGGGGAAAACAGCAGAAGTGCCAACTGCATCCATAGTGAAATCTTCTAGCACCTTCTGTATTCCATAGGAGGTGAAGCCACGTGAAAAAGCACACATGCACGTGTCCATGCACCAGGTAAAGCCATGCAGCCACATGTGCTCAGCACCTGGAAGTGACCCCATGGGCTCTGGGCCTGTGCCGGCCGAGCCCCAGCCAGAACCTCCATGAGAGGCAGAGGGCCAAGCCCAGCGCTCAGGGCTGGGTCTGACCTCGGGCCTTGGAGCCCTTGGAGGTTCCTAGGCAGATGCCAGGCTGCCCTGCACTTTCTGGGCCTGGGGTGAAGAGCCCGGCCTCCCTCAGCCCCTCCCTCCCCATGGTCTCACCTGACTGGAAGGCGTCAGGGCTGTCCTGAGCGCCTGGCTCCCAGGCACTCATGGGGCCCATGGCGGAGGCCAACTGGTACTGTGTCAGCAGCCGGTGCAGCTGTGCGGGGCTCAGGGCTGGAAACGTGGCCCGCAGGGTGGCCCAGCTCATCTGGAGATGGGGAGCTCAGGTCAGAGGCATCCTGCAACCCACCACAGCCCTGGGGCCCAGAACACCCAAGGTGTGCTTGGGAGCCAGGTGTGGCAACAGGGGGCCCAGGGGCGCCCTGTCACATCATGAGTGGCTATTGACCCTCAATTGCCTCAGGGGGCAGCGGGCGACACCCTGAGTGCCTGGACCAACGTGCACACACAAGGCAGGCATCATGTCACCAGGCCTCCAGCAGAGAACTGG
Source organism: Perognathus longimembris pacificus (assembly GCF_023159225.1). Lineage (NCBI taxonomy): Eukaryota > Metazoa > Chordata > Mammalia > Rodentia > Heteromyidae > Perognathus > Perognathus longimembris. The sequence goes on along the minus strand of NC_063161.1, from coordinate 76,519,443 downwards.
GAACCTGCAGGAAACAGGATCTCTACCTCAGACTGTAGGAAGCAACCTAGCAGTGGGCATGCTCATTCAGGCCTATCATCCCACTTGGATCCTGGTTCAAGGGCGGGACCCACTTTCTGGATCTGGAAGCCGGGTCCTCTTGCCCTGCTCTATTCTGCAAGGTGCAGACCCCAGAGCAATACACGTGGCCCCAGCCCTCCACTGGCCTGCCGGCCACCCACCACAGGGTACCCTAACCTGGATGAGCTGGGCGCTGGGCGTGGCCAGCAGGTGGAGGGTGCAGGAGAGCTTCCGGAAGAAGCGCTCCCCAGCTGCCCCGAGGCCCTCGCTCCTGGTCCACTCCAGAAACTGCTGCAGGCGGGCAGAGGCCTGGACCCCTCGGGGCCAGTGGAAGCAGCTCAGGGAAGGGCCTGGGGAGGGGGAGATGGAAGAGAGGGTATGTCCAGTCCACAGGATGGGACAGCACAGTCCAAGGACAGACATAAACTGGCCTCAGTCTTCAAGGCGACAGCCGCTCCCCAGGCTTGATGGCGGTGGGAGGCGAAGGGCAGCCCACAGGGCATTTGTGATATTGGTGCTTGCGACGGGGAGGTGCTGCTAGCTTGAAGGCACCTGAGCTCAGGGCCTTAGATGATGATGGGGTGCCTTGGCAGGTGGGGTAAATAAAGCAGGCACCTGTGGGGCTTTACCTGGTTGCTTCTGGCTCACGTGGGCACTGGGCAGTTCTGGACAGCCTATGCTGCTCACCCTTCCCCAGCATAGACATGGTTACCTACCCCCTTGCTGCTCTCTGGAGCTCCCGTGGCCCCCCAGGCCGCGCCCTGCCCTCTCCCACCAAGGCCTGGGCTCTTTAGGGAGTGACGCTCAGCACCCCTGCAGGCCCAGGCGCTCACCCTTGTCCAGGAGCTGGTTGAAGAGCAGCGTGCCCGAGAAGAAGAAGAGGTAGGCAAGCATCTGGGCGGCCACCTCGGGGTGCACCTGCAGTTGCCGCAGGAGGTCCAGTGCGGCCTGGTACACCGACACGACGCGGCGCAGCTCCTCAGGGAGTGCGGGCACCGGGAGCCAGCTCTCTCGGCGCTCCGTCTGGAACGGGGGGCACTCCAGGAGTGCCGGGAGGCAGACATATAGGCACTGGGGGTGAGAGAAACCCAAGAACCACTTTCCGGGGCTGTAGGGGGTGGGCTACACCTTGTCTTCAGGCTCCTGGCCCAGGCCCACGAGAGCCATCTGGGCATATGGCCACCCACAGGTGCCATCTCCCAGGACTGCTGGGGACAAAAGCCAGGTCTTAGCCGAGCTGGCCACAGGGGACACGGGGCAGCCGGGGACCCCGGGGAGGCAGAGGCTCCCTGACACATGGGTACTGGCGGCTGGAGCAGTAGGGCAAGGGCAGCAGCAGGGCACCCTCTATGACCAGGCCTGTGGCTTGAGCAAGCAAGAGCTGTGTGGGAAAGGGTGGGAGGAGGGGTGCACCCAGGGTGAGGTCCAGCTCGAGTGGCCTCCATTGGCACCCACCTTGGACAGGTAGTAGACGCTCTGCTGGAAGGCATAGAGCACCACCTCCTCCAGCAGCGCCATGGCCTCCTCGCTGGCTGTCAGCGCGCAGGAGAACAGCGACTCCTTGGAGCCTGTGGGAGGGCGCAGGGTGCAGGGCACAGGGCACAGGAGGTGGTGAGGGGCTCAGCAACCCCAACCCAGGGCCCAGCTCCTCCGGGCTGCCCAGCCTCATGCTCCTATCTGAGCTGGTTCCAAGCCCACTCACCCCAGCCATGTTGGCAGAGGCAAGGGGGCGGCTCCCGCATGGCCCAGCCCCGTGTCACATGCCCTGGACATATTTCCCATCAGACCCTGCGTCACCCGCAGCAGCTGACCCCACCCAACCCTGCTGGGGACCTCTAATGGGGACACCACCAGGAAACCCCAACCCCCTGCATCCCTGCCTAGCATGGGAACATGGGCACACGGGAACGGGGCTGACAGGCCTCGTGGACTTCCCTGAGGGCAGGGCAGGCAAAGGAGGCTGGGGGACAGGAGTAGGTGGGGCTTGCAGGCCAGGACCCGGCGCTCCACTCAAGGGAGATGCCCCAGCAAGGCCCAGTTATCACCAGGCAAGTACAGGACTAGGAGGGACGGCTGAGCAGTACTTCCAGGGGCACTGTTGCCCCTGGATGGATGGCAGGGACCCACCACTCTCGGGACCTGCCAGCCTTGTTTCCAGAATGCTTCCTACAGCCATTTCCTGTAGAGCTGACAGCCTTCCACCTGGCCACCACCCTCTCGTTGACACGATTTCCTGAGCACCAAGGCCGCCATGCTGGTCTACACCCTCAGCTGGAGGCTCAGCGCCACCACCCAGTGTCAGGCCAAGCAGCACCCAGGCTCCAACCCAATGGTTTCCTCCCTAGGGCTGGAGGTGCCCGCTGAAGAAGTGGCACCCCAGCAACACAGGGCAGCTGTGCCCTGAGAAAGGCAACCAGGCCTGGTGGGATAGACAGCCTGTAATCCCAGCAGCACTCAGGAGGCTGAGACTGAAGAACCAAGAACACAGGAATAACCTGGCTAAGTAGGAAGATGAGAGGAAGGAGGAAAGGTGGGAGGAAGGGAGGAGAAGGAAGGGAAGTGGGGAGGCAGAGTAGTGTCTTCCACCTTATCACTTGTGGGAACTTGCAGTAGTGGGGCGAGCCAGTTCCTGAGTGGCAATGTCTGGAGTCAGACAAAGGGACCCCTTGTCCCCAGCCCTGATGCCAGCCCCGCCCCATGCCCCAGCTCTTGAAGAGGGGCTGAGTCCAATCCATTCTAGTAGTCCCTTGGCCTTAGAGCCGGCCTGCCTGCTTCAGTGGTCTGATCAGGACAGGGAGCGGGCTGGTGGGGTGAGCTCAACTGATGCACAGGCAGGTGGGCAACTGCGAGAGGGACTAGCTCTGGAGCTCTGGGCCATGTGGCATCCATGTCACACTTCGGGGGGCAGATGAGGGTCTTGAGAACAAGAATCGTTCTCCTCCTGGGGTCTAGCTGACTGCTTTCCTTGTCCACCTGGGGGTCAGGGGGCAAGTCTAGAACACCCCCTGTGTTGAGGGTCAGCACTTCCCTCCATACATGCCCAGGAGCCCCACATCCCAAGGCCCTGGGAGCCCTGGAGGGCCAGAAGGGAGGCGGTGCATGCGCCCTACCAGCCCAGCCCTCTGTCCCGCACTTGCAGCTGGGACTCTGACAGCTGGGCCACCTCACACCAACTCAGGCAGGTCCTGGGCCTGCGGCACATGGGCAGTGCAGGCAGGGGATAGGAGGTCAGGACGTCGGAGCCCAGGTCAAGACCGCACCCCTTCTGTCATGTGCCAAGGCCCCAGCACCTCATCCAGGCCACAAGATCCATCCTCAGGAGATCTCGCAAGGCCTGAGACCAACGCTGGCCAAAGCCACTTCTGGCTGACACATCCCAAGTGCCGGCTCCTGCGCTCTGAGATCAGAGCCAGCCCCCCACCCTCAGGAGAGGGCACCAAGACAACTGCTCAGGATGTTTGAGATGGAGTTCAACAGCCCAAGAGCCACACAGAGCAAAGCAGGTGGAATGACGCAGCCCACGTGGACAAGGCTCAGCCCCAGTCCCTCTTTGGCATGATAGTCCTGAGCCGTGGGCTGGTGTCGGAGGCTGCGCCACGCAGGCTCTGCAGACTCATGTCAGCTGCCTTGCTGTGGCTGCTCCACTTTGGAAATGCTCCCCGCACACTCCCCACATATCCACCCCTGAAACTGACCCACAGCATGGGCCTGCAGCTCCAAGGGGCGGCCCTGCTCCTCCTGGAGATAAAGGCCGCTTGGAGGTGAGCACCCTTTCCTGGTGTGGGGGCCCAGGTGCCGCCGCGTCCCGTCTGACCGAGCAGAGTGGGATGCGTACAGACACTTCCAATGCCCAGGCACAGGCTCCTACATGGGCAACAGGCAGCACGCAGGGCCAACACCCGCCTTCCCACAGCCACGGGCAGTGCTCGCAGTTCCTTAGTGCTAGCCTTGGCTCAATTTCTGCACTGGTGTGTGCCAGGCCTGGTTCCCGGCACTGAGCCCTGGGGGGGGGGGGGGCTGCCGTACCTGTGACGTCCAGCTCGTCCTCCATGGTCTGCACGTACAGCGGGCACTTCTGCTGGATGAAGTACAGGAGCTCCACTGAGTTAGACATCCAGAAAAGAATGTGCTGCAGGTCGGGAACCAGGTCGGCCATGGTGAAGCTGGCCCAGGAAATGGGTTCCTGGCTACCAAGACAAAAAGACTAAGAGTTAGGGCTGGGGGCATGGCTCAAGTGCTAGAAGTGCCTGCCTAGTTCAAATCCTGTAACACACGCACATACACATGCACATGCACACATACACAGACACAGACACACACAGGAGGAGCCTGGCACTGGTAGCTCATGCCTATAATCCTAGTTCCTTAGGAGGCAGCTATTGGGAGGTTTGTAGTTTGAAGCCAGCCCCAGAGGAAGTCCGAGAGGCTCCTTCTAGACCCACAGCAGGTGCAGTGACTCGTACCTGTCATTTATTACAGTGAGAGGCCTAACGTGATTGGATCACATTCTTGGGCGAGAAGGGGGAATCCTATTTCAAAAAGCTGGTGTGGACAGCCTTGATTTAGAGACCTTGGACTTATGTTGTTGGCCTTCAGACTGTTGTCACAGTCTATAATTATGTGCGACCACAACTACCCCATCCCAGCAGGCCAATTACAGGAAGGGTCATTGTTTCAAATACAATATGATGCTGCCTCTAAAAATAATTTTGTTCAAGACCCAGAAAGAATTCTTTAGGAGGATGCTATATGAAAAGCCACATGTAGGAACTTGGGAAGGGAGTGGAGCCTAAGGACATTTTTCTGAATTTTGTACAGAACCAATGCATAGGAAAAGGAAACTACTAAAACCAACTAAAAGGACTCATCAAATTTAAAAATACTATTTAAAATTATCTACCCAGAAAATGTTGTATATAATTGTTTCTGTCCAACTTGGAAATAATAGTCACTGAGTTATTAAACCAACATGTCCTAGAAAATGTCAAAAAAAAAAAAGCTGGTGTGGAGGTGTGGTCAGTGGTCAGAGTGCCAGCCCAGCAGGATGCAGCACAGGGTAGGGAGCTGAGTCCAGCTCTGTCCACATGGGCATGGTTGTTCTCCCACAGCACACTGCTGTCAGCAAGCCATGCAAGGCTGCAAAGCAAGATGCTGCATACCCACCCACACGCTGCTCAGAGGGAGGGGAACAAGGAGCTTAGGGCCTCAGTGGGTTATTTAAGTTAATGAGGCAATCCTAGAGGAGAGGTACAGTGGAATACCATGTGAAAGCAGGGGGCCCTCAGCACTGCCGAGCTTGCCCAGCACATGCGAGGCCCCGGCTCCATCCCAGCCCCACAGAAAGAAATAAAAAAGCAGCAATGAAAGAAAATTCTTAGGAAACTCAGAGACCACCATGGCCTGAGATCTGCAGGCAGGAGTGCAAAGCTAGTTAAGTTCCCACTACAGACATGCCTGCAGTTCACACTTTGTCCACTGGGGCGTGCTGCTACTCTGGTTAATTAAAAGCAGGACTAGCTGGCACTGAGCAAAGCCCTGGGACAGGCTCACACCCTCCCCGGCCCAGGGCGGGGCTCTGGAGGCTGGCCACCTCCCAGCTGGGGTGCTGCTTTTCCTGGGGACAGTGGTAAAGGTGAGGGTAAAGTCAATGGCAGCTGCCTCTCACTCAAAGTCAACCCCATCTCCCTCCCAGACATCTTTCACACCAGCCCTGGGCAGTGTCAACCAGCCCGTGAGGTGGGAGTCCTGGGGAAACACGCCACACCCACAGGAAAAGTCCTGGGACCGCAGGAAGCTGGTTTGAAGGGGTCAGGAGGGGCGGGGTTTTGCTTCTCCCCTGGGCCTGTGGTGCCGCTGGTTCCCTCTGACATAATCTCACTTTCGTTCCCAAACAACGCTGACCTCTCTGTCCTGCTCCTAGCTGCTGACCATCTCTGCTTGCTTCTGCTCCTCACCATTCTCCACCCTGGCTGGAGTTACATGCATGTACCCAGTCATTTCATGGACAGGGTCTTGTGGTTCTGCCAGAGGCTGGCCTTGGATCGTGATCCTATTTACACTTTCCCTGTGGCTGGGATTATAAATGACCCCCCCCCCCACCCCATGCCTGTTTGTTGCGAGGGGGGTCTCACTAAACTTTTCCCCAAGCTAGCAAAGATCTAATACTCCCAAATCTCCAATTAATTTGGTTCTTCAAAGCCAAATTCTATTTTGTTCTCAACACTCATTACTTTTCTCAATTTCCCCACCACTCAAAGCGATGCACAGGTCTCTACCAGAAAATGAACACCAGGCATTGCCAACTGTCACCTGCAAGTTCACGCCACCTGCCCTCTGGGCATGTGACATGGAGCACCCCCCCCTTCCCAAGCAGGGCACAGAAGACCCCTCATCACACCCAGGCCTGATGGGAAACACTGTATGAGGCCAGAGCGAGGACTGCAGTGGTGGCACCGGGGCCCAGCATGTGGCCTGAGCATCCTGTGCACGGGAGGGCGGGCAGCCCACCACACCTTTTGGCGGGTTCACTCAGGGAAGGACGTGCAGATGTGGCTCACAGGATGCACAAAGGCTAGCTGGCCCATGGCTGCCCAGGACAGCCAGCCCGCACCCAGGTGAGCAGGGACCTCAGTGCACCACCCAAGAGGTGGAGCCACTCCTATCAGCCTGGAGAGGCCAAGCATCACAGCGCCAGATCACACAGGAGGGAGGGGGGGAGGGAAAAAGCACACCAAGCTGTGAACAGAGCAGGACAGTTCTTATTACCTCACAAATCCTGCCAAGGACAGTGAGGGACAGGAGACTACAGCAGCTCCAAGCAGGGCCAGACTGTGGGCCAACAAGTGGCCAGGACAAGCCCAGCACAGGGGACCCCAAAGTGGCAAAGAGGTCCCTTAGGGCCAAGCAGCCTGTCAGGGCAACCACTGATAGACAGCAGAGCACAGGTGTCTGAGGCTGCCACTCGGAGCTTCCCAAGAGGGAGGGGAGGCAGGAGGGAGGTGGCCAGACAAGCCAAGGCCCTGGGCTGTCTCCTGTCTTTTCGGGGGCTGAAGAAACCTATCTGTAGGCACTACAAAATGAATGAACAAAGCTTACACCTATAATCCTAGCTACTCAGGAGGCTAAGATCTGATGCTGGAGGCTCAAAGCCAGTCTGGGCCACAGGAAGAAGGTGATTGGTAATTTACAACACTAGGTAGGGGTGAGCCTGGAAATCAATAAGCCGTGTTAAGACAGACGAGTAGCACGTGACATTTAAAAGTGGAATCGGAATAATGGTTCTCATAGAAGGTGAGTGGCATGGTGGGCCCTGGGGCTGGACACTAAAGAGGAAGAAGGAAGCCCCGGGCACAGGCTCCCCGGCCCCCACTTCTGGCTGTCACACAGGGAGCAGCTCAGCTCCTCCATGTCCTTCCCATGATGCTTTGCTTCACCACAACCCAGAAACACCACAGCCATTGCATTGTACCATGGATGATTCCTCTGAAAGCCGCCTTTTAAATCATTTCTCTCTACTTGTCATAATGAAAACCTGACTAAACCACAATGAATCGTAGCTCGCTGCGCATAAACCACCAGTGGACCAGGCCACATCCAGGAAGAGGTGGGTGGTGTGCCAAGAAGCTTAGCAACAAAGCTCACTAACAGGTACAGGGAGGGATGGCCACAGACAAGGACTGGGCCTTCTGTGAAGCCCAGACCAATTAGAAATTAGAAAAGAAACAGAGATCTGAAGCAAGTTGGAAGGGATGTGAGCATTGCTAAGCCCAGGGGTGGCTGCAGAGCCACTACTGTGTTTTGGATTGTTCTGCAATTTGGAAGGGATTCATTATTTTTAAAAGGAAATGGAAAAAAAAAAAAGAGCAACAAATGCACATCAGAGGTGACAACAGGACATTTTCATGCTGAAACATGGAAAGTTCTGGAAATTTCTCCCCAGCAGCAACTGCTAAGGGAAGACTGGGGCTCTTCCTGTCAGCAGGAAGCTGGGTCCATGTTCAACCTCACCTTGGCCTGGAGGTGCCAGGGGCCCCAGGTTACCAACAGACAGGCCCTGTTTGGAAAGTTCTCAGCCTGCATGGTGGCGGAGGGGTGGGGTGGACAGTTCCTGCACCTCCATGCCCCCTCAGCCCCAGAGCAGGTGTGGGTCCCCTACCTCACCCACCAGACCCTAGGACCTGGGCGTCTACCACCCTCCTGCCAAATGTGGGGCATGGTCTCCTGGACAGAGGGAAGAGGAGGGCGTGGCCTCCTGGGCAGAGAGTGAAGGTCTACCAGACCTCCAGGGCTGGGGCTCCTGTGAGGGGCGTCATGCAGAGCAGATATTTGTGCAAGAGGAATCCTGAACTCGGCTCTTAACTACCTGGATCAGGCAGTGGCCTGGTTCGGCCCTGCTAACCTAACCAGAGGCCTCGGTCTCTGTGCTTTGCTCCTACCTGGGAAGTCTGCAGGACTTGGAGCGCAGGTGGCCGTAGCACACTCTGCTTTCTTGGAGCGAGGGCAGCACTGGGGTTTGACCTCAGGCCCTTGCCTTGATAGTCAGGTATTCCATATCAGAAGCCATGTCCCCAGCCTTTTGCCTTAGTTTGTTTTGCAGAGTCTCATGCTTTTGCTGGGACCAGCCTTGGATTTCAATCCTGCAATCCCTTATACCTCCTGAATAGCTGATTACAGGTGTGCACCACCACATCCAGCCCATGTTCTCTGACTGACAGGTGAGGCACGGATAGGAATGGAGCCATCTCTACACAGTTGCCTGACTTAAGGAAGATGCCACCAGCACATGAAGCCCCAGGTGCCCCAGATCCTGTTCCCTGGCATGCTGCCTGCCTGACGTGACCCCTCTGGTGTGTGTGGCTCTCAGATGGGTGGCTTCACTGAGGTGTGCAGAGCGCCATGCCTATCGTTGCTATCTCTGGCATGGTTTTAGACCAGCCCCCCAGGGGAGGGCCTCCTCTGCCCATCCACGCAGAGTGCACTGGGGCAACTGCTGAGTGCCATCAGCTTTGCCGGGGTACCAGTGGGGCTTCCCATGGCAGCTAGTGCTGGGGAAGGCAATGGGGGAGGGGCCCACCTCCCTCCCAGACCCTTGCATTTCCTCAATAAAGGGAAGGGATTCTCAGGGACGGAGGAGGGCAGGAAGGCCTGGGAAGCAAGGCCTCCCAAGCATAGGATGCACTAGGGAATTTCCACAATGCCCCAGTGAGAAGGCAAGGTAGCCTTGGGGGAGAAAAATGAGTGAATGAATCCCAGATCAGGCACCTGGAGGCCCCAGGGGACTAGGCCATGGGGCAGCAGGGGCCTTGGGGAGCTCAATGTCATGAGGCAGGTACAATCACCAGTCCACACTTACAGTTGTGCCTGTTTCTCTGCCAGTTCTTTGGTTTTCTCCTGTAATTATAAAGAAAAAAAAAGTGAGGAAACAGGATAACACATAGATATATTCAAATACACAGTTCCTGCTCCACGAAAAATATGGCACATGATCCCAGACACCCAGTGCTCTTTATTCTAGGTTAGCCTGGAAGGAATGCTTTGCTGACTTAGCCATCTTCCATTCACCCCCTTACTGAACATGATCACATGCTTCTGGCAAAAGAAATGGCCACTCCTCCAGTGCATGTTTATTTGTTTTGTTTTTGTTGCCAGTCCTGGGGCATGGACTCAAGGCCTGAGCACTGTCCCTGGCTTCTTTTTGCTCAAGGCTAGCACTCTGCCACTTGAGCCACAGCGCCACTTCTGGCTTTTTTCTATATATGTGGTGCTGAGGAATCGAACCCAGGGCTTCATGTATACGAGGCGAGCACTTTACCACTAGGCCATATTCCCAGCCCTCCAGTGCATGTTTAACGACCAGTCTTTTTGCTTTGAGTTTGGTCCTTTGTTTGGTTTTGGGTTTTTTTGCCAGTCCTGGGGATTGAACTCAGGGCCGGAGCACTGTCCCTGGCTTCTTTTTGCTCAAGGCTAGCACTTTGTCACTTGAGCCACAGCACCACTTCTGGCATTTTTCTATATATGTAGTGCTGAGGAATTGAACCGAGGGCTTCATGTATACGAGGCGAGCACTCTACCACTAGGCCATATTCCCAGCCCGAGTTTGGTTCTTTTGGATAGGGTCTCGGCATCTGTCCGGATGAGCCTGGAACTCATGATTCTCCAGCCTCTGCACCTTGAGGAGCTAGGCACAAATCTGTACCACCACACTCAGCTTGCTTGGGTCTTATTAACTTTTTGCCTGGGGCTAGCCTGGGACTGGCCTCCCACTGTTCTCTGCCTCCTGAGTAGCTGGGATTACAGACACGAGCTACTATGCCCAGCTTGTACTGTCACTCTTAAGAAATCTTTCCTGGCTGTGAGTGTGTCTCAAATGGTAGAGCACTTGCCTAATGAGCAGGAAGCCCTAAATTCAAATCCCAGTACTGCTAAAATTAAAAGAAAAGAGAAGATAAAGAACCATCCTTTGGGTCCTTATGAGCTATCACCATGGGGCAGGAGCTGGTAGAGAACCTGAAACCATGGGGACTACCCCTATATCACCAGGCAGACTGCCCCAGAACCTCGAAGTCCAGCCCATTATAGAATCTGGAGTTATATGTGTGCATGTAAGCATGTGTGTGAATAGGCTGTGTGTACACGCAAGTGCATGCATGTATATGTGCATACGCATATATGTGTGCATGCACGTGTGTGCACACACATATGCATGTAGTAGTAGAGGGGCCAGGTCTAGGGGGCAGAGGCCACAGATGCTGTTTCCTACCCCACAATGCTTTTCTGCATCTCACAGGCCACCACCCAGCCTGAAGGGCAGTGTCAGAAGACAAACTGTTTGCCCGGCAGCCTGCCTCCCTCCCTCCTTCTTAATCCTTCCCTCTCACATGCTATGCTGGCCCTGCTGTTGCCTGGAACTGGGCCTTGGAGGCAGGGCAGTGTCGAGGCTCAAGATGGCTGGCACCCAGCCTGGCACCAGCAAAGGGAGGCATCAGGGAGATGACAGGCCTTCCATCCAGGGCATACAGAGGCCTGCCCCCCACCCCCACCCTGACCATACACGTACCCACACGGTGTCTCGAATCTGCCTGGCTATCTTGAGTAGGAGCTGTCCAAATGTGCCCGGCGTGAAGTGGGTGGCGGAGTGTTGGATGCAGAGGCAGAGGAGGAAGGCGGGTGTCAGCTTGTGGTCGTCACCCCCGGGCTCAATCAGTGTCATGATCCTCTGCAGTAGCATGTCCTCCAGGTCAGGCTCAAACTCCAGTACCAGCTGCCGCCGCCGGGGAAGAGCAGCCTGTGTGGAGGGGGCCCCTCGTCCCCTGAGTGCTGCCCCACACATCCTACAGCTCTGGGGCGCAGCCCCGAGGCGGGCCAGGGCCCCAGCGGGCAACGGCTGGGCCTGTCCAGGGTCTTTGAACAGCAGCAGGTAGTAGAGGCCCAAGGATAGCAGGTCACCATGGTGCAGCACTACGGGGCCCCGCCCCACCTCCAAGAAGTTGACAGAGATGGGGGCGCCGGCTATGGGCTCCAGCACCAGCCTGGCCCCAGCCGGGCCACCATCAGGGGGCTGATGGCGGCGGATGGTGCAGTGCAGGGGCAGGATGTCAGGGGCTGACAGGCTGATGCTGGGCTTGCTGGAGGGCGTGCGCTGGCCCACGGTGTGCCGCTCCCGGCTCAGCACATACACCAGGCTGTCCTAAAACACACAGCGCCATCAACCATCAATGCAGTGAGGAGGGCAAGGGCAGTCGCCATCTGTGCAGCTGGGCCTGCGGTCCCTTGGCCCTCTGTGGCTCAGCCCACCCACCCCAGAGCCTGCCGGCCTCCCAGGGTTACCCCAGTAAACAGTGGAGGCAGGAAGAGACCCAGGGAGACCTGGGGGTAGCCAGGGAGTGGCTCACATGCTGCTGGCTGTAGCCCTGCAGGAGAAGCAGGTGTGGGCACTGGTACAGGGAGTAGCGCATGGTGTCAGGCGCAGGCTCCTCAGGGACCGGGTCAGTGTCTGGGAGGCTGGTGGCAGCACTCAGGCTTGTCTCGCTGACTGTGCGGCGCAGCCCTGGAGGAGGGGAGCTGGGCGCCACCTCTGCGAGCAGAGCTGGGGTTCCCTTGGCGCGGATCCGCTGCAGCCTCCGGGCCTGGGCATTTATCCCTGCAACAGCACACAGGGTGTAGCTGGTCCCATGGCCTCACTGCCACCGGGCACGCCTGGACCCCAATCCCACCAGCTCACCTCAGTGCCACCGGGCACGCCTTGACCCCAATCCCAAGGTACCATCTGTTACAACAGATATGGAAAAGATTTGGACGACACCCACTGGCCATGCCTAGGTGACCCCAGAAAGGCTGCCCTTGGGGCAGCCACAGAGCATGTGGCCAGCTGTCCGCATGTCCCATGGCTCAGAGGCAACGCCTGCTCTCCAGGAGCCCACGGCACACACCTCAGCCTACACTATACTGCCCACCAAATGCTTGCCTGTGCCAGTCGCCCTGTCTCCTAGAGATGCCCCTCCCCCCCGTCCTCCCAGCCCACCTGCATGCCAGCTAAGCTCCCCTGGGAGGACGCCAATGGCACGAGTCCCAGCTGGACAGCCACTTCACAAGCCCACAGCCTGCACTGTCACAGCCAGCTGTCCCTTTCTTGAAGCTGCAGTGACACTCTCAGGTCACGGCATACACACGCACACACACATGCACACATACACACAGAAACAAATGCACAGAAATACACACACTCACAACCACACAGGAACATTGCATATGCATTCAGATCATAACACAGACACACAAACATAAGCACATATACGTACACACACACACACACACACACAGAAGCTGGAAGGAAAGACATTTAAAATGTGTGCTCACAAGCAGCAGCACTCTGCGCTTTCTAAGCCATGGCCGCTGGGAGCCCTGACAGGCAGGATGGATGGCGCCGCAGACTCTGCTTCCTGCGCCTCCGCTCCGTTCCCTGGTCCCCTTGGCGCAGCCTGTGTGTGGCAGCTTTTCCTCCAGCCTGTCCAGCCAACAGCCAGAGGAAGGGAGGATAGCAAGCACCTCACCCGGGGCTGACGCTGGCTCTCCCTTCCTTCCAGAAGGCTGTCTGCGCACCTGCAGCCCGCAGGGGCCAGGGCTAGGAGGGAGGCCGGCCAGCCGCAGAGCCAGGCAGCCAGACTGCTCCGCCTGCTGCAGAGCCTGGCGACCCAGAGAGCAGGTGGCAGGGGAGCTGGAGCCTCGGATCAGCCCACCCCCCACTCCCGGCAGACAAAGCCCCAAAGAATGCTCCCACCTCCAAGTGCTCCCCAGATCCTAGGCGGGATGGCAGGAGGCAATGCTGAGTTCTGCCTCTCCCGGAGTCCCAGCCCATCCCAGGCCCAGGCCCCCTGGGGTTGCTGCCCTTCCTGAGAGGCTGGCTGGACCCCTCCTCTCAGATGCCCCTCATCTGCCTGATCCCAGGGGCCAGCAGCTCAGAGCTGAGGCACTTTCCTGGGCACTGCCCATGCCAAGGAGAAGTGGTTGCTCAGGGTGGCAGCCCTTGTGAGTGTGCCCAGGGCCCCGGCACGTGGGAGCCTGAGCACAGGGTGGTCTTGAGCAACGGCAGTGTCCATGGTAACACCAGCCCAGCCCAGAAGCCAGGACTGTCTCCTCAGGTCCCCTGCTGTCCTGCACTTCTGTTGACACGTGTGTGTGTGTGTGTGTGTGCGTGCACTTGTATATGCCCCTGCAGAGGACCACCCACAGCAAAGCCTAGAACAAGCCGGTGGGTGGCAGTGCGCACTTGTGTGGCCCTGGCCCTCTCACCTCTGCCCCTGGGTTGTGGGGAGCTGCAGATGTGGCTGTGTTAGTATGGGGAGCTATGCTGTACACAAGAGGGAGTGGCCTGGCTGTCACACAGGCATGAGGTCTTCACTGCCCTCATGGATTTATTTTGCTTTTAAAACTCTCTGACGGGGCTGGGGATATAGCCTAGTGGCAAGAGTGCCTGCCTCGGATACACGAGGCCCTAGGTTCGATTCCCCAGCACCACATATACAGAAAACGGCCAGAAGCAGCGCTGTGGCTCAAGTGGCGGAGTGCTAGCCTTGAGCGGGAAGAAGCCAGGGACAGTGCTCAGGCCCTGAGTCCAAGGCCCAGGACTGGCCAAAAAAAAAAAAAAAAAACCAAAAAAACTCTCTGACCCTTGTATTTTTTAATCTATGGGGAGGGGGGAGGCGGCTTTGAGACAGGGTCTCACTATACCACCCAGCTGGTTCTGAACTCCCCACCCTGCCTCAGCCTCCTGGGTGCTCTCATGTTTACCTGGAAGCCTGCCTGCCTGCCTTCATTTTTTTGTGGTACTAGCATGTGAACTCAGGGCCTTGCACTCACTAGGCAGGTGCTCTACCACCTGCCCACACCTCCAGCCCTTTTTGCTTTAGCTACTTTCAGATGGCTTCACTGTGATCTTCCTACCTCCGCTTCCTGAGGTGCTGGAGCTACATGAATGTGTCCAAAGCTTTTCTTCAAGTAACCACCACAGAACCCTAAAGGTCTTTCACTTGAATGTGTCTTTGTGACCTGTCCCCCTATCTCCACCCCGAGAAGAAGCTGCAGGTCCAGTGCTGTGGGGTCAGGGACTCCCTTTGCCCACACCAGGAGCCCTGGACCCTGAAGAAAATAAGCCCTTGCCCACACTCTGAGACCGCTGCCCACCCAGGTGATAGACCAGAGGCAGCTCTGTGGGGTCCAAAGAGACAGCTGAGCGCACAGGCCAGAGCTGGGGGGCATGCGGCCGTGATGCAGGCTGTGCAGGCCCAGTGGTCTCCCCTATCCCAACATGCACAGAGCTTTTCTGTGAGTACTGAGCCTAGCATCCCTAAGCACCTGCCCGGCGGGGCTCCCTGGCTCTTGAAGCAAGCTGATGCCATGGCACTGCCCTCCACTGGAGGCAATGGCCAGCACACGTCGTTCTCTACCAGCAGCCGTGGGCCAGGATGGTGAATTCCCCCGGCAGCGGCTGGGGCCGGTCACCAGAGCCGCCACCAGGGCGCTGCTCCAGCTCTTCCTGAACGTCACTGGGTTCCTCCATAAATTCACCCTGTGGTTTCCCCTGTGGCTCCTGGAAGAGCATCTGTGCTCACCCCTCCGTGCTCACCCCTCCCTGCTCCCCGGCAGACAAATGCCACCCAGGGTCATAGTTAAAGCATTATTCATTACAACGAGCTCTTTCTAGACTTCAGAACGCTGCACTCCACACTGAAAAGAACATATCTCATTTGGGCACAAATGGGAATTTACGAAGGTGGCCACACCATCTCTACACACTTCAAAAAAGCCAATGGAACAATGCTCTCTAAAAATAAAGAAAGCAAGCTAGAAACAATTCTTAGAAAAATTACCAAGTGTTACTACTAAGAAGCATACTTACTGTAAATATGTATTGTCAAAGCCCTACTGGTAAACTAGGAAATAGTTGGCTTTGGGTGACAACTAGTTATTAACTGTCAATACTGTGGGATTAAGCTAAAGAACTTGGACGATCATGAACGGCCTTAAAAGTGTATGTTAGAAGAGAAAATAGAAAAGTCAAGTGAAATCTCAAAAAGTTAAAACAAGAAAGAAAAAAAAAGCCAAACAAACCAACCAAACCATCCAGAAATTAATAAAACCAGAGTAAAAGGTAAGAAATTATGTTAGGAGTAGAAATTAATAAAACAAAACAAACATAAAGCACATAAACATAACGGGGAGACTAATAGAAGCCAGGTGCTGGTGGCTCACGCTTGCAATCCTAGCAACTCAGGAGGCTGAGATCCGAGGACCGCAGTTCAGTCAGCCTGGGCAGAAATGTCCATAAGACTCTTATCTCCAGTTAACCACCAGAAAATCAGAAGTGGTGCTGTGGGTCAAAGTGGCAGAGTGCTAGCCTTGAGCAAAAAAGAAGCCAGGGACAGTGCTCAGGCCTTGAGTTCACGGCCTAGGACTGGCCAAAAAATAGTTATGCCCATCTCCCCACAAATGCACCTGAAAGTTAAGTTGCTAGAGAATTAACAAGGAGGTAAACACTTGTATGCAAAGATGCTCATAAAACAAATATTTAAAAATAGAGAAAGATGGGGAAAAACTCCACAAACCCCAAAAAGATCAGGGTTATGTGCACTTCCATTAACACTAAAAAGATGTTCACATGAGCATGGTGGCTCATACCTACAATCCTAGCTCCTAGAAGGCTCAGAGTTTGAGGCAGGTCTACAAGTTCATGAGACCCTACCCTCAAAATAGCCAGGCACCGGTGGCTCACAATTATAATCCTAGCTACTCAGGAGGCTGAGATATGAGGACTGATGTTCAAAGCCAGCCCAGGCAGGAAAGTCCATGAGAATCTCATCTCCAATTAGCCACCAGAAAACTGGAAGCAGTGCTTGGCTCACAGTGGCAGAGCACTAGCCTTCAGTGAAAAAGCTCAAAGACAGCCAGCCCCCAGGTCCTGAGTTCAATCCCCACAACCGGAAAAAAAAAAAAGGATAAAGAATAGCCAGGGTCCCATATATTACACCTTTATTTCTACCTACTAAAGAAGACTGAGATGTGAAGAAGGCAGTTCAAAGACAGCCTGGGCAGAAAAAGCCATGACTCATCCCCAATCTAACCAGCAAAAAAGCTGGTGTTGCTCAAGCGGTGGAGTGTCAGCCATGAGCAACAATGCCAGGCAAGAGTGGAAAGTACTAAGACGAAGCACCAGTATTGCAAACAAACATATAGACAAATATACAATATACATTTGCAAATCAACCAGAGCAAAAGGAGGTGGTAAAATACCTGCCTAGAAAGTACATAGCCCCGAGTTACAAACCCAGCACCGCTACCACAAAAAAAAAAAGAAAGAAAAAAGATTGTCACAACATGAGGAAATAAATGTTAACGTTTTTAAAATCCAGAGGATTTGAAGTAGGTGTGAGTGTGACTCCAGTGGTAGAGCACCAGCCTTGATTGAGTGAAAAGGCCAATGTGGAATGAGAGTCCCTGAGTTCAAGCCCCCTACCAGCACAGACACACACACACACAGACACACACACACACACAGACACACACCCCAGAGGACATGTAACAACACACATAGATTGGTTTAGGTTTTGTGAGGAAAGACACATATCCAGAGAAAAGACTGGATGAGGTGTGTCTGTTGAGCATGCTTGCTCTGGGGTGATTGTGCTCTCTTCCTCACATTTCCCCAGCTGGCAAATTTTCTGTACCAAAGTGGGAGAGACTGCTGTGAAGCTATCTCCCTCTGTGGAGAGTCCTAGCTGGGCAAGGCCCTCTTCCAGTAGCAACTAGAAACCCAGTTCAGATAGCAGGGAACTGAAGAGATAAAATGCCTGGAAACAGCCTTCCAGCACTGCCAAGCCCATGTGTGCAGAGAGAGGAGAAGAGGGGCTGCTGCTGTCCCTCAGTGTTCAGTCTTTCCTCTTTCCAGTGTCCCCTGTGGGCAGGCCTGAGCACAGAAGTCCCCGGCAGCTGGAAGGAAGCCACAGCCGCAGACACATGCTGTCCTTCCCCCAAATTATCCACACCTTGAGCAGCCCTGAGGACGGAAGACAGAGCTACAGGGAGGTTGGAAGTGCAAGCATTCTGGATCCCTGGTAACCAGGAAAGCCACCTTTATAATCTCTCCACTCACTATCTGCTACGTGACAAAAGAGCAGTCTTGCATTCATGCTATTTACCTGGCCAAATCAAACTCCTTACTATTAAGCAAGTTTAACATATTTTTTAAATGAGTGAGGTGGCTTATGCCTGTAATCCTGGGCACATGGCAGGCAGCAATCAGGATTGCAGTTCAAAGCCAGTGCAAACAATAAAGCTGGCTCAGCATGGTGCCACAACTACAGGGAAGGCATAAAGAACAGGTTGGCCAGGAAAAAATGCTACTGTGATCAATCTCAACCACTTACAGCTGGGTGCAGTACCATCCAGCTACACACACACACACACACACACGCACACACACACACACACACACACACGGTATTGCTTTGGTATTGGGGTTTTTCAAATTATAAAATATTTCAAACATATGGGGCTGGGGATATGGCCTAGTGGTGGAGTGCTCGCCTCGTATACATGAAGCCCTGGGTTCGATTCCCCAGCACCACATATATGGAAAAAGCCAGAAATGGCACTGTGGCTCGAGTGGTAGAGTGCTAGCCTTGAGCAAAAAGAAGCCAGGGACAGTGCTCAGGCCCTGAGTTCAAGCACCAGGACTGGCAAAAAAAAAAATCAAACATATGTATAACTTAGACTGTAAACAAAATAAACACCTTTGCATCTGCCACTCAATATAAAAATCATGGATCACTCCTCTCACCCCATCAAAGAACCACTATTCTGGATTTTGTGCCCCTAATTTTTCACTCATACTTTCTTTTTTTTTTTTTTTTTTTTTGCCAGTCCTGGGCCTTGAACTCAGGGCCTGAGCACTGTCCCTGGCTTCTTCTTGCTCAAGGCTAGCACTCTGCCACTTGAGCCACAGCACCACTTCTGGCCATTTTCTGTATATGTGGTGCTGGGGAATTGAACCCAGGGCCTCATGAATACGAGGCAAGCACTCTTGCCACTAGGCCATATCCCCAGCCCTCACTCATACTTTCTTACATCACACAATTTCTTTTCTTTTCACTTTGCAGCCCCAGCTGGCCTCACACTTGTGATCCTCCAGCCCCAATCTCCAGGGCACTGTGACTGCAAGGTGTATGCTACCACACTAAGCCTGCTATAGATGTTTATAACTGGAAACTATACTGCTGTACTTTGTATCAGTTATATAAACTGTATCACACCATGTATTTTGGGGGGCATGTGCTTTTTGTTCCCCTCAGCATCCTGAGACCTGAATGTCAGAAGCCATGGTTTAGAGTCACATTGTACACTCACTGGTACTGAGGAAAACTGGCTTATACACAGCCCCTCCCCACTGACGGAGATGTAAACTGTCTTGAGCTTTGGGCAATTACAAAACTCAATACAGTGTACCTGTCTCCTGGTCACCCATGGGACAGAGTGGAAAGTGTTTCCTGGTTTTCTGGTACCAAGGCCTATACAGAAAACGATTTTGAACACGTGGTGCACTGGAAATAGCCAGAGGGTGTACAGGATCCTGGACATGGCCTTGGCCCTCTCAGGACTTGAGAGAGGAGTACCAGCACCCACAGCACCACACAGAGACCAGCCAGCAGAGCAACTGGAACCCCAGATGTGATCCTATCACTTCCTCTTCTGGGAAATGCCCACACTTTTCTTAAAAGAGGGCCTCACTATGCAGCCCAGGCCAGCCTTCAACTCATGGTCCTCCTGCCTTTGCCTCCTGAGTGCTAAGATCACAGTAGGGCACTACCCACATCTGGCTTTCATTTGCCTATTTTTATTGTTGGATCATCTTAAGATTTTTAATTTTTATTTTTTACCAGTCCTGGGGCTTAAACTCAAGGCCTGAGCACTGTCCCTGGCTTCTTTTTGCTCTAGGCTAGCACTGTACCACTTGAGCCACAGTGCCACTTTTGGCTTTTTCTTCAGGGAAGGTCTAGTATTTTTTTTCTGAGGCCAGCCTCAGACCTCCATCTTCTTACTTATGCCTGGGATTATAAGCATGAGTCACTACACCTTGCTTATTGATTAATCCAAGGCTGGCCTCAAACTGAGAGCCTCCTAGTTTCTGTCTCCTGAAAAGCTGAGACTACAAGTATGAGCCATCTCACACCTGACCCTGCCCAATTCTTTTTTTTTTTTTTTGGCCAGCCTTGGAGCTTGCCTCAGGGCCTGAGCACTATCCCTGGCTTCTTTTTGCTCAAGCCTAGCACTCTGCCACTTGAGCCATAGCGCCACTTCTGGCTGTTTTCTGTATATGCGGTACTAGGGAATCGAACCCAGGGCTTCATGTATATGAAGCCACTAGGCCATATTCCCAGCCCCCCCCCCCCCCGCCCAATTCTTGAGAAATACTTTCCAATTGTTGGGTGAAGGGTTCTACAATAAATGTCCACAAGATTTCTGAAGTCAAACAATTTGGCCAGGAAATAGGTCCTGGCCATCTGCCAACATGTCATCTGTCTGCTCCCATTCTACAAGGTAGTTGAGTGGTTATGACCATGTGGCTCCACAAAGCTGAGCGTATTTAGTAACTGGCCCTTTGCAGAAAAAGTTCACCAGCCACTTCTCTAGCCTATGTTAAAAATGGTTCCCTTCTTTTGATCTGTTCCATACCAAGTTATAAAGAGCTGTTTTTAAATTTTCTGTGGTAAGCACATTTGAAAATACCTATTACTCTTTGCTTTGTATGTTTGTTTTTTTTTAATCAAAGCCAATGTGTTGGGTGCAATGAAGTTTACCAACCTGTCCTATTTTCCTGGTACCTGGCCTTTTCTCTCATTAACACCAGTGGCCCTCTTGTCTCAAATAAACTCTTTTGCTTTTTCTTTTCTTGCCAATCCTGGGGTTTGAACTCAGGGCCGGGGCACTGTCCCTGAGCTTCTTTTGCTCGAGGCTAGCACATTACCACTTGAGCCACAGCGCCACTTCCGGCCTTTTCTGTTTATGTGGTACTGAAGAATCGAACCCAGGGCTTCATGTGTACTAGGCAAGCACTCTACCACTAAGCCACACTCCCAGCCCTGTTTTGCTTTGTAACTTATCTGGCCAAGACAACCATCATACTTGCTTCTTTCCATTAGCATAGCATCTTTCCATTTTCACACCTATCCATTTTGGACAGATCTCTTGAACCTAAAAGAGCGTGCCTCATGTACAGTGGCTCATGCCTGTAATCCTAGCTTACTCATGAGGCACGGAGGAGCAGCAGCTCAGCTCAGTCCAGGCAGCCCTGGACAAGCAAAGTGAGGCCTCACCTGAGCAATATAAAGCAAAAAGGACTGGAGACATGGCTCAGGTGGTAGAATGCTTGCCTAGCAAGTACAAGTGTCCAGTACCACGCAAAATGAAAAAAAAAGTCAAAACAGCACACAGCTGGACTTACTTCTATATGGCTAATGATGTGTCACTATGGAAGTGGGTTCCACTTAGAGTGGTGGTGTGTGTGTGTGGCCTCACTGACACTACCTCAGGCTCTTCTCCCTTTACCTTTTTCTGCTTCCTCACTTTTCATCTCTTTTTTTCTTTGAAATAGGGTCTTACTCTCATATCCAGGGGTCTCAGTACAGTCATCCACCATGGCCCCAGCTGCCAGCTTTCTTTGTTAAGAGTTTTAACTCCCCTTTTGGTTTTTTTGTGTTTGTTTTTGCCAGTCCTAGGGATTGAACTCAGGGCCTGGGCACTGTCCCTGAGCTTCATTTGCTCAAGGCTAGCACTCTAACACTTGAGCCACAGCGCCTCTTCTGGCTTTTTCTGATTATGTGGTACTAAGGGATCGAACCCAGGGTTTCATGCATGCTAGGCAAGCACTCTACCACTAAGCCGCACTCCCAGCCCTTACCTCCCTTTTAGAAGATTGACTTGAAATGTTAACGTTCTGTGCTCCTAACTTTGTTCCATCCATCTTAGACCCAGTATGACTGAACCTCATCTGTGCCCCTGCCCTCTTACAGAACACCACCCAATCATCTGAATTCATAGTATCAGATCTAAACATTACTGGCCAGGATTTTAGTTTCACTTTGTTTGTTTGCCATTTATTTTTATTATGTTTGTAATGGAGAAATACATTATCTGTTTTCAAAATAGTGCTTGAAAATACAAGTAGTACAGATACTATATAACAAACAAACTCTAGTCATGAGACACAACGTACATCACACGGAAAAATAAAATAAGTCAGATATTCAGGTAAGAAAAACTAGAGTTAAAAATCCCAAGTTTCCAGCTTGGTAAAAACAGGTACAGTTACAGGAAGCAGTTAATAAACTAAAAAGACAAGTCTAGATCTGTGGCTGGCGGTGTGAAGCAGTCAATGGCTGCTACTCAGAATGCAGACACCAAGCACCATTGACCTGATTCCTCCCTTGTATGGTGGGAGGGCAAGGTGGCCACACAGGGCAAAGATGCAAAAAAGAGAAACGTGGTCCACCAGACATTGCAAAGTCTCAAGTACTGCATAGCCTAACAGGAAGACTAGAGGCCCACTTTGAAAAGTTAATCTTGAAGGGCAAAGAGAGAGTTTAAATACTTGCAGCATTAGTTTGAAGAAAAATGTACGTGTGGCAGAAAGGAAGGTGGCTGGGAGACACAACCAAGCTATGTGATCGATGCTGGGTCCACATTGAGAGCATCAGTCATCTGCATCTGCTGTCCCTCGTGATTCCTAGACATGGATGGGCTGCTACTCCATTGAGAGATCTTTCCCTTTTTCTTTTCTTTCTTAAATCTATTCCTAATCTTTGGCAGGATAAAACAAAAACAGTAAAAAGCTGACTAGATGTCAAGTTCTTTCTAGAAATCTTTCTTCTCGAGTTTACTGATAGGGAGTTTGCGTAAGTCATGAAGAAATACAAATTGGTTTAAAATTCTGGTTAAAAAAAAAAAAGGCCTCTGTTGCCTGCATGTGTGTGACTGGGCACAAGCTTTCTTACATAGCAGGGTAATGGGTTGGGTGAACAAAATGTCTGGAACCAGACGACATCCAAATCAGCATTGAGCTTCAGCTATAGGCCCTAAGGACACAAGCCTACTGGTTTCACATGTCAGCTTGGAAAACACATGACTGGTCTGGACTTTAAAGAAACAACATACAGCATTGTGCAGCAGAGAAAAAGAGGGTGGAGGCAAAAATGTTTTATGACAAATGATTGAGGACGAGAGAATATGGAGCTCTGTTAGCTCAAAGAAAACGAATGTCTGATTGCTGATTATACACTCTCTGAAACATTCTATAGATAACACAAACACTTCGTGATCACGTCCCATCAGAACCAAAGACTTAGTAACTACTGTTCCGATGTCAAAACTCTACCCTAGCAGTGGACATTTTGTTTGAAAGGGCTGCTGCTAAGTCACAGGGATTGAGCTATGTGTACTTCTTTTGTGCTTTGAGTATATTAGGCTGCCACACAATGGCATCTGCTTACGAAGAGTGAAGAAACCTACTCAGGAGAATAAAATAAAATGAAATTAAAATTCACCAAGTTGAAAAAAAATCCAAAATTAGTTCTAGTTCCTAACTTAAAAAAAAAACATAAAGTGCATCATTAATATAAGGAATTCTGATACTAGTTTGTATTGCAAATTTTTCCCAACAACGCATCAAACATAAATCCAGTCCTGATGTAATCAGGGGTACAAATATAGCTGGAGGGATTTTTCTTTTTTGTAAGTAGTCCTTTGACAGAGCTAATATAACTGTTGTTGACATGTTAATAATCAGAGGCGTTAATAATAGTACTTCAAATTTCACCAACTAATCTGAACTTCTGATCAAGATTAGGCCAGTAAAGGAAGTTACCAAATGAGCATAAAGCTATTTTGAGTCCTAGCTAGTCTGGTTACCCTCATCCTCCTCCTTCGGCACTTCAAGACAATGGGCTGAGCTTGTAGATACTGTTTATGGGCCCTTGTGGTGGTTTTTATTTGTCCAATCTGTTTTATTGATTTCTTGATAGAACAGGAGTAGGATCTGCAGGGAGACCAGGGGTACTGGATATATCTGTGCTGGGTATTTCCTGAGAGGCCAACAGAGAGAGGCTGCTGTCGGTACACTTGCTGAGCTGAACTTAACTGGTTGTTCCACTGTTTTGGTTTTCTTGGTCCCTTCTTTACGTGAGAATGTCCTCTAGACTCCTACTATAGGATTAGATATGTTTGTAGCTGTGTTTCCTGAAGATATAGGTGGATGGTTTACCATATGTGTTGAAGAAACCACTCTGGTCACTGTGGGCTTTGGTGGTGCTGAAATGGTAGGCTGCGAGGGGGGCTGAGGAGTGCTTTCACTCAGTGCAACACCTGAGCTTTCATTGGGACTAATGTGTTGCAAGGAAACCTCGGAAGCCTGTATGGTACTCAAAGATGTTGCCATGACAGATAGGGCAGGACTGTTCCTGCCCTGAGAGCTGCTGGTCAACGGGCTAGCCTTAATGGTGCTAGTGGGCAAAGGTACAGTTATGTTGTTTTCACTGTCTACAGACATGTGGAGGCTGCTGTCATTTACAGTTGTCAATCTCACACCTTCTGTTAAGTGTGCTTTCTTTTCCTGGAGAACATGATTAGGAAGTAGCTGATGAAGTTCCTTCTTTCTTAAATGCATAGCAGCAATTTTCATATCCATTTCAAACATCTTACTATTCATCGCTTGCCTATAAACTGTGTCTGTGAAAGACTGAATGTCGTAAGTGAGATCAATATTGAGAATGTCAGAGTCTTCTGGCTTTTTTAACACTAGACCAATTACCCACATTGTACGGAATTCTTCCTTGTCGGCATTTTCTTTGGGTGCTGGAAATGACTGGGGATTCACATGTGCCAGTGTGATAAACTCATTCTTTTCCAAGTTCCCAACCAGGATTCGAATCTTGGATTCCACCAAGCCCACCCACTCCAGATGCTGTTTTTCTGTTGGCGCACTTGCCAGAAGTACAATGTAGTGCTTGTACTTTTGAAAGAAGCTTGGAGCTTCAAAAAGCTTGGACCAGTCTGCCTTATTGAGCAAAATTTCATGTGTTATAGCAAGCCCTTGCTTAAACTCCTCAATCATAACCATCCTGGTTGAAACAGACACGTTGTATGTGGAGTTCTGCTGTGGGTACGCTGGTGTGATTATGGGCATAAGATGGTACCGGTCACTGGGATTCACTCTTGGGTCCCATACAGGCAAATTAAGATTCCGTTCTTCAGGCTCTTTGAGTAACACCGGATTTGGCCATTCCCATTCGGAAAACACCAAGAAAAATTTACGTACAAGCGTGGATGCTACCGCATTTGGATAAAGCTGACAAGTTCTGGCTACTAGCATGGCCCAGGAAACCCCTCCAAGGAAACCTAATATATTGGAATAAATATTGTGGCATTTGGCCCACAATTTGATGGCTCGCAGAGTTAACCGAAAGTTGTCGATGTTTGGCACTAAATGTAAAATCTCATCAGTTACCCGGCAACCGTTAAGGCTTCGTATGCATCTAATATCTAAATTTTTAAGCAAACTGTCATCTCTTAGGTCCAAATCCTCTGGAATGGTTTGTAGTGCTAATCTTGCAAACAAAATATCGATTTCTATCCCGTCAAAGCACAGCTTGATAACTGGCACAAACGCCTCCTCAACTGCCCTCAAGTCTTTCACTTCTTCCTGCAGCTTCAATTTATCATAGAAGGAAGTGAAGAAGTCGCTTCTGTCCACGTGCCTCGGGGCGACGCAGAGCGCGTCGATGTCAGCCCCCTTCGTGTGGACGCCCAGCCTGCAGGAGCCGAAGGTGAAGATCTTCCCCCCGACGCTGTCCACCACGGCCTGCGGGAGGCTGCGGCTCTCGCTGATCTCCCGGATCCAGGCCTTCACCAGATTATTTAATTTTTCCAAAATTAGAATCCTGCGCTGCAGTTCCTCTTCCTCTTCGAACACCCCGAAGGGCTTCAGGGTCTCCACCAGCCTCCGGGTGAGCTCGCGGTCCGTGTCCTTGGGGGCGGCCAGGCTGATCGGGGAGGAGATGCCCCAGTGCTTCTGCGGCGGCGCGGCCGGCGGAGGCGCTCCCGGGGCGACCGTCGGAAACGGCATCATCTCTAGCGCCCGCGCCGCGGGGGCTGCTGCCCCGCCACCGCGACCTCGGCGGCCGCCGCCCGGCTCATGATCCGTAGGCGGGAGGGGCGGGCTCCTGCCGCCTCAAGCGCTTCCCCTCCTTCCCCTCGGAGCCAACATGGCGCCGGGCCCTCCGCGGCCGCCTTCCTGAACGGGCTGCGCACGCGCGCGAGTGGGCACCGGCCGCCGCCGCGGGTCTCGCGAGAGCAGTAGATCTCGACCTGGCGGAGCTGGGCGACGCGCGCTCCTGGGGCGCGAGCACACCGCGACCCCAGCTCTGGCCCGTGGGCCCTCGCGGCGCCCCCGCGTCCCGCCCCGTCTCTAGCCCGCCGCCCAGCGCGCGCCCCTCGCGACCCCAACGCGGAACCTACTGTGAAAGGCCACCGGGGCGCCGGCGCCGACTCCCGGGGCTTTTGGTGGAGCCGCCGCCGAGGCCGCCCCCGGGCCCGCGGTCCCCGCCGCCCCGCCCCGCCCCGCGCCGCTGAGCCGTCCGCGATCTGCGCTGCTCGGTACCGGGGAAGCCGAGCCCCAGGATCCCGCGGTCGTCTCGTGACCGCAGGTTCCCACTCCGCCCCTGAAATGTTCTATCTTCACTAGACAAAGAGAACCTTCCAGCCTGTTCTCCCGACCTCGGCACCCACGGCACCTCCCGCTCGCCTCCCTGCGGCCCAGGCCGGCTGCAGTCCAGGCATCACTCGAGCCGTGCGGCCGAGACGCGCACTTTCCCTGCCCTAAGCATCGCCTCGGGTTTCTCGCATCTTTTGGTTGACCTTTTGCTCTTCCTCTTCCACGTTCTCTTTCCACCATTTCTCTAAGTATATCCCACATGCTTGTTTAGTCGTTACAGGCAACGATGCCAATGCCCAATGCGGTTGAAAATCCAGTTCCACGGTTTGCTTTTTTACTGACAGGGAGGTAGTGCCGCTTGCCCTGTGATTCTGGCTCACCAGCTCTCTCCTGGTGAGGTGGGTACATTCTTCCAAAGATGATTTGCTTTGATCCTGCAAGAAGCGCTACTACACTATCACACTGCGTGCACTGTAGCTGAATTCCTTTTTTTCTTTTTTTTTCAGGTAGGAGAGAAAGTTTATTACCTAACTGCTGGCCTATGGCCGAGGTGATCCATGGCCTCAGAGAAGGGAGAGAGAGAGAGAGAAGAGGGCGAGGAGAGTGGGGAGAGAAGGGAGAGAGAGAGCAGAGAGAAGGGAGAGAGAGTATAGCTGAATTTCTTTCCCAGGAGTGGCCATACCCTAGTGAGTGCAACTTTTAATTCCAGATGCACATGAGACAAAGGCTAGTTCTCAAATCTTCACATTTTCCCCACCCAGAGCCTAGATCAAGATAAATAACCTTCTTCCATGTTTCTTTTCACCATGCAGTAGATCCCCTTCCATCTCCACATTCAACGTGCCATGCTTCCACCATTCTAACTCAAACTTGGGGCACGTAAGTCTCAATTTTAACTCCATGTCTTGCAAGTTCTTGTCTTTTCTTGGCAGCTGGTCAACTTGTTTCTTAGCTGTCAAAAGGGACAGATACTGGGGCTGGGGATATGGCCTAGTGGCAAGAGTGCCTGCCTCGGATACACGAGGCCCTAGGTTCGATTCCCCAGCACCACATATACAGAAAAACGGCCAGAAGCAGCGCTGTGGCTCAAGTGGCAGAGTGCTAGCCTTGAGAAGCCAGGGACAGTGCTCAGGCCCTGAGTCCAAGGCCCAGGACTGGCAAAAAGAAAAAAAAAAAAAAAGGGACAGATACTAGTTGGGCACTGGTAGATTATGTTTGTAATCCTAGCTACTCTGGAGACTGAGATCTGAGGATCTTGGTTTAAAGCCAGCCTGGGCAGGTAACTCCATGAGACTCCTATCTCTGATGAGCCACCAAAAAGGGGGAAAGTAGAGCTGTAGCTCAACCACAAAGCAGAACCCTAGCCTTGAGCAGAAAAAAGCTCTTCCCAGGCCCTGAGTTCAAACCCCAGTGGGGGAAAGTGCCAGATGCCTCCAGGGCTATTATAGCTTCAGAAACAGCTAAGATTCTGTGGTCTTGCAGGACTATTTTTCTCCAGCCCTATAAATTTCCTTTATTATCTTGGGTATTCACCCATGCATTTAGAAGACGATTCATGATGTTTGCCCAACAGAAAGACTGCACATAATTAAAACATCACCAGAAAATTAAAATAGCTTTTTTAAAAACTCATTTCAATTTACCTTGTAAGCTTAACATCACAGAAAAACTGTTGCCCACATAAAGTCTTTTGGGGCTTCATGCTTGCCAGGCTTACTTTACCCAGCTAATACTCCCAGCCAATACCATACTTCCAGACCTGGTTTTTGCTGGTTATTTTGGAGATAGGAGTCTTGGACTTTTCTACAAAGCTAGCTTCAACCCATGATCCTCCAGATTTTAGCTTCATGCGCAGTTAGGATTACAGGAATGAACCGAGTGAAACAATGGCACCTGGCCAGTCAAGTCTTTGGGGACCAATCCAATGGCCCCAAAGTGCTGCATATTTTTTGTACTGTAGAATCCTCTTTCTGGCCTCCAGCACCCCTCCCTTGTCATGTTGTCTTTGTATCTCAGGCCACTTTCTACTTTCTCAGCATCCTCGTTATCTGGCTCCTAAATGCTGGAGTTTCTGTACTAAGCCCTCACCAGTCCACACTGTATGCACATTCACTACCTAGGTAAGTTGTCCATTTCCACAGTCTTAAATATCACCTTCTTACTGTTAATTTTTATGATGAGACCTCCTATGACCACCCATCCATCCATATCATCTGGCTACCACATATGCCACTTGCATTTGGGTGTCTTAAACTTCACACAGTTCAAAGAGAACTCTTGCTCTTCCTCTATTTTTGCTTCTCTCCCAGGCACCTCCATTTTAGGAAGTGGTGTCTCCACCAAATCCAGGGACCTGGGAGTGATTCTTGACACCTCTCTTTTCCATTTCCAAATACTGTCTGTTGTACTTTCAGAACACATGTGGAATCATCCATTTCTCTCTGCCTTGTAACTAACTGCAGTCCACACCTCCACTAGTTCCATTAGTCAGTAAGAGCTGGGCTTCTACAATCAGCTTACCACTGACCTCAAATATTCTGTTTCAGTGGTCTCAGTACACTTTCTCTAATGTCCAAAACGATTTCCCAGAACTTTTAAGAAAAATATCCAGAATGCTTAACTAACAGCCCAGGTTGGTCTTTCTCCTCCTCTCTCAGTTCTTCAGCCATTCATTAAAAGCATATCATCAGGTTTAGTACTGTATAAGTATTTTCTTCCAGTAGATTACAAGCCTTTCCATTTCATCTACATAGTTAGTGTCTTGGTCTCATCAGAATCTTCAGTTTTGATATAGTCAAAACGCATCTACCAGGGCTGGGAATATGGCCTAGTGGCAAGAGTTCTTGCCTCCCATACATGAAGCCCTGGGTTCGATTTCCCCAGCACCACATATATAGAAAACGGCCAGAAGTGGCGCTGTGGCTCAAGTGGCAGAGTGCTAGCCTTGAGCAGAAAGAAGCCAGGGACAGTGCTCAGGCACTGAGTCCAAGCCCCAGGACTGGCAAAAAAAAAAAAAATCTACCTCAAGATGTAGTTTGTACATTTTGTGTGTGTGCTACTAGAATTTGAACTCAGGGCCTTGCAAGTGCAACGCTGGCCCTCTTCTACTTAAGGCATACCTCCACCCTTGTTTTTTCAAGGTGGGGTCTTGAGAACAGTTTTACCTGGCTGGCCTCTAACCATGATCCTCCAGATCCCAGTCTTCTGAGTAGTCAGGAATATAGGTGAGAGCCAGTGACACCTGCCTATTTGTACTTTTTATGAGAAATTTATGAAATCCCCTTTTTTTCTTTTTTTTTTTTTTGCCAGTCCTGGGCCTTGAACTCAGGGCCTGAGCAATGTCCCTGGCTTCTTTTTGTTCAAGGCTAGCACTCTGCCACTTGAGCCACAGCGCCACTTCTGGCCGTTTTCTATATATGTGGTGCTGAGGAATCAAACCCAGGGCTTCATGTATACAAGGTAAGCACTCTTGACACTAGGCTATATTCCCAGCCCACTGAAATCCTTCTTTTGACTATATCATTTTGCATTGGACATGTAGGTATTTAGTGCATTTGGAGTAAAGATCTCTTTTTTTCACTGTATAGTTCAAGCAAACTGTTCCCATGCCATTTACAAAATCTTTCCTCCAGGATTTGTGGTATTGTGTCTATTCTGTGCCCTGATCTCAACTTGTTTGTTTCTACCTCTAAAATCACATCATTTCAATTTCCATGGCTTTATTAGCTGTCTTATGTTTTTGCCTGGGCTAGCTTCAAACAAGATCCTCCTACCTCTCTGCCTCCTTGATAGCTGGATTACACGTATGCACCACCACACCTGGCCAGATGCTTGCCTTTTTGTGAGGAAGACATCCCAAAGCAAAGAAGGGGGGCCTCACTCCCAGGAAGGAAGCTGCCATCAGAACAGGCCTTATGTCCACAGTGGGTGCCCAATGGTGAGGCACTGCTGTGGAGGACAAACAGACTCATCTAAACTGAGTCCAGTGGCTCCCAATCTAGGGCAGACCTGCCTCCCAAGGGACATGTGTCAAATGTCCAGAGACCTAGGTGGCTGTGCAGGAGAAGGGGCTGGAGGGCAGATGCCGGTTCTCACCCTGCAATGCAAAGGTCACCTCCCACAGCAAAGTGTCACAGACGGGGAGAAATCTCTCCATGCAACTCCAGCAGGAAGGAAGGAGACAAAGCAAAGAACTCCAGAAGCCATGTACTGGCTGCCTGCACAAACATTCCTCCTCCCTCACCCTTCCCAAGCTGCTGACAAAACCCACATGGCTTGGCTGTCACTTTCCCCACAATCCACTAAGTGACTATCACCTTTATCTTGGTGACAGGACCCAGACCCACTCCCAAGTGGCATATGCCTGAAGTCCCCGCCCCTGGGAAACTAGAGAAAAGGAGAGGACACTCCCAGCTCCAGGGCACCGCAGAACAGACTGGAAATCCAGGAATACAGCAGCATGAAAAGGTGAGATTCATGAAAACAAGGCCCTGATATGTCCTCAGGCACTGTGGGTGTGCCCCAATGGCCCAGAGGATTCATGGGAACAGGAGGGAGGCATTCTTATTTTTGTGCCCTCAGAAGCTCCCAGCAGCCTCCTCCACCCTGGGTTTGCTGGGGACCCCAATGCTTGGCAGGAGTTGGTCCTGCTGTGCACTAGGAGCCTCCTCAGGGCTCTTAACTGTCCCAGCCCCAGAAGCTCCGAAACTGCACCAACATCTAATCCTGGAACAAAAAGGACCAGCTGATAACAGCTCCATGACAAGGGACTGAAACTGCCTCCAAGGGAAGCAGGCAGAGCCTTATGGGACAAACCAACCCCAAATGAGGACAGTTCCCCAAGAAGAGTAGGTGTACCACGAAGTGACAGGAGTCACCTCATGGGGACCCGATTGCTCCCCCCAAGTGATGACAGATAACAGGAAACAACTTCTCCGGAACTCCACAGAACCAGAACTGAGATAAGGACCTACCAGGCCTCACTGGGACCTGTGACATTCCGTTCCCAGTACCAGAGCAGCACAGGGCCATCCTGTGAGGACAGGCGGGCACCTGGGAGCCCCACTGGCACCCCAGGAGGCTCAGGACAGACAGGCTCCCCTGCCAGGGCATGTAGAGTGGGGCTGTCGCAAAGCAGAGAGTCTCATGAGCTGCTGTATTCCTCTACAGTCACCAAACTGCTACAGTGAACAACTCCTTGTTCCTGTCACCTCCTCACAGCCACTTGGTGTCTCTGCCTTCAGCTGTTCCTAAGGCAGGACAGAAGAGACAGTGGGTACTCAGCCACAAGACTCAGGGCACAAGCTATAGTGACAGCTATAAGGATGGCTAACCTTCTAGTCCTGCAAGCCACAGAAGGCTGCATGAGGTCCTTTGCTAGGGACAGCCGCGTGTCAGATTCTGTGTCATGTGTGGGGACAGTCTAGCTGTATGCACACACACACACATCATCATCAATGAAGTCAAAAGAAGATCTCAACTCAGAAGTCTGGGCACCATGGTGAATGCTGCCTCACCATCAGATTCCCCTGGCTGCCCTGTCCCTCTCTTCCATGCCTCCCCTCAGCCCAAGCCCTTGCCTAAGGATGGGTGGCATAGACGTGCTGTGACAGCCGTCCTAGCTCAGCCTCTGTAGCACTCATTGCTGGCAAAGCCACAGGCACAGCCTGCAGACACAGGGGTGTCCAGGCCACACCTGGAGAAGAATGGCAGCCAGGAAGGTCATCCCTGGTGCCAGGCCTGCCTGGGCAGGTAACACGACCCATTCCATCCCAACAAGTGGGTCAGCTGGGCTGGCAGCTCAATAGCCTCTTTATTGGAAAGGTTTGAAAGCAACTAAGCCAAAGAGGCTGTGAGCCACAGAACTTGCTCTTGCCATATTGGTGCCAACCAGCTGCCTCCCCCAACGCCATGAGCTTGACCCCCACTGCCCTGTACCAACCTGCAGTAACCACAAAGCGACCACCCCATGTGGGCACAGCGAGCCATCCAAGGTTCCACCTCCAGGTGAAGCAGCACGGTGACCTTGGAATGGGAAGGGCTGGGCAAAGGGAACAACCCTTTCCAGCCGGCTCTTTGTTTGTAACTGAACTCAAGGACTGACATACTGCCCCACACATTAAGGGTCTTCAGCTCTGTGCAGATCACTGCTCCACCCAGCTGCCTCTTCCCTTTCCGATCTCCCAGACCTCATTGAGGGTGTTCAGAATGAGGAATCATCTGGATTCTTATAAGCAGGGTCAGGCCAAAGCCAAGCTCCCATAAGCAGTGCCCTCATGGGTGGCCGGGGGGGGGGGGTGTCCTGTGCAGGCAGGATGTGGGGTATTTGATGAGGCTTTTCACTGTTATCCTGTGCTAGCAATCCTAGTCAATGCCAAGCCAAGCACCAGTTGTTCACTCTTGTAACTTAGCTACTCAGAAGACTGAGATCTGAGGATTGTGGTACAAAGCCAGACTGGGCAACAAGGTCTCTGAGATTCTACCTCCAATTAACCAGCAAAAAGCCAGAAGGAGAACTGTGGCTCAAGTATCAGAATGCCAACACTGAGCAAAAAAGCTACAAGACAGTGCCTAGGTCCTGAGTTCAAGTCTCAGTACCAACACCAGAAATAATACATAAATTTTTTAAAAATGCCAATAACAACAGCTTCTTCCCCATTGAAAGGACATGCCCCCCCGCCCACCCCACTCCAACTCCCATGCACCACCGCCTGTTACAATACTGACAATATGTAGCCAGGTATGATAGTGTGGTCTCAATTACTCGGGAGGTGGAAGTGAGGATCAAGACTGGAGGTTGGTCAGGCAAAATTAAAACGAGATGCTATCTGAAAAAATAAAAGCAAAAAATGCTAGAGCACTTACAGAGCAAACACAAACCCCTGAGTTCAACCCCAGTGCCATCAAAGAGAAAAGTGGACAGTGTGGTTACTGGCTGCTGAGGCCAAGGCCAGCCACGCAGCAGTGCTTCACCAACCCCCTTGCGACCCTGTGGAGCCACCCCCAATCTCCACATAAGACACTGAGGCAAAAGGAGGTGACATGATTTCCCCAAAGTAAGAGTGCTGTAGGACTTCCAGGGCTGAGTGACACAGGGTCCTGGTCCAGCCCAAGGGACCAGGGACACGAGGCCAGCCACTCTGCCACTGTCGAGATCTTGAACATGGACACTATAGTGGGTTGGCGTGGGAGGCCGGGTTGGAGGAACTGAGCTGTCACAGTATCCTGAGCATACACACAGGGCGCCAGCAAGGATAGGGCCCTTTCCACCATGAAACCAAGTGCTGAGTCTCTTCAGGCTGTTTAGCATTGTTTTCACTCCGTTCTCATACGAAACAATTGTGTATAACAGGGAGTGAAGGAAGTGACAAATATGACATAAAAAATTTAAGAATATTTTGGTATGTTTTGTAGGCGGGTGGTTCATGTCACTTATTCTGCCTACTTGGGAGGCAGAGATGGGAGGATCACAATTTAAGGCCATCCCAGGCATTAAAGCTTGAGAAACTCCAATTGCTGGGCAGATGGCACATGCCTATCATCCCCAGCGAGTGTGGATGCCCAAGTAGGAAGATCACAACCCAGACAGTCCTAGGCATAAAGTGAGACTTTTATCTTGAAAATAATGCAAGAAGGAGCTGGAGGTTAAGCTCCAGTGGTACAGCACTTGCTTAAGAAGCACAAGGCCCAAGTTCAAGCCCCAGTACAGAAATACTACTAATAAACTAATAATCTTTAGGCACATCTGTATTAAAATAACCAAGTGTGTTGGCGGTACAGGGTCTGCACATGCAAGGCAATGCTTTACCCCTTGTGCTATGTTCCTTATTTTAATTTTTTGAGACAGGGTCTCAACAGCTTTGCCTTGGTTGGCCTTGACCTCATAATCACCCTGCCTCTACCTCCTGAGTAGCTGAGATTACAGATGTGGACCACCAGGCCCAGCCAATAGCCAACTTCTTTCCACAACTGAATACCAACAGACACAACGCAGCAGGCCACCAGCTGCTGTCAAGACACCAAGCCCCAGGCAAGCAGAGTGGCCAGTTCCTGGCCCAGCTGCCTGTAGACCCCTTACCCCACCCCAAGAACAGCCTCTGGCCACTTTTTTAGATACCACAGTCCCACTGCACACTTGGGTGCAGCTGCTCGTCACAGGCAACCTGGTGATGCTATGTGGGTTTGTGAAGGATTCCTTCACCATCATTCATCTGAACACTCCAAAGCCCATATCACGTCTGGATGAGACTCTGTGACACAGAGTCACAAGGCTACCTGGATGAAAGGTGATATGAAGGAAGTCTGGCTGCCCCAGAACACTAGGAAAGGCCATTAGGATCCACTGCAGTGCACCACCTGACCCAGACTGGTGGGTCTCGGAGGAAATGTTCAAAGGCTCAAAGTAGCTCCATTGGCCCCAGAGCAACCCTGCCTTCACCTGTGTTCCGGCGCCACACCCAACCTTCCTCATCTGCTGTGGTGGTGTCCACATCCTCTCTGCTCCTGACCCCAGAGCCCCCAGCCCTCCTCACCTGCTATGTTGCTGACCACCTCCTCTCTGCTCTTGACCCCAGAGCCCCCTGTCTTCCTCACCTGCTGTGGTGGTGTCCACGTCCTTGGCTGTGAGCGCTTCCACGTCAGATCTTTTCCTTAGCTCAAACCTCCGAGACAAACCTTCTCGGGGTTTCCATAACTCTTGGATTAGGAGGGGCTTCTCGTTGTCCCCAAATACCCGGAAGCACTGGGCTTGCCACCTCTGCCCCGAGTCCCCAGCCTGGCCCACCACATCACACAGCACATACTGGCTGGCATGTTCAGGGTCCAGTGAGTAGCGCTCCAGGGCCTCCTTCACCAGCTCCTGGGCACTGGAGGCACCGGTAGCAAGAACACTCTTGTAATGCGTGCCTGAGCAGACGCTGTCCCCAAACACCTTCAAGACCCCGGGGGCTGAGAGCTGGGTGGAGAGCTCTGCTGGGTCATCGCTGGCACCCAGGCTGCAGAAGGTAGCATCCAGGTCCCTGTACTTGTAGCTCAGTGTCCGGGACAGCATGCTGGACAGCAGCTGGCCCTGCCGTTTCAGCTTGCTCTTGGCAGGAGGAGACATGATGAAGTGAGTCCCATAAAACATGGTGGGCAGGACTTCATGGATGACATCCAAAGGCTTCAGCCAAAAGTTTCAAAAAAGCCAGGGCCTAGGAGAACAAGGTGAGACCTATCAGCACCAAATGTCACAAGCATTCAGGGAGAATGAGGCTGGGGGGCAGTGGTAACACTTATAATCCCAGCTGTTTAGGAGGCAGAGACCAGGAGGATTGATGTTCAAGGCCAGCCCCAGCAAAAAGTTCTCGAGACCTCATCTCAATCCACAAGCCAGGCATGGTTGTACACCTGTGATCCTAGCTACACAGGAGGCCATAAATAAGATCTTGGCTCACCCCAGGGAAAAATATGGGACCCCATCTAAGAAATAACCTGAAAGGAGCTAGGAATGTTGCTGTAATAGTAGAGCACTTGCCTAGCAAGCGCAAAGCCCTGACTCCACCCGACATACATATACACTCAAGGCCAGACCCCAACAAAACTCATAAGCAGAAGACAGGTCTGGAGCCTATGAGCCCAAGTGAAACAGGTCTGATGGGCTGAAGCCTGCTTCTGAGAAAACCACTACTAGGAAGCAGGCTGAGGTCTCGGAAGGTAAGCCACTCCACAAAGCACTCCAAATTCTGGGAAACACTGGGCACCAGCACAGGGAGAGTAACCGCCGGCTGACATGGGAGGACTTGTGTGAAATCTTAGCAAGACTGGCTCTGTCCAAAGCCAAGCCCACCATCCAGCAAAATCACAGCAGAGAAAGATGCTGAACAACTTGGGGGGCAAAGCCTCTCTGTAGACTCGATTTCTCCTACACCACAGTGTGGAAACTGGTCACACACAGAGGAGCCAGGGAGATGGGCAAATCTGCTGGCACAGCAAGAGTGACAAACAAGCAGACTCCCACAATCAGGCAGAAAAGACAGGTCCTGGAGGGAGGACACTTCCCTGAGATGCATGTGGCTTAGCAGGTCCACAGTGGACACAAAGGGCTCTTCCAGAAGGGGGAGGCATGCCTGGAATGTGTGTATTCCACCCACTGCAGCCAGCAGCCACCAAGCCCCTGGAACAGGGAGCACTCTGCGAAGCCTCAGTGTCCTATGCAGCAGAATCTTAATCCTAATGCCCTGGTGCCCCCACGGGATTACAGGAGGCATTATCGGTCTCTGTTACAATCCAGGCCAGAGAAGAGGGCAGAGAGAAAGAAGGGGACTCTACATACAGCCTTTGCTAGGAGACAAAGGACATCTCCTGGTGACCACACCCCACTTCTGTGCTCATGTCCCCAACATAGACCAGTAAGCCAGCTAGAAGTCATTTCTAGAAAGCTCAGGAAAGATTGGCTTAGGACCCAGTGAATGGCACTTGTTGCTGTGCCTGTGGCCAGCCAGCTTCACTGAGGTCCCCAGCCTTGGAAAGTGGATACTCAGGGCAGAGCATTTAGGGGGACTCTCCAAAGGCCTCAGGAAACCATCACAGGCTGCCACTGTGAACCAGGGTTCTTATACTGTCCAAGGGTACAGTCCTGTTCCCTACCACTCACATTGACACCGGGGCTGTTG
This sequence comes from Perognathus longimembris pacificus, assembly GCF_023159225.1. Lineage (NCBI taxonomy): Eukaryota > Metazoa > Chordata > Mammalia > Rodentia > Heteromyidae > Perognathus > Perognathus longimembris. The sequence continues at coordinate 76,482,477 of NC_063161.1, read as the reverse complement.
TGAAGGAAGCAACAAAGCAGACTCCCATTCCGCTTGCCAGGTCACTAGCCTGCTGGCCTCCAGGCATTCTGGAAGCCTGTGCCCCTCTCAACACTTCCAGTAGCTACAGATGCTAAAGTCTGGGTACAAAACACACCTAGCTCCAGCCACTCTTGGAGGTGACATGCATATTAGCAGTGTGGTGTGTGTTCTCACAGTGAAAATGTTTTAAGTTACATGAGAGATCCAGGAAGGAAAGCCAGAGCCAGCAATGGGCAATCCTAGCTGCTTGAGAGGTAAGAGAAAGGATGATGAGTTCCAGGCCAGCACTGGCAGTTAGTCTGACACTTATCTCAAAAACAAAATGCAAAAGGGCTGGAGTTATGACTCAAGTGGTAGAGCACTTGCCTATTCAAATGCCAAGTCCTGGGTTCAATCCCCAGTACTTGAAAACAAAACAAACAAAAAAAGAATGTTTGGAATCAAAAGACTCAAGCAACCAGCAACCTCTCAAAATCAGCCAGAGTCCGGCCCAAGAAATTCCCAATTGCCAGTCCCAATGTCCCCTGTTGGCATCCTCGGACCACCAGGCCCTCCACAAACATTCAACTCCCTGGAGCACAGTGGATCTCCCGGCTGGAGAGTCCCCAATCTAGACCAAAATGAGCAACCGCCTTGCCAGCAGAAGCCTTGGCCTCTGGAGATGGTGTCTAAGTTCCTGGAGCTATGAGAGGAGGAAAGTCCTCCAGTGAACACAAGTATTTAGAGGCCCCGATCCAATGTGACTAGCATCTTGCACTCAGGGATGGATGCAGTTGGGAAACTGTCACTTCCATACTTCTGCTCTAATTAAAAAAAGAAAAAAGAAATAAAGCTGGGCACCAGTGGCTCATGCCTCTAATCCTAGGTACTCAGGAGGCTGAGATCTGAGAATTGAAGTTCAAAGCCAGCCTGGGCAGGAAAATCTGTGAGACTCATCTCCAATTAACCACCAAAAAGCTGGGATGGAGCTGTGGCTCAGGTGTTAGAGCATTACTCTTGAGCAAAAATGTTCAGGGACAGGATCCAGGACATGAGTTCAAATCCCAGGACTGATACACACACACAAAAAGAAAGAACAAAAAATGGAAAATTACAAGTATGCCCAATACTTGCTAGGTCCCTTGAGCAACCCCTCCCCCAGCTTGAGCTACAGGCACACCCCTCTTTTTTTTCTTTCTTTTTTTTTTTTTTTTGCAGCTCTTGGGCCAGAGTCTAAAGTAGAGTTGGGAAAAGCTTAAAAAGTAGAAAGACCATGTAAGCAGGGAGAGGGTGACTCACTGCTCTGCAATACATCCTTAACCCAACCAGTCCCTGCTAACCCTTAGCCTTAACCTTTTATTTTTTTGGGGGGGGAGGGGTAGGTTCAGAAAGCTCTTTCCCCCCATGATCATCCCTCTGGGGCCATGTGCACACATGCCACCTCCCTTCCCCTAATGAAGTGCAGAGTTCAGCCTGGTTGTCCAAATGGGATAGGAGTGCAGGAAAAATCCTACAGAGAGGCGCACACCCTGGGTAACCAGATCTGTTTTTTTTCTGGAAGTGTGACCTGCCTTTGCCTTCACTGCCCAATTCTCACCTCGGTCACACAAACACTGGGGACAGCTCAGGGCCCTGAGAGCCAGGGAGCATGCTCTCAGCGAATGAGTCTACTTTCTAATGGAAAAACAAGCTTAAGTCACAGCAGCAGGACAGTGAGGTCAGTGCCGGCTGACATGGGTGGAGGGACATCTTTCTGTTCCAACAGGACAATGTGGAACCTATTATCATTCCAGCAGGAGGGAAGAGGAAGAGTAAACCGTGCACACAGAGCCTTGTCCCCCAACTTCCATGAACCCTATTTTTACAGCTCCAGCCCCAGGGAGGCTTGCCCTATGAACCTAATTCCATCAGGTCTCATTCCCCCCCCCCCCCCCGCCCCAGCTGCTGTCTTGGGAAGGCACTGCTTCCTCCCCAGGGGGATTAAAAAGTGCCTCCACTCTGGAATGCATTAGGTGCGGAGACACTAGTAATCAAATTCTTTTTGGCAATTCAGATTAGCCAAACACTTGACAGGCGACAGGAGCCTGGCAGGCAGGTCTGCAGCCCGCCAGGCCCCACCCCGGGGTCCCCAGGGACAGAGGCTAGCTCCTTCCACGGAGGAGGCGGGGAGGAGGGACAGGAGCTCCAGCTCAGCATCTGTCTTCTCAGACGCGACACTTGATGGGGGCTGGAAATGGTACAGAAATAGCTGGGAAACAAGGCCCGTCCCGAGCACACGGGTGTGGGAACCGTGCGTGCCGCGGGACGGGCGTGGGCGAGAAAGTGCGGGACCCCCTCGCAGCGCCCCTTCCAGGCACTGGGGGGCAGGGGGAAGAGGGCCGGGAGTCAGTCCCCTGGGGGCCGGAAGTCAGCCAATCCCCTGGGGGGCCGGAGCCGACTAGTCCCCTGGGGGCCGGGAGTCCCGCCAGAGCTGGGTTGGCCTGGGGGAAGCGGGTGGGCCAGACCACGCGCGCCAGCCCGCCCGGGGGTTGCCGCCCCCCACCCGCGCCGCAGCGCTCGAGGTTGCCATGGTAACCGAGCAAGCCGGCTTTCCCCTCCCTCCCCCTCCCCCTCCCGCGCCCCAATTTCGCGGGAAAGATGCCCCCGTGCGCCTCAGCCACCCCAGGCGCGCGCCGGGCCGCTCCTTCAGCCTCGGGCTTCCGTGCCCCCAGGACCCGACGGTCGCCAAGTAGCACAACCTGGACGACTCTCCCCTCTTTCGTCCTTCCTCACGCGCCCCGCACTCACCTTCAGCGCCGTCCGCTGCCGCCGCCGCCGCCGCCGCTTTCCCGCGAGGCTCCCACGGCCGCCGTTAACCGGAGCCGGTGCCCCGACTCGCGCGTGCCGCGGCGCCTCCTGCCGGCCGCGCAACGGGCAAGGCGGGGCTCTGAGGGGAGGAGCCTGATCGGGGGCGTGGCCTGGGCGTGGCTTTCGGAGTGGGACTAGCGAGGGAGGGTTGTTAGAAGAGGCGGGATGGCAGCTGGCATCCCGGCGTTCGATAGGCAGACACAAATACCTAGGGGCGGAGCCTCACGAGAAGGGGCGGGGCTAGCCGGCAGGAAAGATGGGTTGTGCGCTGGCGTCCCCAGCCGGGTACCCGACGGACGAAGATGGGCTCGTGGGGGCGGGGCTCCTGAGAGAGGCGGGGCTACGAGAGGAGGCAGAGCTGGTTTCAGACAGCCCAAGGGGCGGAGCCTCGGTCTCAGGGGCGGGGTCAGTGCTGGCCGCCGCCTGATTGGGGGCGGGGCGGGGGTCCTTGTTCTGTCCTGGGCGTTCTTGCCGCCTGGAACCAAGACCGCCAGTTTCCTCTTCCCAACCAGCAACTCAGGGCCTGGGCTCTGTCCTTCCGGTTTTTTTTCTTGTTAAGGATGGCGTTCTACCACCTGAACCACAGCTCCACTTCCGGCTTTTGTCTCACAGACCTTTTCTTGCCAGGGCTGGCTTTGAACCATGATCTTCATATTTCAGCCTCCTAAATTGCTAGGATTACAGGCGCGAGCCCCACCCTGCTTAATAGGATGAGATATTTATGGAGTGTCTATATACCAGACTGTATGGAGTTTATCTTGCTGGAAACTTACATCCATTCTTGTGAGGCACATGTTATTTTCAGATGAGACAGAGGCTCAGAGTGGTCAGACTGTCTGATGAAATAATACCCGTGTGAACCTTTATGGCACCCTGCATGCACATGGACCTTGCACTGGGAAGCCCCTGTATGCACACCGACCTTGCACTGGGAAGCAGTAACCAAAGCAAGTGCTAGGAAATACTGATGCAGATTCCTGTGAACAAAGCAATATGATGAGTTACCTGCAGGCCATCCTGCAAGTCTTCCCCTCCCTAACCCAGGATCGATCGCTGCACCACTCCTCTGGCAAGGAAATGTGACTTTTGGAAAGTGATTGGAAGGCTATGCCTGAAATGAATAGATGCATCCCCAACAGATTCACTATCTGCTGGGAGGTGCTAGAAGGTGGAGGTGGAGGCTCAGTTGGAGAGAGCGGGTCACTGGGCTGGTGTAAATCAAGTTTTGTTGGAACACATAGCTATGCCCATATGTTTGCCTATTGCCTGTGACTGTTTTCTTGGAATTAAGACTTTACAGCCCCAAAGCCTAAAACATGTATTAACATTGTGTGTGTGTGTGTGTGTGTGTGTGTGTGTGTGTCTTCCTACATGACAGCCAACATCCCAGAGTGGTCTAAAATAGAACCAGGAAACACCTACTGTCTGCCTCCTACTGATGCCAGTTTTTTGTTTCATTTTAAAATTTTTAATTTTTGTTTATTTGTTTTTTTTTTGTTGCCAGTCCTGGGGCGTTGGACTCAGGGCCTGAGCACTGTCCCTGGCTTCTTTTTGCTCAAGGCTAGCACTCTACCTCTTGAGCCACAGAGCCACTTCTGGCTTTCTTCTATATATGTGGTGCTGAGGAATGGAACCCAGGGATTCATATATACGAGGCGAGCACTCTACCACTAGGCCATATTCCCAGCCCCTAAATTTGTAATTTTTGGCAGTACTAAGTTCAAACTCAGTGCCTCTTGCTTGCTAAGCTGGTTGGTGCTCTATTACTTGAGCCACACTTCCAGCCCAGCTAGAGCAAACACTTGTTAATTGGATATAGAATCTCAGGATATAGAATCTCTATCCAGGTTGGCTTTGAGACTTATTCTTTCAGATTCAGCCGCCTGAGTAGCTAAGATTACAAGTGTGAGTTATCTCACATTTCTGAAGCCCAGAACTGGAGTCCTGGTTTGCTCTGTGGCTTCTCCTTAACATAAGGTGGTCATCTTCTCCCTGCCTGGCCTTTCCTCCTTGGGTGTCTCCCTTCCCATGGCTTTCTGCGTTCCAGTCTTCTCTCTCCGTCTGTCTATCTGTCTCACTCTCAATCTGCCTCCCTCTCTGGTGGCATTATTGGGGCTTGAACTCAAGGCTTTGAGCTTGCTAGGCTGGTGCTCAACTACTGGAGCCACACTTCTAGCCCTGATTTTGTTGGCTATTTCCAAGATCTTGTAAACTTTTCTCTCTAGGCTGGCCTTGATTCTTCCATACTCTCAGCTTCCCTAGTAGCTAGAAGTCTAGGCATGAGTGACTGGCACCTGGCCAATCTCCTCTTCTGACAAGGACACCATTTAGAATGGATGAAAGCCCATTAATTATCTCATTAAGAATCATACTTATAGGGCTGAGAATGTGGCTTAGCGGTAGAGTGCTTGCTTAGCACACATGAAGAAGCCCTGGGTTCGATTCCTCAACACCACATAAACAGAAAAAACCAGAAGTGGTGCTGTGGCTCAAGAGGTAGAGTGCTAGCCTTGAGCAAAAAGAACCCAGGGACACTGCTCACTCTGAGTCCAAGCCCCCAGGACTTGCAAAAAAAAAATCATACTTCTAAATACATTCACATCTGAAGTATTGGGAGTTAAAATTCTGCATATGAAGCTGGGAATGTGGCTTAGTAGTAGAGTGCTTGCCTAGCATGCGCGAAAACCTAAGTTCAATTCTTCAGCACCATATAAACAGAAAAAGCCAGAAGTGGCGCTGTGGCTCAAGTGCTACCCTTGAGCAAAAGAAGCTCAGGGACAGTGCTCAGGCCCTGAGTTCAAGCCCTAGGACTGGCAAAAAAAAATCTGCGTATGAATTTGGAAGGGGAATAATTTCGCCCACACCACCAATTCTTGTCACCTGCTTAATGTCTACTCATCATTTAAGACTCAGTTCAAGTGCTGCCTCTGAGATGGTCCAAGGGAGCCACACCTCCTGGTTTTACACACTACTGTGGAAGAGGGATGATTTGTGTAACCAGTAAGGCAGTGCCTCAGTGGCACTGTGGATTCTGGAGCTCCATGATAAAGCATGCAGTTTCTGTTGGGGCTATCTCCTAGATCACTTGCTCTGAAGCAACCTGGTCGCCATGCTGGAAGGTCCCACAAGCAGCTCTAAGGCGTTCCATGTGGTGGATGCAGCCCTGACCAACATTGTGGCTGAACTCTAATGAAAGGTCATGTTATGGTTTAGATATGAAGTACCCCCCCTCCTCCACTACAGAGAGAAAGAGAGAGAGACAGAGACAGAGAGACAGAGACAGAGGAATACAGAGGCAGGGAGGGAGAAAAGGCTAATCTATTGAAGTCTTGGTCCACAAGGCAAGCAGTGTTCAGAGGTGATTGGAGGGCTGTGACTTCAACCAATGAATTAACCCTCAATAGATTCACAATCCGTTGATACTAGTGGGAGATGGTGGAAGTAGGAAATGGGGCCCAGTTTAGAGAAACTAGCTCATTGGAAGTGTGTCCTGGGAAAATATACCTTGTTCCCAAACCTGTCCGGTCTCTTATCTGCTTCCTGGACACCATGAGGAGAGAGGGACTCTGCTCCTCCATTCCCTTCCATCAGGATGTTCAGACCCTGGCTCAGAAACCAGAGCCAGCCCACCATGCCCAAAACCTCTGAAACCAAGTTAAAATAGTTTCTCCATGGCTGGGAATGTGGCTTAGCTTATCTACCTTACAGGCAGGGGCCTCGTGCCTTGTTTACTATTATACATGGCACACAGTGGATGTATAGTAAATGTTAGCTGAAAATGGTGATGCATGCCTGTAATCTCAGTTCAGTGGAGGCAGAGGAAGAGGATCGTGAGTGGGAGGCTTTCTGAGCTACACAATGAGTTCTAGGCCAGCCGCCCACTCTTTCTGTAGACTGGTAGCTTCTTAAGGGTAAGTGCAGAGTTATAATCATCTTTACATGTTTTCTGAGCTGCTGAAATTTCTGAAAATCCAGGAGACGTGGAAGAGTGAGCTGCCCTCTTTGGCCACCAGAGGGAGACAGAGTCCTGCGGCCTAACTGGGTAAATAGAGGGATGGAGCTCATAGAAAAGCATCTGGTGAAGGTCTGGCCTGTGCCTGAAGGATAGCTATTCCAGGACCACAAAAACAGGCTGCTGAGGGGCCCAAGGGCGAGGAAGACTCCAAGTTCAAACCCCAGTGTCACTAAAAGAATAAATGAGACAACGCAGCCACCAGAGTGAGGTATCTTGAATGTTAATGTATTGATTGAACCTCTACCTACTCCACTGGGAAGAATTATGTCCACACGGAGAGTCATCACTCAGCATTCTTCTTAATACAAATGTTTGCCTAATAGTGTGTTAACATAAAAGCAATTTTGCAAACAGGGAAGATCTGATAACCAGCAGGACATTGTTTTAAACACGTGCTGTTAATGCCATTTGTACAGTTTTGAGGTCTGTTTAAAAGGGGGGCAGGATGGTGGGCAATACCAGCCCCGCAGGGACACCTGGGCCCGATCACATGCCCCCCTCGCAGCGGAGGCGCAGTCTGTGGGCACCAACCCGCGCCCGGGCACTTGATCCCACTGGGGCCCACACATACCGCCCCCCACAGCAAACTCGCAGGAGGGCACAAGCACAACCTAACAACCTGGGGCTCGTTCTGGTAGGCGTACCCCGCACAGGTGGGCAAGGCCCCCCAGCAGCAGCGCCCGCTCAGATTGGCAAATTTCACACAAGTGGGTGGGCTGCCCCTCAATAACACCGGCCCCGGAGCAATCCACACAGGAGGGCAAACCGCCTGAGAGGTGAGCCCCTCTGACCAAGATACCGAGTGGAAAAAAGAACCAAAGAAGAGAAAAGCCTCCATGCCATGCTGAATCAGCGACCAGCAAACCCCCACCAGGGGCACACTAGGGTCAGCACAACACAGTGGCAGGACACTATCCCGCAGAGAAAGACACAGAACCTACCCACCCCCAAGTGCAGTGAGGGTGACCACCTCAGCAACAACCAAGACAGTCACGCTCACCCATTGGACCATTCAACAGCCAAACTCAAACCCAGAGCCAGGACACAAACAAGTCTCCCACTGACCGACCAGCGGGAACCAGCACAAAGCCAAACCAGGGAAGTCACCCACAGATCTCCAGATGCACAAATCACAAAGAAATATAACAAATTTCATCAAAGGGCAAGCCAACTTGCCAGCTCCAAAAAGCAGCAAGACTGAAGAGGAGATGGAGAATAAAAAAACAACTGAGGCTGTGTTAGCAGAAATGATGAAAAGCCTCAGAAATGAAATCAGAAAACAATTCCAGGAGTTTAGAGTGGAAGTCTCGAAGGACATCCAGGAAGCCAAGAAGGAAATGGAAGCAAAAATGGATACAGTGCAAACCTCCGTCAAAGAAGATCGTAACATCCTGAGAAGTGAAATGCATGAAAAAATAGATTTAAAATACAACTCTTTAAAGGAAGAAATTTCCATGATCAGAGCTGATCTGACAACCATAAATAGCTCTCTGACATCCATAAACTCCACACTTGAATCCACAGCACAAAGAAATGACCATATGGAAGCCAGAATCTCTCTCTTGGACGATGATGCAGCCGATAAGAACCAGAAAATTACCACACTCCAAGAAACAGTGAAGCTCCAGGGCAGACTAATCCAGGAGCTAGTGGACAAAGACAAGAGATATAATCTGCGCATAATTGGAATAGAAGAAGGAGCCGAATACCAGAGCAGAGGGCTTCAAAATATTCTCAATAAAGTGATTGCAGAAAACTTCCCCAATTTCACAAGGGACACCATCCAGGTAACTGAAGCCTATAGGACACCTGGCATACCAGATCCTAGAAAAGCCACACCAAGGTACATAATATTCAAGACTTCAGATCTCAAGAATAAAGAGCAAATTTTGAATGCAGCCAAAGCAAAGAAAGAAATTTATTACAACGGGAAGAGGATCCGAATAACAGCAGACCTCTCCACACAAACCTACCACGCACGAAGAGAATGGAAGAACACCATCCAAGTCCTACAGGCCAACAATTGCCAACCTAAAATAAAATATCCAGCGAAGCTGGAGTTCATATTCAAGGGGAAAACCATATCTTTCCATAGCAAAGAGGATCTAAAGGAGTATGTGAATAAAAAACCAGCCCTACAGCAAATTCTAAGAGGGGACTCCCACCCAACAGAAATCGTACAGGACACACAGACAGAAACAGAAAGAAACTACAATAGCCAGAGCCCAACAGAAAGAGCAGCTCACTAAAGACAAGAAAGAAAAAAAAAAAGAGGAAAAACAGCCCAACAAGAAAATGGAAGGAGAAAAAACACTCTTATCCTTGATCTCTTTGAATATAAACGGTATAAACTCTCCGATAAAGAGGAGCAGACTGGCAGAATGGATCCACAAACAAAAAGTTGCCATCTGTTGTCTACAAGAGACCCATCTTACAGCAAGGGATAAAAACAGGCTCTGAATGAAAGGATGGAGCAAGATCTTCCAAGCAAACACACCTACCAAAACGACAGGAGTAGCCATCCTGATCTCAGACAAGCTGGACTTCTCATTAAAATCAACTCAAAAAGACAAAGAAGGTCACTACATTTTAATACAAGGAAAAATCCAGAATCAAGACATCACAGTGATAAATGTATACTCACCGAACAAAAGAGGCCCTACATATGTCAAGCAAATTCTCACAGAACTACAGAACAAGATAGACCCAAACACAATCATAGTGGGTGACTTTAATACCCCACTCTCTCCAAGAGACAGATCCAACATCCAGAGGATCAGCAAGGGAGCTGAGGACCTAAGTAACACCATATCCCAAATGGAGCTGACAGATCTATACAGAATCTTCCACCCTACAGAAACCCAATACACCTTCTTCTCAGCAGCACATGGATCATACTCCAAAATAGACCATGTCATAGCCCACACAAAGAAATACAAAAGTATTGACGTCATCCCATGTATTATATCTGACCATAGTGGATTAAAGGTAACCCTCAACAACAACGGTTACCACAGAGGCTATACACATTCTTGGAGGCTAAACCCCACACTGTTATCCAACACTTGGGCCACAGACCAAATTAAAGATGAAATTAATGAATTCATAAGCCACAATGACAATGAAAATACATCACAAAGAAACCTATGGGACACAGCTAAGGCAGTACTGAGGGGCAAGATCATTGCCCTCAGCACTCACATTAAAAGAATGGAAACAGAGCAGGTGAATAACCTCACGATGAAACTAAAACAACTGGAGAAACAAGAAATGATCGAATCTAAAATGACTAGGAGGAAAGAGATCACAAAGATTAAAGAAGAGATAAATCTGATTGAAAACAGAAAGACCATTCAACAAATAAATAAGACTAAAAGCTGGGGGCTGGGGATATAGCCTAGTGGCAAGAGTGCCTGCCTCGGATACACGAGGCCCTAGGTTCGATTCCCCAGCACCACATATACAGAAAACGGCCAGAAGCGGCGCTGTGGCTCAAGTGGCAGAGTGCTAGCCTTGAGCGGGAAGAAGCCAGGGACAGTGCTCAGGCCCTGAGTCCAAGGCCCAGGACTGGCCAAAAAAAAACAAACAAACAAAAAAAAAAAACCAAAAAAACAAAAAAAAGACTAAAAGCTGGTTCTTTGAGAAAATAAATAAAATTGACAGACCCCTCACAAGACTTACAAAAAAAAAGAAGAGAAGAGACTCATATACATAAAATCAGGGACTCCACCGGAAAAATAACAAGTACACACGATATTCAAACAATCATAAGGAACTGTTTCCAGAACCTCTACTCACTAAAAAACAATAATTGTACAGAAATGGATCAATTCTTAGAGAAGTATAAACTGCCCAAATTGAACCAAGAAGAAATAAATCAACTAAATAAATCAATAACTTACAGCGAGATACAGGGGGTAATCAAGAACCTCCCAACAAAGAAAAGCCCAGGCCCAGATGGATTCACCAACGGATTCTATAAAACCTTTAGTGAGGAGCTAATACCAATACTCCTCAAACTCTTCCGCAAAATAGAAACAGTGGGAGAAATCCCAATCTCATTCTATGAAGCTAATATCATACTCATTCCCAAACCAGGCAAAGACCCAACAAAAAAAGAGAACTACAGACCAATATCACTAAGCTCCTCACACAAAGCTCCTCAATAAAATATTAGCTAACAGGATCCAGAAACTGATCAAGAAAATTATACATCATGACCAAGTAGGCTTCATCCCACAGTCACAAGGATGGTTCAACATCCATGAATCAATCAATGTAATACACCACATAAACAGAACTAAAATCAAGAATCACATTGTTATCTCAGTCCATGCCCAAAAAGCCTTTGAAAAAATACAGCATCCATACTTATTAAAAGCTCTGGAGAGAACAGGAATAGAGGGAACATTCCTCAAAACAATAAAAGCCATATACAACAGACCAACTGCTAACATCATATTAAATGGAGAGAAACTTAAATCATTCCCCCTAAACTCAGGAACAAGACAAGGATGCCCATTCTCCCCACTTCTTTTCAACATAGTGCTGGAATCCCTAGCCATAGCAATAAGGCAAGAGAAGGACATCAAAGGGATCCACATTGGCAAGGAAGAAATCAAGCTATCCCTATTCGAAGACGACATGATCTTATATCTGAAAGACCCAAAAAACTCAGTCCCCAAACTCCTACACCTAATAAACCATTTTGGCAGATACAAAATCAATCCACAAAAGTCAGCAGCTTTTCTGTACACCAGCAATATACAAGCAGAAAAGGGAATTATGGAAACAATTCCATTTACAGTAGCCAAAAAATAAAAAATAAAGTACCTAGGGATCAACCTAACCAAGGACGTGACGGACCTATTTAATGAGAACTATAAAAATCTAATAAGGGAAATGAAAGAAGACACAAGGAGATGGAAAGACCTCCCATGCTCATGGGTAGGCAGAATCAATATAGTGAAAATGGCCATATTGCCCAAATTGTTATACAAATTCAATGCAATCCCTATCAAAATCCCAGTCACATTCTTCACTGAAATAGAGAAAGCAACCCATAAATTCATATGGAACAGCAAAAGACCTAGAATAGCCAAAGCAATTCTAGGCAAAAAAAAAAAAAAAGCATTGCAGGAGGTATCACAATACCAGACTTCAAGCTCTACTATAGGGCCATCATAACAAAAACAGCCTGGTATTGGTATAAAAACAGACCAGAAGACCAATGGATCAGAATTGAAGATCCAGAAATAAAACCGCACTCTTACAGTCAGCTGATATTCGACAAAGGAGCTAAAGACATACAATGGAATAAACAGAGCCTCTTCAACTACTGGTGCTGGGAGAACTGGGCAGCCATATGCAGAAAACTCAAAGTAGACCCAAGCCTATCACCATGCACCAAGATCAACTCAAAATGGATCGAGGACCTCAATATCAAACCTGAATCCTTGAAACTACTGAAGGACAGAGTAGGAAAGATGCTAGAACTTATAGGCACAGGAAGGAACTTCCTGAATAGAGTCCCAGGGGCACAGCAAATAGGGGAGAGACTTGACAAATGGGACTACTACAAATTAAAAAGTTTCTGCACAGCTAGGGACATAGCCACCAAAATAGAAAGACAGCCAACCATATGGGAAAGGATATTTACCAGCACAGCAACAGACAAAGGCCTGATATCTGTCATCTACAGAGAACTCAAAAAACTAAGCCCCTCCAAGCCCAGTAAACCAATTAGTAAATGGGCAAAGGAGCTAAAGAGAGACTTCACAAGAGAAGAGATAAAAATGGCAAAGAAACATATGAGGAAATGTTCAACATGCCTGGTAGTAAAGGAAATGCAAATAAAAACAACCCTGAGATACCACCTCACTCCAGTTAGAATGGCCTATACTCTGAACTCAGGCAACAACAAATGCTGGAGGGGGTGCAGGGAAAGAGGAACCCTTCTCCATTGTTGGTGGGAGTGCAAATTAGTACAACCACTTTGGAGAACAGTATGGAGGTTTCTCAAAAAGCTCAATATAGACCTACCCTATGACCCAGCCATACCACTCCTAGGCATCTATCCTGAACAGCAGGTCCCAAGATATCAAAAAGACATTTGCACTTCCATGTTTATCGTGGCACAATTCACAATAGCCAAAATATGGAAACAACCCAGATACCCCTCCACAGACGAATGGATCCAAAAAATATGGTACTTATACACAATGGAATACTACATAGCGATTAGGAATGGTGAAATATTGTTGTTCACAGGGAAATGGTCAGAACTCGAACAAATAATGTTGAGCGAGACAAGCCTAGAACACAGAAAACAAAGGGGCATGATCTCCTTGATATATGACTGTTAAGATGGGGGTGATGGAGAGACAGTAGAGACCAGGTCTGTGAAACCAAAAACTGCTTGTCAAATGGAATTTCCCACAGGATTGGGTCAGTGACCCAACATTATGTAACTAAAACCAAACAACTACTCAACATATAAAGGTCAAAAATTGACCTCTCAGTGGAATACAATAGCTCAAAAGCTATGTATGTACGTTCATATAAGACTACTGTCAACATATTGTCTAATGTCGACATTACATTTAAAGCTCTAGGCGAATTTTCTTTGGCGTAGGCCACGTGGCTACTCTATATGTTCTTGGTACATTGTGTATTGTATATATGTCTACCTGACCTAGGGAAGGGAAAGAAAAACAGTGTTTAAGCTATCACAAGAAATGTACACATTGCCCTAATATGTAACTGTACCTTTTTTGCACAACACCTTGTCATAAAATTTTTGTTTAATTAATAAATAAATTACAAAAAAATAAAAGGGGGGCAGGAGTTAGGAACCAGGCACTAATGGCTCACACCTGTCATCCTAGCTACTCAGGAGCTGAGATCTGAGGGTCGAGGTTCAAAGCCAGCCAGGGCAGGAAAGTCCATGAAACTCTTATCTCCAATTAACCTTCACAAAAGGCCAGAAGTGAAGGTATGGCTCAAATGGTAGAGCACTAGCCATGAACAAAAAAGCTCACAGACAGCACCCTAGACCTGAGTCCAAATGCCAGGACACACACACACACACACACACACACACACACACACACACGGATTAGGAAAGACACTCAGAGAGCCATCTCCTGAAAGGCCTTCTGAAGCAGCTGGGCCTTCCATGCCCTGAAGTGGGAAATCCTTACAGGAACTGGGAATGTGAGGACTAGTTAGTGGCAGCTGACTCCATAGGAAACTAGAGCCAGAATCTGACATTGCACATGAAGGCAGGGCAGCTCTTGCCAAGCTGAGCCTTTCTCAAGTGGCCTCTACCCTCTCTCTCTCTCTCTCTCTCTCTCTCTCTCTCTCTCTCTCTCTCTCCCTCCCTCCCTTCCTCCTTCCCACCCCACTTACATTCAGGTATGCCCCTCCCCCAGAGGCCTCTAAGAACCCCAGTCCTAAGATTGGTGCCCCCCTCCTCTCCACCCCCCCCCCCCGCCCACCAGAACATGGGATGTCTGTCAGAACAAGATTCCAAACCTTGGTCCTGGAATCCGTCAATGAGGCCGGGGTTCAGATCATCCAGTTCTTACAAACATCTCATTTCTTTCTCCCTTCCTGTTCCCAGATGCCCAAGGTCTGACCTCATGCCAACCCCTGCCAACTGCAGCCAATTTACACCCAACACCTATGAACCCTGGCCAGAAATGGTTTACCACGAGTATTCCCTCAAGAGCAGTTTCCATAATTTAAGATGTAGGCTCACTTGTGGATCATAAAACTACACATGAGTGAGTTGCAAAGATAAAAACAAACACCATGACATAAAATGATAGAGCAGGTCGACACAGAGGGTAATAGATAAAAGTAAGATTGGAGGGTGGCATGGACTGAATGTCTGGGGTCCCCAAAGGACTAACCTCAGGGTTATAGTATTATGAGATAGGGCCTTTGGAGTTGATGAGGTCCTGGGGCCTTGCGTGGGGACACCAGCCCTACCAATGAAGTTCTATTGGGGCCAGGCAGGTGACACATGCCTGCAATCCCAGCACTCCAGAGACTGAGGCATAAAGGTTGAGAGTTCCCAGGGGAAGAGAGAGACAGAGACAGAGACAGAGATAGAGAAAGAGACACAGAGGGGGGAGAGACCAAGTCTAGCAGAGAGCACTTCTTCACCTCCAGCCATGTGAAGACATATAAAAAGTCACCAAGGGGAAAAAAAGTCACTAAGGACAAGGCTAAGAACCACAGAGTCACCCTCATCAGACCCTGAACCCACCAGCATCTTGATCTTGGACTTTCATATTCCAGAACTGTGAAAAGTCGATGTTTTATGGTTTTAAGCCAGCTAGTTTATGGTATCAAGTTTATCTTACAACATGGTGTAAGATTAGGATAGAATTGCATAGGACAAGATAAGGTGCATTGAGTATATAAAAATGTCGGAATGATCAGTGCGCATGGCCCAGGCTGTGTGGGGAATGGTTGTGTAAACTGGGGACTCACAGTGTAAGGTGTTTCTTAGAATGGGCTGAATGGAAAGGTCTGGGTCAGCTGACCTATGCTCCTTGGAGCCCGTACAAAGTGGAGGAGGGAAGGCCTTTCCATCAAGGCTGCAGGGAGCAGCAAGGGTGTGGCACACACACACATGCACACACGTGCACACATGCACAGTACAAGGGCAATGTCAGATTGAAGGCCACCTTGGGGTTGCCTTTGCACAGAGAAAGCTGTGGGGGCAAGCTCAAGGATGTGGGTGGAGAGGCTGCTTGCTTGTGGAGCTCTAGACAAATAGCCTGTCACAGCTACGACTACTTCAGAAATCCTCAGATCCTTTCTGAAGATACTAGATAGATTTTTGTTTCAAATCATCTGTTCACAAACAGATATGCTTCTTCGTTGAGACAGTCTTGCTATTTGGCCCAGGCTGGCCTTGAACTCAGGACCATCCTGCAGACTCCCTACAAACGAGTCAGGAAAACAAACCCATCCCATCAATCCTCTGGTTA
This sequence comes from Perognathus longimembris pacificus, assembly GCF_023159225.1. Classification (NCBI taxonomy): domain Eukaryota; kingdom Metazoa; phylum Chordata; class Mammalia; order Rodentia; family Heteromyidae; genus Perognathus; species Perognathus longimembris. The sequence goes on along the minus strand of NC_063161.1, from coordinate 76,466,610 downwards.
ATTTTCTGCACTTAGAGCCACAGGTTCAAGACGAGGGACACATCCACATAAACTCTGATCCTGAATTTGCCTCTCTCCAAGCCAGCACACTAAGGGACCAACACTTTTTCCAGATGAGCCTTTCCAATCCCAGAAAGGAAGGAGGCGAGAGGCCACAGAACCAGGAGCAAATTGCTACTGAGCATCTACTAAGTGCTGGGCTTCAGGCCTTCAGTGTCTGCTCCAAACACCCTGAGCCTCTCTGCCCAGGGCACATGGTACTTCTTCCTACTGTCCCACCTAAACCTCCAGGTCTGACTAAAATGCGTAAAACAGAAGTGCCAACGATGGTACATTCCCAACTGCAAAACAAAGGGAAAACTCTAGACCGATGTTCCTCAACGCTCTCTGCAAACTGAACTACCTTGTGCTTGCTAGGCAGATGCTCCACCACTTGAGCAATGCCTTTAGTCTTTTTTTTTCTTTCTTTCTTTTCTTTTGTCGGTCATGGGGCTTGAACTTTGGGCCTATGCCCTCTAAGATCTTCAGCTCAAGGCTCGACCACTTGAGCTACACAGTGCCACTTCCTGTTTTCTGGTGGTTAATTGGAAATAAGAGTCCCAGACTTTCCTGCCCACTAAGTCCCGCCCCCCAGCTTCAGGCCTCCTCTCTCTACTCCCACTGACCTCCCCACCCCCAACTGGACCCAGAACTTCCATTGGCTATTTGCCCCACAGAGTAGTGCCTGGGTGCTGGACGGGGGCCCCGCCCTGCCCTCATCAAGGTGCCCAGATGTCCAGCTGGCTGCTAGCTGTCTCCCTGGCTCCAGGGGGTCTGACAACACCTGGGATGCGCATTCTTCCTTCCTGAACCCCCCTCCAACTGCACAGCCCAGAATGTTCCTGGGGACTGCTCCCCCACCCCCCCCATCTCCCCCTCCCCATGGACTGGTCTCTGAAACTTCTTTTCCTTCCCTATGCTATTTGTGGTGCACTGGAAGGAGTGGGAGACACTGGGAAACTCACTTGTGGAGGAGGCTGAGGAAGAGAACGTGATTGGAGGAGGGGAAGATGTGAGACCCAGGACCATGAGGTCACACTCCAGTGTCATCATCAGCCTGCATCTGCCCACAGTTGGACATCCCACCATGAGGGATTCATTCCTTTGGCTGGCTCTTCTGGACAGTATCATATCCCCAACCAGAACTTTCACCCTATGTGCACCATTAATAGAATTGATTACAGTACCTAGGTTTCCAGGGTTCAGGAATTGACACACACACTAATAAGTGTTCCCTCCTGGCACAGGTGCAAGTGTCTGGATGAAGGGTAGACTGGGAGCCAAGCATGGGGAGCACTGGGAAGCAGAGGGGGAGCCCCTACATCAGATGAAAGCCAGAGGCTCCTCAATGCTGACCTGGGCTTTGAAGGATATATAGGAGTTGGGTAGATGAGGGGATGAATGGTACATTGAGGTGGGAGGCATGCAGATGGGGATGTGCACATCAGCTCCCCAGATGAAAGGCAGAAGAAGACACAACTGTCAGGTGATGCAGCACAGCCAGGGCCACTAAAATGTGACACTAGTGTCCCCAGGCATCCGGCACTATTCTGGTAAAGTGACTGGCCACATTTGCAGCCTGGTGCTTTTGTCCTGGCATGGTGCCTTCCCTTGCCACACAACCTCTCAGACCCACATCGTCCACCTCCCCAGCTCCAGGTCGGGAAGAGGCAGATCCCAGTGTCCCTGCACGGAACAGGGTGGGCTCTCCCCTACCCTGTTCACCGCCCACTGCCAGCTCTTCCCTGGCCCTCTGATTTCCAGCCCCAACTGGGGGAAACTTTGGAGGAGACCCACCCCCACATGATATGCCTACAGCCTATGTGTATGCATGCAGGTGAATGAGCACCACACATGCACACACGTGCACACATGTGCACGAGCAGGTGGAGAAATTCAGCCACAAACCGTCACAGAAGTCGTCTGTCTGAGGAATGTGTTGAACTTTTAATAGAATACTGGCTTGGACACGCAGGATTCTGGGAGCTGAGCCCCAAAATGCCCTGGAATGTGCTAGAGGAAAGTATAAGGCACCCTGTCTTGGCCCACCCTCACCCTCCTCCCTGTGGCTGGGAGGTGTGGAATAAAGGCCTTCCAACACAGGTCAGACTTTTTACCCAGAAATTCCGAGGTGTCAGTTCAGACCCCAAGCTCGAGCAGCCATTCCCCATCCAGCAAACGTCCAGGAGGCACTGGGCAGAAGGCTGGCCCGGCCTCAGAGGCCGGGGAGGACAGGCCCTGGCAGCCACACAGCTGGGCAATGGGGACTTCAGAGGCTGAGGGCCTGAACGCTCTGCCCAGGCAGAAGTCTAGCTGAGGCTGAGGCCTCGCTCCTGGGCCCACCTGAGTGGCACCAAGCGACACTCCATATGTTGGCATCATGAGTCCCGAAGAGCAAGTCTGGGGGTCTTCTTGGCGCTCTGGTGAACATGTAGCTCTGCCGTGTCTCTGGATTTTGAGGGACGAGAAGGAATGGACGAGTAGTGACATCCTCATTCCACCTGCCTGCGTGTATCCTTCCATCTCTCTGGCTATATGCTCCAGTTTCTCTCATCTGACTCCAACCTGCTCACTCCAGAAGCCTCCCCAAGAGGGGAAAGGGAGAGGGAGTGGGGGGACACTAGTGCCTGGAGGTACGCATGCTCCCCAACGTGGCAACTTTTAACTGCTCTGGCCTTGAATCTGTTTCACACACTAAGTAAAACAGGTCAAGAGGTTCCATCATGAGTGCACAATTGATTGGTAGTGGGCTGCCCATAGTGCTGTGTTGGAAGGAATTCATACTTGCTGCAATTGATCGGTGATGTCTGCCAAGGTCATAGCTATCCCCAGTCCCCCATCTCTCCCAAGGGGACTGTCCCCCAGTCAGGACTTTGGGCAGAAGCCCTAGCACCCAGCTATGCACAGTGCACCAGACCCCTTGCCAGGTTTCTCAGGACCCCTTGGCCCATCATTCTCCATGTGCCCTTTTCTGGAGATGTTAAGATTGGTTGGATTATGAACACTTGTCTAAAGTAGAAACACTATAAGGTTAATGGCTCCTCCACAGAAATGACTACACACTGGCTTTCCCTGCAGGGACTCCTGGAGTAATCTGGCTGTCACCAGAAGGGACTGCAGACCCCTCGAGAACTCTACCCAGGGAAGGGAGAACAGGTCTCAACACTACACTCTAGGCGAGCGTTCGGAGGTAACCTCCCTCGATGCGCTGCTCCACGGAGTGCGGGCTGCTTCATTTGGACACCTTGGTCTGTAGGGTGCTGGGCAGGTAGAGGTACCTCCAGATGGCATAGTAGTGGGTGCCAGCACCGAATGCCACAAAGAGATGCCAGATGGCGTGGGCAAAGGGGATCCTCCCGTCGCTCTTGAAGAACACCATGCCCAAGCAGTAGAAGACCCCTCCGGTCACCAGCTCCCAAAGGCCCTCCGTGTTGGGCTGTCAACAGGGACAGAGTGGAGGCAGGTCAAAAGGACAGCCTCCCACCCCTCACCACCCAAAATGGAAAGACCCAGGCCCCATGGGGGGGCTCATTGGCGACATCATCGAATTGCCAGAAATTAGTGCTGCGATGTAACATATTTCTATCAGAATCTCAAAGCATATTTTGATGGCTTTTGTTATTTCCAGGAAAGTAATTGGGTGTACATGCATATATATGCACAAATATACACATATAGAAATGAATATACACATACAAATAAAAATGTGTGTATATATGCAATATCCAGCAACTACAACAGTTTATCTGCACATCCATCTTCACAGTACTATTCATAATAGCCAAAAGGTAGAAGTAACGTAACTATTCATCAGCAGGGGCAAGTGAATAACTGAAAGGCAATATGTCTGCCTAGTGGAATATTAGACTTTAAAAAGAAGGCCATTCTGACACATTGCAATGTAGATGACCCTTGAGGACATGGAGCCAAGTGAAACAAGGCAGGTGATCACCTCACAGCTCTGCCTCTACAAGCAACCCAGAGTAGTCAAGTCCGCTGGGGGCTACCAGATGTCCAGGGGAGGAGGAAAGAGAAATTGTTGCTGAATGGTCTGGAGCTCTGGAATGGTTAAAATGGGAAATGTTCCATGGCGAATGGTGGTGCTGGCTGCTTGACAAGGTGAAGGTCCTGGTGTTACTCAATTACGCAGTGAGAGTGGTTATAAAGGACCAACAACCAGTGGCCCAGGCCTGTAGTCCTAGCCACTTAGGAGGCTGAGATCTCACTCTGGAAATAAACCATCTCTAAAACAGCCATCAAAAACCTAGGCTAGAAGCATGGCTCAAGTGGTAGAGCACCAGCCCAGCAAGCACAAGGCCTTGAGTTCACAACTCATTACCATAAAAAAGGAAAGGTTAAAACTGCCAGATGAAACAATAACCCCTGTCCATCACCTTTATTGTAACAAAAAATTAAAAATTAAACATTGCATTTGCTTAAAAAAAGAAATAAAAATGTCTTATTATAAGAATTTTTTTTAAATGCCAAATGACAGTGGCTGGTGCCTATAATCCTAACTACTCAGGATCCTGAGATGTGAGGATCATAGTTTGAAGCCAACCTGGGCAGTAAAGTCCATGAGACTCTTATCACCAATTAACCACCAAACAGCGGGAAATGGAGGTCTAGCTTAAGTGGCAGAACATCAGCCTTTCGCAAAATAATAAACGCAGGGACAGTGCTCAAGCTCTGAGTTCAAGCCCCACTACCAGTACAAAACGGGGGGAAAAGGATAAAATGGAACCTGCTGCATATTTTTGTCCCATTTTTTAAAGTAGCTAATCATTTATGGCAAAATAAAAATGGGATAAAAAATGAGTTCTAAGCACCCCCCAGGGGCTAACCCCCTTACTGTGAGGTGGTTTGGGAAAATGAACTAGAATTGAAGAGTAAAGTGAGCAAGAAAAAGAGCCAGCCAAGTACTTGTCCCAATGCCCTGACTTGATTTCCTACATTAACATGTCTTCGAATGTCCTTCTAGAACTTTCCACACATTTCCAGTGTACACCTTAAAGGAGAGGGGCTCTGACCATCCCTGTCATTCATACTTCGTGCACGTCTCCTGGCACTGCTCCATGTGTGTGCAGGTTCCTAGGTGTTTCCAGCAGCTCCATGGTATCTCATTGCCTGTGTGCTCAATCACCTACTCCTTGGCCGTCAAATGGTAGAGTTACTGTCAGCCTAGCTACACGGGAGGCTGGGATTCAGCAGGGTTGCAGTTCTAAGTCATCCAGGCCAAAAAAAAAAAAAAGTCTGTGAGACTCCAAAATAATGGAAGCAGCTGAGTGTGTGGTGCAGGCCCGTCATCCTAAGTATAACGGGAAGACCACAACAGGCAGCCTGATGACCGGGCACAAACCTGGGCAGGAAGACACTCTACCTCAAAAATAACCAGCACAAAACAACAGACGGCTTGAGGTATAGTTCAGCGGTGGACCACCTGCATACCAAGGGTGAGGCCCTGAGCTCAACCCCCCAAGACCACAAGGAAGAGTTTAATTCAGGGGCTGGAGATATGGTCTAGTGGTAGAGCGCTTGCCTCGTATACATTGAAGCCCTGGGTTCGATTCCTCAGCACCACATATATACAAAAGGCCAGAAGTGGTGCTGTGGCTCAAGTGGCAGAGTGCTAGCCTTGAGCAAAAAAGAAGCCAGGGACAGTGCTCAGGCCCTGCGTCCAAGGCCCAGAACTGGCAAAAAAAAAAAAAAAAAAAGAAGAAGAAGAAGAAGAAGAAGAAGAGTTTAATTGACTACTTTTTTTATGTGCTGGTATTGAGGTTTACACTCAGAGCCTTGTGCTCTCAGTTGCTTTTCTTGTGCATGGCTGGTGCTCTAACACTTGAGTCATGCTCCCAGTCCATCTTTTTGCTGCTTAACTGGATGGAGTTTCATAGACTTCTTTGCTCAGACTGGCATCAAAGTATAATTAGCCGGGTCTCAGCCTCTTACAGGCAGGAACCCTTACAACCCAGCGTAACTGAGTATAAATCACCTAACCATAGTAATAGCCAGTGAGTGTAACACTGACAGGTACCAGGTCAGGCTCCTCACTGGAGCTTTCCGGTGCCGCACTCACAATACATGGACGCCCAACTTCAGGCAGAAAGCCTGGGGGCAGGGGGCTCGAGGATAAACCCTAATGCCCTCCTGTCCTGCCAGACAAGTAGGCTCCAGGTGCCACAGGGGACCTGAGGACAGTCGACAAGTGGACAGGTCAGATGCACCCACACGACGTCAGGGAGACCCCGTGCTGGACAGCGGGACTTACCATGGAGAGAATGACCAGGGCAGGGAAAAACCCCATCACCACGTAGCAGAGCAGCTCCACAAGTTTGTACCTGGCAGGAAGACAAGCCAAACTAGCCCCAAGACAAGCTGCCCCCACTCCCACCCCCAGGAAACATCTCTCAGCTCCCCAATTCTGGGAAGGAGGAGCTCTCTTTTTTTCATTCACATTTGTATTTTTATTATACTTCTGATAGTGTATAAATGTGTAAATGAATGAACCAGGTTCTAAGCCACAATCTTAAATATTAACTTACAAACATGTTAAATACTTAGAAAAACATTCTGAAAACTAAAAGTAATATATATGCATACTGACATCCATTCTTGCAAAGTAAAACAATGCTATGGCTTCACTATCTGCTGATGTTACTGAATTTAACATATATATAGTCTTACTTCAATGCTAAAAGAAATGCTTGAAAAATATAGAATTCTTTCTTATACAAAAACATAAAAAAGGTACGTAACAAAACTGAGTTGAAATTTTAGTCATTTTAAACATACCTAATATTTCTGGCTTTATGGCATTGGATTGTCATTTCTAAAATTTAAGTCACAAACACACTTACAAAAAGAAGTGTAAGTACACGGAGGGGCTCTCTTTATGCTGCACCCCATGGCCTGATGCTATAATAGGTGAGAGAAGTCGTATCACTCGGGCAAGTCTCTTTCTCTCCCTGAGACTCTGGCGCTAGAACATGGATTGCAAATACTGAGTATAGCATGCAGATGAGCACTTCCAATGCTCTGCCCAAGGTAGACATAACTAGTCAATCCCAAACTCTTTTCCTACAGAGCTGAAGCAGCCGCTCTCAATGGAGCCAAGTGGCCTCCAGAGACTCCATGGTCTCTGAGATTCCAAGACTCCCCCTTTTGCTTCTCTAGCCAATCACTTGATTCTTCCTATCCCTGTTACATAGAAGGACAAGGACTTGGGGGACTGCACCCTCCTAGTCTCTCTCCTTTATCTGTCAACATCAGCTAGGTGGTGATGGGTAAATCAGATCAGTGGGTCAAGTGATCTATGATGTTTTTGGTGGATTTGTGAGGCCTGATGCCCAGCCATGGCCTCAAAAGAACTGCACCCTCATACTTCTGTTGTCATCCTGAAGAGGAGGCCCCACCCACCCACTGAGAATCCCTACTCAGGCCCTGGCTTACCGCTCATGGAAGAAGAACACATAGATGGTACCGACAGAGGCCATAATCCAGACGAGCCAGCGCATGTGGGAGGCCCAGGGGCCCAGCTCCCGAAGATTCAGCCTGGGAGAGAGAGAGCCATGGCACAGCCTGAGGGGCCCCCTGGACCTGGCTCTGCAAGGAAGCCGATTCCATGCCCAGAGTTGCCCTGACCCCAGCAGGGCTGAGCAGGGGGACATGGGTTCTTGCAGGAAGACTCTGGACAGGTCACTAGACAAGTCGAAATAACCATCAACTGCAGGCCCAGCGACCCTTCTTCAAAATACTTGGGATGGGAATTGTTTCAGATTTTGCATTTTCTCCCCAAGTTTGGAACATTCACACATGCATTAGAAGACACCTTATAGCTGGGACACAAGTCTGCACATGGAATGCATTTATGTCCTGTATACACCTTGTACACAGAGACTGGACGTATTTTTTGAGACAGTATTGCACTATGTAGCCCAGGCTGGCCTGGAACTTATCCTCTTGCCTTAGCCTCCTGAGTGCTGGGATTACAGGCATGGACCACCATGCCCGGCACCTAGACATTATTCTCAGTGCAGCTGTGTTCTGAGCCAAGCAACTTCTCACTTGAGGCTGAGTGTAGTGTTTTCCACTTGTGGAAAATGTCATGTCCGTTCCAGAAAAGTTTAGAATTTTGGAGCACTGCAGATTCCAAGCATCCAGACTTGGATAATCAACCTGTTAACAGGAAATCAGTCCAAGAAAAGAAAGAGCATCTCAAACACACAGAAGTAAAAAGGAGAACGTAAGCCAGTGCTGCCTGTCACCCCAGCTATGTGGGAGGCTGAGCTCAGGAGGAGCGTGGCCCGGGTCTAGCCTATATACCAATTCAGGGGCTCACACCTGTCATGCTGAGTGCAGGAGGAGCGTGATCCCAGGCTAGCCTGGTAGGAAAAAGTCCACAAGACACCAACTCAGTGCAAGAAGTTGCGAGTGGTGGCACATGCCTGTCATCCGGCTACGGCAGGAAGCAGAAAGGAGGAGGGTTGAAGTCCAGGCAGGAAATGAGAGACCCAGGCTCCGAGCTAACCAGACAATAAGAGCTCTGGCAGTATGACATGAAGGAAGGAGAATGGGAGAGAATCAAGTTAGACATGTCTTTCTTTTCATGGCGACAGAATCTAGGGCCTCATGCACGTTGGGCAAGCACTCTCCCGCTGAGCTGTATCCTAGTCCTTAGGTATCATTTTTTGCACTGCTCTGCTTGCTCCCAGCTGGTGCTCTATCACTTAAACCATGCCTCCAGCCCAGATTTTTCCTGGCTTATTATGGAGATGGAGTCCTGAGGACTGTTCTGCCTAAGCTAGCTTTGAACCTCAATCCATGAAATCTCAGCATTCTTGAGTAACTAAAATTGCCAGCATGAGCCGCTGATACCTGCTCATGGTTTCCTTTTGCTTTCTGTTTTTGGTTTCTTTGTGTTTTGTTTTGTAGGGCTTTCTTTAAATTTTAAAATGTTCCAGCTCATTTTTAACTTGACTTTAAACCGAAGAAAATAAAACCAAAAAAAGATCTTTTACTGAACTTCAAACAAGTGTTTCTCCATCATAAAATTTGCTTTGACTCTACAATTAAGAGGGTAAATCCTGAAAAGAAACATGAAGACATTGTGTTTTTAAATGATATGTTTCCACTACCAGTAATACCAACTGACACTGATAGAAACAAAAATATCAGCATGCTCCACCCCCTTTCCACCAACCTCCCTATTTTCCTTATAGGTATTATTACTTTTACATTCTCAAGGTCTGTAATAACTACATCCTGGGGGAAGCAGAGGCAGCTCAGTGGGGGAACATTTGCCTAGCATGAGCCAGGCCCTGCACTACACAGAGTATTCACATTCCTTTTTAGCATAATAATTCATGCAACTATTAATATTGATCTTTCTTGTGGAACTGAGGTTTGAACTCAGAACTTTATGCTTGCTAGACAGGTGTTCTCCTGCTAAGCAGGGCCTCCAACCCTTTCGTTTCCTTTTTTATCAAATAGGGCCTCATGCTTTTACCAGCAGCTTAGCCTTAAGCTGGGATCTTCCTACCTCTGCCTCCTGGGTATTACAGGTGTGCACCATTATGCTCACCCAGGTTCGTGTGTGTGTGTGTGTGTGTGTGTGTGTGTGTGTGTGTGTGTGTGTGTGTTGCTAGGGACCAAACTCAGGACTTCATATATGCTAAGCAAGTTTTCTACCATCGAGCTACCACTATAGCCAGGTTATTTCCTTTTCTTTTCATAAGGCATGGGGCTTGAACTCAGGGCACTGGTGGTGTCCCTGAGCTCTTTTTGCTCGTAGTTAGTACTCTACCATTTAAGCCACAGATTCACTTCTGATTTTCTAGTGGTTAATTGGAGGTAAGAGTCTCATGGACTATCCTGCCCAGGTTGGCCTTGAACCACAATTCTCAGATTTCATCCGCCTGGGTAGCTAGGATGAAAGGTGTGAGCCACTGGCACCCGGCTTCTTTTCCTTTTTTAATGGAGTCAATATGCACTGCATTCCTGGGTTGATTTGGGAGGGGGCATTCTCTTAATTAGCTAGATTTTGTTGTCAAAGTAGGTGGGTTGACTTTTTTCAAAAACTTCTCCCGAGTTCTGAATTCTGACTCATTTCATGTATGAGAATGGTTGTCTATTGTTTCTATATCTGAATGACAACTTTGGTGGTTAGTTTAGGAAAACCTAGAAAAATCACACAAGTATCTTCATTGTGTTTCAGAATTAATGGTGCTATAATTACATCCAGGCACCAGACTGATTTTTTCTCCTTTGAAAATAACTTATTATTATTATTATTGGTCAGGCTCAAAGCCCAAAAAATTCATCTCTTTCATTTCTATTCATTGCTTTAATTAATCAGAAGCTTTTAAAAACTATGTGTGCACTCCCTGATAATCTCTTGCCTTTCCGCTATGTGTGAATTTGGTTTGCAGTGGCTTTCTACTTCTCTGCTGAACTGAATTTAATTCAGCCTATCACGATGTGGCTTTTATCCTTTACTTTGTTTCTTGATGTCTACAGTCACCATTTTCATTTCCATTGGCTATTTCATTATCTCCCATTTGTGCTCGTTTAATTACATTCATTTTCTTATTAATGGGTCTGAAGTCACGTGAGAGCCAGCAATGGGGGGGGAGGGGGAAGGCTGACACAAGAAGTGGGAGATGGCAGGCACAACCAGGACCTGCATCGTCATTCATGACCTCCGCCCTTCAGGACACAGGAGCCTCAGACCAAGAGGACCAATGACACAGCCCCAGTCTGAAAGTGGGAGGCCTGGAAGCTTCCTCAACAATGGCTGCTGAGTCCCTATCTAAAGACTGAAAAGGCCAGAGCCTGAGATTGGTGGGCAATGGCAGCATAACAGCTTCAATTGCTGGCAGGCCTCCTTCTACTTGGGTTTCATCCAGTCTCCCAGCCTCTGGATGGTGCCACTTACTTTCAGGGCAGGTCTTTCCTCTCAGGGGCTATCCTGCCTGTCAATCATCTCTGGGAACACCCTCACAGATACACCCCACATTTAGCTCCCAAGCTCTGAGTCCAAGCCCCAGTACTGGCACCAAAAAAAAGTCAGTGGAATCGAGTGCTGGTGGCTCATACCTGTCATCCTAGCTACTCAGGAGGCTGAGATCTGAGGATCGAGGTTCAGAGCCAGCCCAGGCAGGAAAGTCAATGAGACTCTTAACTCCAATTAACCTCCAGAAAACCGGAAGTGGCACTGTGGCTCAAGTGGTAGAGCACTAGCCTTGAGCTGAAGAGCTCAGGGACAGCACCCAGGCCCAGAGTTCAAGCTCCACAACTGACCAAAAAAAAAAGTTGGTGGATAGTAAAACTGCACCTATAAATACTTTTTGTTGTTATTGTTGGCAGTTTCTTTTGATTTTTTTTGTTTTTTGCTTTTTTTTTTAGACTAAGCCCCCATGTTACCAAGACTGGCCTCAAACCCCTGATCCTCCTACCTTGGCCTCCCAAGTGCTGAGATTACAGGTATACACCACCACCTCCTGCCAAATGCATACTGTATAGATGTGAAATATGTGTATAGAACCAGGAGTGTGGCTGGGTGGTAGAGTGCTTGCCTAGTGTCCACGAGGCCCTGGTTCCATTTCCTAACACCATGTGATCCAACCATATCACAGGCATCAATGGGAAGAGGGGAGCAGGGAAGCCGGGCCGGTGGCAGGGTGGGGCCACTCACCAGGGCGCATAGGAGGCTGCGATGAAGAAGTAGATGACCATGCGGTCGGTCATGTGCAGGCAGTGCTCCACCATCCTGGAGGGACAGCGAAAGTGTCAGCACGGTCCCCCGGCCACACCCAGGCCTCCAGGGCCTTCCCCACCACCAGGGTTTGTCTTCCCTCCACCCGGCCTCTGTCTGTCTGGCCTTTGGCTGTGGGGCAGAGCAACTAGGCCCCTCAGTGTTCTAAGGTACAGATGCCTCGGGGGAACCCCGCAGAGGTGAATATTGGCATACCCTCCACTTTAAACAGAGCAGCTCTGCATTTTGTTTTCTTTTTGGTCAGTTGTGGGGCTTGAACTCAGGGCCTGGGTGCTGTCCCTGAGCCTCTTGGTGATCAAGGCTAGCACTCCACCACCACTTCAGCCACAACACCACTTCCAGTTTTTGAGCGGTTAATTGGAGATAAAAGTCTCATGGGGACTTTTCTGCCCAAGCTGGCTTTGAACCACAATCCTCAGATCTCAGCTTCCTGAGTAGCTGGGATTACAGGTGTGAGAGACCAGTGCCCAGATGCATTTTGGTTTAAAACTGTAGTTTTTCAAAAGATTCTGAATGGGGAAAGAATCCTGCACCTTGAAAATATGCACAGAGCCAGGCAGTGTGACACACACCTGTAATCTCAGTACTTGGAAGGCTGAGGTAAGAGGATGGTGAGTTCCAGGCCAGCTTAGGCTATATAGCAAAACTGTTTCAAAGCAGCAAACCAACAGAGCTGGAAGGGGTGTCACAGCTTCAGTGCTTGCCTAGACGGTGTAAGACCATGATGAGTTCAAACCCCAGTACTGCAAAAACAAACAACTTCTCCCCTGAAACTTTCTGGGGTCTAACATCCCACATCAGAAGAGCTCAGCAGCTCAAAGCCCAGCTTAGTGACCACAGGACGGGATGGGAGTTGCCAACCATGGTGCCCTACTGCCTGCTCCCCACCACCCCTTGTCCAGTCCCACTAACAAATAGGGTGCATTCACAGACCCAACAGACACTTGTGTGGTCATCACGGCATCATGAAACACGTTCTGGCGTCTGCCTTGTTGTCTCAGTCATCCGCAGTGAGAAAGTGGGTGCAGCTGTGGGGATGCCCAGCTGGGCAACCGAACCCCGCACCAGCTGGCCGGCCAGGGGAGAGACGGGTCTCCCTGGAAGTGGACTTCAGCCCCACAGGGAGCGGAGAGGCTGCAGCACCGGCTCCTGTCCACAAGAGGGACCCCAAACCCTGGCTTGTGGTTCTCCACTCTCTAAGGCTCCAGAGGAGAGTAAATAGTTCTTATTATTTTCATCTATCAGATTTGGGAGCACTTTGTTACACAGCGATAAGTAACTAACACAAACTGCGGCTCTGTCCAGCAAGCTGTGTCTGCTGAGCTCTGAGTGTGACTTTGGTTCTAGTGCATATCTTCTTAAACTTAAATGCAGTTATACAATAGCTGGTGTGTACCGAGCTCCTACTATAGTCAGAGCACTATTTTAATCCCTTTCTCACCTCCCCCCTTCCCTTTTTGGTTGCTATTAATTCTGTTTTGGTTTTTTTCGAGACAGGGTCTGGTTATGTATCCAGGTGGTACATGATTCTCCTGCCTCCTGAGTGCTAGGATTACAGATTTATACCACCATGCCTGTATATTGAGTTGAGGAGGGAGTCCCATCAATGTTTTGTGCAGGCTGGCCTCAAACTTGTGATCCTCCTGCCTCAGCCTCCTAAGGGTTTGGATTGCAGGCAGGCACAACCACATCTGACTCAGCATTAACTCTTCCATCCACCATCCACGGTATGAGCACAGCACATCCCCCCACCCCTGCTGGGGTGCATAAAACTGGTGTTTTTGTAAGAGAAAGAAGCTGGAGACCTGGCCACAAAGCCACACAGGAAGTCGCCCATGGGAAGATGTCGAAGTGATGTGGCCGCAAGCCAAGAACATAGGGAGCCACTGAAAGCTGGAAGAGGTAGGAAGGATGCACCCCTGGAGCTTTAATGAGGGAACCTGGAATCCAGGACGAGCTCTGGCTCAGACATGAACAGCTCTGTGACACTGAGCCAGGCCATTCCTCTCTGAGCCTTAGGGGATGTGAAACAAGCTGGTCACAAAACCTTGAGTACTATAGGACTCCACACATAGAACATTCCCGGTGCCATCGAACTGCTAGACACAAGCAAGGTATAGTGGTACACACCTGTAATCTCCATACCTGGGAAGCAGGGGTCGAGAGAATCATTCCAGGCAAGCCCAGGCAGAAAGTGAGTGGGACCTCATCTCAACCAATAAAAGCTGGCTGTAGTGGTGCCTCTGACATCCCAGCTATGCAAGAAGCTTAAATAAGAGGCCTGAGACCCTATTCAAAAAATAACCAAAGCGAGGTGCCAGCAGCTCACACCTGTAACCCTAGCTACTCAGGAGGCTGAGATCCACAGATCTCGGTGCGAAGCCAACCAGGGCAGAAAAGACCATAAGACTCTTATCTCCAATTAATCACCCCCAAAATGCTGCAAGAGATGCTGTGGGTCAAGTGGTAGAGTGTTAGCCTTAAAGAAAGAAAAAAAAAAGCTAGAGGACAATGCCTAGACCCTAAGTTCAAGCCCCAGGGATGGCTTAAAAAAATAACTAAAGCAAAAAGGACAAGAAATGTGGTTTAAGTGATAGATCACCTGCCTAGTAAGAGCTAGGCCCTCGGGTTCAGTTTGGAAAGACAGCAAGTTCTGAAAAGTTGTGGAGATGGCAGTACCCCTGACAGTGTGTGACTGTTGGTCTTCAATGGTCCACTTCAAAAGGATTCTGGTGGCAGTGCCATGTAGGTGTTGTATGTGTTTTACTACATAAATTAGAAGCAAAGTGGGTGACATTGCAAACCTGCAGGGATTGTCATGTCCAAGGTGCTGAAGTGTTGAATCAAGGGAACACTTGGACCCTGGCAGGTCTCCTGCAGGGAATGGAGGCCCTGAGAGCAGGTACTGACTCTTGGGGTCCTCTCAGAGCTGAGTGAAGGGGTGAGGCCTGTGTGGGAACTGAAGTCACCTAGATAGCCCTCAAGCCCAAAGCAGGGTCAGCGCCTCCACAACGATGGCCCTGGTGTCACTGTCCCCAGCTGCTCCTGGTCACCTGAGCGAGCCTCTCCCCAGAGGCACCCTGCACAGCGAAGGTCCCTCGCATCTGTGTTCAGGAGGTACCTGAGGTGACTCTTCTTCCAGGAGACGGTGTGGAATATCGTGGACACCACAAAAAGGCCACACAGGCCAAGGCCATAGATCCAGGCAGATATGGTCTCCCAGTCGTCATCTGACAGGAAGTAGAGGTTGGAGCTGCCCAGGATGCTGGGAATAATCCAGAACTGGAGGGAAGAGGACAGGCGCTGCAGGTCCACTCTTGTGTGCAACATGGAAGGAGGGGAGAAGAGCCCCTCATGCATACCTCTCTCTTTTTTCTCTAAACCATGTCTCCAATATTCAGTCAACCTGGCAGCCACTGAACATGGCGACCACCGGGCATTTGTTTCATCTTACTGGATTCCTTTTTTTTTTTTTTTTCATTTTTCACTTAACTGATACATAAAAGTCAAAATGTTGTAAATATGGTACTACTATATATTTTTTTGGTACAGGTGTTTACTGGATATTCCTTAAATTAGGCTTAAATAGTTGAATCTCTTCAAATTCATGCTGGAAATTTCCCCCACATCCTTCCTTCTAGATTTTATAAAGATCCAGCCCATTGTGGATTCAAATTTAAATTTCAAGCCAGGTGCTGGTGGCTGAGATGGAGAGGTTCAAAGTTCAAAGCCAGTCTAGGCAGGAAAGTCTGAGAGACTCCATCTCAAATTAACCAGGAAAAAACTGGTCTAGAGATGTGGCTCAGGTGGTAGAACACCAACCAGGAGCAAGTCTGGGATCCTGAGTTCAAATCCTGGTACCACAAAAAGGTAATTTAAATTTTTCCTGGCATGGATAATGTCCATGTAAATGTTTCATTGGAATCCCTGATTGGCACCCCCCAGACCCAACCACCATGCTGAGGCCCCACACAGAGGAACCTCACTTGCCATTTGCCATGCACCCATCACTGATGTTCCTGAAGGAAGAGCCCCACCCACAACACTGCTACCCAGGTGTCACTCAACTCCTGAGTCTAAAGAGTAGATTATCCTCTCTGGAGAGAAGCCTCTCAAATTCTGTGTCACTACAGCTGTGTGATTCGGCCCACCAATGCCCTTCCACTTTGTTCTTATGACTTTCTCTTATGAGCAAATATGCCGCATGACCAAGTGACTGTTGAACAATTCTTCTTGTTTGACATACTGGGGGGGAGGGGCGCCAGCTCAGGGACCCCTGCATCTGGATGGTTGAGGATATACTTGGAGGATGCATTTCAACAAGGTCCCTGAAAGATGGGGAATGTCGGGCTGGGATGTAGCTCAGTGGCTAAGCACTTGCCACTGGGTTCGATTCCCCAGTACCAAAAAAGAAAAGACAAAAAAAAAAAATACAGTTAAAAAAAAAAAAAAAGATGGAGAGGGCTGGGAATATGGCCTAGCCTCTTACACATGAGGCTCTCGGTTCGATTCCCCAGCACCACATATATGGAAAACGGCCAGAAGGGGTGCTGTGGCTCAGGTGGCAGAGTGCTAGCCTTGAGGGGGAAGAAGCCAGGGACAGTGCTCAGGCCCTGAGTCCAAGGCCCAGGACTGGCCAAAAAAAGATGGAGAGTGTCTCAGAAGCAAGGGTGGGGCAGAGAGGCCGAGCATTCCAGGCAGTGGAAGAGACTAAGCAGAGACACTGAGTCCTGCCTGCCTTAGGAAGCAGTGAGGGGCTGAACGGGGAGCCAGGGACATGAGTGTGGCAGGGAGTGGGACTGGCGGGGGAATGTGCGCCACAGTGAATGGACAATACCATGGGTATGAGGGAGTGGCTCCAGATTTTTAGTCAAGCAGAGACCTTGTATCGCTGTGATCTTCCCTCTACACCCACTCACCCTTCCGGGAGTCACAAGAAATGAGAGGCCATCTGTGTGGGTGAGGATGTCTTCCCCCTGCCCACCCAGAAGTGTCCTGCCTCAGCCCCCATCCCTGGACCCCACTCACAGCATGGGTGGCACAATTGGCTGCATGCTCATACTCCGTGGGCTGGTACCTCTTGTGGGGTGGGACTCGGTGGTTCATGAACCTGTAATGACAGGCAGAATATTCCGGAAAGATTGGCTGGGAAAACATCTGAGAGAATTGCCATGGGGTTTGGTTCCCTCCATCTTTCTCCTTCCTATACTTTTCCTCACTATTACTTTTGGTGGTACTAGGTTTGAACTAAGGGCCTTGTACTTGCTTAGGCTGATGTCTTACCACTTGAGCTATTTCCCCAATACCTTTTAGCCATGGTTGTTTTTGAGGTAAATCTCTATTTATGTCTAGACAGGCCTGGATGGTGATCCTCCAATTTGTGCTAGAGATGAAAGACTCATGCTACCATGTCCAGCCACTGTTTCAGCATTCAACACCACAGCCAGTCACTGGCTGAGATAAAGTTTTAGTCACTTTATACCTGGGCTGACCTTGAACTGAGATCCTATTTCTGTCTCCCAATTAGCTTGTATTATAGGCTGAGCTAAAAGTACCAGTTTTGCTTTGTGTTTGGTGTTTTGTTGCTGTTGTTTTTTTGAGACAGAGTCATGCTATGTAGCCCAGGCTGGCCTCAAACTTGCAGTCTTCCTGCCTTAGCTTCTGAGTACTGGGAATACAGGTGTGTACCACCATGCCTATTCTAACTTGCATAAATTTGGCTCCCCAGGGACAGAGCTTGATGAATTTTTACATATGCACCAGGAGGATACTACCCAGGAGGATTTGGGCTATTTCCTGCCACCCCAGAAAGTGCCCCTCTGCCTAACACTGGTAGGTACTGTCCTGATGAGCACACTCTGTGGCACTGTTAGTTTGGATTACTTCTTCCTGGTCTTGAACTTGGTACCAATGGATTCACACAGAACCCAATCTTTTGTAAGTTCTTTTGCACCCGGGGATTCTTCTGAGATTCATCCCTGTTATTTGGCCTGGCGATTGGTTGTTTCCATGGTTGTGTAGTATCCCCATTGGGTGGATGAACCATGCGTAGTTTATTCAGTCTACCACAGGAGAATAACCCAGGGCAGGGTGATTCAGGATAACTCTGAGGGGGGCACGTGGGTGTGAACCTCTTGGTGAACATGGGATGGGTGATCTAGATGATCAACTCGCTTATACTGAGAAGCCCTCAGGAGACTGGCACAGCACACACGCGCACACACGCACACACACACACATACACACACACACACTTTTCCGTGAGGTATTTCCAGAAAGGATCAGCTGAGGGGGAAATCTTCTCTGAATGTGTGCGGCTCCGCCAGGGATCTGGATGACATAAACGGGGGAAACACTCGTTAGGTGTCATCCCACTTTGCCCTCTCCTCTCTTCCTGTCCCTCCCTGCTCTCTCCTTCCTGGCAACTATGAGGGCGCTGCTCTGCTCTAACCCCTGCTTCCCATCACCGGCTGAAACCAGGGGAATCGTGTAGCGTGTGTGCAGCCCTCTCTGCGGCGTTCAGGTCGATGGGGGAGTCGGGGGGGGGGGGGTGGCTTTACCTTTAAAATAAACATTCTTGGCGGTCTTGGGAGCACCGGGGTTGGAGCTCTTGCTAGGTGGGGGCCAAACTTCGTCCCCAGCCTAACGATCTTGTGGTTCGGGTGCGGAATCCTCACAGCCCCGGGGCCGGCCAGTCCCCACCCGGGCCCAGCACAAAGCCGCCCTGGATCTGCAGCTGGGAGCTGGAGAAGCAGCGACATAAGCCGGCCGGGCTCCCAGGCCGGGCCCCCGTCAAGACACCACCGCGCGCGCGGGCCCGGCTGGGTCAGGAACAAGGCCCAGGCCGGCGGGGCGGGAGCCAAGGCCAAGACCCGCACGCCGACGGGCGGGCAGGCACCACAGGCAACGCAGGTGAGGCCACTTCCGGCCGCAGCACCTACTTCCGGGGCCCACAAAGCCACACAAGCCACCAGCCATTCACTTCCGGGGCCCTCACGGGCGCAGGAGCCACAGCAACATTCACTTCCGGAGGGGTGGTGGTGGTGGTGGTGGTGGTGGTGGTCTCACAGCCGCTCATGGCTCCCCGGGGTTTTGCCAGCATTGTCCACCAGGGGGAGACACACGCCGCTCAAATCGGCCAGCCCCCCTCCCCCGCAGCCCAAATCCTAATGAGTGTGATCCAGAACAAAAAGCCCTTGAGCCTGGCTCACTGAGCATCTTCTGTATGCTGGCTCACACCAGTACAGATCATGGGGCATTCATTCACTGAGCACCCTGTGGATGCTGGATCCTTGTTATCATCGTCCCTGGAACAGTCATCGAGTATTTTCTGTGTGCTGGCTCCATGCTGGTATCCTGCGTGGAGCATACGTGGAGCTCCTTCTGTTCACTGGCGTTATGTCAAGGACAATTCGTGGAGCATGTATCAAGCACTTTCTGTATCCTGGACCAATCAATGCTAGTACAGTCCTTGGTGTATTCATGGAGCACCTTCTGTATGCTGGCTTTGTGTATGGCCAGGCACTGGGTCTGTGGCTTTCCCTAGGCCACTTGGGATCTGGTTTCCCTATACTCATCCTCTTGGCACCTGGATGAGCCCATGAGTCCATGTCAGCCTCCTGTTCCAGCCGTGTGCTCTAGCAAGTGCTCCCTGCCTGCTTCCTGACAGGATTGCATGGTCATGTGCTTCTGGGGTCATGTGACTCCAAGACTTGGATCATGCTAAACTCATTAGACAAGACACACACACACACACACACACACACACACACACACACACACCTCCTGGGTCACACCTGTAGGACAGAGTAAAAATTGGGTTTTCCCAGCACTTAGGAGGATACAGCAGGCGGATCTTGAGTTCAAGGCCAGCCTGAGCTACAAAAAGAGACCCTCTCTCAAAAATATAGAAAGGACTTAATAAGAATGAGAGAGAGGAAGGAAAGGAAGGAGGGAGGGAATAGGAATGCACACCTGTAATGAGATCTGCTCAGGAAGTGGAGGTAAGGGGATCAAGGGCCAAAGCAAGCTCAAGCTAAAAGTGTGAGACTCTATCTGAAAGGCAAAATAAAGCAAAAAAAGGAGCTGGGGCATGACAAGTAGTACAGTGCCTGTCTAGCAAGTATGAGACTCTGAGTTCAACCCACAATCATAAAAAAGGAGAGAAAGGAAAGGAAAGAAAAGAAGGGATGGAAGGAGAGGAAAAGAAAGAAGAAAGGGAGGAAGGGAAAGAGAAAGAAAGAAGAAAGCAAAAGAGAGAAAGAAAGAGAGAGAGAGAAAGGAAGGCAGGAAGAGAGGGAAGGAGGGAGGAAAGGAGGGAGGGAGGGAGGGAGGAAAAATTGGTGCCAGTGCTCATGGCCCATGCCTGTAATTCTAGCTACTCAAGAGGCTTAAGATCTGTAGCTCAAGGTTTGAAACCAGCCTAGGCAGACACATCTGAGAGACTCTACAATTAAGCAACACAAAGCTAGAAGTGATGGTGTGGCTCAAGTGGTAGAGTACCATCTTTGAGTGAAAAGGTTAAGGGAGAGTACAAAGTTCTGAGTCAAACCCCCAGTACTGGCAGAAGGAAGGGAGGGAGGGAGGGAGGGAGGGAAAGAAAGAAAGAAAGAAAGAAAGAAAGAAAGAAAGAAAGAAAGAAAGAAAGAAAGAAAGAAAGAAAGAAAGAAAGAGAGAGAGAGGAAGGAAGGAAGGAAGGAAGGAAGGAAGGAAGGAAGGAAGGAAGGAAGGAAGGAAGGAAGGAAGGAAAAGGATTTGAGCCACAGAGGAAGTATGAGGTCACCCATGGAGATGGAAACACCCCTAGAGTCAAGATTCCTAATGGTCAAGATGCAAGCAACGCATCTCCAAACCTAGAAGCCCCCAGGGTTGTCAGCAATCCCCAGAAGGCTGGAAAGGAGCCCTTAGAACCTCTAAAGCAGCAGTGCTGAGCTCATCCACAAAGATGCTGGTCCAGGCTGGTCCAGACATGCATAAATACACACACACACACACACACACACACAGAGCAAGCACACCCATAGTTTCTGCCAAAATCCCCAGGGAAGCCATGGTAATGTCTGCCTTGTCCAGGGCCACACAAGTGGGCAGCCCCAAGTCCAGCTGCAGAGAGGCCTCCTGCACCTGTCCCCAGCTGGGCCCGGCAACCCTCTCCGCATCTGTACCTTTAACAGACATCACTCTAAGGACCAGACTCCTGGGGTTCCAGGGTGATGTCACAGTTGCCATGGCAACCCAGGGGGCAGGCAGAGAGATTATTTATTTATTTATTTCTGGGCTCTACAAAACTCTCCTTGTCTCTGGCTGCTGCTATGACTATTGAAGGCCGGAGGGGTTGGGGGGAGAAAAGAGAGGCCGGGAGATGGGTGACCCAGAGAGCCAGGCAGACACCCAAGAAATAGTTCCCACCACCCTAAAGCCCAAGCACTTTTCCTTTAACCCTCTGTGGCCTGCTTCTGTCCCTTCTAAGCTTCTGCATGGCATTATGATAGCAGATTCTTCTTCTCTATTTTTTAAAGAAAAAACAATGTTTTAATTTGCATACTGGGTTTCTTTTCTTTTTACTATACAAGTTTCTTTTTATTCCCTGTCCAAAAGTCACCAAATCATTGTGATATTCCCATCCACACATATAATGTACTTGGATGACATTTGCCCCTCTATCACTCTTTCCTATATATTTATCCCTCCCTTTTTTTTTTCAACCATTATAAGAGATTGTTGCCAAGTGCTGGTGGCTCATGCCTATAATCCTAGCTACTAAGGAGGCTGAGATTTGAGGGGCTTGGTTCGAAGCCAGCTTGGGCAGAAAAGTCTCTGTAAGACTCTTACTCCCATTAACCACTCAAAAACCAGAAGTGGTGCTGTGGCTCAAGTGAGAGTGCTAACCTTGAGCACAAAGACGCTCAGGAACAGCATCCAGGCCCTGACTTGAAGCCCCACAACCAACCAAGAGAGGGAGAGCAAGAGGGAGAACGAGAGCGAGAGAGCGAGAGAGAGAGATTGTATCACTCTTTTTTCACACATACGTAGGAGAAAGAACTTAGATCTTAGGCACCCTATTATATGGTTTTATGAGTTTGGACCATGATAAATAGTGGCCCATGAACTCCCCTACATTCCCTCATCTCTGAACCCTGCTCCTCCCCCTAGTCCATTCCTGACAGCCAGGGCTCCATTCTTGTCCCACAACTTTGACTTTTCTATCTTGTCACAGATGTGGACACACAGCAAACCAGGCATGGTGGTGTGTGTCTGTAATCCCAGCCAAAGGAAAAGGATCTTGAGTTCTAGACTATGTAGCCCCAGGCTACACGATGAGACCCTGCCTCAAACAAACCAAAAACAAAAGGAAGTAAATAAGCAAATAATAAATGGAACCATACTCCACTGGGTGCCAGGCACGCAGCAAGATTTCAAGGCAACTCTTTCTCCTCTTCCCAGAGAACCTTCCCAACGCCCCAGGCACCATTTTCTTACAGGTGCCCAGTCCACCCAGGGCCTCTGTGTATCTGGTCTGACTGGAAGCTCACACTGCTTTGTTCAGCAAATAGCATTGCTCCGATATGAAAATGAGGTCACAAAAGTGTAGGCCACGGGTGGTCAATCTTGGCCAAACATTAACATTCAACTGGGTGCAGATGACATGGCACCAACAACACGTGGTTTCAGCTACCTGGGAGGCTAAGACAGGAAGCTTGCATGAGCCTGAGTTCAGGGCTAACCTAGGCAATCTAGTGATACCCTCATTTCAGCAGCAGAAAAAAAAAAAAAAGTCACCTGGTACAGTGGTCCTGTAGTCCTAGCTACTTAGGAAGCAAGTTTCAAGACGATCATAGTTCAAGGTCAACCTGGGAAAAAAGTTCAGGAGACCACCCCCCCCCCCATCTCTACTCATGGAAAGTTAGGTGCAATAGCATGTGCCTGTCATCCTAATTATGCAGGAAGAATTAATTGGACCAAGCCAGCCCAGATATAAAAATGAAAGTCTATTTAAAAAAAAAATGATAGGGCTGGGAATATGGCCTAGTGGCAAGAGTGCTTGCCTCCTACACATGAAGCTCTCGGTTCGATTCCCCAGCACCACTTATATGGAAAATGGCCAGAAGGGGCGCTGTGGCTCAGGTGGCAGAGTGCTAGCCTTGAGCGGGAAGAAGCCAGGGATGGTGCTCAGGCCCTGAGTCCAAGGCCCAGGACTGGCCAAATAAATAAATAAATAATGATAACAGCAAGTCAGTGGCTCATACCTATAATACTAGCTACTCAGAAGGCTGAGATCTGAGGAGCGAGGTTCAAAGCCAACCTGGGCCAAAAAAAAAGTCTATGAGACCGTTACTTCCAATGAACCAGCAAGGAGCTAGAAGTGGAGCTGTGGCTCAAGTGGTAAAGTGACAGGCAAAACAAAACAAAAAGAATGAAGGCTAGGAATGTGGCTTAGTGGTAGAGTGCTTGCCTAGCATGCATGAGGCCCTAGGTTCGATTCCTCAGAACCAATGAATTAAAATGAAATACCAATGAATTAAAATGAAATACCAATGAATTAAAATGAAATAACAAGAGCAAAAAGAGGGAGAGGTGTACCTCAAACAGCAGTCTGCCTGCCTGGTAAGCACAAGTCAAACCTCAGTTCTACTAAAATCAGAAACTTCTGTGATGCCAGTGAATGATTAGATGGGACAAAACGTGGCCCATCTATACAATGGAATATTACTGACACATTAAAAAAGAAGAACGATGAGATACTCATTGGGGATATAACTTGGACCAACCCCGAACACACTAGGCTGGAGACTACAGGGTGGGTGAGTGGTACTGCACGTGTGGCCTCTGAGCTGGGCCCTCTTTCCCTGGGCCTATCTGGGGTGGGGGGTGGGGTCTCCGGCCACAGAAATAAGCAGGCCTGGCTCCTAAGAAGTCTGCTTTGGGGACACCCCGGCCCTGTCCATGGCGACCCTCAGTCCCTTGGCCAGGGGACTAGCTGGGTTTGCCCGGGCTCAAACAAAGGAGGGTCTGTCCCCTGCTTGGCCAGGCGCCCCCGGGGCCCCCTCCAGCACCCAGGCTGCTCTTTGTATTCATTCATGAATCCAGGCTCCTTCTGCAGGGCCACAGCCGTCTTGGCTCAGCCTTTGGGAAAGAGACCTTGGGTTTATGCTACCCAGGAAACGGCCAAGGGATGAAAATCCCAGGAAAGGAGCTGGGGACAGGAAGGCGAAACTGAGGAAGGGGCTGAGGCACCCCGGGCACCAAGCCTCGGGGACTCTGGGCAAGGCAGAGCACAGCAGGGCCAGCCAGGGGCAGGGGCGCCTGGGGCTTCCCGCCGGCCTCCTCTCCAGCAGGGGGGCCTCAGCCTCACTGGGGACTCCTGGAAGACACTGGAGAAGAGGAATCCCGGGGTTCCCGCTGGCTGCAGTGAGCGGGGTTGAGGACAGGGCTGGGGCCCTCCCGGGAGGACCCGCCTAGACCACCAGCCCGGCCCGAGCACCGCCTCCTGCCAATCACCGCCCAGCCCGGCCCGTGACGTCACCGGCAGCCAATCAGAGCGCCGGCTAGGGCTAGGGCGGGTTCTTTTCCTTCTTTGCAGAGCTGGGAATGGAACCCAGGTCCCCAGCCAGGCCGAGCCACCGCAGCCAGCGTTCCTCTCCTAAGTGACATTCCTTCAGCCACAAATAAACAAAGGACACTTTGTCAACGCGTCCATCCGAGGGGCTGGTGGGAGGAACTGCTGCTTCTCATATCATTTCTGTCCTGTCTCTGGCTGGGGGCCAGCCAAGGAGGGGATGGCTTCAGATTATCTAGGACACCCTTCCCCCAACCTCCCGTAAGTCCTGCCCCTATCAGCTCGCTCCTCCCATTTTACAGGAGGAAACTGAGGCCAGCCACTCTGCTCTGACTCCCTACACACACACACACACACACACACACACACACACACACACACACACACACACACACACACACGCAAGGATGGGGACAGGGTGGCTGGGCAGACCGGCTCACCCCCAGGAAGCAAGCTCTTCAAGGTTGGAGCCCAGAAGCCTGGCCCTGGCCATTGGGACCCAGGAAACAGCAGCTAACCCTGCTGGGCTTGAGGTCCTTCTAGAAAATCCCCAAGCTGCCTGTGGGCATAGCAGTGAAAGAGAATTATTCTTGTATCTTCTGTTTAGTGGCACTTAATGTGAGTTCTTATTTTTTTAATCTCCTAAATTTTTTTTCCGTGTGTGTGTGTGTGTGTTTGTGTGCCCATACTAGGTTCTGAACTCAGCACTGCCCCTGAGTTTTTTCACTCAAGGTTGGCACTCTACCATTTGAGTCATAGCTCCACTTCTACTTTCTTGGTGGGTAATTAGAGATAAGAGTCTTAAAGACTTTCCTGCCTGGACTGGCTCTGAACTTCACTCCTCAGATCTCAGCCTCCTGAGTAGCTAGAATTACAGGATGAGCTATTAGCACCTAGCCTTTCCCTCCTTTTTATTAGAATTTATTCATTGCACAAAGTATGGGGTTTCATTGTGATATTTCCACATGTGTGTATAATGTACTTTGACTAATTCTCTCTCTCTCTCTCTCTCTCTCTCTCTCTCTCTCTCTCTCTCTCTCTCTCTCTCTCTCTCTCTCTCTCTCTCTCTCTCTGTCCTGGACTTAATTCAGAGCCTGGCTACTGTCCCTCAGCTTTTTTTGCTCAAGGCTAGCACTCTACCACTTCAGCCACAGCGCCACTTCTGGCTTTTTCTGTTTATGGGTACCAAGGCATAGAACTCAGAGCTTCATGCATGCTAGGCAAGTACTCTACCACTAAGCTACACTCCCAGCTCTAATTCATACTCTCAATTAGACTTTATTATCACTGAAGCTCATTTATTTTGTCCTCATACATTGTTTTCTATTGGTACTAAGGGTTTGAACTCAGGACCTCCCACTTGCTAGGCAGGAGCTCTACCACTTAAGCCATAGCCCCAGACATTTCTTGCTTCGGAGAGGGTCTCAAAGTTTTGCCCATGGCCAACCTCAGATGGTAGTCCTCCTACTGATGCCTCCTGGGGTGATGCCACCATGCCCCGAGTGTTGCTTGAGATGGGATCTCACTGACTGTCCACAGGCATGAGGGGAAGGCAGCAGGAACGCCTGCCATCCATCTGGAAGGATACAGTGGATGGAGGACCGGGGCAGTGCACGGCCCATTGTCCCCAAGGGAGCATCTGTGAGATGACATCTGGGAAGAACCCTGAAGGAAATGAACAAGCTCTCCCTCTCCTCCCAGACAAACCTTAGCCCTGAGATGAGGGTGCTAGGGTGGAGCAGGAAAATTACAGAAGGTTCTGGAACATAATGAAGCCAGTTTCCAATTCCACACCCCTCCCCCATTAGCAAGATCCAGGCATCCAGGCTGAGCAATGCAGGCACTACGGAGAAATTGATTCCCCCAGAGAGTGATGCCTGCCTGCTAGGGCTGATGCACACACACACACACACACACACACACACACACACACACACACAGAGTATACGCAATCCCAGGGGCTTCACAGGACTGAAACACCATCCACACATCTAAGAATATCCCTGCTCCAAATACATGCTGATCGATCTGTTCTTCTCTGAGGTCCTTTCTCTGAAGGAAATTCAGTCTTGGCTTTGTCTGGGAATGCAGGCACCTCAGAAGAGGGAGCTCAGAGGCTCTCTTCCCTTCTTTCTTCAGAGACGTTGCAAATGTACAGGACTGCAGCTCCTAATGAATGAAATGATTGATTCTGCCTGCGATAGCCATCAGCTGCAGAGACTGCAGGAAAGGAGGTTGCCCGGCGACCAGATCCATAAAGGGAGCAGAGCTGAACATGCCCCCCCCCCACACACACCCCAAGTAGCTCTTAGCCCCTGCTGATCAAACAGGTCAACCAGATGTCTCCCACCTCCAGGGAAATACATCACCTGGACTAGGATGCTTTTGCCTTTCTTGGAAAACATCCACCCTGAATCTAATGGAGCCTCTGAACCATTGCTGTAGGAACATGCCACACGTGGCCACATGTGGTTAATTACAAATAGATTCATTAAAAATACATAAATCAAAGCATGCCTGTAGTCCCAGCTACACAGGAGGCTGAGGTGGGAGGATCACTTAAACTCCTGAATTTGAGACCAGCCTCTGCTGCAACACAGAAAGACCCTGCCTCAAAACTAAAAAACAAGCTAGCTGTGGTGATGTATACTGGTAATCCCAAGTGCTTAAGAGGCTGAGGCAGGAGGATGGTGAGTTCAAGGCCACTCTATGCAATGTTATTCCTAATTCAAAAACAAAATAAAGTGCTGTGGGCACTCCAGCTGCAGAGCATCTGTCTAGCAAATGTGAAGTCCTGAGTTCAAATTCCACTACCATCAGAAACAAACAAAATAAAACTTAAGAAAGGGCTAAGGATGTAGTTCAAATGGTAAAGCACTTGCCTAACAAGTAAGAGGCCTGGGGCTCAATCCCCAGTATGGAAAAACAATTAAGAAAATGAACAAAAAATAAAATAAAATTTAATTTAAAATTCATTTCCCAAGTCACACTTGGCACATTTCAAATGTATACCTAAGTGATATTCTCTAGGAATTGTCTTCAAATACTCGGAACAAAAAGTGAAGAGGCAGCTGGGTGTTAGTGGGTCATGCCTGTAATCCTAGCTACTCAGGAGGCTGAGATCTGAGGATCACATTTCAAAACTAGCCCCGGTAGGAAAGCCTGTGAAACTCTCATCTCCAATTAATCACCAGAAAACCAGAAGTGATTCTGTGGCTCAAAGTGGTAGGGTGCTAGCCTTGAGCAAAATGAGCTCAGGGACTCTACCCAGGCCCAGAGGTCAACTCCGCACCACCACCACCACCAAAAAAGTGAAGAGGCAGCCGGATATTGGCAACACATGTCTATAACCCTACCTGTTCAGGAGGCTGAGATTGAAGGATTTTGGTTTAAAGCCAGTCTGATCAGAAAAATCTGTGAGACCTTGTTTTGTGTCTGTGTTGGTCATGGAGCTTGAACTCAGGTAGTGGGTGCTACCCTTGAGCTTTCTCACTCAAGCCTAGAGCTCTACCACTTGAGCCACAGCTCCACTTCCCACTTTTTGGTGGTTCATAAGAGTCTCAGACTTTCCTATCCAGGGTGGCTTTGGACCAAAATCTCCAGATCTCAACCTCCTGAGTAGCTAGGATTGTAGGTATGAGCCACGGGTGCCCAGCTGTAATGCCTTTTTAAAATTATGGCAACATACATATGACAAAAGATATACCATCCTAATGTTTTCTACTTGAGCCATGCCCATGGTCTTTTTGGCTTTAGGTGGTTCTTGCTATTGCTGTTTGATGGTGCTGGGGTTTGAACTCAGGCCTCATTCTTGGTAGGCTGGGGTGATACTGCTGAGCCTTGACTCTAGCCCTGCTTTTTACCATTTCTTTTTAGGACATGATGTCCTTTCCCATTCAGGCATGCCTGAACTGAGGTCTTCCTGTTTTAGGCTTCCTGCTATGATCCCAGGCACATACCACCATACCCAGCTTCCAGACTTTTCTGACCAGGCTAGCCTGGATCCTTGATCCTCCCCATCCCAGCATCCCATGTAGCTGAAGATGACAGACACCTACCACTGCACCCAGCTGTGGACTGAAGAGCAATCTCAGGAACTTTGCTGCCCAAGTTGGCCTCCAATCCTGACCCTCCCAATGTCCACCTCCCAAGTAGTTAAGATCAAAGGCAGGAACCACTACCACCTAACCTCTATTTTGTTTTTGACATAGGGTCTTGCTAACTTTGCCCAGACTGAACTTTAACTTCCCATCCTCCTGCCTCTGCCCCTCAAATAAGTGGGATTATGGCAGGGGCCACCACCACTCCCCACTCCACCCCCATGCAACCCCACACTCTAGTCCTCAGCAGCCTCTGAACCATGTACCTGTCACCCACGGGGCCTCAGCTTACAAGGCTGGGGGGTCCCCTCAGGGCAGCTTTGGGGGTGCAGAGTTGCATGAGGTACCCTCCATTTGGCTTTCTGCTCCTTGCTCTGTCTCACTGGCAGGGGCTGGGGGTGGGTGGGCTGGAACATAATGAAGCCAGCTGTTGCAAAATCTCAGACAGACATTGTTCTAAAAGAGAACAGGCTCAGTTGGAGGGGAGGGGAGGGGAGTGGGGGGAGACCTTCATTGCAAGGTGGGGCCTGTCCTGAGTCCCCAGATGGGGTTGTCCTTCCTTCCTTCCTTCCTTCCTTCCTTCCTTCTTCCCTCCCTCCTTCCCATTCTTCCTTCTTTCTTCTCCCTCCTCTCTCTCTCTCTCCCCCCCCCTTCCCCACCCCTCCTCTCCTTCTCTGGCCCAGGTCACAAGGGAGCTCAGCCAGACATGGCGCCCTCCTTCCTGCACACATGTGGCAGGCATCACTCATGCAGGATTGACACAGGTGGAGCCTCCTCTTAAAAACCTCCTGGAAGGAAGCAAGTCTTGCATCTCATTTCACCCCCAGCCTGACCTCTGACCTCCATGAGCCTTTCTGAATGCATGGGAGAATGACCAGCGGTGGGTAGTGGACAAGCCTGGGGCGGTCACCTTGTGCCACAATGGCATGTGAGGACATGCTGGTCCTAGGCTGACATAGAGAGGGACTCGAACCCTGCTGGGAGAGGAAGCAACCACACAGGTCCTGCACAGCCTTGTGGGCTCATTCGTGAGGCTCAGGACCGGACTTGTGAAAAACTGGAATGGTGGGCAGCGCCGGGATGAATCTGGGATGAACTTCTGTAAGCCACTGCAGGGGAGGAAGGTGCTGTGTATTTCTTACTTTGGTTTTCTTCGGGTTGGGTTTTGGTTTGTCTGTGTTCTTGGCAGTACTAGGATTTGAATTCAGAGCCTTGTACATGCCAGACAGGTTCTCTACAATATGAACCATGCTCCAGGTCCTCAATGCCCCCCCCCTT
The DNA here is from genome assembly GCF_023159225.1 of Perognathus longimembris pacificus. Taxonomy (NCBI): domain Eukaryota; kingdom Metazoa; phylum Chordata; class Mammalia; order Rodentia; family Heteromyidae; genus Perognathus; species Perognathus longimembris. The sequence continues at coordinate 76,436,864 of NC_063161.1, read as the reverse complement.
TTTTTCCCATCAGTTCTGGAGTTTGAACTCTGGATCTGGGTGCTGTCCCTGAGCTCCTTTTGCTCAAGGCTAGCGCTGTACCACTTGAACCACAGCACCAATTCCAGCTTTATACGTGATTAATTGGAGATAAGAGTCTCACAGAGGGGCTGGGGATATGGCCTAGTGGCAAGAGTGCTTGCCTTGTATACATGAAGCCCTGGGTTCAATTCCCCAGCACCACATATACAGAAAATTGCCAGAAGTGGCGCTGTGGCTCAAGTGGCAGAGTGCTAGCCTTGAGCAAAAAAAGAAGCCAGGAACAGTGCTCAGGCCCTGAATCCAATCCCCAGGACTGGCAAAAAAGGAAAAAAGAGTCTCACAGACTTTCCTGTCCTGGATGGCTTCAAACCATGATCCTCAGATCTTAGCCTCCTGAGTAGCTAGAATGATACATGTGAGCCACCAGCGCCCAGTACTGCTCTTTATTTTTTAATGCATATTTCTCACTTTAGCTCCTCAAAGATCACAGTGGTACACACCTGTAACTGCTTCTCAGGAAAAAGCAAGACTGGGCTTGAGGGTGCACACCTGAAGTCCCAGCTACTTAAGAGACCAACATACTGTCATTGATTGAGCCCAGAAATTCAAGACCATCATGAACAACAGTGCTGGTAAACCCATTTCAGACAGAAGGAGGGGAGCGTACAGCAAACATGGCAGTACACGCTTGTAACCTAAACACTTCGGAATCTGATGCAAAAGGATCATGAGTTCGAGTCCAGCCTAGGCTACATAATTCTTGTTTCATAAAACCAAAAAGACGCAATGAGCTGGGGCTTTCTAGTGCTGAAAGGATAGTTCCTCCAGCACCAGCATAGAAGCCACCCTTGCATTGACTATTTAGTTGGCGCCAACTGTATACTATGCGTGCATGCATTTCCTCCCAGCCCCCTGCAAAGTTCTGGCAAGCAGGAGCAGCTGAGGGAGTAGGGGTAGGGGTGGGGGTGCTTGTTGCCTGGCCACACCCCGGAAGTGGCATCAAAGCAGCCCAACAAGTCTGTGTCCCCTAGGCCACAGGAATACAGGGAGACCACAGCAAGATGTCTAGCACCCCAGCACCTAGGACAGCACCCATCACACAGCAAGTCCTGGCAACTAATGGCATCAAGAATGCATGGAGGGAGGGCTGGGAAGATGGCCTAGTGGCAAGAGTGCTTGCCTCATATACATGAAGCCCTGGGTTCAAGTCCTCAGCACCACATATATAATATATATATATATGTATATATATATATATATATATAAAATAGCCAGAAGTGGCGCTGTGGCTCAAGTGGTAGAGTGCTAGCCAAGGACCATGCTCAGGCCCAAAGTTCCTCTAATTAACCACCAGAAAACTGGAAGTGGTGTTGTGGCTCAAAGTGGAAGAGTGCTAGCCTTGAGTGAAAAAGCTCAGGGACAATGCCCAGGTCCTGTGTTCAAGCCCCATGACAAAAAAAAAAAAAAGCATGGAATAAGAGCCAGGTACCAGTAGGTCACACCTGTAGTCCTCAGCCTCTCGGTGGCTGAGATCTGAGAACCGCAGTTGAAAGCCAGTGGGGCAAGAAGTCAAGATTTTTATCTCCAATTAACCAGCAGAAAGCTGGAAGTGGAGCTGTGATTAAAGTAGTAGAGCAATGGCCTTGTGTGGAAAAGCTCAGAGACAGTGCCCAGGCTGAGTTCAAGCCCCAGGACCAACACACACACACACACACACACACACACACACACACACACACACACACACCTACTGCCAAGATTTCAAGGATAAATGAGATGCTGTTGCAAAGTGCTAGGCACATACTCAAGGCCCACCTCTCCCCACACCAGAAAGCTTTGTACCAGGACATCCACCATAAACCAGCCAGCCAGCCAACACTGAGCGAACTCCACAGTCCTGCACCTACACCTTGCACACCGAGACCCCTGTAGTCATCTGCGCCAGGGTAAAGGATTTCCTCCACAGCCTCCAACACACTAAGAAACTCGCTTCTCCAAACTGCCTTCAAGCCTCTCTGGAAAGAGGCCGACTGCAAATGATCGCAAATGATCACGATGACACAAATCCTTGAGTTTCTGGAGCATTCGAATGTACACCAGATGCTCCAAGCAACAGCTCATGAATATTATCTTAATCATCTTTAGAACAAAAAGTCCAGGATGAGCTGAGCTCACCAGTGGCTCACAGCTAGCATCTGACCTATTCAAGAGGCTGAACGGTTGAGGCTTGATGGTAGCCCAGGAAGAAAAGTCTAAAAGATGTCGTCTCCTATCAAGCAGCTGGGCTGGAGGCATAGCTCATATGATACAGCACCTGCCTACTAAACCCAAGGCCCTGAGTTCAAGTCCTAGCACACTCACCCACTCATTCACACACACACAGGATGAAAAGTGTTCCTAGGCCCTGTGACCTCTCGTTGCCTAGCTACAGAAATGGGTCTAAGTGGTAGTACGATGGAGGATATAAATCTACAGAGGGCTGACCAGGGCCTCCGTGAGCTTTGCAAGCCTGTCAAGGTGCCACATTGATGAGACAATATATAATGAGGGCACCTGTGCCCCCCACCACCCACAGACCATATGAGGGGCAAGCTCAATGGTCTGAGAGGCCTTAGGAGAAAACCCCCAAAGCCTGTGAAAGAATTCCACTGTGGGACCATTCACAGCAGGACTATTTGTCCTGTTCTCTGCAAATGGAAGCAAATAAACTTGACCTGGGACTGAGGAACCACACAGGTTGCCACACTCTAGGCTAATAATGCCCAAAGTTGACCAGGGATCAAGTATTCCAGCCCTATGGGAAGGGGCTTGAGCCTGTAGGAGGCGGGCTTCGTGGTGGTAGCGTTGAGTGGGCGTGGTTTCATGGGGTAGAGCTTAGTGAACTGGTTGGGCGGGGCTTACTGGGGGTGTGACTTGGCCAGATTTCTTCTAGGCATTGGGGTTCTTGACTTTGAAGGAGATTGTAGGTTCCTGGTTTCTCTCTCTCTCTCTCTCTCTCTCTCTCTCTCTCTCTCTCTCTCTCCCTCTCCCTCTCCCTCTCCCTCTCCCTCTCTCTTGCCCCCCTCTCCCCCTCTCTTCCTCCTTCCCCCTCCTTCCCCCTCCCTCCTCTCTTTATTTGTTCCTGTTTCTCCATCTGTTATTTCTCCCTCTCTCCCTTTCTTCCTTCTTCCTTTCTCTCTTCTCTCTTTCCTCTCTCCTTGTCTCTCCCTCTATCTATCTCCCCACCCCTAGCCTTAAACAGGAGGTGAGCAGTTCATATCTGCAGGTGTTCGCATATGATATACTGCCACAAGCCCAAAGTAACAGAGCCAGTCATGGGATGAAACCAAACTTGTGAGCAGAAATAAACCTTTCCTCTTTATAAGTCTCAGGTATTTGGGCAGTGTCAAAGAAAGCCAGCTGACAGGCTGCCTTTTCCTTCTACAGGTGGGATTTGAATTGCTGTTGCCTACACATATTGCAAAGATGTCTTAAAAGTTTGTGGCTGGTCTTCAACTTTCATTTTTTTTTTTAATGGGGTGTTGCTGTGTTGCTCAGGCTGGTCTCAAACTTGTCATCACCCAGCCTTCCAACCACTGAAATTTTAGGCATGTACTACCATGCTTGGCTACTTCACAGACTTTTGTTATGAAGAGAAAATCTTAGGTTTAAATGTAGTCTAGTTTATCAATCTTTTCTTTTATCGTTTGTACTTCATGTGCTTCAGAACTATTTGTCTATCCTTATTACTACAAAATTCTTTTGTATTTTCTGAAAGCTTTCCAGTTTCTTTTTTTTTTTTGCCAGTCCTGGGGACTGAACTAAGGGCCTGGGCAATGTTCCTGAGCTTTTCCTCAAGGCTAGCACTCTACTACTTGAGCCACAGCGCTGCTTCTGTTTTTTTCTTCTTATGTGGTACTGAGGAATCGAACCCAGGGCTTCATTCATGCTAGGCAAGCACTCTATCACTAGGCCATATTCCTAGCCCCAGTTTCTTTTTTATAACGTTACAATTTTCACTTGTAAATTTTTGTTGGTGTTGGTGGTAGTGGTAGTGGTCATGGGGCTTGAAGTCTGGGCCTGGGCGCTGTCCCTGAGCTCTTCAGCTCAAGGCTAGAGCTCTACCACTTGAGCCACAGCACCACTTCCAATTTTCTGGTGGTTCGTTGGAGATAAGAGTCTCATGGACTTTCCTGCCCAGGCTGGCTTCAAACCATGATCAGATCTCAGCCTCCTGAGTAGCTAGGATGACAGGCGTGAGCTACCAGTACCCCGGCTTCACTTGTAAATCTTTAATCTATTAGAAATACCTTTAGAGGCCTGGGAATGTGGCTTAGTGGTAGAGTACTTGCCTAGCATACATGAAGACCTTAGTTCGATTCCTCAGTGCCACATAAACAGAAAAGGCCAGAAGTAGTGCTATGCTCAAGTGATAGAGTGCTAGCCTTGAGCAAAAAGAAGCCAGGGACAGTGCTCAGGCCCTGATTTCAAGCCTCAGGACTGGCAAAAAGAAGAAGGAGGAGGAAGAGGAGAAAGAGGAAGAGGAAGAAAGAAAGAAAGAAATCCATTTAGAAATGAAAGGAAGGAAGGAAGAAATCCATTTAGAAATGCCTTTTCTGAGCCACAGAACCTTGTTGAACTTGAAATGCTTCAGATAGAAACAGTTAACTTAAGCCAGACACCACTGACTCATGTCTGTAATCCTAGCTTCTCAGGAAGGTGAGATCAGAGGATCTCAGTTTAAATATAGTCTGGGCAGTAAAGTCTGAGAGACTCCATCTCCGATTAACCAGCAAAAAGGCAGGACTAGAGGCATCTCCCAAGTGATAAAGTGCCAGGCATGAGCAAAAGCATCAAATGAGAGTCCAAGGCCCCGAGTTCAAACCCTGGCACTGTCACAAGAGAAAAAAAACAAACCTGCCTTTTCTGTATAGTGTAAGGTAGAGCTCCACTTTCATTGCTCCTATCTGGAGAGTCAGCTGTCAGCATTGTTTACTCAATGGACCATCCCTGCCTAGACTGAGCTGTTGATTTACATCAAGGGCTGGGGTTAGAACCAAGAACTCAGCTAGTCCAACCACTGAGAAACAGAGGCTGAGAGAGGGAGAGTACTTTTGTGGTCCCACAGAACACTTACTTGGAATGCCTGACTCTTGATGCGGAACATCCCTGTGCTGTTGAAGCTGGATCAACACTAACTACATACAACCTGGATGGGGATTGCTTGGAATACCCAAGTCCAAATTCAGGGGTGGAGTCCGCATAAAACATACAACCAATATTGAAGATGCATAGTGAAAAAAAGAATGCAAAATAGCTCACAAAGAGTTCATATTGATTACTTGTTGAAATCATAATGTTCTGGATGTAAACAGTTAACTAATCAGAGCTGGGAATATGGCCTAGTGGTAGAGCGCTTGCCTGGTATACATGAAGCCCTGGGTTCGGTTCCTCAGCACCACATATATAGAAAAGGCCAGAAGTGGCACTGTGGCTCAAGTAGAGTGTTAACCTTGAGCAAAAAAAAAAAAAGCAGGGACAGTGCTCAGACCCTGAGTTCAAGCCCCAAGACTGGCAAAAACAACAACAAAAAAAGAGTTAACTAATCAGGTGCAGTATCTCACCCCTGTGATCCTAACTACATGGGGGGAGGAGATTGGGAGGATTACAGTTCCAAGCCAGCCTTTGGGGAAATGTTCACAGAATTCCATGCACAACAATGGTAAGCTGGGGTGAGACACTGGTGGCTCACACCTGTAACCCTAGCTATTCAGAAAACCGAGATCTAAGAATCAGTTTAAAGGCAGCCCTAGCAGAAAAGTCCGTGAGTCTCTTATCTCCAATTAACTGCCAGAAAACTGGAAGTAGCTCTGTGGCTCAAAGTGGTAGAGCACTAGTCTTGAGCAAAAGAGCGCAGGGATAGCACCCAGGCTCTAAGTTCAAGCCCCACAACTGACAATAATTAATTAAATGACTAATTAAAAAGCTGGGTATGGTAGACCATTCCTGGAATCCCAGCCTCTGTTTGCCTGTGGATGGTTGGCCTGGTTAATACCTTGGTTCTAACCCAGATTCCTTGCTGTGGGTCACAGCCCAACCTAGGCAAGGGTAGTTTGTTGAGTAAATGATGCCAATAGCTGAGACTGTCCTGACTGTATGGGAAGCATACACAGGAGGCCCAGGCATACATGTGAACAATATTGCAAAAATAACTGAAAATAAGATAAAAGCACCAGAGTTGGGTAGAATGCTTGCTCACTCCACCCACTTTTGTCCCAGCCCCTTGAGGACAAGCTTTTATAAGTCCAAAAGGACCACTCCAGAGAGGATGGGTTTGTGCAGCCACCACCAGGCCGAGAGGGAGCCCACGAGGATCACTCAGGTCCTTGTTTTGGTGACCAGGTCTAAGTCCACCCCCTCACTGGCCTGGAAGTCATGGTCCTCCTGCTTCTGCCGCTGAAGCAGCTGGGATTACAGGCGAGGGGCACCTCACCCGGCCACTGGTTCACGGGCCTGGGGAAAGGGCTCAGTCTGTTCTCCTGGCAGAGCAGAGGGTTCACCCTGAGACTTCACTTCCTCCAGTTGTGACACGATGACCCAACCCAACCAGATCTGCTGAACGGAAGCTCAGCACACACCTGGGTACTCACTCCACTTACAAAGTTGAAGACTGGGGGGCCAGGAAGGGTGAAGGGTTGTGGTGACTCAGTTTCTCAAGGGTTTTGTTGGAGGGAGGAGGGGTTTCTCGTGTGAAATCCTCTTCCGGTATCCCCTGCAGTCTTGGGGGTCTACAGGCTGGCTTGGCTGGAGAACTCCCTCCCCACCCCAGGCTACTAAGGGAGGGGTGTCCTGCCTGCTCCATCCCCGTCCACCCTCACGAAAGGACACGAATCCATTCTTCTGGCCTGATGTGAGGGGGAGGGAAGGGCTCACGGGGAAGCCCGTTAGCATTTCTAACAGCGTGTCTGACAGATGGGGCAGGAGGTGGCCCCCAGGGCGCAGTAGATGCTTTCCAGGGATCATCTCACTTAATCCTCCGGGCGGGGAGGGGGGAACGGGGACCCCAAGCCAGCGCTGGGGAAAGTGAGGCTCGGCCCGGGGAAGCCACTCTCCCAGACACCCCGACTATGAGGGCTCCCCACAAACGGCCCCGTTGGGGATGGGGAAATCCCCTCGGAAGAGCACAAAAACCTGGAGTGTGGTCGGGTCTTAGATACCAAAGGAAAAGCCTGGACTGTGTCCTGGTCAACATTGCCTTGTTTACCGGGACGGTGATCGTCTGTAACTGTTAGGGTTACCTGCTGGCTCTGCCTCACTTGCTCCACCACCTGCGCGGGGTTTTCACCCTTGCGAGCCCAGGCCTCGGGCGGTTCGGGGCTGCGCGGCGCTCGCGCGCGGCGGGGCGCGGACACCGTGCGGGTGACACGATCCGAGCCCGGTTCACCGAGTGTCGTGGAGTCGCCTTTGAATTCCCGTGGGTTGGGAGTCCCATTTGGGTGAGGGGAGACGACACGCTAGGGGGTGGAGGTCTGGCTGCGTCCACCCCGCGGCCCGGGCCTCGCCTCAGAGGCTGGGATTACAGGCGTGCGCCGCCACGCTCGGCGCGGGGCGGCCGGGGCGCAGACCCCATCCGCGACCAGGGTGACGCCGTCGTATGGGGGGTGTTTCTGGCCGGGAGAAGGGGGGGTTGTCCGGCTGTTCAGTCTGGGTTTCCGAGTCTCGGAGGACAGCGGGGACCCCAGCCCCCCCCCCCCCCGCCCGCCGCTCACCGGGCGTATCTGGTTTTCTGGAAATCCAGCAGCCTGGAAGCGAACATCGCGGCGGTTCCATCGGCGCCCTGCCCTGGGCTCGGCACGCGGGAACTTGCGGAGCCACGGGCACAGGCGCAGCAGGTTGGACGACACGATCTTCAGTGTTGGAGGACGAGGTCGGCACCCCGAAACCCCCCGGAGCCCAAGCCCGAGGCGCGCGAGGAGCCAGCGGCGCCAAATCCCGAGCAGATGGTGGCGGGGGCGGGGTGGGGGGGCCGGGAAGGGGGCTCCCGCGGGCCGCCCATCGCCACGCCACGCCCAGCCACGCCCCTCAGTCCCTGGCCACGCCCCTCGCCACGCCAGGCCGCCCGCCGCCACGCCCACCACTCCTGCCCATCACTCATTGCCACGCCCCATCGTCCGGCCCACCACTCCCTCGCCCCGCCCACCGGCCTGCCCACCACTTCTCGTCCCGCCCATCACTCATTGCCATGCCCGCCTCCCTGCCCACCCGCTCCTCGCCCCACCCACCGGCCTGTCCATCATTCCTCGCCCCGCCCACCTCCCCCTAGCCCACCCTGTCACCCTCCCCACCCCGGACTCGCAGCTCTCCGGACACACACACACACACACACACACACACACACACACATACACACACACACACACACACACACACACAGCCCTCAGGTAACGGGGACATTGGCATTTCCAGTTAATGGATTACAGAGCCCCAGGATCTGTTTTCTGCCTTCCCCTAGTCCCATCACGGGTCCTCCCCCCCACCGCCGGGGTCCCACAGCCAGGTGGGTGCTGGGACCACCAGCCGGAAGGCGAGACCCCTCCCCCCCAACGGGGGCTGCAAGATGGCCCTGGATGAGAGAGCAATGTCAGCCTGTAATCCCAGCACTGGGTAGATTGAGGCTGGAGGATATAGGTGTTCAAGGCAAGGCTGTGCCACCAACATGACTTTATCTGAGACAGAGACAGAGAAACAGAGAAAGACCCGGAAACAGAGACAGACAGAGAGACAGAGAGAGAGAAACAGAGACAGAAGCATAAACAGGGACAGAGAGAGACAGAAAGGGGGAGAGGGGGCAGGGAAGGAAAGGAGGAAGGAAGGGAGAGAGGGAGGGGAGGAAGGAAGGAAGGAAGGAAGGAAGGAAGGAAGGAAGGAAGGAAGGAAGGAAGGAAGGAAGGAAGGAAGGAAGGAAGGAAAGAAGGAAGGAAGGAAAGAAGGAAGGAAGGAAGGAAGGACAACCCCATCTGAGGACTCAGGACAGGCCCCACCTTTCAATGAAGGCCTCTCCTCTCCCCCTCACTCTCCCCCTTCCCACTTCCCCTTCTCCCTCCTCCATCTGGACTGGTTCTCTTTTAGAACAATGTCTGTCTGAGATTCTGTAACAGCTGGGAAGACGCCCACCCACCCCCAGCCCCTGCCAGTGAGACAGAACAAGGAGAGAAAGCCAAATGGAGGGCACCTAATTCAACTCTGCACCCCCAAAGCTGCCCTAAGGGCACCCCCCCATGTGAGGTGAGGACCCTAAGGCGACAGGCAGATGGTTCAGAGGCCACTGAGGAACCACAAGAGGCTGTGCCTGGGGGCTGGGGAGATAGCCTAGTGGCAAGAGTGCCTGCCTCGGATACACGAGGCCCTAGGTTCGATTCCCCAGCACCACATATACAGAAAAACGGCCAGAAGCGGCGCTGTGGCTCAAGTGGCGGAGTGCTAGCCTTGAGCGGGAAGAAGCCAGGGACAGTGCTCAGGCCCTGAGTCCAAGGCCCAGGACTGGCCAAAAAAAAAAAAAAAAAAAAAAAAGAGGCTGTGCCTGGGGCTGGGGGTAAGTTGCTAGAAGCAGAGGCAGAAGGAAAACATCCATAGATGGTCATACAGGAAGACTTACCAGCCTGAGATCTGAGGATCAGGGTTCAAAGCCAGCCTGGGCAGAAGAATCCCCAAGACTTTTTTTTTTTTTGCCAGTCCTGGGCCTTGGACTCAGGGTCTGAGCACTGTCCCTGGCTTCTTTTTACTCAAGGCTAGCACTCTGCCACTTGAGCCACAGCGCCACTTCTGGCCTTTTCTATATATGTGGTGCTGAGGAATCGAACCTAGTGCTTCATGTATACAAGGCGAGCACTCTACCACTAGGCCATATTCCCAGGCCTTCCCAAGACTCTTATCTTCAATTAACTAGCAAAAAGTCACAAGTGAACCTGTGGCTCAAGTGGTAGAGTGCCAGCCAGCCTTGAGCGAAAAGCCAACCACGAGCAAGAGGCCTTGAGTTCAAGCCCCAGTACCAGCAATCACACACACACACACACACACACACACACACACACACAGTTTGGGCCACAGCAACCACCTGATGCTGGCAGACTTCTAGATTGGACTGTTTGCAACAATGTTGTAGGATGTTCTCCAGGTCAAGGCTGCTATGTGCAATGGGAGTGGGGCAATGTGGGGGATGGGAGCCATCTTAGAAATGAAAATGACACAGAAGAAAATTCTAGAAAGCACTCCCTCACACAGTGAGGGGAAGAAGGGTCCGTGAGACTTCTGTTTCCTGCTTGTCACACAGATGTCTGTCCTGCTGTAAGCCACAGTACCTAGCAAAAGGTCTCTGCCTTGTCCCGAATCCTCCCTGAGACCTAAGATTCTGAGGCCAGCACCCTAGCCTCTCTGTGCCCTGCACACACTGCCCAGCAGCTGGGAGATGCCATTTAGTAACTGATGACTGGAGGAAGGATGAGGAGAATCAGGCCCAATTCTCAGCCATGTCCCAGGGATACCAGGGATTGGGCTAGGGCTCCAGGAAGGGAGGGCGAGGAAGCTGGGCCATGGGGTGGGGGGGGGGGGGGGTGGGAGGACTTTTTTTAACCATTTGCTTCCCCCGTGGCCCCACAGCAGATGCAAAACTCAACACATGTCCAATAGTGCAAGTGTTTCAGGGTGGGGGGGTGATGCAGACAGATCTGGGTGAAGATTAGTGGTCAGCATCTCCTTGCTGACATATGTAGAAGGGAAACTGAGGCTGAGGGACCAGGGACAGGTAGGAGCAAGCTTGTGCTGAATGAATCCCCCATTCCCTGGACACAGAGTTGATTACCCAACAGAAACCTCCAGAACTAGTGAGTGCTCAGAGCTCCCAGTGACAGAATCAAACAGGAACAGATAGTCCCAGGTTGCCAGCACTCTCCTCCCCAGGTCCCTGTCTCCCCAGGCCCCTGCCTCCCCAGGGCCCAGTCTCCTATCCACTGCATTAATGCATCCGTCCCCTGTCCCCCTAGCCACACCTTTGCCCCAGCCTTCAACCCCAACTTCCACCAAAGTCCCTGCTGGCTTGGCCAAGGTGGAAGTTCACCACTAGTGTGTCTGATCACAGCTGCATGCCTCCCTCCTTTCTTCCTGGGGAATCGCAGCTGGGCTGGGGCTGGAGGAGTCAACAGGCTGGAACCAGACACCCACCCTTGCGACCCTCCACCCCCAGGGTTTTTGCCCTCCTCCTGGCCCCAGGATGCTGCTCATCATCAAGCAGATCGCTACAGGCCCCCTCCTCCCCAGAGAAGACCCCTGAAAGGAAACACAGACCTAGGAATGGATTTTCTTCCTTCCTTTCTTCCTTTCTTTTTCTCCACAGCTAAAGAAGTTGAATAAAAAATAAGTTGCTATTTTTACTGCCAGGATCTGGTTGCTATGGCAACTGAGGGCCTGACTCCTGCTCCAGAGCCAGGGCTGGACTGTGCCTGAGCAGGGAGGTGGGGAAGACTGCAGCAGTCCATGAGGCCTAAGAGCCACAGGGCTGAGCCCACACCCCAGGGGTCCACTCTGCCCCCCAGACCTGTCCCTGGTGAATTCAACTATGATCATCTCCCTTAGGCATAACCCTTTGGAGTTTTTGTTGTTGCTTTTTGTTTGCTAGCTCCTTTTAAGTCTTGCAGTCCTGGCGTGTGATCTCCAGGGCCTTGCTCTTGCTCAGCTTGCTTGCCAGGCTGGTGCTCTACCATTTGAGCCACTGTTTGGCTTGGACGGAGGTCCTCTTACCTCTGCCTCCTGAGTAGCTGGGATTACTGGCATGAGCCACCATACCCAGCCCCTACATGCCCAGCTCTTTATAGACATTTCAACAACTTGAGAATGATTTCCGTCTGACTAAGGCTTACAGAGGTGACAGATCAGGTGTCTCAAACCCAGGCTAGTTGAGTACAGTGGCTCACACCTATAATCCCAACTACTTCGGAGAGAGGAGATGGGAGGGTCACACAGTTCAAGAACTATGCAGGCATAAAAATTTCATGAAATTCCATCTCCACCAATGGCTGAGCACAGTGGTGCCTGCCATCCCAGCTACAGGGGAAGCCTGAGTAGGAGGATTGTAGTCCAGATCACCTGGGCACAAAGCAAGTCCCTACCTTGGAAGTAAGTAAAGCAAAAGGGGGCGGGAGGCATGGCTCAAGTGGTAGAGCTACCTGACTAGCTAGCTGGGGAGCCTGAGTTCAATCTCAAATGCCACAAAATGAATAGAGAAGAAATACGGAAGGAAGGAAGGAAGGAAGGAAGGAAGGAAGGAAGGAAGGAAGGAAGGAAGGAAGGAAGGGCCATAAAAAAGAGGGGGAGGGGGAGCAACAACACCCGGGCTAACCTCCTTCCAAACTCCCAACTGCTTTTCAGAATTGCTCTGCCATCATCCCAGCCCCCCTGAATAGATAGCGCTTTCTAGGCGCTGTCCTTTCTCTTTGGAGCTCACAGTTGAATGGGGGAGACAGCTGCTTAGAGAAAGCCCCAGGACCTTGGCTACCGATGAAAGCCCTGTGTGTGGGGATGGACAGAGACAAAGATAAGCAAAGCTGGACACATTGTGGTCAGGTCCGATTTTAGTCAATCTCAACGATTGCAGTCAGGCAAAGTCCAGTGGGAGCTGAGACCGACTTCCTTCCATGATATAGAAGTTGGGTTTGGTGTTTTAAAAGTAGTGGAGAGCAGGGAAGAGGTGAAGGGGGTGCTGGGAAGGGGCAGGGAAGGGAAAAGTTTCTGTGGCTTTGGGCCACATGAAACCCAGCTATAACTGGGTTCATCAGCAATGGCCTCCTGCCCTCCGTGGGGGGCTGGATATGCGACAGGGACTGGGGAGGGGACCTTAGCCTGGCTTGGGGTGTTGGGTTTGTAATCTTGTCTCACACACACACACACACACACACACACACACACACACACAAAATTAGGATATCTGGAGGCACAGCTCACACTCAGAATGGGGCCTGGGCTCACCTGGGGCATTCTGGGTAGTTATTTGTGCTGGGAAAGTTGGGCAGGAAGTGACTTGAACTTGTCCTCTCACGGGTGCCTGCCTCTCTTTGTCTTGCTATCCTGGCACATTCAGTCCTGCTTCCTGTCACACTGTTGCATAATTGGGCTCAGAGATGTCAAGGCTGGTCTGTTTAGGGTCGTTGTAACATAGATGTCTGAGCACCTATTTAAACAAAGATGGATTCTGCCATATGCTCCCATCTTGAGATCAATGCCATACCTGCAGATTCACATTGTTCCTTACAGATATGTGTGATCAGAGGAGGCACTGGGTGCTGGCGGCTCATCCCTGTGATCCTAGCCACTCAGGAGGCTGAGATCTGAGGACCAATGTTCAAAGCCAGCCCAGGCAGGAAAGTCTATGAGACTCTTGTCTCTAATTAGCTAGCAAAAAAGGAAGTTGGAAGTAGAGCTGTGGCTCAAGTGGTAAAGTGCCAGCCTTGAGTAAAACAACCAAAGGGATAGCGCCCAGGCCCTGAGTTCAAGCCTCAGGACACACACACACACACACACACACACACACACACACACACACCAAAGGAGTCATAGTTTTGTTTGTTTGTTTGTTTTGGCCAGTCCTGGGGCTTGGACTCAGGGCCTGAGCACTGTCCCTGGCTTCTTCTTGCTCAAGGCTAGCACTCTGCCACTTGAGCCACAGCACCACTTCTGGCCATTTTCTGTATATGTGGTGCTGGGGAACCGAACCCAGGGCCTCATGTATACGAGGCAAGCACTCTTGCCACTAGGCCATATCCCCAGCCCCATAGTTTTTGTTTTTTGATGTTCCTGGTTGTTTTTTTTTGTTGTTGTTGTTGTTGTTTTGCCAGTCCTGGGCCTTGGGCTCAGGGCCTGAGCACTGTCCCTGGCTTCTTTTTGCTCAAGGCTAGCACTCTGCCACTTGAGCCACAGCGCCACTTCTGGCCGTTTTCTATATATGTGGTGCTGGGGAATCGAGCCCAGGGCTTCATGTAAACCAGGCAAGCACTCTTTGCCACTAGGCCATATTCCCAGCCCGTTCCTGGGTTTTTGAACCACCTGATTATTGAAAACATTCTACCCCTTGAGCCATGTCCCCATCTCTTTTAGCTATTTTGGAGGATAGAGCCTCATGTTTTTCTCCCCGGCAGGCCTGGACTGTAATCTTCCTATTTACATCCCATACTTAGCTGGGGTTACACCCCAAAGGAATCATTTTATCAAATGCTGCCTCTCAGAATATTTCTCTTTTTCCTTTAGAATATTTTTGCTTAGTTCCCGGAGTGTAGTAACCATTTTGGCCAGCAGGCAAGGTCAGAGGGAATTTTTTTTTCTTTTTTGTAGTATGTTACAACACAGCAAGGGAGGGAGTATAGTGCTTCAAAGAAAGAATTATCTGCAAGTGTTTAACAATTTGTGAATACAGTGCATTCCTCGCTTGTGTCCCAAGCGTCAGCACCCTGAGAACAAAATGAATTTTTCTCAAGAGCCTTGAGCTTTCTCAGAGGTCTCTTACAGAGGTCTGAGGTTATCCTGGGGTGCAGCCTTGAGCTTGGAGAAACTGTCAGTGTGGGCTCTGTCTTCTGGGCCAAGGCTGAGGCCTAGCTGGGAAGAGTGAGAGGAGCCCAGCTGCAGGTCCAATTAGGATTTTTATTTTTTTAGAATACTGCCACTAGGGCTTGAACTCAGGGCCTGGGCAATGCTCTTGAGCTTTTTCACTCCAGGCTAGCACTCTACCACTTGAACAACAGCTCCACTTCCAGTGTTTTTGCTGGTTCACTGGACTTTCTCACCCATGCCATCCTCAGATCTTAGCTGCCCAAGTAGCTAGGATTGTATACAGGCGTGAGCCGCTAACACCAGATCTAACTTGGAATCTTTGTTGGGGGTGCTCCGGGGAAGGGGAACAGGGAAGCATTTCAGCTAAGGCATGGAAGATCATGGAAAGGTGGTCAGGTGGTGTGGGCAGCCAGGTGGGGCAGTCAGGCTTTAGACAAGCCTGAGGACACAGGGCACAGGGATAGAGAGGCAGAGCCTGCCAGGTTGGGAGAGGACTGGATGGGAGGTGGGACTGTTGGTTGGGGTAGTGCCAGGGTTCCTGGCTAAGGCTGTAATGATAATGCCATAGTTTATCACATCTAAGATGCCACCAAGTATAAGGTATTAAGAATCTCTGTTCAGGGCTGGGGATATAGCCTAGTGGCAAGAGTGCCTGCCTCGGATACACGAGGCCCTAGGTTCGATTCCCCAGCACCACATATACAGAAAACGGCCAGAAGCGGCGCTGTGGCTCAAGTGGCAGAGTGCTAGCCTTGAGCGGGAAGAAGCCAGGGACAGTGCTCAGGCCCTGAGTCCAAGGCCCAGGACTGGCCAAAAAAAAAAAAAAAGAAGAATCTCTGTTCAGGGGCTGGGGATATAGCCTAGTGGCAAGAGTGCCTGCCTCGGATACACGAGGCCCTAGGTTCGATTCCCCAGCACCACATATACAGAAAACGGCCAGAAGCGGCGCTGTGGCTCAAGTGGCAGAGTGCTAGCCTTGAGCGGGAAGAAGCCAGGGACAGTGCTCAGGCCCTGAGTTCAAGGCCCAGGACTGGCCAAAAAAAAAAAATCTCTGTTCAAAGCCAGCCCAGGTAGGAATGCCACCAGCAAAAAGCCAGAAGTAAAGCTCAAGTAGTAGAATGCCAGATTTGAGGGAAAGAGTTAAGGGACAGTGCCCAGGCCCTGAGTTCAAGCCCCATGACCAACTCCTAAAAAATAAAATGGGTGAAAGATTAGGACAGACCCTTGATCAAAACAACAACAAAAAGATGTAAATATCAAAATAAGTGTTTGAAAACTTTAAAGGTAGCTGGGTGCCTGTGGCTCATGCCTATAATCCTAGCTACTCAGGAGGCTGAGATCTGAAGATTGTGGTTCAAAGCCAGTAGACAAGTCTCCAAGAGATTCTTATCTCCAATTAACCCCTCAAAAACCAGAAGTGGTGCTATGGTTCAAGTGGTAGAGCACTAGCCTTGAGCACAAAGCAGCTCAGAGACAGCACCCTGATTTCAAGCCCCACAATGGACAAAAAATAATAATAAATAAATTTTAAAGGTCATAAATTGTGGGATTGTGAGTAAATGTAAATTAAAGGCACAATGTCAGCCTACCACAAAACTCTGGCTGAAAATGCCACAACTGCTGGTGTTGTGGCTGGCACAGGGCACCGAGGGTGGGTAGGGGAGGGGGCTGCCTCCTTCTGCTCCTGAGCTAGTTCACTCATGTGAAATGCTTTGGAAAGAATTGGGGAATTTTTTTCTTTTCTTTTTTTTTTTTGGTGGGGGGTGTTCTTAAGTGAAAACACACCTGCCTTACCAGAGTGGTGGTACACTCCTGTAATCCCAGAACTTAGGAGACTCAGGCAGGAAGGTGAAGATTTTGAGTCTGTAGCTGGGTGCTGATATAGCTAATGATTATAACCCAAGCTACTCAGGAGGCTGGGACCTAGAGGATCACAATTCAAAGCCAGCCAGGCAGAAAACTCTGCAAGACTCCATTTCTAAAAAAGCCTGACAAAGCATGGCAGAATGACAAAGAATGGCAGAATGGTAGAGCACCAGCTGTGTGCAAGCAAACCAGGTGAGCCAAAGGCCCTGAGTTCCAACCACAGTATTGGCAATAAATAACTAAATAATAGGAGCTTGAGATCAGGGCTATATAGAAAATAAAGGTTATATAGACAGATAGACCAACAGATAGAGCTATACCTATTTAGTAAGCCATATCTTGACTTTTAGTACTTTCATTATTTTATTTTTTACTTATTTTATTGTATTTATCTTTCATTATTTTCACCCATCCCAGCCTCAACCACTATCCCCCCATTCATGCCTCTTGCATAACTGGATTGACATATGTGCCCCATTTTAACCTGGTTTCTTGACTAAGATGAGGTCTTGCAAACATTTTTCCCAGACTGGCCTCAACCCTCAATCTTCCCTCTCTCGATTCTCGAATTGCTGGGATTACAGGCATGAGCCACTACACATGGTCCCTCTTCTACCTCTTGTTTTAATCACTAAACTGTGCAACATTTGGATTCCTGGGGAACAGATTGCACCAGATTAGACACCTCGGTGGGTCCTCTCTAATGGGCCCAGCCTCTTGTCCACTCCTCCCCTGTCCACCCCCCAAACTACAGACACTGTATGGAAAGCCCCTCCATCTCTGGCACCGGCCTTCCCAGCCTGGGGCAGCCCCTTGAGGCTGATATCTGGTGCCGTGGTGCCCTCTAGTGGTCAAAAGTAGAATTACCATCTGTTAATTTCAATGGCGGTGCTTGGCTGGGGCTCCTAAAGGTTGAATGCCACCCTTTGGTGGCTCCTGACAGTGAATTCAAGGCCTGTGCTTGCTGAATGGATACTTGAATAATGTCCCATCCCTTTTTTGCTTTCTTTTCTTTTGATAAACTCTCTCAGTTTTTCCTCTGACTTGTGTGCTTCTGGAGTAACTGGAATGGTAGTTATGTACCCCCATGTGAAGTGTCCACTTCAAAGCCTGTGCTGGTGGCTCACCCCTGTAATCCTCGCCTCTCAGGAGGCTGAGACATGAGGATACAAATTTGAAGTCATCCCTGGCAGATCCTTATCTACAATGAACCAGCAAAAAAAGGTAAAAGTGGAAGCAGGGGCTCAAGTGACAGGGGCTCAAGAGCGCCAGTCTTGAGCAAAAAAAGTTAAGCAAAGGTAGCAGGCCCTGGTGCCATAACAGAAAAGAAAGAAAGAGAGTGTGAGAGAGAAAAAAGAGGGAAGCAAGGAACGAAGAAAGGAAGGGAGGGAGGGGAGGGAGGAGAGAGAGGGGAGGGAGGGAAGGTAGGAGGAGGAGGAGGAGGAAGGGGAAGGAGGGAGGGAGGGGAAGAGGAGGGAGAAAGGGAAGGAGGAAGAATAGAAAGAAGTAAATAAGGCTGAGATCTGATGATCGTGATTTGAAACCAGCCTGGCTAGGAAATCCCATTAAACTCTTATCTCCAGGCAACTACCCAAAAAAGTCAGAAGTGAAGCTGTGGCTCAAGTGGCAGAGGACCAGCCTTGATCAAAATAGCTTAGGGACAGGGCCCAGGACCTGAGTTCAAGCCCCAGGACCAGCACAAAAAATAAAAAGAAAGAAAGAAAGCCTGGAAATATTGGGAATATGGCCTAGTGGTAGAGTGCTTGTCTCTTATTCATGAAACCCTGGGTTCTATTCCTAACCACTACATATATAGAAAACGCCAGGAGTGGCGCTGTTGCTCAAGTGCTAGATTGCTAGCCTTGAGCAAAAAGAAATCAGGGATAGTGCTCAGGCTCTGAGTTCAAGCCCCAGGACTGGCAAAAAAAAAAAAAAAAAGACGGTGAAAAGCTGTTGAGATTGTTTATGGCAGGAGGAGGAGGGAGAGTACTGGGGTGAGGCTGGTCAGATATGTTGTTTCTGTGTGTAGAAATGTCACAATCAACTATGCGATGAATATATGCTAATACAAAAGTTTTGATGGAAAAATAAGCATATTTTAAAAAGGTTTTAGAGGAATATCTCTTGTAGTACAACATCTGTCTACCAAGTATAATGCCCTGAGTTTAAACCCAGTACTGTCAAAGGTGGACAAAAAACATAGCTAGGACAGGAATAGCCAAATGCCAGTCAGGATCAGAGATAAGATTTCCTGTGGGGCTGGGAGTATGGCCTAGTGGCAAGAGTGCTCGCCTCATATACATGAAGCCCTGTGTTCAATTTCCCAGCACCACATATATAGAAAAAGCTGGAAGTGGCGCTGTGGCTCAAGTGGCAGAGTGCTAGCCTTGAACAAAAAGAAGCCAGGGACAGTGCTCAGGCCCTGAGTCCAAGACCCAGGTCTGGAAAAAAAAAAAAGATTTCCTGTTTTTCTGGACAAGGTCTGTGTGGAAAAATATCTATCTATCTATCTATACACATATATTCTTGTGTGTGTGTGTGTGTGTGCACACACATTTGTGTGCATTTGATGGTCCTGGGGCTTGTGCTAAGAGTTCAAGCTCTGGTACAGTTGTAGGGTGTACAGCTGACACCATCTTGATTAGGGAAACATGGTAGGGAACGTTGGGGGGAGTAGATTAGGTCAACCTGACCCCAAAATTCTGCTTCTGTGCCACACTTGCTTAACTTGTTTGTTGCTTGCTCTACTCCCTGAGTCAACCCCCTACATCTGTGCTATGCTTTTACCTTTATAAACTCCAGCTTGAAGACTGCTCCGGGTCACAGTGGCAGCTCCCAAGTCTGCACTGTGTCCCTGGCCAGTCAGCCCGCTTTTCACTGTTGCAGTTTCAGCTCCCCGAGTCTGTGCTGCGTCCCTGATTGGTCAGTCTGCTTTTTGCTTCTCCAATAAATCCATCTGGGTGGTGGGCTCCTAGAGGGTCGGGGACTTCCTCCCTTGAACCCCGTAACAGTACCAACACACACATACACACACACACACACACACACACACACACACACAGTCAATCTAAATTGTATTTATGAGAGAATGAAAAAAAACTAAGATCCTTTGGTTAAAAAATCACTTGTTGGGGCTAGGAATATGGCTTAGTGATAAAGTGTTTGCCCAGCATGAACGAAGCCTTGGGTTCAATTCTTTAGCACCACATAAACAGAACAAGCTAGAAGTGGCACTGTGGCTCAAGTGGTAGAGTGCTAGCCTTGAGCAAAAAGAAGCCAGGAACAATGTTCAGGCCCCAATGCTCAGTCCAAGCCCTAGGACTGGCCAAAAAAAAAAAAAATCAGCTGTTTTGTTTTGTTGGATGTGAGACTTGAACTCAGGGTCTGGGCACTGTCCCTGAGCTTTTTTTTCTCAAGGCCAGTGTTCTACCACTTAAGCCACAGCTCCACTTATGGCTTTCTGATGGTTAATTGGAAATAAGAGTCTCACAGACTTTCCTGCTGGGCTGGCTTTGAACCACAATCTTCAGATCTCAGCCTCCTGAGTTGCTAGGTTACAGCAGGAGCCACCAGCACCTGGCTAAAACTATTTCTTTTGTTGTTGTTGTTGTTGTGTGGGCCTGGTCACTAGTGAAGGACTTGCCTTTCCTCTCTCAGCCCAATCTTTTTTTTTTTTAATTCATGAGTAATTTATTCCATTCCTTTCATGACACATTTTTGGGAAACTTTTCTTTATCCAGTTCTGAGACAAACATAAACCTGTATTTAAAATGAGTTAAAAAGGGAAATATATAGCCAAAATTTGTAAAAGTCATTCCAATGAATCCAAAGTTTGTTTTAATCCCATTTCCTTAACCTACATGGGGAGGAATGTTATTATGTGAATAGATCACTGGAGGATGGAGCTCAGCTTTTACTTTGTTCCTTTTGTTTCCACATTAGGGAAATTATCTTCTAACAAGAAAGGCTGTATGAAACGTGTATATGAGACAGTTAAAGCCATGTACAGGGAGAATCTCAGTAAAGAACTCGCTTTTTCAAAAAGTTCCATCAAGAGTTTATTTTAGCCTAAGAAGGCTAAAGTAGGGAGAAATGGACAAGAGAGAGAAACATGTCCCTTTCCCTAAACAGGAAATAGGAGTCAAAGACTCAATTTGTCAGCCTTAAGGAGTCTATTAGACTTGGGCTTTTCAAACTCTTGCCTTCAAAACCACAAAATCTTACAGATGATTGAATTCCAAGATTTCCTCCAAAAGGAAGGCCGATGTGGTCGAAATCCCAGAATGGGCAAACACTGTCCTGGTGTCTAAAAATGGGAGAAATGCAGATTCTCCAAACTAGAGACATACTCCCTCTTTGTTACATCAAAATTG
This sequence comes from Perognathus longimembris pacificus, assembly GCF_023159225.1. Classification (NCBI taxonomy): domain Eukaryota; kingdom Metazoa; phylum Chordata; class Mammalia; order Rodentia; family Heteromyidae; genus Perognathus; species Perognathus longimembris. The sequence continues at coordinate 76,416,033 of NC_063161.1, read as the reverse complement.
TACTTATTCTATTAATATTGTCTGTCAGCCCAATCTTTTTATGTATCCAAATAAGGACTACAAAAGATTGACTCCCACCTTATTCCCTCAGGTCAAGCAAAGCACCAGGTAGCACTCACCTGCCTGTCCCCAGGCAGGCCATTCCCATCTTGGCCCTAGAAGACAAGAGCCCCTCACCCCAGTTGGGCCTGGTCCAGGGCACTGCCCTTGACCCCAAAGAAACCAGAGCCCATTTTTTGTTTTCTGTTTTTTTGTTAAGACCAATATATATATAGCCTACCCCCAAATCTAGTTCCACGCACAACCTCCAAACCCACAGGAAGGTCTGTGACCCTTCTGGCAATAAACATTCCTAGCCTGTTGACAATTGAGTCTCGTCTATTCCTTTTCCATTCTCTTCCATTTTCCTAACAACTGTCCCTGAGCTTTTTGCTCAAGGCTAGCACTTTACCACTTTGAGCCACAGTTCCACTTCCAAGAAGCAGTTTTTCAAGTCCTGTTTACAAACCCTCAATTATTGACAGCCAACATAGTTCACCGCCAGACCCAGTCTATGTGAAAATAAAGAAATATATGCTCAGAGCCTGAATGCTATCCTTTAGATTTTTCACTCAAGGCTGGAGCTCTACCACTTGAGCCACAGCTCTCCATTTCTGACTTTTCAGTAGTTAACTGTAGGTAAGAGTGTCACACAGACTTTTCTGCCTGGGCTGGCTTCAAACTTCGATCCTCAGATCTCAGCCTCCTGAGTAGCTAGAATTATAGGTGTGAGCCACTGGCACCTAACTTTCAGGACATTCCACTCTCCATTTCCATTTCCCTATCAGGGCAGGGAGTCATTTTTCTGCCAAGGGCCATCTGAATATTTATAACATCCTTCATGGATCACACTAAATTATATACCAGCGGACAGCCCATTGCAGCCCACAAGAAGCTCATGAGTCTGTCTTGGGATGTACCAAGTGATTTCTCAGGTCCTGTATGGCCATGGGACAGATTATTCCTCACCCCTGGAGGGGTGGAAGCCTCTAGGAGGAGCTAGGCAAATGGAAGGGCTAGAAATTGGTCTGGATCCGAGGAGAGCTGGAGATCTTCCAACATGTCAAGGCGATCTTTAGTTTTAGAAGGGGTTAGACACATTCAACATCCCTCCCACAAGTCCCAATCCTGAGAAAAAAGTATGAAGTCCTGGAATCATATAAGGAACCATTACAGGAATTAGAGACCTTTTAGAAGCTGAGTGCAGTGGCTCACACCTGTAATCCCATCTATCCAAGAGGCTGAGATCTGAGGATTGAGGATCAAAGCCAGCCTAGGCAGGAAAGTCTATGAGACTTTCTGTTAGGAAGATGGAGGAGAATGGAAAAGGACTAGACCAGACTCCATCGTCAACAGGCGAGGACTGTTTATTGCCAGCAAGGGGCACAGATCTTCCTACAGGCATGGAGGTTGTACAAGGGGCTGGGTTTGGGGCTGGGTTTACATGGACCTTAACAAGGAAGCAGAAAATAAAAAAATGGGCTATGGTCTCCTGGGGGCCAAGGGCCGTGTCCTGGGCCAGACCCCAAGTGGAATGTTCTTCCTGGGGTGAGGGGGTTTCCAGCTAAGCCAAGGTCAGAATGACTGCCAACAAACAAGAAGGTGAGTATGCACCTGGTATTGTGCCTGACCTGGGGGAGTAAGACACGAATCAGTCCTTCACTTTCCATCAAAAAGCTGGAAGTGGAGCTATGGCTCAAGTGGCAGAGCATCAGCCTGAGCAACAACAACAAAACTTAGAGATAGCATCTGAGTTCAGGCAAGACCCTGAGTTCAAGCAAGACCATTTAGAGGAATAACACAGGAAAAATCAAGTTGGAAACTGGTGCTACAACGAGAGTGCCAGCCTTGAGCAAAAAAAAGCCCAAGGACTGCACCCAGACCCTGAGTTCAAGCCCCAAGACTGACCAAAAAAAAAAGTGTCACTTTGAGACCAGATTTTTCCCATCTGGCTTTTGTGAGCCAGTCACATGGCTAAAATTGAGTATTTCCTTTTTAAGCATTTAAGAATCAAATTTAGCCCAGTGTCTGCAGCCTGCAGTCCAGAAGGGAGTTTCAGGGGAGAGAAGCATCTTGTCCCATGAATCCCTGGGGCATCCCATTGGGTGAAGGGACAGAATTGGGGTACTGTGCCTGATGAGGCCTCTCCTTCAGTCAGAGGAACCTCAAAATTGAGGTGTAACTCTCAAGGATGACAGGATCCCTGGTTTGCCATTCTGAGGACTGAGAGGTCCCTAAAACAAAGTCAGACCCTACCAGAAAAGCAGAAGCACAGGAGACAAAGGGACTCATCACTGACATCAAGACTCTTCCTGCAGGCAGAGAATGATGCTGAAAAGAGGATGTGAAAGGTAAAGGAGGAATACAGGTACCTATACTCCTTAGCGACTCAGGAGGCTGAGATCTGAAGGTCTCAGCTCAAAGCATGGGCAGGAAAGTCCCTGAGACTTTTATTTCCAATAAACTACTTAAAAAAAAAAAAAAGAGGGGGCTGGGAATGTGGCTTAGCAGTACAGTGCTTGCTACCATGCATAAAGCCCTGGGTTTGACTCCTCAGCACCACATAAACAGAAAAAGCTGGAAGTGGCACTATGGCTCAAGTGGTAGAGTGTTAGCCTTGAGCAAAAAGAAGCCAGGGCAGTGCTCAAGCCCTGAGCTTAAGCCCCAGGACTGGCAAACAAAAACAAAATTTAAGAAAACCAGGTGCCAGTGGCTCACACCTATAATCCTAGCTAATCAGGACGCTGAGATATGAGGATTGAAGTTCAAAGCCAGCTCAGGCAGGAACGTCTGTGAGACTCTTATCTCCGATTAACCACCAGAAGAGCAGAAGTGGTGCTGTGGTTCTAAATGGTAAAGCCCTAGCCTTGAGCTGAAGAGCTCAGGAAGCACCCAGGCCCAGAGTTCAAGCCCCACCACCAACCAAAAACAAAAACAAAACACAATCCAGAAGTAGAGCTGTGGCTCAAGTGGTGAAAAGACATCCTTGAACAGAAGAAACTCAGAGACAGTGTCCATGCCCTGAGTTCAAACCCCAGCAATGACACAAAAATAAAAGTGGGAGGACTTGGAATGAATATGTGCTCATCAGAGACTCCATTTTTTCCTTTTTTTTTTTTTTGGTGGGGAAGGCTTCACCAGAGAGCTACCTTGGCCAGTGACCCACAAATTCCAAGGGAAGTAGATCATTCCACCAAACTATTCCCCATGCAGCAAATGGGAGTAAAAAACAGTGGCTCATATTTTGTAGCCTTTATATATTTTTCGTGTGTGTGTGTGTGTTTGCAAACATGTACATGCCAGTACTAGGGCTTGAACTTAGGACCTTGTATTCTCACTTGGCCTTTTCTGCTCAAGGCTGGTGCTAGACCACTTGAAACACAACTCCACTCCTGGCTTTCTTTTCCTGGCTAATTGGAGATAAGAGTCTCAAAGACTTTCCTGCCCAGACTGGCTTTTGAACTGTGATCTTCAGGTCAAAGCCTTGAGTCAAGATAGTGATGTGCTTTCCAGGAACCACTGGAGTCCCAACAATAGACATGAAAACACAATTGTCTCAGCAAGGCAAAATTTACTTCAGCAGAAGGTGTGCCAACAGCCAAACATCTGGCAAGCAACCCACTGCTCAGATTGGCTGAACTCAAGAGATTGGCTAGTGTCAATAGGGTAAAAATACATTTACATTAAGCCATCATTAAAAGACTTTGAGATAAGATTAACAATTCTCCAAGCAATCACAACATAACCACACCCTCTACTTCGGAACCTCCCAAGGCGTGTCTTCATTCCACTTTGGAAGTAGCCGTTTAAGACTTTCAATTTAAAAAAAAAAATCCTTCCTTATCCAAAGCCATTCCTCTTTTTCCTTCTGGCTGATATTTTCTTAGAATAATCCACTAGAGCCATGCCCCCTGGCCAAAGCAGGAATATGTATGTCCCTGGCTTCTTTTTGCTTTTCAAGGCTAGCACTCTACCACTTGAGCCACAGGGCCACTTCTGGCTTTTTCTATATATGTGGTGCTGAGGAATCAAACCCAAGGCTTCAAGCATGCTAGGCAAGCACTCTAGGCCGCACTCCCAGCGAGGAACCTTTTTTCTTTTTTGTCAGTGGTGGGATTTGAACTCGCGGCAGAGGCGCTGTCTCTGAGATTTTTGTGCTGAAGACTAGGGCTCTACCACTCTGAGCCACAACCCCACTTCTAGTTTTCTGGTGGCGTCTGGTCTGGTGGTTCATTGGAGATAAGTCTCATGGACTTTGCTGCCCCTTCGGGCTTCGAACCGCGATCCTCAGACCTCAGCCTCCTGAGTACCTAGGATGACAGGCCTGAGCCACCGGCGACCGCCTCAGCCTCAATTCTTAACACCTGGCAAACGACTGGCAGTTCTAGGCCTCGGTTTTCACGTCAGTGCGATGGGGCGACAACTCCTTCACACGGCGGCAGCGAGCACCGGAAAAAGCTGGGGCGCTTCCCAGACTTCGCACCAACCGGCGCGCAGAGGGCGCCCCCAGACCAGCGGACGGCGCTTCCCCCGTGCGCATGCGCGGCCGTCGCGCGCTGCCGCACGCTCCCACGCCTGCGTGCCCCTCACGAACCCGAGCCGGGACCGGGAGCCGAGGGGGCGGGGCCTCTCCAGTGCGCCTGCGCCGCATCAGGCCGTGCGCCGTGGTGGGCGGGGCCGCGCAGGCGCTTTAGGCAGCCCGGCTCCGGAGCATAAACAAGAGCGGGGACGGGATGAGGCGGCGGTTGGTCCCCGAGCAGCGAGTGGCGGCGACTGTGGTGGCGAGCGGGTCCCGGCGCCGACCCTGAGCGCAGCCCGACCCGGCCCCGCGCGCGCGCCCCCGCGGGCCCACCCGCCGCGCGCGCAGCCATGAACCTGGCGAGCCAGAGCGGCGAGGCCGGCGCCGGCCAGCTGCTGTTCGCCAACTTCAACCAGGACAACACGTAAGGCCCGGCCCGGGGTCGGGGTCGGGGGCGAGAGGTCAGGGCCCGGCCTAGGGGGTTGCCTCGCGGGGTCAGGGCCCGGCCTCTCGCCCGGACTGGGACGTGACGGAGGTTGAGTGGAGATTGGGGAGGGGGAGGGGGTCTTCAGATCTCTCCTCATGCAGAGTTGGGGCGCTTCGCCTTATCTGCCCGGGAGTGGGGGCGGCCTCCTCGCCTGCCCCCCTCCTTGCTCAGCCCTCTGCCCGCCGCCTACCTTCTTCCCTCTGGCCTTTCTCCTTGTCTCCCCAATATCTGAGCCCTCTGGCCTCTTGGGCCCCCTGTGCTCGCTTTTTTTTTTTTTTTTCTGTTCCATAGCCTTCCATCCTGCTAATCTCATTTTCGCCAGGTAACTTGGTTGTCTTTTCCAGGCAAACTTATCAAAAAACCAAAAAAAAAAAAAAAAGTCGTGACCTCCCTCTGATTCAGGGGGAAACTGAGCCACGAGAATTCTTCCAGAGACTTTTCCCCAAGAGTTTTGGTGCTTCAGGAGAGGGGCCATTCCTGGGGCAAGACAACCCCCCATGTTCACACCCAATGCCTGTGGATGCGCTACCCTGTTTTTTTCCAAGTTGCTGTGATGTGGGTGAGAAACAGGTGGCTCAGAGGCTGCCTCGATGACCTGTGAGGATAGTTGGAAGATGAGAAAGAAAGATGAGTTATGACACTGGAAGGGAGAAGAGCCATCTTGGGAATGACTAACAGGAAGTGATGTAAGAGGAAGACCAGGAGTGGATCACTTGGCATCATGCTAAGTAGTTGGTTGGTACTGGCAAAATGACATCAGTAAAGTAGAAAAAGATATGTGTGACTGTATATTTACATATATATATATTTCCCTAATTTGAAAGTTACTTGCAGAATGGAAAAATGCCCAGATGGAGGCATGCAGCAGGTGCTCAATAGTTCCTCCCCCAAATCCTCCAGATTAGTAAAGACACAGGCACAGTGGAGCCATATTGAAAGTTGGAAGAAGGCTCCTCACCTGGTCCAGCTACAGATAAAACACTAAAGTTGTCTGGGTCATTACAGATGCTTAATAGTGGAATGAGGGTCAGAGTGGAATCTTGTCTCCTGAGTTCTCTCTTCCAGTGTTCTCTCCACTCTGCAGAATTCTGAAAACCAAGTTTAGAAATACTGGCATAGTAGTTTATAAAGATTAAAGCTACCAAATACTATAGCAGCACAAGAAAACTGTGTTGGGTGTGGTGGCGTTTGAGCGTAATCCCAGCTCCTCAGGAGGTAGAGATCCAGAGGATCACAGTGTGAGGCCAGCTTGGCAAAGAGTTAATGACTATGTCTCATCTCAATGAGCTGGTCCATGCCTGTATTTCAGCTCTGTAGAAGTCTTTAGGTAGGGTTTGGGTTTAGACCAGCCCAAATAAACATAAAAGACAGTATTTGAAAACTAAAACAAAAAGGGCTAGAGCTATGGCTCAAGTGGTAGAACACCTGCCTAGCAAAGTGCAAGGCCTTGAAGTCAAATCCAAGTACTTCCAGAAAAAGAAAAAACCTATTTTTGCAACCTGTTGCAGTTTGCTATAATTGGAATAAACTATCCAAGTAGGGAAGAAGAAATTCAAAACCTATTATGATTTGGTTTATAAGCTCATAGTATTTGGGGTTTGTCTAAATGAAGAGACTTTCCAAAATGTTTCCATGGCCTTTTCAGCTTCTTACTACTTATTTATGTCAGAAGGAAGTCAATTATAGGAGAACATTTTTGTTACTTTAAATGAGCAATTAAGTTGCCTATATAATAAACATACACCATTCTTGCCTGAAACAGGACCTTTTCATTCAGACTTGGAATCCTAGTACTAGTGATGCCTGTGTGATAATTTTATCTCTGTGGAGACCTTGATGTATGTAGTATTAGCGTAAGTCAGAGGGGTGCCAAGTCGAGTTCCACTACATTGATCAGCCAGCTGGGCTGCCAGACTTGTTTTAAAGCTACATTGGAAAGAAATACAAAAGTTCTTGTGGAGAGACCTTATGCCTTCTCTCCTTCCCCACTCCAGAATTTATTTTCTTAGAGGAATGCATTTTTGTTCAAGGACTTTTTAACTTTATTCCCTAGTCAGATCAGAATTATGTAGAAACTAGAGGAACACCATTTTTAGGAAGGCATCCATGTCAGCCTTGGTCCCCATTTGTGAAGGACAGAAGTTAAGAGGTCAGTTCAGGAGACAGAATCATGCTCCACCGGAGAGTCACTTGGTTTGTATCTTTTAAACTCCATATCCCTCCCTGGCATTCCAAACTGTCTCTGTCTTGTCCTTTCTCTTTATACTGGTCAGTGTGATTTCAAATGATGCGATTGATTTTCCTTTCATGGTTCTAAAAGTGCAACTTGAGTTTTATTTGCTTTTTATCATGTTTTGTTTTTTTATTTTGTTTTTTTTTGTTTGTTTGTTTTAAACTAGAAGAGTGAAAAAGACAACAAGAGCCTCTGGTCGTCGTCGTCCTGACTTTGCCTGGTTAGTTCCTACCCTGGGTCTCATAAAAGTAACTGCGGAAGGCTGGTACTGGAGCCCTTCCTGGCTTTTTGATACTGAATTTAGACCAGGGGCACACCTGTGACCCTGCTAATTTGGGTAGAGATTGGGAAGATCTTGGCCTGCCAAGCCCAGGCAAAAAGCAAAACCCCACCTTAATAAGATAGGGTTGGCTGTGCACGTCTGTGATCCCAGCTATGTGGGAGACCATAGGTGAGAGGATTATGATCCAAGGTCATCCTGACAAGAGCATAAATCCCTAGGACTGGGAGATCACTTATGTGTTTTGAGTATCTGCTTAGCAAATGCAAGGTTGTGAGTTCAAACCCCAGGACCTCCACAGGGGGGAAAAAAAGTGAAGCTAACTAGTAACGTATGTGACAAAGGGTCTCTGGACTGTAAGCAGAAATAGTGGGGGGCATAGTGGGGAGTGCTGGTATGGCCATGTCTATCCTAGACAACACTGCTGAAAGGGATAGAAAGAAGAGGGTGTTTGGCCTCCCCAGCCTCGATGTCATTCAGGGATTAGCTGCTATGCTCTGTTCTCATCTGCGGAACAAGATGGCTTTTTAAGGGTCTTCAGCCTTAGAGTTAGGGTCCCTGTGCCTGAGGTGCTGAGGACATAGTTGAGGAAGGCAGTCCAGCGCGGTCACCTTTGTCTAGGTGGCTGCCCCACAGGCCCTGCGTTGGAAGAAATGTGTTGTAGGAAAGGGCTGTGCTTTGGATCCAGCTGGCTTTGGAAGGCCTTAGGACTGGCCAGGGGCAGGCCAGAGTGGAAACCTGTAAGAAGTCTATGGCAGGAGCTGGGCCTGCCGTAGACTGGAGCTTTGGAGGTCCCAAGTGAGGGTGCCAGGCCCTGCCGGCTTGCTTGCAGCCTCAGGGCAGCTGCTTCCTGTTAGAGCACTGCCTGATTTCCTTCATCTCTGTAATCAAGTACTCACCCCTGTAATCAGGTGTGGTCTTTCAGAAAGAAGGAAGACAGTGGAAGGAAGCATCTAAGTGACTACTGGAAAAGGAAGAAAAAGATTGTCACATTTCCACCTGTTACTGCAAGTGGCTGCTTTTTAGATGGGGAGTGATTAAGTTAAATTCTGTGACAGACTTTGGATTGAAGATGGTAGATGAGGCAAAAGAAATTGTTTGGCTTCCTCCCCAAATTGGCATTAAATGTCTGAAAGATAATTGAAAGGGCCTGATCCAAGGTCTAGGAAGAGGGCTAGGCTAGAAGGGTGAGGAAGGAGGTGAGGGGATTGAAGTCTTGTGCTGCCAGTGGCTTCCCCACCCTGTGCTAAAGACAGGCCTGGTCTCTGGAGGCAGCAGAACAGAACAGGATCGCTGGATTTGGACCCCCATTTAATAATGAAATAGGGTACTATAGACCAGTGGTACTATATTTTCTTTGGTCAGTAAAAGTTCACTTTTGGGGGCTGGGGATATAGCCTAGTGGCAAGAGTGCCTGCCTCGGATACACGAGGCCCTAGGTTCGATTCCCCAGCACCACATATGCAGAAAACGGCCAGAAGCGGTGATGTGGCTCAAGTGGCAGAGTGCTAGCCTTGAGCGGGAATAAGCCAGGGACAGTGCTCAGGCCCTGAGTCCAAGCCCCAGGACTGGCCAAAAAAAAAAAAAGTTCACTTTTGGGCTGGGGATATGGCCTAGTGGCAAGAGTACCTGCCTCATATACATGAGGCCCTGGGTTCGATTCCCCAGCACCACATATACAGAAAATGGCCAGAAGTGGCGCTGTGGCTCAAGTGGCAGAGTGCTAGCCTTGAGCAAAAAAGAAGCCAGGGACAGTGCTCAGGCCCTGAGTCCAAGCCCCAGGACTGGCAAAAAAAAAAGTTCACTATTAACTTTTTTAAAAGTGCTTATGTGGACTGGGGATATAGCCTAGTGGCAAGAGTGCCTGCCTCGGATATACGAGGCCCTAGGTTCGATTCCCCAGCACCACATATACAGAAAATGGCCAGAAGCGGCGCTGTGGCTCAAGTGGCAGAGTGCTAACCTTGAGCGGGAAGAAGCCAGGGACAGTGCTCAGGCCCTGAGTCCAAGGCCCAGGACTGGCCAAAAAAAAAAAAAAAAGTGCTTATGTATATTGCTGATTATCAGCAATAATTAGGATTATCAGAGCAAATCTCATACTTATCTACAGTCTACCTTTCCCATTCTTAACATCTGGCATTTTATGGTCTGGTGAATTATGAGTAGTAATTAAAAGCAAAATCTCTTTTGTGTTGGAAATATCAAATGTACGCATGCGCACACACAGACACACGTGTGCTGGGCACTGAACCCAGGGCCTCACTCTTACTTGACCGTAGAGCTACCCCCCTCCCCAGCATAGTATAAAACTATTCTCCCTCGTTCCCCTATAATACTAGGAAAGGGCCTACTCCTGCTGTACTGGGTCTTTATCACAGAACTACCAGTGTTTTCTTTGTGTGTTTTTATTTCTTACTGGCTGGAGTGCACCCCTGCTTGTGTAGACCTTGGGGTAGAATTCTAGAGGTATGTAACATGCTAAACCAGTTTGTGATCACCCAAAGCAGGCATGGTGGGCAAAGCCTTAGTTTGAACAGCTTCTGTTCATCAGGGAAGGGAAGGAGCACAATTGAGTACTAAGATACTTTACATTTGTTCCAGTACCCAATTCTAAGGCTTAGCCCTTGGGAGTACTCCCCCAAGCTTACTTTATACTTAAGGCTCATAAGCATATGGTGATGTGGTTTCTAAGACAGCAAGAAGTCAGATGGAGCACGGCTTTAATGGTGGTAGATGGTCCCAAGGGAAAGCAGCTCTGCAAAACCAAAGCAGGAAATAGACTTTGGTGCTTGGGATGGAGCATGTGTACATGCTCTGCCGCCGAGCTACAGCCCCAGTCACCAAAAGTGTCTCCATAAACCACTGAAGACTGGCCATCTGGTGGGGGTACACAAGACAGTTCAAAAGAATTTGTGAGCCATGTATGGAGAGCATACCTGCCATCCCAGCACTCAGGAGAATAAGGGAGGAAGACCTCAAGTTTGGGGCCAGCCTGGATTCCATAGCCTGACTTTGTCATAAAAATAAATAAATGACCTTCCCTGTTGTTTAAAAACAGGAAAGTATACATTCTTTTAAAGTAGTTGTGCAGAGGAATTGCCTCTGAATATAATATATCTTGATTAGTGTTATCTCTTTGAATATTTTCATCCATCCCTCTAGAAACTTTTTTAAATTCAGAAATAGTGGGAGTAAAACTTAAGTTGCTTAAAATAGTGAATCTTAAGTTATCTGGGAAATATTTGCTTGAAAACCAATTTTATTGCTACAATCTTATTTTTATTACTACTTTTCGAAATGTTTGCAAATATTACTAGTAATACCTGAGATAATTAGTTATAAACAGGCAGTTTTTGTTGTTGTTTTCAAAGAAAAGTCACATATACTCATAGGTAGGTTTTTGTTCAGTTACATTGTCTGCAGCCGAGACTTGTGATCTTGGTACCTCCTTGGTGCTAGGATTACAGGTGGGTACCACCACCCCTGGCTGTAACTTAAAATGTTAACAGTGCTGATAACCATTCCATTCTCACAGTGTCTTTAGTCCACATGTGTATGGAAAAGAAGGAAGTCTCAGGTCTTCAGTAGATGACATATTAAAGTTGCCCTGCGCCTGTCTTGGAGTTTAGATACATGAAGGATGAAATGTCTGTCTGCTGATTTTCACCCAGAGGGCATGAGAAGCTCTGTGTGTGATTCTTCTGTCGCCACCACACCCCTCCTGCTCTCTCCTCTCCCCTACCTGCTTCTGCAGCTCTGCTTGCTTCTCCCTGCCATCCTCAAAGTGGTAACCCCATGGGGAAACACCTCCCTTGATGTCCCTACACCCCATACAGGGGTAGCTGAGGAGGGCACCCAGCACCAGGCCCTCAGAAGGCAGCAGCACAGCGTTCACCTGACTCTGCCCTGCGCCCTGCCTTCCCCCCCCCCCCCCGACTTGGTCATAGCTCAGTGGGAATGGTGGGGACCATGTTAGAGAAGGGGCGCCTGGCTGGCAGCTGTCTTAGGTGGAGGATTTAGAATTCAGTGCTGGTGTTTTGAAGTTCTCAGTACATCCCTGTCACCCATTGTCACCATGCAGCATGGTAGGTTCCAGAAAACCTTTGCAGGTGTCAACCAAGAGCCCTGCATGTGCTTCCATTGCCTGCTCCTGTGCCCTGCCATGGTATGCGGGCAGCAGTGGGTAGGGATGGGCTTGCTGCCATGCCCTAGAACCACAGGAGGTGGGAGCAAGCTTCGGTGAGCTTGTATGAGAAGGAACTCTTTTATTTTTCAAAGATTTTTAGTTGTTATTATAAAGGTGATGTGCAGAGGGGTTGCAATTACATAAGTCAGGTAAAGAGTACATTTGTTTTGGGACAGTGTCACCCTTTCCCTCACCCAGCCCTTATTTCTGAATTTGGCTTTTTTGCAGGTCCCTAGCGGTCGGTAGTAAGTCCGGTTATAAGTTTTTCTCCCTTTCTTCTGTGGATAAGCTGGAACAGATCTATGAATGCAGTAAGTGTTTGCTTTATTTTTCCCTTCTTAAAATAATACAGACCAATTGTATGTGACATGGAATAAAGTCTTAAACACTCTAGTTTAAGTCCAGCACCGTCTGGGCCAGTCCTCTGGTCCCCGTCCCATCTCTCCAGGGGTAACAACCAGGTCTTCTCCTGTGCATTTGTATAAGTATAAATGTTCACTCAGAGTTTATAGACTTTTTTCTTTTTGGTTGGTGATGAGGCTTGAACTCTGGGCCTGGGCACTATCCCTGAGTTCTTCAGTTCAAGGCTAGTGTTCTACCACTTGAGCCACAGCGCCACTTCTGGTTTTCTGGTGGTCAGTTGGAGATGAGAGTCTCAAGGACTTTCCTGCCCAGGCTGGCTTTGAACCGTAATCCTCAGACCTCAGCCTCCTGAGTAGTTAGGATTATAGGTGTGAGCCATCGGTGCCTGACCTGACTTTAAAATTTAAAAAAAAAAAACAACAAAAAAAAACACCATATGCACTACTCTTTAATCCCCTCTCCCCTCCCCCAATGCCATTTAAACCATTTAGATTGCTTCTAGAACACTCAGACCTTTTCAGCTCCTATAGGAATGATTTAACTTCTTTAGTTTTCATTTTCAGCATCTGAGCTGCCCACATGTCACCAGCCCTGTGGAGTAGAGGGAGGGCTGTGAGCTGAGTGGCCATGGAGCAGTAGAAGGGCTGTGAGCTTGGGCTCCTTGCTTATTCACTTATTGTTGGCTTTAAATGGATTACCTCATTTATAGGCCTCAGTTTTTTTTTGCTATTTGTAGAACAGAAATAATGCGTGTGGATGCAATTGTCTGATTAGAAATCAGTGGCTCTATGAAACAGTATTTGCAGAAAGAACTGTAAGTACAGACCCTCACTGAGATTATTGGAGATTCTCCTGGAGATCTGAGAAGTCCAGGTCCCTGGAACCCTTTGTCAGTTTCCCCCAGTGGGAACATATTGCAAAGCCTCAGGATAGTGTCACCACCAGAATAGTGCCAAGTCATCCTGCAGGTTTATTGTAGCCATGTTCCGAGTTCTAATCTTACAGTGATTCCTTTATCCTGCACAAGATGCAGAGCAGAACCACTCAGCATCCTACCACAGCCCCTAATCCTGGCGACTGAATTTGTCTTCCTCTCTCAGGTTAGAAAGTTGTACTAAAGTTTTTTGTTGCTAGCACAAAATACTCTTGGGATAAGACAACTTGTGAAGAAAAGATATACTTAGTCTTGGAGCTCTAGGAGCATGATGATCACCACAGTTTTGTTCTGGGCTTCCTGACCACATCACATCATAGTAGGGGCACAGTGCCACACAGGAGCAGGTGGTCACATCTGGAAGCCAGAAACAGTTGGCTGTGGCCAAGGATGCACCTGTTATGACAACCTTTTAATGACCTAAGGTCCTCCCCATGGGCCTTTCCTCTAACAGCTGTACCATCTTGTATTGCTACCCTGGGACCCGCAAGCACACCATGTTCAGACCACAATAGAACAGAACCTTTGTGACTGTTGTTTTGTTTATTTATTTATTTTTATTTTTATTTATTTATTTTTTTTGCCAGTCCTGGGGCTTGAACTCAGGGCTTAAGCACTGTCCCTGGCTTCTTTTTGCTCTGGGCTAGCACTCTGCCACTTGAGCTACAGCACCACTTCTGGCCTTTTTGTATATAGGTGGTGCTGAGGAATTAAACCCAGGGCTTCATGTATAGGAAGCAAGCACTTTTGCCACTAGGCCATATTCCCAGCGAGACTGTTGTTTTGGTTAGCACCATTACTTAGTCATTCCTCCAAGCTTACCAATAGCTTGCCCCTTTTGTTTCCAAGTGGTGTTTCATGGTTAACTGTTCTGCTGGAGGATATACAGGCTGATTCCAGATAAGGTTACTGTGAACATTCATGTAGTGGGTTTTGTTGTTTGTTTTTCTGAGGCAGGATCTCACCCAGGCTGGCCTCAAACTCATGATCCTGTTGCCTTTGTCTCCCAGGTGCTAGGATTAGTGGTCTGCATCACCATGCCTAGTTCTTGTATAAGTCTTTGTGTGGACCTAAGTTTTCCTTTTTGGAGGTAAGTGCCCAGCAGTGCAGTACTGAGTCCTATGTGATAGCACATGAGGCTTTGGAGAAACTGACTTTTTCTAAAGTGGCTGTACCATTTTACCTACCTGCCAGCAGTAAGTGGTCCAGTCCCTCTGTTGTGTGCCATTGCCAATATTTGGTCTTACCATATGTCCAGGTGGCATTGTGCTCTCCCAGTGTTCCCTGTCCCCTTCTGGCTGGTGATGGGAATGTCTTTGGATGCTCAGCACCACCTGTGTGTCCTCCTCAGGGGGCTGTCAGGTCCCCCATGCCCACTCTTACTGGGTTGGTTCTGTGGTGTTGAGCGCCTTGTTCCTGGCTGGCTGTGGGGCCTGCATCTGCATGGAGAATTTGGAACAGACCTGAGAGCCTGCGTGCCTCATTTCAGGGAGTAAGGAGTGTGCCACTCTTAGTGTTCTGGCTGTAGTTTGGACAGTGGGTTGTGGGTCTTTATCATTCTGGCTGTGTTTACAGGGGCAGTTGTGGAGCTGGGTTTCCATCCTGCTGACAATACCAGTGTCTCTTGTTGGTGTGCAGGCCATGTTGGCTATGCTGCCTGTGTTTGTGCCTGTTAGTGGCGTGAGAAGACAACCCTCTGAGTTCACACCTGTGCTCACTCACACCACCCAGTCTAGTTACTGGAGACCAGGAGAGATGCCATTCCTGCCCTTGTGAACTTATCTATCTCGAGGAGGATGGGGATGGAGTGTGTGTGTGTGTGTGTGTGTGTGTGTGTGTGTGTGAGATTCCTGAGGCTGGGGCATAGTGTTAAGCAAATGCAGGTGGAACTGACAGTCCACACATGTGCACATACCCTGCTAACAGAAGGAGAACACTCAGTTGTGAATTCTAGAGGTTAGCCATCAGGAAGGGAAGGTCTGGCCTCCTGCCTTCAGGCACCCTCTCTTGGTGTGCATCCATCCCTTCTCCCATAGCCCATTGTCCATTGTCTTGTTGCTTGGAAGAAGCACCCTAGGCCTTTTCCAGAGAGAGGTGGACCAGGCTTGCTGCAGCCTCCTGCCACTGTCTTAACTTTGCTTCTCTGTGGTCACAGCCTCTAGTGCTTACTAAACCTTCTACTGAGGCTCCCCATTCTGGAGGCCTTTCCTCTGCACCCCTCCCCACATGACCCAGGGGTGAGCTAGGTGTGACCCAGTTCACTGACCTTGAGCACCCAGCATTCCTGATCAATAGGACCTTCCCGCCCCACAGAAGGTGAATGGTAGCCCTGTCTCTTGAAAAGGAATCCCTGGCCTTCATGAATGGCTGAAACATTGACTAAATTCATGTCCCCATGAGGTACCTTGATCATGCCAATAGCTACAGATGTCCTCACAGAACTCAGGCACACATTACAGCCCCAACATAGCTGGGTCCAATGGCTCACACCTGTAATCCCAGCTACTCAAGAGGCTGAGACCTAGAGGATAGCAGTTCAAGGCCAGCCAGGGAAGAATAAAAAGACTGTCACCCATTAACCAGTAAGATGCCAGACTGGAGGTGTGGCTCATATGGTAGAACACCAGCAGATCAAGCAAACAGGACACAAGTTTAAGTTTAAATCCTGGAATTAATGCACAAACACACACACACACACACACACACACACACACACACACACACAGAGCTGGTCTTCATTCTTGTTGAAGTGGATTCTTGTCAGGCTTTTGGTGGAGCAACATGTGATGTGTTGACAGTGTCTGTAAGGAAGAACTACTACATAGTGGCCAGCAAGGGAAGACAGCATTGGGATTGTGTTGATTCTCTAGTGAGCTTTGGTTTTAAAACTAGATGAAGTGGACAGAGTTTTCAGGTGTACACTTCAAACCTAAGGCATCCTTCCATTAAGAGGTAAAAGGAGCAGATTGGCCTGTGTGTGTGTGTGTTCATGTGCGTGAGCAAGTGCAATGTTGTTTCATAGCATTTTCATGCAGGGGAGCAGCAAGGACCCTTGCTTGATGTCCCAGGGTTAGCTTGTCCCCTCCCAGAAGTCTACAAGAAAATCAGATCTCTATGGCTGTGACAGAAAGAATGAGCCAGAGCCGGTCCTGGAAAGAAACAAGCTGGGCAAGTGTTCTTCCACCCCTTGAAAATGAACCAGGAACCACAGCCTGTGGCCGGCAGCATTGTTTTTGTTTTGTTTTTTTTTTTTTTGGCCAGTCCTGGGCCTTGGACTCAGGGCCTGAGCACTGTCCCTGGCTTCTTCCCGCTCAAGGCTAGCACTCCGCCACCTGAGCCACAGCGCCACTTCTGGCCGTTTTCTGTATATGTGGTGCTGGGGAATCGAACCTAGGGCCTCGTGTATCCGAGGCAGGCACTCTTGCCACTAGGCTATATCCCCAGCCCGGCCGGCAGCATTGTTAGCCTCACTGCCTGTACTGTTGGTGCTTCCCACAGAGCCCAGCAGCCCAGCTACTAGATGGTTTGCCTGGTAACGCCTGTATGGTGCTTTGAAGATGCATAATGCACCCAGGCGAGGCCTCTCATCCCATCTCTTCATCCCCTGGTAGGTAGGACAAATAAGTGACCGCTTTGTAATTTGCAAAATTGTGCCAGGAGGTTAGCATTGTATACTTTCCTTGCATGTCGTGAGTTGAGCTAGATACATATAGAAAAGCACTCAGTCCTGAAAACTGGCAGAACCACTATCTTCTGGAGGATCCAGCCACACAGCCCTTTCCTTAGCCCCACGCTGGTGCCATTATCTGCATCTTCTGGTTAGACACTGATGCTTCCACCTGCCTTCCTAGTTGTTGGGCCATGTGGTGGCTGTGTATGGATTCCAGTGAGGTCTGTGGTGATGGAGTCTGGGGACACAGATCCAGCATCCAACAGGCTCACGGGAAGCATCTTGTATTATTTACTATCTTTTTCTCCACTCTCCAATCAGCCCTGTGAACTCACAGCAGAACTTCTTCCTGCCCAGTGATTCATTCTCCAACTCAGAGCTCATGCTACCAGTGCCCAGGAGGAAAGTTCACAGGAACTGGGGCAGAGGCCACCTAGACAAGTCCTGAGAGCCTGGCCTTGCCACTTGAGGTCACCAATGTTTGTGCTCATTCCTTTCTGCCGGGCCGAGTATGCTCTGCTCGGTTTTGACAGTGTTGTCACCATAAATCATGTTTCTCCTGTGACTATCCTGCCTTGTGCTCCTGGCATCGGTGCCCTGGGGGCCAAGTGGTCTTGTGTGGTAGGGGTTCCAGAGAGTGAGGTAGAACACTCCTGGTGGATGGGAGGCCTTGGCCTCTGCTTGGCTACTGACTGCTTTGGAAAGCCACAGTGTAGATAGCCACCAGAAGACTGACCAGTCGGCCTCCACCCCCAGATTCCATGACCCCATCAGGACACCTGGGCCACGGGCAGGTCCCAGGAGGGGTTGCCCTGCATACCTGTGTCCTCCTGGCCTAGCTCATGACTTGGTAGAGTGCCCTGCAACTCTCATCAGCTTCTTGCATCAGTTCTTCATATGTCAAAGTTTAGCAGGCTGCCTGGCATGCACATGTGCCTCTGTATGCATGCACAGCCCTGTGAAATGTGATTCACACCTATAAGGCATCCGAAGAAACCTGTTGAAAGAGCACAGTTCAATGAGGCTTAGTATATTTACTAAGTTTTACAGCTTACTGTAATTTAGTTTTAAAACATGTTTATCATTCCCCTAAGCCAGCCTGCTTCCATTAGCAGTTTCTCCCCGGCTCCCCCAATACCCCGATGTCCACAGCACTAATCTGCTTTCTGCTCCTGTGGGCTGGCTTGCTGTCTGGGCCTTTCAGATAAGTGGAGGGGGGTGGCCCGCCTGCTTCATGGTGCCATAGGGGCACCTGGCAGGAAGAGCCCTCCTTTGAAATTTCAGAAAAGAGAAGGGTTGACACCAAATGGCAAGGGTTTTTGTATTTGCTCCATCTAGGGCATATATGTATGACCTTGCACTGGTTCTTAAAAGTCTGAGAGAAATAGGCCTCTACTGCTTCTCACAAAAATTTCCAGAAAGCCATCTGAAAGCTGTAGTAGGGAAGGAAAGATGGGCAGGCCCCCTGTCTGGTGGCTTTCACCCTCTCTGTGCAGCATTGACATTGCGAACATGCTGTGTCCTTCCCAGCCAGCAGACACCACCCGCAGCTCAGGTGGTATGGCCGCCATCACTCCAGCCTCATCTTTTGCCACATGCCACCATCCTGCTCCATGTACACTGTCAAGGGAGTGCTGCAGAGCCCCCAAGCCTTCTTGCCCCGGGAGGTGAAGTGGGTACACAGCACATTCATGACTGTGCTAGATCTGTGTGTACTAGGTTTCCCGTGCTCAGCAGGGTGTGAATATTATTCCTGTAGTGGTGTAGCTGCTTTGGATAAAGCTGCTATTAACGTTCTCATATATGTCCTTTTTTCTCACTGTGGCCTAGACTAGTCTCAAACTTGCAGTCCTCTTGCCTCAGCCTCCTGAGTGCTGGGACTACATACAGGTGGTTATACCGATTTTTTTTTTAAATTGTGATTATAAAGGTAATATGCGGAGGAGTTACAGTTACTCAATATACCTGTCTTTTGTAGGAATATGTTTTCATGCCTTGTGGGAAAATACTGTAGTGGGATTGTTGGATAAGTACTGTACTGTGTGTGCGTACACAGGAATCCTCGGGCTTGAACTCAGGACCTGGGTGCTATTCCTGAGCTTTTTTGTTCAAGGCTAGTGCTCTACCACTTAAGCCACACACTGTGACTTTTTGGTGGTTAATTACAAATAAGAGTCTCATGGACTTTCGTTCCCAGACTGGCTTTGAATTTCAATTCTTAGATCTCAGCCTCCTGAATAGCTAGGATTTCAGCCACAGGTGCCTAGCCACTTGCTCACTTTTCTTCTTTTTTTTTTTTTTTTTTTTTGCCAGTCCTAGGGCTTGAACTCAGGGCTTGAGCATTGCCCCTGGCTTCCTTTTGCTCAGGGCTAGCACTCTTACCTCTTGCCACAGTGCCACTTCCAGCTTTTTCTGTGTATGTGGTGCTGAGGAATGAAACCCAGGGCTTCATGCATGGTAGGTAGGCACTCTGCTGCAAAGCCACATTCACAGCCTCACTTGCTTACTTTTATAAGAAGCTACCACACCTTTTTCCTAAGTGACGGCCTCTTACCAGTGTTGTGAGATGTGCTCGCTGTGTGTCCCTCACCTCACTAACTGTCTTGAGCATTTGGGCCGCTCCATTGTGGTGATCCTGTCACATTGTGTGTGTATATGTGCACACTCACATGTGTGTGGTTCAGAGCTTGGGAGGGAACTTAGGCCCTTGTGCCTGTTAGGTGTGTACTGAGGCCCTGAGCCACACCTTTGTCCATTTGGGGGTTTGCATCCTGCCTGCTATGGCTCTGCTAGTGCATTATTAGTTCTAGTAGTTACTTTTGCAGGCCCTGGCACTGCAGGAGGCTCCATAACACCTTCCTCTCTCCCTGCACTCCTCACAGCCAAGCCTGTAGGGCACTGGGAAAAGAAGGCATCCTTGCCTCTTTCCCAGTTTTGTGAGGCAGGATTCAGATCTGCCCCGGGAAGGGTAGTTAGTGTCCATGAACAGTAGCAATGCTTGTTCTTGTCCCTGGGCAAAATTCTAAGTGTTCGCCCTGAACAGGCAGCGTGCTGTGTCCTGCTCCACTTCTGTGAGCTCATGGGACCATGCTTTCATGAGTGGGTGTGGATTTGTCACCATAGCCTCACATAGAGACTCTGAGGGAACCTCTCACCTCTGCTCTCCAAGCTAGTAAGTGCCCGCACTCCAGGGAAGAGCTGGTGACAGCGAGGGTTCCCATTCTCCCCGCACCCCGACCTGCATCTGCCCTGGCCTCATGATGTCCTGCCTGGGGAAAGGCTGGTAGGAGTGTCTGCTCCTGCTGCAGACAGATGGTCTCAAAAATGCAGAGAGGGGCTGGGGATATGGCCTAGTGGCAAGAGTGTTTGCCTTGTATACATGAAACCCTGAGTTCAATTCCTCAGCACCACATATATAGAAAAGGCCAGAAGTGACGCTGTGGCTCAAATGGTGGAGTGCTAGCCTTGAGCAAAAAGAAGCCAGGGACAGTGCTCAGGCCCTGAGTTCAAGCCTCAGGACTGGCAAAAAAAAAAAAATGCAGAGAGGATAGCCCCAGAGCAGCAGTGCCCCTTGCCCTGCACTGCAGGCAGCTCCTGCAGGGGCTAGTGCGATCCGAGATGCTGCAAGCCGCGGAGCTGGCATTGCTCTGCTGGTAACAGTCACTTGCATTTTATTTTGGAATAAGTTTGTTGCCTGACACAGGAAAAGGTGGATATGGTTTGTGTCCACTGGCTCAGTGGAAGTGGCTTTGAGTAAACTATAAAGTGCTTAGAGGATTGCTCTTAACTTCACTGGCTTCTACCTCACTCCAAGTGATAGCAAACCCTTAGGCACGAACAGCTACAAGTGCTGGGCCTCTGTGCACAGACGTTCACTGTGTTAGTACTAGGCCAGTGCTCAGCACCTTTGCTGTCGGAATCCAGGCTGAAATGGTCCTTACCAGGCCCTTCCCTAGACACCTGGACACTCCCTTCCTAAGGTGAAAATAGGTTAAGTCAAAACTACTTACAGTACAAGTGTGGTCGTTCATGCCTGTAATCCCAGCACTTGAGAGGCTAAGGCAGGACTATGAGTTCCCACAAGCCTGAGACCTCCTCCTTGTTTTTTTTTTTAAAGCAACACTGCATTTCTGTGCTCCCCTGTTGTGTTACAGGCTGCCAGCAGCACAGCAGGTCAGGGCTAGGTTTTGTGGCTAAGATCAGGATCACCAGGCTGACCAGCATAGCGCTGTGATACCTGCCAGCAGCCCAGGAAAAGATCCCAGCACACACCTGTTGCTTTTTGCTCCACTGTGAAGTTAGACCAGGAAGCGTTGAGCTCTCATCTCTGCCTCTGTTAGATTGCTTTGTAAATGGGCTAGTGTGCAACTGCTTATTTAAAGGGATCCTCTGAAGTAAGTTCCCTTGCAGATCGTCTTCTGTGTGAGTTGTCATGCTGGGGTGATCTTTGTGCCCTCTGATGATCCGAGACTCTAGGACACTAGTTCACAGGCCCCTAGGCATGTGCGTGTCTGGAGGTTGTGCATAGATACCCATGTGCATGCTCTCATGATTCCAGCTGACACAGAAGATGTGTGCATCGTGGAAAGATTGTTCTCGAGCAGCTTAGTGGCCATCGTTAGCCTCAAAGCTCCCAGAAAACTGAAGGTTTGCCACTTTAAGAAGGGAACGGAGATCTGCAATTACAGTTACTCCAACACCATCCTGGCTGTGAAGCTCAACAGGCAGGTGAGTGGCAATCGGCTGGGTGCGCTGCCCACTCTCAGGGTCCCACCATGCCTTGGACAGAGCAGAGGTCAGGGCTGGCACCCCCAGCTATTCACCCTACTGCCTGTCCCCGTGTTGTGTGCATACACCTGCACCCAGCAGCCCAGCAACTCAGTCCTCCCCTCAGCCCCTTGTTCAAACCATCTCCATGTGCCCTCACCCCTGCCCCACTGTCTTGCTCATCCCTGGGGTCCAGGCTTGACCTCTGCATTTGCTTGCCCAAACAGCACAGTGGCTCACTTCCTGCTGCCTCTTGCTCTGCCTGTTTTCCTTTGGAAGTATACTTGACTTGTTTTGTTTTGTTTTTGCCAGTCCTATAGGGCTTGAACTCTGGGCTTGAGCTAAAGTTTTATGTTCAGGATAGCACTCTACCACTTGAGCCACAGCTCCACTTGAACTTTTTGTGGTTAATAAGAGATAAGAGTCTCATGGACTTTCCTGTCCAGGCTGACTTGAAACTTCAATACTCAGATCTCAGCATCCTGAGTAGGAATACAGGCATGAGCCACCAGTGCCCAGCTCTATTTTTTGGTGTTTGGTTTTGTTTTTTTTTGGGGGGGGGGAGTTGAGATAAGATCTTGTTATGTAGCCCAAGTTGACTGACATTTTGAATGCAAGATCTTATGGTAGAATTATAAGTGTGAACACATACTCAGCTCTATTTTCCCTCTTTTAAGTTGTTCATTTGGCTTATATTTTGCCTAAAACCAACACGACTGCCTATCCCACACCTGGTATGTGGCCCTTGAACTTACCCTGGAGGCTGCGGTGCATTGTGTGTGGCAGCTGGTTTGGCACAGGGAAGCAGACCACAGCCAGCAGTGAGCTGGAGGGCTGGGGGCCCCTGTCTTACCTGATAGGAGCCAGGGTTGCTCTGGTAACTGGCAAAGCTGCCTAAGCTGGGAAGTCATGGCTTATTCTCATCACTTCGTGCATGGGTGACAGGAACCATGCTCATACCCAACTGTTCCTGCATAATTATATCATCTGTGATATGCTTTTTTTTTTTAAATGATCTCTAAGTAGTTGGACAAAGGGGTTTCAATCCAACAAATCAGTTTATTAAGTACACTGCATTTTGATGGATGCCACCCTTTTTGTTGTTCTCGCTCATCCTTTGAAGCTGCCCCCATGTTCTTTACAGGAGTGAAACATGGAGACTACCGTCCATAAGGGAAACTCAACTTCTCACACATTGCTAGGCTTTTGACTTTGTCTTAGCAGGGCTTCATTCCCATCTATAGAGGAGCCCGCCTGTACCAGCCCCCTCTAAAGCCCACTTTGCTCAGCTCTAACATCCACTGAGAACTAGCACACCCAGATGCAGTTGTGGGAGCAGGCCCATGGGCTCAGCCCTGGGGAGCGAGCGCCTGCATGGTGTTCTAGGAGTGGATGGCGTCATGCTCCAGCAGACGTGAACCATGTGCCCACAGGCTGTGTGCCAACTGGGACTTGTGTCATGTGTGCTTCTCATCATGTGCTGTCTCTTTGTAGAGGCTGATTGTGTGTCTGGAGGAGTCTCTGTATATACACAACATCCGGGACATGAAGGTACTGCACACCATCAGGGAGACCCCCCCAAATCCTGCAGGTAAGCCTCTGAGAGAAGAGAACCTGCTTCTCTAGACCTTTCAAAGATATCTGTAGTTGCTGGGTGCTGGTGGCTCACACCAGTATCCTTGCTACTTATCTCTAGTTACCTTAAATTAGAAGTGGAGCTATGGTTCAAAGTGATAGAGTAGTAGCTTTGAGCAAAAGAGCTTGGGGACAGTGCCCAGGCCCTGAGTTCAAGCCCCAGGACTGACAGGAAAAAAAAAAAAATATGGGTGAAAGGGCCCCTCCCTACTTATGGTTTCTTCAGAAACACATTTAAGAAGTAGTGATCCTGCTGGGCACCAGTCACTCACACCTATAATCAAAGGTACTCAGGAGGCTGAAATCTGAGGATTATGGTTCGAAGCCAGCCCTGGCAGGAAAGTGTGTGACTTGAATTAACCACCAACAAACAGCAAATGGAGCTGTGGCTCTAGTGGTAGAGGACTGGCCTTGAGCACAGAAGTCTAGAGACAGCAGTAAGGCTCTGAGTTCAAGCCTGAGGACCAGCAAAGAAAAAAAAAAGGAATTGCCTGAAGCCAGGAGTACTGGCACACTCCTGTGGTCCTAAGTTCTTTGGAGGGCAACACAGGAGGATCTTGAGTTTCCAGGACAGCCTGGGCTACATAGCAGCGTGGTCTCCCAAAAGTTGTTAGAGCAAGCTAGCCACCTTCGTGCTGGCACTGTTTGTAACCATCCAAATGCTTATAAGAATGGCACAGCACTCTTGGAGCTAACACACCCCCTATCCATGTCCTCACAGGCCTGTGTGCGCTGTCAATAAACAACGACAACTGCTACTTGGCATATCCAGGGAGTGCCACCATTGGAGAGGTGCAGGTGTTCGATACCATTAATCTGGTGAGGCCCCTCTTATACTTGGGGAGCTCTTTTTGGGACACATATCCATGGCAGCTTTGACATCTAAGTTCCCTGGCTCAGTACCACACAGCCTGTTCTGCCACTCTCGGTGACCAAGCAGGTCAGGTCCACTCGTGACCCCAGGAAACCAGGGAAGTGGCTTTGCTTGTCAGTCTGAGCAGCTGTCCATGAGCCCCACAGGGCAGTGTGTGGGTCTGATGTGTATACCGGCCACTGTGGCTGTTCAGCCTTTGGCCATGGTGGCGCTCACCTGTTACTGTTTCCCTCTGCAGAGAGCTGCAAACATGATCCCGGCTCATGACAGTCCTTTAGCTGCGCTGGCTTTTGATGCAAGTGGGAGCAAACTGGCCACTGCTTCTGAGAAGGTAGGTCTGCAGGCCAGAGGCCGGCAGCAGAGGTGGTGGCAGCCTGCTCTCAACACCTGAGAGCGCTTACAGGGAGAAAGTGGTATTTTGGTTTGGGCTCGTGATTTGGCCATTACCAGTTGGCTCCATCACTTTGGGCCTGTGGCAAGGCAGAATTTCTAGGTAGGAGTCGGGGGCAGAACAGAGCCCACCCCTCTTATTATAATAGGAAGCAGAGAGCAAGAGAGGAAGGGGTTGGGGTCCCATTGTTCCCCTGAGGGCACACCTCCCAGTGGCCGGGGTTGGCCACCAGCTGGGGACCATTATCCTGGGAGGAGGAGGATTCTGCTCCAGCTGGTCAACACTCTTAGTGTGCCTGCCTTTTCTGTTTATTTAACAAAGTTGAATCGTACTGCAGTTCATCATGCTTTTTACTCTCACCATTCTGTAAGTTACAAATACTACTAAAGTTGTGCGTGCTGTGATTTACTCTAACATGTCCTTCTGGGACTTCTTGTGTTGTCTCTATTATGTTACTGTTGCTGACATTTCCTGCTAATTATTTGGACTCCAGTAACAGATTTGTAGGTTAAAGGCAGGTGGCCCCATGAGGCCTGGCAGTACACATTGTGATACAAAGGTAGGACAATCCTGAGTGCCTCCTGGCCCACACAGTGACCCCCTATGGAGCCCAGGCTGGGCTTGAACTTAACTATCGCCCTGCCTCAGCTTCCCAAGTGCTAGGATTTCAGTCATCCCCACCCTGTCTAGTTTGGGTTTTGTTTGGGAGATGAGGTCTTGCTATGTTGTCCAGACTGGCCTTCAACTCCTGGACTCATAAAATCCTCCTATGTTGGTCTCTCAAGTAGCTGGACTACAGGAGAAGACCACCATGCCCACTGCCTTTGGTCTTTTTCCTTTGTTTGTTTGTTTGTTTGTTTCTTTTTTTTTTTTTTTGTCAGTTGTGGGGCTTGAACTCTGGGCCTGAGCACAGTCCCTGAGCTCTTTAGCTCAAGGCTAGCACTCTACCACTTGAGCCACAGCGCCACTTCCAGTGTTCTGGTGGTTAATTGGAGATAAGAGTCTCAGGGACTTTCCTGCCCAGGCTGGCTTTGAACCGTGATCCTCAGATCTCAGCCTCCTGAGCAGCTAAGATTACAGGCGTGAGCCACCGGTGCCTGGCTGCCTTTGGTCTTTTAAAGTGAATATACAACTAAGTTAGCAGTCATACTGCTGAGATCTGTGCGGTGAAGGTCCCTCCAGTGCCCTGCTCAGGCTGTGCTCGCTCGCTGGGGCAGAGCAGTGCGGTCCCGTTCATACTCAGCACTGTAGTGAGTAAATGCTTCGCTGAGTAAGTACAGCCCCAAACCAAACACATCGAGCACTCGTAAAAGGTCAGCTTAGAAGGCCCCTTCAGGTGTGCAGGTCCGACAAGGCCAGCTGATTTTGTCCAGCATTTGAGTTCACTGTGCCAGGTGTGGAGCTGGGCATAGGGTTTATGAGGACAGTCACAGACACCACCACCATACCACCCCCATCACTTACACCAACAGAGGAGAGGCCCATGGTGACATCCCCAATAGAGCGTGTAGCTAGTGTGGCTATGAAAATCAGCACTGGAGACACAGTCACTCACTTTCTTCCTGGAAAAGACAGCTGAGGTCTGAGTTGGCAGCTGTGTTTGCTGCTGTGTTCCAGATTGTAACAGTTCCAACTACCCATCCCAAGCCACCCCTCTGCCGCTTCTGAGCAACAGTGTTCACAGCTGGTGTCGAGATGAGGGGCACCCCAGGCAGTTACACTTTTTTACTTTCTATGTGTGCATGTGTGCGTGTTTACTGGTACTGGAGCTTGAACTCAAGGCCTCACACGCGTCCCCGGTTTTTTCATTTAAGGCTAGCCCTCAGCTGCTTGAGCTGCAGCTTCACTTCTGGCTTTGGTAGTTAATGGGAGGTAAGAATCTCACGGACTTACCTGCCCAGGCTGGCTTCGAACTATGATCAGATGTGAGCCATCAGTGCCTGGCCTGGCTTCACTTTTGATGATGCTAGGCTACCCAAACATCACCTTTTCTTCTATAATTCTGTTACCTAATAATTATTAGCTCCTACAAAGCCTAAAGAACTTGGAATTTCAAGACCATACAGTTCTTTGTACGTGGGATTGAGTGTGATCTCCCACCCTACCCTGCCAGGCCCATCGAGGCCTGCCTCAGGCACTGTGCCGCTGGCACAAAGTGACTCCCAGCTGCCAGTACCCAGGGGCGGGCTGTTAAGTTGCGTTGGTCTAGAATTCAGGCCACACAGGGAATGCTTTGCCTTGGTGGTAGTGTGCGTGTGTGTGTGTGTGTATGTGTATCAAACCTTGCATCCTCTAATTCTTGAGGTACACGCTTATGGTGTCCTTACTCCTAGAAATGCATATGAACCCCAGGAGCCGTGTGGCTGGCTCTGCCTGGCCTTCACCGTGTTTGTAAACAGGCAGGTACTTTCCAAATGCGTAGGTCTGAAGAGAACCTTGCAAATTGGTGGGCTTTGGACTGTTCCTGTTGCACACATTTGATGCGATGCGAACTACAAGGTTCTTGCTCCATCTTGTCAGCCTTTGGGCTCTGTAATGCCATCACGTGCTTGCTGCACACTGACAGTCCCCTCAAGTTCTTTTCTGGGCTCTTGTCACCCACTCTCACTTCAGTTCCTGTGCACTGCAGGGAGGCAGACAAGGAAAGTCAGGCTAGAGGGGCATGGTCCAGATGGTAGAGGACCAGCCATGCAAGCAGGCTGAGCAAGTATGAGGCCCTGAGTTCAAACCCTTGTACTAGCAGGGGGAAAGTAAAGTTTTCTTGGGTGAATACAACAGCCACACCTATAATTTCTACCACTCAAGAGGAAGTCTCAAGGATCACATTTGGAGGCTAGCCTAGGCAAAGAGTTAGTGAGACCCCTTCTCAAACAACAAGCCAGTTGTGAACCTGTAATTCCACTGCCCCATAAAAAGAAAGTAAAAATTAATTGTAATAGAAGTCATTTTGTACTTTGTCGTTTTAAGGCAGGTGAGTGAGTTATGGGGTCGGTGAGTCCTCCACAGTGCTTCCAGTGGGCAGCCCTGCTTCCAGTTTGGATGACTGAGGCCCCTTGGCCTGCATTGGGGCCCAGGGTAGGCCTGCAGTGCGCTAGAGCAGCTTGCCTTAGAAGGCCAGGGTGGCAGTGCGACCTGCCCTCCATGTGGCCCCCTCCCTTGAGCTGTTTCTGGGAGCAGATCCAGGTGCTATCAGCAGTCTGAGGGGACAGAATCGTGGAGTCCCCTTACCTGCCAAATGTGGTTCTTTGATTTTCCTTCTTTCTTCCCATCCCAGGGGACCGTGATTAGGGTATTTTCCATTCCAGAGGGACAGAAACTCTTTGAGTTCCGGAGAGGAGTAAAGAGGTAAGGTACAGACTCACATCCCAAATCCAGTCTCGGGTTACCTGCGACCTAGCCCCACAAGGCCGAGTCACCCCAGCTTCTGGTCAGTCTTGTTATGCAGGGATTTCTCTGCAGGCAGACTAGGTGTCCAGGTGCCTGGTCCTGCCTGACCATGGCACCAAAGGCTAGAGCACTGGAGGCCCCCTGGGACAGGCAGGACCAGGTGGCAGCAGCCTGCCTAGTCTCCCCTCGGAGTCCACTTCCTGCTGGAAGCCCATCCCCTTGCTAGGCCGAGCTGCGTATTCCACCTGTGCCTGCCCAGCCAGCAGGGAGCCTCTCCTAAGCTGCCCCCACCCCGACTGCGCCCTCAGACCGCCACACTGTCCAGTTCACCTGTTTCCTCTCACATCCCTCCTACCTTGTATCCAGGCCTGCGGCAACCTTGCCCTGAGCACCCTTAGCTCTTGCTCCACCTGAACTTCCATCTGGCTTCACTGTAATAGTGGCCCTGCCCACATTGGGAACCTCAGGGCTTCACTGTGCTGCCTAGCCCTGGCCACTATCTACACCCTGGGATCTGCCCTAGGGTCTCTCAACTTCTCCAGAACCTTCCACTTATTCTTTCTAGCATGCCTTTGCTTGGAACAAACTATGTGTCTGTGCGTACATGTATGTATATATGAATTTCATGTCTGTATGTGCACGCACACACAAACACACATCATCAGCCCAGGAAAGCAAGAACCTCCAGCCTCTTCCAACCCAGAGCTAGAAGACGAGGCTGGCACGTGCAAACACTGAAAACACTGGACCGCTGAAGGCAGAGCCTTCCTTACCCAGTGGCCTGGGGGTTTGGGGTGTGTGGCTGTAGGGCCTTAGTGGTTACACGTTTGGTGATGGCACTTCACTGAGATGAAGCCGCTGGCCTCCCTGTGCGCCCTCACCGCCCAGCCTCAGCTCACCTCACTCACACCGCCCTGGTTCCTGTGGGTTCTGGGGTGTCACCAGGCTTGGCATATTACCCATGGCGTGGCACAGGGAGGGGTCTCAGGCAGCAGTAGGGACTGTGGGTGGGAGGGGGTCGCCAGCTCCTCCCGCAGGGCCAGCCCTCACACCCACTCTCCCCAGGTGTGTGAACATCTGCTCACTGGCCTTCAGCATGGATGGCATGTTCCTGTCTGCGTCCAGCAACACGGAGACTGTGCACATCTTCAAGCTCGAGACGGTGAAGGAGAAGTGAGTCAAGGCGGGGCTGCTCCATGTCTGTGCCAGCCTGTGCACTGGGGGGCACACCAGCCTTAGGTGAGATAGAGCGCCCCCACTAGACAGCCTCCTGATGTGGGGATAATGCTGGAGAATGAGGGACAGACCCTTGCTGGATGGAACAACCACCCTCCATGAGGCAGCGAGGGCTGGGGCAGGCTCTCTCCCATGTCAGTGATCTGATGCTCTGTTGCTTGGGTGTGCATGGCAGGGGCTCCTGCTACAAAGAACATCCTACCGGGTCCATCTCGCTTATTCAGACTCTTCCAGTATGTAAGATAACTTCAAAATCCTACATGGAGTAACCGCCAAAAATAGACCTTAGGGAAGTCATTTGAAGCTTTGGGACTTGCAGCTCCGGAAGTCCAGCAGGGACTTCCTGTACCTGTCACTGCAGAGCCCCCTGGGGGAGGACATGGCCACCTCCTTCTGACCATGTGACAGGGGATCTCAGTGACAACCCAGGCATTTCCTTGCAGGCCTCCAGAGGAGCCCACCACCTGGACTGGCTACTTTGGGAAGGTGCTCATGGCCTCCACCAGCTACCTGCCCTCCCAGGTGACAGAAATGTTCAACCAGGGCCGAGCCTTTGCTACCGTCCGCCTGCCATTCTGTGGCCACAAGAACATCTGCTCCTTGGCCACGTGAGTGGGGGAAACAGGGCCTGCCACTGGGTGGCAGGGCATGGGACCGTCCCACTTCACCGCTGTGAGCTGTGAGAGTGGGAAGAGCCACAGTGCCTCAGTAGATGGCCTCAGCAATGAGGCTTCTCCCTCCCTCTCCCCCCCCCCCCCCGCCCTCAATCAATGGGTGTTGATAAAGACCTAGGGGGCAAACAGGGGTGGGGGAGAGGACAGGACACCTGAGCCCCAGGTGGTGGCAGTGGTACAGGATTGCAAACAAAGCCTCAGGATTGTTTGCAGCAGGGCCCATGGGAGTGTTCACTGAAGATCAGTCACCTTCACACTCCCGTAACCCCTCAAGTGTCCTTTTCCTCGCTCATGAGCAGACTGGCACAGCGGAAGGTTCTGGGCATGGGCAGTCACAGTGCAGTGGAGTTTGGGCCATGGTGTCCATGTGGCATCCAGGCCCAGCAGCGCCTGGCCTCTGTGGACTGGGCTCCACCAGGCCATGCCTTCCCAGCCCTGCTCCAACTGACATCAGAGCTAATAAGCATCTTTTCCAGAAGTCCAGAGTTTGTATTCGCTTCTCGCTAGGATCCAGAAGATTCCCCGGCTACTGGTGGGAGCATCGGATGGCTATTTGTACATGTACAACCTGGACCCCCAGGAGGGCGGCGAGTGCGCACTCATGCGCCAGCACAGGTGAGGTTCCCGGCACGCTGTCCCTGTCCCACTCTGAAGCCCACTGCCCAGCCAGGATGCGGCCTTCTTCACTGGAAAGAGAATGCACGTTGATTGGGAAGTGGTGGAATTTGATGCTTCAGTGTGCTTACCCAAAAGTTTTGACCACGATACTAAACTGCTTCTGTAATCTTGGGGAGTTTTAGTTTGGGGGGTTCTCGGCATTTTTGAGACAAGGCCTCACTATGCATCCCAGGCTGACCTGGGATTCAACTCTCATGCTTCAGCCTCCTGAGAGCTGGGACTGCACACTCCTGCACTGTGCCTCCACACAAGAGTGTGTGAGCATGCCTATAAAAATACATTCTTTTTTTTTTTTTTTTGCCAGTCCTGGGCCTTGGACTCAGGGCCTAAGCACTGTCCCTGGCTTCTTCCCACTCAAGGCTAGCACTCTGCCACTTGAGCCACAGCGCCGCTTCTGGCCGTTTTCTGTATATGTGGTGCTGGGGAATCGAACCTAGGGCCTCGTGTATCCGAGGCAGGCACTCTTGCCACTAGGCCATATCCCCAGCCCCTCTTTTTTATTTTTGATCACCCATTATAAAAACAAAATCCTATTTTCTCACTAGCTATAACTCTCACAGTGCAAAATACACCATGTAAATAGACTGGGGAGCATCTCAGCATTCCAGAGCACACTTTGGGCATCTGCCTGGCAAGAGGCATGCTGTGGTGTCTCAGACCTTGCCACCCCTCTAGGCTGGATGGCAGCATGGAGACAACTAGTGAAATCGTAGACTCCGCCTCCCACGACTGCCCGCTAGTAACTCAGACTTACAACACTGCGGCAGCCAAAGGTGCCTACGCGCCCTCGTCTCCCACCAGACTTGGCAAGGGGCAGGACGCGAACCTAGAAGGTAAGTGACCCTGCCATGCTCCCTCCTGGGGGCTCATTGAAACTTTCACGCCACCCCTCCCCTCCCCAACTTGGCATTGTGAATAAGCCATTGCCTTTGTGAACTGTTTCCAAGGCCTTGCAAGGCTGAGGGTGGTTTTTCTTTTAGAAGCCTGAACTTTATACTTCCTGTGCAGAAATCACACCCCAAGTGTTTCTTTAGTTACTTTTTAAACAGGTTCTCCTGTTCTTTCCCAGAACCAGTCTTGGACTAAGATCCTCCTCGCTATGCGGTTCCTCCATGTAGCTCCCCGTGCCCATGTCTTCATTTAGATGGGGTGTTGCTAACTGTGAACCTAGGCTGGCCTCGATTGCAATCCTCCTGGCAACCTCCCACGTAGCTGGGTGCACGTGCACAGGCTGCTGTGCACAGTGGCTTAGGCTGCCTGGCCTGCCCACTCTCTCTCAACCTGCCTGCGCCCTGCGCCACAGAGGAGGGCACCAGGCCCTCTTGCTCCTTATAAAAGCCTACTTTCCCCAGACCCTGTGGCCCTGCGTGGAAGCCACACCTGCTACCCAAGACCCCTCTTTGGGGTGGCCCCACAAAATGCAGAGCATCCTGGGATGTGTTCCTGCACACCTGTGGAACAGAGGCATGGAGGTCACCCTACCTGCGGCCTGTACCACCAGCAGCCGTGCATCGTACATGGTGGGCAGGGTGAGGAGAGGCACACTGCACATGCCTCGTGCCTGGGGTCTTAATTCCACGGCTTTTCTGCAGCCTATACAGACGACCTGGGTGCCGTGGGTGGTGCGTGCCTGGAGGAGGAAGCCAGCGCCCTGCGCCTGGACGAGGACAGCGAGCATCCCCCCATGATCCTCCGCACAGACTGAGCCGGCCACGCTGCCTGCCGAGGCTGCGCACTGCTGCTATGAACCTGGGGCCGGGAGAGGACAGCACGCCAGGCGGGGGGCACACCCGAGCGGGGGGCGTAGGGATAGTCCACCTCCACTCTGGAGAAAACAACGTTCACTTCAGTGGCTTCTCTTCCTGCTTACGGATTTTAGCTTTCTGTTTTCTCTCTCTCTTTTTTTTTTTTTTCTATTTTTCGTTTTTTGCCAAAATGAACTGATTGGTGAAGTCCTTGGAGTCTCCTGGCTTTGTGTGCATGCCGTGCCAAGCCAGCACGGAGCGCTCCGGCCTCCCACTAGCAGTTGCCGTGGTCAGCCTCGACCGGAGGCCATCCTTGGGAGGCCATGGAGGCCATAAAGGAGGGAGGAGAATGGGCCGGGGGGCTTCTGCCAGGGGGCCAGCCTGGCGTCCCCCTTGCCCTCCAGCCCACCTGGACCATTTCCCTCTACTGTATTTTGTTAATTAAATTCTTTCCAAGTTGGATTCTTCCGGGATGTCCTCCATGATGGAGTGTGTGTGTGGTCTTGTCCGTGTGGACGTGGGGGAAGAGCGCTTCCTGACGCTCCGCCCTTCCTTGCTCACCTCTGGGGACCCAGAAGGCCAGCCTACCTGCGGACCTGCAGCGAGGACTGACCACCGGCCCTCCACTAGCTGGGACTTTTAAGGAGAGTTGGTGGCCAACCCTGTGCTCTGCCCTAAGCCCTGTTCCTCGGAGTAGCAGCAGCCAGGGGCCTTTCTAGCTCACAACGTCCACCCGCACATCCCAAACCCAGACAGCAGGAGCAGCATGGCGAGCATTCCGATGGACTGAGGTGGCTTTGGGGTCTTGGCAGTGGGGTGTTGAGAAGCAGAGGCAGCAGGACTGTACACAGTCAGCATACAGTCTGGTTGGGGCCACAAAGGATCAGCGGCTGTGTAGGGTCATCAAGTCTGGTAGAGGGTGAGCACCTCCCTGGGGGCTACCAGCCACCCTGGCCTGCTGAAGTTGCTCGCCTGATTTTCTGGGACTGCTTATTGGTAGGCTGAACTTGGAGTGCTGGAGCCAGTTCTGGTTGTGGCAGTAATCTCAGCACTGCAGGGCCACGAGGAATGTTTTCCTTATGCAGGGGCTTGCCTTGCAGATCTGTCCTGCATGTCTGTCCTGGACCTTCGGGTGAACCCCAGCTGTGTAGCCAGCTGCAGCAAGTGCTGCCCTCACACCAGGGCTCCTGGCATCACCTGGCCTTCCGAGGGCGCCAGCTCTGCCCCTTACCACCCATGAGCAGATGGAGGAGCGCAGCAGTGGACAGGAGCCCTGAGCTAGGGTTTCCCAGTAATCAGAGAGCATGTCACCTATCTTCAGGTGGGGTTCACATGTGGCCTGCCGGTGCCCTGCATGCTCTGGGCATTGGGGGCTCAGCTCTGCCATGCCAGGTCTCTGACCTTTCTTCTGGATCACTAGCCACAAACTGTAGTGGGAGCCCATTCTCCATTTTTGCCTGTTATCTCTTATAAGATGCTCAGGAAAGAGGGCCCTCCATGGAGGGGATGCCCCACTAGTGCTGGACAGAGGCATTTGATCCTAGCTTCAGGCAGGCCCCACGTGCCTGTGCTGCCCTTACCCTGGCAGGATGTGCCCTGTGCTTGCGCTGGAGGAAGTTCTCACCCTCTCCCTCCATGCCTGATGGCTGGTGCCCACCTTGCCTGCAGGCCACAAGCACGGGGCCCAGCAGGGAGGAGACAGTAGCTCCAGGTCCCTGGCCCAACAGCATGCATCCTCATTTGCTGACCATGTCTTTTACCTCTGATAAGTTTTTAACTATATCTTCTAAACTTCAGAATAGATTTATAGCATGGAGGGAGCACTGTCAGAAACAACCACCAGCTGGGCACAGATGGCTCATGTCTATAATCCCAGCTACTCAGGAGGCTTAGATCTGAACATCGTAATTCCAAGCTAGGTGAAAGTAGAGGCATGGCTCAAGTCATAGAGCACTAGCCTTGAATGAACAACCCAAAGGGGAGAGTATGAGGCCCTGACGTCAGGCCCCTGTACACACACACACACACACACACACATACACACACCTCTCTCTCTTACTTAATGGATTCCAGAAGACTGGGACCAAACCTTGTTTTTTTCTCAAATGATGGAGCCAGTTAGACTGAATGTGGAGTCAGAACTGCATTTGGTCCCCAGCCTGCCCCTCACTAGCAGGGTGCATGCACCATGGCAGGTCTGGGGGGCTTGGGCTCTGCACTCGACCATCTCAGGATCCTTGTGATGTGGTAGTGACAGCTGTCCACAAGCCCCAGGTGGCACACACTTAACACACTAGCTCATCTGGCGGACGCCATCTGCGGCTTTTGGTGAAGCTGTTAGGAAAGGAGGAACTGTGGCATTGCCATTAGGGGGTTATCCTTAATACCAGGAGTGAGTGCATAGCCAGAGCTGGTCCTGGGGGGACTGCTGAGTCTCAGGCCAAGACTACGAGGTTGACTAGCCACTCGGGACCTTCACCAAGGGCTGGAAGTTGCAAGAGCCCTGGTCCTAAGTCCTGCCTGATCAGGAGGGGCCTGACCTATCCCCCCTCCACCTGGAGCAGCTAGCCCTGCCTCCTCACAGCCTTCCACTTCCTGTCAAGAAGCCCCTGGATGATGTCATTCTTGAAGAATCAGCAAGAGCCAGGAAACAGTCTGTCGGGGAAGACCAGTGTGTCTTGTGAATTCCCCTTGTCAAGCTGGCAATTTTCCTGATGACACAGATGGCTCATCTTATCTCTGGCCCTTGTGGATCCGGCTTTCTGCATGCAGGAGTGACCGAATCCCCATGTGTCAGTGTGTCTGGCCTGATAACCCAAAGGTTACTTTCCCAAGTGTACTTATTAGTCCCCCAGCTCCCAGGGGACAGGTGGGGTCCGGGCTCAAGCCATTCTGTGTGGCAGCCCACTTTGTGGGGAATTGTTTGGTGAATATTCTCGATGAAAGCATAGACTGACAGCTGTTTGCCAAGTGGATAGTTTTTTCTGATGTGCATTTTTGTTCTTTCCCCCATCTTAATCCTTGGCCTGTGTTGTCCGACTATTCTGTGGAATTTGTGAAGCACAAGGGGAAAAAAAAGCAACAACGAATTCTGGACTTGGATAGGAAAATTTCTCTAAATTTGGAAAAATTAAATCTTTTTTAAGCTCAAATCTAAAGGCACTGTGTATGTCTCTTGTCTCTACTGTTTTATTTTTTCCTGGGTCACATGAATATATTGATTTTTACATTTCCTTTTTTAGATGAAACTTTGGAGGTTTCTCCTAGTCACCTGTGCAGTGCTCACAGAAACACCCAAAGATTTGATGGCCAGTGAACAGACATTTTGGGGTTTTGGTGAGGGGAAGGGGAAAGCTCATTCAGCTTTCTTGCTTAGCTAATGCTCTACCGCTTGAACCATGCTTCCAGCCCAACTTCTTGCTGGTTAATTGAAGATGGTCTTCTGGACTTTTCTGCCTGGGCTGGCTTCAAACCATAATCCTCCAACATCTCAGCCTCCTGAATAGCTGCAAGTTTTAAGTAGAAAGGATCTCAGCAACTGTAAGGTAGAATCCAGCTTCTTATCCCTGCATATCATCCAGAAAGCCATGCGGACCCTGGGCTTGAAACTCAACTGGGGCAAGATAATGGAGTTCCAAGTTAATGGCAAAATGTGTCTACTTCCTGCATCTCTGCCCAGTCTCCAGACAGAAGGGACAGTGGCTCACACCTGTCATCCTAGCTACTCAAGATGCTGAGCATCATGCTTTGAAACCAGCCCAGGCAGGTAAATCCAAGAGACTCTTATCTCCAATTAAACACCCCACCAACAAGAAGTGGAGCTGTGGCTCAAGTGGTAGAGCACTAACCTTGAGTGAATAAGCTCAGGGACAGCGCCCAGGACCTGAGTTCAAGCCCCAGTTCAAACCTGCCGGTCTCCCTCCCTGGCTCCTCTGAGCACATCCTGAGATTCAGATCCAACCAATGCTGTGACTGTCAAGCCACTCCCTGGCCCAGCCATGTCACAAAGCCTGTGGCCTCCTGCTGAGGTCAGGCTGCTGAGCCAGTAAGGCTTTGTCATTGTTGACAAATGGGTATCTGCAACAGATCTGGGCCACCATCCCTGTCCCCCTTCCTCCCTCTTTTTTCTCTCTCCCTGCTTCTCACCAGTCCCGTTATATATGGGCTCCACCAATCCACGCCCACAGATATGGATGCTAGCTGCCACTGAATGCTAAATATCACCGAGGCCAGCAAAGCCACTTTATTGGCTTCAAGTGAACCAAGCTGGCAGGGCTAGGAAGGATGAGGAGCGGCACTCCTTGGGGGGGGGGGGGGGGGGGAGGCGGTGCTGTGCATGGGGGAGCGTGACATGGGGCTCCTGCGAACTCGGTGTGCACAGAGGGGCCATGGCTCTAGGCATAGAAGCCCCCTGGCCCAGGCATCTGCAGTGCAGATGCCCCGGCACCACATCCCAGAAAGAATAAAGGCATTCCTCGCCATGTAGAGATCCTGTACTTGTGCATTCATGTTCTCCCCAGAGAGTACGGCAACCTCCAAATCAGCCCCCTGTTTGTGCGCAGCGATCTACACACACATGTGCAAAAACACTGGAGAAATGGAGTCACCTGATGGTCATGGCCCCCTCTGAAGTCACCCAGGGCCACACTCTGCCTTCTGGTGTCAGATCTCATGGTTGTTAACTAGAATCTTTCTTGTGGCCCATTGAGTGTCTGGTTTTTCAGGTCTGGCTGCTTGATGGTAGCAATGTTGATGTTTAAAATGGCCCCAAGCCAATGTAAATTAGTGCAGCCACTATGGAAATCAGTATGGCAGTTCATCATAAAAATACCCTATGAACCTGTTATACCACTCCTGGCCAGCTAGCCCAAGGATTGGTAAGTCAGAAAACAGCAAAGACACCTTACACCAAGTATACTGCAGCCAAAATATGGAATCTGCCTCAGGGCCCACAAACTGATAAGGGAAATGAGGTAAATAAACACAATGGAGTATTACTCAGCCATAAAGGAGAATGGAATGAAATCATTTGCAGGGAAATGAGCCTTTGTTTTCCTATCAAGTGCAAACCCTCAGTGGACAGGTGACTATAAAGTGTCTTCCAGGTACTAAATAAAGGAATGGTGGGGCTGGGAATAACGAAGCCCTAGGTTCTATTCCTCAGCACCACATATATAAAAGCCAGAAGTGGCGCTGTGGCTCAAGTGGCAGAGTGCTAGCCTTAAGCAAAAAGAAGCCAGGGACAGTGAGCGCTCAGGCCCTGAGTTCAAGCTTCAGGACTGGCAAACAAAACAAAAAGGAATGGTAACCACATTCCATTCACAATCAGGGTTTCTGTCACTCTAACAAAACACCTGAGGAAACTTAAAAAGGAGGGAATGGGCCTCAGTCCAAGGACAGCTGGCTCCCTTGCTGTGGGCACAACAGCATGGCAGCAAGAGCGTATGGCAGAGGAGGCTGCTTAGAGGGAGAGAGACAGAGACTGAGAAAAACTGAGACAGAGACTCAGATACACAGAGAGACTTAGGGAGAGAGATAGGGACCTGGGACAAGATAGCCTCTGAACACACACACACACACACACACACACACACACACACACACACACCTGCTTCCTCCAACCAGGCACCATCTACTAATCCCACCACCCACCAATAGAGCCGCAGATGGTGAACCCATCCTGGAATAATGCATTGACTGCATTGATTTCATCAGAGCCTGGGGAATACGGCCACTCCTCTGAAGCCCCACCCGCAAATGTCACCTTGGAGAGCAAGCTTTAATGCTTAAGCCTTCAGGAGACATTTTTTTACATCCAAACCAACAATGCACAGTACATGAATCATATCTCAGTGAAGCTAAAGGCCCCACCTCCAGGACTTTGGCTGTGCTTGAGGAAGGATGACTGGAGCCCAGTTAGACAGTTAGAGCAGGATTTCCCCCTCAAAAAAGAAAAAAAAAAAATGTGCTCTGACCCGAGGGTAATGCAGCTGGTCTCGGGTGTGGTGGGGCTGAGGCAGTGACCCCTCATAATCGCGGCAGCTCCTGAGACAGAGGACATTGCTCACCCCTGAGACTAGAGACAAAAATCCAACAATTGCACTCGGTAAGGCCACGGGCAGGATCGATGTGTGCTGTCTTGTTTAATTTATCCTTCATCTAAGCACCACCTTGCAGGGCTCTCCAGGGAGCCACTGGAGGAGGCCACAAGCTTGTCACACACAGGATGGCAGGCCATAGTCCCTGAGGCCCAGACCTGGCCTTGAACTTCAAAGACAAGAGAAGCTGTCTGCAGAGGCGGGCCATGGGGGAGCCCAGGGATGCATGCTGAGGGCGGAGGGGGCCCACAGGAGTGTGGGGGCTTCCCAGCAGGGAGGCAGAGCTGGCCACCGCCCACCCAGGCCTGCCTGGGCCCAGGGGGTCCTCCACCCCTTGGCTCTCTCCTCTATTGCTTGAGCCACTCCCCCCCAGTCCTTTGTGTGTGTGTGTCCATCCTGGGGCTTGAACCTTTTTGCTCAAGGCTAGCACTCTACCACTTGAGCCATAGCTCCACTTCTGGCTTTTTTGTTGTTGGTGGTGGTGGTGGTTAGTTGGAGATAAGAGTCTCATGGACTTTCCTGCCTAGGATGGCTTCAAACCAAGATCCTCAGATCTCAGCCCCTGAGTAGCTAGGATTATAGATGTGAGCCACCAACGTCTGGCTACTACTACCTGCTGTTTGTTTTTTGCCTGTGTCAGCCTACACTATAATCCTCTTATTTAGGCTTCCCTGTGACTGAGATGGCAGGAATACATGAGTGCCCTGTTTTTTATGGATTGAGATGGAGTCTACTGAATTTTTTCCCAGTCTGGCCTCTAGCCATGATCCTCCCAAATCTCAGGCTGAGTAGCTAGGATTATATGGAAAGCCACCACACCCATCTCTGATTCCATCTTTCAATGATGCACACACAGAAAGGGACAAGTCTCAAGACTCTACCCTCAATGCTAAGAAGTTTTCATCTTCCCCAACCCTTCAAACACCTTCAACACCTTCAAAATTTTAGCACACAGTACTCAGGAGACTGAGATCTGAGGATCGTGGTTTGAAGCCAGCCCAGGCAGGAAAGTCTATAAGACTCTTATCTCCAATGAACCTCCAGAAAACCAGAAGTGGAGCTGTGGCTCAAAGTGGTAGAGCACTACTAGCCTTGAGCAGGGACAGTACCCAGGTCCTGAGTTCAAGTCCCACAATCAACAAAAAATAAGTAAAAATAATAAGCAAGCAAAAAAGTACCCTGTGCCTCCCACCAAACGTGGCATCTTTGCTGAGAAAGGGCGAAAGGGAGTCTGTGTGTCCCCACCCAGCCTCAACCTCCTGGCTTATTTCTCCAGATGGTTACAAACCCCAGATCCTGACTGCAGAACTCACTGTCTCTGTGGCTGCCAGTCGGTGTGGGGGTTTCATATTTGCATAAGCTGGGGGAGCTGGCTGCAAAAAGAGCTATGAACAAAGTTTCAGCATAGCAGCCCAAATGCTCCCAACACTTAAAATAAATCCTGGAGAAGACAGGGGCCAGCTAAAAAGAGGTGAGGCTACCCAATAATCACTGAGACTTCCTGTTGGACTCTCCAGTCCTCTTTTGGGGGAACCTGTAGTCACTGAGTTTTGCTTTGTTTTGTTTTAGGTCATGGAGCTTGAATTTAAGGCTTAAGCTTTTGTGCTTAAGGCCAGTGCTCTACCACTTTAAACCAGAGCACCACTTCTGGCTTTTTGTGGTTAACTGGAGATAAGAGACTCACAAACATTGCTGCCTGGGCTGGCTTTGAACCATATTCCTCAGATCTCAGCCTCCTAAGTAGTTAGGATTACAAGTGTGAGTTACTGGCACCTGACATATAATTCTTTTTTTCCCCTCCTTTTTCTTTGCCAATCCTGGGGCTTGAACTCAGGGCCTGGGCACTGTCCCTGAGCTTCTTTTGCTCAAGGCAAGTACTCTACCACTTGAGCCATGGCACCACTTCTGGCTTTTTCTGTTTATGTGGTACTGAGCAATCAAACTCAGGGCTTCATGCATGCTAGGCAAGTACTCTACCACTAAGCCACATTCCCAGCCCTGTATAGTTCATTTTCAACATTTTGTCTAGTGAGTACCACTACTGCATTGGTTTGCCCTTTGTCCCTCCATTTCTGTGCCCCCTTGCCCTCCCAAAGACAGATAAGCAAACAAACAAGACAAAAAAGAAAAACAGCAACAAAGGAAAAACCTCTTGCTTCCATTTCCTGGAGTTCATTTGAATAACTATTATTTCATAGGATCAAAGGCACATAGGCATTGCACCTTTGTGTTCTCCTCCTCAGAGTATCCTCCTTTGGTCTCACTATGCATGAATGTCTAGAGTCCTGTATAAATAAGCAAGCTCCATGTACATTAGATCTTGCCTCTGCATAGGAGAGAAAACATGCACCATTTGTCTCTCCAAGCTTGGCTTACCTCACTTCACATGGGTCAATTCTTTCTTGATAGTTCAATTAATGGTTTTTGCAAGCCAACCAGTCCACAGAAGGGCTAGTGGACTTGCCCTGGGACACCGACAGCTGGAACCTGTCTGTGTCACCCTAGTATACAAACAGCAGTGGCTCACACTGTAATCCTAGCTACTCAGGAGGCTGAGAGCTGAGGACTGCAGTTCAAAGCCAGCCTAGGCAGGAAAGTCTGTGAATATCTTATCTCCAATTAACCACAAAAAGCCAGAAGTGGAGCTATGGCTCAAGTGGTAGAATGCTAGCCTTGAGCACAAGAGCTCAGGGACAGTTCCAAAGGCCTGAGTTCAAGCCCCAAGATTGGTAAAAGAAGGAAGAGGAGGAGGAGGAGGAGGAGGAGGAGGAGGAGGAGGAGGAGGAGGAGGAGGAGGAGGAGGAGGAGGAGGAGGAGGGAGGAGGAGGAGGAGGAGGAGGAGGAGGAGGAGGAGGAGGAGGAGGAGGAGGAGGAAAGAAGGAGGAAAGAAGGAAGAAAGGAAGAAGAGAGAAAAGCTAGTACCACAGATCCCAGCCCCACAGAGCCCACTTCATATCCTGTTTGTAGTTTTGGTTTCTTCTACTTAATTTTCTACAGTAATACTAGGATTTGAACTCAGCACTTACCTAGCAAGTGCTCGTCCACTTGATTTGTACTTCTAATGCTTTTGCCTTTAGTTTTTCTTTCAGCTAGAGTTTCTCATTTTACCCAAGCTGGCCTCCTACCATGATTCTCCTAATCTAGCTTCCCATGTAGCTGGGATCATAAACATGTGTTGCCACTCCCTGTTTCCCAAAGCTCCAATTTGCTTGTACATGTCCTTCAAGAAACAAAGGAGACAGGAGAGGAGGAGCAAACAAAGATGGTGAGAGCTGAACCAGCAACTTTCCATAGAAGGATTTGGTGGCGGCCTGGCCAACACCCACAGTGGGAGCCCACGGTATCTGAAGCTGTGACACCCTGCTGGGCATTATCACCCTTGTGGAGACCCCTCCCAGGCGCAGTCCACAGCCCAAAGAAAGCAAGCATTTGAGATAAAAATAGAAACTTTGTTGTTTCAAAAAATCATGCTTGGCTTCAAAGAGCTCATCTCCCGTTGTCATGGAGTTGACAATACTGATAAGGATCAAAGAGACCAGAATAGACTCAACTGTTTCCCCTTCAATCTTTGGATCGTTTTCCCCTTATCTGCAGGCTCTCTACCCCCTCTGAAGAATATTCTAGATGCCTGCAATGCAGCTATTAGTGGATGTGAAAGTCAGTATTCCCACCCCACCCTAGGCAAGTACATCTTCTTGGGAAGAGCCCCCTTCCCTACCCTGATTTGTCATCCTCTACCCTGCCTGCCTCATTGCATGGCCCATGTGACCTGAGCTGGACCAATCAGAATTCTTCCTTGGGATTTCATATGTTGGAAATGTGTATGTGGGGTGTGTGTGTGTGTGTGTGTGTGTGTGTGTGTGTGTGTGTGTGTGAGAGAGAGAGAGAGAGAGAGAGAGAGATCATCCTAAGAGAGAGAAAGTCTGGGAGATGAAGTGGTTGTGAACCACTTGTTCTTATCTGAACAGCCACTTGTGGGTGCTCTTGTCCTTGGTTCCAGACATTTCTGAGACCCAGTCTCACTCTGGCCTGTGTTGCTTGCTGTGATAAAGTATCTGAGAAAAACAACTCAAAGAGGAAGGATTTGTTTGACTTACAGCCTCAGTCTATGGTAGGCTGGCTCCATTGCTTTAGGCTTGAGCTGAAACAGAACATCTTATCATGGCGGCAGGGTATGGTAGAACAGAACTGTGCACCTCATGGCTGCCAGGAAGCAAAGAGAGAGACACAAGAAGTGCCTACTGACAAGATCTACCTAGGCCTCAAGAGCCCACTCCCTGTGACCTACTTCCTCCAATCAGGCCCTACCTCCTAGCTGTTCATTCAGCTATGAACTCATCAGTGGATTAATCCATGAATGTGGTCAGCATCCACATGTTCTAGTCACCTCTCATAGTGCCACCTGCTGGAGACCAAGCCTTCAGATTCAAACATGACCTACCCTTGATTTGGTCACTCAGGCTTTCAAACATCTTGGTTCAGTGGATGGAAACTCAGCCTCAAGCCTGCTAAGCAAGCACTCCACCACTGAGCCATATCACAGCCCCTACCCTTTGGGTCTAGATTGGCTCTACTGGAAGTCACATGGATTTATTAAACCAATCATGTAGCTTATTTTGGAGGGAGCTTATTTTGGAGGCTTTGATTGGCTCTGAAAGAATCACACGGCTGTTCCTTAACCAATCAACTGGCTTACTTTGGAATGTCAAAGTGGATTGGCCTATCAGAGGCCTCTTGTAGTAGCAGATGGTGAGATGTAAGGTTACATGTTGGAAAAGGGGTTTCCAGAGGAAGGACAGGCTCCTATGTTCTCTGCAGTGACTTTTAGTGCAGTGTTGTGCTGTTGTAGCCCAGAGTAAGTTTTGATGAGCATTTTGTGAGTGGATGGATGGTGGGATGGGCACACAGCCAGCCCTTGCTTTTCTCTTCTGAGGGTTTTCAGGCTGTGTGGGACCCACAGACCTGCTCATCTGAATGTCACTAGAGAAAGAGAGGACTCAGACCCCACCTTCCTCACCAGCCAGAAGCACTGAGGCCACTTGTGGTCAGAAATGCGGGACCTGGAACTTGGGCCTCCCACTGATCTGGGCTCCCTGCCCCATGCAGTCTCTCTCAGGCAGGAGGCCACCAACTCTGTCCCCTGAGCTCAGAGAGAAGCCAGGCTGTTGTGGCTGGTGTGTTCACTGTGGTGTGTAAGAGGCCATGGGAAACTGGTGGGATTTGGAAGGGAAGAGACTCAGGAAAGCATGTCTGAGATGATCAGGACACTTAGGAGGAGACAGAGAGGGAGAAGGAAAGCCACGGCAATGGTCCAAGAGGGGGTGACCATGTCAGATCCTGAAGACTCTGCCTGCCAGGCCTGGAGCTCTGGAATCAACAGAGGCAG
Organism: Perognathus longimembris pacificus; assembly: GCF_023159225.1. Lineage (NCBI taxonomy): Eukaryota > Metazoa > Chordata > Mammalia > Rodentia > Heteromyidae > Perognathus > Perognathus longimembris. Next base: position 76,372,451 of record NC_063161.1, on the reverse strand, counting down.
CTGTGGGCTCAGAACAGTGCTGAACTTGGGATCAGTCCAGACCCTCAATTTGCAAGGGGTCAGAGGGAAAAGGTCCCAAATCATGACTAAGAATTATAAAGCAAGCCAGGCCCCAGTGATTCACATTTGAAGCCAGCCCAGGCAGGAAAAGTCTATGAGACTGTTATCTCCAGTGAACCACTAAAAAAGCTGGAAGGGGAGGTGTGGCTCAAGGGATAGAGAGCCATCTTTGAGTGAAAAAGCCAAGCAAGAAGAGTATGTAGGGGCTGGGGATATGGCCTAGTGGCAAGAGAGCTTGCCTCGTATACATGAGGCCCTGGGTTCAATTCCCCAGCACCACATATACAGAAAATGGCCAGAAGTGGCGCTGTGGCTCAAGTGGCAGAGTGCTAGCCTTGAGCAAAAGGAAGCCAGGGACAGTGCTCAGGCCCTGAGTCCAAGGCCCAGGACTGGCAAAAAAAAAAAAAAAGAAGAAGAGTATGTAGCTCTGAGTTCAAGCACAAAAATAAAATTATATAGCAAATAGTGCTGGATACATTGTGTCCATATCTTTCTAACAACCCAGGAAGCTAAGTATGTACAAATTTTCTGCTAAGACATAGTGTCAGCAGGGAGCAGTCCTACAGACATTTAGTCAGCCAAGAACCACTTCATCCCTTTCTTCTTCCTTATTTAGTTATTTATTTTTCTTTCCTTCTTTCTTTTTCTTTTGCAGTGTTGGGATTTGAACTCAAGGCCCTGTACTTGTTAGGTAGGTGCTCTACTATTAGGACATGTTTTTCAGGGTTTGTTCTGGGGTTTTTTGCATTTGTTTGAGATTGAGTCTTACTTTTTGTCCTGGATCCTGATCCTCCTGTTTTATTTATTTAGCTTTCTGCCATGGCTGAGATGACAGGTGGGCACCACCATGCCCAGCTTCTGCCATTGAGATGGTACCTCAGTCCTCTCCATCTCAGCCTCCTGAGTAGCTGGGCAAATCCCCTTTGGGAGGCTACTCCCAGTCTAGGGTTGTATACACCAGACACAGGGCCAATCTTCAGGAAGCTTCCCGGGGCTTCCTTTCCCTTGGGCCAGGGGCTCTGGGCTTCTTGGATAAGAATTTAAGCTCTCCAGTAGTGCTGACTGGGACAGGAGCAGAGGACCTGATGTGGTTCTGGGGGTCCTGCCTGGCGGGGTCCATTTGGTAGAGTGGTGGGGGAGGGGGACAGTGATGTAGGGAAGTCCCAAGGGCAGCTTTGTCCTTGGAGTGTGTTTTGGGGTGCTGTGGGGAGAAAGGACCAGAGAGGGCAGCGAGGAAGCTGCTGGAGAAGACATGATGGAGAGGTAGACGGCAGGGATGAGGGTCTCAGACATGTTTTGGGGGCCCTCAGAGGAAAGGACCACAGGAGCCTCTGGGCGAGGGGAGCAGGGAACAGCGGCCTGCCGGGAACAGCCCTGGCCAGTGTCTGTGGTGTATACATTGCCGCCATGGCCAACAGCGAGAATAACGGCAGCATCATTGAACCTGGACTTGAGCTGAGGCGGTTCTGGGGTGCTTCTCCCCGACATCAGCGCAAGAGTAAACATAGGGCCCAGGCGATAGTAGAATAATCTCCACCCACCCTTCTATGTACGCGTCTCTATGTCTTTCTGTTTTTCTGTCTCTCTCAGTCCCCTCCCCCTCCCCCTCCAAGTCCCGCCCCCTCAACTCTCAGATATCCAATCAACACTCTCCCCTTATCCATCCCTGGGCTCCAACCTGAGCCTTCTGCAATGCGATCTGGGCAGGTACTGCCTCCTACTGCTGCCCCTCCCCAGGGAGGGAGTTTGCCTCAGTTTACCTTCCCACCTCCCAAACTTCCTAGTTCCATGAGTATTACCTTCCCCCCCCTACCCCCATAGGAAACAATGATGTTATTTTCAGCCTGCGAACAAATGAATCCACTGTGAATAAAAAGCCCCAAAGCAGACCCTTGGAAAGCCGCGCTGGGTTGTGCAGGCTGGCAGCCTTCCCCACCGAGGACGGGCTTGATCTGGGCGTAGCGGGGACAGGGTGAGGGTATAGGGAGGCACCGGGACATCCTATCACCTGGCTGAATGAGACCCTTAGTTTCTACAGCTAGACCCTGAGGCGCTGAGAGGATGAGTGCTCTGCCCCGGGGGGCACAGCCCACAGGTGCGGGTCCCGTTCTGCAAAGCACAGCCGGGCTGTGCAGCTCCAGCTACCACTGCGGACTAGGTACAGCTGCAGCTCGGGTGTTTTCTCCGCGCTGGGAACAGATGGCCCCAGCTCCCACCCACGGAAGCCAAACATTTTCCCTGGTTACCCTGCTAATTTGTTCACAAGCCTGCTTTTGTAAATAGAGTAGATCCCATTACCAAGCGTGACACTGGAGGAGGGAGGAACACAGCCAGGCCCAAGTAAGGCCAAAGATGGGGCCAGGCAAGCTCAGCCTGGCCTGGGACCTGGCTGGGAAACCTTGGGTTCACTCCAGATTCCCTACATCAGTTTTCTAATCTGTGAAATGGGTTGAGTCCAAAGATCCAGACCCCCACTGCTCTGTGGATGCGCTGGGAAATGCCTGTAAGAGTCAGGGTGCCCTTGCTGCTTTAACTAGGGGTCAGCTTGGTGGGGGTGGGCCCAGGGTCAAGGTAGCCCATCCCACTCTCTTTTTTCCCCCCATGCACCCCCTCTCAGTCCAGCCCTGGCCTGAGGGCCAAAGAGGAGCTGATTCTCCCAGCCTTTTCTGCTGTGTGACTCTGGCAAATGCCTTCTTGTCTCTGAGCCTGATCCAGCCCACAAAATGCGTTCTGGCCAAGCCTCCCTCGAAGGCCATAGTGAGGAGGGCTCAGGTTCATTCATTCCTACCAGGAGAAGTCAGTGAGGGCTTCCTGGAGGAGAAGGAGAAATGATTTCGACCCTATGAAGGAACTAGAGCTGGTGGAGTGCAGGGATGATGATGAGAGGACCTCCCTTCCTGCATGAACAAAATGTGGATAAAAGAGACTGTGGAGAAAACTTCCAGAAAACTGGAAGTGGCACTGTGGCTCAAATGGTAGAGCACTAACCTTGAGCTGAATAGCTCAGGGACAGCGCCTAGGCCCAGAGTTCAAGTCCCATGACGAGAGAGAGAGAGAGAGAGAGAGAGAGAGAGAGAGAGAGAGAGAGAAGAGAGAGAGAGAGAGAGAGAGAGAGAAAGAGAGAGAGAAGAGAGGCTATGGGTGGCTGAGCATGGTGTCACATGCCTGTAATCCCAGCATTTGAGACCATGCATCTGGAGTTCAAGACCAGCCTGAAGAACATAGTGAGCTCCCCCCCCGCAGAAATGAGAGACACAGAGAGAGAGATGGAGATGGAGATGGGGAAAGTCACAGGTAATTAGTTCAGCTGTGCCTCACAGGAGACTAGGTATGGGGAAGGGAGCAGCAAAGTTTCAGGTGTTTGGAAGGAGCCAGTTAGGGTTTCCTTGGTAGGCACCCGCCAGGGGTCCCCCAGGGCTTCCAGTCTGCCCCACTCCCTCTTTCCCCTGCCAACCTGAGCTACAGCAGCATAATGAAGAGCTGCTTCCAGCTCAGAGTTCTTGGGGCCTGGCCAGGCGGCTCCCTGATCTGGGCCAGCGTCCAGCAGGCTCCCAAAGCCCCAGAGTCTTTACGCCACCTGCCAGCCTGGCCCCACACGGCTGGGGGCAGCTCTGACCTGCACGTCTTGCCTTGTGGGGCCCAGGGGAATGGCATAGGTCAGGTGGCCATGCAGTGTGACCCCAGCCAGCTTGTCCAGCTCTGGCCGGCCATCTGGACCTCCTCTGGCATCCTTGGCACTGGGCCTCAGCCTCGTACCCAGCCGGTCAGTGGGTGTCCTCTCTCCGGGGAACAAGTCACCAGTGGCCCGCTCGGCTTCTTTATTTCATTTGCTTATGGCCAGGGAGGAGCTGGCCACCAAAGGCCATGCCTTGGGCCCTCTGGATGGGGCCTCTGAGCCCCACTTCTGCCTTGAGGTCTGGGCCTCACCTAAGGTGACCTCAGGAACACATGTGCAGGCAGGGGTCTGGTGAGCAAAAATGTGGGCCATGTGGCTGTCTGATGGGGACACTGACAGCCCAAGTGAGTCTCCAGCCCCCTTTCCCTAGCCAGGAGATGGCAAGGCCCGTCCTAGCATCCTAGCCTCACCCCACCCGAGATCATGGTAAGCAGCTCTCCTCCCTCCCCCTCTCCCTCCTCCTCCTCCTCAGCTCTCCTCCCTTCCCTTCCTTACTCTCTCATTCCCCCTCCTCCCCTCCACCTCTCCCTTCTTCCCCTCCCTGTATTCTGAGCCAGCCTTTCCCAGCCCCCATCTGCCCCTCGGATTGTAGCAGGCTTTAAGTTAATAAGTTGGGAATAAATTAGGTTTGCAGCAGCAGGCAGCTGGAGACAGTGGCTGGGGCCCGCTGGGGCCCAGGGCTCAGCTCAGGGGGCAGGGCTCCGCTGGCCTCAGTATTTGAACTGTAGAGAAGTGGGAAGAACTGGCCAGTGAACATGTGCCAGCCCGCCCACCTCCCACCCCGTCTAGACACCTGGCCATTGTGTGTCTCCATGTATTCAAAGGCGAGTGCAAGCCAGGTGCAGTGGCTCCTGTCTGGAATCGAAGCACAATGAAGACAGAAACTGGGAAGATGGTGTTTCAAGGCCAGCATAGGCAAAATGCTAGTCAGACACTCCGACCCCTATCTCAACCTGAAATCCTATTGGAAAAATAGCTAAGGCGGGCGGGGGGGCGGGGCGGACGGGAGTGTCCGGGGATGTGGCTCAAGTGGTAGAAGACCTGTCAGGCAAGTGCAAGGCTCTGAGTTCTGAGAAATAAGTAAATAAATAGCAATTACAGATGCAAGGTGCTATGGACCTCACCCTGGGAATGTGTAAAACTGTCCTTTCAATGCATAAATCTTTTTGCTTCACGTAGGATCTCCCTGTTGTAGCCCAGGCTGGCCTTGAACTCCTCAGCACCCTGCCGCAGCCTCTTCAGTACATGTAGAGATTACAGGCCTGCATCACTACACCCAGCTTATTGTGCACAATTCTTAAATGAATTTTGGCCAAGTTTGTTTGGCTTGTATTTTCTTGAGACAGGGTCTGGTTATGTAGCTTAGGCTGGCCTCAAACTCCTGACCCACATGCCTCACCCTCCTGAGTGCTGGGATTATAGGTGTGCACCACCAAGCCCAACTCCTTAGCTGCGTGAGGCAATCTTTCATCAAGACACATGGCCACCCCTAGGAATGGCTCCTGCTCCCAGGCAAGTCCCATGGGTCCCCTGAAATTCCTTTAGCCTGTTCTAGAAGCTCATGGAAGTGGGCCCACATGGTATGTGTAGTCTTGTGTCTGTCTTCACCCCCCACAGAGATGCGCCCAGCTCCCCTGCAGCGGAGCCAGGCTGGCACCATGCTGTGTAGCGCCTTACTTTGCATTCTGGGTGGATTCCACGGCGTGGGTGTTTGCCAGCTTTGCAGCCATCTCCTCGTGACAGCACCTTAGAGAATTCTACGTCTTACTATCATGAATAAAACGGAACACTCGTCCCTCTGTGTCTGTGAGGAGCTGGATCCCGGATCCACGTGGATACTGAAATCCAGGGACACTCCAGGCTTTTATAAAATAGTGCTGGGCATGGCGGCACACACTTGTAGTCTAGGGAGGATAAGGGAGGAGGAGCATGAGTTCCAGGCTAGCCTTGACGTTGTGTGTGTGTGTGTGTGTGTGTGTGTGTGTGTGTGTGTGTGCAAGATCCTGTCAAAACAAAACAAAATCCCAGCTACTCAGGAAGCAGAGTCTGAGATCAACTTGGGCAAAAGCTTGAGGCTCTATCTAAAAGTTAAACTGAAGCCAAAGGGCTGGGAGTATGGCTCAGTGGTAACATGCCTGTCTAGCGAGTGCAAGGCCCTCAGTTCAAATCCTCTCAGGACTGCCATAAACAGAGAGACAGAGACAGAGAGAGACAGCAAAAAGAAAGAAGGGGGAAAAAATGGAAATGCTATCATTGTCTGAAAATCTGTCCTGCCTGGGGTAAAGGAAGACTACACAGAGCTGCCAAACAGAATGGGAAGTACCAGGCCTTTAGAAGTTTCTCATGCCTCTGTAATGAAATCTACATAAACACTCCAATAGGAAACAGGTGTGGAGGTACATGCCGGTCATCTCAGCATTCCGGAGGCTGGGGGAGAATAAGAAGTCACATTTCTAATTAAGATTGCTCCCCACCCAAATGCTGATCTTCCAACTTGCCAGACAGGAGATCTACCACTACTGAGACACCCTCTCAGGACCAACCCCCCTTTTGTTTGCAATGGTTACTTTGAAATAAGGTCTCACTTTTCTTTTCTTCTTTTTTTTTTTTTTTTGGCCGGTCCTGGGCCTTGGACTCAGGGCCTGAGCACTGTCCCTAGCTTCTTCCCGCTCAAGGCTAGCACTCTGCCACTTGAGCCACAGCGCCGCTTCTGGCCGTTTTCTGTATATGTGGTGCTGGGGAATCGAACCTAGGGCCTCGGGTATACCGAGGCAGGCACTCTTGCCACTAGGCTATATCCCCAGCCCCTGAATATTTTTTTTTTTAGGGGGAGTTTAGAGAGTGAAAGTTACCTTTTGAATTTCTTCCCACTTCCTATTTTTTTCTTATGTCATGTAACATGTTCACACTGCCAACTTTCCAGATTATTTGAAATCCTCCTTTCTTACTAAATACCCTACTAGCTTAAGATTTCTCTAGGGTTACACAAGATCCTGCTGCTGATTTGCTTGGGCTTTGCTATAGAACGTGCACATTATCTCTTCTCCAACATGGAGAATAATGTGTTAAATAGTGTAGTCACTTGCCAGACCTGTCTTTACAATGAAAATCTTAAAATGTAAAACCTTTTCTATATTTAGAATTGTTTCCATGGGCTAGATTTTTCTGGACTAAAGGATAAGCATTTTTTTATTGAGCCAACTTATTTTCCAGAAGGGTTATTCTAATTTGCACATATACACCAGATACACAGCAATGGAAGTTTTTAAAAAACAAACAAACAAACAAACAAATATGGATCTAGCAGGGCACCTGTGGCTCACACCTGTAGTCCTAGCTACTCAGGAGGCTGAGATCTGAGTATCATGGTTCAAAGCCAGTCTGGGCAGGAAAGCCTGTGAGATTATCTTCTCCAATAAACTACCAAAAAGGCTGGAAACAGAGCTATGCCTCAAGTGGTAGAGCACTAGCCTTGAGCCAAAAGAAGAAGAAAAAGCCCAGGGACAGCTCCCAGGCCATGAGTTCAAGCCCCAGGACTGGAAAGGAAACAAAACAAAACAATAAATCCTCGGTGTAGGGATGCGTGTGGTAGTGTTTGCCTGTGTGCAAGGCAGGAGGATCAAGATCCAAGGTTGGTTTGAGGCTGAACTGAAGCAAAACAATAAATTAAAGCAAATATGGTATATATGTCTCCAGTGGTAGACCACTTCCCCCAGATTTGGGGGGAAGTGGAGGAAGGACATCCAGGTGGAGGCCTGGCAGGTGCACTGGCAGGCACCTGCACTGATTTCAACAAGACCTGCTTCCTGTGGGCGGGTCCCAAGCAGCAGAGATCCAGGGTACTGTCTGGTCTCACCTGGTTCCTGACTTCACCTGGCTGAATCCCTACATTGACATGTTCTCCAGAAAACTCATACTCCAGCTAAAAAACTTTCAGTCTGGTCACCTGTGCTGAGGAAGGGAGGAGGGTGGATAGGCTGGACAGTGAGGATGGTCCGTTAAGTCAGCGGCAGGAACTCTTGGGGTGGCCAGGGCCAGCAAGCCCCTTCCCCATCCTTCTCCCTCAGTATCTGGGATCAAGAGTTCAGCCTGGATGAAAAAGGGTGCAAAGAGAGGGGCTGGGAGGGGGCAGGGGGCGGGGCTATGCGGGTGAGAGGCTGGTGCGGTGGGCGGAGCTATGCTGATGAGAGGATTGTGGGCGGGGCCATACAGATAAAAGACTTGAGCTTTGGGCGGGGTTACGATGATGAGATGGTTGGGTAGTGGGCGGGATATGCTAATAAGATTCTTAGGCTGTGGGGGTCACGCCGAGGAGATGCCCGTGAAGTGGGCGCGGCCTCGCTGCTGAGGGGGGGCGAGGGGCGGGGCCGGGCGGGGCGGGGCGGAGCGCGGGCCGGGCTAGCTCACCGCCGCCGCTGCGCCCCCCGCACGCGCCGGCGGACCCGGGCCGGCGGACCCGGACACCGCGGAGGAGGCGGGCGGCGCCCGGTCCGAGCCGCGGGGATCGGGGCCCGGCGGGCGGAGTGCGGGCGCAGGCGGGAGGGCACCGAGGACCGCGAGCCCGGGGCCGGCCGAGGTGAGTGTCGCGGCGGAGGTGGCGGGCGGCGGGCGGGGACGAGCCGCGGCGCGGGGCGACGCCGGCGGGGACCTGTCGGAGCCTTTGTCTGCGGCGCGCCCCCTCCCCCTCCCGCCGGCCGGCGTGGAGTCCCCGCCGCATCCCCGGTCCTGGGACGTGGGGTCCCCCGGCCCTGTCCAGCATCGCAGAGGGCCGGCACCCTGCACTCCAGCTGCAGGCGCCGGGCACGGGTCCGGGAAGGGACGCGGCGCCCGTGGCCCCGGCCGAGCCCATCTGGGCGCCACCTTCACCCCTCGGTGCACCCCAAGGGGTCTCTCACCCGAAGTTCCTCTTGGACCCCTCTCTCCCTGTCTCATTCCTCCCCCTCAGCCAGCTTTCTCCTAGTTCTCGGGAAAACTGCTGGGAGTGGCAGGACCTGGGCCCAGAGGTCACCTCGTGATCGCCCCAGGGATTCCCCCCTTTTGCCTGAGGTCACAGGCCCGGGGGTCTAACTTTGCTGCTACTGGGGACGCTAACAGGAGCATCAGGGGGCTGCGGGATGCTCTGGGAATATACAGAAACCTGGGGAAGGGAGGGCGAGGAGCCTGGGACACCCCCAACCTGTCCAGCACCTCAGGCCCTTGTCCATTCAGCCGGTGGCCCAGGACATTGCCTTTATCTGCCCCCCGGTACTCCGAGAAGGTGGCACCGCAAGGGATTTAAAGCCCACAATCCTAAAGCAGTTGAGCCAAACACCTGAAAAGCTGGGCTGTGGAATGAGCCAGGAGAAGCCCTGAGGCAGCCGGGCCCCCTTGAGGCCGCGTCCACAGCACAGGGGACAGGAGGACCCAAGGGCATCCAGCTCCGCAGGTCTGTGGCCAAGCCAGAAGTTCAAGGCCTGAGGAGGACCAGCAAGCAGGCTGGCTTTCCAAGTGGAACTCCATTTCCCTTGTCCCCTCTGGATGCCGACCACAGTAGCCTGGGAGGGAGGCCAGGTGGCACTGAGTTCCAGATGCACCCCCTACAGAGAGTCACAGCACCCCCCAATGGGAGGGGCTGAAGGTTTGAGTTGTGAGCTACTAATCTGGACTTGGCCTCCCTGGGCTTCAGTCCTGTCTTGTGTAAATTAGGGTTTAGAGCCCTGCTTTTCAAGGGTGCTGGGGGTCAGCCCTCTCTCCCCATCATGGTCCACTTGGTGCTCTCTGAACGGCAGCCACATCTTTTCTACCAGTCACTCAGTTCTTCTCCATCTGTGAAAGATGAGGTGGGGAAACTGAGACCCAGGGGGTGATCAGAAGATCAGAGAAATAACTGGTGTCATCTCAGCTGCTCTGTAGAGCCGTTGACCTAGGGGGTCCAGCAATTAGAGGTAGGAGAGCAGAAATAAATCTGTTTTAAAGCTGTTTTATTTTTTTAGCTTGTCTGCATGTGCTTACATTTTAATTAAAAGGGGCAGGGGGGGAAGGGAGATTCGAGGTCCCAGGCTCCTGATATTGAGTGTGAGAAGTCAGGGGAGGGAGGTGAGAGGGGAGGGCCGTGGGGACGGACTGAAAGGTGGGCAGTGTGTGTGGCATCTGCCCGCCACACCAGCCGAGTCAGAGGGATTGGCGGGCCCGCCTGGCTGGATGCAGAGCACGTCTGCCTTCCCGGATGGCGAGGCCCCAGCGAGGCGGAAAGCTCGCGTGCTGCCCAGGCACCGCCAGGATGCTGTGTCTGGGGCTTCATCTCAGAGCCCTTGCTGGACACAAGCCAGGACACTTGGGGTTCGGACGCTGTCCAGGGCTGTCCAGGGCTCCATCCTACCACTGTTCCCTTCACCCATCTTTCATGCCTAAGGAGGGGGGCAGAGTAGGACAGAGTCCAAGAGGCACCCAAGTGAGGGTCCCCACGCCCTCCACAGGCCCTGGCTGAGGGCAAGGGTGTCTCTGTGGCCACCATCAGTTAAATCCAAGCCAGGTCTTTTTTTGTGTGTGTGTGTGTGGTCCTGGAGCTTGAACTCAGGTCCTGCATGCTGTCCCTGAGCTTTTGTGCTCAAGGTTAGCCCTCTACCACACACCTCCCCTTTCAGCTTTTTAGTGGTTAATTGGAGATAAGAATCTCATAGGTTTTCCTGCCAGGGCTGGCTTTGAACCGTGATCCCAGCCTCCTGAGTAGTTAGGATTACAGATGTAAGCCACCAGCACCCAGCTTCACTGATAAGTTTTAAGAGGTGAAGGTAGAGCCCCCTATTTGGGCAGAGGGTAACCCCCACAGTGGGGTCTCTCCAGTATAGATCACTAAACTCTAAGAATTTGGCTTTAGAACTGAGGGCCATCGTGGCTGAGTGTCACACAGACTTGGGTTGGGATGAGGGGGTGCCACTACTATACCTGGGAGACCAAGGTGGGATAAAGCCACCCCAAAACCCTATTGTCCTTGACTGGAAAACGAATGAAAACCTGCATCTCCCTCGCAGAGATGCAGGTATAGTCATTCATTTCAATGTGCTTCATGGTATCACCTGTTTCTCATTGCACACCAAGTCTGTGTCGCCTGTGCCCAACCGAGGTCGCCACTTCCACGCTGTCCACCATGGTTGCTCCTGGGGCAAGCCTTTACTGTTCCCACCCCATGTGCATAGCAGTGAGCAAGCTGGAATCACCTCACTACCAAGTTTGTGATGAATATCAAAAGGGGAGAATCCTTGGCAGTAGTGTCAGGTGTTCCCTTGCCTGGCCTCCTTACCTACCTCTTTTTCCCCTAGCGTGTCGGTTGCCATGGGCTCCATAGGAAGCCAGCGCCTCAAGGAGCCCGGGGAGGTGGCCACGCCTGAGCGGAGTGTGGTGACGAGCTTCAGCTTCGACAACTTCCAGCTGGAGGACCAGGGTGTCAGGGCCAGGGGCGTGTCCACATTCACAGATGCCAGTGAGTGGGGGATGGACCTGGCGTGTGTGTCCCGGAGCCGGGACAAGCCAGAAGCCCTGTCAACCTGAGGGGAGCCATGGGGCCTCAGGACTGAAGCAGAGCTGTGCAGATCCCATCAGGCTGGGTCACAGCTGCTGCGGTAATAAACAGGCCCAGGGCAGGGCCTGACTCCATGCTGGTTGCCATCAGTCATGGGTCTGGGCTGTGGAGGCCCTGTCTTCACCTCCCTGTCACTGGGTAGGTGAAGGGGGCACACGGAATCAGCAGTCTTGTTTGCGGGTCCTCATCTCTGTATGTGGACAGTAGAGGTTGGGCTGATAAAGCCCTGGCTTGGGTTAGGGTGAGCCTCTGCTCCTAGGCAGAGGGATGGAGTTATATTAGGCCAGGCCCTCAGGCCTGATAGCCATGGCCACAGGAGTGGGTCACCATGGTAGCAATGATTTAACTGTGCTTGCTAGGGTGAAGGTGGCTAGATCAGCCAGGGTTCAACTGGAGAAACAAAATCAAAACACAGATAGTTTAGAGAGAGAGATAGGTAGGCAGGTAGATAGATGACAGACAGATAGATAGATAGATAGATGATAGGGTTATGGATTTTTGGGGGGTCAGTTATGGGGCTTGAACTCAGGGTCTGGGTGCTGTCCCTGAGCCTCTTTCTGCTCAAGGCTAGTGCTGTACCACTTGAGCCACACCACCACTTCCCATTTTTGAGTGGTTAATTGGAGATAAGAGTCTCCTGGGGACTTTTCTGTCCAAGATGGCTTTGAACTGAGATCCTCAGATCTCAGCCTCCTGAGTAGCTAGGATGACAGGCGTGAGCCACCGGTGCCCAGCTTGAGTGGGGTTATAGATATGTGCATAAAGGGTATGAGAGGTTGGCTTGCCAGGCACCAGTGGTTGACACCAGTAATCCTAGCTACTCAGAAGAGAAAGGAAATAAGAAATAAGAAGGAAAGAAAGTAAGTAAGAAAGGTAGTTTATCCCAGGTACCAGTTGCTCATGCCTATAGTCCTAGCTACTTAGGAAGCTGAGTCTAGGGATCAAGGTTCAAAGCCAGCCCAAGAAGAAAAAAATCCCCAACTCCTAGGTCCAACTAACCAACAAAACACTAGAAGTGGAACCGTGTGGTTCAAGTGGTAGAACACCAGACTTGAGAGGAAAAAGCCAAGTGAGAGTGGAGTCCCTGAGTTCAAGTCCCAGTTCTGACACAAGACAGTAACACAGACAGCTGTGACCCTCATATGAACAGTGGCTGTGGGAATGCTGTGGCCGTGGCCTGAGTGGACTCGCCATCTCTCTCCTGATGTCTTGGTTTAGCAGTGGAAGAGCCGGTGCCCGAGGACCGCTACCATGCCATCTACTTTGCCATGCTGCTGGCTGGCGTGGGTTTCCTGTTGCCATACAACAGTTTCATCACGGACGTTGATTATCTGCACCACAAGTACCCAGGTTGGCCCCTCCCTGCCCCCCAGCATGGAACCCTTCTTACTCACAGATGTACTCCTTCCTTAGCCAGGTGCTCTGCCCTGTAATCCTGTAGTCCCTGCATAGGAGAGTCATGAATGTGAGACCAGCCCAGGGAAAGTTAGCAAGACTGTGTCAAACACATCATAATTTGGGGCTGGGAATATGGCCTAGTGGTAGAGCGCTTGCCTCATATACAGGAAGCCCAGGGTTCGATTCCCCAGCACCACATATACAGAAAATGGCCAGAAGTGGCGCTGTGGCTCAAGTGGCAGAGTGCTAGCCTTGAGCAAAAAGAAGCCAGGGACAGTGCTCAGGCCCTGAGTTTAAGGCCCAGGACTGGCAAAAACAAATAAATAAAATTTAAAAGATCATAATTTTTAAATGCATTGTAACTATGCATGAAGAATCTCAAAGAAAGCTGTGGATAAATAGAGGGTTGGCGACTGGGAAAGAGAAATAGGTCCTTTAAAGAAGTAGGTGTTAGGGATGGGATGAGACTCACAAAGAGGGTGAATGAAGATAGATTGTTGGCATTTACTGAAAACAGAACAAGGAGCCAGGCTCTGGTACCGCATGACTGTAATCCTAGCTACTCAGAAGGCTGAGATCAGAGCCAGCCTGGGCAGGAAAAGTCTATGAGACTCTTATCTCCAGTAAACTACTCAGAAAAGGCTAAATGTGGTGCTGTGGTTCAAGTGGTAGAACAAAAGAAGCTCAGGAACAGTGCCCAGGCCCAGAGTTAAAGCCATAGAGCCAGCTAAAAGTAAAACTTAAAAAAATAAATAAATAAGGGGCTGGGAATATGGCCTAGTGCCAAGAGTGCTTGCCTTGTATACATGAAGCCCTGGGTTCGATTCCCCAGTACCACATATATAGAAAACAGCCAGAAGTGGCACTGTAGCTCAAATGGCAGAGTACTAGCCTTGAGCAAAAAGAAGCCAGGGACAGTGCTCAGGCCCTGACTCTGAGGCCCAGGACTGGCAATAATAATAATAATAATAATAGAAAAAAACAGAACAATGAAAATTCTTGAAATGAGAGAGGGAGGAAGGAAGGAGAAGAAAAGAAATGAAAAGGAAAGGAAAGGGGTGTAGGGGTGGGGGAGAGGAAGAGAACAGATATTCTTGCCAGGCACCAATGGCTCACGGCTGTAATCCTAGCTATTTAGGAAGCTGAGATCTGAGGGTCAAGGTTTGAAAATAGCCATAGCAGAAAAGTTGGCGACTTTTATTTCCAATTAAGCACCAAAAACAACAATGAAACAAAAGTAGAGCTGTGGCTCAAGTGGTAGAGCACTATCCTTGAGTAAAAAATCCTAAGGGATAGCGCCCAGGCCCTGAGAACCTTAAGAAAACACACACGCACACACTCGGGCTGGGGATATGGCCTAGTGGCAAAAGTGCTTTCCTTGTATACATGAAGCCCTGGGTTCAATTCCCCAGCACCACATATGTAGAAAACGGCCAGAAGGGGCGCTGTGGCTCAAGTGGTAGAGTGCTAGCCTTGAGCAAAAAGAAGCCAGGGACAGTGCTCAGGCCCCGAGTCCAAACCCCAGGACTGGCAAAACAAAACAAAAAACAAGAAAACACCCACACACACACATATGCTGGGTGACCAGAAGGCAAGCCCTCCCCCTCTCTGGGCAGTGGCCCCTTGGGGGAGGGGAAAGGAAGCTCCCGCAGCAGAGATGGCATAGAGGTTGGGCCCTGATACTTGCTCCCTGGCCCCTGCAGGGACCTCCATTGTGTTTGACATGAGCCTCACCTACATCCTGGTGGCGCTGGCCGCTGTGCTCCTAAACAACGTGGTGGTGGAGGGGCTGAGTCTGCACACGAGGATCACCGCAGGTATGCCGGGGGCCTGCACACAGCACCCCTGGGCTTCCACTTTCCCAGCCTTGTCTTCCTTGAACATAAAAAAACACCGGTGGACATATTTCCTAGGCACATCATGGCTTCCACACTGGGAGGGTAGAGGGGTCCCCCACATGCCAGTTCCATGCCTGGCTCTGTGACACCATGTTATACTCCAGCTCCCTCTGCCCAGGGTGCTCTTCTAAGAAGCTCCTCGAGAAAGCCCTCCAGCTTGTTCCCTAGACCTTCCAGCGGCCCCTGGTTCACCCAGCATGAAAAGGGAAGGGCAGAGAGAGCCCCAGACTGAGACCTGGCTGCACACGTGGTTGAGGGGTGATCAGGAGCCCCCAAGACCACCCCTCCCCCTCACAGCATCTCCCCACAGGCTACCTCCTAGCCTTGGGACCCCTGCTCTTTATCAGCATCTGTGATGTGTGGCTCCAGCTCTTCTCTCATGACCAGGCCTACGCCATCAACCTGGCTGCTGTGGGCACCGTAGCCTTTGGCTGTACAGGTAGGGAGGGGGAGGGGCGCACACAGGGTGGGCAGAGACCCAGGGCACAAGGCCAGATAAGTGGCTGGCACATCGGCCCACACCCCCTGCCTTGTGCACATGTGAGCACAACATGTTGGAGGCAGTGCCTTGGACTCAGGTATCCGTCAGCATTTCAAGGGCTGTCCCACCTCATTGCTCTTGGTTTGGTGCATAGTTCTCCCAGTGTAGCCCAGGCTGGCCTTGAACTCAAGGTCCTCCCGCCTTAGCCTCCCAAGTGCCCTGATGATTATAGGTGTGGGGACGGTGGGGTCCGGCATGTCCAACCTCATGGACATTACAGCATCAGCCTCAATGCCTGGGGTTTTTCTGATTGACAGGTGACAAATGGTGTCTCACTGTTTCCCTCCTCTCTCTTAAGTGCAGCAATCAAGCTTCTATGGGTACACGGGGTTGCTGCCCAAGAGGTACACGCAGGGAGTGATGACCGGGGAGAGTGAGTATTGAGGGCCCCAAGGGGTACCAGCTCCTGTGGGCTGTGGACTCCACCATAGTGTTCCTTGCACGGATAGGGCACTGGGCATGCGGGTCTGGGGGGTCTCTCTCTGCACCTGGATAGAGTGCAAGGGATATGTGTATGCCATGTGGGGGTAGGAGGACCATGTGTGTCCCTGGAATGTTGTGGCCCAGGAAGTTGGTGTAGCGGGTGGTGTCTGTGTGTGTCTGTGTCTGTATGTTGGGGACATATGCACACACCTATGATGTCAGATGCTGGTGTCATCAGGCTCTCCTGCTTGGCACACACACACACACACACACACACACACTTAAGGGGGGCCTCTCCAGCATACTTATCCCAAGCCACAAGGCCACCTCCCAGTCACTCCTTTATAAACAGTTCTCTTCACTCAACCCCCAGCTCTCCCCCTCAGTTTTTTGAGCAACCCAGACAGGCCTCCTCCACACCCTGTGGACCTTCCAATTCCCCAGTCTGTCCCTTGTTCTCCAGCCTGGCCAGGCGGCAGGTCTCCTGTCCTCCCATCCTGTCTCTTAGCCCAGGAAGGCATCAGGGTCCCATGCGCAGAAGTGCCAGGTTGGAAGTGGACCCAAGCCATGACTGACATGGGTTGCTCTCCTTTGCTCCCCTTCTGCCACATTCTACAGCTTAGTGCTGAGGTCGACCAGATGTTCATAGACCAATGACAGGGTTGTGGTCCCTGAAGGGTCTCTGAGCCCACTGGTCACTTTGCCAGTAGATTTTATAGGGTGAGTGCAGCGGGTTCACCAAGGTACCGGCAAGCTGATTTGGGGTGAGGGGTATATAGCCAGAGTTCCTCAAGAAAGATTTGTTTAGGGCCCCCATGGCTCATAGGGTCTGTAACCTGGTCCTGCTCCCTGCTGCCCAGTAGTTGAATTTATATGAAACTCCACCTACTGGCTGCAGCCTTCCTGACCAGCACCCTGCTCCCTGGCCTGCATCTGGACCTGGAACACATGGCTCCCACCAGTTCCCTGCCAGCTCCTCTGCCCAGCTCATATCTTACATTTTCCTTCCTCAGTTTGCCCCCTGCCAAGCCCCATGTGTCTATAGACTCCCACTGGGTCCTCTGGGTAGGATGATGCTGGGTGCTCAGCAGAGTGGTGGAAGCAGAGGTTGTATGTGTGTGCACGGCCCTGGGGCCAGCTCTTGGGAGGATGGATGAGAAGACCAAGGAGGCCAGAAGGTCTGGGGTTAGGGAGACCAGATGTGCCTGGAGTGGGAGAGCCGAAGGATCTGGGGCAGGAAGGGAGCAAAGGCAGGGATCCTTGAGGCAGGGCTGGGGGGAGATGGAGGGACAGGACGAATATGGATGTAGCTGGATGGAGCAAGGCTGGGGAATGGGAGGCCATTGGGCATGCTGCAGTGGGCAGGGCCTGGTGGAAGTTAAGCATTGTACATGCTGGAGGGGATGGGGCCTGGGGTCGTAGTTGGAGAATTGGACGTGCTGGAGGGGGTGGGGCCTGGGAAGAGGTGGGGCATTGGGCATGTTGGAGGGGCGGAGCCCGGGAGGAGGTGGGGTATTGGGCACGCTGGGGGGGCGGGGCCCGGGAGGAGGTGGGGCATTGGGCATGTTGAAAGGGGCAGGGCCCGGGATAAGGTGGGGCATCGGGCATGCTGAAAGGGGTGGAGCCTGGGAGGAGGTAGGGCATTGGGCGTGTTGGAGGGGCAGGGCCCGGGAGGAGGTGTGGCTTTGGGCACGCTGGAGGTGCGAGGCCTGGGAGGAGATGGGGCATTTTATGTGCTGGGACCTGGGGCATTGGGCATGACTCAGGGGCCGGCAGAGCCAGGCCTGAGGCCCTCTTGGCGCTGAGCCCCTGCTCGTCGCGGCCCCCCAGGCACAGCGGGGGTGATGATCTCTCTGAGCCGCATCCTCACCAAGCTGCTGCTGCCGGACGAGCGGGCCAGCACGCTCATCTTCTTCCTGGTGTCCGTGGGCCTGGAGCTGCTCTGCTTCCTGCTGCACCTGCTGGTGCGGCGCAGCCGCTTCGTGCTCTACCACACGTCGCGGCCGCGGGACAGCCGCCGCGTGCGAGCCGGCTACCGCGTGCACCACGACGTGGCCGCCGGGGACGTCCACCTGGTGAGTGCGCGCGGCCGCTCCCGCCTACGGCCGCTCCCCTGGCCCATCTTGTCGGGACAGCCCGGCCGGGGCCCCTTCCCGCGCGCTCGGCCCGCAGGTCACTCCCGTCTGCTTCCCCGAGGTTTGAGGTTCGCTGCACCCAGAGGCCAGGCAGAGCCAGGGAGAAGGGCTCAGGGCTGTGGCCGGTTCCTGAGACATCAGAGCCAGCCAGCAAACCTGGGCGGGAGGATCCATCGTGTGATTCCTCCCTTGCAAGATCGGGGCTCACCCGATGTGTCCCCAGCAGACAGCTGTGCCTGGGGTGGCCTTGTTATTTGTCTCTCCCTCCATGGGGGAAAGCCAGGACAGACCGAGCAAGGCCTAACCTCCTCCTGGTGGACTGTGGCGCCCTCTGGTGGCCTCAGGCCGCGTAGTCCTTCCCCGGAGGAGGGAGGCAGCACAGGGGTGTCCTGAAGCCCCTTGGTGGCCCTCTCAGCACAGTGAACCTGGAGGGGAAGACACAGAGCGCACGGGTGGGAAAAGCACGCGAAGCTTAGGGCTGGGGTAGGTGGGGACAGCTGGGGAGCAGGGTGCCAGAAGGAAGAGGTTTGAGCGGGCCCTGCTTATGGTGGCCAGAACCAGGAAGAAGGTTCACAAGATGGAATGGGCTGTCTCCCAAGTTTTATTTTTGTTTGTTTGTTTTTCTGCTCCTGGAGCTTGAATGCTGGGCCTGGGTGCTGTCCCTGAGATTCTTTTTTTCAAAGCTAGTGCTCTGCCTCTTTTTCTGAGTAGTTTATTGGAGATAAGAGCCTCACCGACTTTATTTTATTTATTTTTATTTTTTGCCAGTCCTGGGGCTTGGACTCAGGGCCTGAGCCCTGTCCCTGGCTTCTTTTTGCTCAAGGCTAGCACTCTGCCACTTGAGCCACAGCGCCACTTCTGGCCATTTTCTGTATATATGGTGCTGGGGAATCGAATCCAGGGCTTCGTGTATAGAAGAAGGCAAGCACTCTTGCCACTAGGCCAGCCCCTCACCGACTTTGTTACCAGGCCTGGCTTCAAACTGTGATCTTCAGGTCTCGGCCTCTTGAGTAGCTAGGATGACAGGCATGAGCCACGGAGCCACAGGTGCCTGACTAAAATCTCTTGATAAGGATGGAGAAAGTGTCTGCACAGTAGATGCCAGTTGTATACCAGCCTGAACGTGCTGCCCTTCTCCTGGGCTTGCGATGCTGGGCCCTTGCCTTCCTTCCATCCCACCACCAATTCTGGACCTCTTCTGCTCCCCCTCCAGGAACACCAAGCCCCAGCCCTGTCCACCAGTGGGTCCCCAAAGGACAGCCCAGCCCATGAGCCATCAGGGGGCAGCAGCGGAGCCTATGTGCGTTTTGATGTACCCCGGCCCCGAGCCAAGCGCAGCTGGCCCACCTTCAGAGGTGAGGGGGACTCGTGCATGCCCCCCCCCCACGGTCCCCATCTGCATGCCAGATAGAGGCTCAGGTGGGAGGCAGCAGGGCCCCCCTGGGCGCTGCCCTCTGACCCAACCACACGCCCCCCCAGCTCTGCTGTTGCACCGGTACGTGGTGGCGCGGGTCATCTGGGCTGACATGCTGTCCATCGCTGTGACCTACTTCATCACGCTATGTCTGTTTCCCGGCCTGGAGTCTGAGATCCGCCACTGCGTGCTGGGCGAGTGGCTGCCCATCCTGGTCATGGCTGTGTTCAACTTGTCTGACTTTGTGGGCAAGGTAAGCCACCTCGGGAGGCCCTCCCTGGACACCCCCCCCTGCCCCGCCCGAAGCGTTCCCAGGCTGAGGACACACAGGGGTCCCTGGTGGAGAGAGTTGCAACCACGCCACAGAACTGCCCCCAACAGTGCCCATGGAAGAAGGCCTGGTCCCCAAACCTGCGTCTGCCAGGCTCAGCCCCCCTCCTCTGGCATCATGGCCTCTAGTTCCTGGGTCCTTGGGATGATGTGGGCCAGCAGAGAGCCAGCTGGGGAGCAGAGTGAGCTGGGGAGCGCCCTGAAGTCACTCAGTGGGCAATACATTCTCTGCTGCCCCAGGCAGACAGGGCTGGCAGCCAGTTACGAAAAAGAATCTGGTGCAAGGATTCGTGCGGATCTGGGATGGGCCTTGTCTTAATGGGGAAAGAGCATGTGGCTCAGAGAGGGGAAGCTGTTTACCCAGAGATGCACAGCTGAGGGGGTCCAAGAGGTGAGTCTGGAGGTCCAGAGACAGCAAGGCTGACTGAGTTCGTGGGTCTGAATCCTAACGCTGCTGTTCTGCTGCTTGAAGCACTGAGACTCTGGGCCTTGGTGCCTTTATGACTCAAATAGAGCCCAGGCTCCCCCGAGCAAGGTTATTATGAGTAGCACTGGGTGACTCATGACTGTAATCCCAGCCAAGTGCCAGGTAGGTTGAATGTGGTTCAAGGCCAAGTTGGGCAAAAATGAGAGGCTATCTGAAAGATTAAAGCGAAATGGCCTGGGGGCATGGCCTTACAAGATAGGGGCGTGGTGTATTTGGCAGGGCATGGCCTCCTCGGATAGGTGTGGCCTGTATGTTAGGGGCGTGGCTCGCCTGGTAGAGCCCCTGCCTAGCAAGCATGAAGTCCAGCTGTTACAATGGGGCTGGGGATGCCAGGCGGGGAACCCACAGGTCCTGCTCCCTGCAGATCCTGGCAGCTCTGCCTGTGGATTGGCGGGGCACACACCTGCTGGCCTGCTCCTGCCTGCGTGTGGTCTTCATCCCTCTCTTCATCCTGTGCGTGTACCCCAGCGGCATGCCCGCCCTCCGCCACCCCGCCTGGCCCTGCGTCTTCTCACTGCTCATGGGCATCAGCAATGGCTACTTTGGGAGTGTGCCTATGATCTTGGCAGCTGGCAAAGTGAGCCCCAAGCAGCGGGAGCTGGCAGGTAAGGAGGCTGCCCCACACAGTGCAGTCTCCCTCAGTGGGGAAACTGAGGCCAGGAGAAGCCAGCGGGCAGCCCGCTGCAAAATGCATTTGGTTCCGAGGGCCAAGCTGACATGAGGAAGGTGGGAGGTGTGTGGACACCTGTCAGTCATCTCATGCAGACACTCCTTCCTTTCCCTTCTACTTGGCAAGCCCCTACGTGCCAGGCTCTGTTGGATGTAAAGTAAAAAAGGAACCGCAGCCAGGTGCTGGTGGTTTCCACCTGTAATCCTCGCTACTCAGGAGGCTGAGATGCAGAGGATTGGATTTTGAGGGCAGCCTGCACACCAAAGTCCGTAAGACTACATCTCCAATTAACTAGCAAAATACCAGGCTAGAGTTGTGGCTCAACTGATACGGTGCCGAGTGAGCCCAGTCAAGCAAGCCGGAGGCACTGAGGTCAAACCTCATTGCAGGGGTGAGGGAAACATGAGTCTGAGAATTGGAAGCAGTAGAATGGAAGTCATAAGTGGTGGTGAGGGAGCCAGCCACAGGAGGATGCAAAGGGTGTGGCATCAGGGTGGAGGGAGCCGCTGGAGACAGGGGCATCTTTGAGTTCCTGGAGCAAAGGGGTAGGGGACAGGGGAGGCTGGGGACTGGCCAGGAGCACCAGTGCTCAAGGAGGTCCAGGACAGGACAAGGCTTGCACAGAGCTGGGAGCAGGTACCTGGGGTGGGGTCAGTTTTGACTGTTGGAGGGGCACTGGAGTTGTCTGTGGCCTCAGCTCCTGTGGCCACCCCTGGTCTCCACCTTCAGGTCAGTCTTGTCCACAGGGAACACCATGACCGTGTCCTATATGTCGGGGTTGACGCTGGGCTCTGCCGTGGCCTACTGTACCTACAGCCTGACCCGAGAAGCTCACAGCAGCTGCTTCCATACCATCACCACCAACGGCTCCGTCCCCATGGGGCCCTGAGCCCAGCCACCGCCCCCCCCCCCAAGCCCCAGGCAAGGGAGCCTCTCAGGCTAGATGAGGGGCCCCACGATCTGAGGCCCCCCTCCTGCCTCTGCCTCAGTGCCTGCGGGGGGGCCCTCTGGCCTCCTCATATGCCAGTGATAGCACCTGCCTGGGCCCAGCCATGCTCTCTGGCCTGGAGCAGTGCGCCCCCCCCCATCGTCTCTGTCTCCCCTCCTCCCCTGTGTCCCGTGCCACCCCCACCTTGCCCCGCGTCTGGTGGCTTCAGCTCTAGCTAGGCCAGCACTCAGCCACCCCCCAGCCAGGAAGGCCGGCCACAAGCTTAAGTGTCCCTTCATCAATGTAGGGGCCCTGGGTCAGGGCAGAAGAGAGGCCTCAGGTAAAAAGAATGGCCCTCTACCTGGCAGCCTTTGGGCCCCCTGCATCCCCTTCCGAGTCCTGTTTGCTCTAGCCGCAGCGGTCCCTCGGGGGGGTCTAGAGACTGGCTTGAGCGTGTCCACCCCATGCTGCGACCACCCCATGTCCCCACTGAGGGGTGCAGGGCCCAGTGGGAGCACTTTTGGCTCCGCCTGACTCACTCGTGGTCCAGGAGAGGGGGCTCCTCAGGGCTGCTCTCAATCTGAGCGTCCTGGGGATGAGCTGTAGGCAGAGGACATTCAGGCTGGCCCCCTAGTGTCCTGCCAAACACAGCCGTCCAGGGACCCCAACACCCCATCCAGCGGTGCCACCTCCTGCTGTGTCCTGTCCCCCTGCGTGTCCTCTAGCGCACTAGCCATTAAAGATGATGGCAGAGAGACTGCCCGCTGCCACCTCTCCAGAAGTGTTTGTGGGGGGCTGGAAGCAGTAGGGGGCCCGCAGCGTGGGGAGAGGGGCTCTGAAGCACCAGGCCACATCTCTAAGCAGAGCTGGTGGGTCAGGAAGCATGGGCTGCCACAGGTGGAAAGCTGCCACTTGTGGGCTTCAGAGCAGCCTAGGGGGCCCTCAAAGGCTGGGCAAGGCCCAGTGGGAGTGGGGAGAAAGCCCTAAGGTGGGGGTGGGGGGCAGTTTTGTCTCTGCCCTGGAAACCTCAGCTTGCAGCTATGTGGACAACTTGTGCAGTCTGGCCAGATTCCTACCTAGTGCCATGCCTCAGTATCTCCAAAGAGCAGGATTGGGCTATTCATCCCTTGGAAGGCTTGAGGGTGGCTTAGGCCTGAAAGGTGTGTGGGTGGGTTAGGATCAGGGGCAATGCCTAAAGGCTGCCACCAGGTGGTAGCAGTGCACCAGTGTTGAGCCATCAGGTTGGGGCAGGTAGGCCGGCCCACACCATGCTGTGTGTGTGTGTGTGTGTGTGTGTGTGTGTACACCATGCTGTGTGTGTGTGTGTGTGTGTGTGTGTGTGTGTGTGTATGTAGGCTTTTCTACAATTGAGTGTCCTGGGCAAACACGCTGAGTTTCCTGGCCCTCTTCCACAAGCCCAGGATGGCTTATGTTCGCCACCACTGAGTAACTGGTCCCCAACTCCAGGTTCTCAAGGTCCCAGCTTGGGGTACAGAACTGAAGCCCCTCCCAGGGGCAGAACTTTTGGCATAGCTCCCCCAGGCCCAGGCCCCGGCCCGGCTCAGACTGTGTATTTTCCAGGTATGGGAAGGATGTGCAAAATCCTTTCTGGTCTTTTTTTTTCTTTTTTGGCCATCCTGGGCCTTGAACTCAGGGCCCTGAGCACTGTCCCTGGCTTCTTTTTGCTCAAGGCTAGCTAGCACTCTGCCACTTGAGCCACTGGGAATCGAACCCAGGGCTTCATGTAGAGGAGGCAAGCACTCTTGCCACTAGGCCATATTCCCAGCCCCTGGTCTATTTTTCTTTTACTTTTTTGCAGTACTGGAGTTTGAACTCAGGGCATCATGCATGCAGCCACAGGGAGTGAGTGATTGAGCCATGCCTACCAGCCCTTTTTTGTTTTGTACGTCAAATAGGATTTTAAGGTTTTGTTGTATTGGTCTCAAGACTGCGACCCTGCTGGGCACCAGTGGCTCACATCTGTGATCCTAGCTACTCAGGAGGCTGAAATCTGAGGATCCTGGTTCAAAGCCAGCCCCGGCAGCAAAGTCTGTGAGATTCTTATCTCCAATTAACCACCAGAAAAAAACAAAAGTGGTGCTGTGGCTCAAGTAGTAGAGCACTAGCTAGCCTTGAGTTGACAAACTCAGGGACAGTGCCCAGGCCCAGGTTCAAGTCCGGTGATGGAAAAGACTGCGACCCTCTTACATCTGCCTCTCATTATAGCTAGGATGACAGGCACTCCCTGCTGTGCTCCCAGCTTGCTGCTTGATTGGGGGGGGGGGGGGCTTGCTATTTTTTTGCTTTGAACTGGGATTATAGATGTGGCAACCATGCATGACCTTCAAGCTACATTTTAAATGAAAAGAAAGGAAACACACACACACACACACACACACACACACCACAGCCCGAGAACTTTAAGTCCAACACAGCTAATACCCTAGCTGCTGCCACACCCTGCCTATTCAGAACCTGGAGCGCAAGTCCCAACACTGCAAAACCTGATGTCTCATTGTCCTAAACATTTTTTTTTTTTTTTTGCCAGTCCTGGGGCTTGAACTCAGGGCCTGGGCACTGTCCCTGGTTTCTTTTTGCTCAAGGCTAGCACTCTGCCACTTGAGCCTCAGTGCCACTTCCAGCTTTTTCTATATATGTGGTGCTGAGGAATTGAACCCAGGGCTTCATGTACACGAGGTGAGCACTCTTACCACTAGGCCATATTCCCAGCCCAGCCCTGAGCTTCTTTTGCTCAAGGCTACCACTCTACCACTTGAGCCACAGCGCCACTTCTGGCTTTTTCCATTGATGTGGCACTGAAGAATCAAACCCAGGGCTTCACACATGCTAGGCAAGCACTCTACCACTAGGCCACATTCCCAGCCCTCATTGTCCTAAACTAAGCTCAGATTTAGTCCCACACAACCAGTGGCTCCTCTGCCTCCACGTCCAGTGCCTGATGTGGCTGGCGGCTCCCAGAACGAACCACCCACACCTCAAAGAAATCACTCCAAGCAACAGTATTTTTCCAATTAAATCTTTTTTTCTTTTTTTTTTTATGAAAAAGATCACACAGAATTTTTGCCAACAAACAAAATTCCAAAAGAAACTTAAAAAAAAAAAAAAGAAAAAGGCAAACAATAACTCCCCCACCCTCCCAAAACAAAACAAAACAAAACCCGAAGTCTGGCTTTTCCTTTCCTCTAGATTGTCTGCTGGGGCCTCCGGGGTCCGGACGGCGCAGGGGCTGGTTAAGTGCTTTTGGGCCGAGCAGGGGCCAAGCTCGGGGTCCCCTCTCCCTCTCTCCTTTCTCCATCTGGGGGTGCATACAGTACACATGGGCAGGGCGGGGGTGCTAAGGGCTGAGGATGGCGGTGAAGCCGGGTGCTAGACACTCACAATCTAACAGGAAATAAAAAATAATATTCTGCACGTCAGAATGTGTTTGCTTTTTTTTTTTTATAATTTCATAGCTATTTTTTTCACAGTTTTAAAAAGTTTATATATATATATTTATATATATTTATCTTTATATATATAATTAAAAAGTCGACTCCATTTGAAGGTGTATGATACAAGGACGGGCGAGTCTCTTGGTACAATAAAACTGTACAGGTAAGAGCGGCCCTCCCTATTGTGGGAGGGGCTGGACACGGCCGGGCACAGGGTTCAGCACCATTTTAGGGGGGTTCTCGTAGTGTGAAGGTCTGGCACGGGTGATGCGTTGGGGCTGCCTCCCCCTGGCTTGTTCCCCAAGTCTAGGCTGCGCTGAGACCATGGAGGAGGGCGTAGCAGGCGCCCAGATGCCCGGTATAGTCACTGAGTCTGGATGGCACTGGGGGACCCCCAACCCATGCTGGGGGACCCTTGAGGGTAAGCTCCATGCTGCGGGTGGCTGAACCCCGCGGTGAATGTCTGTCCGGTCCCTCAGAAGCTGGCTCCCCACCACGTCAGTCTGCACAGGCTTGGGGGGTGGGGGGGAGCATGGGGATCTCGCCAGGTGTCAACGGGGTGCTCAAGGGACGCCAGCACGGGTCCTGGCCAGGGCCACCCCGAGCCACACTCAACCCTGCATGGGGGCGCCAAAGGGACATGTGCACATGTGCACACACGTGCATGCATACAGTACACACATGTACACACTCGCAGAGCGTCCGCTGGCACACCTGGCCAGGCGCACCGCGGCAGGGCCGGGGAGCGCTCAGCAGAGGACGGGCACACCGTCTGTGGAGAAGATCATGCCGGTGGTGGGCTCATAGGTGCCGGCCAGGTAGTACAGGCCCTCGCCGTCCTGGTACTTCTTGGTCTTGACCATCTGCTCGTACTGCTCCAGGCCCACCACCAGGCACTTGTGCGACACGGTCTGCACGTCGTTCTCGTCCACGTGCGAAGACTGGTACAGGGCGCGCTGCCGCGGGAGGGGGTCATGGTGGTGGGAATGGGGCTGAGGAGGGGGAACCCCAACCCATCCTGAGCCACAGGGACCTGATGCCAGGAGGCAGACAGCCCAGGGGAGACCAAGAGGGATGCCACACAGTGCGAGAGAAACAGCGAAGCCAAGACCCAGAGGACCCCGAGCGCAGGGAGACGCGGGGCCGGAGGACGAGGAGGGACAGCAAGACACAGACGCGGGCAGGGACTGCGTGGCCGCTGGGGTCTCGGCTGTGGGGACCGGCAGGGGCCAGGCTGAAGGGAGAAGCCACCCAGCCCAGCTCCGGGCTGCCTTCCTACCTCCATGAAGTCCTTCCTCTGGCTCGAGGCACGCAGGGCCGTGGGGAGGCTGCGGCTGGACTTCGGGTCCCAGTGCTGGGGGCGGGAAGGGGAGACGGGGACGAGTGGGTGGGGGCCCAGCCTGGTGTGACCCTAGGGCAGCCCCGGTGGGGGTAGGGGCAGCGGGCACTCACTTGGCCCTCGTGGAACTGCTTGCCCGGGCTGGTCTCCTCGGGGTGGTAGAACCACTTGACGCGGACCACCATGTTGTTGCCCCAAGACTCCCACATGCTCTGGATGCGGCCGATGTAGGGCAGGTTGGGCCGGCCGGCCGATAGGAACACAGCGCAGTCCCCGATGCGAATCATCTCCTTGCCGCGCACGATGGCCTTGTAGAAGAGCTTGCGGGCCTTGCCCTTCATGCCGCGCCGCTGGGGAGGACAGGGGAGGGGAGGGGAAGCGCCCGTCAGTGGCCAGGCCCAGCCTAGGAGCCTGCGGCCTCCCGGAACCCAGCTCTGGGCCCCTCTAAGCCATGCGGGGAAGGGGTGGAGGGGAGGGGAGCCTTGTCTTGGCTCCAACTGGAGAAATCCCTGTTAAAGTTTGGGTCTGGAATGTTCCCCCAAAGCTCCTATTTTGAAAGCCTGGACGCTAGGGGGTGACCTCACTGCCAAGTGGTGTTCGGAACCTTTAAGAGGCAGGGCCTAGTGAGAGGAAATTGCTTATTGGAGCGTGACTTTTAAGAGGCCGGGCCTAGTAGGAGAAAGCAGGACATTGTAGGTTGTTCTAGAAGGGAGTATACCCTTTGGTCCTTTCTCTTTTGTTTCCCAAGCACTGAGCAGCTCTACTAGAAACCCAAAGTAAAGGAGCCAAATGACCACTGACTGAAATTTCCAAAGCTCAAGTAGAATTAACCCTTTTTCCTTATTTGGTTGTGTCAGAGATTTCTGTCACAGACAAAGGGCTAATCGGCACACCCGGTTCACATGACAGGTGGCGCTCTGTGGCTAAGGGGACTTCAGTCCATCCTGGGAGTTGGCAGGACACTCACTGGGACCAGCAGAGACCACTGCTCCAGGCCTGGTGGGCACAAGCTCACGGCAGGCCAGCAGGGGCCCAGCGCTGTCCCTCCCTGGGTGCTAGCACCCTACAAAGCCAGGCTGGCTGCCTGCAACACTCAATTTGTGGGCACAAACGTGAGGTCCAAGAGAGGTAGAGGTAGGGTATGGGGTATAAGCTACTGCACTGGTCCATCACAGCAAGTGTGAACGAGTGTGGACGGAGCCCCGTGTCCCTCTGCCGCACATGGGCAGATGGCAGCATCATTACAAAGCCAATGTCCAGCATCCTGGGGCCAGGTAGCTGCAACTCAAAGCAGTATGAGGCTAAGATACGAGGTCCCAGTGGCTTACACCTATAAATCCTAGCTACTTAGGAGACAGGATCACAGGATGTCTGCAAAACTGCTATCTCCAACTAACCAACATAAAACCCTATGTGGAGCTGTGGTTCAAGTGATAGAGCGCCAACCTTGGGGGAAAAAAAAGGTCAGGGACAGTGCCCAGGCCTAACTCAAGCTCTGGGACTTGTGCATACAAAAAACAACAACCACAAACAAACCCCAAAGACCAGCCTTAACCCCAAAGCAGACTGCAGTGAGAGCCCTAGGTGCCAGAGGCAAACCTGGACGGCCATCCCTACACACTGCATTAGTTCATTTTACAAGCCCATACATGGGCATACATAGGTGTGTGGGAGCACAGAGCCCCATGTAGCTGGCAGGGCTCCTCTGAAGGCCAATCCCCAACTGTCAGGGTGGATGTGGAGGCCACAGTCCCAGCCTGCTATAGGCACTGCTGAGCCATCAGCTGAGGGTGGCCAGAGTGTGTGGGCCAGCCTGGAGACTGAACCCTGGGCTTTTAGCTGGCAAGTCTTCACTAGGGAGGCTCTGGGTGTGGGGATGGGAGGGTACAGGCCTCTCTCTAAAGCCCATAACCTGGGCCACGAGCTACCCCCGCATCGGGCAGCTGCAAGGGGAAAGCTGGCGTGGACAGTACCCCGGAGCCCCGAGCTGTCACCTGGGTGGGCTTGCCGAACCACTTCCAGAGCTGCCGGGCGGGCAGGAAGGCGGCAATCTTGGGCCTGTTCTCCACGGATGGTAGGCGCTGGCGCTTGGCCAGCTCCTTGGTGGTGGGCAGGTGGACGCCCTCTCTCTTCTTGGGTCGGCTCTTGGCCCCGGCCCCGGCCTGGGCCTTGGGTGGTGGGGGCTGGGGCGGCGGGACAGGGGGCTGGGCAGCAGGCGCCTTCTTGCCTGGGGAGTGGGCCGAGGAGCGGGCCTTGCTGGCTGGCTTGGCCACCTTGCTGGGCAGGGTGGGTGGGGTGGAGGGGCTGGCCGAGGGCACGGGCGCCACCTCATCATCGGAACTGCAGGAGGAGTCCTCGTCTGTGGTGGAGGAGGAGGAAGAAGAGGAGGAAGAGGAGGAGGACGATGAAGAAGAGGACGAAGAGGAGGAGGAAGAGGAGGAGGAGGAAGAGGAAGAAGAGGAAGAAGAGGAGGAGGAGGAAGAGGAGGAGGAGGAGGAGGAAGAGGAGGAGGAAGCTGGGGAGGAGGCCCTGGAGCTGGAAGCACTGCAGTGCCGGCCCCCGGCGCCCCGGCCCTCTCCCCCAGTTTTGTCCCCGTCCTCCTCGCCCTCGGTCTCTGAGCTGCTGCCACTACTGCTGCTGCTGCTGCTGCCGCTGCTGCTACTGCTGCTGCTGCTGCTGCTGTTCGTCTCCGACTCCTCAGCCCCATCCTGCTCGGCCTGGGCCTTGTCCGGGCTCTTGGGGGTCTCGGGACCCTCCAGTGGGAGCCCTGGCCCGGGCTCTTGGGTGAGGTCCCCCTCCAGGGCCTTGGGCCAGGCCGTCTTGGGCTCTCCACTGCCGGCTGCCGGGGCATAGCTGGCTAGGCTCAGCAGGCCCTTGGGCTCCTGCCAGCCCCCGGCCCCCGGGTCTTCCCGCAGAAGCAGGGCCTCTTTGGCCTTCTTGCTTTTCGGGGAGGTGACCCCCTCGTGGTCCAGTTTGACAAGCAGCTTGGCCTCCTCTGCTGGCCTCCGGGGACCCTTGGTGGCCGACTCTTCGGCAACGCGCGTCTTCTTGGGCTTTGGGCGGGTGGCGGGCATGGCGACAAGAGGGGCGGGGGCCAGGGCCGTGGCAGGGGCCGGCAGCTCTCCAAAGGGCTCAGGAGCCGGGCAGCTGGTGAAGGTGGGCGGTACAGGGCTGGGCTGTGGGGGTGGTGGGCGAGCCTTTGCGGCCTTGGCCCGCTTGTCCACAGGTTCTGGGGTGCTCTTCTTGGAGCTTGGGGTACTGACTGGCTCCAGGGCCAAGGCAGAACTGGGGACCTCCTCCTTGGCAGTCCCCTCCTCCAGGGCGGCCGCTCTGTCTAGAAGAGAGAAGACGACGGATGGAGGCCCAGGCAGGGGCGGGCCAGGTTGGCCAGGGCCTTCCTGGTGGGAGATGAGCCAGGAAAGCTCTGGTTGCAGACACGTGGTGACTCACAACTTTAATCCTAGCTACTTGGGAGGCAGAGACAGGAGGATCGTGGTCTGAGGTCAGCCAAGGCAAAAACATGCTCAAGTGGTTGACTGTGAGTTTGTTCAATTCCCAGAAGGAAAGCAAGCCCTGATGGCCCCTGGCGGGATCTGGGTGCTGTGTGGAGCTCAGTAGCTCTGGTGGAGCAGCCACCCCACATGTAGTGGCCCCACGGTGGGTCCTGGGGTGGTTCGGGCACCTTTCTCCTGATTCCTGAGTGACTCACCAGGCCAAGGCCCAGCTCTGTGCTCACAGCTCTGCGTGCCCTCCCCCCCCCCCCCCCCGGGCTGCCAGGGCAGAAGCGGCCAGCGGGGTGCAGCTCCAGAGAGATGGGGACTGATCACTTGTGCACGCCCTCCCCACCCCCCAGGCCTGGGCCAACTTACCACCCTTGGCCTTGGCACTGGGTTTTCGCCCGCGCCCTCGCGCCTTAGCTCCCGGCTCCTCCGAGCCCGTCCCAGCGCCCTCTTTGCCCTCCCTGGTGTCCTTGCTGGTCTTGCGGCTACGGCGCTTGGCGCTGGGCACCAGGAGGGCAGGGGAGGGCTCCGCACCTGCAGGGTGAGCATAAGTCAGGCAGCTCAGGCCCGAGGCTCCACTGCCCAGCTTCCAGACCCGGAGCCGCGCATCCCAGCGGGGCGCAAGGCCCTGCGTGACGGCTACCGCCGCCAGGAAGCAGAACGGCCGACGCAAGGGCCGGCTTGGGCGATGGCGGGCCACCTGGAGCGTGTTAAAGTCAGGCACAATGCAGGCCATGCCAGCTCTGCCTCTGGAGACTCATTAAGCTCTGAGCCCCAGGTACACCACTGGGCAAAGGGGACAGCAGTTCCAACCACACAGGTCACAGCAAGAAGGCCATGCCATACAAAACTTGAGGCCATAGATAAAAATACTTTGTTTTGCAGTCCTGGGTATGGAACTCCGTACTCTACTACCTCTCCGGCCCTTCATAAATAATACTTGACTAAGAGTGGGCATAGTCACGGATGCCTGTAATCCCAGCTACAAGGAAAGCAAAGAAATAATCTTTGAGGTCATCCTTTGAGGCCAAGGTAGTAAGACCCCATCTGAAAAGCAATGATGGTACACACCTTGACATTCCAGCTATGTAGGAAAAAGAGATAGCTCATAGGCTGGCCCAGGCAAAAAAAAAAAAAAGTGTGACTCTCTATGAAAAACTAAAGCAGGACTGGGGGTGTGGCTCAAGTGGTAGGGCACCTGTCCAGAAATAAGCGCAGGCCCTGAGTTCAAGCCCCACCCCCAGGAATAACATAATAAAATTATAGTGACGTTTGGGCAGCCTCCCTTGGCCCAGACCGGCTGGGCCTGTGGTTATCCTCATGGATCACTGGGAGCCCTCATGTCTGACCACCCCAGCCTATTAAGGGGTTCATGTCCATCATCCACCATCTCTTGTGGGTTCCGATGATGCAAACAGCAAAATCAAGAGCCCAGAAGCAGGGGAGGGCATCAGACGACGACAGCCGGCCACCGGGGCTGTGGTGCCCATCACTCACACTGGATCTTGTAGTCTGGTGGCAGGAGGCGGATATGGGAGAGTGGGATCCTGCCCGTGTCTCCGTCGTCAAACTCCACGGTGATCAGGTCTCCGTCATCTTCAAGGTCCAGCAACCCTGTGAAGGAGGGCAGGTCAGAGGGGGACAGGGGCTGCCCAGGTCTGGGGTGCAAGGCTGGCTTGGCTCTCCCACTTCTGAGACTGGGTGCCAGAAATGGCTGGTCACGTACACCCCTCTCTGCTCAAGCCTAAGCCCACCCCAGCACAGGGTCAGGGACCACAGAACGTCAGTTCTAAGGCGAAAGAGGAAGAGGGACAG
The DNA here is from genome assembly GCF_023159225.1 of Perognathus longimembris pacificus. Taxonomy (NCBI): domain Eukaryota; kingdom Metazoa; phylum Chordata; class Mammalia; order Rodentia; family Heteromyidae; genus Perognathus; species Perognathus longimembris. The sequence goes on along the minus strand of NC_063161.1, from coordinate 76,340,827 downwards.
AGTTGGATGGATGCACAGGAACTAGCTTGGGCTGTGGCTCTGCGGCTCTGTCCCATTCCTGGCCATGTCAGCAAGGAGGCCACCGAGGGGACCCTAACACTGAACAGCCAAGTGTCGCATGGAGGAGTGTGCGCCAGGAAGGCCGCTGGGCTCTGGGCTGAGCACAGGGAGGAGGAGCTGGCTCCCCCACAGCCAAGGTAAGCAGGACCCCGTTCCTACATGCACATGTAAGACTAAGTCCTCAGGGACACGCACCCCAAGGAAGTGATATAGCGCCGCTGCCACAGGTGGTCACAGAGCCACACACTGCAACTGCACCGTGCACCCAGCGGTCAGGATCTCCTCAGCACACATGGCACAGGCCGGAGTGGCTGCCAGCACAAGACTCAGGGCAGAACTAACATGCGCAGAAGACACAAGGAGGCACAGCTGGCTGGGTAAAGGGCAAGTCCTCGGGGAGATTTTGCAATGTGCTGCTGCAAGTGAGAACACTTCCCTCTAAAGGAATGAGGAAAGGAAGTCATGGCGATTTTTACAAAAATGATAGAAATTTATAGAGTGTGGTAACGCATGCCTGTAATCTTAGATACTTGAGAAGGTAAAACAGGAGAAAGAAGGAAAGGGAAAAAGAGGGAGGGAGGGAGGGAGGGAGGGAAGGAAGGAGGGAGGGAGGGAGGGAGGTGAAGGAAAGGAGGGAGAGACAGAAAACTTCAGATCTAGGGGTAAGAGAAGATCCTAAATGTTTCCAGAGACACACACACAAAAAAAAACAAAGATTTGACAGTGAGTATGGTAATAAACTTCTCCAACAACATTAGATGGTGAACAGACTGACGTGATGACAGGGTAAAGTGAGAGAGAAAATGATCTCTAGTTGAGATTCTATACATAGCCCAACTATCTCTAAAGAATAAGGGTAGCTGGGCACTGGTGGCTCACGCCTGTAATCCTAACTACTCAGGAGGCTGAGATGGAAGGATTTCAGTTCAAAGCCAGCCTGGGCAGGAAAGTCCATCAGACTCTTATCTCCAGTAAACTACTCAGAAAAAGCCCCAAATGGTGCTATGGCTCAAGTGGTAGAGTGTTTGCCTTAAGCAAAAAGGAGCTCAGGCAGAGTTCCCAGATCCAGAGTTCAGGCCAGGAGAGGAGGGGGGGAGAGGGAGGAAAAGAGGGAGAGGGGGAGAAGAGAGAGAGGGGAGAGAAGGGGGAGAGGGAGGGAGGGTGGGTAAGGATAGAATACAGAGATGGTGTTCAGCAAGCCCTGGAGATACTTATTTTCCATGGACTTTCTGGAGAGCCACAATGACAGCACCCAAGGAGAGACATGGGTGGGGCACACAGGATGGCCAGAGCCTCAGGTTGCCAGCCAGGAAAAGCTACGCGACTCCAGGAATCCCTTGAGTGGCTTGAGGAGCAGCCACCCCTCCCGGTTTCTGAGGACAGGAAGATCCAGGAGACCAGAATCCTAGAGAAAACCTACCGTGTTAACAGGACTTACAAGGTTTTGGTAATAAATGACTGACAGGGGCTGGAAATGTGGCTTAGTGGTAGAGTGCTTGCCTAGCATACATGAAGTCCTGGGTTCAATTTCTCAGCACCACATAAATAGAAAAAAAAAAAAAAAAAAAGAGTTCAAGCCCCAGGACTGGCAGAACAAAGAAACAACAACAAAAAAAAAAACCCAAGGCTGACTGGTAGATGGGAAACACATTGTCCCAGCTGAATGTCCTAAGGCTTGGACTGTAGCAGACACATATGGACCAGATGCTGTAGGCAACTCCTTAGCTTCAGCCTCACCACAGAGGGTCACCGAGAACTTCAGTTCACACTAACACCCAGGTGCGGACACCTAGAGTGCTAGCCATTCTCCTGACTAGATGTACTGAAGTGTTCAAGGACCTGCCTACCCAGCAGAGGCCACAGGCTTGCTGTGGACAGAAAGCAAGTGAATAGGGCTGGGAATATGGCCTAGTGGTAGAGTATTTGATTTGTATAAATGAAGCCCCAGCACCACATATATAGAAAATGGCCAGAAGTGGTGCTGTGGCTCAAGTGGCAGAGTGCTATAGCCTTGAGCAAAAAGAAGCCAGGGACAGTGCTCAGGCCTGAGTCCAAGACCCAGGACTGGCTAAAGGGAGGGAAGAGGGAAGGGAGAGAGGGGAGAAGGGAGGGAGGGAGGCAGGGAGGGAGAGAGGGAGGTGAGGAGGGAGGGAATATACGGCTCCTGGATCCTGCCATTCAGAAAAAGTCCATCACTTTGTTATGTGAGTCAGGAAAAGTCTAAGACTAGAGTTGGGTTGGAGGACCCAACAAATCCACCCAGAATGCACTCGTTTAGACCCAGGGTCATGCTGGGAGGGAGGCATCTCACCTCGGACCACAGTGCCGGGGTATAGGCAGCGGTACTGCTGGCTCCAGTAGGCAGCAATCCTGGTCCCTTGTGGCAGGTAACGCGTGGAGGCTGGCCGCACGTCAATGATCTAGAGGAAATGTAGGATTGAGCCCCGGGTGGTGGCCAGGAACAAAGTCATGTCCATCCCCTACTCCCCCAGCCCGGGTCCCGCCCCCCATCCTGCCTCCCCTTCCCCCTCACCGCCTCCTGGAGCAGCTGCTCCAGGCAGTAGATGTGGGGCCGGTTCCCTCGTTCACCCTCCACTACCACGCGGTATCTGTGGGGAACGAAACATGTATGAGGTAACATTGACCAGAGGGACCCCAACCCAGCATCATCAGCACAGCCAGAGTCCTGGGGCACAGCACCCAGATCCTGAGGTCATTGACTTGCTATGTAAGTAGAGGAATTCTGTTTTTTGTTTGTTTTTCCTGTCCTGGGGCTTGAACTCAAGTTGGGCCTGAACACTATTCTCTGAGCCTCTTTTTGCTCAAGGCTAGCATTCTACCACTTGAGCCACAGTGCCACTTTCAGCTTTTTCTGAGTAGTTTATTGGAGATAAAGAGCCGCAGAGACATTTCTGCTGGGGTTGGCTTTGAGCCGTCATCCTTAGATCTCAGCTCCTGAGTAGCTACGATCCCAGGTGAGAGCCACCAGCACTCGGTAGTAGGGGCAAATTCTCTCTCCTCCTGGCCTCAGTTTCCTCAGTTGCAAAATGAGGAGTCACAGAGCCTGCTAGGCTGGGGTCTGCCTTCCCCGGGCCCAGAGCGGCGTGTAACTCACATGTCCGGGGAATGCACGGTGTGCACGTGGCCTGCATACAGCAGCTTGTCGTCCATGGGGATGAGCACGCGCAAGCCGTCCTTCAGCTCGTCCTTGTCAATGATGCAGGAACGCGGTGCTGGGGGAGGGGGGAGGGGAGGCGAGGCTGAGCACAGCAGAAGGCACCAGGGAGACCCTCTCTCCTCACAGGCCCACTTGGTGGCCCCCAAGTCAGCTCTAGGACAGAGCACCTAGGGGACCCTGAGTGAGCCTGGTGGCCCTCAATACTGCCCAAACCAAAGTGCACACCCAGGAAGAGGTGTGAGTTTGGCAGCCTCCTCTGCCCCTCCGAGGTGTCCCCAAGATCGCAGGCGATCCCCGTGAGCCACCTGGCCCACCCAGACCGCTGGCACCTTTGGTCCACTTTCCCCCCGCCTCCCCCTTCTCTTCAGTACCCTCCCCCCCACACCCTGACTGCCCCGCACAGCCCTCCCCCAGCCTCCAAGTGGGCCCTGTCTTCCTGATATGTTATGAAGATCCAGACAGCTGTGAGGTCTGGGGGTGAGGGATTCCTTCTGCATCCTTGCCTGCACCAAGCTTGATGCCAGGCATGGTCGTGGCGCTCACTTTGACCAAACAACAAGTGGCAGACGCCAGTCATGCAGGGCCAGGCAGGCAGAGAGGGGGCTTCCCACACCCTGCTCCCCTCCACTCTCAAGCCCCTGCGCATCCAGAGACCACTGACTCTCAGTCAACCAGGCACTACCTGACACACAGCAGGTCCCGGGCCTAGGCGCCTCGTCCCCCGTCACGTGGGGTGACCGCTCAGGCATCTGCACTCTGCAGACCCCAAACTTCTGTGGCAGTGTGATTGGCTGCCTGCCCTCAGGGCTGCCCTGGCTCCGCCCCATCCTATCACCACCATCCCTCCAACTGACCCCGAAGGAAGGCCATCAAAGCCCAATGTGTGGTCTCTCCTATCCCAGGACCACAGTTTTAGGAACCCCCAATGTTTGCCCCCTACCCGGTCCCGCCTCCTGGCTCAGCCCTACCCCTGCCTGTGCTTTTTGTCCCCCACGTCACCCTTTAGCTTCACTAAGCCAGAGCTCAACTGGCGTCTTTTCTGTTGGCTGAAGGTGCCCCACTCTCGGTCCTCACACCTGCTGAGGTCTAACCTCCCCCCAAGAACCCCGCCAGCCCCTCCCAGCACAACAGCGACACTCACCTGGAGTCAGGGGCCGCTCCACAACCCCGCCATGCGGCAAGTGCTCATCCTCAGAGAAGCTGGAGTCCTGGTTGGGTTCGAAGTCCTCCTCAGCAGCCATGCACTCCATCAGCTTGCTCACAGCCCCGCCTTTGCCCCGGTTCTAGCCACAGAACACGGCAGACAGAGGGCTGAGGAGAAGGCTCAGGGTCCTGCCCTGCAGGGGACCCTCCCAGGGACCCAGAGCCATGTTGGGCCAGCCAGGCTACAGGGGGGACCTGCTGCATGCACAGTGGCCCAGGCCACTCAGCACTCCGTACATGGTGCTGCCACAGCGGACACCTGGGTTTCCTCCTTGGGGAAACTGAGGCAACAACTCCAGCCATGCACGATGAACCTGAGGGAACAGCTCCCTCTGCCCCCTGAAGGAACGCTTGTTCTAGTGGCCCAACAGGCCTTGCGCCGCTCAGTTGGCTGTGGCCTCCCCTATTTGCCTCCTCCCATACCCCCTGGGGGCCTCACCTCCTTCTTCACCTCCTTCCCCTTGGGCTTGGCCTTGCTCCTCCTCGCAGTCACCAAGGGCCCAGCATGTGGGGCCCTGGCATCAGGAGGCAGGGCAGGAACCCGGGGGGCTGGCAGTGAGGTGGCGGGCCCGGCCTCCTTGCCTTTCTTCTTCTGCAGAAATAGCAAGCAGAGCTCTCAGAAGGCAACAAAGGGCCAGGCCCTCAGTCCTGCCTTCTGGCAGGTCCACACAGCCCCAACACACCACACCCTACGCAGAAGAACCAGGCGCCTGGTACCCTTCAGTGTTCTCATTTTGGAGGGTGTTTTAGTGATGGTCCTGAGAGGCTTTGACTCACGGCCTGGGTGCTGTCCCCAAGTATTTTTGTCCAAGGCTAACACTCTACCACTTGAGCCACAGCAACACTTCTGGCCTTTTCTGTTTATGTGGTACTGAGGAGTAGAACCCAGGGCTTCATGCATGCTAGGCAAGCACTCTACCGTTAAGCCACATTCCCAGCCTCATGTGCTTCTGTCTTTAACTCTAGATTTTCTTTCCTCTTTTGCCTTGCTCAGGGTCTTGTGCTTGCTTGGCAAATGTTCTGCCACCCAGTCATGCCTCCGCCAAGCCACTCCTCCAGCCTCTCCATTATTCTAATACTTTATGTTCCTTATTCCAAAACAAAAAGATAATGTACATAAATTGTCTTTTGTATCATATACATGCATGTTGTGCATTCCTCTCCAACAACATCCTGATGTGTCCTTCTGGAACAGTCCACGAGGTAAACCTGAAGGCTACACATACACATTTATACACATTTTTATTTGCTTGTGGATTTTTGGGGTGTTGAGGATAGCACTCAGGGATTCATGCATGCTAGGGAAGTATTCTACCACTGAGCTGCACCCCTAGCCCAGTGTTTGTTTTGTTTTGCGTGAGCACTGTCCCTGGCTTCTTTTTGCTCAAGGCTAGCACTCTACCACTTGAGCCACAGCGCCACTTTCAGCTTTTTTCTATATATGTGGTGCTGCGGAATCAAACCCAGGGCTTCATGTATACGAGGCGAGCACTCTACTAGGCCCTATTCCCAGCCCCCAGTGCTTCATGTTTTTAAACACAGGTCCAGAAATCCTGCCTTGAGCCATGTATGGTGGTCCACACCTGTAATCCCAGTACTTGGCAGATGGAGGTAGGAAGATGAAGAGAAGACAAAGGAGGGAGGGGCATGAGGCAAAAGGAATCCTATCACAGCTACTGTACTGTACTGTACTGTACTGTGGCTCCACCCTTGCTGTGTAGCAGTGTGATCGGTGTCATGTAAGCACCCCCAGCAATGGGCCTGCTGACCCCCTTTAAATGATGCCCCCAATCCCCACAATGGCCACCCCAGCCCGGCCTCATTGTCCAGCCACAGTGCACACTCCCACCCACATGGCTCCCAGAGTCTCCCATCCCCAGCACCTCAGAGGTACCCCGAATGGACAAGCGTTCCCTTGCATGTGGGTGGAAGGCAGCCCAAAGCTTCACCCACCCATGGGCCTGCCAGCAAGGAAAGATCTGGAAACCAACTACAGGCCACCCATCAGAGAGCCCATATACAGCTGTGGGGCACAGTGCCACACCACCCAGAAGATAAAATGGGCCCCAGGCTGGCTTCTGCCAAGGAAAGAAAGAAGGGTGACAAAGGGAGAGGCAGGGAGGGAGAGGGGGGAGAGGATTCCTGAGGCCAAGGTGGCAGTAGGGGTGGGGGACATGGCTCTGGGCCATGACTTGGGGGCTGGGCACTTGCTGGCATGCCCAAGGCCTTGGCCCTAGCACCATCAAAAACAAAAATAATCATCTCACGGTGCCACACGGAGTACCTGCAGCTTCTTGGGGGCCAGCTTGGTCTTGTCTGGGCTGGTGGGGCCAGGGCGACAGGCCTAGTCACAAGGGGGTGACAGTTTTGTTCCTATAGTTCCCCTTTCCCATGCGGGGACGAGATAGCCAAGGGTCCCCCGAGTGTGAAGGTGGCTTGGTTCTCAGGATGGTGTTTGGGGAGGAGGCAGAAACTCCAGGGGGCGTGGCCTAGTGGAGGCCCCAGGTCATGGGGAGGGGACGCCTTTCAAGGGCACTCAGGAAACCCAGTCTCTTGCTGGCCCTCTGCTCCCTGGCTTGCATTCTACCTCCTGCTCCTGCCTCAACACAGGCCAGTTGATCTTGTCCTGGAACTTCCAAAATGCTGAGCTGTGTTCAAATGGTAGAGAACACCTGGCTAGCAAAACAAACCACTCTTAAAAAAAAAACATGACAAGGTCTCATTCTCCCAGGCTGACATTGAACTCATGACCTTCCTTCCTCTGCTTCTCAAATGCAGAGATTACAGGCATGCCCCGTCACACCTGTGTGTTATATTCCAGTCACAGGAAGCTGACTAATTTGGGCTCACACTGGCAAACACGGGCGCATAGATGACACAGAAGCGATTCGCCAAGGCTGGGGATCCCCAGGACCCTCCCCGTGGCCCCTACCTTACGAGGGTCCTTCCTGTCCTTGGCTCGGCCGGCGTCCTTGCGCGGGCTGGGGGCGCCGGCCTTGGCGCGGGCGGCCCTGGGCGCAGGTGCAATGCTGGGCGTGGGGGCCGCGGCGCTGGCGTCGTGCAGGAAGATGCGCTCGCTGCGGCGCCGCGTCCACAGGTCGTCGTCGCTGGCCTCAGGCCCAGCCTCAAAGCCCGGCTCTTTGGGGCCCCGCAGTTTTCGGGCCTTGCGCCCCTTCTCCGGTGCCAGCTTGGTCTTGTCTGGGCTGGTGGGGCCGGGGCCACGGGCACCAGTGGTGGGCGCAGGCAGTGGGGGGCCCGGCTCCCCCAGCCCCTTCTTGGGCCGCAGCACCCCGGCAGGCGACTGTCTGCGCACCTTGACCTCACTCTCTGAGTCCGTATACTCAAACTCCGTGCCTGGATATAGGGGGAGGAACGGGGCTTGTGGGCTGCACCTTTGGAGGGGGGCCCTCTTCTACCCAGCAGGCCCCAGGACCACACTCTGGGAAGGGGGGGGGAGCTTCTCTTTTGCTTCCAGGGAAGAAACTGAGGCCCAGATGGGGAGGTGTGAGTGTTGCCCGGGCCCACCTGTCCCTGCCCTGCCTGTGCCCAGCCCCTCACCCTGGACCCCCTCTGGAAACCTCACGGTCCTGGGCTGCCCAAGCCCCTCCCATGGAGGCCCTGGAAACCCCAAGCCGACAGGTGCACGGGGAGAGGTGCCCACCTGCAGGGCGGTGGCCCGCGGGAGGCAGATGGGGAAGCCCGTAGGAAAGCCCCGAATCCTTAGTGCTGGGCGGTCCCACGTTCTGCCAGGCCTCTCCCCTTCCTTGATTGCTGGCCAGCCCTACTTCCTGCCAGGCCAGGCCTTCATGCCCATCACGGCCTCCCCTACCCTGAGTCTGGGGACAAGTGATCTCTGATTGCAGAGCTTCCAGCTCTAACCCACACCTCACGTCTTCCCTGCTCTCTCAACTCCGGGCTTCCCTTCCATGGCTCCCCCAACCTCAACCAGGGATGTCAACTCTGCTATGCCAAGAACACATCTAGCTCCTGGGTGTCCCCTTCATTCATGGCCACCTGCCACTGTCCCATCTCCTATCTTGGACCTATCCGGCCTGTCCCACTCCCAGGAGTGGCTCCCTGAGTTCTCCAAGGGTCTCCGGTGATTCTCCGCTAAGCTTGGCACAGCACCAGTGTTCAGCACAAGTATCAAGCGAGGAGCTGGTGGCCAGACTCTGGATGGGGTGTCAGTGCCAGCCTACTGGGGTGACAGCCCCAGGCAAGGCCAGAGATCTGCCCGAGGGCTCCCAGAACCCAAGCCTGGACACCACGGCTCAATTCCAGCTCTCAGACCCCCTTGGGACAGCAGGCAGCCTGACCACCCTGGTGCCCACAGCAGGCCCTCCCCTCAAGGGCAAGCAGGACCCCCGATCCTGTTCATCTCGTGTTGGCAGAACTACAACACAGGGAGCCGCAAGGAGTCTTGGGAGGCACTGAGACTTCAGGCCTGAGTGCGAAGGGATGAGAACCCAACCAACAACAGCTAGACCCCCGGATGCACAGCCCCATCGAAGGTGTGAATGGGGAGTAGGTGACACTGGGACAGGGAAGGCCCAGTTGGAAGAGGAGTACAGTGTTACACGGGTGACTCCTTGTCCCTGTCCTTGTACCCCAATTCTTACTAGTGTTTTTGGCACAGACAGTAGGGAATGTGGGGCACATGTGGGAAAGAAATATCCTCCTGAGCTCAGAAAACAGGGATGAGCCAGCCAAGCATGGTAGCGGTGCACATCTGTAATCCCAGCACTCCGGAGGCTGAAGCAGAAAGACCACAAGTTCCAGGCCACCCTGGGGTACACAGTAAGATCCTGTCTCAAAACACTAAGAGGAAGCAGGAAAAAGACGCCTAGAAGTAAGAGAATGAAAAGATAGAACCACAAGCTTCTGTTCACCCACACTCTGAAAGGACTCACACATAAGAGGTGACCCAAAGCAGCCCAGAGAACATCAGAAACCTATCTCAACCAAGTCCACAGTAACCTCCACCAAAAACACAGAATCTGGAGCTTGACCCCCATCAAGGCAAGGTCAGCTGAAAGAGAATAAATACTAGTCAGGTACTAGGAGCTCACATCTGTAATCCTACCTACTCAAGAGGCAAAATCTTAGTATTACAGATCGAAGCCAGCTGGGGCAGAAAAGCCCATGAGACTCTTATCTCCAATAAACTACTCAGAAAATTCTGATGCTGTGGCTCAAGTGGTAGAGTGCTAGCCTTGAGCAAAAGCAGCTCAGGAGCAGTGCCCAGGCCCTGAGTTCCACAATGCCTAGTACACAACCAAAAATTACTCAGCAGATGAAAAATCAAGATGGTGCCCAACACATGCTAGACAGAAAAGAAAAACAGTTGCCTTATACTGAGATGAAGCCAGCATTAGAAACAAGACAAGAATTCACCCTGAATATCACAAATGTCCTTGAAGACGTAAAAGGAAACCTGCAAACTTCTCTAAAGAAATTTAAAAGGCCAGCAGAGAGGGCTGGGAATGTGGTAGAGTGCTTGCCTAGCATTCATGAAGTCCTGGGTTCGATTCCCTGGTATCATACAAACAGAAAAGGCCAGAAGGGGAGCTATGGCTCAAGTGGTGGAGTGTCAGCCTTGAGCAAAAGAAGTTCAGTGACAGTGCTCAAGGCCTTGAGTTCAAGCCCCAGAACTAGCAAAAAAAAGAAAGGCGGGGGGGGGGGGGAGCAGGGCACTGGAAAAAAAAGAATGGGCTGAAAAGAACTAAATCCTAGAACTACAAACTGCAGCTTTGGAAATGAGAAATTCACTGAAGGAAGAAGTCTAAGAGTGCAGTATCTGACTAGTAAGCACCATGCCCTGAGTTCAAACCCTGGTGCTCTTTAAAAAAAAAAAAAAGGAATAAATTCACAAAAGGGACCTAAATGCTGAATAGATGAATGAGTTCAGAGACTGGTTAGATGGTAACAAATGAGGGGGGAGAGAGGGACTGCATCCAAGTAATAATGGCTCATAATCAAGAGAAATGTGAAGAATCCATGCAAATACATTGTCCACACCAGGTATACTGCTGTCCCTGCTGGGAATCAAATTAAGACTAGGGAGACAACAGCAGGAGACCTGAGACCTGCTTGAGTTTAGATCTGACATTTCCTCCTTAGGCCTCAGGAGGTAAACGTTTACAGTTCCTTAGTGTGGTACTACTGAGGGGCAGTGGCTCTGAAGGAGTGGGGCCTAATGGAAGAAAGTTAGATGATTGGGGGTGTGCCCTTGAAGGAGGAGACTGTGGGACACCAGACTCTTCCTCCTTCCTCCTCCACCTTCCCCTCATACTTCTGATCAGCTTCTTGCAACACAGGCTCAGGGACAGTGCCCAGGCTGTGAATTCAGGCCCCACAACCAAAACACCATGTATGTACCTAGTATAGCAGCTATAGACGTGTGAAGAAAACTTGGGAGAATTGAAAGGAGAAACACAGAATTCTGCAACCATAATTCCATTTTAACATCTATCCTCTATCAAACTGATGGGATAAGAAAATGGTAGGCATAAATCTAGACATAACTGATCACCTTGAGGTGAGTGGTATTTATAAAGTATTACACCTAGTCATCTAACTATATATTTGCAAAATACCAGGTATGTAAAATATGATACTTGTGGAAGGACTGATTCCTGCCTCATTTCCAAGGTCAAACAAGACAACAAGCTTGACCACCAGCCTGTCCTCAGGCAGTTCCAATCTAGGCTGGGCCAGAGGGCACCACCCTTGGTCCCCAGGGGACAACAGCCCCTCACCCTGGGTGGAACATTCCACTGTGGGGCTGGTCAAGGACATCACCCTGGGACCAGAACCCATTTTCTGTTTTCTATTTCCTTGTTAAGCCCACCCCAAAATCCCATTAGGAGCACAATCTCCAAACCAACAGGAAGGTCTGTGCCCCTTCGCTGTTCCTCAATAAACAGTCCTTGCCTGTTGAAGATCCAGTGCGACCTATTCCTTTTCCATTCTCCTCCATTTTCCGAACACTTGTAAGATAGTATACCGATTGTGACTATATCTATGAAGTGTACAAAATATTTACTAGGAAATGCCTTCCCTTCAAAAAAAAAAAAAATGTGTGTGTGGGTTGATCCTGGAGCTTGAACACAGGGCAGGGGTGCTGTCTTTGAGGTTTTATTGCTCGAGTCTAGTACTCTACCACCTGAGCCATAGCTTTGAAATTCCATCCTCTGATCTGTCTCCTGAGCAGCTAAGTTTATAGGCATGGACCAACATGCATGGCTTCAAATTAAAAGATAAAAATTATATAGGCTGGGAATTTGGCTTAGCGGTAGAGTGCTTAGAGTACTTGCCTACTACATGCATGAAGCCCTGGGTTCAGTTCCTCAGCACCACATAAACAGAAAAAGCTGGAAGTGGTGTTATGGCTCAAGTGGTAGAGTGCTAGCTGTGAGCAAAAAGGAAGCCAGGGGGGCTGGGGATATGGCCTAGTGGCGAGAGTGCTTGCCTCGTATACATGAGGCCCTGGGTTCAATTCCCCAGCACCACATATACAGAAAATGGCCAGAAGTGGCGCTGTGGCTCAAGTGGCAGAGTGCTAGCCTTGAGCAAAGAGAAGCAAGGGACAGTGCTCAGGCCCTGAGTCCAAGCCCCAGGACTGCCAAAAAAAAAAAAAAAAAAGGAAGCCAGGGACAGTGCTCTCAGGCCCTGAGTTTAAGCCCCAAGACTGGCAATAAGTAAATAAATAAAAATCGCCAAGTCTGTTCTCCAATCATGAAGGAATAGTAATAAGCCAGGCACTAATGGCTCACACCTATAATAATCCTAGCTACTAAGGAGCCTGAGATCTGATGATTACGGTACAAAGCCATCCAGAACTGGAAAGCCCATGAGATTCCAATGAACCAGCAACTAGCTGGAAGTGGAGATGTGGTTCAAGTGGTAGAGCATGAGCCTTGAGCACAAAAACTGAGTGAAAGCGCCCAGGTCCCGAGTTCAGACCTCAAGACCAGCACACACACATACACAACAACAGTAGCAGTAAGATAATCAGGCAATTTCTCTTAAACATCTGGGAAATAAACAATGGTTTTCTAAATGTTTTTCATCTGGCCTAAGTAGAAATCACAAGGGCAACTAGAGCACATAACTGAAAAACGTGGTAATATATCAAAATGTATTAGATGTTACGCAAGTAGTGTTTAGAGAGGCTTCAGCTTTTAGTGTCTTCTGGAAAAGAATCAAGTTCCTATCAAAACCATCATCTCTTCCCTTATGAAATGGGGAAACAGCTGCAAATTATATGCCAAGAAAACAGAAGGGCCAGGCACTGGGGGCTCCGCCTGTAATCCCAGCTACTCTGGAGGCTGAGATCTGAGGATTGCGACTGGAAGCCAGCCAGGGCAGGAATGTCTGTGAGACGCTCATTTCCCATAAACTACTGTGTTGGCAGAAGGACACCTCTGACCCAGCTCCCAGATCTCTGGTCCCCAAGGCTGGGTGAGGGTCTCCAGGACACCCAACACAGGGCCGTGCTTACATGAAGTCACTCAGAGGCCCTGTCACTAGCTGCTTTGCTCGGGGCAGAGCTGCCCTGCTCCCACCATCTCTGAGCCTCAGTTTCCTCGTATGGGTGATGGGCCTGCAGTACCCACCTCGAAGCAGCAGCCCTGCCACACTCACCCATTAGCGTCTGTCGCTCCTCCTTCTTGCGGGCCTTCTGCTTGGCCTCCAGCTGGACCACTGACAGGGCTGGCCCCACTGTGGGGCTGGGAAGGGCGCTGGCTGCAAAACGTGCAAGCAAACCCAGCCCACTCTCTTCCAGGCCTGGCGACAGAGCCCGCTCTCGGGGGCCTAGCCTATAGCCACCATTGCCAGTTTCCTCCTCCTCCTCCTCCTCCTCCTCTTCCTCCTCCTCCAGATCCTCCTCCTCCTCCTCCTCGTCATCGTCTTCTGAGCTCTCATCTGGCATGCAGAAAATAGGGAGCAAGTCAGGGGCCCGGCCTGGGTGTGCACCAACCACCCCCCTCCCTTCCACCACACCAACTGTCCCAGGCTAGAGCAACCACTTGACTCCAACCTCACCCTCTGTCCTCACCATGGACCATGGGGAAGGATCCAGAACCAACCCCCAGCCCCACCCATGGCCTGAAGCATCCACCAATCAGAGCCAGGTACATGGGCATTCTGGACAGCCCAGAGGGGGGCAGTGGCTCTGGGCATCAAAGTGGACTTCTGGGCAGGGAGCTCCAACAATGCACGCACCTGTGCTGTGGGCGGGGGACAGACACAGACAAAGACAGGAGACAGTGCTTGCCACGGTCTCACACACACACACACACACACACGCACGCACACACACAACACAACACACACACCGACGTAAACATGGAGGCCAAGGAAGGAGGCAGGAGAGGAGGAAAAGGAAAGGAGGAGGAGGGAGAGGGTGGGCTTCAGGCTGCAGGCCGAGGCATGGGGTCCGTGGCAGGGGAAGGTGGAGTTTGGTGGCTCTGCAGAGAATGGAGACACCATGGTTCTAACCCCAAGTAGGTCTGAAAATGGACTCCCCATGCTGGGAAGCCTGAAGGATAGGCAGGCTGTGCTCCTCCTGAGCCCCAGGTGGCCCTCCTTCCCAATTAAGAGGGAACATACAAGAGGGGCCTGTGTGGGAGGTATCCCCCGCACACACCTACATTAAAAAGATCAGGTGGGTATATTGGTGGTTCATGCCTGTAATCCTAGATACTTCTGGAGGCTCAGATCTGGAGGACTGAAGTCAAGACCAGCCTAGGCAGAAAAAAGCCCACTAGTTTGTTTTTTCTTTTTTTTGCCAGTCCTGGGGCTTGGATTCAGGGCCTGAGCACTGTCCCTGGCTTCTTTTTGCTCAAGGCTAGCACTCTGCCACTTGAGCCATAGTGCCACTTCTGGCCGTTTTCTGTATATGTGGTGCTGGAGAATTGAACCCAGGGCCTCATGTATATGAGGCAAGCACTCTTGCCACTAGGCCATATCCCCAGCCCCGCCACTAGCTTTTATCTTCAATAACCAGCAAAATGCTAGACTGGAGGCACAGAACACCAGCCCCTAACCAAGCAAACTGAGCAAGTTGGAGGCCCCAAGTTCAAAAGTCCCAGTACCAAAGAAAGAGGAGAGAGAGAGAAACAGAGAGACAGAGAGACAGACAGAAACAGGAGCATGGGAAGAAGCAGGTGACTCCCTGTCACCTACACAGGAGCTACACTGTTCCTGGGAGCTACAAAGCGTAGCTCTGGGGCAGGTGGTCTGTGGCCTGACCCAGGTTGCACCTCTGAGGGGTGAAACTGAGGTTCAGCAACATGAACTGCTGTCCTGAGTGCAGGCAGCCAGGACATAGGCAGTAAGGAAAAGCAAGGCCAGGACATTGTGACCTCCATGGAACCAGAGCCTCCATCAGAAATAAAATAGGGTCTCAAAATCAGGCTAGCCTCCAACTCAAGGTCCTCTTGCCTCTGCCTCCCAAGTGCTGGGATAACGGACGTGTGCTACCATGCTGGTCCAGCGTCTGAAGTACAAACTCCCTTCTGACTTTCCCTGAGGAAGTGGGCAAAGGGCATGGAGAGCTTGTGGCCACAGGCAGGACCCAGGGAGCTTGCAAGGGAACTATGTCCCACAAGAAGTAGCAGGACACACATACTCTGGGGCCAGACAGGTGACCAGGAAAAAGGTGAAGAGAGAAAGATAAGTGGACAAGGAAAGATGGGTAAATCAAGTCCCCGTTCCTCTGCCAAAGCCCCAAGCCAACTGCTCAGTGAAAAAGCAACTAGTGGCCAAAAGTACAGCCCAAAGAGAGGTGCTATGTCCCCTCATCCAAGGAAAGGAGTGTGGGGTTCTACTGAGCCAGCCTGGGAGGGGGAGCCCCAGAGCAGGTGGAGAGAGGGAGGAGGAGCCAAGGGGGCGGGCTATGAGGGGGAGGGGCTCCTGTGGGCAGCGCAGCGATGGATGAAGCAGGCTGGGGAGGCCAGCAGGGCAGGCAGGGGACGGGCGAGCAGTGCACACTTGCGATCATTCACATTGCGACATCACATGGTTGTCTCCGCCCCAGTGAGCCACAGCGGCAAAGCAGGCTAAGTGTAGGCAGACTTGACAGCACCTGGGTCCCCCGGCAGGACCCCCACCCCGGGGTTGGCCAATTTGGGCAGGGGAAGGAAGAGGGTGGCGGACTGGGATGAGGGTCAGCTATTTCTCCTCAAAGCCCCCTGCCCTGGTTGCTCAGGTGTGGAATTTTCTAGAAGGAGTCTAGCTAGGCCAGCAGCCAGTTCTGGATTTCTGGGAGCCGCAGTGGCCATGTCAGAACCCAGAAAGCCACAAGTAGGCCAATCCCAACACCGTGGCCTTCAGAAAGTGTGAATCACCTGCCACAGGTGCACTGTAATTCTCCTGTGGCCTTAGTCCACAGACTTGCCAAGGCAGAGGGGGAGAAAAACCCCGAAGGCACCCAAAGAAATGCAAAAAAATAAAAATAAAAATAATGAACCGCCCAAGAAACCAAAACAGTAACAAAGAAAATAACCCAAAATAAAGAAACACCTTTTTATAATTAAAAAAACAAAAAGAAAAAAATAGATCTTGACTCAGGGCAAGGGCTAATAAATAGGCTATTGTCTATTTTGTTTGGTTTCCCAAACCCAATACAAGCCAAAACGCTTCTGCTGTTGGCAGACCCAGTGGGGACAGACCCCAAGGAGGGGAGGTGAAGAGAGGGCAGAAAGAAAAGGGTTTTGCCTACCCCAAGCTCAGTTACCCGCTGCGCCGTCTGCCCTACTCCCAGCCTTCGCTTTGCGTCCAAGTGCAGCATGAGGGTAAATGCAAGAGACCGAAACAGACACTCAAAGCATCATGGGTAGGGGTCAAGGGTGGAGGTATGGTCAAGCTGCTGGGAGGAGAAAGCAGACACACTAGAAAAAGCCAAGCCAATTAAGTGTTTAGTACCAGGGGGGCAAGAAGGCCCTATTAACCAAAATATCCCTTGAGACCTCACCAATGATCTGCCTGGTATGCAGGGACCCAGATGGGGGAGTTGTGCCCACCCCCCCGCTTCCCTTCCTCCCATCGCTCCCCTAGCTGGGCTCTGCCCACTAGCACTGTTGTAGCCGGGACCCCTTTCTGAGAAGTCTAGGGGGATAGGAGGGCTACCTACTTGTCTGTGGGATGTGGTTAAGGGTAGAACTCCGAAATGTGGGTGTGTTGGGGAGCCCAGGTCAGAGAGTAGAAATGGAGAGCCAGGCCAGAGTCATCCACAAAAGAAGGGAGACCTGGGACAGAGACTGGCAGGTAGACACGTGGCCTCTCTCTGTGGCCCAGCTTGCGTGGGCTCAGAAGTGCCAGGAGCCCAGGAGGAGGAGCCCACAGGGCCCCAGCTCCGTGCTCCCTTCGTACCACTTCACGATCACCCGAAAGCCACCTGTGCCAATTTGGACAGAAGGTCTGGGAGGGGAGGAGACTGGGAAGTGGAGGGCGGGCTGACCTGATCCCAGGGGCCCATGCCAGGTCCTGTCCAGGTGCACTGTGATTCTCCCAGCCCACCCGGGGCCTTCCTTGGGGAGCAGGTGATATCTGGGATGCTACACAAGGCTCTGGCGAACCCCATGGTCTGATTCTAAAGGGAATCCACCCTGAAGCAAAACCACAAAAGCCTAGAACATTCTCACATTTCTGGTTGAAGGGTTTTGGAGGGCTCTGATGTTTCTGAAGGCAGACTACAAGGCTCATGCTGGAGAATTGGCAGCCAAAACCATCTTGGCAGTCACATACATGGGTTTTTGTTTTGTTGTTTTTTTTTGGACTCCTGGCTAAGCCCAGGCCACACCAGGCAGGGGAATCATAGCCATAACACTATGTCCCAAAGAAGCTAGCCATTTCTAAATCCAACCATGAAAATCAAGGATGGCAAAGGGCCTTGCACCTGAGCTGCCTCCACGCCCTTCCAAGCAGAAATGCCAGTTAAAAGCCATGTGTTGGGTTGGTTAATATTTTTTAACCACTGGTGAGTCACAGGAGAAGCTTTAAGAAAACTTAAAAAAAAAATTAAAAGAACCCACAAACAAGCAGCTTTGAAAAAAATAAAAAGATATACACGTACACACAAAAAAGAAATGGATGCGGGACCACTAGGGATACTTGAGTAATAGAAAGGAATGGTCCCCCACATCTACTCCCTCTGAGGTAGGGTGGGGAAAGGATCAGGAGGGAGGAGGGGAGCAACAAATGGGGGAAAGTATCAACCTAATGTCTAGTAAGGACACAGCAAGAGAGACAAGGTACACAGTTTAGTTAAAAATGAACTTGGTATGTTTAATAGAGCTTGGAATTACCAAAATCGCGGTACAAACATCAAGTCACACGCCCACACGACTGACAGGAGTCCATTTACAAAACTCTCCTGGGCAGCTTCCTCCGGCCCGCGCCAGGGGACAGTGCCCAACCCGGCCTGTGGTTGCCTGGGAGGGTTCAGAGAGGCACAGAGCCTTGGGGCAGGGGCAGGGGCAGGGGCAAGTTATGAGGAAGGGGGAGAGTGAAGACTAAAAGCCAGTCAGTGTGAGGCTGCAAAAGAGCCAGCCAGTGATGAAATTAAGATGGTAACAGTACAAATAAAAATCAAATAAAAAATGGGGCATAGGGCAGACTACGCTGCCAAAGACCAAGACGGCTGTCCATCTGCAGCCATCCTTGCTGTGCACGCTCTCTCTCGCTCTCTCGCTCTCACTCTCTCTTTCCCCCACTCACTCTCACTCTAAAACATGGAAGGGACTGTGTGTTTGGAGCTAGTAACCTTGGTCAAAGGAGTTCTCCGAAGAGTCGCTGAAGGAGGAGCGGGCCTCAGCTTCTCGAAGCAGCAAGCAGAAAGGCTGCTTTCTGCTAGCACCTGCCTTGGCTTTCAGAGTTCGGGGGGATGCTAGGCCCCTCTTGGTCAGTTTAGGGCCTGCCACTGGCTTGCTGTTCTTGGCCACCATGCCGCACAGGAGGGAGGAGGTGAGTTTGGAGCTGGAGGGGCCTTGAGCAGACCACTCGTCCTTCAGGAAGTCATCCTCTTCCTCAGAGTCCGTATCTGTAGTCAAAGTGGTTTGGCACAGTAAGTCACGGGTGCAGGAGGAGGGGGTCAGGGCTCTGCCGCACCATCATCAGTGCTTCTGAGGGCATGCCAAAACACAGGGCCAAGTACCCGCTGGCCCTGGGAGGCCTCTTGTGGTGCCCCGCTCTCCTCCTGGCCAGGGGAGGAAAGCACGAGTGCCACGCAGCCTGCGTGACATCTGCCTCTCCGGCCCCTATGAGAACAGAGCCCCTGAGCCTCATTCTCTTGAGGGAGGATTCTCTCAGGATCCTGGAGGCCACCATACCTGATTCCTTTCCACCTCTCACCAGATGGCAGTGTCTCGAGGCTCCCCTGGGGAGGGACATGGCCCAGGAGGGGAAGGGCACCATGACACTCATCTCTTCCCAATGCCCTACTAGCAATAGCACAGTGGCAGGGTGAGAATTAGACCAATGAATGCGACGTTCAGGGCCTCCCCCGGTCCTCTTCTCCATAGAGCCTCCTGACCACATTGTCACCGGCTCAGCGTAAGGCTCTGGCCCACTCACATCTCTAAAAACCAGAGATGTGAAACTTTCCTGGGGTGTAGGGTGGGGCCTGTGAAGGGGGGCTATCGCTCTGATCCTGTGGAATCAGCCAACACCTGCACCATTTCAGTCTGTTTTACGACTGTGTTTGTTGGGCAAGACCAGAAATAAAAGAGCTCCACAGCCAAGCCCATAATCTCTTAGTCTGGTAAAAACCCACGCCCAGCAGGAGAGGGTTCACACGTGCAGCAATCCTTCTAGGAACACCTGCCATCTCCCAGGCCAAGAGCAACCACGTGCACACAGGCGAAGGGATGGACATACCCGGCTGCTTCTTGACAGCCCCACTGTCCATGAGCCGAAGCCCCACTGCAGCAGGTAAGTCGAGGCCTGCCAAGGCACCACAGCTCTCCCTCCTGTGCATTCTCCGTTCAGTGGCCACATCACGGGCCAGAGATGGCTATCATCAACAATCAACATGGCCCCCCATGAGAACCCAACTAGGCATGCCACACGTGACCTGCAAACCAAGGTACCATTCTCTACTCCATCCCCTGCAGCAAGTCTCTATCACAGTCCTGCTTCCCTGGCCTCCAATCATGGCCCAAGGGCAGTGCTGCCTGACCACATTTACCTGGATGTGGAGGACCTTGGAGTTACGGTGTTCTCACATGTCCCGGCATACAAGGCACATCTTGAAGACACACTAGTCCACGACATACCCACCCACTCACAACACTGCAACAAAACACCAGCAACCCTATACCAGAAGCCATACCCAGCTCTCGGTTCACACAAGCACTCTTAAGATCCCTGGAAGACAGGTGATGTTCTAAATTTGAGCCCAAAGGCACTTTCATTTTCTTAAGAAATACATGCCTGGAGGCCAGGCACTGTTGGCTCAAGCCTGTAATCCTAGCTACTCAGAAGGCTGAGATCTGAGGATCACAGTTCAAAGCCAGCCTGAGGAAGGAAAGTCCCTGAAGCTATATCTCCAATTAACTGGAAGTGGCGTTGTGGCTTAAGTGGTAGAGGGCTAGCCTTGAGCTGAAGAGCTCAGGGACAGGGCCCAGGCCCTGAGTTCAAGCAAGCTCCACAACCAACCTAGAGAAAAAAAAAAAAAAAAGAAAGAAAGAAATACATGCCTGGGCTGAGGCCTTGGCTCAAGTAGCAGAGCCAGCTGCCTAGTAAGAATGAGGCCTTTGAGTTCGAACCCTAATACAACCACCAAAGTGAAGAAGGAAAAGCAAAAAAAGATGAGAAGAAAAGGAAAAGGAAGAAAAGAAAGGAAGGAGGAAAATGCGGATATCCTAAAAAAATTTTTTTAAAAAACCTATTGTTTTTGTCTTTTCTTTTTTGGGTACCAGGTATAGAACCCACAGGAAATCTTTTTTTTTTTTTTTTTGGGCCAGTCCTGGGCCTTGGACTCAGGGCCTGAGCACTGTCCCTGGCTTCTTCCCGCTCAAGGCTAGCACTCTGCCACTTGAGCCACAGCGCCGCTTCTGGCTGTTTTCTGTATATGTGGTGCTGGGGAATCGAACCTAGGGCCTCATGTATCCGAGGCAGGCACTCTTGCCACTAGGCTATATCCCCAGCCCCCACAGGAAATCTTTTAAGCTGAATATGGCGGTACACATGTGCAATCCCAACTTTCAGGAAGCTGAGGCAGGAGGATGATCTCAAGTTCAAGGCCAGTCTGGGCCAAAGAGACCACCCGGTCAGAAGAGAAAGGGAAAAGATGATATAGACACAAAAGGGGAGAGGGAAAGGATAGAAAAGAAGGAATGAAGCCAGGTGCTGGTGGCTCACACCTGTAATCCTAGCTATTCAGAAAGCTGAGATCTGAGTATCATGGTGTGAGAAAAATTTGTCTTTTTTACCAAAGTAGTTTGCTTCCTTTCTGTTCATCTTGAGAGGAAGGTTTTCTGGAGAGTTCCTACTTGGGCCAGGTGGCTTGACCCTTGTTAATTACAGCTTAGTTACACCCATCCTTTTCCTGAGTACTTTAATTAAGACATCCTGTTAGAAGCTCCTTGAATTTTAGTTACATAATGTTAATTAAGCTGCATCCATGTGCAGATTGTGAGTACAAGCCTCAGCCAATGTGAGCAGAGGAGCAGAGCCTACTGGGTTAGGGATAAAAAGGGAGCAACCTGCTTGCTGGCTTGCTTGCCAGATTTTTGGCTGATGGAGCCCTCTTCTGCAGCAGTTAACTTTGCCTTGCCAAGTTCCTTTTGAGTTGGTGTCATTACTCAACATCCCAAGCTAACTCTAACAATGCTTCAAAGCCAACCCGGGCAAGAAAGTCCAGGAGAGTCTTGTAGGTAAAAGCCAGAAGTGAAGCTATGGCTCAAGAGTTACAGCACTAGCCTTGAGCAAAAACAAGCTCATGGACAGCGCTCAAGCCTGAGTTCAAGCTCCAGAACTGGCACCAAAAAATAAATAAATAAACAGGAAAAGCAAAAAACACACACCTCATTACATGGTGTCCATTTCCCACTCAAGATCCAATGCCCCCAACCCCACCCCTCACACACTAGCAAAAACCCAGACCCAGACAAAGCCAGTGGCTCACATCTGTAACCCAGGAGATTGAGAGTTGACGCTCTTCTCCATTAGAAGAAATGTCCCTGAGACTCTTATGTTCCCTCCAATTAAGCAGCAAAAACTTGGAAGTGGAGTTGTGGTTCAACCCGCAAGCTTTCCACTCTACCTGGGCCTAGAGACTCCCAGAATAAACACCAGCGGCTGGAGAGGGCCCCCTGCCTTCCTGCGGCAGTCACACTTGGTACCCACCGTTCCTGGGCAGGTGGTCCCCAAAATACAGACGCCAGTGCGCAGCTCTTTTCGGCCAGGTGGCAGCTGGGTGAGGGCCATCTTCCCAGGCACATCACAACAGTCATCTCCATTCAAATGAAAACAAAACAAAACTCCTCCATTCCTCAGACCACCAAGCAACGACTCAATTTTGCAGGCTTAATAGCACACGACCTACCACACTGGGCAGAGCCTGAGTAGGGACAGGGCTACCGTGGCAGGTGCCAGGCAGAACCAGATGTAACAGCGGCTGGACCATCACTACTCAGGCACACACTCGTCCCTCAACCCCTGATGTTGCCGTCAACGATAAAATAATGGCTGCTACTAGCAGGACTGTCAGAGACAATGAAAAAAGGCCTGAGAAAGCTACCATTTGCAGGCCCAGCACAAGGACCACCACGAACCTCAGGCTCCGTTAGCCCACCCAAGAGCAGTTGCACTCCAGGCCTCTCTAGGCGACCAGCCATGAACTCAATGTATGGGAGGTGGTGTTGAGGAAAACCTTCTGGGAACTGGAGGCGGGCAAAGAGATGTCCTGCCTGCCAATCAGAAGTCTCCAGGCATAAGCTCAACATGGCATCCGCCAATCACAAGCACTCCTGCTTCAAGTGCACCCACTTCCAGCCTAAAAAGAGCACGCAAAGTCAGGCTGGCACAGAGATTAATAGGAAGGGAGAGGAGTAGCCACCCAAAGGCAATAGGCGGCAATAGGCGTCGGCTACTTACTGTAGGAGTAGCTGCTCACTTCCGAGGCGAAGGGGGAATGGGCCGACTTGGGCTGGCCTCTGACCTTGAACCCCACCTCCATCTTCCTGGCTTTGGAAGCCCTTTTGTGTTTCCCTTCTCTGGAGGATTTCAAAGATAGGCCCAGGCCTTTGGCCAGCGCCTTCCTGTCCTTGCTCAGCAGACTGTCATAAGAAGTCAAGAACCTGCTGCAGCCCCCATTGCTTTTGGATTTTCCCCCAGAGGGGTCCGAAAACTTGAAGGGCGACTTCAACTTGTCCTGCTTTGTGAGGGAGAGGGCCTTGTCTAGCTTGCTTGCCAGTTGTTCCTGGTCACTGGCCATCTTCTTCTTCTTAATTTTCAGCTGGAGAAGCAAATTGGGTCACAGTTTAAGACATTTTGGAGAGAAAAAGAAAAAACAGAAACAAAAAGCAGTGTAGTATCCTGACAAACCTGGCCTCCAAAAATTGCTTTAGTTCAATCCTTACACTCTTACGTGGGAAGCTTGGCATCTGGGTATCAACGGATTATTCTGAAGGTAAACTAAGGCATACAATAAATACACTTATCAAAATGCCTCAGCCCATAACCAAGGCCTGGAACCACTTGTCAAATAGATGCCACTGGTCCTAACTGCTATAGGCACTAGTTTTTCACAGCCCTGGATGGTGCCTCCTAGCAAGCAGAGCTGCCCAATAGCCTGGAGAAGGCAGCTGGATCAAGAGAGAGAACGATGATTGAAAACTGAGATCAGAGCCTGGCTTGATCTGCTTATCTGTAAACCACCTACAACAGCTGACACAAGAGACCGCACAGTCTAAAACCAGCCTGTCCAACGAAACAAGCTAAAGCTGCCAAGAAAATGCCTGGAGTGTGCCTTGGATGCCTGAAGCAGAAAGAATAATTAGAGATTTCACAGATTAAATTCCTGCTTGCACGTCTATCGTCGACTGGAGTCGTTTACTGAAGTGAAATGTGCAGTTTCAGAGCCATCAATGCCCTGCATTTCAACATGTTAATCTCTATTTGCTGGAATCAGGTAGCATTTCTAAAGGAGGGAAGCAGGGAGGGTGTCATTTAAACAACAAAAGCATCCCTCACCGCAATTCAGGAGTTAAAAAAAAAGATCTTGATGTACAAAAACTGGCTCTATTTCTCCACTTGGGCCCAACAACCCCCCACCCCCAACCTGCCAGGATGTGGACATTCCTCTCTAGTAACCAAATCAACCAACACAGCCTCTTTGCATGGGGGTTTATGAGGAAGGTTGACAAGGAACATTAGCATTTAGATACCAGGGCCTTTGGTGGATGGTTTCAGTGCTCTGCAGAATCAGAAAAATCAAGGGAGTTGGCTCTCACTCCATTACCCCTGGAGAATTCGCAGAAGAAATTACAATGGCATCAAGCCCTTGCTTCTTACAACTATAGGATGGAGAAGCTACTCATTAAACAATTATACTGTTAAACAACAGAGTAATTGCATTAGTTGGGTAAGAACTTACAATCATCCTGTTTGACTTAAGCAGAGGGTCATAAAGCATATAAGTAAGAGTAGTTTTTACACCTGAGGGAAGCTGGGAGGAGGGCACAGAATAAGTAGAAAGTGGGTGAAAATAATAATAGTAATATAACAGAAGGGACCATCAGCTACATCAGACATTGATGAAAGTGAACTAAGAAACTCATGGGTGGGGATGGGAAGGAGGGAATAAGAAAGAGAGAGAACAGATGTTACTAAACAAAAGGAAAGTAATGTACATATCACCCAAAATAGAGTAAATGGTTTGATTGTTAAAAGTTCATAGACTTCATCAGCTACGTAGAGTAGAATGGTGATTTTCATCATTGTGAAGGTTCAAATGTGTACTGTGAAATATATGCAGTAACTTACTCAATTAAATAAAATAGATGTGGCTTTTATAGTTCAATGGCTACCACTAAGGCTGCTCCTTTGATAGGTAGGTACCAGATCTTCTTGGAGCATTCTCCCTCCAACTAGAACAGCAGCCATACTCCCAGTGTCTGTTAGCAGCAGGGGTCTGTCTCCAAAGGGAACAGGAACTCTCAGGAATAACTCTATCTCTCCACCCCAGGACTGTAGTGGAGAGGGAAAACTAGGTTACTGACCTGACTTAGAAAGTCAGAGGAGGCTTCATGTTCTTCCCAGCTCTGGTTCCTCCCCCTGGCTTTTCCCATCGCCATGAGGACATCATGCTCCTCCTCCGATCCTTTGTGCCTCTTTCTTATCCCTGCTCCCAGCTCGTAGTCATCTGCCGTCAGCAGGGATTTGCTCAACCTGAAACCCAAACATACCATTTGATCAGCAACAGGAGGAGGGGAAGGGGTCTGCCCTTTGTGAGCCCCTGCAGTTTGTGCTGCGGAATATGGAAGGGCAGGGATGGATGCAAGGGTGACCAGATCTTGTGAAGCTACAGCATTAGAAAGCTGGAATACTTGTGAATAAGGCAGAATGTGAAGGGGGGTGGGGGGTGGGTTGAGAAATGCAATTTTCAAGTTAGCATCCTCTGCTGGCCTTTCATGCAATCATTTACACACACACACACACACACACACACACACACACACACACACACACCCTTGAACAAATACTGTTTCACCAAAATATGCCAAAAACAAGGATCATAAATGCCAAGGAAATCCACCAGGATGGCAAAAGGAAATAAGATGAAGCTGATCTGAGCCGGGCACCAGTAGCTCACACTTGTAATCCTAGCTATTCAGGAAGCTGAGATCTGAGGATCTTAAAACCAGAGGCAGACAAAACCATGAAACTCTTTAACTCAAATTAACCAGGAAAAAAACAAACAAACAGAAGTAGAGCTATGACTCAAGTGGTAGAGAGCCAGTCGTGAGCCAAAACTAAAGAAATAAATAAGCTCAACAAGAGTGTGAGGCCTTGAGTTCAAGCCCCCACACTGGTATGCACGCAAAGCCACTTCCCCACACCCTGACTGCTGTGGCATTTGCTGCTCCCTGTTCTTCTCCTGTCAGGAGCATCCAAGGAGGTTAATGCTAAGTCCTGGAGCACCAGGGCACCCGTTTGCTCCTAAAAGATCTGATGCCATCCTGCCCTGCACCCTCTGGAGTCCCTGAGGCTGCCTGTTGTCCACCCGCCCTTGGGGCCTTTGCTACATTCCCCACCTCTTTCCTCCATCCCCCTCTAATGGCACCCAGGGAAGGCCAAAGCCACTTGGGACAGAACCCCAGCCCTGGAGGGAAAGCTGGCACTGAAGACCACCATGGTCCCCGCGGTGCCCCAGCCCGCAGAGGGACCCTTAGCCCTCCTGGCTGGAGGAAGCGGCCCTGGACAGAGACTCGTTCAGCAGAGGGAACTAAACGACAGACTGCACGAGGAGGAACGACCCAACTCCAGCAGGACTGGCCTCTGGGCAGCCCCATGGCAGGGAGGAGGGCACAGAAGGGAGCAGGAAGCAGTCCCTGGCTGTGGGCAGGCAGGCCTAGGCCTACCGCGGGACCCTCTCTCCAGCCAGGTCCTCCGAGCTCTGTTCCCCTAAGTCGCTCACTTTCTCGCTCACTCGCCCTTCCTCCTGGCCCAGGTGGCAGGCGGGGCTCCCGGAGCTGCTGGCCCAGGAGTCAGAGCCTCAGGGACCTGAGGCCTCCTGGTGCCCACATGTAGGCACCTTGGGGGCCCTATTCCTCCCCTCTGAGCTCGGTGCCAGTCCCCGACCCGCCGAGGGGCCAGCCTTACTTTCCGCTACTGCTGTGGCTCCTCCCTCTCTTGCAGGGGGGCGACAGGGCGCTCGGGGTGTGGGTCCGTTTCCGTGGCCTGCCAGGGCCTCTGCGTGCCAGGCTCCTATGGGAATCCTCGTGCCTGTCCCTTAAAAAGAATCACAGGCTGGGCCATGAGCGTGGAGCAGGCGGGGCGTGGAGGGTACAAGAGCTGCACACACACCACTCACTCTGGTCCACGCACACCTGACCTAACAACCCCGAGGCCCGCCTGCCTGCCTGCCACTGCCCAACGAGCCAGTCTGCACTCACCCCGAGTCCCGGCGGCGCTGGAGCTTCACCAGCTCCCGCTGCTTTTCTTTGTACTGCCGCTGGACCTCGGCCAGCCGCATCCGGAAGTCCAGCTCCAGGGCATCCATGTCCTCCAGCGACGACTTCATGGCGTACATCTGGCAGACATCAGGGAGGAAAGGAGAGGCATGAAGACACATGGAGATGGCTGCAAAGTCCCCAGTTCGCATCCTACCACGTCCTCTAATAACTACGGGTTCAGCCTCCAGCCTCCTTCCCCAAATACCAGCCTGGCAGGGCAGTGTCAGCACCAAGTCAGCAGGACACAGAGGAAAAACGGCGCTTCACCCAGTGCGAGGACTCGGTTAATGAAGATGGAAGGTATTTGTGTCCAGGGGCTCAAGGGGGGGCAGTGCCTGCTCAAAGCCCAACGCGTAGCACAGGGCAGAGTCAAACCTGGCTCCTAGAATGCTCTCTTCCCAATCCATGCCACTTGACCAGAATGACCACTGACGCTCAGAGATGGAAAGCAATTCTGTCCAGGACCACAGAGCCCGTCCGTGAAGGGAACTAGACTCAGGTCAAGATGCTCACCACCCCAAGCTAGGCGGCCCCCACTTCTAGACGCCCCAACTGCCAAACTGCCAGGACAGCTCACCCGCTCTTCTTTCCTCTGCATCCAGCTGTACTTCTTGTTGGGGTTCAGCTCCCGTGGAAGCCGCAGGTTCTTGAGGGGGTCCACAAAGGGGCTGTCCAACACCTCCTTCAGCATGTGGCTGCTGGCAGCCAGGAGGCTCTCCAGGGAGGGCCGCACGGGAAGGCCCAGCTCCGCATCTGCACAGGAAAGGCAGGTGAGCCGGCGCAGGGACCAGGGGCCAGCCCAGTGAGCCCAGTGACTTCAGGCAGGCACGGCAGCCACAGCAGCCACTCTGCCACCGCCCCGTTCCCCGCCCCCCCCCCACACACACACACAAGGAGGCTGAGGCCCAGAGCCAGCGCAGGCCCCAAAATGGCTGACCTGGCCACCTGGGCTAAGGCTGAGATTCAGGACAGAGTGCACAGGAAACTGGAAACTTCAGACTTCATTGAAGGCTGACCATCTCGTCCCAAAACTGGACTGCGGCTGGCTCTCGTGAACTGTATTTCTTTTTTTTTTTTTTTTGGGGGGGGGGCAGTCCTGGGACTTGAACTCAGGGCCTGGGTGCTATCCCTGAGCATTTTTACTCAAGTCTCCATTCCTGGCCTTTTGTTGTTGGTTAATTGGAGATAAGAGTCTCACAGACTCTCCTGACTGAACTGGCTTTGAATTGAGATCCTCCAATCTCAGACTCCTGAGTAGTGAGGATTACAGGTGTGAGCCACTGGTGCCTGGCCATGAGCTGAATTTCTCCACCGTGGAATTTACACAGCTCCCCATGCATGCTCCTGAGATCAGAAAGGAGCCGAGGACAGGAACACAAACCAGGACAGGTGCGAAGAAGGAAAAAACCTGCTCCCAATACACAAACCCCTCCCTGGCAACAGCTTCTGCTAGATGATTCCAGAAACATTTATGCATGCTCCAAAATTCCTGACGTGTCGGGGCATCCTATGTAAATACTAAAAGGAATCGATCGATACCTAGCATCTGTCACACTTGGCTGCTCCCTGCTCCACATGAGGGTTGTGTGTGCATGTGTGCATGTGTGTCTGAGTGCTGGTGCTTGAATCAGGGCCTAATGTTCCAGTTTGGCTTTTTTACTCAAGACTGGGACTCTACCACCTGAGCCACAAGTGCACTTCCAGCTGTTCTGCTAGTTAATCAGAGATGAGTCTCAGATTTATCTGCCAGGCTAGCTTCAAACAAGATCCTCAGATCTCCACTTCCTGAGTGGTTAAGATTATAGGCATAAGCCACAGTGTCTCAGTATCTGGCTTTCAACATCCCCTCCCCCTACCCCATGGGCAAGCTCACTTCATTTTTTTTCTCCTGTTACAGAATTTGAATTCAAGACTTCACACTCATTTGGTTGGGTTACTCAGCTGGTGTTCTACCACTCGAGTCCCATCTCTGGCAAAATGCCCATTTCAGAAGGTTTAAAACAGGAAATTATCAGCAATTTTCTATGGCCAAATCTAACAGCAGCTTGGAGAACTTGGGCATTGGTATGGGAGGTTTGCTGTTTTGTTGCTGTGTTTCGTGTTCTTTGGTGGTACTAGGGTTCAAACTCAGGACCTGGCACTGCTAGACAGGCACTTCAGCACTTGAGCTGTGACCACTGCATGCTGAGGCTGGCCTCAGATCAAGATCCTCCTAGCCTACCTATGTATCCCTGGGATAACAGGTACAGCTTGCTTGTCTTTTTTCCTGTTGGTCATGAGGCTTGAACTCTGGGTCTGGGAGCTGTCCTGAGAGCTCTTCAGCTCAAGGCTAGCACTACATCACTTGAGCCACAGTGCCACTTCCGGTTTTCTGGTGGTTAAATGGAGTAAGAGTCTCGTGGACTTTCCTGCCTGGGCTGACTTTGAACCACAATTCTCAGATTTCAGCCTCCTGAGTAGCTAGGATTACAGGCATGAGCCACTGACGCCCGCCTCCAGCTGGTTAAGATAGGAATCTTGCTAACTTTTTGCCTGAACTGGCCTTGAACCACCAGGTCCACTTCTGGCTTTTTGGTTCTAAACTGGAAAAAAGAGTCTCACAGACTTTCCTACCCCAGCTGGCTTCATACTTTGATCCTCAGATCTCAGCATCCCAGGTAGCTAGGATTATGAGTGTGAGCCACTGGTGCCTGGTTCAAAATGTTGTATCTTTTTTTTTTTTTTTGGCCAGTCCTGGGCTTTGGACTCAGGGTCTGAGCACTGTCCCTGGCTTCTTTTTGCTCAAGGCTAGCACTCTGCCACTTGAGCCACAGCGCCACTTCTGGCCGTTTTCTGTATATGTGGTGCTAGGGAATTGAACCCAGGGCTTCATGTATACAAGTCAAGCACTCTTGCCACTAGGCCATATTCCCAGCCCCAAAATGTTATATCTTAAATTGACATTTTCTTCCTTTGATCTAAAAATATAACAGGACCCAGGGGCATGGCTCAAGAGGCAGAGCACTAGCCTAGCAAGCATGAAGCCACCCGTTCAACAGCCAAGGACAGAAGATTAAATGCAATGACACATGAGCATTTTTTTGGTGTGTGACCATTCCCCACACAATGAAGAAGGGTTGCAATGACATCAGCCCCCAAAGACAGAATGGAAGAGTTAGTCAGGGCCTGGAGGCCTGGGTTTTTTTCAGCCAGAGCTCTGTGCAGTACCTGCCTTCCACCACTAGGTATCAGCAGCACTCCCCTAAACGGTGACAGACAACCAGAGATAGTCACAGCCAGCCAGGCACTGGTAGCTCAGGCCTGTAATCCCAGCTAAGGAGGGAGGAAGCTGGCATCTGAGGATCTCAGTTCAAAACTAGCCCTGACTGACAAATCTGTAAAGACTCTTTTCTCTAGTTAACCAGCAAAAAGCCACGGTGGAGCTGTGCCTCAACTGGCTGAGAGACAGCCTTGAGTGGAAAAAGCTAAGCAAGAGTATGAGATGTGGAGTTCAAATCCCAGTACTGGGGGAAATTTTTTTTTAAAGGGAACCGTCACTGCTAGCTGATACTAACACCTGGAAGCAAAGTCATCCCTCTGGTTTTGCTTGTATAGATCCTTAGGGAACCTGATGCCAAAGGAAGCAACTCTATCAGCTTGAAGCTGGTCATCCTACCATGAGGGGCTGCACCTGGCCTACCAGCCCCTCTTTGGGGTCCTTATTAAGGCAGGGTGTGTTTGATCTGCTGCCACTTCTTTTCTCTAAAAACCCCGTCGCAGAGGCCCGTGACAGATGGTAGCCAGAGTAGCCTCCAGGCCAGAGCTTAGGGGCTCACTTGTGTCCCCCAATTCACTAAGTTGGAACCTAACCCACTACCTGAGTGATGTAGCCTGAGAATTAGAGACAGGGGCTGTTCCGATCGTGAGGCAGGGTCCCAATTCAACATGGCTACTAGCGTGCTCAGGAGGGGGCTGTGGAGATGAGAAAAAAGTCTGGGCACCTGCATGGCCACAAAGGGGGGGTGGGCAGTCCTGGAACAGAGCCTTCCCTCACAGCCCTGGACAGAAACCAGTCAGCCTCAGAACCAGTGTCCAGACTGGGCATTGTAGCACAATCCCATAATGCCAGCTACCCAGGAGGCATAGGCAGGAAGATCTTGACTCAAAAACAGGCCGGGACGGGGGGGGGGGGGGGGGGGCGAGCGGGGGCTGGGGATATAGCCTAGTGGCAAGAGTGCCTCGTATACATGAGGCCCTGGGTTCAATTCCCCAGCACCACATATACAGAAAATGGCCAGAAGTGGCGCTGTGGCTCAAGTGGCAGAGTGTTAGCCTTGAGCAAAAAGAAGCCAGGGACAGTGCTCAGGCCAAGAGTCCAAGGCCCGGGGGGGGGGGGGGCAAAAAACAGGCCGGGGGAAATCAGGAAACCCTAGCTGAAAACAAAAAACCAAAAACAGGTTGGGGACATGGCTCCAGTGACAGAGCACCTGCTCGCCCAGCTTGTGCAAAGGCCTGGGTTCAATCTCCAACATCACAAAAGGAGGGGAACAAGGGGGAATGCCACCCCCAAAGAGACCAGGGTGGTCCTGGGAAGTCTGGACCTCTGCATGGCTTTAGGCCCCCACGGTGAGGACCAACAGTGCTTTCATTTTCTTGCAGAAAAAGAAGAACGCACATTGAATTTTTCTTCCATTGAAATGAGGTCTCAACATAGGCCAGGCTTGGAGCTGGGGATATGGCCTAGTGGCAAGAGTGCTTGCCTCGTATACATGAGGCCCTGGGTTCGATTCCCCAGCACCACATATACAGAAAACGGCCAGAAGTGGCGCTGTGGCTCAAGTGGCAGAGTGCTAGCCTTGAGCAAAAAGAAGCCAGGGACAGTGCTCAGGTCCTGAGTCCAAGCCCCAGGACTGGCCAAAACAAAACAAACAAACAAAAAAACATAGGCCAGGCTGACTTCAAATTCACAAAAGAAAAGTAAAGGAAAAAGGGGGAAGAAGGGGTTAGACCCGTCCAGTCAGATACAGCTCCCCCATGGCTAAACGTGCTGTAGCAAAAAGCTTCAAGCACCTCCTGAGGTAACACTCAGCACCGGGACCAGAGCTATCAAGACAATGTGGCCTCTTTCATGAGTCTGCTGAACCACTCAAGGCAGCCTGTGGGCCTGGGAGGAATCACTAGAGCTCTCCCTGCCCCAGGAGGACAGTTTACCTGCCTGCCTGGAATGAGGCCAGGAGAGGAAGTAGAACAGGGAGAGGGAGGGAGGGAAAGGAGGAGTCCTGATGGGCTTGGGTGGAGCACCTGGATCCAGTCATACCTGAAACCACCTCAGAACCGCTCAACATTAATTCCATGAGCCAATCAATTCTCTTCTTGCTATGCAAAATCTCTTGCAATTCAAAGGGTTCTTCTCTTACACATCATTGGTGGACCGGGGCAAGATTCTACCCCAGGAGCCCAGGGATTAACATTAGGAAATGGGGTCCTTGCACACGATGGTACTTTTTTGTATATTATACCACACTTTTTAAAGACTTGAGTAGAATAAACGAGTGTGTGCAGGTCTGCAGTGAGTGTGTATATGTGTGTGAGTGTGTGTGTATGTGTGGTGTGCGCGTGCATGCCAGTGTGTGTGTGTGTGTGTGTGTGTGTGGTTGTGGGGCTTGAACTCAGGGCCTGGGTGCTGTCTCTGAGCCTCTTTGTGCTCAAGGCTAGCACTCCACCACTTGAACCACAGCGCCACTTCTGCTTTTTGAGTGGTTAACTGGAGGCAAGAGTCTCGTGCAGACTTCATGCCCAGGCTGTCTTCAAACCACAATCCTTAGATCTCAGCCTTCTGAGTAGCTAGGATCAGTAGCCCCAGGCTCCTGGCCAGCACTGGGTCAAACTCAGGGCCTTAAGCTTTCTTGTTGAGGCTAGTACTTTACCCTACCTTCACCTCTGGCTTTCTGGTGGTTAACTGAAGACAAGAGCCTCATGGACTTTCCTGCCCAGGTTGGCTCTGAATCCTGATCTCAGATCTCAGCCTACTGAGTAGCTAGGATCACAGGCATGAGCCGCAGGTGCCCAGCTTGGTTTTGCTTTTGCTGCACTTGAGGCTCTGAACTCAGATCTCAATAAAATGCTCAAAAGCAGGAAGACCGCGACCCCTGGCACTGACCTCCGGCCTCCTGGCTCCTCCTCTCCAGCTCCAGCTCCGCGATCTCGCTCAGCAGCGTGATGCCTTGCAGGAAGCTCTGCTCCAAGGCCAAGTTCTGAGTCGTGTCCGGTTTCTCCACGGCCTGGACTCCAGTGGCCAAGGAGGGCAGAGGCCTAGCCTGGGGCAGCTCGGCCGCCGCTGCCAGGGCATTCATGCCGGCCAGGGGATCCTCATGGCCTGGGCTGGTCTCCTCCAGGTAGCAGGCCCGGCCCGGCCCAGCCTCCTGGGCCTCCAGGTTCGAGCACTGCCCCTCTCCAACAGGCAGTTCCAGGCTGGGCTGGGGCTGACTGAGAGCCGGCTGCACCAGGGTTTCCTCAGGCGCAGCCTCCACGACGGGGTGGTCGGCAGGCACATCCAGGGGCACCTCTACCGGTTCCTCCTTTGTCTCCACCAGGGGCTCGGGGCTCAGGGTCCCCAGCTCCAGGGCTTCCGTCCGGCCCGGCATCTCCACCTGCACTTCCGCCCCCTCCTCCAGTTCTAGGGCCTCCGTGGGCTCCACGGTGGTCCTCAACACCTGGGCCTCCAACATGCTGCCTCTGCAGCCACCCGCAGGGCTGGCAGCCGCCAAGCCGTCGGGGACAGGCATGGCGAGCGGCGACTCCACGGGAGGCAGCTCTGGCGGGCCCTGGTCCTCATCCTCCACCTCGGCCTTCACCTCCCGCGGGGCCAGCGGCGGCTCCTCACGGCCCTCGGCCAGAGGCTCAGGAATCTTGGGGGACAGGCGGATGGGTTTGTCCTCAGGTGACAGCGCCAGGTGCTCAGGGCCATCAGCGGGCAGTGGCACGTCGGGGGCCAGGCCATCGGCATCAGCAGCTGCGGTGGGCTGCAGCAGGAAGGGGTACGGCCGCCCGTAGTGGGGTGGCAGGGCCTGGAACGGGTACCTGGGGGGGATATCTGCCAAGAACAAAGGAAGTCAACATGGGGCGCCTCTCCCTCACCAAGAGAGCTCAGCCAGCCTCTCAAACCCCACCACCCAGGACCCAGCTGCCCCAGGGCCGCCATCGCAGGCCCCAGGGAACAGAAGGGACCTCACCACACCTATCCCCCCATCACCCTGTGCTCGGTACTGAACTACAACAGGGGCACACACTGAATGAGACCACAGATTCCAGTCAGCCTGGGCTCCCTCCCAGCAGAACCTGTTCCCCAGCCCCCCATGAAAGCAAAGCTTAGTAACTGTGGGCTGGGTGTGGTAGTACACACGCATAATCCCAGCCACTAGGGAGGCTGAGACAGGAGGATCCCGAACAAGGTCAATCACAGCAAAATGAAAAGAGAGGCCCTAGTTGAAAAATAACTAAAGCAAAAAAGGAGCTTGGGGTGTGGCTCAAGTGGCAACACACCTGCCCCAGAAAGCATGAGGCTCTGAATTCAAATCCCAGTACTGCCAAAAAAACAACTGAATACTAGCACGACCAGCATGCACTACTCCACAATCTCTCTGTAGTCTAAAGAGGGCCAAAGACTGCCCGAAGCTGCCAAAAGCCTGGGTCAGGGCTGGGCAGGGCAAAGAGCGGACCAAGGGAAGCTGAC
Organism: Perognathus longimembris pacificus; assembly: GCF_023159225.1. NCBI lineage: Eukaryota > Metazoa > Chordata > Mammalia > Rodentia > Heteromyidae > Perognathus > Perognathus longimembris. The sequence goes on along the minus strand of NC_063161.1, from coordinate 76,306,488 downwards.
CACGGGAAACTGACCAAAGGCAAGATGGCCAGGCACGTGCTCAGAGCTTTCTAGCTGCATGAGAGAGGGCCAGTCACCTCCTGGACTCACACAGCATGAGAGCTGCACTAGCCCACATTCACACCCAAGTGCCCAGGAGAGACTTCATACGCACAATCACTCCAAAGTCCGCTCTGTATACAGTATGCGCTCCAGAGCGACAGAAAACATGAATGAATTCGGATAGAGGCTTTAACTCCAGGCTATTCGGGAGGCAAAAACTGATCAGGAGGATCCTAGTTCAAGGCCAGCCCAGGAGAATGTGTTGAGTCCCCATCCTAAACAACAGGCTGGGCAAAGTAGTACCCCCCTATCACCCCTGCTACAAAGGTAGAATTACAGTCCACAGCTGAACTCAAGGAAAAGATATAAGACCCTATCTAAAAGGTATCTGGAAGCAAAAAGGACTGGCGGTGTGGCGCATGCGGTGGAGCCTCTGTCTAGCCAACAGGGAGGCCCCGAGTTCAGAGCCCAGTACTGTTAATAAGTAATGAAAAGGCGCCAAATCAATGAGCACACAGGGGTCCCGGGGGTCCCACATCCCAACTCTCACCTGAGAATAAGCTCTGGAAGGGACTGGGCGCTTCCTTGTCCAGTTCCAGATCTTTCTTCTCTACAACGTTCTCGGGGGCCTCCTCCTTACGGGGCAGGCCAGGGTTGGGCGGTGGGGAGGCGGGCGGGGGGCTGCTCGGGTGGGAGCTGGGCGTGGCAGGGTAGGCATAGGGGGGCGGCTTGGAGACCACGTCTTCTAGCTTCTGGATGACCTTGGCCTTCAGCGCGGCCACAGAGGAAGCTCGGGGCGAGGGCGGCGGGCTCACGGCCTTGCCGTAGGCCCCGGCAGGCCCCGTGCCCAGGCCAGGTGGCTTGCGGGGCAGCAGCCCAGGGCCCGAGTTGGCCAGGCTGGCCTTGGCCGAGGCTTCCAGGCTCCGCTTGGCCACCTTCTCCTCCATGTCTGCCCGATGCTCCTGGGTCTTCAGCCGCTCCTGCTGGGGATGGGGGCGGGTCAGTACGATGGGGACCCCCTGGCCACGGTCAGGGCCACCCGGCCCTCCCTGGCCTGACACCCACATTCCGACACATTCCCAGCCACCTGCGTGTAACAAAACAGGGTTCCACGGAACCGGGGGGAGGGAGGGGCAGGCCTGGGGGGAGGGCCGAGGCCCTGAAGTCCCTTCCTGTGAGATCAGGAACACCAATAATCCTGCCAGGGGACAAGGCAGAGCTAGAGGCCAGTGCAGATGAAGCATCTGTGCCACACACAGCCATGCCCATAAGGAATGCTCACCCCTGCTCAGCATTTCACTGCACGACCACTAAAGCATCTGTCAGGGGATCACGAGGAGCTGTCCTCGTGTCTGACAGAACAGAAGAGAGGGAGAAGGAAAGAGCAGGCTCTGCAAGAGCCAGGGTTTACAAGGGCCACATGAGAACACACACACACAAAATTGATGGCTCCACGCTGGGCACCATGGTGCACACCTGTAATCCCAGCTGCATGGGAGGCAGAGATCAGGAGGACTGTGGTTTGAGGCCAGCCAGGGGGAACGTTATCAACTAGTTAGGTGCTGGGCGACTCTTGCCTATAATCCTAGCTACTCAAAAGGATGAGATCTGAGGACCATGGTGTTTGAAGCCAGTCTAAGCAGCAAAGTCCCATGAGACTCTTACCTCCACTAAACTAACAAAAAAGTTGGAAGTGGAGGTGTGGCTCAAGTAGTAGGGTGTTAGCCTTAAGCAACCAAGTTCAGAAACAGTGCCCACGCCTTGAGTTCAAAGCCCCATGACTGGCACAAAAACAAGAGGGCTGGGAACGTGGCTTAGCTCTAGTGCTTGCCTCGCACGCATGAAGCCCTGGATTCAATTCCTCAGCACCACATATACAGAGAAAGCTGGAAATGGCGCTGTGGATCAAGTGGCAGAGTGCTAGCCTTGAGCAAAAAGAAGCCAGGGACAGGGCTGGGGATATAGCCTAGTGGCAAGAGTGCCTGCCTCGGATACACAAGGCCCTAGGTTCGATTCCCCAGCACCACATATACAGAAAACGGCCAGAAGTGGCGCTGTGGCTCAAGTGGCAGAGTGCTAGCCTTGAGCGGGAAGAAGCCAGAGACAGTGCTCAGGCCCTGAGTCCAAGTCCCAGGACTGGCCAAAAAAAAAAAAAAAAAAAAAAAGAAGCCAGGGACAGCGCCCAGGCCCTGAGTCCAAGCCCCAGGACTGGCAAAAAATAAAATAAAATAAAGAATAGGTTATCAAACAATGAGCTGCGTGTGGCAGTGTACACCTTGTCATGCCAACTAAAGGGTGGTGTAAAAAGGAGACCACAGCTCAGGCTGGCCAGGCATAAACACGGACACTATGCCCAAAATAACCAAAGCAAAGGTCTAAGGTGTGGCAAGTGGTAGAGAACCTGCTGAACAAGTGTGAGGCCAAGTTCAAAACCCACCATACCAATAATAACAATAATAGTAAATAATTTTTAAAGTACTGACTCAGGCACTCATTGCACTCAGATAACCATCCATGACCAATGCCCCAACAAACAGCCACTGTGGTGCAGGGATGGAAGCCAGGCGAAGTACACTACCAGGGAACCACACCCCCTCACCTACCATCTCCCATTTCTAGAAGAGGCAACTGGAAGACCAGCGTGAACAGGCCGCTTGCCCACAGCCCCACAGCCGGGGGAGAAAGCCCCAGAACTGACTGTGCTACCAGCTGACTTCTCCCCCAAGGGCACTGCTGAGGGAAGGACAAGCGTCCCAGCATGCCTCCAGGAAAGAGATGGGGGCTGAGAGCCAATCACGCACGAGGACGCTGCACATCCCGGGTCTTAGACCATCAGGCCATGTGGCAGCAAGGGTCCCCCCCTCTCTCCCTGCTGTCCCAAGAAGCCACAATGACCAGGACCCTCTGAAAACCTTTCAGTGTCCAGATCTCGGGCCCCAGGCTGCCTCTGCTCCCGCTACATTCCATCTATCCCCAGGCCTTTGCACATGCTGTTCCGTCTCTGCTCCAATGCCACCTCCGCGCCCCTCTTCCCAGGGTTTCCCGGTCCTCCCCGTTCCCAGGTTGGCAGGCTCACCACCAGCTGGGCGCTGCGCTGCAGCTCCAGGGCCTGGGCAGCCTGCTGCTGCAGGTACAGGAACTCTTGCTGCCGCAGGAAGTGCTGCTGCGAGAAGAGCTGCAGCTGCTGTGCATGGTGCAGGGGGGCACGGCCGGGCGGGTACAGCGCTGGCCACAGCGGGGGCACCGCAGCCCGCTCCATCAGCTCCGCTGCAGGCATGGGGGACAGTGGGCTGAGCCGGGGTGCTCCCAGACCCGCCCTGGCCCTGGGGCCCCCACCCCTATCCCACAGGAGGAACTCACCAAAATGAGGCAGGTGGTCACTGGGGATGACCACCAGCTGGCCAGACTGGGGGTCCCGGACAAACTGGTAGGCCGAGGGCAGGGAGCTCCCCAGGCCAGGCGGGAAGGCGGGGGACACGCCCTGGTGCAGAGGCGGGGGGCCCAGGCCTAGGAGGAGAGCCCCAGCTCGGTCAGCGCTGCCCGGCCCCCGCCCTGCACCCCCACCGCCACGGTGCCCCAGTGGCCCCAGGCCACACTCACCGTACGGATGTCCTGCCAGCCACATGGACGATCCCCCCGATCGCGGCAACCAGGGGTGTGAGGCCAGGTGGGCCGCGGGATCCGCTGACCAGCGCCCCGAGCCTGCCAGCGCGGGGCCGCCGGTCACCATGAGGTTGGGGTTCAGGCCGTTGGGGGCGCAGCTGGTGGGGTGCAGGCGGGCGAGGTCGGCCAGCTCCTTACTCTCCCTGTTAGGACCAAGATACACAGGGTTGGCGCATACACCGAAGCAAGTGAGGTGATACCCGGGCAGGCATTGAGGGTCCCCAGGCCCCCCCCCCCAAGTTCCCCTCACTCACCGGAGCAGCTTCTCCTGCTCCCGGTCCAGCCGGCCCCCAAGCAGCCGCTCCTCCCGGTGTCTGGAGCGCTCGTCCACACAGCCCTCCTCCGCCCGGCCGTGCCCTGTTAGGCCCAGGCGGTAGTGAGCCCCAGGCACCCCCACCCTGTTCCCCACCACCTCCCCCACCCAGGGGCCCTCAAGACCCCCACGGCTCCTCCCCCCACAACACAGTGCCGCACGATGGACCCGGGTCCCTCTAGGCCCTATCCCCCAAGACAGATTCTGTTGTTCCCATGGAAAACCATGGTTATAATAAAATATAGCTGGGCACAGTAACAGTAGCTCACGCCTGTAACCCCAGCTCAAGAGGCTGAGATATAGAGGATCATAGTTCAAGGCTGGCCAGACCAGGTTGAGACCTCAGCTCCATCAACAGCTTAGCATGATGACCCATGCCTATCATCCCAGCCATGCAGAAAACACAAACAGGAGGATTAGGACCCAGACAAAGGCCTGAGTATCACACACTTTTTTCCCCTTATTTAATTGGTTGACTGGGAGTGTATTAATGAGGATTGGACCCTAGGTCTCCCGAATGCTAGGCAGCCACAGTAGCCATATCCCCAGCTCCCTTCATGCAGAACTTTTTTTCTTCCCTTGGTGGTAAACAAGGGTTGAACTCAGGACTTCACACTTGCTAGGCAGGTTCTCTACCACGTGAACCACTCCTCCAGCCCCTTTTGCACTGGTTATTTCCAAGTTGTCTTGGTAGGCCTGGACTACGATCTTCCTAACTTGTGCCTGGTAGCTGGGATAGCAGGTGTGTGCTACCTCATCCAGCCATGGAGTGTGATGGGAGTCTTGAGAACCCTTATGCTTAGGCTAGTTTTGAACCACGACCCACCCATCTGCACCTCCTAAGTAGCTGGGATGACAGGCTTGAGCTATGGGACCTGGCTGGCTAAGTGCTTTCAAAGTGACAGTGGGGCATCCAGCAGGGTAGGGACAGGACAAGGATCCCACGTTTGCTAGGCCCAAATGGGTCCCCCTCAAGGACAAGCAAGTGTAAGAACAGCCAGACTCAAGGAGGCCCTGCGCGTGGCCACTCAGAGAAACTGGCCCAGAAAGGAAGCACCAAGCTCCACTCAGGACTGAGACACAGAGAGTCACCCCGCAGATCTGTGGCTATGCTTAGAAATAAAGAGTGTGGTGGATGCAGTGGCTCACGCCTATAATCCCAGCTGAGATGTGAGGATTGCAGTTAGCAGCCAGCCCGGTATAGGAAAGTCCATGAGACACTTATCTCCAGTTAGCAAAAAGCCAGAAGTGGAGCTGTGGCTCAAGTGGCAGAGCACCAGCCTTGAGTAAAGAACCTCAGGGACAGCACCTAGGCCCTGAGTTCAAGCCTCAGGACCAGTACTTCCTTCTCCCAGGAGACACAGCGGGGCCTCGGGGCAGCCCAGGAATCTGGGACTCTGCCACCTGGGACAGACACCCTGGTCCCGGGGCCAATGGTGGGCCTAAGTTCACGGTGCCCCAGAGAGCCAGGATGGGGCTGAGCTCTGCCTCAAGCTTGGAGCCTTCCCAGGCATCTCTCTGCCAGCCACGCCCACTGTACCCCACCCCCACACTGGGTAGGGCTCTGCCTTAACCCCCTCACCCATACAGCTCCCTAGGGCCTGAGCCCTGCTCACACCATCACCCACAGAAGGGAGCCCGTACTCTGACCCTCATGGAACCAGGCTGTCCACCTTCCTCTGTTCACCCCCACCTAGGGTAGAGAGTTCTAGACCAACCGAAGCTACATAACCAGACCCTGACTAGAGAGACAGAAACAGGGAGAAAGGGAGAAGAGATCTAGAGGAAGAACAAGATAAGCACAGGAGCTACCACCAACCACCCACTGAGGTAGCACGCTCCTGTAATCCCAGCACTCAGACTGACACAGAAGGATCACAAGTTCAAAGCCAGCCTGGCTATATAGCAAGACGCTGGCTCAGCAACAAAATGAAAGCAGAGAAGCCTGGAGGTGTGGCACAAGTGGTAGAGTACCTGCCTACCAAGTGCCAGGTCCTGAGTTCATCCCCCCAGTGTAGTGGTGCATAGCTATAATCTCATCAGTCAAGAGGAAGTGGCAGCCAGGTGCCTCCCACCTACAATTCTTTTTTTTTTTTTTTTTTTTTTTTTTTTTTTTTTTTTTTTTTTTTTTTTTTTGGCCAGTCCTGGGCCTTGGACTCAGGGCCTGAGCACTGTCCCTGGCTTCTTCCCGCTCAAGGCTAGCACTCTGCCACTTGAGCCACAGCGCCGCTTCTGGCTGTTTTCTGTATATGTGGTGCTGGGGAATCGAACCTAGGGCCTCGTGTATCCGAGGCAGGCACTCTTGCCACTAGGCTATATCCCCAGCCCCCCACCTACAATTCTTAACTACTCAAGAGGAAGAGAGCTGAGACGAGGTTCAAAGTCAACCTGGGCAGAAAAAACTCCCATCTCCAATAAACCAGCAAAAAGAAGGGCTGGGCATATGGCTCAGGTGGTAGAGTACCAGCCTAGCAAAGCATAAGGCCCTAAATTCAAATCTTAGTATGACTCCCCCAAAAAACCTTAAAACCCCCAGCCAAGAGGATTGTAGTTTGAGGCCAGCCTGAGTTACACAGGAAGATCCTGTCTCAAAACAACAAAAGAAAAATATAAAAAGAGCTAACTGCCTAACAAGTCATTTAGGTGCTGCACGTCACATCCATAAAAACACAGGGCCCTACTTCATATCCTCCCACAAATACTCACTTCTCCAGCACCTGCTCTAGCTAGGCCCACTGCAGCTGCGCCTGGATGCAATAAAACAGGAAAAAGCCCGGCAACACCTCTCTCAAGCACTTCAGCATTGAAGGCTTCAGGTTAAGTTTATTCCTAGGAACCTCTATTCTTAGAAAAATGACTCAAAAATCTCACAGAGGCGCAATGCACAAAAATATTCAGGGCAGCATTCAGAACACAAAACATCAGAGCAGGGGGGAAAGGCAGAACGACACACCAGGGAATAGAGAGGCCTGCACTCCACGCCTGCTGCTGCGCGCGCAGCATACACTATGGAAAGCATAAAAAAAATAAGAAAGTGACAATTCCAAAGACGTTGGTGTCGCTGGAGAAACCCACATTGTAATATGGGGGGGGGGGGGAGGAACAACCTGGTCCTGGGTGCTCTGGGCTCTGCCGGTAGAAGAAAATTGCAAAGCAAAACAAATTCCCAGATCTGTGAAGGTCTACAGTGTGCTAGGAAGACAAAATACTACTCCTTTTCTCTGCCTTCCTTATCTTTTTTTTTTTGCCTTCTGCATAACCAGCAAGGCAATAAGACTTTCATCTGCAGCCAGAGCGGACCAGTGGGAAAAGAGGTAGATAGTATAAGAAGACAGAGGAAAGACAGAGAAAAGCCAGCTGTCGGTGGCTCACGCCTGTAATCCTAGCTACTCAGGAGGCTGAGATCTGAGGATTGCGGTTCAAAGCCAGCCTGGGCACTCTTATCTCCACTTATCCACAAGAAAACTGTAAGTGACACTGTGGCTCAAAATGGTAGAGCACTAGCCTTGAGCTGACGAGCTCAGGGACAGGGCCCAGGCCCAGAGTTCAAGCCCTACAAGCGACCAAAAGAGAGAGAGAGAGAGAGAGAGAGAGAGAGAGAGAGAGAGAGAGAGAGAGCTTGCACGCAAGCAAAAAAAGTCAGGCATCGGGAGGCTTAGGTTGTTAGAAACACGGGCTGGCTAAGTGCAATGGTGCACACCTGTAATCCTAGCTACTCAGGAGACAGAGATAAAAAAGGCTGAGGTTCAAAGCCAGCCAGCCCCTTGCCCCCCACATCTTAACCAACAAGTTAGGTTCAGTGGTTCCCATATCTATAATCCCCAGCTATGTAAGGTATAAGTAAGATAGTGGTCCAGACAGGGCAAAAAGAACAAAACCAGCCAGGTGCCGATGGTTCACACCTTTTACCCTAGCTACGAAGGAAGCTCAGATCTGAAGAACAGGGTTGGAAGCCAGCCTAGGCAAGAAAGGATATGAGACTCTCATCTCCAAGTAATTATTTAAAAAAAAAAAAAGGCACAAGAAGAGCTGTGGCTCAAGTGGCTTGATAGAGCAACAACAAGAAGCCAAGCAAACGGATAGAGGCCGGAGTTGGGGGCCCGTGGTGGACAGGCAGGCCGGGGACGCCCCGGGCCACTCACCTTTGCCGCTACTCAGGGACAAGGGCCGCTCCTGGTCCCCCAGCCCGGGGCCCAGCCGGCCGCTGCCCCCACTGTCCTTCTGCCGGGCCACAGCCACAGCGATGCCCACAGGCGGGTGCCGCACCTCGGCCTCACCCTGGGCTCCGGGCACGTCCCGGCCGAAGGCCTTGGCACTCTCGGGCCTCTCGGGGTCCCGCTTCAGCTGGCGGCCGGCGGTGGGCGCGGGGGCTGCGGGGTGCGGGACACGGGCCTGGGCTCCTCGGGGGGCTCCGGCGGCGGCGGGCGTGGGCTCGGGCTTCATGGTGCCCAGGCCCCCGAAGGGGTTCTTCCTGGTGCCGGCGCCTGCAGGGCGCAAGGCCGTGGCGTCGCGGGCGAAGCTGCCGCTGTACTTGATGAGGCTCTGCATGGCCGAGGCCTCGCCGAGGTCGGCGGCGCCGGGCCGGGCGCAGGCGGCGGGGCTGCGGGGCAGCGCGGCCCCGGGGTCCAGGTAGGCCTTCTTGGCGGCGGCCAGGGCGTCGTCGTCAGGCCCGGGCCCGGGCCCCGCGCGGCCCGCGTGGTGGTGCTGAGCGGCCAGCGCGGCCATCTGCGCCGTGGCCAGGTGGCCCAGCTCCAGCGGCTTCCACTTGGGCTCGGGGGCGGCGGGCGCAACCGGGCGCGCGGGCTCCAGGCCGAGGAGCCGGGCGGCGCTGGCGGCATGGGCAGCGTGGGCGCCGGGCCCGCGGGCCGCGCGGTCACAGGCTCGCGGCTCCCCCTCCGGCTTGGGCGGCTCTTTGGGGGCCGGAGAGGCGCGCGCCGGGGCACCGCGGGCCGGGGCCGCCTCGGGCACGGGCACGGGCACGGGCACGGGCGGCGGCGGACGCTTGAGCGTGCGGATCACGGAGTTCTTTTCCCGCAGGATCTCGGGGAGATCCGGGCGAGGGTCCGTTCGCGGGGAGCCGGGAGGGGCCTGGAGGACCCCGGGCCGGGCCACGTCGCGCTCCCGGGCGCGGGCGTCGCGCGCCTGCGAGGCGATCTGGATGGGCCCCGCGCGCTCCTCGAAGGCCTCCACGGAAGGCACGAAGGTGGGCGCCACCACGCGGTGCTCGCGGCCCGGCTCTCGGAACGCGGCAAAGACTCCCGCGGGGCCCGGGGGGGCGGGGCAGGGGGGCGGCCGGAGCGGCGGCGGGGATGCGCAGGGCCTGGGCGCGGGCGGGCGCAGCAGCCGGGCGCCCTCGTCCTGCCGTGCCGCCGCCTCGGCCACCAGCGCGGGCGGCAGCCCCGCATCCCCGGGGCCGCCGCACAGGCTCCGGGCGCCAGGGGCTGGTGGCACGGCGCCCTTGGCCTTCACCTCGGCCACGAAGGGAGACAGGCGGTCGGCCAGGCGAGGGGGCCCGCGGTCCTGCCGCCCCTCGTTCCTCGCCTCCTGGGTCAGGTCCACCACGCCCCGCGGCCCCGCCACCTCTTCCCGCGCCCGGGGGTCCTTCTTGCCAAACAGCGGGGGCGGCTCCCCGCCACCGCCGCTGCCGCCCCGGCCCGTGCGCTCCTTGCCGGCCACGTCCCGCGCGGAGCCCTTGGCTGCGGGGCCGCCAGGGGTCCTGGAGGAAGCCGCGTGCGAGTGCAGGGCGCTCGGAGCCCCCGGGGCTGGCAGGTAGAAGCCATCTGCGGAGGAGAGAACGACATCAATCAATCAGGGGACTGAGATGCTAGTGAGAACTCCCCTAGAAGGCCCCCACCATGCCTCCCTCTGTCCCTTCCCCAGGCCACTGACCTTTCTGGGTATCAAAAATGCTGGGTTGGCCCAGCTGGCTGAGGAGGGGGCTCCCGCTGCTGGGGGGCTCCAGGTGGTTCAAGTGGAGGTAGGATGGGTACAGGCTGCTGGGCAGGTGCGCAAAGCCTGAGGAGGGAAGAGAGAGCAAGCTGTATGTACCTCAGGGCACCCAGAAGAGCATCCTTCCAGTGTTTTCCTTGCAAGCAAACTGTTATGGCTGTCAGGCCCCAGAGGCAGGGGTGGAGGGGTTAAGTAGCATCTTTGGCTGGACTCCAAGCACAGGCTGCCCTTGGGAACCAGGGTTCAAACCTCCCAGAAAGCAAGTCCCAATGGATCCAACCAGAAAAGGCGTGACACCTGCCAAGCCCTGCCAGCTATGTCATTATTATTCTCACTTAACCTCAAAAGCAACTGGGCCTGGTGGTATAGACCTGTAATCCCACCACTGGAGAGGCTGAGGCAGGAGAAGCAATCATTTCAGACCAGCCTGAGCTAACATACTGGGGTTCTGAGCATCTCAAAAAAAAAAAAAAAAAGCAAGCATGGTGATGTACACCAGTAATCCTAGCTACTCAGGAGGCTGAGATTGGGAGGATCATAGTTTGAGGCCATGGAGGGAGGGGAGGATGTTGTCACAAGACCCCAACTCAACCAAGCCTTGGGTGCCATGTTTGCACCTGTCACCCCACAGACCTTATTAAAAAATAATAACCGAAGCAAAGGGCTGGGGACATAACTTATGTGGTAAAGTGCCTGCCTAGCTAGGGGGAAAACCCTGAATTCAAATCCCAGTACTACCAAAAAAATAAAATCCAGGCAGCCTGTACTCTTCCTCTCTCATCGTATAAATCAACAAAAAAGCAGAGGCTCAGGGAGAACCTGCCCAAAGTCCCACACACAGCACAGCACAGCCTGGCTTTGGCCAACATGGACCTTGGATGTATAGTGATTGATGATGTCACATCAGGTGATGGGGGGGGGGCGCGCAGAATCACATCTGCTCCTTGAGCCAGGGGCAATCCTACATCCTGATCTCAGAAAGGGGGTGGGGACGGGAAGAACCAGGAGAACCCCAGTTCTGAACCGAATCTGGAGGCTCTCTTCTCTACTGTGTGTCTCTGAACACTCAGACCCCCATGGCTGGCTGGAGACCACACAAGTGAATACTGAGAACTTCCCCTCCCAGTGTTACCCCACATACTAAAAGTACCTTCCACACCCTCATGGTGCTTAGAAATGGTGAGCCTGGAGCCCACACAGGGGGGACAAGGGCCCCAAGGCTTCTTCACCAGCAGACGCGGAGAAGGGGTGTCCTCCTGGAGATCCCTGAGGGACTCTAGAGCCCCCCCCCCCCCACACTTGTAGCTCCTTCTGTAGCCAGGACAGAGCTGATTATCCTCCCCACTCCCCCCAACATCACCTGATCAGAAATTAACCATCACAAACCCAAGAAGCCGGCCTAGTGCATAGTATGTCATTTAACCACTGAGCATGCTGGAGGTACCCAGGCCCCAGAGTGGGGGCCCATGCGCTTTCACGGTCTGTCTTCCCCCCCCCCTCCCCAGTTGGCCAGTGTATGTAGAACGCACACACCGTTTCTGAGATGGCCGGCCTTTCCCCAAGTAACTGGGAGAGCCATGGCCTGGCTGGGTCCTGTGTCCCTGGCCGCCTCAGCCTGAAGCTGCCTGCAGCACCATCAGGACAGAGTGAAGGGGCTCTGCCTAGCCCTGACCCCAGGGGGCCCTCTGCCTCCACATGAGGCCTTCTCAGCACTCTCTCTACCCAAGACATGGGTGATCTCCAGGGGGAGGAAGGAGGGCTTGGGATCCCCAAATTCAAATCTCAGAACTCTCCATTTTGAATACACCAGGCCAAGCCCAGCAGCAAAGCCAGTGGTTTACAGATAAATCATACAGCTGAAATCTTCCATCCCCACAGACATGCCTGAGCTGACCCCTGGACAGAAGCAGGACACAGCTAGGGACTTGTAGGAGGGAGGGGGGCGAAGAACAGCTGGTGCCAAGGCCCTGTGGCACAACCAGGAGGTGGCCACAACTGGACCCCACTAGCTATAGCAAGAAGGATGACCACTAGGGACATAAAACGGTCATTGCTGGGGGACAGCGGCCCAGCAGCCACACCCGCCCACACGCTCCTTACCTTCATGGGCATGGGCGGCCCACAGGTGCACCATGGAAAGGTTGCTGGGGGTGGGGGAGCGGAAGGAGAGGTCAGAGGGCAGAGACACCGGGCTCCCCTGGGACGAGGCCGAGGGCCCCATCCCACTGGCCACAAAGCTGCCCAAGAGGGCTTCGCCTGCAGAGAAAAGGGGGCGTCAGACAGCCACCCAGGCCACTGCCATCAGGGCCCACCACAACCCCAGGGCCCCAGCTGCATAGCCAGAGGACAGACAGCCTCTGCCCAGCCAGTCCCTGGGCCATGAGAGGGGGCTGGGCAATGCAACCCCACCCAGGGCTCACAGCACCCTGGGAAATACCCAGGCCTATGAGTGTTACTTTTGGCCCTGCGTGCCCATTTCCCAGAGGGAGAAACTGAGGCCCACAGCTGGGGCACTCCAGAGACCACAGCCGGGGGCAGCTACTCACTGCACACCCAAGGATGCCCAAGCCACCAAGGATCAGGAACAAGTGAAGACAGAGGCGGAAGCTGGTGCGGGCCAGGGCACCCTGGCTAGGGCTGGCCCTCCAGACACCAGGGCCCTGTTTATGAGGACACCTGGCCCAAGTTTGCCACAAACCCAACTTGGGCAGCAACAAGAGCAACAAGAGGCCTCCCAGGGTCTCGCCCTATCCTAGCTCCAATACCCGCCCCCTCTTGAAAGAGGGATCCCAGGCAAACCTGGGGGTAAGAGGCCACAGAGAGGCTGGGGAGCTTTGGGCAAAAGGCCTCATAATGCTTATCCACCAAGCACAGTGGTACCTTCCTATAGTCCCAGAACTCGGGAGGCTAAGGAAGGAGGATCCTAAGTCTAAGGGCAGCCTGGGCGTGTAGCAAAACCCTATCTCAAAAGAAAAGCTAGGAATTAGAAACAAGAGGTTTTATTCTTTGTTGCTATTTTCTTTTCCTTTTGTCTCATTTATTGGTTTATCTGTCTTTGGAAGGGAAGGAGGTGGCTATAGAAATGGAGGGACAAGGGTGAACAAGTGCAGCAGCGGTGCTCACCAGACACTATGTTGAAAATGAACTGTATAACCTGTGTGAAGGGACAGGAGGAAAAAAACTGAGGAAGAGCAAGGGGGGGAGTAACATTGACCCAAAAGAAACACACTCATTACCTGACTTATGTAACTGTAATCCCTCTGTACACTACCTTTCTCATAACAATGAAAAATAAAAGGGCTGGGAATATGGCCTCATGGTAGAGTGCTCGCCTCATATACGTGAAGCCCTGGGTTCGATTCCTTAGCACCACATATATAGAAAAAGCCAGAAGTAGCTCTGTTTCTAAAGTGGTAGAGCAAAAAGAAGCCAGGGACAGTGCTCAGGCCCTGAATTCAAAAACAAAATAAGTCCAAACTAAGTACTGTAGTTGTGGCTCAAATGAATGCCAGCCATGAGCATAAGACCCTGAGTTCAAACCCCAACCAGCATGACACATGCCCTTACATGTGTACACACACACACACACACACACACAGATGCATACACTCATGCATACATTCACAGGAATTGAAAGGTAGATGTTTTAACAATAAGACAGAATAAATTGGTGCCAGGGTCGGTGACTCACGCCTGTCATCCCAGCTACTCAGGAGGGTGAGATGAGAATCGCACCTTAAAGCCAGCCCAGGCAGGAAAGTCCATGAGACTCTTATCTCCAATTAACCACTAGAACACCAGAAATGGCGCTGTGGCTCAAGTGATAAAGCACTAGCCTTAAGCTGAAGCAGCTCAGGGACAGTGCCCAGGCCCAGAGATCAAGCCCCATAACCACCAAAAAATAAAAGATGGAATCATAAACATAATGGTTCGGCCAGGCACCAGTGACCCATGCCTATAATCCCAGCTACTCAGGAAATCTGAGGATCAGGAGATCTGAGGATCATAGTTCAAAGCCAGCCCAGGCAGGGAAGTCCATAAGACTCTTATCTCCAAGTAACCACCAAAAAAGCTGGAAGGGAAGCTATGGCCCGTGGTAGAGTGCTACCCTTGGCAAGAAAAAAAAAATGCTCAGGGACAGTGCCCAGGTCCTGAGTTCAAGCCCAGCATGGGTACATGGCACAAATGCAAACAAAAATAAACGACTAAGGGAATGAGTCAAAATGATGGTTGGAATTCGATGCCAATGAGCCCAGCCCTCAGCCCCCAGCCCAGAGCCAGGCACGGAACACAGCACCCAGCAGGGGCCACCCCAGGCAAGCCCGGACAGCAGCCTCGCTCATACCCTGGGGACCCTCAGAGAAGGGCTCACCATGGCATGGAGGAATTAAGCAACTTTGCAGGGATCCATACACACAGGAGGGGGCAGGGGACCCCAGTCCACCCCACGGAGGCTCACTGACCCCACTCCAGCCTCTGGGTCCCCAGCAGACATAGCCTCCAGGGCGTGTGTCCATGTGCCTACTGGCCACCTCACAGGTGCCTGGGATCCAACCACATCCACCCCTCCAAGCCCTTCTGGGGTACCCAGTCACCCCAGGCAGGGCCTCCACCGGGTTGCCCTAGACTGGAGCTCGGGGATAGGGACCCTCCCTGGCCACTTGTCAATCATCCCGGCCCCTCACCCTGCTCCAGCGCTGACCCCTCGGGCCTTGGGGCCCCGTCAGTCCATCCATGTGGCCTGGGAGGGGCCAGCAGGGCCCCTGTCCCTGCCGAACCCCGGGCTGCAGCAGTAGAAGGCTCCGGAAGCAGCGACCAGGGCTTTTCGCAACTACTTACGTGACATCCTGCTGGGGCTGCAGAAGCCCCAGCCCTGCCTGGGTCCTGCCCCGGCTTGTGGAACGTCCCCAGAAGCACCCCAAGTTGGCAGGGCCACGGGGCCGGATGCCACCAACGGCTCCTACCCGCCACCAGGGCAGGGGCTCCCTGCTGCCCAGGCGTGGCAGGATTGCTGGAGTACCCAGGTTCAGGGGGGCACTGGGGAGCACACATGTCACCCCCCTTCTGCTGCTATGAGGACACTGACAGTTTATAGGAATTTATGGCCTCTCCAACTGTCTGCTATAAATCAGCCAGCACCCTGCCCCTCTCAGCCCTTGGATCTGACACCCCAGTCTTCCCCCTGCCCTGTGCCCCAGGGCCTCCACACCAAGCAGCTCCTGAGAGATGGGAGCAAAGAAAGAGACCTATCGGCATGGCCCCTTCAGTTCCTGCCTAGGGCCTGACTTCCCCCTGCCCCAGAAGTTACAGCACAAGTCTGGGGGCCCTACCCACTGCTCAAACCCATAACCCCTGTGACCAAGCAGTGGCCACTGAGAAACGCATGGGGCAGGGACTCCAGGAGGGTGCTACTGGACCCGGAGCTCAGCAGGGTCTCTCGCAACGCCCTCGAGCTGGGGTCTTCCTCCACTAGAGGCTCCCGTGCTTCTAGCTCAGCCCATCAACCTCTGTTAAAACTGAAAACCTGAGTTGGGAGGCGGTGGCTCATGCCTGTCATCCTAGCTACTCCAGGAGGCTGAGATCTGAGGATCTCACCCCTGCCTGGGGTGACTGGGTACCCCAGAAGGGCTTGGAGGGGTGGACATGGTTGGATCCCGGGCACCTGTGAGGTGGCCAGCCTGAGCATAAAAGTCCGTGAGACTCTTAAACTACTCAGAAAAAGCTAGAAGTGGCGCTGTGGCTCAAGTGATGGAGCGCTAGCCTTGAGCAAAAGCAGCTCAGGGACATTGCCCAGGCCCTGAATTTAAGCTCCAAGACTTGCGGGGGGGGGGGGGGGGGGCACACACTAAAGAACTTTCTCAAGTCCTTTCACTCCACGCCAGGCAGGGTGCCAAGCACTCCTATCAACAGCTCATGTAATCGTTGCGCCTATCAGGGGAAAGACTTAGTCATGGCCGCGCCCAGTTTACAAACCAGAAACACAAAGCAGAAGCCTGGAGGCCGGGCCTGAAACCCAGACAGGCCGCTTCCCTCCGCTTCCCCTCACCCAGACACAGCCCCCTCCCTCGGGGCTGTCTAGGCACACAGCTCCATCAGACCCAGAGCTTCAACCACAGTCCCCAAGCATTCGATGGAAAATTCCAGAAATAGACGCATGCTGTTTTCAATTACATGCCATTCTGAGGAGGATGAGGAAATTCTGCCCCCATCCTGCCCAGGAAGTAACTCATCCCTAATCCCCTGTCCACCGGGCCAAGACTGTACACGCTACCCTCCTTAATTGCCAAGGAGCTGATATTCAAGGAACCATGATGGAGAGGGTGGGGTGATGTATGGGTGCAGGTCCTCTTGAACTCAAGGCCCCAGCCCTGTCTCTGAGTTCTTGTGCTCAAGCCTAGTGCTCTACCACTTGAGCCACCATTCTACATCCAACTGTGTGCTGGTTCACTGGAGATAAGATACAGGCGCGAGGCACCATAGCCAGCCCCAGTATATAGTTAAACGTTCAGGCCTCCCACTCGGTCAACCTCCCCACCCTCCAAAGAAAATTCAACGTAAGATGCGCTTTTGTTTTTTATGTTTTGACTGGGTAACAGCGGCTTGGGACTGTCATCCTAGCTCCTCAGGAGGCTGAGATCTGAGGATCACAAACGTCTGTGAGACTCCTATCTCCAAATAACTAGAAAAAAAAAAAAAAGGCTAGAGGTGGAGCTGTGGCTTAAGTGGGAGAATGCCAGTCCCTGAATTGGCTGATACCCATTTGAACTCAGGGCCTTCCACTTGCTTGGCTTGCTTGCTCATAGCTGGCCCTCTACCACTTGAGCCAAACCTCCTCCCTGGCTGTTTTGCTCATGGCTCTTTTCGACATGGAATCTCATGTGCTTTTGTTGTTGTTGTTTATAAATGAAGCAGGGTCTCCTAACACAGCCCAGACTGCCACTGAAAAAAAAAATTTCTCCTGTCTCAGCCTCCCAGGTTTTGGGATTACAGGTGTGTGTATCTCCATAGCCAGCCAATATATTTTAAAAGAAAATATGTCCACTTAAGTGTTACTTCCATTCATCGTTATTATTGTTTTACTGGCATTACTGCTCTTGTCTCTCTCCCGCCTGGTGTACAAACAATCAGAGGTATAAATATACAGGGAAATCATAGATGTGGTGTTTGATATTATGAGACTTCTGACACCTACGGGGGGTGGGGAGTGTTGGGATGTATCTCCGTGGGATGCAGGGGCACCTGAAGTTTTCACTGGTGGGAGTGGGAAGGAAGTATCAACAAACAGCAAGGGCTCAGGCACCATGCCACAGGCTATACCTCAGGGCCTTTGCACACACATCCGCCTAGAAACCATCTTCCCTCTCCTCACAGGAAAAGAATTAGTGTAGCCCCTTCTGCACATTCATGCATTCTTTCACACTGGGATAACCAAAGGAAAGAATGAGGCCATTCAGGTTATTTTAAGTTACAACCTCCCCCACCACCACCAAGGTCCTCTGGGCTAAGGCTTTCCCAGTCACTACTTAACAAGGATAGGGCAGTGGACAGGCTTCATTTCCTGTTTACCAACCCCGCCTGCTTCATGCTTTAAAGAATGACCAGGAAAACAGTTATTGGGTGCTGCTTTGGGCCACACCTCCAGCCTGGCAGCTTTGTTCCAATAAAACTTTACTTATAAAAACTGAAAGTGGACCAGATTTCAACGCTGTCTGTACTGCGGTGAGCCTCTCCATCCCAAATTCCCCCATTCTCACTGATTTCCCCATGTTTGTTTGGGTTTAACTCTGTGTGTGTTTTTCCTTGTCTTTTCTTTTTTAGTAAAGACTGGGGATTGAATCCAGAACTTTATACATGTTAGGCAAATTCTTTGCCACTGAGCTACATCCCAGCCCTAACTTCTCTAGAAATGAAGGTAGGAGAATACTGATAAGCAGGGGAGGGGCCAAGGTCCTGAGGCTGGGGTGGGGGATGAGAAAAGCTTCACTTTCAGGGTCTCTCCAACCTGCTCAACTCTAGGAGGAGAAGTTGTCCTTCTCACACAATAGGAAACCAAGGCTCTGACTCTTTTTTCCCAGTCGTGGTGGGACTGGAACTCTGGACCTAGTCACTGTCCCTGAGCTCTTCAGCTCAAGGCTAGTGCTCTACCACTTGAGCCACAGCCCCACTTCTGGTTTTCTGGTGGTTAGTTGGAGATGAGTCTCAAGGATTTTCCTGCCCAGGCTGGCTTCGAACCACGATCTTCTAATCTAAGCCTCTTGAGTAGCTAGGTTGGTAGGCATGAGCCACCGGTGCCCGGCGCGGACTCTTCTTTTAACCTCCACTTCTAAAACAGGTGTGGTGGTCCCTGCCTATCATCCCAGGCCTCAGGAGG
This sequence comes from Perognathus longimembris pacificus, assembly GCF_023159225.1. Lineage (NCBI taxonomy): Eukaryota > Metazoa > Chordata > Mammalia > Rodentia > Heteromyidae > Perognathus > Perognathus longimembris. Next base: position 76,288,150 of record NC_063161.1, on the reverse strand, counting down.
CAGAAGCAGGAGGATCTCAAATCAAAGGCCAGCCTGCACTGAATGGGGAGATTCTGTCCTGGAGAGCTGAGGCAAGAGAGAAACTGAGGCTCACGCCTGTAGTCCTAGCAAGTAAGACTGAGAAATGGAGGATCCAAGTTCAAGGCCAGCCCCCTGGCAAAAGTCTGTCAAAGGACACTGGCACACAGCTGTGTGGTCAGGGACAGAACTCCTGATGCTCCTGCAGGGCCTGTCCATCAATGCCGCTTGGATACACACAGGAGAAATAAGCCACCTCACCTCACACCATACACCGTCATCGACCCCACATAAACATAATTAGCTACGGATGTCTCATTTTTAGATGTCAACTTAAAAACAAATTAAAAAGACAAAATGTGAAAATAATAAGAAACACAAGCGTACTGTATACCTAAATATATGACAAAGAAAAGTTACAAGATGGTATGTTGGAAATTAACTGTACAACTGGGGAGGGAGTTGAGGGGGAAAGGAGGAGAAAAATGGGGGAGTAACAAGTTTGACAAGAAATGTAGTCACTACCTTATGTATGTAACTGTAACCCCTCTGTACATTACCCTGGCAGTAAAATTAAAAAGACAAAGAGAAGAAGAATGAGGAGGAGGAGGAAAAGGAGGAGAAAAAAAGAACACATTGAATGAAGAAAAAGCCATTAGGAAATACCTTTCAAGACCTGAGGGCTAATAAAGATCTCTTAAAACCAACAAAAAGAAGCACTTAGCCATAAAGGCTGATATGATGGATTACTTCAGAGTTAGGAATTTCTAGTCATCCAATGACACTGTCAGGTGACAAAGAAGAAACACCTATCTCATGGAAGATCTATATTGCTGGGCTGGGAATGTGGCTCTGGGGTTAGAATGCTTGCCTAGCATGCATGAAGCTCTGGGTTTGATTCCTCAGTACCACATAAACAGAAAAGACCAGAAATGGCATTTTGGCTCAAGTGGTAGAGTGCTAGACTTGAGCAAAAGAAGTTCAGGGGCAGTGCTTGTAACCACAATATATAAAGAGCTGTTACAAATCACTAAGAAACAGACAACTCACTATAAAATAGGCAAATGAGAGTCACAAATAGTTAATATACTTAGAACAAGATATTCAGCTTCTGAAACCATTGGAGGAAATGAAAATTAAAAGTTGCAATACATTCATCATTACTGGTTAAAAAGAAAAGATGAGGCTGGGAATATGGCCTATAAGTAAAGTGCTCGCCTCGTATACATGAAGCCCTGGGTCCGATTCCTCAGCACCACATATATAGAAAATGACCAGAAGTGGCGCTGTGGCTCAAGTGGTAGAGTGCTAGCCTCGAGCAAAAAGAAGCCAGAGACAGTGCTCAGGCCCTGAGTTCAAGCCCCAGACCTGGCAAAAAAAGATGGAAAAAGATAAATAAATGGCTGGACAGGGGGAGTTTTAGAAAATTGGGATATGGGAACAATCATGGCAGAGTCTAGGGCTGTTCTGACCATGTGGCCCTGGCATTCAGACATCATATGGAAATTTCTATAAACATTCATCCAAAAGGAAGATCACAAATCTTCTCGGGAGCTGGGCTGCATGTCAGCCTAGAGCCCTTACTTAGCATATATATACAAGGCCCCCCAGTAATCGTGGCAAGCAGAAAACACCTCAGACACCTCCTAGCGAACAGCAGTCAGTGAGTGGACAATTGAGAGAGCCTTAACCCATCACAAGAAAACCAAGTCAAGTCACAGGCACTCACACACTGTATGATCAAATGCCAGGTGACTAGCTAGCTGTGGTGGCTCCCACCTGTTAATCCCACCACTGAGGACATCTCAGAATTATTACATCTGAGAATTATGGTTCAAAGCCAGCCCAGGCATAAAAGTTCATGAGACTGATCTCCAATGAAAGTTGGAAGCGGGGCTGAGGCTCAAGTGGTAGAGCACCAGCCTTGAGTAAAAAAAGCTCAGGGACAGCACCCAGGCCATGAGTTCAAGCCCCTGGACTGGCACACAGGAAGGGAAGAAGGAAGGGAGGGAGGGAGACCAACTATGTCTGGTGCCTTGCCTGTTGTGTGACTCCTCAGGGTGACAGAACAAAAGGCTGGGGTGCCTGAGAACGCTGTGAGGAAGGACCAGGTATTCACCACCCAGGTAATCGGAAGGCCGCAGCAGGAGGCCACAGGGGACAGGCGCCAGCCCCAGGCCAGGGCCCCTACTCCGGCGCTCCTCCCCCGCCAGGTGAGCTGTCACTCTTGCAGCCCAGGACGCAAAGCTCCCAGCATTTCCTATGGAGGCCTCCAACCAGCCCTCTTCCCCGCCCACCACACAGCAGAGACCAAATCTGGGCCCCCAGTGGGCAGAACCTTTGTCTGGTTCCAAGCAGACAGGAGCCCCACCAAGTAGGTGTGAAGATTTAAGTAAAAGGAATCCCAAAACAGCAGGGCGTGAGGACAGCCAGGGCCCCAGGCCCTAAAGCAATTATGCAGGATTTTCCTACCGATTGATTCTACCCCCCCACCCCCACACCCACCCCCACACCCACCCCCGCAGCCAAATAGAAGGTGAGATAGGGAAAAGTCAGGAGAGACCGAGAAAGCCACAGAAAGAAGAAAAAGGCAGGTAGGAATAGATAGTTGGGTGGAAAAAAGAGGGTCAATTCCCTAAACATCCAACCAGAATCCAAAGCTGAGTTTTCCATTTAGAAATCCTTGAGCCAGCCACGTGGAGGCTCACATCTGAGGATCACAGTTGGAAGCTAGCTCTGGGCAGGCAAATCCAAGAGACTCTTATCTCCAATGAACCAGCAAAAAGCTGACTCAAGTGGCAGCTCCCACCTTGGTGGGGCGGGGGGGGGGGGGGGGGGAGCCCAGAGACAGTACCCAAGTCCCTGAATTCAAACCCTAATACTGGCAGCCAAAAAGAAAAGAAAGAAATCCTTAACCCCAAGGCTAAGAACTCCGTGGAAATAATAGTAGCATGGTTTCCTGAGGAAAGAAAAGAGAATGAGAAATGGAGAACAGAACTTCTCAAGTTTAGAAGCGAAAAATATGGATGGTGTTCAAGCCTCACAATCAACAACAACAAAAATATGGATGGACAAGATGTGTGCGGCAGGGCAAGATGAGGAGCTGAAAAAAGTACAAGTTCAAGTTGAAAGTAGGACTGAAGAAACAAACCAGCCAGGCGCTGGTGGCTTACGCCTGTAATCACTAGCCACTGAGATCTGAGGATCTCAGTTCAAAGCCAGCCTGGGCAGCAAAGTCTATGAGACTCTGATGAATTGCCAGAAAGTGGAGCTGTGGCTCAAAGTAACAGAACACTAGCCTTGAGCAAAAAGAGTTTAGGAACAAAGCCCAAGCCCCAGAAACAAACAAAAGGAAACAAATCATTGCTGATGCTCCAGCAAATCAGGATGGAATCTTTTGTTATTTTGTTTCATTTTTTAATTATGGGGGGGTGATGGAACCCAGGACTTCATGCAAGCTGGGCAGGCCCCAGCCCCAAGAATGCTGATTGTACACTCCATAATGCAGCCTTCCGCAAACCATGGTGGGCTGGAGAATAAGGCTTGGACTCCTGGAAAAACCAGGATTCTTGCCAGTGAGATACACAAGGTCAAAAAGAGGATCAAAGGCCAGGCTAGGTGGCCCAGGCCTAATCCCAGTCCTAGTAGAACTGGAGGCAACCCTGGGCTACACACAGTGACATTGTCTCAAAAACCAAACAAAGTATCTCTTTATAGATAAGTGTTCCAGGAAGTTCCTCCACTGCCAGGCTCCAGTGCTTGAGCTGAGCCTCCTACTTCTCTGCAGTTTGTAGTTTGTTGTTTTGTTTTTTTTGAGGGGGGGGGCACATTGGTATTCAGGGCCCCCCAGGTGCTGCTCTTGAGTCAGCCTCCAGTCCTTTTGCATTCCTTATTTTTTTCAGCTAGGGTCTCTTTTTGCCCAGGGCCAGCCTTGAACATTAATTCTCCCACCTAACCTCTTTCTTCCTGGTTAGGATTACACGTGTGAGCAGCTACAACAGATCTCATTGACAACTTTTTAATTTTTTTTTCCAGGGACGTGTGTGTGTTGGGGACGGGGTGTGTGTGCCAATACTGGGGCTTGAACTCAGGGCCTGGGGACAGTGCTAGGCTGGCTTTGAACCATGGTAGTCTGATCTCAGCCTCCTAAGTAGCCAGAAGGAAGCTTCAGGAGAGGGCTGGCAGGCCAGCAAGGGATGTAGTTCAAAGGTGGGCACCAGGTACAGGGTTCAATCCCAAGCAGGCAGGCAGGCGCGCACACACACACACACACACACACACACACACACACACACACACACACACACACAAACTGAGCTAGGTGCTGGTGACTCACATCTGTAACCCTAGCTACTCAGGAGGCTGAGATCTGAGGATCACGCTTCAAAGCCAGCCAGGGCAGGAAAGTTTGTGAGACTCTCATCTCCAATAAATTACACACACACACACACACACACACACACACACACAAACCAGCTAGAAATGGAGCTGTGGCTCAAATGATAGAATGCTAGCTTTGAGCAAAAGAAGCTCTGTGACAGACAGCACCCAAGGCCTGAGTTCACACCCCTGGACCAGCACATACACACAAAAACTGTGAGGTGACATACATACTAGAATGTAAGAGCTCTTAGGAGATAGGTGTGCTTGTGCATGACTGTAATACCAGCACATGGGAGGTTGGGGCAGAAGTAGCAGGAATTAAAGAGGCCAGCATAGGCTCCATACTTGCTTTAAAAGGGTGGGGGGGGGGGAGAGGAGAGAAAAAGGGACAAAGAGGAGAGGGGAAGAAAATTACTGATACCATCCCCTATATCTCACAGTACTACAGAATAACCAAAATCATAGGAAGGAAATTGTAAAAGACAAACAAAAATAGTACTCTGGATGCTGGTGGCTCACACCTAGCTACTCAGGAGCCTGAGATCTGAAGATCAACAGTTCAAAGCCAGCCAGGATAGACAAATGGGTAAGAACCCCCACCTTTTTTTTTTTTTTGGCCAGTTGTGGGGCTTGAACTCAGGGCCTGGGTGTTCCCCGTGAACTAGCCTAAAGCTAGCACTCTACCACTGAGCTATAGCCCTACTTCCAGTTTTTGAGGGGTTAACTGAAAATAAAAGAGTCTCACAAGGACTTTTCTGCCCAGGCTGGCTGTGCACTGCAATCCTCAGCTCTCAGCCTCCTGACTCGCTAGGATTACAGATGTGAGCCACCTGCGCACGGCTGGTGAGACTCATCTCCAACAAACCACCAAAGCTCTCCAAGTGGCTCAAATGGTAGAGTATTAGCCTTGAACAAAAAGAAAGAAAGAAAGCTGACAGGTAGCATCCAGGCACAGACTTGAAGCCCCAGTAGTACCACCCGTCCATAATACTAATAACTATAATAATAATAATAATAGAACAGAACCTGAAGCCGAGAGACCACAGTTCCAGGATAAAGGAGGCCCCTGGAACAGCAGTACGGCAAACATAACCATAAAAGCACCACAGGGAGAGGCTGCGGTTACAACTTCAAAGCCACGGAGCTTGGGAGGGATGGCCTAGGCACATGGGTTTCAATCTTGACTCTAAAATGCTCTTAATCATCTGAAAAAGTATGAGGGGGAAAATGTTCATAAAATACAAAAGTCAAGATCTAAATGGAGCCTCCTAAGGTGGTGCATGCCTGCAATCTTTACCCTCAAGAGGCTAAGGCAGGAGGATGCAAAGTTCAAAGCCAGCCTGGGCTGCAAAAAGAGACTAGGGAGAGAGAGAGGGAAGGAGGAAAGAAAGGGAAAGAAAATTGGCGTCATCAGGCTGGGTGCTGGTGGCTCACTGTAATCCTAGCTACTCTGAAGGCTGAGATCACTGGACTGCAGTTCTAAGGCCCTGAGGCTCTTATCACCAGTTAACCATAAAAAGCAGGAAGTGGAGCAGTGGCTCCAGAGGTACAATGCTAGCCTTGAGCAAAATGGCTCAGGGACAGTTTGCAGGCCCTGAGTTCAAGCTCCAGGACTGGGAAATCATGTAATGAAAAAAGAAGGCCATCTTACTCAAAAATAATGTACTAATCCTCATAGGATTTGTGATTTTTCCACCCTTTCTGAGAAAGCTACAGCAGAATCTGCTCTATGGAAACAAGGAAGTAAAAACAGGAAACAAGGAGGTATAGAAAGAGTTTCAGGAAGGCTATCTTCCAGAAAAGAAAGATGCTGACACCAAAGGGAAATGTGCCAAGATACTAGAAACCAGAAATCCTTATTTAGGGAGAAAAAATCCTACCAAAGGGGCTAAAGGAGGCATGACACAGAAACAGAATACCTGCCTAGCAAGCATGAGTTCAAATTCCAGTACTGCCAAAAGCAGGGACACACACACAACAACAACAACTAGGTATGGTAGTGCAGACCTATAATCCTAACCACTTCAGAGACAAGACAGGCAGGAAGATTAAGACTGGAAGATGATCTTCTCTGAACAATAACTAAAGCAAGAAGGGCTGGAGTGTGGCTCAAGTGGTAGGTAGTGTACCTACCTAGAAAGCTTAAGGTCCAGAATTCAAAGGCCACTTCTGCCCTCCTGGGGGGTATGGGGGGGCAGGGGGAAAGGAAATCACTCCAGGAAATCTAAAAACGTTCATTTTATTACAGAGTTTATTTTATTGGCTCAATACTATTAACAATATTTGCAATGCCATAGTGATAAAACTGACTTAAACACAATAGGAAAAGGAGGCCCAACAGCAAGAATCATCATGATCATAAGCATTTATTCAGTGCTTATTACATACCAGATAACATTTCTAAATGCTTTCATCCTCTAAACAATCTCATGGTACAGATATGAAAATCAAAGTACCAAGAGGCAAAGGACCTCAGCTGAATAAGTGGGAGTTAAATTCAGAATCCAGCTACCTATGCCAAACCCTCATGCTCCATAAAAAAATTAAATGTTCAAGCCAGGTGGTGCTAGTGGCTCACTCCTGTCTATAATCCTGGCTACTTCAGGAGGCTGAGACCTAAGGAACTCAGTTCAAAGCCAGCCTGGGAAGGAAAGTCCATGAGACTCTTATCTCCAATTATACCACCAGAAAACCGGGAGCAGCACTGGGGCTCACAGTGGTAGAGCACTGGCCTTGAGCATAAAGAGCTCAGAAACAGCATCCGGATCCTGAATTCAAGCCCCACAACCAACCAAAAAAAAAAATTATTTTGAGGGTTCGATCGCAAAAAAAAATTTTTTTTAATAATTAGTGGTAGAAGCAAATTATTATTGAGAAATAGGAATAAAATAGAAACTAAGGGTAGAAATGAGAAACCAGGAAAGATAAGGCAAGAGCTCCTGGTTTTCTTTATAATCCTTCTAACGTGGTATGGGGGTGTAGGGTGTGCATGAGCACATGGGTGAACCTATCTCTTGGGCATGCCAGTACAAGAAGAGCTTGAACTCAGGGCCTGGGCACTGTCCTTTAGCTTATTTTTAATTTTTACACCAGTCCTAGAGCTTCTTTTGCTCAAGGCTAGCACTCTACCACGTGAGCCACAGTGCCATTTCTCTAAGGGGTTTACTGGAGATGAAAGTCTCATGGACTTGCCCAAGTTAACTTTGAACTGTGATCCTCAGATCTCAGCCTCCTGAATAGCTAAGATGATAGGAGTGAGCCGCGATTGCCCAGCATGATTTGTGTTTTTAGGAGAAGGGGGTGTGAGAATTGAACCTGAGAAGTGCACTTAAGCCCCAGCCTTTTGTTTTGTTTTGCTGGTAACCTTTTTCCCTGGGCTGGCCTCAAACTCAGGATCCTTTTACTACCTCCACCTCCTTAGTCATGATTACAGGCATACACATACCACCATAGGCAGTTATAATTTGACTATTTAAATGTGGAGTTTTTGTTTTTAAATGCATGTTGTCCAAAAACAAGTTGGTATACTCTTAAAGAGTAAAACTTACCATATGTAAGATATTCCCAAATAGAGCTTTTAAAAAGTCAATAGGGGGATGGCTGCCAGTGGCTCTCCCGTCATCCTAGCTACTCAGAATCAGGAGGCTGAGCTTTGAGAATCGCACTTTGAAGCCAGCCTGGGCAGCGATGTCCATGAGACTCTCATCTCCAACGAATCAGCAAAAACCCAAAAGTGGAGCTATGTATTAGAGCGCTAGCCCTAAGCAAAACCACTCCACAGTGATCAGGTTGAGGTCAAGCCCCAGTAAGAAGAAAAAAAAAAAAAGTGAATGAATGAATGAATACATGAATGAATGTGAGATCAGGTTGGGCCACTTGAGTCTGAGGTCCATACTCCCCAGCCAGGGGAAGGAAAGGAATTCCACCAGCCCTGGGGGAGGTCTGGACCAGCTCTAGGGAGAGTGAGTCATGGAGTAATGATCACAATAATTGCAGCAATCACTTTTGCTGAACTTTGCAAGGGACAGAAGAAGCTCCCAGCTGGCCTCAGCTCGCTGGCTCAGGCTCATCCTACCACCTGAAAACTGTAGCACCCACCTAACCCACCTGAAGAGATAAGAAAACCCAGGCTCACAGAGCCAACTTGCCAGGGAAGGGAGATGAAAACCCCACAGCCCGAGGCCTTAGGGTGGAGTTGATTTTAATCCTGGGATTGCAGGTTAGAGCTGATGTGCCGGCTTATTGCTGGTTAATTGGAAATAAGAGTCTTTCCTGCCTGGGCTGGCTTCAAACCCTAGTCCTCAGATCTCAGCCTCCCAGGGTAGCGACCATTACAGGTGTGAGCTTCTTTCTTTTTTAAAGGGTTATTTTGGAGTAATTTCAAATGCAGAGCAAAGTTTGACGTGACACACCAGGCCCAGACAGCAGTGAATGACTTTCTTGCCCTGTTATATGGTATTATCTGAGGTGTGGCTGTCTCTCACACACATACAAATTGATCTAAATTGTTGATAACTCTTTTTTTCCCCTTTGCCAGATCATTCCCCAAAGGGAAATTCCCTTACCAGGAAATGCTTTAACTTTCTTTCTGGGAAAACAAGGAAGGGACAGGCACAGCGCTCACACCTGTAATTCCAGCTACTTGAGAGGCAGAGATATGAAGGAGTGTGATTGGGAGACCAACTGGAGAAAAAAAAAATTACAGAGACCCTGTATCTCACAGCTAACATGGTGGCTCACACCTGCAATATCAGACTAGACCTAGAAAAAAAAGCTCAAGAAACTGTCTAGAAAAAAATTAGAAGACAGTGTCTTACATAATTGTACGGGTATGGACTCCGTGGGATATACTATCAACAACACTAAGGGCTAACCTCCTGTCTATTCCCTGATTTCCACAACTGCCCTATGACCTTTGAAACAGCTTCTCATTCTCCATTCCAATCTCAAGCAGTATATGGCCTATGACTTTTTTTTTCTTTTTTAAGATTCAGGCCAGACTGGGGCTGGTAGCTCACACCTGAAATCCTAGCTATTGAGATAGGATCGTGGTTCAAAGCCACCCAGGGCTAGAAAATCTGTAAGACCCTTATCTCCAATTAATTATCCAAAAGCCAGAAGTGGAGCTATAGTTCAAGCGGCAGAACTGGATCATAAAAAAAAAGAAAACAAAAGCCAAGTTCAGTGCCTCTAGGACCTGAGTTTATGCCCCCAACACAGGCACAAAACAGAAAATGAATCCAGGCCAGTTCTGTAAAAAAATGTCCCTCCGTTCCTCACTGTTTAAAATTCCAAGACCTCATTATTAGCCCTTGGGGACAGGCAGGATCCGCCCTCAGTACTGCTAACACACCAACTTCTGCATTCTGTCACCTCAGTGGCTCTTCACACGTACACAAAAGCTCCACTCAGGTCAAGCCCTTTGACCCCCATACCGCCTCTCTCCAGGCAGACTCGACCCAACCCAAGGCATTTCACCCCCTTCGTGGCCTGTGTCCCCATTTAGAATTTTTTCCCTTGGCTGATTTACATGCCTGATCGCCTGAGCTCCCCCTCCCCCCTGACACACACAGCACTGACTGCTGAGCCCCAGACAGACAGCAAAGACTGGTCTGTTTGGTTCAAGGCTGAACCTCCTGATCCTGGAGTAGTTTCTGGCTCCCAGGAAGTGCTCAGAAATGATTTGCTTAAGTATGTGAACAAGATAGGAAGGAAAGATGGATCCAGCAAGCTAGTAAGCTGAAGAACCTAGACACAGCAGGGCTAAAGGCCTTTCTGAGATTGCAGAATCTCCATTCCCAGATTGCCTCCAACCGAAGAAGGAAAATTCCGGCAAACCTCTCTTATCTCAGTCCTAACTGATTAATCTTTCTAAATCAATCCCAGTGGGCTGACAGGCTGGATTCCAGAGCAGGATCTTCTGGGAGAGGCAGGAAAAAAGAAAAGCCCCTGGGTCTCCAATTGCTTAGTGGCCAGGCCAAAGTGCAAACACCTCCCCATCCGGGGCTGGGGGCCACCTCCCATTCAGTGCTGGCTGTGGGGGCTGGGAGAATAAAGACCCAAGTACAAAATCCTGCTAAAAAAAACTCTTCCATTGCAAAGCAAGAGGACTGCCAACCCCAGCGGGAGAGCATGGCCTGACAGCAGGCTGGAGTCTAGCCTCATCAGTTGCTTGCCGGTCACTCATCCCTCTCACAGATTCCACATTCAAGGGTGTAGGAAAAGGGGAAAAAAAAAATCTTTTTGTTTGCAACCAGCACCCCCACTCCTGTATTTTGTGCTTACACTGGGGCTTTAACATGGGGCATCTAGGCACTGTCCCTTAGTTTTTTTTATTTTGTTCAAACCTAGTGGCTCTACCACTTGAACCCCAGCTTCACTTCTGGCTTTTTGGTGGGTCACTGGAGATAAAAAGTCTTTTTCCCTAGGCTTTTTCCTGCCCAGGCTGGCTTCAAACATTGTCAGAGCCTCAGCCTCCAGAGTAGCTAGGATTACAGGCAGGAGCCACCCACCAGGCTCCACATTCATTCTGGATTTCCTACCTTTTTCCAAGAAAAAGACCAAAGCCACACCCACAACACGGAAAGCTATCTCTACCAGAAAACCCTCACTTAGAGCACAACTCCCTCAACCCCCTAGTTCTGAGGGCTCTCAGGGCAGCTCCTTCTCTCTGCCAACCTAGGGAGCCTGGGTATACCCACCGAACACACCAGGGTACCCAGCCCAAAGGTAACACTCCCTCTTGCTGTGTGAATGGGGCAAAGAGCTCAGCCTCTCTGAGCTTGTGCAAAAGTAAACACAAAAAGCTGATGATGCTGAGAAGGCTTACAGAAACAAGAGGTGGGAAAGAGGAAACTAAGCACCTGTACTCCACAAGAAAAGAGGGAGGGCCTTTAGGTTGGGGAACCTTTAATTCTCCCTGACAATCAGTAAATTCCTGGTGCAGTCCATCTAGTTAACAGGACCGGCCTGGGTGTGGCTCAGGGCCTGCCTGGGGTCCCCAGCTCCAGGCCAGCTGGAGGGGGGGGGAAAGGGGTGGCCAGCACCAGCCCCCACTCTTCACTCCTGGGTGAGAAGCCTCACTAGGCTGTGGCTGCGGTAGCCTTCCCGCCGTTTCCTCTACAATCTCAGCTGTGAAAGGGCAAAAGGGGGAGAGGTGATGAAATCGGAGGACTGCATCGTAGAACTCCCCCAGACCTCCAACGGGGACTTACCTAACCGTAAGCCCCAACACCCAGCCACCCGGCAGCGGCCGGTCTGCCTGCCCCTGACCGGCTCCCCACAGCACAAGGCACTGATCTGGGCTGGCACGCCTGGGCCAGGCGCAGGGCCACAGCCCCCGCAGGCGGGCGGGCGGCAGGCCGGCAGCGAGGCCCAGCCAACCAAGGAGAACCGAGATCCGATTCCCAAGCAGTGGGGCGCCCCAGCCACCACCCCAGGCCGCACCAACAAACCCAGCGCGCTCCCCGAAAGCCGTGCCCACACCCATCACTGCGGCCTCTGAGGGTGCCCCAAGGGGGAGCCCCAGACAGCCTCTGCACCCCCGGGCAGCGCTGCCTGAAAGGTCCCCCATGCCCCCACCCGGGCCGGTGGGGACCGCGGCGGGAGGAGAGCCCGGGCTGGCCGGCCGATCCCCAGGGCCGCGGGCACCACCGTGCCCCTCCCCCCGGCGCCTCACAAAGGCCCTTTGTCCCGCCGAGCCCCGGACCTGGGTTCCTGAAAAGTTGCAGCAGAAAAATCCGAGAGAGACGCAAAGCCAGCCAGCGTGGCCAGGCCCGGGCTGGGCTGAGGACTCCTTCCGAGCCCCCAAGGACAAGGGGGGGACGCGGGGACGCCCCGGGAAAGCAGACACCCTCCACTACGACTGCACGGAAAGGTGGATGCCTTTTATTTTCCTTTGATCTGAGTGTCGGGCTGAGAGGCGAGGTGCAGCTAGGGAGGAAAGTTGGGGTCCCCCCGCTAAGCACTGCCGCCCGGCTCGCTTTCCTTCTCGTTCCTTTGGCGGCTGCAGCCTGGCTGGGCCCGGCCAGCGGCGGCGGCGTTCGCCCCGCGGCCCTTCCAGGAACCAGAGCCAACCGCATGCGCTCCCGGCCACGTCCTCGGGCGTCCCCGCCACCCTTCCCGGCCACCTCCCCCCGGAGTCCCCCCCTTCGGCCTCCAGGGCCCGGCCCATCTGCTCCAGGAGCCGGCCGGGATTCAAGGATCCCGCCGCCCTGCGCGGATCCTTGCACTCAGCCAAGAGAACCCCAGTCCCCCAAGCCGGCATCGCCGCCCTCCTACCTGAGAGGAAAGAAACCCCTGGCGGACCTAGAACTGGGGTCACCGCCCTCCCCATCTCTTCCCGCGGACCGGAGGTCCTGCCGGGTGCGGGTGGTGGAGGAGCTGGGCACGGAACACAGGGCCCAACGGCGCAAGAGGAAAAAAAAAAAAAACCACTTGCCAAGAAAAATGATCGGAGCTTGGGGAGCGTGAGGCTCACGGGGCACCGGGGCCGGCGTGGTCTCTTCTCGCCCAGATTTTGTAAACCCCAGGCTCACACCACCAGGGGCCAGAGAACACGGGTCACTCCCCCCCCCCCCCCCCGCCGTGGCTCCGAGGAGATCCGGGGCCGGCAGCCGGCAGCCTCTCCGCTGGGGCTGTGGGTGAGGGTTCCCTGCCCTGAGGCCACCCGTACCCCAACGGCAGGCTGGGGGGTCACCGCGTTGCCCCGGCCCCGAGCGCGAAGGCCTCCCGGGGCCTGCCATCCCCCGCCGCCCGCGCGCGCGGCGCACTTACCCGGGTGCGGGTGGAGGTTGAGACCGGCCATGTACTTCCCGGGCGGCAGCGGGCCCGGCAAGCCCGACGCGGGCAAACGTCCGGCGGTGGCCGCGCCCACGCGGTGGCCGTCCATGGCCAAGCCGGACAACAGCGGCGGCGGGGGGCCGTGCACGGACCGCTGGGGCCCGAAGTCTCGGCCATCCATCCTCCGTGGGAGAGCCGCGGCCAGCCTCCCCCACGCCTGGCCCGCCGGCCTCGATCACGGGGAACTAAAAGTTCGGCTTCGACGCAGTCCGGGAGGCCTCGGGTGGCGGGGGTTCCGCGGCGTGCATGGCGGCGGCCCGCGCGCGGCCCCGGGCGCACGGCCGGCAGAAGGGCCTCTCGGGGCGGCCGGGCGGAGCTGTGCGAGGCGCACCCGGTGTCTTGGCGGAGAAGACGAGCCACGGAAGGGAGGAAGGTGGGGGAAGAAGAAAAAAGGAGAGAAAAAAATGTAAGTTTGATCAAGTCGCCTTGCGCCCTTCGGAGCCAGGGGCTGTCGATCGAGGGTGTCCAGAAACAAATTCGGGAGTTGAACCCTTTTTACGGAAAGGTAAAACTTAAAAAAAAAAAAAAAAGAAAGAAATCCACGTTTTCCTTCCTACTAAAGGGCTCAGCTCCCAAGGACTGGATTTGGGGAAGTGACAGGTGCGCGCAGAGCCCCAACCCGGCCTCGGCGATGGCCGGGTGCGTCCTCCCTAAACCGGGGAAGGCCAAACCGGCCGTGCCCGGAAAGGCTAATAAGACAAACCACCTAAGAGGGGTTTTATTCCCGGGCGTCACAACCTCCGGGGTGGAAAAACTGTAAAGCCTCTTCCAGAGCTGCTGGGAAGATCACCCTCAACACTATCTCATCGGTAAAGTTTAATATTTAACCTTTCTGGGCCCCTCGTCTGTTTTTCATACCCGCTCCCAAACCCAGTCTGATTTTCCTGTAGTGGCTTTAAAAAAAAAAAAAGCCAAATGAGTGGAGTGTACTTAGTTTCTTGTGATGGTTGCCCGATTGGGATGGGATGCTGCAAAAGCACAGGGCTTATGATTTTTAAGGGGCTTTGCCGCTCCCTCCTGCCGCCCGCATCGGAGCCACCTGGAGCCGCAGAATCCTGGGTCCCCAAGACCCCAGGACGTGGCGTGGTCGCCGGAGGATTTGTAAAATCCTCCAAACCTAGCTTCGGTTTCATTTTCCATCGCCCCGGCCTGGGAATCATTCTGCGGCTCCCAGGACGCGTGGCCCCGTGGCTGGGACTTGGGGGAACATCGGACGGAAAAGAAAAGGAGTTCTAGGATAGCGCTTCCAAACCTGCCTTCCCACATTACACACCCTTAAAATAACCTACAAAGGAAAGCTTGGGGGAGGGCGGAGAGGCCCGCGCGGGGCCGAGGGGTGCCACCCCCCAGCGCAGGGCAAATCCCCCTGTAGTTCGTTTCAAGATGTTTGTTTAAAAGCTTTGTCGTTGGCCGATTCCCGTGGGGTTGGGAAGAGGGGGGGGGGGGTCGTGGAGCCCACCCTTTCTCAGCCGTCCTCCGGCCGGCCGCCCTCGGTGGCTGATCGGTAACTCCGGGAGAGGTGCCGAGACGCCCGGCCGGAGCCCAAACGGCCACCACCCGCCCTGCACCCCAACTCCGTTCCCAACACCCTCAAGCCGCACACACACACACACACAGCGTTCTCCGGCTCCCTTCAGTTTCTCCATCCCACCCCCCACCCCACCAACTTTGGTATTTTAACATGGTTTTGGTTACAAACACCCCCTCTTCCTCTCTCCCTCCCGTTTCCAGCTCTGGTTACCAGATCCGCGTTTACTTTGGAAAAAAAAAATCTAAGATTGCCACATCCGAGGATACCGGTCGCAAGGAGGCGAGGAGTTTCCCGTGATTTATTTTTTTAAATATATTCTTAGGTATCCTTTTCCTAAAAAAAAAAAAAATCAGCGCTTCGGAACATGCCCACGCGCCCCACTTTGGAAAAGTCGGGGTGAAGCCCTCTCCGAACAGGCTGGCAACGGCTAGGAAGCCGGCGTGGCCATCTGCGGGCTCCGCCGCTTTCTTCCTACTTTTTCTCCCTCCGAAATGCAGTTAAAATGGCTGAATTCCGGCTTTTAATTAAAAACAGCCTGTATCATCGAAAACGCTCCGGCGTCCCCGCTCCGCAGCCGCCAGCAGGGAACCCACGCCCCTCGGCCGTGCCCCCCCCCCCACGGCGGCCGCCGAGCCCCCGGAGCGGGCTGGGGGCGAGGGTGGGCGCAGGGGCGCGCCCCCGCCTTCCCCGGGGCGCCCGCGATCCCCGAACCCCTTCTCCGGAGCTGGACAGCTTCGAGGGGCCCGGTCCTCGGCGCACACCCGAGGGGCAGGAGGTGGGGGGCGAGCGGCAAGAAGTTTGGAGACCATCGCGCCCCCGCGGGCTGGGGGCGGGCGGGCCGGCGGCGTACCTGGCGCGGCGGAGCTCCCGGCTCGCGGCTCCGGTAACAACGACTCCGGTGGCGGCCCCGCTTCCCGGCGCGGCTAGGCGCCCGTGCTGCCCGCCATCCCGCGGCCGCCGCACACTTTTTGCCCGCCTTTCCTTTTTTTGGTAGAAAATCGTTCCCGGGGCCGAGCGTTCGGCGCGCCAACTCCTCCGCCCTCCCGCGGTCCGGCTCCCGCAGCCCCCGGAAAAGCCAGCTTTCCTCCCGCCCAGCTCCGCGCTTTTTAATAAAATCCAGGTAGCGCCGGTTTAAAGAATCCCAAATCTCCATATACAGCCCGGGATTGGAAAAGGTACATTACACAACCCCCCTTTCAAGTTCCACTCGCTGGATCTAAAAAAAAAAAAAAAAAAAAAACCCAGCGGGGGGGGCGATGGGGGAGGGGAGCCCTCGGCGGCTAAGAAACACGCATTGTTCCCGGGTGCCCGCCCCCCCTCGGGCCCGCCCCCGGCCGCCGCCCATTGGCCGCGCCCGCCGCCCATCACGCGCATGTAAACACCTTGGCCCTCAGCCATTCCTATAAAACCAATTACGGACCTCGGGGCTTCAGCAGTTTCCAGGCTCCCCCTCGGCGGGGCTGAATGATCCAAACTGGTGGTGAGAATTTTTCCGAGCCGTTTCTAGGCAGCCCTCCTCCCCCTCCACCACCAGTTCTAGCCCTACCCGCCCTCCTCCCCCCCCCCCCGCCTCTTCCTCCTTCTCCTCCCTTTTCCTCCCCCGCCCTCCCCCTCTCCTCCTGCGTCTGGGGTTGGAAGTGATCAAAATAGGGGAAGATGGTTGTCGCCGCAATCCCAGGCGCGGTTTAATGGGCCGCCTGTCAGCTTCCTGCTCGCTGGAGGAGGTGACGAGCTGGACGAGCTGGGAGAGACCTTGGAGCCCGGCGAGCTGCGCCCTGCGCCCGACCCCCAGGTCTCCCCCTTCCCCCCCGCCCGCCCGCCTGCCTTCCCCGGGTTGCGCCTTCAGAACGCGCAGTGGAGACGCCAAAACAGACAAGGGCGGCTTTTTCCTTTTTTTTTTTTTCCTTCCTTTTAAAAACAAAGCCGCGATTCAGTCCCTTTTTCCCCCAGCAGCAGCGCAGTCGGGGTGGGCTAGGCAGGCCGAGAAAGGCGTTTTCTTTGCCCCAGCCTGCGGGGCTGCCCTCCCTGAAACGCGGTGTCAGATGGTTACTGATTAATATTTTGGAGAGGCTGCGGCGGCGGGGAGCGGTGAGTCTAATCTTCTAAAAAGGGGGTTCCTATAGAAACGCGGGCC
Source organism: Perognathus longimembris pacificus (assembly GCF_023159225.1). Classification (NCBI taxonomy): domain Eukaryota; kingdom Metazoa; phylum Chordata; class Mammalia; order Rodentia; family Heteromyidae; genus Perognathus; species Perognathus longimembris. Next base: position 76,271,243 of record NC_063161.1, on the reverse strand, counting down.
AGGGCGCGGGCGCCCCCCCCCCCCTTCCCGGCCCTCGGCGGGGCTGCGGCGCTCGGCACCGCGCGCCCCTCCCCAAAGCCCCTCGTGGCGTGGGCGTCCCCCTCCCTTCCACCACCCCCCAAAAAAAATCGGAGCAGAAAAAAGGATTAGATCGGCTGAGCGCAAGCTGAATCCCTCTCGATTCTGACATTTCAGCCTATTAGCATTTCTCCACGGGGCCTTCTGAAACCTATTAAAGTATAATATTAAAAACCTCTTGGCTGGGGGCCTCTCTCGCCTTCCATCCGCCGCGCCCCCTCCAGGGAGGGCGAGACCGGGAAAAAAAAAAAATCTGTTGAGCTCAGAGGAAGCTGCTGCCAAGCCTAAAAGTGCTTGGCTGGCCACGACAGCGGAGGGGGAGGGGAGCCCCAATCCCCCAGACTTTGTACTTTATTTTTGCGCTTTCAGCAAAATCCTTTCTGGGTTGAGTCTCCAGGAGCTATTCGAAGCAGATCTACCTGGCTTGGGGATTCAAGGAATACAGACCCCACTGGAAAGACTTTGTTTTTTGTGGGGTTTTTTTGGGGGGTGGGGTGGGACTGTAACCTTTCCCGCAGCTCCGCAGGCACCCAAGCCCGGCTAGGCGTTTACCTACCCTGGAAGGGCAGGAATCCTAGCCGATCCTGCCTCGGAGAGCAACCGTGGTGATAGAATTTTAATTAAAAGGAGAAGTCCGCGCTGCATACAGTTTCCTCTTAGCTCCTTTTTTTTTTTTAATCCATTTTTTAAGGGAACTTTTTCTGAAGGGAGGAGAAAATGAGCTAGTGAGTGCCCATTCGTTCTATTTTCTTAGGGGGGAAAGAGGGAGGGCTGGAGGACGAGGGGGGTGTCTAATTTAATTCCAGGATAAATTTGAGGGGAGAAAAAAAGTTGAGCCTCTGGAGGGCAGTTTCAAGTTGCCCTTCCTGGAGCCTCCTGCGCTGGTTTCTAGGCTACCCACTTTGAGAAGCTGGAGACCTGGGGGTTGGGAGGGTGGTGAGGAGAGAAAAGGAACGAAAATAGCCCGAGCCAAGGGGAACCAACGGCGGTGGCCGCGCTTGGAGCTGGGCGCGCGGGTGTCACTGGCAGCCAGGGCGGCGGGAGGCGCCCAGTGCAGCCTCGAGAATTCAAGAAGACGGAGAGAGGGGGGTTAGAGAAAGGAGGTATTGTGACTGTGTGCCTTAGGGGAGGGGGGGGTGTCTGCAAAAATAAAAGAAATGCAGTCAAATTGCACGGGGCTGCTGAAAGCGAAGGTGGGGTAGGGAACTGGGGAAGGGGGCACGTCAAGCACCCGAGCCTCATCCAGAGATCGTTGTGGGGTCCCATCACCCGCCCCACGTCGGAACATAGGCCCTGATCTCCACCCTCACCCCCTTATATCCCGCCAGCCCGGGATCTGGAATGTTTTTATTTAAATATAGCACAGGGGGGAAAATGTATCTTGAGACAGTTGGGGTGGAGAATAATAATGCAAAAGGGCTATGGAGTAGGGGGGAAAGGCCTATTTTTATAAATGTTTAATGTTTCCACCCTGGATGCTCCAAGACGCCATAATTGTGACAGCAGGGGTGTGTGTGCCCATAAATCATTTAGTTGCTAATAAAAAAAATTCTGCCTATTTGCCCTTGGATTTGCCAATGGTGTGTGCATTTTTTCAAGTGCGCGCCTTGCCGGCGTGGCAGAGCCCAGCCCGCATTTCACTGCGGGCAAAGACCAGGGTTAGACGTGGCCCCCTCCCTGCTGGAATCTTTGCGCTCCAGCCCTCCTAGCACCCGTGCCCACCCCCACCCCCAGCGCTGCCACGCGGGAACACCCGCAACTAGGGCGCAGGGGGCATAGAAACGCCGGAACTCGGGGTTTCCAACCGCGAGATGGGGCGCACAGGATAGACCCTGCCCACCACGTTTTCTCCAGACTGTGGAGTCCACGGACCCACCAAGCGTCTTTGATCTTTGCCCCCTCTCCTCTCCGCCCCGGGAGTCCCCACAATCGCTGGGTAAACAGCAGCCAGGAGCCATCTTGGGGCGTGGGACGCATCCCAAGGGCAGTGGAGACAGCAGCCCTGTCCTCTTGGGAACCTCCTCGGGTATCTTCGGAAGTCCATGGGCAGCCCAGCCTGGCTTCAGGGACCTGGGAAAACGCCCTCCCGGTCATGGTGGGCACATGTAAGCCCAACGATCAGGCGGCCCCCCGCACCAGCCACGCGTCCCGCCGCCATCTTCCGCGCCCCACCCCCACTCCGCCTGCTTGTTTACCCGGCCGGGATCGTCGGCCAGAGAACGGTGTTGACACAGTGTGTGTGTGTGTGTGTGTGTGTGTGTGTGTGTGTGTGTGTTGTACTGACTGGGCGGAAAATCGGCTGGGAATGTGGGGGTGGGAGGGTCAGCCCGCAACCCCAAATTGCCGTTTGTGGAAAACCCAACCAAGCCAGCCTCTGCCTGGCCTAGCACAGTTGTCTGTCCGCCCCACGCCAGGCATCTAGGCTGCCCGGACCGCCACCTCCCGCCTCGGCACTCAGTCCCGAACTGCCCCCCCCCCTTTGTTGAAAAACCAAAGGACGGGCCAACCTTGAGCCCTGCGGCCTCCTCTGCCTGCCGCAAGCCTACAGGCCAGGCCGACTGGAGGGGACCCGCGTCCCTGGAACCCCGCGCTTCCTGAACCCTGGCGTCTCCGGCCGCTTGGACACCTTATTGCTTGTGCTCCTCCCCCAGGAAGAAGGGGGGGGGAAATCAAGCCAAGTGTCCGTTCCTTGGAGAGGGCATCAAGGCCACCCCATCGCCCTAAGCAGCCTTTGGGGATGGGGAGCGCGAATCAGAGCCCCGAAGTCCATCGGCAATCTAGGTGAGGTGGGGACGGCCGGCTTCGGCCACCGGATGGAGAGGATACAGCCGGGTCCTCCGGGCGCGGGTTTCCGCAGGTCCTGAATCCGGCCACTCGGGAGCTCCCGGCCGGGCACCACTAAAACCCGGAGAGGCCTCACTCGGGACAGCCATCCTCGCCGCCTCTCACCGCCCCGGGGCCCGGTGGATCGCCCCCCCCCCAGCTCAGCCAGCGCAAACCAAGAGCCGCCTGGACCCTCCTGGAAGACCGGGGACGAGGCTCGCCACGCCCCGCTCGCCACCTGGACCTGGGCGCCTATCGGCCAGAGCCCGGGCCACCTCGCCAGGCCGGGCCCTGGTGGATTCCAGCTCCTCCCGGCCCCGCCTCCGACCCTGGCCTCTTCCTCCGGCCCCTGTGGGTCAGGTTTTCCACTCCTGTGTTTGGCTCCGGGAGGTTGGGGGTGTCCTCGGCGTGCCGAGGGCCCTGTGAGGCCTTAGATCTCCACGCCCTCGGCCATCTCCGCGGCTCAGGCGCTGGCGTCCACCATGCTGGGCGCCATGCTAGCCTGCCCAAGGCCTGGGAACCCCGAGACTGCTCAGGAAGTCAAGCCAGGAGCTTTCCCGTTGGACACAGAAAGGGAAGAACCTCGCCACTGAAAGCCGCCACCATCCCCGCCCCGGGTGCCGGACCCCGAGGTTGCGTAGTCCTCGATGATCAGCACTGGGGGTAGGGGCGCCGGGGCAGGCATTTCCCCTAGGAAGCTCGGTGGGGCTGGGATAGCCAATCGGCCACCTCCACAGACCTGCCCTGTTTACAGGGGGGAAAAGGGTGTGGAGAGGCGAATGTGGTTGGACTGCAGGCGTGGTGCTCAGAGGTAGAGACTGGCTGGTCGGGGTCCCCACCTCCCTCTCCTAGGCCAGGACCCCACACCCCAAGCTTTGCCCCGCGTCGTTTCTGCTTCCAGCCCCGGTGCAAGTGTCCAAACCATTGGACCAGCGGGGGAAAGATGTTTCCACCACATTAGGGGTTAGTTCCACTGGGACAGAGGGATGGGAAATGAGAGGTCCGTCCTGAGGATCAGCCTCCGCCTAGGAGAGCTTTGCAGAGGACTTGGGGTGGGAACAGCCAGGATGCCCTCCAAAGCCTTGCCCGATGGGGGATGTTTATACGGACACCCCTTCTTCCACAAGGAATCTCGGCCCCTTCCTAAAATGGCTGTGGAGCGGCCCGGACCTTCAGACCCAGGCCCCCATCCCCCGACCTTGAAGCCCCAAGAGGAGACTTGGAAAACAAAAGCCCTGTGGTTTCAGCCCAAGGTTAAATTCCGCCGCTGGCATTGTATATATTTTTTTTCTTTTTTTTTTTCCCCATTCCGCAATCTTAAGAGCCATAGCGCTTCTCCAAATAAACCACTAATAAATCAGCTCCCCGGCGGGCTCACCGAGTGACCTTGGGAAGGTTTCCCGCCGAAGGGAGGACGAGGTGGGGGAGGGGCTCAATGTCACCACAACCATCCCACCCCTGAGCGACTGCGGCCCTCAGTGGGTGTTTATTGTGGCATGTGAACCCAGAGGGGCTGGGGGAGAGTGGGCTTTTCTGCACAGATTGACTTGGCCCCTCCTGGCTTGCAGTACCCTCCTCTCACACGGTGCCTGGCCCTGGCCGGGTCTTTGGAGGCCTGGGTCTTTGTCTGGGTGTGACCGGGTGTGTTCAGTGAGTTTGGGCGAGGTGTGACTAATGGGATTTATGTATGTTGGTGCCAGGGTGATGAATGGAGAGCTTGGCAGCACGTGTGTCTGGGGAGGGGTGCTGCACCTTAATAGGGTGTCAGTGCCCCCCAGAGGGGGCTGTCCCATCTCCTGAGGCTTCCCTCCTCCACTTGCTGGCTCCCAGCTTTGTTTGGGCCTCCCTGGCTCTCTGGCAGGCCTATGCCTGCAAACGGCTCAGGAGCAAATTCCACTGCTGGCCTGGGCCCCAGCCCAGCCCCCATGCCCCACGTGGTACCGCCAGATCTTGGGGGACTGTTTCCACCTTGCCCCAGCCCTCCCAGAGTCTCTCTGTCATCTGACTGGTGCCCTGCCCACCCAACCGAAGAAACACTAGAGACTTGCCTCTGTTTTGGGTGCTGGGTATGGAACCAAGAGACCCTTGTTAGCTAGACCAGCGTTGTTTAAAGAAGGCAGCGTGCCCACCAGGGTGGGTGGCTCATGCCTGTCACTCTAGCTACTCAGGAGGCTGAGATTTGAGGATCATGGTTTGAAACCAGCCCGGGCAGGAAAGTCCCTGTGACTCTTATCTCCAATTAATCAGGAAAAAGTGGGAAGTGGAGCTGTGGTTCTGGTGGTAAAACCCTAGCCTTGAGCAAAGATAACTCAGGGACAGTGCCTAGCCCCTGAGTTCAAGTCCCAATATTGGCAGAAAAAGAAAAGAAAAATGTAAAAGGTCCAGCCAGGGGAACAGTCCTTGCCAGCTCATCCTACTGACAGGCTCCTGGAGATTTTCTGCAGCCTAAACTTGGTGGGGGAGGGGAGGCAATGGGGGTCAGAGGTTAATTGAGTCTGGTTTGGCCCGAGGTGGTTAGGGATGGTGCAATGACAAGCTGGGCACACTCTGCTGGAGCTCTGAAGGCAAGAGTAGTTAACCCTGTTCAGTTCTACAGATCCTGGAGAAAATTGGGTTTGGGGTAAGGCCAAGATGATGAGTCACATCTGTAATTCCAGCAGAGGCAGGAGAATCAGAGCTCCACGGCTGCTTTCTGCTGCTGTGGTAATGTGTGAGTCCTGGAGAAATAAACGAAAAGCCTGGTGCTGATGGCTCATACCTCTAATCCAAGCTACTCAGAAAGCTGACATCCCTGTTCAAAGTCATCCCAGGCAGACAAATCCAAGAGACTCTTTATCTCCACTTAACCAGCAAAAAGCCAGAAGTAGAGCTGTGGATCAAGTGGTAGAACCCCATCTCTGAACAAAAGATAAATAAACTAAAAAGACAGCACTCCAGCCCTCAGTTCTAACCCCAATACTGGCAGAGGGGGGAACAAAAAAGAAAAACTAAAACTATATAAGTCTAGGGATGTGACTCAAGTGGTAGGGCATGTGTCCAGCAAGATTGAGGACTGGAATTCAAACCACAGTACCAGGAAAGGGCGGAGGAGAAATGGAAGGTAGAGGGGAGGGACAAAGAGAGTGCACACCTGGGGCTCACACCTGTAATCCTAGCTGCTCAGGAATTGAAATCTGGAAGTCTGTGAGACTCTGCCTCTTAATTAACCCGCAAAATGCTGGACTGGAGACCGGGCTCCAGTGGTAGAGTGCCAGCTGTGAGCAAGAAAGCCAAGCTCAAGGCCTTGAGTTCAAAGCCCCCTCGCGCCCCCCCCCCCAAAAAAATGTTGAGCTTAGGGTTTGGGGACCTAACTTCCCATATTCAGGACTTTGGGCTTCTCACCAATATGCCAACACTTTATCTGCTGTCTCATCTAGGATCTGTACCCCTTGAAGGCACACTTGTCCCAAAGACTGGGGAAGTAGAAGAATCCCATCCAGCCCCTTGTCACACACACACAGCCAGGGAGGTGAGGGCATCCTGCCTTGGTGACAAGTGATTTCTGGAGGGAGGGAAGGGAATTGTAGGGTCTCACTGTACCCTGGAAAATAAGCCGGAGTCTCCTGTGTTTGTGTGTATGTCTCTCTCTCTCTCTCTCTCTCTCTCTCTCTCTCTCTCTCTCTCTCTCTCTCTCTCTCTCTCACACACACACACACACACACACACTTTCTATCTCTCCTTTTTTTTCTTCCTTTTTATCCTTTGTAATTTTCTGTTTGTTTTTTGCCAGTCCTGGGGTTTGGACTCAGGGCCTGAGCACTGACTTCTTTTTGCTCAAGGCTAGCACTCTACCTCTTGAGCCACAGCGCCACATCTGGCTTTTTCTATATATGTGGTGCTGAGGAATCAAATCCAGAGCTTCATGTATGCTAGGCAAGCACTCTATAACTAGGCCAGATTCCAGCCCCACTCCTTAGCAGCCCATGGCAGTATAAAATCAAAACCAAACCCACAAAGATCACGCTTGGGGCCAGGAATATGGCTTAGTAGTAGAGTACTCACCTTGCATGCATGAAGCCCTGAGTTCAATTCCTCAGTACCACATACATAGAAAAAGCCTGAAGTGGCTCTGTGGCTCAAGTGATAGAGTGCTAGACTTGAGCAAAAGAAGTTCAGGGACAGTGCTCGGGCCCTGAGTTCAAGCCCCAGGACTGGCAAAAAAAAAAAAAGATCAAGCTTGATAGGCCCTTGTCTGCTCCCTCTTCTTTCTCTTCACCCTCACCCTCCAGTGACTGCACATCAAACCTCAAGAACCTTCTAGAGCCAGGCACTGGTGGCTCACCCCTGTAATCCTAGCTACTCAGGAGGCTGAGATCTGATTATCGTGGTTCAAAGCCAGCCTGGCCAGGAAAGTCCATAAGACTTATTTCCACTGAACCACCAGAAAACCAGAAGTGGCACTGTGGCTCAAAAGTGGTAGAACCCTTCAGGGGCTGGGGATATGGCCTAGTGGCAAGAGCGCTTGCCTCGTATGCATAAGGCCCTGGGTTCAATTCCCCAGCACCACATATACAGAAAATGGCCAGAAGTGGCGCTGTGGCTCAAGCGGCAGAGTGCTAGCCTTGAGCAAAAAGAAGCCAGGGACAGTGCTCAGGCCCTGAGTCCAAGCCCCAGGACTGGCCAAAAAAAAAAGTGGTAGAACCCTAAGCTCGAGGACAGTGCCCAGGCCCTGAGTTCAAGCCCCAAGACTGGCACTACCAATAACAACAATAACAAAAGTAAAATAAGATTATTTAAACATAAACCTGTTACTATTAACAATTGGTGACCAAGCCAAGGACTGCCATGTAACTACCCAGGAGGGTAGCATGCGCCTTGTGTGTGGACCTGCTGAACAAAAGGAAAGACAGGACAGGACAGGAAGATACTTCATCATACCACCCTGTCGTCCGTCCCCCAAACAATTTAATACAGAACAGCTTATTTCCAGAGTTTCTATTTATTATATTCAAACTGTGGGTAACAAAACACAAAGTAAAGCCTGAGGCCAGGGCGCCCTACTATAAACGGAGAGCTCTAAAGTGCTTCATTTTGATTACTTGCATGGCAACACTAAGCAGGCAGCCTCTGAGTCCTGTGGGAGAAATGCTTTCACATGGTGGGAGCTGGGGACAGGCCAGAGCCTTGGTCACTTACTCCACACCAGAGGGTCTGGCGGTGGGACCCGCTAGGCTCTGCCACCATGGAAGAGAGGAGGGGCAGAAAGTTAATGAGGAAGTCCTGCTACTACTGCCCGCAGGACTACCTGGAGCTGGGGATGGGGCAGGGACGGGGCTGGGCTGTGGGCTCTCCCCACCCCCACACCGGCTCACACTCCACACTTTGGCCCAGCCCCTGGCTTCCAAGACACAAGGTACAGAGGAGGGGCAAGACTCTTGGCCATAGGCCTGGGCCTCCAATAGAAGCCGCTGGCTTTTGTTGTGTCTGTGCCTCCCCTCTGGCTGCTCTGATGTTTGATTTAACCCCGTGCTGAGGCCTTCAGCCCCCCGGTAGTGCTTCAGGGACTCCTGCGTGCATGTACTCAGCACCCATGTCTGCATGTACACACGAACACACTGCATATGCCCTGTGCCTGGATGAGCATTCAAGTGTGCATGAACATATACACACATGTACTCCTAAAAACAAAAAGGTGTGTGGCTGTTGGTCACACCTTGAAGTGGGGGATGGTGTCCTCCAAAAATGCCATGTCCTCCTGGAACCTCACAACAGGACTGGATTTCTATTGGGGGTTGTTTCGTTTGTGCAGATACTGGGGCTTGCACATAGAGCCTCTTGCTCTTCCTCAGCTTTTTTGCTCAAGGCTGGCACTCTACCACTTGAGCCATAGCACCATTACCAGCTTTTTGGTGGTTCAGTGGAGATAATCTCATGGACTTCCCTCACCAGGCTGGCTTTGAAACTGCGATCCTTGATTTCAGCCTCCTGAGAAACTAGGATCCCAGGCCCTCTGGCTGCTCTCCTGGTCGGGGCTGGCTGGTCTGACCTCTTTGGTGGCCCGGGATGAGGCCCCTCTGTGCCAGCTCCCATGGGGCCCAGCCAGCAGGTACACAGAGGCCATTTTCCATACACACTTTTATCACCCAAGAAGAACCTGGGAGAAGAAGCCTAGACTCTGGAGCATGGAGAGGCACCTTTTCTGGCTCTCTGGACTTTTCCTTCCTCTCCAGAACTCTGTCCTTTCTTTTTTTTTTTTCTTTCTTTCTTTTTTTTGAGATGAGGAGGTAGGAAGATTGAGATAGGGTCTTACTTTGTAGCCCAGGCTGACCCCAAATTTACAATCTCCTCTCAGGCTCCTCTGGGCCAAGATTACAGACATATACCATCACATTTTTGTGTGTGCTAGTGCTGGGACTTGCACTCGTGGCCTGGCACCCTCACTTAGCTTTTGGCTCAAAGCTGGTGCTCTGCCACCTGAGCCACAGTTCCACTTCTGGGTTTGTTTGTTTTTTTGCCGGTTAACTGGAAATCAGAGTCTCAGAGGCTTTTCTGCCTGGGCTACCTTCAAACTGCAATCCTCGGATCTCAGCCTCCTAAGAGCTAGGATGACTGTTGGGAGCCACTGGCTGGCACCCAGCTACCTCAGCCTTCTAAGTGGGTGAGGAGGGGACATCCATCCTCCAAGGCAGGGCAGATGTTTGTAGGAGCCAGGTCCACCCTGTCCCCGTGGAGACACCATGAACCATGATGGCCGCCAGGCTGATGTTCTCAGACAGGTCCCAGACTCAGGAGAGCCACCTCTGCCATCCAAATCCCCCTTCCCGCTGAGGCCTCTTTAATTTGCTTTCTGTAGAAAAGAAGCTAATGAAGATGGCAGAGATTTCATTTAGGAAAAGAGCAGGTCTCAGCATTTTGCAGGCATTGGCAGACAGGGAAGGATGGGCCCCAGGAAGGGGGTGGGTAATGAGGAAAGAGTGGGGACGGGGAAGCAGGAGGGAGGGCAGGAAGAAAAGGGTGGGGTGGGGTGGGGATCTACACTCCTGCTGGTCCCCAGCAGCTTTCCCAGCTAGGATCTGCAATAGTTCAGCAGTGGGGCTAGCAGCCTAGCTTCCACCACCTTATTCTGTCTCCCCAGCATGTGCCTGGTTTTGGGGTCAAGTGACTTCTCACCAGGGATGATTCTGAGCCCCAAGTTACACAAAAGCAATGCCTGTCAGTGCACCTTTCCCTACTCAGTGCAAGCCCTTGGTATGAACTCACGGGGGGGGGGGGGGGTACAGACACCCCAGAAGAACACCTCTCCAGGACCTCACAGTGGGGACTGAGGGGAGGGGCTCCCCTGGTTTTCTCCACATACCCAGGCTCCTCATGGCCTGGTGTGTGCTGGCCGCTATCTGGGCCTGTAAAGGCTGGGAGGGTGGCATCTGAACACTGGTGGCCCCAGGCACCCGTCTCCCATGCTCACCACACCTGCAAATTCCACAGGCTCTGGTGACACCTGCTGGTCAGGCATGCCATCACCATGGCAACACCACTGGCATTGTGCCTCCGCCCCCCCCCCTGCAAAGCACGGGGGGGGGGGGAGCGGTTGGGGGGGACACAGTGACAGGCCTCTTCCAGGACAGCCTCCCCCGACGCCTATGGGTGCCCATCACTCCCCTCTCCCTCCTCGGTGACAGACAAAAGGGGTCCTCAGGTCCTGGTGACTCACACCTGTCATCCTAGCTACTCAGGAGGCCGAGATCTGAGAGTCCAGGTTCAAAGCCAGCCTGGGTGGGAAAGTCCTTAAGATTCTTACGTCTAATGAGTCAACAAAAAGCCAGAAGTGAGCCAGGCATTCTTCAGCTTTTATTGATCAAGGCTGGTGCTCTACCACAGCTCCACTTCCAGCAATTTGGTGGTTCACTAGAGAGAAGAATCTCATGGTCTTTCCTGCCCAGGCTAGCTTTGAACCATGATCCTCAGATCTCAGCCTCCTAAGTAGCTAAGATTACCAACTCCAGACTTGTCTGGCTCCTTTTTGTCAGGGTCAAGGGGACAGGACAGTATTGTCTCTGCTGCCCTGTGGTTTGTCACTGCCCCCCTTCCCCCAGGCCTACTGGTCATCTCTAATCTGAGATAGATTTTACACGTCAGGATTTCTTCGAGAATCTTCTTAAACCCAAGCCCATCCTTTCAGGATTAGTTCGGCTAATCTGCAGATCCACTTAGCAGTGCCCCCCACAACTCCACGTGTCCTAACCCAGAGCGCCAGGGGACACAGCACCCTAGCCCAACCCTCCTCCCCAGGAGTCCTGCTTCTCCCAGGGGGAAGGGGACCTTCAAGGCTACTGAGGCCCTACTGTGTGTTGAGTACCTGTTACCTGCCGGGTAGGGTTGCAAGTACTTCTCTGTCATCTCAGGTCTTTTCCATGCAGCCTTGTATGGTAGAACTGTGACCCCCACTTCACACTGGGGAAACTGAGGACAGGACCAGAGAGTACCTCTTGTACCCCAGCCGGGGTCAAATGTTAGCCAGGTCCTTCCCTTCCTTTCCCTCCTCTTCCCATTTTGGGTTTTTCTGAGATAAAGAGTCTTGCTATGTAACCTGGGTTGGCCTCAAACTCACAATCCTGCCTCAACCTCCCTAGTGTTAGGGTTAAAGGTGGCTGCCATTATACCAGACTCTATTCATTCTCATATTCTCTCTCTCTCTCAATATCTCTCCCTCTCTCCCTCCCTCCCCCCACCTTTTTTTTTTTTTTTTTGCCAGTCAGGGCCTGAGCACTGTCCCTGGCTTCTTTTTGCTCAAGGCTAGCACTCTGCCACTTGAGCCACAGAGCCACTTCTGGCTGTTTTCCCTATATGTGGTACTGGGGAATTTAATCCAGGGCTTCATGTATACGAGGCAGGCTCTCTTGCCACTAGGCCATATTCCCAGGCCTGTTTTATTTTTCTTATTTCGTAGAAATAACTTTTTTTTTGGTCAGTTGTGGGGCTTGAACTCAGGGCCTGGGTGCTGTTCCTGAGCTCTTTTGCACAAAGCTAGTGCTCTACCGCTTGAGCCACAGTGCCACTTCTGCTTTTTGAGTAGGTATTTGGAGATAAGTCTTAGGGAGCCCGTGCTGGTGGCTCACGCCCGTAATCCTCACTACTCAGTAGGCTGACATCTGTGAGATCAGAGTATCACGATTCAAAGCCAGCCCACGCAGCAAGAAAGTCCATGTGACTCTTATCTCCAATTAGCCACCAGAAAACCAGAAGTGGTGCTGTGGCTCCAGTGGTAGACTTGTAGCCTTGAGCTGAAAAACTCAGGGACAGAGGCCCAGAGTTCAAGCCCCATGGCCAACACAAAAGAAAAAGTCTCACAGCAACTTTTCTCTGCCTAGGCTGTCTTCGAACCATGATCCTTAGATCTTAGCTTCCTGAGTAGCTAGGATTACAGGTGTGAGCCACCATTACCTGGTGTCAGTACTGGGGCTTGAACTCAGGGTCTAGGCATCATCCCTGAGCTTTTGTGCTCAAGGCTGGTACTCTAGCAGCTGGTCTCCACTTTGGGCTTTGGGGTGATTAATTAGAGGTTAAGTCTCATGGACTTTCCTGCCCAGGCTGGCTTCCAACCACAATCCTCATCTCAGCCTCTTGAGCAGCTAGGGTGCTGGGCGTGAGCCACTATGGCAGGCTCCCAGCCTCCCAGCAGCAGCTGCTCCCTGGGGCAGATAGGGGGATACATGGCTCAGTGAAGCTGCTGTCCTCAGAGGTGTCCTGACTTGTTATCACTCAGACCTCCAGGGCAGTGCCCACTTGGTGTCCTACCCAGATCCCCATCCTACAATCGGGAAGGCAGCCTGGGAGAGCAGGGAGACACCGCCCTGGTTCCGGGGGATGCTTTCCCTGCAGCGGACCTTATCAGAACCTTGGTAACCCTGGCTACCTGCCTCCTTTAAGAGGTGGTCATCTAGAGTGCAGAGTCTTCCTGGATACTACTAGTGCAGAGGTACTGTTAGGTACTTGTACAAAGTATTCTCAGGTACTATTGGGTACTTGTGTGAAGTACTCTTGGGTATTAGTGGAGAACACTCTCCAGTACTAGTGCAAAGTACTCCCAGGCCCTTTGGTACTGCTGGTGAGTACTCTCAGGGAGCACTCTCACTTCAATCTCCCTGCCAGCTACTGGCAGTTCTGATATAAGAAGCAATTTGTCCAGCCAGACCCTTCAACTTGGCAGGAACATGCTGAATCTAGCAGCTCCCACCCCATCCTCAGAAACACTGAACTGCTGGATCAATCCTGACCTAAAATCCATTCTGCTGTTGTTTGTTCAGCCATATTAAACTAGTCATTGTTAAACTGTTTTGAGCTTGTTTTCTGTTTTGTTTTAATATTTGCTACCAGGTATATCCTGTTCACAAGAAGCAGGAGTAAGTTACCACAGAGACACAATGTAGCAAGTGAAGCCACTTTAGAAGCTGCCCAGGCGGCCTCCATCAGCCAGGAGTGAGCAATTGGCTTCCTAGGCGTCCAGTCCACATCCTGGTAGAATGCTATCCAGACTGTGCCTGGTGGCCCCGGCCCAGCCAGGCTGCCACGGTGGAGCCTCCTGTGTCCAAGTCTGTCATGGTGGAGTTGCCAGCTCACTGAGCATCGGAGCAGGGCTGGAACACCGCCTACAAGTTAAAAGAGATTTCTTTCCAACAGACATTGCTCAGGCGGATTTGGTCCTTATCTTCCCCTTCCAGAATGAGTGCTGTTCATTTCACTTCTGAAAATGAAACACACAACCCTAAACCCAATAACAGAAAAACAAGTGGGGCCCTCCAGGATGGGCGGAAGGTTTTTCTGAGAACTGATAAGTAGCTGGTTGTCTGGGCAGCAGAATGGGGAGAATGGGGAGCCTTCGGGTGGGGGGAGCTCCCTGAGGCCATTTTCCTGGAAGGGTTTTACACACAAGTATTTGAGGGTCAAGAGCAGAGCACACTGGTGCAAAGATGACAATTTTTTTTTTAATCTTCATGGAGCACAAGAGGCAGCACTGATGGCTGGGGCTAGAAGAGGCACTTAAAAAGCCAATGTAACTGGGCGCCCATGACTTGGTGGCTCACATGGAATCCTAGCTACTCAGGAGGCTGGGATCTGAGGATCGCAGTTCAAAGCCAGCCCAGGCAGGCTAATCTGTTCACAAATATAGTTCATCAATATAGGTATTGTGGAGGCAGCTGGCTCAGCCCTGTCTACCTTCAGTCAGTGACCATGCTGTCTCCAAGCCACACGGGGTCCTTAGGCAGCCAGCGTACAGCCTGCATGGCCAGCGAGCTTCGCTGTGCCCTTCCCACCAGCCCTGTCTTGACACCCAGTTTCCTCCCACCTTCCCCAGCACCCCCCGTTTGCCATGGCTGACTCAGCTGTCACCCCGATGGATGGCCCCACCACCCCCCGGGAGAGGGGGGGCATCTGCTCACAGTCTGCATCTCAGACCTCCATCTCCTTGGTCCCAGGGAAGGGGGGGGGCAGGTGAAAGGTCAAGGGGGAAGGACCACTCAGCTGTCTGGCTTTCTAAATCAAGCCCACTTTATTTGACATTTCCCACATGCCACAAATGAACACGAGAATACCCATCCAGGATATAGCCATCAGAGGACATCCAATTTGGGGATGGGGGCCACTGGGAAGGGACCACCACCAATCACGATCCCACAGCTAGGCAGAGACAGGGAGGCCAGGCCTCAAAAGGCAGGGGGTGGTCGGTTAGCACCTGGTCACCAGATATGGCCCTGCCCCAGGGCTGGCTGGTCTGGGCAGAGTCATGAGTCACAGTAAAGAGGTTGGAGAGGGGTGCCATGGCCAGCTGCAGGCCAAGCGTGCCACACACACACACACACACACGGCAGAGTCATGAGTCACAGTAAAGAGGTTGGAGGGGGTGCCATGGCCAGCTGCAGGCCAAGCGACACACACACACACACACACACACACACACACACACACACACACAGAGTGCCTTGCTCCTCCAACCCATGGCCTTGGGTAGACATGGCCAGGCATCTTGAAGCTGTGATGGCAGCATCAGGCCACTCCTGTCAGCCATACACCATCAGTGAATGGGCTGGCTGGACCCATGGAAACTTGTCCGTTCATCATACCCACTAGGTTCTAGACATTTCTATCAGAACCCCGCACCCCAGAGGCAGGTGAGAGCAGTGTAGAGGACCCCCAGCATCATGGTCAGGGCCACTGAGGGCACAGTCAGCTGCAGCTAACACCTCAGGGTGGGGATGCACAGTCCTAATTAAACCTGGGGCCTAGAGAGGCCTGTGCCCCTGCAGGGCCTCTGAGGGCGACTGACAGAGCAGACCCTGTCCCCACTGCTGAAGGAGAGATGCACTCTCTATTCTAGATGACAAAGTTTCTCACAAGGAAACAAGGAACAGCCCCCCCTCCTCCATGGCAGGATGGGGCCTAAAGGCTGTGGATCCCATGGGGCAGGTCGGGAGTCCAGAGGTGGCAAGAGCAGAGGGCAGGGCAGAGGGGAGGGCGCTGGCCACTGTGGGAGGCCCAGGACTCCCCTTTATTAAAGAGCACGTTCCCAAATCTCCTCTCCTTCCTGCTTCCCTTGTTTCTCACACACACAGCAGGTGCAAGTGTGTATACATGCATGTGTATACACACCCAGGCACAGGTGTGTCAGTGTGCACACATGCATGTGTAGACACCGTGAGTGCCAACACATGCACACCCATGCAAATGTACACCCATGCAGACAGATACATGTGTACACGCAAGCACACATACATGTGCATGCATGCACATGCTGGTGCATGGGTCTTCACACGTGTGCATGGCACAGATACACAGGTGCAGGCACGCAAGCTGATGGGGCTTTCTGGGCAGGCAGCATATGACTTGCCCTTTAACAGCCCAGTGATGCCGATTGGGGACCATGAAGATGCATTCCTTTCCCAGCACAAAACGCTGCAGAATATAAATTGCAATTCACACCGGTGCCAAAATAGCACTTAGCGAAAATAAGCACGTTATTAACATCTGGTGCATACAATCTTGGGTACAGAAGGAGCAAAAATTCTCACTCTAATTCCAAGGACGGCTGCAGGGGACACTCAATACACAAGGTCTACTGAGGGGCGGCTCCCCAAGGAGATACACAGCCCCTTCCTACAGCAGAAGCACTGGCTCAGGAGAACGGGCAGAGCCCAATGAAACACAAGATCCACTTTCCATATCCCTGCCTGTCGGCACCTCTGCTGCGACCAGCCATACCCTCACTTCAGGGACCACTTTGAGGATCTCTTTTTAGTTTTGTTTTTTGCTAGTCCTGGGGCTTGGACTCAGGGCCTGAGCACTGTCCCTGGCTTCTTTTTGCTCAAGGCTAGCACTCTACCTCTTGAGTCACAGTGTCACTTCTAGTCGTTTTCTGTTTATGTGGTGCTGGGGAATTGAACCCAGGGCTTCATGTATAGGAGGCAAGCACTCTAGCCACTAGGCCATATCCCTAGCCCCCACTTTGGGGATCTGATCACACGCAGTGGCCTCAGGGACCAGCTTAAAGCTGTAAGAATGACCTGCAATGGTGGTGGGGACATGGTGCGCCACCTTCCAGCTGTGGGGGACCCTGGCCTGGACCTGGGGTGCCTGTCCTGCAGCTGGCAGTGGCAGGAAGAATGGGGCAGGGCTCCAGAGGCAGCGTGAAGATGGCTGAGGGCCCTGAGGGGAGGGATCCAGGTGTGGTGTGGGCCTGCATTCAGAGTCAGGTCTCCTTGCTGATGACAAAGGCCCTGGTGCTGCAGCCTGGGGCAGCTGGGGGCACCATGTGTCCCAGAAAAGTCACGACTCAGCAAGTAGGAAATCAGGGTAGAAGAGGGGGACCTCGCACTGGTGAGCCATCTGTGCCCATGAGCAGAGCCTCAGAACAAAAAGCGAGGAGACAATACAGACTCACAAACATACAGACTGGAAGGGCAGGGAGGGGCTGAACTGACGTGCATGGGGGATGGGGCAGGTAGGGCAAGGGATACACCCTCTTTGCTCTTGCTCCGGGGCACTGGCTGTGAGCAAGGCCCCATGGGCTCTGCCACCCCAAGCCTACTGCCCATGCAGGAGCCATCACTCAGGGGACCAGATCAGAAGTCCGCATGAACTGGACCCACTCAGGGTCCCCTGGGAAGTCCCTCGTTGGGACTGCCAGCTCCACGTACCTCACAGATCCAGAGGCAGAGGTGACACCCTGCTCCAGCCCCCTGGGGTTATTCTGACAAAAGCTAATGTGCACATTTCCCCAGCAGTGTGGTGTTGGGACCCGCTGGGGAGCTGGCCCTCCACTCGTGTGTGTGACACTCCCACAGCCTTGGGCTTGGCCAGGGGAGGTACTATTCAGCCATCCTTGTCCCAGGGAGCTGAGAGCAACCAGCTGTTCTTGTCCCCAGTCGGGGACTCACAGGCCTACAGCCCGGCACATGGCAGAGATTGGACTGAGTTAAAATGAGTTCTTTCGTTTGTTGGTTTTCTTTTGTGGAGCTGGGATGAAATTTAGGGCCTTGTGCCACTGGGCTGCACACCCCTCCAAAATGTGTCTTGATGGAAAAGCACACTCCAATCAATCCTCAGCCACCAACTGGTATGGATGTGTCATGGGGCCGGCCCGCCTCCTCCAGCACAGGCAGCTGCATCCCAGAGCCCTGTGGCAGGAGGCCGTGGTCACTGGAGCTGAGGGACATCGAGGCTGCAGGGAGTGGGAGGGATGCACGGCTGCCCCACCCCCACCCCAATCCTCTTCCCCCAGACTTCATGCGTGGCGAGAGGAAATGGGGTGTCCGGCAGTAGGGCCAGGGGACGGCAGAAAGATGTTTTCCTCCTCTGTGATGTGTCCCCATGTGCAGGGCCATGAGCAGGGAGGGCCTGTCACCACCACAGGTTTGGTGGCTCCTCAGCCACTCTGCTCTTGAACAAGGTAACCTCATCCAGGTGCGCCATGGGGACGTCGCGGATAACATCAGCCAGGCCCTCGTGCAGCAGGGGGAAGATGACGACATTCAGTGCGGGCCTCTCAGCCTGGAAACTGAACCGGAGATGGAGAAGCCTTAGCAGGGCCGGCCAGCCAGAGGAGGCATCAGGGTGCTTGTGTCCACCAGGCCCCACAAACCCAGGGGTGTCTGCGGGAGTCACCTCGTGAAGGCCTCGAAGGTCCAACATGCAGGTGGGACTAGGCCCAGGGGCCCTCAGGGGCCGCACAGCTCTGCCTGTCACCCCCATCCCCATGTCTGTGGCCTGGCCACAGAGGAGCACCTGACAGTGAGGCTGTGCAGGAGCCATGGACATGGCCCTGAACACAAGGCCACAGGAACGCGATGTGAGGCTGTGGCAGGAGACCAGGGCAGGAATACGTGACTAGATGGGGTCCTGCACTGGCAGGCACAGGTGCCATGGCATCTGATGCTGGGCCCCGTCCTGAGGAGCCAGGCCAGGCCTCACAGCGGATGCATCTTCACCCTAACCAGCTCGTTGTAGGGGATGCTCCATGACCCATCACGTAAACTCAGTTGTGGGGCCCCATGCAGGGGCTGGAGACAAGAACCACAATATCCCAGCAAGCCAGACCCGGCTCTCTGAGAGGTCAGGCCCAGAGGCACCATGGCTGCAGGAGGCACCAGCACGGGGGTACTGTAGGGGGCCCCAGGAGGGTTGAACAGGCTGGGGAAAGCCTCCATTAGAGGACCCCCATCTTGACCCATGGAACCACCTGTACCCCTGATCACCCTGCAGAGACCTAGGTAACAGCACTAGTGGGGATGGGCAATGAGCAGAGACCCATCTGTGCCCCCACTCACGGGTGCAGGCTTTTAACCTCTGCAGTTGCATAAAGCAGGGTCTTCAGGAGTCATCAGGACATGACCAGGAGAGACCCAGGGTGTGGACACATGGCCCTTTCCAGCCTAGCAGCCATGAGCCTGGCAAGACACGTTCACAAGTAAGAAGGCCCAAGGAAGCCACAACTCTCCTCTTGGGGTCTCCATGCAGGGCAGGGTCCAAAACACAGAGGCAAAGCTGGCAGCAGGAGAAGAGCCAGGGTGGGCCCAGGTTCAAGCCCATGGCATGGTAGGTGGGGCCAGTGCAGAAGGCAGCCATGTACTAACTTGGTTTTCTACCACAGTGAGCAGTGGAACTGGCTGGGATGGCCACTGCGCAGGAGCAGGGTCAAAATGAGCAGAAGAACTTCTGCCTCATCCCCCAAAAGGCCATGAAAGCATCCTGGGCTTAGTGGTTTCTCACTGGCTGAGGCATGTCCCCAAACACTAACTTGGAGACCCAGTCTTGGCAAGGAGGGGGTCTGTAAAAGGGTAAGATGCAAAAGAAATCTAAGCCAAATCAGAGATGGGCTGCATGATGGGAAAAAGGAGGAAGACATCCACGGGTTTAAGTTTCCAACTTGGGAGAACAAAGTCAGTACAGGAAACTCAGCTGAGCGTGCTGGTGTGTGCCTGTCATCCCAACTACAGCAGGAAGTGTACACAGGAAGATCGAAGTCTAGGCTGCCCCAAGCAAAAAGTGAGACTCTATCTCAAGAATAACCAGAGCAGCCCTAGGTACAGTAGCTCAAGCTGTAACCCCAGCTACTTGATAGGCAGAGATCAGGGAATGGGGGTACAAGGTCAGCCAGGGCAAAAAAAGTTTATGAGATCACCATCTTGACCAATGGATAGGTATCATGGATCATGTCTATCATTCCAGCCAACCGAGGCTTCAAAGCAAAATCCTATGTGGAAAGTTACCAGTACAAAAAGGACTGGAGGGCTGGTTCAAGTGATTAGCATCTGCCTAGCAAGAATGAAGCCTTGAGCTCTGAGTTCAACCCCCAGTACTTCTGGGAAACAATAACAACAACAAAACCCAGAAACTAAATAACAATAAAGCAGGAGAGAGGAAAAAAGGGGTGCAGCTAACATAGCAGAACACCTGCATAACAAGCATAAAGCTCTGAGTTCAAATCTACAAATACAAAAAAGGAAACAAGAAGCCAGTTGTGAGAAGGGGCAGGTGTTTTTTTTTGGGGGTGCCAGTGACAGGGCAGAGGGACCTGGCCCTGCTGGCCAGGCCACAGGGAACCAGCAGGATAACATGCCAGCCAGGGGAGGGGCCAGTGAGAGCCAGAAGGGCTGCTGCCAGGGGCAGACCTTCTGAGGCAGAAAGAGATGAAGGGAAGAAAGGCAGCAGGAAACAGGCCAAGAAAGGCAAAGTGCCCAATGCAAGGTGGGTCTGAGGAGGTGCTGGCCCCGGGTGGGTAGCTGAGGGCCATGGCGCCATCTGCTGGGGTCCTATGGGACAGCAGCACCAGGGCCAACTGGTCTCCTGGGCCCAGGCCCACAGCACGTAGCCCTGGAGACCCCCCCACACCAGTTGCAGGGCCTGCACTTACTATAGTTGTTTTTAAAGTCTTACATTGTAGCTCAGGCTGGCCTCAAACGCATGATCCTCTGGCCTCAGCCTCCCAAGTTCTAGGATCACAGGCCTGGCTCCTCTCCCTTCTGACATGAATTCTGTCTTTCCCACTGACTTTCCAGTCTCTGCTTCTCACCTCTTGGAGCCTCAGTTTCCCCATCTGTAAGATGGGTCTTTCCTGGAGTTTGGACAACATAGCCCCTGGCTTGAGGAACCATGCTCACTCACAGAATGCTCTCTGGGCATCAGCAGAAACACAGGCAGCTGGCTGGCACTGCCACCCCTCTTAACAAGTGCCCTGCATTTCCAGATGCTGTGCTAGGAGAACAGAAGCACATGGACAGAGAGCCCAAGGAGGACAGCTCACCTTCTGCCCGTGAGTCCACATGGCCACAGATAGCCTTGGGCCTGACACTGAGCACCACACCATGATCACCATGGCCCTCCCAGGTACCCCTGTGACCAGAAGCCACTGGGCCAAGTGGACCGAGCACCACACAGGGCACAAAATGTACAGAGAGAGAGAGAGATATTGAGTGCCAGCCTCAAAAAAGCAAGGATCTGAGAGGATGTAAAGATGCTGGGCATGCTGGCACATGCAAGGCCCTGTGTTCATTCCCAGCAGTGGAGTAAAAGTACAAAATACTCAACATTTGGTGGGAGGCACCACACCCCCCAGGGAAGGTCAGGAGCCCAGGGCCAAAGGCCACAGGAAGAACAAGGGGCTTCCAGGAGAGCTCTCTACCAGGCCAGTGAGCCAGCAGGCCCAGGCAGCAGCATGGCAGACACCCATGTGAAAGGACAGGAAAGGGCAGTGAGGCCAGAGCTGGCACCCAGGGCCAGCATTGTGCTGGGAGGATTCTGAGAATCAGAATCAAGACAGCCTCCTTGGCCTGAACTGCTTGGTGATGGGTCTCTGCTTTGGAGAAGACTGCCAGAAGATTACAGAAGGGGGGAAAAAATCCAGCAACTGGCTGGGAATGTGCCTTAGTGGTAGAGTGCTTGCCTAGCAAGCACAAATACCTGGGTTCGATTCCTCAGCACCACATACACAGAAAAAGCTAGAAGTGGCGCTGTGGCTCAAGTGGCAGAGTGCTAGCCTTGATCAAAAGAAGCTCAGGGACCGTGCACAGGCCCAGAATTCAAGACTCAGGACTGGCAAAAAAAAAAAAAAAGATCCAGCTGTGGGGTAAAGTAACCACCCTTACAGGCTAGGTCTGAAAGCCTGATGTCTTATCACTAGCAGAACTGAGGATTGAACACAGGGCCTTGAGACTGCTAGGCAGCCACACACCCAGTCCTTTTTATTTTAGTTACTTTTCAGTTAAGGTCTTGTGCTTTTGCCCTGGGCCAGACTCAGACTATCATCCTTCACCTCTTATGTACCTGAAATGACAGACATGAACCACCATGCCTAGCTTGGTTGTTGAGATGGGGATCTTACTATTTACTTGGGATGGCCTAGAACCAAGATCTTCTGGATCTCTTCCTCCAGTGTAGCTGGGATTACAGGTATGAACCAACATACTCCGCCAACCCCTGACTCATAACAGAAGGGAGCCAACCGTCTGGCCTAAAATCCCAATAACAGCCATACCCACCAGGAAAGGGGCTGCCCTTGTGCTAGGTCTCCCTGCAGTGGAGGGCCCGGGCCTCTGCTCTCTGCACAGTCATGCGCAGAGTGGGCAGAGGGGCTGGAGGGTACTACGGGAAGCACTGCAGAGCTGGTGTTGTTTAGCCATCTCAGCAGACATCAGCTGTGTCTCCCATCACAAGGTCGCCCCCAGACGCAGAGCCTCCCGGGGACAGGTATGCCAGACCTTCCTCACCAGCCGCCCCACAGCTGGACAAGTCAGCATCTGGAATGAAGGGAGGTCAGGGACACAGCTGTCCCTCGTGGCCATAGTGGGCACAACATGACCCTCATCACTAGACGCCAGATACTAAAAATGCCACAAGGAAGACAGGCCAAGCTGCCTCACTCCTGTACTCCTAGCTATGTGAGAGGCTGAGATCAAGAGGATCCAGGTTCAATACCAGCGTAGGCAATAATTCAGGAGATCCCCTCTCAATGGAAGAATCTCAGCATAGTGGAGCACACTAGTCATTCCAGCTATGGCCACAAGTGTAAAATAGGAAGACCAAAGTCCAGGCTGTCCCAAGCAAGAAGTGAGACTCCTAGCTCAAAAATAATTAATCAGGCCAGGTGCCGGTGGCTCACACCTGTAATCCTAGCAACTCAGGAGGCTGAGATGTGAGAGCTGCGGTTTGAAGACAATTTTAGCAGGAAAGTCCATGAGACTCTTATCTTCAATTAAACACCAAAATGCCAGAAGTGGTGCTGTAGTTTAAGCGGTTGAACACTAGCCTTGAGCAAAAAAGGTCAGACAGCACCCAAACCCTGAATTCAAGCTACTTGAAATATAAAGCAAAAAACAAGGTTGGAGGCATGACTCAAGGGCTAGAGCATCAGCCAAACAAATAAGGTCAAGTGTGAGACTCTGAGTACAAATCCTAGTACTGCCAAAACCAAAAACCCAGATCGGCTGAGCAGTGCTAAGGTGCCATGGTTGTGGAAACCAAGGTGAGCTGAGGGCCGTGGACTGGAGAAGCTCAGAAGGGACATCCCCATGAGCAGCACAGCCCATACCCAAATGCCAGGCCAGGCCAGGCCAGACCAGAGAGGGAGGACATTATCAGGAAGCTGCAGGACCTCAGAGGCCTCAAGTGGCTGTATCACTGTGTTGTTTTCATTACCATGGGATGGGGCAGATAAATTTTCCAGAATTATTTAAAAATAAAAACTTGGGTCTGGAAATGTAGCTTAGTGGTAGAGTTCTTGCCTAGCATGCATGAAGCCCTAGGTTCAATTCCTCAATACCACATAAACAGAAAAAGAAGAAGTGGTACTGTGGCTCAAGATGTTGAGTGCTAGACTTGAGAAAAACAAACAAACAAACAAACAGGGGGCTGGGAATATGGCCTAGTGGTAGAGTGCTCACCTCGTATACATGGCGCCCTGGGTTCAATTCCTCAGCACCACATATATAGAAAATGGCCAGAAGTGGCACTGTGGCTCAAGTGGCAGAGTGCTAGCGTTTAGCAAAAAGAAGCCAGAGACAGTGATCAGGCTCTGAGTACAAGGCCCAGGACTGGCAAAAAAGGGAGGGAGGGAGGGAGGGAGGGAGGAAGGGAGGGAGGGAGGAAGGGAGGGAGGGAAGGAAGGAAGGAAGGAAGAAAGGAAGGGAAGGAAAGAAGGAAGGAGAAAAACTTGCTGGAGCTGGGCAACAGTGGCTCACGCCTGTATTCCTAGCTACTGAGGAGGCTGAGATCTTAGGACTGTGGTTCAAAGCCAGCCTGGGCAGGAAAATCCATGAGACTCTTATCTCCAATTAACTACCAGAAAACAAGAAGTGGCATTGTGGCCCCAAGTGGTAGAGTGCTAGCCTTGAGCGAAAAGGCTCAGGAATAGTGCCTAGGCCCTGAGTTCAAGTCATACAACCAACTAAAAAAAAATTATTGGAGACCTTGGTGTTTTATATAGTAGAACAGCCAAAGCACAATGTAGGCAAATATTTAACTTTTATACCTAATGCGGGAGGGATTGGGCCATTCTAGAAAATATATCATTAGGTGCCAGGGGCTCACACCTGTAATCCTAGCTATTCAGGAGGCTGAGATCTGAGAATCAAGGTTCAAAGCCAGCCTGATCAGGGAAGTCTGTGAGACTCTCATGTCCAATTAGCCACCAAAAAGCCAGAAGTGGAGCTGTGGCTCTAATGGCAGAGCCCCATTCTTGAGTGAAAAACCTCAGTGACAGTGCCCAGGCCCTGAGTTCAAGCCCCAATACTGGCACGAGAGACCAGGGCTGCAGGAGGGCAGCTGCTCCCCTCCATGCTGGGGACCACGGTGCCCTGTGAAAATCTCGCTGACTAGGCAAAGACCAGTCAGGCTACTCACCTGCGGAGGAGCGACTGCTGCAGGCTCTTGCAGGTGGCCAGAGAGTCACCTGTGAACATGTGGCACACGACGACCTGCAAGCAGCGGGCCATGAAGGACAGCACGGCGTCGGGCTGCAGGGTGCCGCTGCGAGACACGAGGCAGAGGCGCTGCAGTGAGGCACAGTGGCTCAGGGCCTGGAAGAACTGAGCATTGGCACTGAAGTAGGGCTGCTCCAGCCTGTGGGAAAGAGGGCAGTACGTGAGACCCCAGGCCAGGCTCCTGCACCCCACCACACCGCCACCAGGGAAGGCTTATCAGGGAGGACTCAGTGCCCTGAGTCTCCACAGAAATACCAACTTCGGGGGCTGGAAATATGGCCCAGTGGCAAGAGTGCTTGCCTCAGCCCAGGGTTCGATACCCCAGCACCACGTATAGAAAATGGCCAGAAGTGGCGCTGTGGCTCAAGTGGCAGAGTGCTAGCCTTGAGCAAAAAGAAGCCAGGGACAGTGCTCAGGCCCTAAGTCCAAGGCCCAGGACTGGCAAAAAAAAAAAAAGAAATACTGATTTCGGGGGACACAGAGGTTCCCCCATGAGGTGAGCCAGTTTACACATTCCAGTTGGGAGCCACAGGCTCAAGGCCACCAGTTCCAGGTGCCCACACCAAAAATAAATTGTAAGCTGAGTGCTGGTGGCTCATGCCTATAATCCTAGTTACTCAAGAGGCTGAGATGTGAGGATCATGGTTCAAAGCCAGCCAGCCATGAGTCTCATCTCCAAGAAACTACTCAAAAAAAAAAAAAAAAAGCCAGAAGTGATGCTGTGGCTCAAGTGGTAGAGAGCCAGCTTTGAGCACAGAGGCTCAGGGACAGTGCCCAGGACAGTGCCCAGGATCTGAGTTCAAGCCCCAGGACTGGCAAAAAAAAAAAAAATCTTTTTTTTTTTTTTTTTTAAGTTTGGCTGCCAGTGAAGACTATGGCTGTGAGCTCTGATAGACACCCAGACCGTGGTGGGCCATGGGGCCCTGGGAGATGAGGATCAAGGGAAGAGCAAAGCAGGTCAGGAGACTTGGAGCATATTGGGGGTGGGGGGATCTGAGAGCCAGAGGGAGGGAGGGGAGGGAGTGAGAAAGAGAGGGAGGCTGGCCAGTCCCCTAGAGTCATGGAAGCCCAGGCCCTGTGGGAGCATCCTCATTTGGAAACAGGCTCTCTGCAAATGTAATTGAGATAACTGGAGGTTAGCTCCACACCTTGTGGCTGGTTCCTTATAAGGCCATGAGTAAAGCAATGTGATGCACACCTATAATCCCAGTACTCAGGAAACAGAGACAAAAGGATTAGAAGTTTGGGGACTGAGGACGCAGTACTACATGAAGTCAAGGAAAGTTGGCCATGTAAAAATGAAGGCAGCACCTGGAGCAAGGGCTTAACCAGCCAAGGCCCACTGGGCCCGGCAGCTCTGGCCAGCAGCTGCAGGGTAGAGGCTCAGAAGGAATCATCCCAGATCCGGATGTCTGCTCTCCAGAAGAGTTTGTTTCAGTCTCCCAAGTGTGTGGTCACTTGTCCTGCTGACCCCAGGACACCAGCTGGGACACTGAGTCATGGTTGAAGGCACGGCCAGCAGAGAACATTATGTGTACTCACAGGACATTTCCAGAGAACACTGAGGGACCTATCCCCCCGCATAGCGGGGCTGTGGCCATTATAGCCCTGGCAGGCTCTGGTAGCAGATCTGCCCCACAACAAAACAGAAGCCAGTGGCTCATACCTGTAATGCCAGCTACTCAACAGGTAGAGATTCAGAGGACAATGGTTCAAAACCACTAGGGCAAAAAAGCCCTTGAGATTTTATCTCCAAAAGAACCAGAAAAAGCCAACTTGAACTGGGTGCTGGTGGCTCACACCTGTGATCCTAGATACTCAGGAAGCTGAGGTCTGAAGATTGTGGTTCAAAGCCAGCCCAAATAGGAAAGTCCATGAGACTCTTGGTTCCAATGAACCACTAAAGGGAAAACAAACAAACAAGAGTAGCACTGTGGCCCGAATGATAAAACAGTAGCCTTGAGTAAAAAAGCTCAGGGACAGCACCCCACTGTCTTAATTCAAGCCACAGGACAGGTAAAAAAAAAAAAAGCCAACTTGAAGGCATGGAGCAAGTGGTAGAGGACCAGCCAAGCAGGCAAGCCGGGCAAGCTTGAGACCTCTGAGCTCAAAGCCCAGTAGGAGGCAGGAGGGGGAGAGGTCCCCATAGACAGAAGCAGACCAGACCCTCTCCAGGCTGCAGAGGTGACCTGTTGCTTCACCTGCATCATCAAGGATGTCACACCCAAGATCAGCTTTCCTCTGCAGACCTAGAAGTGGGACACAGGAGTGGTGTGGTGCCCCAGAGGCACCCCAATGTGAGCAACACTGGGAGACTCCTCCCCACCTACAGAAGGGCTGGGACACTGAGCAGCCACTGTCACCTCAGACAGCAGGTGGCGCTGTGGGACTATGCCACCATCCAGGTCTCTGAGCCACCAGGATTATAAAGCTAGGGCAGTGCCAAGGGTGTGCACTGCTAAACCTGTTTTCATTCTTCCTATAGAAAGCCACCTGACACAGGCCCCAAAGGAGCCTCACCCTCAGGTCCTGGCCTTGCTCCTTCCCAGTCAGCCTCCACCTTCCTGCATACAAGGAGCTGGCTTCCAAATGCTGCCCGTGGAGTGACTTTGCACACACACTCCCCCTAGAGGTCTTGGGCATGCACGAAGTGTTCAGACCCCAGCAGGACCTTGAAAGTGCTCCCAGGGCCATGGCAGGTCTGGCTCCCGTGGCTCCCAGCTCTCCCACCCAGCACAGTCCAGTTTAGAGGTGACTCAGCAGCACCCTCCCTGCCCCCACCACCAAAGTTGGGCTTAGCAGGTGTGGGAAAGCAGGTGCCCTTCTCCGCCCACCCTGTAGGATCCTCCAGCGAGAGGTGTGCCTGGGCCCACAGCCGGTGCAACCTGTCTCTGTGGCAACTCTGCAGCTGGCACTCAGGTCCAGGACAGCAAGGGCGGTCACCATAGCAGCCAGCATGGTGGCCCGAGATCTCATTTTTTTTGTGGCTGTGGATGCCACAGAATTCTGTGCACCAGCCTGCCCTGTGAGCTGTGGTGGGACTTGTGGTGGTGCTGCACTCCTGGCCACAGAAGCCATGTCCTGGAGCCCATCTCCCCAGTCCATACCGTGATTGTGACGCTAGGCACAGCTGCACTGCACTGCCCAGCGGCAGCTGAACTTCATGCTGCATCTGCTGGGTAGGGACACATAATTAACATGGAAGCCTGCTGGGGTCCCTACAGGAGACAGTGCCTGTGCATCCATCACCTGTGAAGAGTTACTGGCAGCCCGTGCCCAATCCAGGGAGCCCCCAGCTTCTGGTGCCTCCTCCACTGAGAGCTCCTGATCCAGTCTTTTCCTCTCACCCAGGTGTTGAAGCCAGGCTCATGTTGACGTGCCCTTGACAGTTTGCAGTCACCTGCCACTGTGTGGCACAGAGGACTAGTGTCCTGCAAAGGCTTGGGCTCGGGGGGAGAGGGGACGTCGGGGGGAGAGGGGACGTCGGGGGGAGAGGGGACGTGGGGTGCCACTTTGCATATTCTGTCTTTGACGGAGCTGGTTGCCATCCTTCATATGGGCTGTATTGTTCTTGGATTTTTGTGTTGGTACTGGGCCTCAGCACTAACTCTTAGCCTTTTTTTTTTTTTGCTAAAGCCTGGCACTCTACCAAATTTTTGATGACTAAAAGTCATAGAGTTGGCTGTGGATTAGGAGCAATCAGGGCAGGCACGAGAAGACATGGGGGACGCCAGACAGGAAGCAGGAAGCCGGCAGGAGCTGGGAGAGGTGGCTGCAGGGACGGACACAGGAGGAAGGGGTCAGGAAGTGGAGCAGGGCCAGGTACCGCTCCCTCTATGTGTTCTGCACCTAGCTGACGTTTCCTCTCTAGCTTGAAGGGCGGCTCAGAACTGATAAGACTTGTAAGGTGGAGGACTGTAAACCACCCAGTCCAGTTCACAAGCATACAGGAGGCACAGGACCTAGATTGGACACCTCCCCTCCCCTGCATCTGCTCACACCCAGGACCAAACTACAACTCAGGACAAGGGGCCAACAATTCCAGCAACACCTAGGCTTCAAACCCTGCAACTATTTGGATGGCTGGAGTCTAGAGCCCAGCTTCAAGCTCCAGTGCCAACAGAGACCCAGACAGGCTCGGTGTGACCAGGTTCCAATGACAGGGCAAAGCACAAAGCCTGGCCAGGCAGTTGTGGAAAGTTCTGGGCCAGGAGGAGACAGGACCAGCCAGCTTCTGCTCAGACCTGGCTTACTTCCTGTCATGCTGTGACAAAGGAAATGCTTGTACCCTATGGGGCCTTGGGGCCTAGGGGAGAGAGAGACTTCAGCTCTGTCCCAGCTTCCTGCCTGACATGGACTGCGAGAGGCGCCAACCTCCAGGGATGTGGGGACAGCACACAGTTCAGCATCCAGCGAGAAGCCCTTACATACATGGGTCCATGATCACCAGGGAACCCAGGCCATGGCCTAGGGAGGAGGCCTTGGAGGCTCAAGCCTCTACCTGGCTGTGTCCTACCCCAAGCCACATTCCTGGGAGTCCGCAGGCTGCCTCTGAACTCATCTGTCCTCTCCTCTTTTTCTTTTTCTCTCTTTTTTTTTTTTTTTTTTTGGTGCCATTCCTGGAGTTTGAACTCAGGCCCTGGACACTGTCTCTTAGTGTTTTTGTTCAAGGCTGGAGCTCTGCCACTTGAGCCACAGCCCACAGCTCCATTTCTGGCTTTATACTTGTTAACTGGAGTTAAGAGTCCCACAGACCTTCCTGCTCAGGCTAGCTTTGAACTGCAATCCTCAGATGTCAGTCAGTCTCCTGAGTAGCTAGCATTACAGGTGTGAGCCACAAGTGCCAACACTGTCTTTTCCATCTTTTGATCCCTGTGGGATACCAGCACCCTCCATTCCCTGGGTGAAGTGCTCAGTGTGTCACAAGCTGTCTCTCCCACTTTTTTTTTCCCCCACCTCTCTGGCCTCCTACAGAATCTGGGATGCTCAGAACCAAATGTATTTAGGGCTTCTGTGCATGCTGCCAATCATCTCCAACCTCAACCCCACCGGCCCCAGCCAACTGTAACACATCCTCTGAGAATCCCAAAGGTAAGTACAGAGGCCCTGAGTTCAAATCCTGACCAGTTCTGGCATCCAGGAACAGTGGCCTCCACCAGGCAGGATAGCTAAGAGTTGTGGGATGAGAGAAGCCTGGGCAGAGCCCAGGAGCCAGCAGTCAGATAACCTCAAGAACCAGAGCTCAGAAGCCTATGCCATGCACTGAGGCTGTGCCCACCTCTGAGCCCCAGAGGACGGGCCAGGGTAGGTCCTGGAGTGTCAGACACCTCAGGTCTGCAGGATGGCCTCAAGCTCCCCTTCCCACCCGCTTATATGCCCCCTAAGGGCCAGCAGAGGCTGGGAAGGCCAGGGCCCTCACCTGAGGTCCTTCAGCTGCCTGCAGTGCGTCAGCATGCTCGAGAGGGCGGGCATGTAGACTACCTTCCCCATCATGCCCAGGTTGGCCAGTGAGAGAGACTGCAGCTGCTGGCACTGCAGGCCGATGTTTACCAGCCCCGAGCCCGTCAGGAGCCCCGGAAGCTGGGCCAGTGTCAGATGCCGCAGGAAGGCCAGTTGCCCAATGGCAGCCACCTCGGAGTCCCCGACATTCTGCGCCCGGCTGCAGGGCGGGAGGGAGTTGCGGATGGCGGGCTCATTGCGTGGCATGGCTGAGGAGAAGTTGGAGCCAATGAGCTCCAGGTGTTCCAGAAAGTGCAGGCTCTTCAACAGAGACCAGAACACAGAGGCCGGCTGGGAGGCCGCCGGGCCCAGGAATGGTCCGGCAGAGGTCTGCACCCCAATGCGCACCTTCTTGCCAAAGCCCCGGGGCGCAGCATGCATCACAGGTTGGGCAGGTGGGCCGCGGGCGGAGTCGGCGATGGAGCACACAGGCAGGGAGAGCGAGCGCAGCTGGCTGAGGCGGGCCAGGAGCTGGCACAGGTGCCTGCCCAGGCCCTCAGAGCTGTGGTGGTGGGCAGCGGAGAGGTTGAGGTGGCGCAGGTTGCAGCAGGAGGCCACCAGCGTCTCCAGGATGCTGCTGTCGATGTCGTCCTCAGCCTTGCGGAGCAGGGAGTCTGGGGACAGACAGTGGACGCAGCCACTGAGGTTGAGGCTTGCCAGGCTCCGCAGGTCCTTCCCGCCATTGATGACACGCTGGATCAAATGGCCACCGGACAGGGTGCAGCGGCTAAAGCTGAAGTAAAAGGGGTTGTTGAACTTCATGTTCTGGAGAAGGGTGGAGCCGTTCAGCCAGGACCGGGGCAGCTGCAGGGCATCTAGGGCCACGTTCCGGGCCATGGATTCCAGGAGGTTCTTGGTGGCCCCGCTCTCAGCGAAGCTGCCGGGGACGGAGATAAGGAAGGCATGCAGGTTCTCGGGTGTGCGGTCACTGAGCACGGCCAGGTAGAGACGCACCACCTCCTGGTTGATGTAGCCAGGGGCCAGGCGCGCGTAGAACACACGCAGGTTCTGGTAGTGGGGCACGTTGCTCTGGCCCACCATGAGCTGGCCAGAGAGCACAGCGCCCTCGCGCGTGCGGTCCAGGATCTCAAAGTAGAGCAGCAGCTTGTGCAAGCTGGGGCAGCAGGGCACCACACCATAGGATGGTGTGAACAGCGTCTGCTTGAGCTCCCGCACGCGGCTCAGCGTGGCCCGGCACTCGCTGCTCAGCTGGCTGGCATCAAAGCCAGGGTTCACATCGATGGCCAGTGAGCGCAGGTGCTCCAGGGCTGACAGCACCTTGGAGAGGCGCAGGGATGTCAGGTGGCAGCCTGAGAGGTTCACCCTGACCAGGCTGCGGCACCGCGCCACATGCTCAATGGTGGAGCCCGACAGCCAGTAGCAGCCAGCCAAGTTCAGCTGCTGGATCTCCTGGCCGATCTCCTTCACCAGCTGCTTCACCTTGTCCTCACTGGCCTGCAGGACAAGGATGGAGCGGGAGAGGAAGGGAGGGAGTTGGAGCCACAGCAGGGGCCTCCTGCATGCACATTTCACGCACTCAGCAAGCCCAAGGACCACAGGTGCTACATGCAGCCCAGAGGGAAAACTGCCTGCCCCCTCTCTTTCTCCCTCACCCTTGCTGTAGGCCAACACATGAGGGACCCTGACTCCAATGGGATGGAAAGTGGTGCAGCCACTGTAGAAGCAGTTTTCTAGCCATGTGTAGTAGTGCATGCCTGTAATTCCAGCACTCAAGAACCTAAAGCAGGAGAATCATGAGTTTGAGGCCAGCCTGGGCTACGTAGTTGAGACTCAGTTTTAAAAAATAAATACACTAATAAATAAAAAGCACTATATGTACATTTGCATTCAATGAACATTATGTAAAGAATGGACCATGTTACTTATACACAATGGAATACTACATAGCGATTAGGAATGGTGAAATACTGTTATTCGCAGGGAAATGGTCAGAACTCGAACAAATAATGTTGAGTGAGACAAGCCTAGAACACAGAAAACAAAGGGGCATGATCTCCCTGATATATGACTGTTAACAAAGGGAGATGGAGAGACAGTAGAGACCAAGTCTGTGAACACTGTATATGTGCTTGATACATTGTATATTGCATATGGGTCTACCTGACCTAGACAAGGGATGGAAAAACAGGTTGTAAGATATCACAAGAAATGTACACACTGCCCTACTATGTAATTGCACCCTCTTTGCACAACACCTTGTAAAAAAAATTTTATGTTCAATTAATAATAAAAAAATTAAAAAAAAAAAAAAGAATGGACCATGTAACTTGAGGGTGAGGATGGGAGGAAGAGCTTGAGGGAGAAGAAAGGGGTGATGAACGAAGGGGTGACACTGACCAAGAAGCATTGTCTCATAACCTGACAGGGAACTGTATTTCCTTTGCACAATTATCTAATAATAACAATACTTAAAATAAAAGGGGAAGGCTGGGAATGTGGTTTAGCAGTAGAGTGCTTGCCTTGCATGCATGAAGCCCTGGGTTCAATTCCTCAGCACCACATAAGCAGAGAAAGCCAGAAGTAGCACCGTGGCTCAAGTGGTAGAGTGCTAGCCTTGAGCAAAAAGAAGCCAGGGACAGTGCTCAGGTCCCGAGTTTTCAAGCCCCAGGACTAGCAAAATAAATAAATAAATAAATACTAAAAGGGGGGAAAAACTGAGTGACTTGTGAAATATATATGTCATACCTCAACAAAACTGTTTTCAAAAAAGCAAGGTTGGAATACAGCTTAATGGTAGAACACCTGCTTAGCATGCACAAGGCTCTGAGGTTTGGTTTGGTTTTGCCAGTCCTGGGGCTTGAACTCAGGGCCTGGGCACTATCCCTGACCTTCTTTTGATCAAGGCTAGTGTTCTACTACTTGAGCCACAGCACCATTTCCGGCTTTTTCCATGTATGCGGTACTGAAGAATTGAACCCAGGGTTTCATGCATACTAGGCAAGCACTCTACCACTAAGCCATGTTCCCAGCCAGAGGCCCTGAGTTTTTAACCAGCACAAAAAGAAAAAAACAAAGCACAGAGAAGCTGGGTACTGGTGGCTCACACCTCTAATCCTAGCAACTCAGAAGTCTGAGATCTGAGGATCTTGGTTCAAAGCCAACCTGGGGAAGAAAATCCATGAGACTTTTATGTCCAATTAACTACCAAAAAGCTGGAAATGGTGCTGTGACTCAAAATGGTAGAGCACTAGCCTTGAGCACAAAAGCTCAGGGACAGCGCCCAGGCCCCTGAGTTCAAGCCCCAGGACCAGCACCCAAAAAAAGTCCCAGCTACAGAGAATGCTGACCACTCACACAGCCTCCACCTGTACCCAGCACACCCAGGCACAGCCCTTGCTCTCACTCCAGATTTGCTCTCACTCCAGAACCACACAGCTCACTTGGCAGCAGTAACCCTTTCCTTCCTTTTCACATGAGTGAATACTCCTCAAAAGCCTGGCTGGGGCAGGGTGTGGTGGTGCACACCTGTCATCCCAGCTGATCAAGAGGGAGAGGTAGGAGGATCAAAGTCTGCTACCACCTGAGCAAACATATGAGCCTATCTGAAAACTACAATCAAAAGCACTGCGGTATGACTCTGGGAGGTAAGCAAAGGCTCCTCAGTTCAATCCCTAGTACTAATAAAGAAAAACAAACCTAGGTACTCAGGAGGCTGAGATCTGAGAATGGAGGTTCAAAGCCAGCCGGGGTAGGAAAGTCCATGAGACTCTTATCTCCAATTAACCACCAAAAAAGCCAAAAATAAAATAACAAAAACAAGGGCTGGGGATATAGCCTAGTGGCAAGAGTGCCTGCCTCGGATACACGAGGCCCTAGGTTCGATTCCCCAGCACCACATATACAGAAAACGGCCAGAAACGGCGCTGTGGCTCAAGTGGCAGAGTGCTAGCCTTGAGCGGGAAGAAGCCAGGGACAGTGCTCAGGCCCTGAGTCCAAGGCCCAGGACTGGCCAAAAAAATAAATAAATAAATAACAAAAACAAAATAGCAATCACTGGCTTGGATGGGCTTAGGGGGACCCATACCAGGCGACCTCCACTGGCGTCTACAGCACCACCCTGTGGTAAACGGGCTGGCTGAGCCTCAGCGTAGGTGCTTTGGTGCCTGAATTCCATTGCTATCATCAAGGTCTTTGAGGGTGGGGGCCAGGGGGCAGTGAGCACAGCAGCAAGTTCCATCCTCCTGAGCACCTTGCATGTGGGTGTTGAGTGAATGCAGAGCAACACCTCACTCACTGCCATGTCTACTGCCTCACAGGAGAGCAGTGTCCACTGACAGGAACTCCTAAAGCCCTGGTGTCTCCAATTAGCCACAACTCCAATCCTGGCAGCCTCCCACACTCCCTCCAAAGCCTCTTCCCCAATTCCACAGCCTCCTCCCCCAGGGGCCAAGCACACAGCTCCTGGCCCTCAGTGCCCCAAGGCTCACCTGATAGTCCTTCTGCAGAAGCACAGTGTGGACCAGGCTCTTGTCTAGGCACAGCGCTGCAAGCTTGCGGCAGGTAGGCCGCACATTCAGCACCAGGTCTGTGCTGGGCACGTGGCTCAGGATGTGCAGGAGGATCTCATCAGAGAAGCCCAGCAGGTGAGCATCACCCACCTCCTCGGCTGCCCCGGGGGGCACAGCCGCCTTGCTGGCCATGTCCTGAGAATAAAGGGGACAGTCAAGGTTCCACGGGATCCCAGAGAGCAGCTGCCAGCCCAGACTTGCCAGGCGGAAAGATAAGCCAGACCTAAAATTCTCCAAACCCCTTTCAGATCTACACACCAGAAGACGAGTAGCCTCCTCAGTCAGCAACAAATGCTATTTATTTTTGTTTGTTTGGTTTGATTTTCTTGATTTTGGTGGTTTTTTTTTTTCTTTTCCTTTTTCAGTACTGAGATTTGAACTCAGGGCCATGAGGTCGCTCAGGATGCTTGTTCAGGTGGTGCTCTCACACTTGATACACACTTCCAGCCCAGCTTTTTGCAGGTTTTTTTTTGGTAATTTATTTATTAATTAAACAAAAAATTTTTGACAAGGTGTTGTGCAAAAAGGGTACAGTTACATAGTAGGGCAGTGTGTGCATTTCTTGTGATATCTTACACCCTGTTTTTCTTTCCCTTCTCTAGGTCAGGTAGACATATATACAATACACAATGTACCAAGAACATATAGAGTAGCCACGTGGCCTACGCCAAAGGAAATTCACCTAGGACTTTAAATGTAATGTGGACATTAGACAATATGTCGACAGTAGTCTTATATGAACGTACATACATAGCTTTTGAGCTATTATATTCCACTGAGAGGTCAATTTTTGACCTTTATATGTTGAGTAGTTGTTTGGTTTTAGTTACATAATGTTGGGTCGCTGATCCAATCCTGTGGAAAATACCATTTGACAAGCAGTTTTTGGTTTCACAGACCTGGTCTCTACTGTCTCTCCGTCACCCCATCTTAACAGTCATATATCAGGGAGATCATGCCCCTTTGTTTTCTGTGTTCTAGGCTTGTCTCGCTCAACATTATTTGTTCAAGTTCTGACCATTTCCCTGCGAATAACAATATTTCACCATTCCTAATCGCTATGTAGTATTCCATTGTGTATAGGTACCATATTTTTTTTTGCAGGTTATTTTAGAGATGGGAATCTCACAGAGCTTTCTGTCTAGGCTGGGCTGGAACCACAATCCTCCTCCCATCTCAGGATCCTGAGCAGCTAGGATTACAGGCACAAGTCATCAGTACCTGGCTGTGTTTTTATTTATTTATTTTTGGCGGGGGGGGGGGGGGTTGAGCCAAGGTCTGGCTATGTAGTCTAGGCTGACCTGAATGTCAGCACTTCCTGCACTCGCCTTCTGAGTGCTGAAATTACAGGCAGTGCCACCACACCTGACTGCCCACAATCATTTCTACCACCTTTCCAGCAACTGTGTCTCCAAGGCCCTCCTACACTCCATCCTGCCCCTCCTTCCTCTCACTTTCCATGTGTGCATGGATGGAAGGTCTGAGTTTGTGAAAGCCCTTGTGCTGCCATGGCAACCATGCTGCCTTGGAGAGGGTACAAGTCTACACACCCCAGTGCACTGGAGGCCTTTCTGTCCCGCCACCATGCCCAGCCCTCGCCAGGCACCACAGCATGCCACGGCATCCAGGACGTTTCATACCTGGTTTTCTATGCTCCAAAAGCAAAAGCTGGGCTGGGAATGTGGCTTTGCGGTAGGGTGCTTGCCTAGCATGCATGAAGGCCTGGGTTTGATTCCTCAGCACCACATACACAGAAAAAGCCAGAAGTGGCGCTGTGGCTCAAGTGGTAGAGTGCTAGCCTTGAGTAAAGGAAGGTCAGGGACAGTGCTCAGGCCCTGAGTCCAAGCTCTAGGACTGGCCAAAAAAAAAAAAAAAAAGTCACAATGTACACCAAAGAACACAGCCAGGTCGGAAAGACACTACTACGAAGGTCAGAAGTGCCAGACACAGGCTGGGGACGTGGCTCAGTGGTACAGCACTTCTAGGGCATTTGAAAGGAGGGGTTTGGTTCCTGACACCACAAAAAAGAAAAAAAAAAGAAAAAAAAAAGCATCATGTAATTTCCACAGGTCCAGGACCACAATGAAGCTTTCTCCTTTGTTTTAATGTCACCCAGAAATGACAGGAACTCAGAGAAAGTGCTCCAATGCCAGGAACTGAGTTCAACTCATTTCACTCAGCTTCAGCACAGCCCCACCGTCACTCTCCCCACATCCCACGTCTGTGTGGATGCTACCCCTCAGGCCTGCTGCTGGGGACCAGCTCCAGCATACAGGGTGGGAACTATGTCCACCTCTGACTGCCTGCCCAGCCTTCAAATCATCATCCCCTGAACTTAGCATTCCTGCAACAACACCTGAGTCAATGCACCTTGCTCCCCAGCCAAGTGGCAGGCACTAGAGAGGCCATGAGCTAAGGATGTGCAACTGGAGGGAGCCAGTGCCCTCCCTCCCCCCCCAATTCTTTTTTTTTGTTGTTGTTGTATGCCAGTCTGGGGGCTTAAACTCAGGGCCTGAGCACTGTCCCTGGCTTCTTTTTTGCTCAAGGCTAGCACTCTGCCAACTTGAGCCACAGTGCCACTTCTGGCCTTTTCTAGGGCTTCATGTATACGAGGCAAGCACTCTTGCCACTAGACCATATTCCCAGCGTCCCCCCCCCCCCAGGATTCTTAACCCAGAGGTTGCCCACCTCCATGCACATCAAAACAAGTACTGGTTTCCATCTGTCACCTAGGAGGATGGGGAAACTGAGGCAGGTCCCCCTCCCTCTTAAACCCTATGTAAGATGGCAGCCCAGAGAAGCAGTGTATCAGGCAAAACTGACACAAGGTGCCCAGAACATTCCTTGTGAGAGGATACCCAGGGACTATTTTCTGGAATCTCCCAAAATCCCACCATAGGGGCAAAGTGCAGGCCAGAACTGACTTTCATCCCCCATAGAGCCATCCAGATAGAAGCAGACTATAGGAAAAGTGGTTTCTGAAGCCAATGATTTGCTAAAGTCTGTGCAATTCTGAAATGTTTCCAAATAATGGAGAGCTGAAAGCTCAGGGCCTGCCTGGAGGACAACTCCCCCCCACCCCCCCGAACTCTCACCTGTTGACTACTCAGGCGTCCAAAGAAACCACAGGATATACAAAACAGCAAGTACAATGTGTAAGTGTGTTCTGAATCATCTAAAATGTTAGATTACTTAAGAGATGAGGATGGGGGACAAAAGAAATAAGATCACCAGGCAGCAATATCTAACACTTGTAATCCTAGCTATTCAGGAGGCTGCGATCTGGGGATCGCAGTTTCAAAGCCAGCCCATGCAGGGAAGTCTGTGAAACCACCAGAAAACTAGTTCCAAGGGGTAAAGCACTAGCCTTGAGTAAAAAAAAACTCAAGGACAGCGCCCAGGCCCTGTGTTCAAGCCCTATAACCAACAACAACAAAAACAAAAAAGATGTATTGGAAGTGTGGCTCAAGTTCTAGAGCATCAGCCATGAGCAAACAAGTCAAGCAAAGGTAAGGCCCTGAGTTCAAACTCCAGCACTTGCAAACAACAAAAGGTTCCTCTACCATCCTTTCACAGATGCGAAATCACATCTCTAGAGTAACGTGAAGGGATATGTCTTTGTCCTCCACTGTAACTCTTTGACCTTTGCTTATCTGGGTGGCATTTTCTAGTCTCTCCCAAAAAGAACTCACACTTTCAGACTGTGTGCCCTCCACTCAAAGGTTATCACTGTTTCTAGGAACATCTTCAAAAAGCATCCTCCTAATGGACATGATAGTACACAACTGTAATCTCAGCTGCTCAGTGGGCAGAGATCAAGAGGATTATAGTTCAAGGCTAGCCTGGGTAAAAAGCGAGACCCCATCTCAACCAATTATTTGGGTGAATTGGTTAAGTGCTTGTCATTCCAGCTATGCAGGAGGCTTTAGGTACAAGGATCTCAGTCCAAAGATGGATACCAGGTAAAAACAGGAAACCCTATTTAAAAATAACTAAAGCAAAAAAAGGGCTGGGAAGTGTGGCTCAAGTGATAAGAGTACCAGCTGAGCAAGCACGCTATTAAGTGCAAGGTCCTGAGTTCATAACAAAAAAAGAGAAAAGAAAAAGCAAAAAAGAACTAAAGTTAATCACAGTGCTTTGTGCCTGTAGTTCCAGCTACTTAAGAGGCTGAGACAGGATGATCTGAGCCAGTCTAAGTTTGACACTGGCCTGAATAACAGTGAGAAAAGAAACACATATAAAAAGAAGAAAGGAGGGAGGAAAGGAGAAAGAGGAGGGGCAAAAAGAAAAGGGGAGAGAAGGGGAGGGAAATGAGAGAAGGAGGGGAAGAAAAAAGAGAGGGAAAGGGAGAGGAAAAAAGGGGAGAGGGGAGGGAAGAAAAGGGGAGGGGTGGAGAGAGAGGTGAGGAAAGGAAGGGGGAGAGGAGGGGTGGGGAAGAAACTCAGGATGCAAGAACCGCCTGATTATACCCACTTGTGCTTCTTCAAGGAAGGAGCCTTTGAGCCAGGTCCATTAAGACCAGGTTACCAGACCCCTTCCCCCACTCTGGTCCCGAACACATAACTGGAATCTGCCAATACAGCAATGCTATGCCAGAGCCTGGTAGAGCTGGAACTTTCCGGCCCTCTCACCCAGCATCTTCAATGTGCAGGTGGGCCACACCCCATTCCCTGTGAATCGGGAAGCCCACGGATGGGGGGGGGGGGAGGACGGAGGAGGGGCTTCTAGGCCAAATTCATTTAACATCAGAGAAGCCTTCAGCATCTCCCTTCCATTCCCCATGCATCCTGCCTCAAACATTCTGAGTAAAACACTTGAGCTTCTCACTGCCTGAACCCGGGGAAGCTCCCACCCATCTCAGCCCCAGCAGATGACAGATGTAAATCCAGAAACACGACATCACCGGTCAGAGGCCACACCGAGATCTGTGCTGCGTTTGGGGCTGGAAATGCGGGGTAAGTCCTAAGTCCCCCGTAGGAAAGAAATGGTTTATCCTCCTCTGCCCTCCCCCATGACAAGCAGGTAGAGGCTGGGCTCCAGCCAAGCCCAGAGACCCCCGACAGGGAGGAACGGACGACGTCCCATACCTGTGAGGACCAAGCCAAGACACCAAGGCCAAGGAAGAATGGCCTGCAAACTCCGGAGGGCGGGGGGGAGGGGGGAAGCGACAAGAAAGGAGCAACCTTGGTGATGTCGGTCAGCCTGTGCCTTCGAGGCTGGGCGAGGGGCGGGACAGCCCAGGAGGCTCCTGGATCAAGGCCGGGGCCAGGAAGGAGGGAGGGAGCCGACAGATGGGAAGAACCGAGGGAGGCCCAAGTCACCCAGGCAGGAGCAGGGAGGCCAGGGGCGTTGTTCGTACCTCTTCCAGGCTGGCCATGTCGCGGGCGGGCCGTGCTGCGGCCGCCGGAGCCGCAGCCCCGGGGCCTCTCGCCTGTCAGGTTAGGGATGCCCGAAGCCGCGCGTCCGCCGCTCCACAGAGACCCCGGCAAGGGGCAGGGCTGTCCATCACTTCCGGCGCCCACTTTGACGTACTTCCGCTAGTCCGCAGGAGGGCGCTGTGCAGCCGCCATGTTGGGGGTGGCGCCGGCCAGGAAACGGCTAAGGACCGGAAGGACCTGGAAGCCCCCTAAATGTCCTTGACTACTCCGAGCTCGTTCTCCAAGACACACGAGGCCCTCCTGGTTTTGCATGACCCCTTCCAGCCACACCAGGCCTTTTTCCTACCGGCCCAGCACGCTCCCTCCGCTTCCAGGCTTTTGCGTTTGACCTTCTTACCGAGGAATTCACACATCACCTGTCACAGTCACCTGTCCGGCAAAGAACCCCGGCACTGCGCACGCGCTAAGCTCGCCTGGACGCGGAGGTGATTGCGGTCCTAGCACCATTGTGTGCATGGATGCAAATAAAACAGGAAACCCCTTTTCTACAGTTAGTATTCACTAATAAAAATAAAATAAGCCAGGCGTCCAGGGCTCACACCTGTAACCCCAGCTACTCACGAGGCTGAGATCCTAGGTGAGCCAATGGCTCACATCTGTTATCCTAGTTACTCGGGAGGCTGAGATTTGAGGTTGCAGTTCGAAGCCAGCCCAGGCAGGAAGTCTATGAGACTCAACTCCAATTTACTTCCAAGAAGTCAGAAATGGAGCTGTGGCTCAAGTGGTAGAACACTAAAGAAAAAAAAAAAAAAAGTCTGGGGACTGTGCTGAGGCCCTGAGTTCAAGCCCCAGGACCAGTACCAAAAAGAAAGGAAAGGGAAAAAAAAAAAAAAAAAAAAAAAAGGACTGAGCCTGAATATGCATCTTGACTTCTTGGTAACTCAAAGATGTGCACAGGTTTGCTAGGCCTGCCCTAGTTTAGAACTCTTGTAGTTGTGGAAGCTAGATGTGTGAAACAAAGGTGGGGGGGGTGTCACACTCACTCCAAAAGCCTAAGATTCCTTACTTGCTTCTCCCTAGTTTCCAATATTTGCCAGCAATCCTTGGAGCCTTGTGGTGCAGTAGCATGCCTCCAAGTTCTCCCTCAGCCTTTGCCTGGCTTTCTCCTCACCGAGTGTCCCTGTGTGTCCTAAACCCAGGACATTCACAAGGCCCTGGTTCAGTTTTTTATTCACAGCACAAAGAGAGAGAGAGATTCTTGCTGGGTGCTGGTGGCTCACACCTGTAACCCTATTTAAAAAGCTAAGACCTGGCTTGAGAGTTGGGAGCTCTGTATTGAGCAGAGCCTTTGCTGCAAACCAGGCCTTTGGAAGGCCAGCAGTATGCTGGCCCCAGGCAGTGGGGTGGAGCCAAATAATCCCTGAGAGAGACTGGACTGGACTCTGGAGCCAGTCCTTACCAAGGGCCTATTTCTCAAATTGGGCTGAGGACTCTGGCAGGCAGCTTTCTGTGTCTCATTCCATCCAGAGGGTTGGGTCTTCTCTCCTGGCCTCTGTTCCCAAACAACCCATGCCTCTGACTGATACATGCCACACTCCTGACACATACCATGCACACCCCCACATCACTCTGGCTTCTGAGGTCAGCTTCAGTGTCCTTTGCTCAGGAAATGTCTGGGCCTTCTTTCTCTACCAGCAGTGGCTCCTCCTCCCCCAACCAGCCCAGTCCTGTGATCCTGCATTACCTTTTATCCAAAAAAGGAAAATAATGGCTTTTTCTTTAAAAAAAAAAAAAAATCTGGATTTTTGAGCAGGGTGTGGCTGTCAACCCAGCACTAGGGAGACAGAAGGATCTCAAAGGTCGGCCTGGTCTGAAAACAAATCTGTATTGCTTTAGATTCTTATTTGACAGAGAGCACCTGTTCCTGTGGCTTTGTTCCAGCCTGTCTCATATGCTCCCCCTGCCAGCCCTTCACTGGGTACACACTGAGGGTAGGAACACATCTGGCTTTTTTCTGAACTCTTGGCACATGTG
Source organism: Perognathus longimembris pacificus (assembly GCF_023159225.1). NCBI lineage: Eukaryota > Metazoa > Chordata > Mammalia > Rodentia > Heteromyidae > Perognathus > Perognathus longimembris. The sequence goes on along the minus strand of NC_063161.1, from coordinate 76,229,456 downwards.
GGTGAGTAAATCATTGGGTCCACAGGTGGGCAGATGAATGGATATGAACACACACATGTCCTAGGTCCTTATTTCGACAGCTCTTCCAGGGCAGCCCCAGGCCCAACCTAGTTGACACCCCTCTGGCCCACGGGGATGACTGTCCCACTTCCCAGATGCCTCTGGTGATCTTACAGCTCTGGCAATGGGGCTACGGCTGCTGGCTACAGCTTATACACATCTGACTTACAGTCCACATCTCCCACGTCACATAAGGCCACCCATGTGGTGACTGAGCCCTTTCCCTGCTGCAAACAGCCATGCTAGAACACAGCAACTGTCAGCTACCTGGTAAGGTACGTAACCTATTTCCCTTTTCCTCCTTTAGTGTCCTCCCGGACACTTAAAAGGTAGCCATCCTCCAGTATACAAAGGCTTCGATTTGCTCATTTCTCACACAAAAAGGAAAATCATCTCTGGGGCCCTTGGTGTATGTACCCTCCTTACCCTTTCTTAGTGTTAAGTGTAGTAGAGCCCCACTACGGGGTTCTGTGTCACCCACCTACTCCCTACCATGCCTCTCCGCCACACCTCACACCCAGCCAAGTGCCAAAGCCAGCTCCCCGGAGGACTTCCCACTGTATAAAACCCAGATTCCCCTCCCCCAGCCAAGCCACAAAACCACAGCTGTTTTCAAGATGTGCACTTTTATTGAACTGGTCTCAAGTCAGTGTACAGGGGGAGTCCTGGCCACTTTCACACCTCAACCAACTCCCAGGGAGATTTTAAAAGCCTTCGTTCATACATCTCATGTTGGGGAGGGGGGGACAAAAAGGGAGGGTCACCATGGCTGACCATTCAAAAGAAAACAAAATTAAAAAAAGTATTAAGGCGATTAAAAAAATGTCGCATTACACCATGTACACGAAAGCAATGTTGTCTCTCCCCTGAATAGACTGGGCGAGGGAGGGCTGACAGATCACCCTCCTTCCCAGGAAGGAGGCTGGGGTGGCTTTTTGGGAGAGCGAGGGACTTCCTGTAACAATGCAATCTCACAATATTTGGAATGACTATTAAAAAAAAAAAAGACAATGTACAATCAAAGTCCTGGCCACATTGTAGAACTTTGGGGGTTGCTTGCTCCTGCTCCTGCTGCCACCTTCACCGTTCCAGTTTTTAAATCCTGAGTCAAAAGCGCCAAAAGAAACAAAAAAAAAGATTTAAAAAAATAAAAAAAAAATGAAGCCATGCCAATCTCATCTCGTTTTCTGCGCAGTTAGGTATTTTTTTGTCAAGAGAGGGTGTATCGCAGCTAGGTAACAGTCCGCCTAGAAGCACTTGCGGTGCACGATGGAGGGGCCGGACTCATCGTATTCCTGCTTGCTAATCCACATCTGCTGGAAGGTGGACAGGGAGGCCAGGATGGAGCCACCGATCCACACAGAGTACTTGCGCTCAGGGGGAGCAATGATCTGCAGGGAGAAAGCAAAAAAGGGACAGTTATAACTACTCTTGTGGACAGGCTGACATGGTGGGGCACACAATAGGACTACTAGGTCCCATCTCTGGTTGGCTGTCACCCACCTTGATCTTCATCGTGCTGGGTGCCAGGGCTGTGATCTCCTTCTGCATCCTGTCTGCGATGCCAGGGTACATGGTGGTGCCACCAGAGAGCACTGTGTTGGCATACAGATCCTTGCGGATGTCCACATCACACTTCATGATGGAGTTGAAGGTAGTTTCGTGGATGCCACAGGATTCCATGCCTGAGAGGGAAGAGAAGTCATACTCAGCCTCCACAGTGGACCACCCAAGGATCGTTGCTGGGTGAAAAGGGTAAACTAGGATACAGCGTGGACTTACCCAGGAAGGAGGGCTGGAAAAGAGCCTCAGGGCAACGGAAGCGCTCGTTGCCAATGGTGATCACCTGCCCATCAGGCAGCTCATAGCTCTTCTCCAGGGAGGAGGAGGAGGCAGCGGTGGCCATCTCCTGCTCGAAATCCAGGGCAACATAGCACAGCTTCTCCTTGATGTCACGCACGATTTCCCGCTCGGCTGTGGTGGTGAAACTGTAGCCTCTCTCGGTCAGGATCTTCATGAGGTAGTCTGTCAGGTCCCGGCCAGCCAGGTCCAGACGCAGGATGGCATGGGGGAGGGCATACCCCTCGTAGATGGGCACTGTGTGGGTGACCCCATCACCGGAGTCCATGACAATGCCAGTGGTACGGCCAGAGGCATACAGGGACAGCACAGCCTGGATGGCCACGTACATGGCTGGGGTGTTGAAGGTCTCGAACATGATCTGTGAGGAAAGAGATGGGCCTTGTGAGGCTCTGCAAGCCACCACAGGTGGCCAGGCGAGCTTGAAGACATGCAGTGTGCAAAAAAAAAAAAGTAAACCACAACTAAGGAAGTGCTGGGGGAGGCTCAGGATAGGGTTCTATTCAGGCCTACTGTGCGCCTACTGAATACACATTCCAAGGCCACCAGCCTTATTAGCTTTTTCACACGAGCCCGGTTAGTACCTAATACCACCTAGTGTGCTCCTTTTAAACACCTAATTGAAAAAGGCAAACGCAGAGAAAAGAGCTCATCTGGAAAAAGCAAATAGAACCTGCAAAGTCCCAAAGGAGGCTCAGGGCAGAGAAGAAAAGACCTATGGAGAATGGCAGAAGAAAGGTCACATGAGAAAAGGGCGTGGCACAGAGGGGCAGAACAAGATGGAAGTGAGCTTGGGAGAAAAAGGTAGCTGGGTCTGACCTGGGTCATCTTCTCACGATTGGCCTTGGGGTTCAGGGGGGCCTCGGTCAGCAACACGGGGTGCTCCTCGGGGGCCACACGCAGCTCGTTGTAGAAAGTATGGTGCCAGATCTTCTCCATGTCGTCCCAGTTGGTGACAATGCCGTGCTCGATGGGGTACTTCAGGGTCAGGATGCCTCTCTTGCTCTGGGCTTCGTCGCCCACGTAGGAATCCTTCTGACCCATGCCCACCATCACACCCTGTGGAGTGGGGATATATCTTCAGCAAAGGGGTATCCCTGGATGAAGACCCTTGTCCTTAAGCCCCGAAGCCCCCACCCGCAGGAGGGTCCACCCGCCGATGGTCGCCTACCTGGTGCCTTGGGCGTCCTACGATGGAGGGAAAGACCGCCCGGGGGGCATCGTCGCCCGCGAAGCCGGCTTTGCACATGCCGGAGCCATTGTCCACAACGAGCGCAGCAATATCATCGTCCATGGTGAGGTGAGCTGCGGGACAGAGAGGCGCCGTGACCGGGGGTCCCGGGCGCGGTCGCCCCCGCCCAGCCCACTTCCGGTGCGCCGCGGGCTCGGACCGCCAGGGGGCGCTGGCGCGCGCCCGGCTCGGGGACAAAGGAAGCTGGGCCAGGCGCGTTATTACCATAAAAGGCAATCGCTGGTCGGAGGCGGCTCCGTGGCGCGCGGCAGGAAGCCAGGCCCCCGCCCCCTCCCCACCGAGCGCCGGCCCCGCCCCCGCTCCGTTCAAACTCCGCCGGGTGAGCGGGCGGGCGCGCGCGGCAGCCACACCCAGCGGCGGGGAGCGCGCGCATGCGCCTGAGCGCCACGGTGACCCCACCCCTTCCGGGAGCTAGCCCCACCCTTGCCCAGCCCTGAGACATGGTCTTCCCTAGGTCCCTGTACGCACGCGCAATGGCGCTGTGTACTGTAGTGCGCAAGCGCAGTGGCGTCCCTGCCCCCACCCGGCCCGACCGGCCTCGCCGCGCCCGCAGCCAATTCGGACAAAGACCCGCCAGGCGATCTGGTGTCACTACAGCTCCCAGACCCCCAGCACCGGGCCGCCCCGGGAGGGGAAAGCATGCACTGAACCACCCGCATTGCCGAGCGACTCTTTCCAAAAGCACAAACACCCTGTCCCTAAGTGTCCACTCCGTGGCCCCATCAAGACTGCCACCCCAGATCGGCACCGGGCCCGGAATAGTCCCCAGGCGTCCACACCGGGGCCCGGAATCGGTCCCCGGGCGTCCACACCGGAGAGCCAGGGCCGGTCCCCAGGCGTCCGCTCCTCAGCTCGTCTCCCCCCTCCCCGTGGGTCCCCCCCCACGCTGGGCACTCTCGATGCGGCCGCCGCCCTTCGGGCCGGGCCGGGCCGGGCCTTACCTGAGTGTCGGTGCGGACGGCGGCAGAGTAGAGAGTCGGCGCTCGCGGCTGGACGCTTCTGGACAGTGGCAGCGTCTCGCGCCGCCGGGTTTTATAGCGCGGCGCCGCGGCCGCTCGAGCCATAAAAGGCAACTTTCGGAACGGCGCTTGCTGATTGGCCGCGCGCCGCTCACTCACCGGCCTCGCCGCGCAGTGCAGCATTTTTTTACCCCCTCTCCCCTCCTTTTGCAAAAAAAAAAAAAAAAAAAAGGAGAGCGAAAACGAGATTGAGGAAGAGGAGGAAGAAGAGTTTTGGCCACCCTTGGGTGCTGGCCCCCATGGGCCCTAGGCTGCGCGCACGGCCCCCGTCCTGCCGCCCCGAGCCCCATGGTGCCCAGCACGGACAGGCTTGGACTTGGCCTACTCTCGTGCCCCCCCCCCACCCCAGCACGGGGCCCCTCGGGGTGTCGGTGCCGCACGACCAAGGTGTACAGTCAGGTGGGCGAGGGTCAGCATGGGTGCTGGTTTCCTGGTTGACCTCAGCTCCTGACTAAGGCGCATGTGGGCCCCGAGTGGTCAGGGCATCCTTGCCCCCTTTGCCAACTGTAACCTAGTGATCCAGAAAGCCTGAGCTGGAGGGAGGGTGGGGGGGGCTCCATGCTGGCGCCCATTTGGTTAAGTGTGAGATCTGGTGGGAGCCATCTACTCAGATCTGGAGGAGTCGGTAGGGTGTGGTTGGTGGAGCCAGGGGACTTTGATTGGGACCAGTTATCAGAATTACTTAAGTAGTAGTCTGGGGACAGGGCAGGTTCCAGGGGTCGAGAAGCTACAAATACCCTGAAAAGTCCCCAGGCCACCCCTGCCCCTGCAGGCTCAAGAAGAGACCTTGCTCTAGGAAGAAACTTAGGGAACTAGGGACTGCTGCCTGGTCACACCCAGCCAAGGCCGGGCCTGGGCCGTTAGCCGGTTTCCTTGGTAGCTGCCAGCCCCTGCTGCACTGGGACTGGCTGAACACAGCTCTGGGCCTGAGCCCACCACCATCCATTGTCTCTTTTATGGGGTACCACAGCTGAGCTTCTCCCCGGCCATCTGGAGGTGTGAGACTCAGAGGACAATGTACAGGAGCAGAGTTGGGGGTGGGGAACTGTTGAACCATCCAGAGAAGACCCTCTCTGTGACATTTTTTCAAGTCCTGGATTTGCTGACCAAACATCACACAAAACCTAGAGGGGCTTGGATTGTTTTGTGCCAGAAGTTGGAGGCCTGGCACAAGAAGCTAAATCCACAATTGGCAATAAGGTGTCAAGGGACAGCAGAGAGACAGCAGAGATGAAAAGAAGCTAGGGTCTAGCCTGAAGAAACCTGATGAGGAAGTGGGCACCAGGTGAGCCCTTGGCCTGCTCAGGGCTTTGCCACAGGCAGGTGCTCCGAGGAGCTCAGGAGCTCATGCATTGAAACCAGCAAGGGGCCAGTCCATATATGGACTCAGAACAGTGGCTAGGAAAGAGACTGGGCCAGCTCCCTGTTCAGGGCTAATGTCAGGGCTTTGAACATTACAGAGGCCACAGCTGAGTGGGAAGTGACACCCTCCCCGCCCCCCCCCCCCCCCCCACACACACACCCCTAGAACACAGTGGAGGCCTTGGTGACTAGCGTTCCCACAGAGCTGGAGAGATTTGACAAAGCTTCCCCAGTCACCACCCTGGGCCCTGGCAAACTTTCCCAGCCAGTTTACTCCCTGCCTCCGGGGGACGGGACTTCCCTGGCTCTAGCCTTGTATCTCTCCCTTTGTGGGCGTCTTGCCAACTGCCAATTGTAGGACCTGCCAATCCTGCAATTCACTACTGAAGTAGAGGTGCCCCCCTACTCCTGCCTATAACCTGTTGATGAGGGCTGCCTGAGACTGTTCATGAGCCCCCACCTCCACTCCATAATGGGGTGTCTTGGGGGAGTATGCAACCCACCAGGTAGGATGGGGTGGGAGGCTTCAGGCACTTTACATGGGAATAGGAACAGACCTGATCCCCAAGCTGGACCTGTGCTTCGACTTTTCTTCCTCTCAGAGGCCAGCCAAGGAGCAGGAGCTCCAGCCCCACCCGGCCTCTGGCTAGGACAATTTTGACCAAGTCTACTGGCTTATGACTTCCTCATTTGCAATAGCTGTTGGCTGGTGGTGCTCTCCTATGCATCCTCCAAGGCCCATTTCAAAAAGTCCACATTGGGGAGCCACTTAGCATTTGTAACATAAACAGTGCCTTCTTTCATATTTCAGAGAGCAAGGCATATCATTTTTTGTTTTGTTGGTGGGGGGGAAGGGAAGTGTGCTGGGGCTTGAACTCAGGCCCGGGTGCTTTTTCACTTAAGACTGGTACTACAGGGCTTGAGCCACACCTCCTCTTTGGCTTTTTAGTGGAGATAAGTCTCTCTTGGACTTTCCTGCTATGTGAAGCCGCAAGCCTCAGATCTCAACCTCCGGAGTCACAGAGTAAAGTTCTTTGAGGGTATCCATACCTTGCTACCTACCTCATACCCCAGCCCCTCCCTACGCTCAGCTTTGTGAGATTGTTAGATAAATAAATTACTCCACTGGGGTGCTCAGCCTGCAGAAAAGACCCCAAGACAAATGTCAGATTGGAGGTTGGGGGGGCACTCTAGGAGGGGGTACTATTGAATCTAGAGTTGAACAGAGAAGCCAAAGAGAGAAAGCAGAGGGCTGGGGGGTGGGGGACAAGGAAAAGAGGAAGTGGAGGAAGGGGGAGGTGAGGGAGAGGAAGTGAACTGGCTCTTCCTTGCTCGGGAACTTTGCCCTTGCAAGGAGTTTTCATAGTTGTGGCCAGGGGCAGGAACAGGGTCCAGCCAGGCTCAGCTTAGCTCAGCCAATGAGGCTCTGCCAGCCCCTGCACTTTCTTTTCTCTCTCTTTTTTTTTTTTTCACCCCAAGTCTTGCTCCAGCTGGCCATCCTCCTCCCCTTTACCCCCCTGCAGGGCCTCAGGGCCAGGGAACTTTAACTGTGTACACTCTGCTCTCTTGAATCACACCAGCTACCTTGCCTGGGGCATCTGTCCAGGGAGGCGGGGCCCAAGCTCCATTTTTTTTTTTTTTTTTTTTTTTAAGGAGAAAGAGAAACTGCAGCAAAGACTTGAGTTTATCCCTCTCCCCAAGTTTCATGCATACAGCTGGTACTCCAAGAGGGGGCTCACAAAGTAAATAAGGGAGGGCCTATAACATTCCAGAACATTCCATACACCATCCTTTTTTTCTTTTTAACATTTGAGGAAACTTGTGATGAGGCTGATTAAAAGAAAAAGAAAAAGAAAAAGAAAAAACAGAGCTTGAAGTCCAGTGGGAAGGGCTCTGTGCTCCATGCCACCTCCCAGGGGCAGGAGCTTGGCCTCAGCCTGGCGGGGGAGGGGAGTGGCCCTCCCTAGTAAAGTGACTTCTGGAATGTCCCCAGGGATTTGGCCCAAGAGCTGCTTCAAAGTAAGAATTCCTGGCCCCACCTCACTCCTTACCAGCAAGAACAGCCCCTCCACACCGGAGCCCCACAGCACACAATTGATGCGTGGTGTTGGTAGTTGAGCTGATTTTAAATTCCTAGCTGAGCTTTAGACCTGGGGGTCCCAGGGGTGGGGGCTGCGCCTGGAGTTCCTCCGGTCTCCTCCTGAGTTATTCATCCTTGAGGGCCAGTTTCAGGCTGCCCTTCTCAAGACCCCTGAGGTGACAAGTGGCCCAGCCAGGATCATTCTGCAAAGGGCTAGGGGCGTAGGCCACAGCTAAACCTGAAGGGCCTTTTCTTCAGAGTAGCTCCTGGATCACACAATACCTGCATCCAACTGGCCAGTAGCAACCAGCCAGGCATGCTTTCCTCAGTTTTCCAGGAACTGTTTTAAGCAATGGGAGTAAAACAAAGACAATTGATGAGACTGACTTCAAATGATAAAACCAGAGAACTTGCTGGGCCAGAAAGGAAAGCAATTTTTTTTTAAATTAAAAAAAAGACTTTGTGGGCTGGGAATATGGCCTAGTGGCAAAGTGCTCGCCTCATATACATGAAGCCCTGGCTTCGATTCCTCAGCACCACATATATAGAAAAATCTAGAAGTAGCGCTGTGGCTCAAGTGTAGAGTGCTAGCCTTGAGCAAAAAGAAGCCAGGGACAGTGCTCAGGACCTGAGTTCAAGTTCCAGGACTGGCAAAAAAAAACAATAAAAGATTTTGGTTTTTTTCTGTATTGAGATTGAACTGAGGCATGCTTGAACTCATGAGTTTTGCACTCTTGCTTGACTTTTTACCCAGGGTTACTGCTCTACTATTTGAGCTACAGCTTCACTTGGAGCCTTATTTTAATGGCTAATTGCAGATAAGGGGACTTTTGCTGCCTGGGTTGGCTTTGAACGGTTATCCTCAGCTCTCAGCTTCCTGAGTAGCTGGGATTACAGACATGAGCCACCAGTTCCTGTTGTTGTTGTGGGGCTTGATCTCTGGGCTTAGGCGCTGTCCCTGAGCTTTTCACCTCAAAACTGGTACTCTACCACTTTAGTCACAGCGCCACTTCTGGTTTTCTAGTGATTCATTGGAGATAAGAGTCACACAGACTTTCCTGCCCTGGCTGGCTTTGAACTGGGATCCTCAAATCTCAGCCTCCCAAGTAGCTAAGATTACAAGCATGAGCCACCTGCACCTGGCACCCGGGCTAATCTAGAACTTGGGATCCTCCTGCCTTAATCTCCTGAGTACAGGGATTATAGGCACATACCACCATGCCTTGAATGCAGGAGGGGAGGGGAGGAAAGGGGAGCTGCCTCTTTTTGTCAATACTGGGATTTGAACTCAGGGCCTTGGGCTTCCTAAGCTGGCACTCTAACACTCAAACCACTTTGCCAGTGCCTGATGGAAGTTCTTCTGAGCAAGTAATCAACAAGGTGAACAGGGCCTTAAGCCTCCAACACGTCCAGCATCAGACCTTGTAAGCCTGACAGCCTCCTCTCCCATAGCTTTAGCATGCTCCCTTCCTAAGCAACACTAGGCCAATCTAGTAGGGGCAGTAAATACACCCCTTCTTCCTTGAGATGACACTCCCGTAGGGCAATTATGACCATATAAGGTAACAAGATCCCCTTAGAGTGACCTTCAGGCCTGGGCAGCTGCAGGACCCCTTATCTACCATTTGGGTAGCAGCCATAAATCCCAGGCCAACATGATGAAGCCCCTGGTCTGCACGTCCACACCGAGGTCCCCGCCTACAAGACCTCCTAGGTTATATATGTCACCCCAGACAATAGACCACACTTCTTCTCACTTCTCCTGGTGAGAAGGCCTCTTGCCGGTCCCTTTGCTGGCAATAAACTTTTCCTTTGTTCTTCTGTACCTGGATGCCTGCGTGGTTTCCGGCAATGTCTAATATATTCTATCAGATCTAATCAGGTGCCTGGAGTTTAGAGGTGGCCTCTGAGGCCTAGTCCTCCTGGACCTCCCATGCTCCTTGGCATGAGGCCCTTCTGATATTCTTTGGGTCCTCCAGGGCATTAAGAGAAATGGGGTGGGGGGGGACTTCCCAGACTGACTTATTTCAGTAAATTATTCAGAAACTCAAGGTAAGTCGGCCTGGGCATTCCCTGAGCCCACACCACAGGCTAGTATACTCTACCACTTGAGCCACAGTTCCATATCCAGCTTTTAATTGAAGATAAGAATATCTTGGATTTGTCTACCCCAGTTAGCCTCTAACTAGGGTCCTCAGATCTCAGCCTCCTGAGTATCTAGGATTAGAGGTGTAGCCACCAGCGCCCAGTAACCCTTAGCTGTTGTCTATATAGAGGCCCCCAAAGTAGCAGGCTTCTCCCAAGTTGATCAAGCAGGGGTAAGGGAAAGCAATAAGGTCATGTTTAGGCCAAATTAGAGGAACACAGCTATCCACTGCACCCCAGGCTGTGGCTTCACACCCCAGACTTGTAAAGGAGTAGGAGAGCTCCCCTAGTACCTAGGTGAACAGCCACCTGTGGTCAGGCCAGTGGCATCAGAAGTCCAGGCCAAGACTGAGTTGTGTGAACAGCTTGTGTGCCCTTCCTTGCTGGGTGAGTTCAGCCCTGACCCCTTTGAGACTGCCCCCCAAGATTCATAAATGTCCTGTGAGAAAGCCAGGATCCAGTGGCTTACAAATCCTAGCTGAGATCTGAAGATCATGGTTTGAAGCCAGCTGGGGCAGAAAAGTCCATGAGACTCTTTGTGTTGTTGTTGTTGGTCATGGAGCTTGAACACTGAGCCTGGGTGCTGTCCCTGAACTCTTCAGCTCACTCTGCCACTTAAGCCACAACACCACTTCCGGTTTTCTGGTTAATTGGAGTCTCACAGACTTTCCTTCCTGAGCTGCCTTTCAACTGCAATCCTCAGATCGCAGCCTCCTGGGTAGCTAGGATTACAGGCGTGAGCCACTAGCACTCAGCTCCATGAGACTCTTAACTCCAATTAACCACCAGAAAATCAGAAGTGGTGATGTAGCTCAATGTGGTAGAGCGCTAGCTTTAAGCAAAAGAGCTCAGGGACAACACCCAGGCACCAAATTCAAGCCCCATAAATCACACACACACACACACACACACACACACACACACACACACACACGTCCCTGAGAGGTAAAGTAGAGTAGAGGTATAGAAGGATGGGAAGGAAGTGGGTTGAGGCCCTGGTCCAGGCAGGGGATAGGTGGGCTCCAATATTTTGAGGGCTTGGAGGGTGGGCACTAGCTGACTCATAGCAGCTCAGCAGGCTGGGTCTGCCCTGCTGGGCTTCCCATCCAGTGGAAAGAGAAGGCAGAGCCCTCAGGGCCTACTACCCTGTAATTAGGAATCTCCCCATTTCTCAGATGAGCAAATGAGGGCAAATGAGGGTGAGCCTTGGCTCTGAAGTTATATAACACAGCCTCTGGCTACTGGGAAAAAGAACTATAACACAGCCATCCAGGACCAGCACTCAGCCTACATCTGGGTGAACCTCAAGGTCCCATCTTGGGCCAGCATAGGCCTCCTTGGGCCCTGTCTTCCCAGGAGAAACCCAAGCTGGTGCTGGCTCCTGCAGCCTTGGGCCCTGAGCCAGCTCACGTGGAAACCTGATCTCCTATGGCCACAGTACAATGTGAACCAGGCCCAGAAATCTCAGCTCACCAGGAAGCTAAGCCAACTGACGGGGAGAAGACCCTAACTGGCCCAGCTATCTGGGTTTCCTCATGTCCCCACCATACCTGGCCCCATGCCAGCTGCTGGAGGCTCAACCAAAGAGACTTCCCACACTCCAGTACACTGTCCCTGGGGACCCAAGGCCAGCATGTCCTCACACCCTGAGATAGCCCCTGTGCTCTGCCAGATAAGAGCTCACAGGAGATTCAGGTCAGGAGAGCTGCCCACAGGCCTCCCTCTGCTCCCTGCCTGCTGCCCGCCTGGGCTTTATACAAAACAACTTTCTTGGTACATTGACTTTTGTTGGGGGCCATAACTAATGGCTTTGGGGTCTCCCATAAAGACCCAACAACTCCATTCCAAGAGACCAGGGCATAGTGGGGCATGCCTTTGTTCCTCCTTGGGAGGCTGAGATCTAAAGGATCACAGTTTGAGGCCAGCTTGAACAGAAAAGTCCTCAACTCTCTCTCTCTCTCTCTCTCTCTCTCTCTCTCTCTCTCTCTCTCTCTCTCTCTCTCTCTCTCTCTCTCTCTCTCTCAAAATAACTGGCAAGGGCTGGGGATATGGCCTAGTGGCAAGAGTGCTTGCCTCGTATACATGAGGCCCTGGGTTCAATTCCCCAGCACCACAAATACAGAAAACGACCAGAAGGGGCGCTGTGGCTCAAGTGGCAGAGTGCTAGCCTTGAGCAAAAAGAAGCCAGGGACAGTGCTCAGGCCCTGAGTCCAAGCCCAGGACTGGCCAAAAAATAAAAAAAATTAAAAATAACTGGCAAATAAAGTGGGGGCAAAAGGGGCTGGGAATGTGGCCTAGTGGCAAGAGTGCTTGCCTCGTACACATGAGGCCCTGGGTTCGATTCCTCAGCACCACATATACAGAAAATGGCCAGAAGTGGCGCTGTGGCTCAAGTGGCAGAGTGCTAGCCTTGAGCAAGAAAGAAGCCAGGAACAGTGCTTAGGCCCTGAGTTCACGGCCTAGGACTGACCAAAAAAATAAAAAATAAAGTGGGGCAAAGGTGTGGCTAAAGTAGTAGAGTGCCAGCCTAGAGAAAAAAAAAAAAGCCGAGGTTGGGAATATGGCTATGGCCTATTGGCAAGAGTGCTCACCTCCTATACATGAAGCCCTGGGTTCAATTCCCCAGCACCACATATGTAGAAAATAGCCAGAAGTGGCGCTGTGGCTCAAGTGGCAGAGTGCTAGCCCTGAGCAAAAAGAAGCCAAGGACAGTGCTCAAGCCCCGAGTTCAAGCCCCAGGACTGGCCAAAAAAAAAAAAAAAAAGCCAAGGAAGAGCACTACACCTTAGTTCAAGTACCTCAGTACTGGCACAAACACAAAATGAAATAAACCTAAACTTTGGGGAGTGTATCCCCACCCCCAATTTTCCTTCTGGGAACTAGTTCCAGGCTCTGTCACTTACTTGCTGGACATCCTTGGAAAGTAACTCAATGTCTCTGAGCACATAGAGATCCTATGGGAATGGCGCAGAGAGATGGGGCCTGCTACAGAGGCCCTGGGACCCCACAATTCCCACTGATCTATCCCAGGTCCTGAGATGGGCAGAGGCTGGCCAATACCAGCGTTGTTGGGGCCCAGGGGAAGGGACTTTGTTGGGGGGGGGGCCACAGAATCCAAGAGGAGACAAGGCCTTGCTCACTGTGTTCTGACAGCTGGTTCGCTTCACCCTGAGCTTACTTGGGGAAAGGAGGAGGCCAACGTTGGGGAGCAAGGTCTTCCTGCCACCTGATTTCTCTCCAGGTAGGGCTGGGGCTCCTCAAGTTGGTGTCCCATTCTAGAATGTGATATGGAGGGCTGCAGACGGCACCTGCCTGGGGACCCTAGTACTTGGAGCTGAGCCACTGAAGCCTGGCCCCCACCGGTTGCTCCTGGCACCCCAAAATGAGGAAACCTCCTTAATGTTCATCAGGAGGGAACCCCTATGTGCTAGGCAGTGGGAAATCCCCGTGATGGGAGAGCGGGACTGCGTGCTCCAGCCATGGGGCTAGAGGTTGGTGAAGCAAAGCTGCTTGGAGATCAGCTTTTAGGGTGTGTGTGGGTAACCCCTCCATGCTACCTGAGGATTAGGCAGCACAGGACTGCGGAGAACAGAGCCCCAGCAGGAAAGAAACAAAGAAAGAAGGAGGGAGGGAGGGAGGGAGGGAGGGAGGGAGGGAGGGAGGAAGGAAGGAAGGATGGATTCAGGAAGGAAAAAAGGCAGGCATGCAGATTTTTACTCATAGTGGCTCAGAGCAGGCCGGTGCGATGGAACAGGAAGAGGACAGTGAAAGGACAGCCTTGGGTATAAACCACAGGGTCAGAGTCCAGGTCTGTCCGTGTTGTCTCTCCAGGAGCCAGTATCCGGTCCCTGTTCCTGTCTCTGGCAGTGTCCTGGGTGTGGGCCTGGCATGTCACCGGAGCACATCCCAGGGCTGACTTGGTGACAGGATGCTGAGCTTGAGGCAGGGCAGGGCTAGGCTGCTTCAGGCCTCACACCCAGCCAGGATGTTAGCCAAGGGACCTGGGGGTGTGTCACAGGAAGTTCTCGGGTCTATGAACCAGGGCTGACTCACTTAGTCTCTGGTAATACTCACAGGTCAGACTCCAACCTGTACTGCAGAGGCCCTGAGGGGAAACAACTGGATTTGATATCCTGAACCCGTGAGAAGCTGACCACGGGGGAGGGGCTCCTTGGCCTGGGAGTGCTAGCAAGGGTCTCCTTGGCCTGGGAGTGCTAGCAAGGATCTCCAGAGGAGGGGATTTCTTAAGTTGGGTTTTGAAGTTTGTGTAGGAATCCTCCAAGGAAACAAGGGGCCAAGGTTCACTTGGCTGGCATGAACTTGGGCTCTGGAACCAGGGACAACAAGCCCTCCTGAGGCTGGGCACTGGCAGACAGAAGTGTATTGAGTCCATGCCAGGGACTCAGTTCTCGGGGTACCAGGAAAGAATGTGGCAGAAACTGGAAACCAGGCTTCCTGGCTGAATGCTGGGGTGCCTCAGTGATTCCAAAGCCCAGAGTTAGGCAAGTGCTTCCTATCAGCCCCAGCCCAGACCCAGAGAAGAAAGTGAGCTATGGGGTCCAGAGGGAGAGTTGGGGCCCAACCCTTGGCAGCACAGAGATTGTTGATGTTACTGAGTGACTGTGTGTGTGTGTGTGTGTGTGTGTGTGTGCAAGGGTGTTCATTCTGCACAGGACTTTGCTATGCCATGAGGAGCCCCAGAGGGTGTGTGAGCAGGAAAGGGGCAGGGCTAAGGTTTCAGGAGATAGCTCTAATATTGTGAAACACCCCAAAAGATCTTAGAAACAAAGTCTAACGTTGGACTTCAGAATTCTCTTGGTCTGTGGCCAAATTCGAGTTTATTTGTATTCTTAGCACTAGGGTTACAGAAATACAACAATAAGCACCTGGGTGTCCCTAATGAGCTTTGGCTTTTGAGAGCCTGTGTGCATTGATCTGGTTTCCAGGGTAACAGAGGGAGAACACACTTTCAGTAGTTCAGGCCCTTAAATATCTAGGCCTAGAGATTTGACCCGGAGTGTGAAGCAGAATTATTTTTTCTCTGTGTGTGTGAGTGAGTCCTGGGGCTTGAACTCAAGCCTGGGTGCTGTCCCTGAGCTTTTTTTGCTCAAGGCTAGTGATCTAGCACTTGAGCCACAGCTCCACTTCCTGCTTTGCCGTGAGTGGTTCACTAGAGCTGAGTCTCATGGACTTTCCTGCCTGGGCTGGCTTTGAACCATGATTCTTAGATTTCAGCCTCCTGAATAGCTGAGATTACAGGTGTGAGCACCCATACCCAGCCTGCAGGACTGTTACCACTTGGAGGGGGTGGGGGCTTCCTCCTAGCTGGGGTCCTTCTCTGTCCCTTCGGTGACCCCAGGAGGCCCAGGCCCTGGTGGTGAGTCTCAGGTCACACTGGCCAGGAGAAGGAGGCTAAGATGGGCCTTGTCTCCTGCCTAGGTGGCTCTGTGCAGGTGTGTGACCCAGAGGGGCCTTGGTCTCCCTGGGTCTGTGGGACGGAAGTGTCCAGAGCTCAGAGTGGCATCAATGCTAGAACAGCTCTTCATTTCTGTTTTCCTCCGAAGGAAGACAGGCCACACATGAGCCAAGAGGAAGAATCTCACATCAGCTGATTTCTGGGAGCTGAGCTTCCCGTTTAGTTCCAAGCCCAAGAGGCCTCTGAGGCCTAGGGGAAAGGACACAGGGCAGAGGGTGGGGACAGGAGTGTCATCTCCTGGCCATTATCTAGACTTACTCATTATGGTCAGCCTGTGGCGCCAGCCTGGGGCTCAGCCCTCTGCAGGCTGGCCTCCCTCACCTGTCCCCCTGCTTGCCCCCTTCCCTGGCCCTGGGGCAGGAAGCAGGTATCTGCCAGCCTCAGAAGAGCCAGCACCTGGCCACACCCCTCCCTCCAGTCAGATTTGTCACAATAGTCAGAGACCCCCCCCTGCCATAGCCCCTGAAATTGAGGAATTTCTACAGGCCTCTAGAGACATTGCAGAGGCATGGCTGAGGGGGAGAGTGCATGCCTAGAATGCGCTAAAGACTTTAAGTTTATGAGGAGAAAAAAAAAGCTGGGTGCTAGTGGGACTGGTATACACACACATACACACACACAAAGTCAGCCTGTCACAACTCATGGGAACTTTGAGATACTCCAAGATGTGGGTGTGGGTATGTGAACATTGAGACTTGAATCCAGAGTCTTAAATGTGCTCAGCTTGCTTGTTCAGCTCCTACTCTCGAACCACCAGACTTCTAGCTCAGCTTTTTG
Organism: Perognathus longimembris pacificus; assembly: GCF_023159225.1. NCBI lineage: Eukaryota > Metazoa > Chordata > Mammalia > Rodentia > Heteromyidae > Perognathus > Perognathus longimembris. The sequence continues at coordinate 76,213,425 of NC_063161.1, read as the reverse complement.
CTAGTTAATCGGAGATGAGTCTAAGATAGGAAGGATTCTAGGCTTGTACTACCAGTATCCAGCAGGACTTTTTTGTTTCTGCTTGACAGTACTGGAGTTTTAACTCAGGGCCTTGCTAGGGAAGTGCTGTGTGTGTGTGTGTGTGTGTGTGTGTGTGTGTGTTTGTGTGTGCCTGTCCCAATAGCACCCAGCTTTTTTATTTATTTATTTATTTATTTTTGCCAGTGTTAGGGCTTGGACTCAGGGCCTGAGCACTGTCCCTGGCTTCTTTTTGCTCAAGGCTAGCACTCTGCCACTTGAGCCACAGCGCCACTTCTGGCCATTTTCTGTATATGTGGTGCTGGGGAATCGAACCGAGGGCTTCATGTATGGGAGGCAAGCTCTCTTGCCACTAGGCCATATCCCCAGCCCTGCACCCAGCTTTTTTAAACACACACACACACACACACACACACACACACGCCAGTACTGGAGCTTGAACTCTGCACTGCTCTTAACTTTTTCACTCAGGGCTGGTGCTCTACTGCTGGAACGATAGCTCCACTCCTGGCTTTTTGGTGGTTAATTGGAAATAAGAATCTCATGCACTTTTCTCCTCCTCTTAACTAGCACTAGGTCATCTTTTTTCTTGTTTTTTGTTTTTGAGGTACGGTCTCATCCTGTATTTCCTGCTTGCCTGGGATTCTCTCTCTCCCTCTCCCCCCTCATCTGGACACTGTCCCTGATTTTTTTTTTTTTTTTTTGCACTCTACCACTTGAGCCACAGCACCACTTCCAGCGTTCTCCCCACCCCCTTTCTGTTTATGTGGTGATAAGGAATCGAACCCAGAGCCTCATGCATGCGAGGCAAGCACTCTACCGCTAAGCCACACTCCCAGCCCTGGAATTGTCTTTGTAGCCAAGAATGGACTCAAACTCCTGCTTCAGTCTCCCTAGTGCTGGGATTACAAGCAGTCACCACCTAGCCAGACTTAAAGAGGACCCCCAAATAAAATCCCTTGCTGCTGGGTCCTGAGGCTGGGTAGTCTGGGAGGTCGGAGTCCCTAGGCGGGCTTCCAGTCCCTCCCCGCCCCCGTGGGGTGGGCAGACCCTTACCCCCACCAGGTCAGCCGGGTGGGATGGGGTTGGAACGCGGAGGTGGGGCCGAGGCTGGGACCAGCTCTTATCTGGGCTCCGGAGCTCGCAGGCTCACGTGGCCGGGGCTGGGAGCCTCTCGCGGCCCGGGCCTCCGCAGAGCGATAAGCCGGCCGGCGGCCCGGGCGAGTCCCGCGCGCGCCCGGCCCTCCCCGCGCCGGCCCGGCCCACTTGGCCCCAGTTCCTCTCCTTTTAAGGCCAGGTTTAGGGACGCCGGGGAGGGGGCGCCCGGCCCGGGAGCCGCGTCCCCGCCCCCCAGCCGGCTGTGGCTCGGCCCCGGGGGCTGTGATTGAGAAGGAATGAGGGGACTCAGCGCAGCACCCCGAATCTGGAAAATCACTGCCCAGCCCCCACAGCTGCCCTGTTCCCCACCTGCTGCATTTGGGGACGCTGAGGCCCGCGGCCGAGGCGCCAGGGGTCCCGCTCAGGGGTGACCAGCACAGGACCGGGGGAGGGCGACCCAGGAGAGCCGATTCCACCCGGATCCACCAGGGCACCCGCCGCCGGGCTTCGCACCCGCACCCGGAATTCCTCCTTCTGGGTGAGGGGTGCGGCCAAGCCCCTCGTAGACTCGGCCCTGGCACCTCACTGAGCTCACTTGACTGTGGCAGTAGCAACTTTTGCTCAAAGCCTCAGTTTCCCCCCATGATAACGGGGGTGGGGGGTAGTCAGGGGCGGGGGACCCGGGAGGGACAGGAGGGAGGGGCGCGGTGAGGTGCTCCTTGTCCGCCTCGCCCACCCCCCATGCCCCTCTCAAGGAGAGACCCAGCCAAGCCGGGGCTGCATTCCTTGGGCGTCCAATAAATGCAGCCCCGCCCTGGGCAGCTTGAGTCACGGCTGTCAGGGGCAGGCTGGGCCGCGGGGACCTGGTGTCGCCTGGCTGCACGCGCCTTGGCACGCACCCCCACAGATCTCAGCCTCCTGGGCCTCAGTTTACCTTTTTGTATTTCTGAATAGGCTTGGGCCTGGCGCGCCAGGGACCCGGGATGGGGAGGAGCTGAGGGGGCGGGGTGGGGGTCCGACCCCCGTGGGGTGGGGTCTCCTCCTCTCTGGTCTTGGTGTCCTCCCACCCACCCCACCCCCACCGCCTACGGCCCCTTCGCCACTCAGGGCCCCGCTGCCCTCCAGGCCGCCTTAAAAGGCAAACTGCGCCGGTCCCAGCCAAACTTAGTCATCGGGGCCGCGGGCCGCGCGCCCCGGGCGCTCCGCTTCCTCCGCCACTTCCCGCTTAGCCAGCGGCGGCCCAGGGGCGGCCGAGGTGTGGCCGGGGGACTTTCGAAACGGCTGAACTTCCCCGAAGGGGCGCTGGGGACCTGGAATCCCAGTCTGGGGTGGGGGTGCCCACCCGGAAATGCCAGGAAGAAACCTGGGGAGTATTCGTGCTGGGCCATGGCTGTAAACCCAGGGTGCCTGTGGTGCCCACCCACGGGACGGCCGGAACAACCTAGGGGAACCTCAGGGCGCCCTGCAATGCGGAGGTTTACAGACGCAAGGAATGCATGGGGGTGCAGGCAGAGGAAGGTTCCCCCCCCCCCCGTGGGAGGGAAGAAGGGGGGCTGTGAGACAGGAAGAGGAGAGACCTGAGATTCTGATCATGTTTTCCCTTAAGAAAACAGCTATCCCAAATGTGAGAAGAGTCAGGTGCCAGTGGCTCCGGCCTGTAATCCCAACTCCTGTGGAGGCTGAGATCTAAGCTTCCTGGATGAAAGTCAGCCAAGAAAAGTCTATGAGGCTCTTGTCTCCAATTAACCAGCAAAATGCCATAAGTGGAGCTGTGGCTCAAGTGGTAAAGCACTATCCTTGAGCAAAAGTAGCTCAGAGACAGTGCAAAGGCTGAATTCAAGGTCTGGTACCAACATGTGCATACACACACAGACACAGACCCCTCTCGGCCACCCCCCCCCCACACACACACACCAAAAGAAAAAAAAAAAAAGAAGAAGGAAAATAAAGGAATTTCCCTGGGCTGGGAATGTGGCTCAATGGATTTAGTGGTAGAGTGCTTACCTAGCATGCATGAAGCTCTGGGTTCGATTCCTCAGTACCACTTAAGCACAAAAAGTCGGAAGTGGTGCAGTGGCTCAAGTGATAAGAGCCTTGAGCAAAAGAAGCTTAGGACTGTGCTGAGGCCCTAAGTTCAAGTGCCAGGACTGGCACACACACAAAAGAATTCTTCCTAAGCCAGATGCTGGTGGCTCACACCTGTAATCCTAGCTACCCAGGAGGCTGAGTTCTGAGGGTCATGGTTCAAAGCTGGCCTGGGAAGGAAAGTCTGTGAGACTTTTATCTCCAGTTAACCACCAGAAAACAGGAAGTGGTCCCAAGTGGTAGAGTGCTACCCTTGAGTGAATGAGCTCAGGGACAGTACCTAGACCCTGAGTTCAAGCTTCACTATCTTGGGGGGGGGGGGGATACTCAGTGACATCTTATCTATAATCTTGGCTGAAGGACTGATCTCCCCCACCCTGTTTTCCCAGGTGCATACCAGGCAAGCCACCAAAGATATGTGCAGACTGCCTGACAAGACAGGACAATCCTACCTGAGCTTGGATGTAGACCTTCCATTGTGGGACTAGCCTAGAAGGCTCTGGGGCCAAGCTGTGAGGCCAGGAAAGGGTTAAAAGGTTGGAAGACTAAAAATGAAGGTCAAACTGTCTAGGTAAGACAGATGTAGAGCTGTTAGAACATTGAGACCTTGGATAAGGGAATACTTACTCTGTTCTCTGCCCACACCTGCAGTCACCTCCGCCCCATACTAAACTCATGTAACCCCTGTCTCCTTGCTCAGACCCTATAAAAACCTTGACTCCAAGGAGGCTGAGATCTGAGGATTTTGGTTCAAAGCCAGGATGGGCAGGAAAGTCCCTGAGATTCTTATCTCCAATTAACCACCAGAAAACTGGAAGTGGTGCTGTGGCTCAAAGTGGTAGAGTGCTAGCCTTGAGCTGAAGAGCTCAGGGACAGCACCCAGGCCCAGAGTTCAAGCCCCAGGACCAGAAAACAAATTAAAAAAACTTTGACTGCTACCCCCAACCCCAATTCCATACTGGTGGAAAGGTCTGTGTCCCTTGCTGGCCTGGCAATAAACAGTCCTATCCTGTTGAGTTTGAATCCGGCCTATTTTGTTCATTTCTCCATTTTCCTAACACTGGGTATTTGTGTGTGTGAGTGCACCCCTGTGTGCGTGAGTGTGTGTGTATTTGAAGTATATCAACCTGGGTGCCAGTGGCTCATGCCCGTAATTCTAGCTACTCAGAAGGCTGAGATCTGAGAATTGTGGTTTGAAGTCAGCCTGGTATGACCCAGAAAAAAAACAGAAGTGTGTGGCTCTATGGCTATAGAGCACTAGCCTTGGGCACAAAGAGGCCCCAGGACAGTTCCCAGGCCATGAGTTCAAGTCCCAGGACCAGCCCCCACCCCAAAAGTATATTGCTTTTTTTTTTTTGCCAGTCCTGGGGCTTGAACTCAGGGCCTCAGTACTGTCCCTGGCTTCCTTTTGCTCAAGGTTTGCCTTCTACCACATGAGCCATAGGCGCCATTTCCAGCTTTTCTATGTTTATGTGTTGCTGAGGAATTGAATCCAAAGCTTCATGCATGCTAGGCAAGCACTCTACCACTAAGCCACATTCCCAGCCCAGTATATCACATTTTTGATAAAGGAGGGAAAGAGATGGAAGGATCAAGGGCTGAGATGAACTTGGCAGTCAACCTCTTTGATCCTCACAGTCTTCTATACTATAAAGCAGTGGCTTCTCTAAGGCTGGTTTATTATATAAATTATATGAGATGGTAGGCAGAAAGATGGAAAATGAGTCTCAGGTACACTGGTAGTGATTCAACAAAGGATTGTGGAGGGGCTCCCCTGGCCTCATCCCCTGTGGGAAAAGGGGGGCATATTGAAGTGAGGGGGCCACAGAGGGAGACTTTACTTTTTTTTTTTTTTTAAGCCTGACAGCTTCCTGTGGCTAGGGCTTGGCCTGGCCTAACTTGGATAAGAAGGCTTGTGTTTCTGACAAATGGGGCCAGCCAACCTCAGCCTACCCTGTCCTGTCCCTTCCTGTCCTGTCCTGTCCTAGGGCTGGGGTCACTTTGGGTGAGGCCAGCATACCAGGTAGGACACAGATGAGCAGGTCACTTAGCCTCCAGTTCCAGGTAGCTGGATCCTCAGCAGCCTGTCTGGGCAATGAGGACATGAGGGTGGGGGTGACAGGTGCAGAAGAGCCCAGAGCTCCCCAGAGGGCTCCAGGCAGACAGAGGTGGGAAAGAGGAAAGGAGGGGGTGGATGTGAAATTGGGGAAGGTGTCAGGAAGGGAGATAAATGGTCTATGTTCTGCCCTGTTACTTTGTTTAGCCCTGTGCTCTGGCTCCTGCACACAGGATGAGCAAAGCCCTATGAACCTGATGGGAATTATGTCCCCCAAACATACCAAAGTCAAGAAACTTGACCAAGGGGAAATAGTTGGGAAGGGCAAAGAGGAATTATGAGCCTGGGGGCGGGGGAGGGAGCACATTGGGAACGACTGAGCCCTGGTAAGATCCTTTGTGTAGGAGAGGCCAATGGAGTGGGAGGGAAAGGATGGGGCTCCCAAAAAAGTCAGGCAATCGGAAGCTAAAGGGCCTGGAGGGCAGGGCCCGCTGGAGAGCCGCCGCTTGAGTGCCCTCTAGTGGATGCCTCAGCCACGAAGCCCAGCAAGGTTGACCTGTGATTCCCTCCCCTTCCCCCCTCCCCCACCCCACCCCACCCACCCCCGCCCGCGCAAGCCCTACTGGGAGCTGGGGGTTGGAGACTCACGCCCGTAATTCTAGCTGCTCGGGAGGCTGAGGTCAGAGGCCAGCTGTGTGAAGGCAGCATGGACAGGAGAATCCATGAGGCTGTCTCCAACCACCAGAAACCGGGAAGTGGCGCCCAGGCCCTGAGTTCAAACCTCACAACTGGCAACAACAACAAAGAAAAGCATTTGAAATATCAGATTTGAAATATCAGATTAGAATGTGACCTAGCGGTAGAGTGCCTGCCTCGAACGCATGAAGCCCTGGGTTCGATTCCTCAGCACCACATACACAGAAAAAGCTGGAAGTGGCGCTGTGGCTCAAGAGGTAGAGCGCTGTCCTTGAGCAAAAAGAGCTGAGAGACAGCGCCCAGGCCCTGAGTCCAAGCCCCACGACTGAGGAAAAGAAAAACAAAAAGGATGGTAGATACTCTATTGTGTGTCTTGTGCTTTGTTGTTGTTCTTCAGATTCTGAGAACTCTGCTGAACTAACCGTTCCTAGTGGCGCTGAGCAAGGGGAAACGGGTCGCGCCCTGGGGCCTTTCATTGGCCGAGGCTACCGGAAGCTAGTGTGTGTGTGTGGGGGGGGGGAACTCTGGGAAATGTAGTTTATAGTCGGCAAGCGGGCCCAGAGAGCCAGCGCACACCCGTGAGTCAGGATCTGGAAAACCAGGGTTCTGGAATCTCCTCGAGGGGGGTCAACAGGGGAATGCGGGTGTGCCCATGCCCCTACGCTGCCCGGCCAGCGCCGCACACGGCCACCCGGGTCGGGGAGCACCTCTGTCCACTAGCACCGTGCAAACACGTAGACGCTCGGGGCTAGCATGTGGACATCTTCTCCAGTCTAGTTCTCTCCATCCGAGATGCCTGCCCTGCAGATACATCAGGCTCGCAAATGCCCCCCTCGCTGGAGCAGGGACACTGGCTAGGGGGCTGTGGGGAGGATGGCCCATAGGTGACGGGGGGGGGGGGGGGGCGGGGAGGCAGAATGTGCCTGGCCTGACCTGACCTGGCAGCCTAGGAGCAGTCACTTTGTGACCTCGTGGTGGCCTGTGAAGTGCCTCGGCAGAATTCCTGAGAGAGGAGGGGGCATGCCTGCCAGGTTCGCGCGATGGGGGCGTGGCCTACAAAGACCACGCCCGCCAACAGCCAGGCCACACCCCCGCGAGGTCCAGCTCCTCCTCCAGCCCCAGCTTTGCAGTGGGGTAGGGGGTGCAGCCGTGGGCCCAGTGTGGAGTGTCCTCCCCAGCCTGGCCTGGGGGGCCGGTGGAATCTGGCTCTGATTTCAATCCCAGAGCCCCAGTAGGCCGCGGGAACAGCTGGACTGGTTCTCAGTTCGATAAACTGTTTTCCTCTAAGTAAAAACAGTGGTTGCAAGTCTGGCGCCTGCTGCTCACAGGAGCCTGAGATCTGAGGATCACGGTTTGAAGCCAGGAAATCTGTTAACTACCGTAAAGGCCGCAGGTGGAGCTGTGGCTCCCGTGATAGAGCACTAATGCAGGCCAGGCCAGGGCCTAGCTCCACTTGCCCTCAGGAAAGCGGTGCACAAGGCACAAGTGCTACGCTACGGGGACTAAAGTTACCCTCCATCGACATTCTGGGCCCGTTCCTTCCTACACAGGCGAGAGAAAGGGCGCCCCACACCCAAGCCAAGCCCTCTGTACCCACACACCCCACCACCATCCGCCATCACCCGGTAGGGCTGCAGACTTCCTAAATGCCGCCAGGTGGCGCTGAATACTCGCCCTGGCAATAGGTCCCTTTGGGTGCCCGATTTAGAAACCCTTTTGGGGGTGACTGTTGGGTTCAAAAGTGCAAGAGGAAAGTCGGGCACGAGTGGCTCCCTCTTGTAATCTTGGCTACGTAGGAGGCTGGGATCTGAGGATCACGGTTCAAGGCCAGCCTGGACAGGAAAAGTCCATTATCTCTAATTAGCAAACAAAGCAGCTAGAAATGGAGCTGTGGCTCAAGTGGTAGAACACTATCCTTGCTATCCTTGAGCAAAAATCTCAGGGACAGTGCCCAGGCCCTGAGATCAAATCCCAGGATTGCGGGGGGGGGGGGGGGTGTGAGGAGAGGGGGGAAGGTGTCATAGAAAGCTTAGCACTGGTGTAATCCTAACTGTAATTCTAGCTACTCAAGAGACTGAGATCTGAGAATCACCATTCAAAGCCAGCCTGGGCAGGAAAATCTGTGAGACTCTTTAACTCTGATTAGCCAACAGACAAGTGGCACTGTGGCTCAAGTGGTAGAGTGCTAGCCTTGAGCAAAAGAGCTCAGCGACAGTGCCTAGGCCCTGAGTTCAAGCCCCATGAGGACAAAAAAACAAGTGAAATAAAGCTGTGGGCTGGTGGCTCGGGCTGGTGGCTCATGCCTGTAATCCTATCTACTCTGGAGGCTGAGATCTGAGGATCTTGGTTCAAAGCCAGTCCAAGGAGGAAAGTCCCGGAAGTGGTGATGTGGCTTATGTGGTAGAACACTAGCCTTGAGCTGAAGAGCTCAAGGACAGTGCCCAGGCCCAGAGTTCAAGTCCCACAATAGACAAAAAAAAAGCCCCCCCAAAAACTAAATCAATGGTCGTCAGATATTATATATTTGTGTATTTATATGCACAAATGGAACTTAAAGTGGCTTTCTCTCTCTTAGGCTGAGGTATAGAGGGTACAAATGTCCTTCTAGGTGTGTCCCTCTGGGTACAGGAAACAGACCCCCCAGGGGTCTGGGCCACAGCGGGTCTGAGCAGGGCCTCAGGGAGGTCTGGTACTTTGGCTGGTACACCTCCTTCATTGCCCTTGCACCTGGCATTGAGACTCATTGGAGTCTCAACCTATCAGCATCTATAGCTCCCCAGTGCCCTGGGACAAAATCCTTTGTGATCCTGTGTGTGGAGGGCAGGTGCAGCCAGCCTTCACCTGGCAGGGACAGACCCACCAGGGAGTTGTGTGGGTAAGGAGCTGGGCCTTAAGTGATCTCAAGTATGGTGGCTCCAGTGGCCTTTGACCTACGCCCACATGCTGGGATAGGCTGGGTAGGGACTGTCTTGGAGGAGCCCTGAGGCCTTAGCCTCAGTGTGTGTGCTTCAGTTACTGGGGCTTGAACTTCAGAACCTGGGTACTGTCTAAGCTATTGTGCTCAAGGCTAGCATTCTACTACTTGAGCTATAGCTCCACTCCAGCTTTTTCTTTTTTTTCTTTTTTGTTCTTTTAGGGGCGGTTCCAATTGGAGATAAGGGTCTCATGGACTTTCCTGCACAGCCAACTTTGAACCAAGATTCTCAGATCTCAGCCTCCTGAGTAGCTAGGATGGCACGCATGAGCTACCAGCACTGAACTTACACTTTTGGCTTTTTGCTGATAGATTGGAGATAAGTGTCTCATGGACTTTTCAACACAGGCTGGATTTGAACTGTGATCCTGTGGATCTCAGCCTTCTTGAGTAGCTAGGATTACAAGGGAGAACCAGGACCTGGCTTATGACTTGGTGTACAAGGGATGGTGTGGAAGGGTGCCCATAGAAGAGACAGGTGTGCAAGAATAAGTTCAGTGGAAGTTGTGGCTCAAAGTGGTACAGTGCTATCCTTGAGCAAAAGAGCTCAGGGACAGCACCCATGGGACAAGCCCCATGACTGAGACACACACACACACACACACACACACACACACACACACACAGAATAAGTTCAAATAACTTTTGTCCAACTAGACCACAAACATTTGCATATGGGAAGCTCCACTCAAACTCTCATTAAGAGGCAACAGTAAAAGCTGGGCCTGGAGGTGTTGCATTTGAGGCCAGCCTGGGCTAGAAAGAGAGACCCTGTCTCAAAAATCAGAACTGCTATGTAGAGTGCTGAAGTCCGAAGATCAAGACTCAAAGCCAGCCTAGGCAGAAAAGTCCATAATACTCTTATTTCCAATTAACCAGCAAAAAGCCAGAAGTGGAGGTATGGCTTAAGTGGTACAGTCAGTTTTGAGCAGAAAAACCCAAGGGAGAGCATGAAGTTCTGAGTTCTAGCCCCAGAATCAGAAGGACAAAACAAAAAATGAAACCAAACAAAACCAGCCAACTTGAGCCATGATACAAGATGGAGTTTAGAGAGCTTTTCTACCAAAGCTGGCTTCAAACCATTATCCTCTATATCTCAGCCTCCAAGTAGTTAGGATTACAGGTGTGAGACACCAGCTGTGGCTGCTATTGACTTTTAATTGAGGCCTCCCTTTGTGTGAAGTTACAAGTTAACTTTTAGATCCCAAAGAATGATAATGCCAAGGGTCACAATAAATTTCTAGGAAGGGCACTGCACAGATTCTATCTTGTATAGTATACATTCCTTGTAGAAAGGGAAGTTCATGTCACATTTTAATTAGCAGGAACAAAATACTTCTTCAGTTACACCCCTTCTATAACTCTCCATTAGCCTCCTCCTCCTCTTCCTCCTCCTCCTCCTCCTCCTCCTCCTCCTCCTCCTCCTCCTCCTCCTCCTCCTCCTCCTCTTCCTCCTCCTCCTCCTCCTCCTCCTCCTCCTCCTCCTCCTCCTCCTCCTCCTCCTCCTCCTCCTCCTCCTCCTCCTCTTCCTCCTCCTCCTCCTTCTTCTTATTCTGGAGCTGCTTTTGCTCAAGGCTAGCACTCTACCAACTTGAGCCAGAGTGCCACTTCTGGCATTTTCTGTTTATGTTGTCCTGAGGAATCAAACTCAGGGCTTCATGCATGCTAGGCAAGCACTCTACCAGTAAGCCACATTTCCAGCCTACCTTTTTTTTTTTTTTGTCAATCCTGGGGCTTGAACTGGGGACCTGGGCGCTGTCCTTGAGCCTCTCTGTGCTCAAGTCTAGCGCTCTACCACTTGAGCCATGTTGTAGGAAGTAGAGCTGACTACATCTTGATTAGGGAAACATGGTAGCAAATGCTGGGGGAGTAGAGAGGACTCCATCTTGATTAAGGAAACATGGTACAATTGTTAAAATGAAGTTAAATAGGGGCTGGGGATATGGCCTAGTGGCAAGAGTGCTTGCCTCCTATACATGAGGCCCTGGGTTCAATTCCCCAGCACCACATATACAGAAAGTGGCCAGAAGTGGTGCTGTGGCTCAAGTGGCAGAATGCTAGCTTTGAGCAAAAAGAAGCCAGGGACAGTGCTCAGGCCCTGAGTCCAAGCCCCAGGACTGGCCAAAAAAAAAAAAAAAATGAAGTTAAATATTAGGTCAACCTGACCCCAAAATTCTGCTTCTGTAAATGGCTTGCTTAACTTGTTTGTTGCTTGCTCTACCCCTACATCTGTGCTGTGATTTACCTTTATAACCCCCAGTTTGAGGACTGTTGGGGGTTGCAGTTTTAGCTCCCGAGTCTGTGCTGTGTCCCTGGCCATTCAGTTCACTTTTTGCTTCCCCAATGAGTCCATCTTTTTGCTTGAGACCGTCTCTGAGTGGGGGACTCTTGGAGTGACTTGGAATCTCCACCCTCAAACCTGGTATCATTTCTGGTACATTGGCCAGGAAGAGTCCTAAGATGCCCGCCCGGGTGAAGAAAAGAAACCTCCAGAGGTTTGAGCTTGGTCGACCAATCTATTTCTGTTTTTTTTTTTTTTTTTTTTTTTTTTTTTTACCAGTCCTGGGCCTTGGACTCAGGGCCTGAGCACTGTCCCTGGCTTCTTTTTGCTCAAGGCTAGCACTCTGCCACTTGAGCCACAGCGCCACTTCTGGCCATTTTCTATATATGTGGTGCTGGGGAATCGAACCCAGGGCTTCATGTATACAAGGCTAGCACTCTTGCCACTAGGCCATATTCCCAGCCCCCAATCTGTTTCTGTTTCTGTTTCTGTTTCTGTGTCTGTATTGGAAAAGTGCACTATCTGGGCCTGAGACAGAAGCCCAGCTCTTTACGGCCGGGGTGGTCAAGGGATACCTTGACCCCCTTCTGAAGGTCCTCATAGGGAAAGAAGTGTATTAATTTTGTCAAAAGAATAGGAATTTTGATCTTGTTCCTTGTGCTGTGTATGGTCGTGTCTGTTCTCTGCTTTTGCTTGCTATTGTGATTGGAGTTACTTTACAGGAAGACATGGGACAAGCGGCATCCACTGAGGAACTTCTCCTCTGTGCCTGTTCTCAATTCTGCTTTTTCTTGTTATCGTTGTGATTGGACTTTTTCTGACTCACTCACCCACCTGGGCCGATGTCCAGCAACTCCTAGATGTTCTCTTCACCACTGAAGAAAAAGGCCAGATTCTTTGGGAAGCCAAGAAGCTGGTCCTGGGACACCACAGCAGACCATCAGAAGACTCCCTCAAGATAGAGGAAGCCCTCCCCTCATGGAATCCAAACTGGGATCCAAATTAGTTGGCAGGAAGGGAGTGGCTAAAGGTTTATCGCCAGATTCTTCTGGGGGGTCTCTGGGCCACTGGGAAGCACCCAATCAGTTTGTCTAAGGTAGGGGAAGTTAAACAGGAAATGGATGAGTCCCCGGCAGCCTTTTTAGAAAGGCTTCTTGATGCTTACTGTACTTATACTACTATAGATCCAGAGGCTGAGGAAAACAGAAAAGCAATTAATGTAGCATTTGTGGGGCAGGCAACTCCGATGTTAGAGATAAAATTCAGAAAATTAAAGGGTTTGAAGGAAAGAATTTGTCGGAGTTAGTGGAGATTGCATCCCAAGTTTTTGACAATGGATTCTACAGATGAGACAGGTTAGGAGATTGGCTAAGATTTTTGTTCTCAAGAACAAAGAAGGAAGGGGGGGCTTTGCGCCCCATTAGAGGAGGCCAGAGCAGGAAAGAGGAAGTAGCAGAAAAGGAATGCAGAAGTTAGAGAAGGCTCAGTGTGCTTATTGTAAGGAGAGAGGGCATTGGAAAGAAAAATGTCCAAAGAAAGGGAACCTTGGATGATTGAAGGGGTTGGGGCTCTCCCCTCCCAGAGCCCAGGATAACTCTAAAAGTGGAGGGAAAACCAAATTCTTAGTGGGCACCGGGGCACAAATGTCAGTCTTAAGGCAGGCCTTAGGGCCAATGGCCAAAAAAAAAAAAAATGGAAGTACAAGGAGGGGCCACAGGATCTAAAACTTATTGATGGACTACAAATTGGACAGTAGACTTGGGCAGAGGAGCTGTGACCCATTCCTTTTTAGTAATGTGCGAGTGTCAATACCCCCTGTTGGGGATTATTTACACAAATTGGGAGCACAAATCAAGTTTGAGGCGGTGCAGATTTTTTTTTTTTTTTTTTTTTTTGCCAGTCCTAGGCTGTGAACTCAGGGCCTGAGCACTGTCCCTGGCTTCTTTTTTGCTCAAGGCTAGCACTCTGCCACTTGAGCCACAGCGCCACTTCTGGCCATTTTCTGTATATGTGGTGCTGAGCAATTAAACCCAGGAGGGCCTCATGTATACGAGGCAAGCACTCTTGCCACTAGGCCATATTCTCAGCCCCGAGGCGGTGCAGATTAACATTGACTTGAGTCCCCCGCAGGAGGACCAGAATCTAAAGCTATCACTGCCAATAGCCCAGGAATATGTTCTGCACCAGACCAATGAAAACAGTCACCCTTTCAAACTCCTCCAGGAGCTCCAAGAGAGATTTCCCCAAATGTGGGCAGAAACCAATGCCTCCCCCCCCCCCCCCCGCCCCGGCTTAGCTATCCACCAGAGTCCAGTGCTGGTCTAGCTGAGGGCTTCTGTTGAACCCATGAGAGTGAGACAGTACCCCATGACCTCAGAAGCAAGAGAGGGGATCAGGGTCCATATCAACCACCTCCAATGGGATACTGGTCCCGTGCCAGTCGCCTTGGAATACACCACTTCTCCCCGTAAAGAAGGCAGAAACGGGACTAGAGGCCGGTGCAAGACTTGAGAGAAGTAAACAAGAGGGTTGAAGACATTCACCCAACTGTACCTAACCCATATACTCAGCTCAGCATGCTTGTCCCCAAGAAACAGGTATATATAGTCCTAGACCTGAAGGACGCCTTCTTCAGCATCCTGCTGGTGAAGGCCAGTTAGCCCCTATTTGCCTTCAAGTGGGCAGATCCGGAGGATGGATATCAAAGACAACTGACCTGGACCGGGCTGCCTCAAGGGTTCAAAAACTCCCCCACTATCTTTGACCAGGCACTGCACACGGACCTCCTTGAGTACCAACTCTCCTTCCCCGAGGTTTCCTTGTTGCAATATGTGGATGATTTTTTGATAACTGCAGAAACAGAGGAGACCTGCTTGCAACTGAAGGACTCCCCAAAACGCTTCAGGAACTCGGCTACTGGGTCTTGGTGAAGAAGGCCCAGCTTTGCACCAAGAGAGCCACATATTTCAGGTATGATCTGGAAGGGGGACTCAGGACTTTGTCAAGCTCCAGGAAGCAAGCAATCATGCAGATCCCCACTTCCAAGACTAAGAAGCAAGTAAGGGAATTCTGGGAACTGTGGGGGTATTGTAGACTCTGTATTTTGGGGTTTGCTGAAGCAGCATGGCCCTTATATGAGATTACCAAAGGACCAGGAGAAAATATCAGATGGACTGAGGAAGAGGAATGGGTGTTCCAGACCTTTAAAAAGCAGCTAGTTTTAGCCCCAGCCCTGGGCATTCTGGATATCCACAAGCCTTTTCACTTGTTCACGGATGAAAAAGCTGGGGTAGGAAGAGGTGTGCTAACTCAGAAGCTAGGACCCTGGTATTGGCCAGTGGACTACTTATCTAAGAAATTAGACCCAATTTAGTCAGGATGGCCTGCTTGCCTCAGGGTAATTTCAGCAACAGCTCAGCTAGTCAGACTCTTAACAAGCTAACACTGGGGCAGGACCTCATGGTAACTACCCCCCATGCGGCTGAGAACTTGTTGCAAAGCCCCCCAGACTGGTGGATGTCCAACGCCAGGCTAATACAGTACCAGGCTCTGTTGCTCAACCAGCCTAAAGTGACTTTCCGAGCTTCCACACCCTCATCCCTGCCACCCTGCTACCTGCTACTGATCAGACAGTGCTGTACTATTGTGCCGAGGTTTTGACTCAATGTCCACAGTATTAGACCAGACCTCACGGATGTCCTGCTACTTGGTGCGGAAAAGACCATGTTCACCGATGGAAGCAGCTATGCGATGGATGGAGTGAGGTTAGCAGGAGTGCGGTCGTGGAAGGAGACCAAGTCATTTGGGCCAAGCCGTTACCAGTGAGCACCTTGGCACAAAAGGCTGAGCTCATTGCCCTAACCCAAGCTTTGATGTTGGGAAAGGACAAGAAGGTCAACATCTGTACGGACAGCAGGTATACATTCACTCCCGTTCATGTACATTTACAGGGAATGTGGGCTGCTGACAGCAGAAGGAAAAACCATCAGAAACAAAGAGCAGATATTAGGCTTACTTCAGGCCATATGGCTGCCAAAGGCAGTTGCTATAATGCACTGCCCAGGACATCAGAGGGGAAACTTTCCCAACCAAGTGGGAAAGAGCACAGACGGTAGCAAAGAAGCTGCTAGTGGAGATAATTCCCAGGTTTGGACTCCCAGTAGCCATAGGCTCAGATAATGGCCCCTCTTTCATCTCTCAGGTAACCCAGTTATTAGGTAAGTCATTGGGGATTAATTGGAAATTACATTGTGCCTATCACCCCCAAAGTTCAGGTCAAGTAGAGAGGATGAATAGGACTCTAAAAGAGACCTTAACCAATTAACCCTTGAGACTGAAAACTGGACGGCCCTCCTACCATTTGCCCTTCTGCAAGTACACTGTATATCATACTTTAAGGACATCACACCTTATGAGATAATGTTCGGGAGGCCTCCTCCCTTATGCCCTAAGCTTGTTTCTGAAGCAATAGCTGAATTGACAAACCAACATCTGATGCAGTTCTTGCAGGCCTTGCAGAAAGCCCAAAAGGAACTTTGCTCCCAGATCAAGGGTGCTCATGAGGAGTTGCCCAAGGATGCCCCAGCCTTACACCCTTTTTTTTTTTTTTTTTTTTTTTTGGCCAGTCCTGGGACCTGGGCTCAGGGCCTGAGCACTGTCCCTGGCTTCTTTTTGCTCAAGGCTAGTGCTCTGCCACTTGAGCCACAGTGCCACTTCTGGCCATTTTCTGTATATGTGGTGCTGGGGAATTGAACCCAGGGCTTCATGTATATGAGGCAAGCACTCTTGCCACTAGGCCATATTCCCAGGCCCCTTACACCCTTTTGTGCCAGGACAGGTGGTGTGGGTAAAGTGACATAACACTGAGTCCTTGGAGCCCTGCTGGAAAGGCCCCTACACCATTGTTCTGACCACTCCTACGCTGTCAAGGTAGACCGCCTAAAGACCATGCCTCCCACATCAAAGCAGCGAACCTGACCAAGGAGGACAAATGGAAGGCGGTGCAATCTGATGACGACCCACTAAAATGGACATTTGTAAAACATTTAGACTGGTAATGTTCTTGTGGCTTAGATGCAGAGTGGCAGGCCGGCAGAAACTTAACCCCACCAGACTGAGAAATACAGGTGAGAGATTCAGAGAAGAGGATTGGAGCTACATGATGTAATTTGATTTAAAAGGATGTTTGCACTGTAATCAGATTATCTGGTTTAGCAAAAGGCATTGGGAACTTGAAATTTGTCTCCCTCCACTGTTTGGGGACTAAATGTTAGAAATTTGGATATGTTTTATCACTGTTAAAGAAATGATTGAGTTTCTCATTCAGAGACCAACAGGAAAAACCTGGGGCAGGCCTGTGAGCCTATCCTCAGGAGTGAGTGGTGATTTGGCACCAAGGCAGTTCATCAAGCTCTAAGAAATGGGATTGGTGAGTATATGCCCATTCTGTAGGACAGGCCAATGGATGCCTTTCTTTGTCCTGTCTCTTTTGTTTTCAGATGAGCACTGGAAACCTGATGGTAAAAATGATTTGATATTTCTAAAACTGCCCCTTAGGATGGACTGAAATTGGAAAAAGTCTTTTCTTTTTTTTGGCCAGTCCTGGGCCTTGGACTCAGGGCCTGAGCACTGTCCCTGGCTTCCTTTTGCTCAAGGCTAGCACTCTGTGACTTGAGCCACAGTGCCACTTCTGGCCGTTTTCTAGATATGTGGTGCTGGGGAATTGAACCCAGGGCTTCATGTATAGGAGGCAAGTACTCTTGCCACTAGGCCATATCCCCAGCCTGGAAAAAGTCTTAAGAGGGTTAGAAAGGTTTATTTGTAGGATGAAACTTGATTTCTGTGCTATTTTGCAATTTGGATGTATTGAAAAAGTGAAGATGTTAAGTCTAGATTCCTGTGTTTGTAATTCTGGTGCTTGTAATTCTTTTTTTTTTTTTTTTTTTTTTTTTGCCAGTCCTGGGGCTTGGACTCAGGGCCTGAGCACTGTCCCTGGCTTCTTTTTGCTCAAGGCTAGCACTTTGCCACTTGAGTCACAGTGCCACTTCTGGCCATTTTCTGTATATGTGGTGCTGGGGAATCGAACCCAGGGCTTCATGTATATGAAGCAGGCACTCTTGCCACTAGGCCATATCCCCAGCCCCTGGTGCTTGTAATTCTTGCATTAAGGAAAAATGTATTTTGAGTTCAAAGGTCTTCTAGGCAGTAATTCAGACTGAAGAAAACAGGCAGCCTCGAGGGAATGGGGCATGAGTTCTTTAAATGTAAATGAAAGCCAAAGTGAAAAAGGATGGCTACCAAAATGATTCCAGTTTGCCTATACAGCCTGAGAGTCATCTGGAAGTAGCTACATCTTCACCCTGAGCACCTCTACTGTGGTAAAAACAGATAGGACTCCATCACACACAGCTGATTCCTGTTGGAAGGCTGCTTTGGATCTGCCGAAACTAAGATTTTGGGGGTACATTCTGTGGTAACCTTCCCACTCCTCTGAGTTGACTGGAGTTCACTAGTCTATTAAGAAAATTCGATAAAGCATGAATGGCAGGCTAGAGAGTCACTCCTAGGGTGGGAGTGTCATGCCTAGGGTGGGAGGTGTGTTAGGGTATGCCCAGATGGGTTAGGATGTGACCTCAGAGAAAGGAGGGAGGTAATTGCCTTCAGGTGTGCCAGTTACCTAGGTAACTGGATGGAGATTTAAATCTGGTGAGAGCACCTGCATTTCTATATATGTGGTGCTGGGGAATTGAACCCAGGGCTTCACGTATATGAGGTAAGCACTCTTGCCACTAGGCCATATTCCCAGCCCCGCATTTTCATTTGTACAAAGAATTGGGGCCATAAAACTGATGGTCCTGGGCTGGGGATATGGCCTAGTGGCAAGAGTGCTTGCCTTGTATACATGAGGCCCTGGGTTCAATTCCCCAGCACCACATATACAGAAAATAGCCAGAAGGGGCGCTGTGGCTCAAGTGGCAGAGTGTTAGCTTTGAGCAAAAAGAAGCCAGGGACAGTGCTCAGGCCCTGAGCCCAGGTCCCAGGACTGGCCAAAAAAAAAAAACAAAACAAAAACAAAACAAAACAAAAAAAACTGATGGTCCTATGCATCCAGTACACACCCCTCAATGTTAATTAAATGAGTCAGGGATTTGACTAGGCTGAAAGAAAAGCAAGATGTAGGAAGTACAGCTGACTCCATCTTAATTAGGGAAACATGGTGGCAAATTGTTAAAATGAAGTTAAATATTACGTCAACCTGACCCCCAAATTCTGCTTCTGGAAATAGCTTGCTAAACTTGTTGCTTGCTCTACACCCTGGGTCAACCCCATACATCTGTGCTATGCTTTTATCTTTATAAACCCCAGCTTGAGGACTGTTGGGGGTAGCAGTTTTAGCTCTCGAGTCTGTGCCGTGTCCCTGGCCTGTCATTTTGCTTTCTGCTTCCCCAATAAATCCATCTTTTTGCTTGAGACTGTCTGAGTAAGTGGTGGACTCTTGGAGGGACTTAGACTCTCCTTCCTTGAACCCTGTAACCAGCCACGGCCACAGCTCTAATTCCTGCTTTTTTAAGGTGCTTAATTGGAGATAAGACTTTCCTGCCCAGGCTGGCTTCAAACCCTGATCCTCAGATCTCAGCCTCCTGAATTGTTAGAATTACAGGCGTGAAAGATATCAAAAAGACATTTGTACTTCCATGTTTATCACGGCACAATTCACAATAGCCAAAATATGGAAACAACCCAGATGCCCCTCCACAGACGAATGGATCCAAAAAATATGGTACTTATACACAATGGCATACTACATAGTGATTAGGAATGGTGAAATATTGTTGTTCGCAGGGAAATGGTCAGAACTCGAACAAATAATGTTGAGCGAGACAAGCCTAGAACACAGAAAACAAAGGGGCATGATCTCCCTGATATATGACTGTTAACAAAGGGAGACGGAGAGACAGTAGAGACCAAGTCTGTGAATACTGTATATGTTCTTGATATATTGTATATTGTATATATGTCTACCTGACCTAGACAAGGGATAGAAAAACAGGACGTAAGATATCACAAGAAATGTACACACTGCCCTACTATGTAACTGTACCCTTTTTGCACAACACCTTGTAAAAAAATTTATGTTCAATTAATAAATTAAAAAAAAATTACAGGCGTGAGCCACTGGTGCCCAGCAGATCCAGTTTCTTAGCTTAAGAGACGGTGCTTAGCTGATCCTGCCACTGTCACATGCTAAGCTAAGCAGAGGAAACTGTCCTCCCCTTCTCTTGCTAAAGAGCTCAGGTCTGATCTTCTGCCGAGTCAGTCTCTTCTGCCACACCCCCACCCCCAACATTGGTTTTTATCTCCAAATAATATGAAGACACCCACACCATTTCATCTCCATCCTGCTGTTAACCTCACATTGGTTTACTGGACTCAGACGGATGGGCTTGGAGCTTCCCTGCCCTGAATGCTTGTCACTGCTGGAGAGCTTGGTTCTCCTGGGCTTCCCTGTCTCCAGCTGGGCGCAGGTGGCTGTGGCTGAAGATAGGACTGGGTCTACCCGACTTGCCTGCAGTTGGTTTGAATTTGAGGACACTGTTTTCCCTGCATTGCAGTGGATTCTACAAACCACAACCCACAGAGACCATCAGCACCAGGACCAGAAAATTCCACCCCATACCCACGCCTCCCGCGGGGTTCCCCCCACCTCTGCCAGCAGAAAACAAAGGGTGAGGTGGGGTGCGGCAGTGATCTACATCACCTGTGGGAGGAAGGACTTGGGGGCTATGGGTTTGCAGGAACCTCTCTCCCAGAGTCCCTGCTCACTCCGGTCTCCCCACTACCCCACCCCACCCCCTACCCCAAGCCCTGCTTCGCCCTGTGGTTTCCAAGGAAACCAACATCCACAGACACAGCCAGTGGGGCCCCGCCCCATCCAGAAACCAGGTGCTGCCCACTCCCCGCAGACCAACCATTGGCTTCCTAGAAGAGGGTCATCCCATGATTGGTCCATCTCTGAGAGGCCACGCCCCAAGTAGACACAAAGAGAATGGCCAGCTTTGCTCGCCCTCCCCTACGAGCTCCGCCCCCAGGGTTCTGAGGGCGTGGTCTGGGCCGTGAGCGCCCCCCTCCCCCTCGGGACGAAGAGCAGGACCCTGACAACTTTAGGATTCAGAGAGATTCTGCCTAGGGCCCCGCATATCCCATGGCCTGAAAGTGGGGTGTCCACAGGCAGTTTTTGCATCAGGTTTAAAGGTTATTCTTGGAGATGATGAGCTTTCAGTCAGGAAAAGGTCTCTGCTGCCCAGGCAGGGGGCAGGAGCTTGGCATGCAGCGTTTTCTGGGAGGAGGTGAGGGCAGGAAGGGGCAAAGCCTCCCAGCCCCCAGTCCCCAGCAGGAACCTGGGGATGGAGATGGGCAAGTGTGAGGCCCCTATATTTCCCAGAAGCATGCAAACTCTTTAAGAATAAGTACACTAACTGAGAGACCCTGCATTTCCCAGCCAGGCAGGGTGTGTGTGATTGTGATTGTGAGTGTGTGTGTGTGTGTGTGTGTGAGTATTGGGCCTTGAACTCAAAGCCTAGGTGCTGTCTTTGACTTTTTTTTTTTTTTTTTGTGCCAGTCCTGGGGCTTGGACTCAGGGCCTGAGCACTGTCCCTGGCTTCTTTTTGTCCACTTGAGCCACAGCACCACTTCTGGCTTTTTCTATATATGTGGTGCTGAGGAATTGAACGCAGGGCTTCATGTGTGCTAGGCAAGCACTTTATCACTAGGCCATATTCCCAGACCCTGTCCTTTGGTTTTTTTTTTTTTTCACTCAAGGCTGGAACTCTACCACTTGAACTACAATTCCACTCTGGCTTTTTGGTGGCTAATTGGAGATAAGAGTCCCACAGACTTTTCTTGCCACATTAGCTTGTTTTTGTTTTTGTTTATTTATTTATTTTTGCCAGTCCTGGGGCTTGGACTCAGTGTCTGAGCACTGTCCCCAAGCTTCTCTGTGCTCAAGGCTAGCAGTCTACCACTTGAGCCACAGTGCCACTTCCGGCCTTTTCTGTTTATGTTGTACTGAGGAATTGAACCCAGGGTTTCATACATGCTAGGCAAGCACTCTACTACTAAGCCACATTCCCAGTCCTAGATTTTTTTTTTTATTGGACAGTTGTGGGGCTTGAACTCAGGACCTAGACACTGTCTCTGAGCCTCTTTGTGCTCAAGGTTAGTGCTGTACCACTTGAGCCACAGCGCCACTTCCAGTTTTTGAGTGGTTAATTGGAGGAGAGTCTCACTGGGACTTTTCTGCCCCTGTTGGCTGCAAACCACGGTCCTCAGATCTCAGCCTCCTGAGTAGGTAGGATGACAGGCATCAGCTAACAGTGCCTGACTTCACTGTAACTTTTACTTACTGTTTCTGGATGTGTAGTAATGTGATGTGGAACATCATTTCACATTTTGGGGTACTTTTTTAGGTACTGTTTCTCTTTATGCCCAAGCTGCCTTGGAGTGATCTTCCTCTATGTACTTTCCTATGCAGCTGAGGGTGACAGGCACACACCACCTCCCCTAGCCACTGACTGAGATGGAGTCTCCTGCAATTTCCTGACCATTTTGGTATCAAACTGAGATCATCAGACCTCAGCTTCCTCAGTAGCTAGGATGACAGGCATGAACCACTAGCACCTGGCTTTAGGAGAGTTTATTAGAAAAGAAATATGGCAGAGAAAGGAGATTATGTGGCATGATGCATGGAAAGACCACATTTAAGATCGCCTTCCAGCCAGGTGGCAGTAGCTCATGCCTGTCATCCTAGCTACTCAGGAGGGTGAGATCTGAGGATCACTATTTGAAGACAGCCCGGGCAGGAAAGTCAGTGAGACTCTTATGTCCAATAAACTACTCAGAAAAAAACAGAAGTGGCACTTTGGTTCAAGTGGCAGATCACTAGCCTTGAGCACAAAGAGGTCAAGATAGTGCCAAGACCCTGAGTTCAAGCCCCAGAACTAGCCAAAAAGAAAGAGATCACCTTGGGCTGGGGATATGGCCTAGTGGCAAGAGTGCTTGCCTCATATACATGAGGCCCTGGGTTTGATTCCCCAGCACCACATATACAGAAAATGGCCAGAAGTGGCGCTGTGGCTCAAGTGGCAGGGTGCCAGCCTTGAGCAAGAAGAAGCCAGGGACAGTGCTCAGGCCCTGAGTCCAAGCCCCAGGACTGCCCCCCCCCCAAAAAAAAAAAAAAAAGAAAAGAAAGAGATCACCTTCAGCCATCTCGTGCCATTGTCAGGGGATCAAACATTGGCTTCTGGTTAAACAGTGAGAATTGGGGATCAGGAGTGAGAGGTATGCACAATTAAAAACAAACTCAAATCTGGGCTCCAAGGGTTCTACCTGTAATCCTAGCTACTCAAGAGGCTGAGATCAGAGGATCACCATTTAAAGCCAGTCTGGACAGAGACTCTCATGTCCAATTAACTAGCACAAAAACCCAGAAGTGGAAATGTGGCTCAATAGGTAAAGTGCTAGCCTTGAGCTGAAAAAGCCAAGTAAGGCCATGAAGCCCTGAGTTCGAGCATCAGTACTGGTACACACACACACACACACACACACACACACACACACACACACGGAATTCATCGGACAGATCCAAGTCACAGCTACCTTCAGACATGAGGTTTTGGTAGCTTCCTGGCTCAGGATTGGTTACAGGAAGCATTGCTACTAAGCAGGTGGTCTGGTCCTTCTGGGATTCCAAATGGCTACCAAGTGGCTACGTGAGAGAAGGGCTCAAGGGCCTGGAGCTGCTCCCTCCCCCGGGCCAGTCTACCTGGGAAGAAGTTCACTGAATTACCTACCTCTAGGGCATGCCTTACAGCCCAGTTAAAGATCTGTTGTCCTTGGAGCTATTGGTTGACATACCTTAGGATGGAATGAGGCCTAAATGAGTACTAAAAATAAAACCCTATGTCATGACCTTGGTGGTCACCTGGGCTGGTCACACGCAAGCTGGAAAGCTGAGTGACAAGGCTTTCTCTCAGAGAGTCTCTGATCTTTTGTGCTGGAGCACTGTCCCTGAGCTTTTTTGGTTCAAGGCTAGTGCTCTACGACTTGAGTCATAGCTCCACTTCCAGTTTTGTGGCTAACTGGAGCTAAGAGGCTCCAGTTTCCTGTCTGTGAACTGTGATCCTCAGATCTCAGCCTCCTGTAGCTAGGATTACAGGTGCGAGCCACCAGTGTCCATCTTGGAACAGCCCTGAATCTAGATTCTCCTAATCTTTATCTCCCAAGAGCTGGGATGTCAGGTGTGAGATACTAGGCCCAATCTCGTTATCCTGATTTAGAGTTTCAGCTGGTGTCTCACATCTGTAATCCTCAGGAAGCTGAGACCTGAGAATCATGTTCAAAGCCAGATGGGTCAGAAAAGTCTGTGAGACTCTTTATCTCCAATTAACCACAAAAAGCTGGAAGTGGAGCTGTGATTCAAGTGGTAGAATACTAGTTTTGAGCAAAAAAAACAACACAAGTTCAGGGGCTGGGAATATGGCCTAGTGGCAAGAGTGCTTGCCTCGTATACATGAGGCCCTGGGTTCGATTCCTTAGCACCACATATACAGAAAATGCCAGAAGTGGTGCTGTGGCTCAAGTGGCAGAGTGCTAGCCTTGAGCAAAAAAGAAGCCAGGGACAGTGCTCAGGCTCAGGCTCTGAGTTGACGGCCCAGGACTGGCCAAAAAACAAACAAAACAAAACACAAGTTCAGGGACAGTGTCCAGCTCCCAAGTTCAGCCCCAGGCAATCAACCAATTAATCAATCAATAAATAAATAGAAGTTCCAGGTCCTGCAGATGCATAAATAGATGCATAAATCGGCCTGGGCCTCCATGATTGCTTTCATGTGTATCTAAGGCAGGACCTTATTACTATTATTTTCCTCTATAGATAAGTAAGCAGTAGCATTTGTTACAGGAATATCCTTCCTCTATGACATTGTATGGGAGCCTTTGTTAAAAACCAAATGGCCATATAGACAGGTGGAGGGGATGGGTGTGGCTCATACCCAAGGCTCTGCATTCATTCAGTCTCCAGCCCTGGTAAAACAAAAGCAAAACAAAAAAAGAAGGGGCTGGGAAGGTGGCTTAGTGGTAGAATGCTTGCCTAGCATGCATGAAGCCCTGGGTTTGACTCCTCAGCACCACATACACAGAAAAAGCCGGAAGTGGCGCTGTGGCTCAAGTGGTAGAGCCCTACTAGCCTTGAGCAAAAAGAAGCCAGGGACAGTGCTTCGGGCCTGAGTTCAAGCCCCAGGACTGGCAAAAAAAAGAAAGAAAGACAACCACTCAGCACCGTGGTTCACACCTGTAATCTTAATTTCTTGGGAGGCAGAAGTCAGAGGATTGAGATGCAAGGCTGGCTGGAGCAGAAGAGTTCTCAACACCCCATCTCAACTGATGGATAGGTATGGTGGCACCTGCCTGTCATTCCAGCTAGTGGGAAATCACACGGGCTGAGTGCAGTGGTGTCAGCTCAGCATCCTCAGCCACATGGGGATAGGACAAGAAGGAGGATAAAAGCCAAGGCTGGTTCAGATAAAAACTAAAAATCTGGGGCTGGGAATATGGCCTAGTGGCAAGAGTGCTTGCCTCCTACACATGAAACTCTCGGTTCGATTCCCCAGCACCACATATATGGAAAACGGCCAGAAGGGGCGCTGTGGCTCAGGTGGCAGAGTGCTAGCCTTGAGCGGGAAGAAGCCAGGGATGGTGCTCAGGCCCTGAGTCCAAGGCCTGGGACTGGCCAAAAAAAACCCCAAAAAAACCCACTAAAAATCAGGGGCTGGGAATATGGCCTAATGGTAAAGTGTTTGCCTCATATACATGAAGCCCTGGGTTCGATTCCTCAGCACCACATATATAGAAAAAAGCCGGAAGTGGTGTTGTGGCTCAAGAGGTAGAGTTCTAGCCTTGAGCAAAAAGAAGCCAGGGACAGTGCTCAGGCCCTGAGTCCATGCCCCAGGACTGGCAACAAAAACAAAACAAATAAACAAAAACTGAAAATCACTAATGCAAAAAGGGGCTGGTGGTGTGGCTCAAATGGTAGAGCGCCTGTCATACAAGCCACAGGCCCAGTTCAACTTGGGGGGGGGAAGGGTGAGCAGGGAGCTAGGTGCTTTATGCCTAGCTACTCAGAAGGCTGGGCTGAGATCTGAGCATTGAGGTTTAGAGACAGCCTAGGCAGACAAATCCATGAGACTCTTATCTCCAGTTAACCAGCAAGAGACCAAAAGTGAAGTGGATGGAGGTATGGCTCAAGTAGTAGAGTGCTATCTTGAATGAAAAAGCTAAGGGACAGCACCCAGGCCCTGAGTTCAAGTTCTAGTACCGGCACAACAAACAAAGCAGTGAAGCTCTAAGGGCCAGGAGGCTGGTAAATCTGTGACCAATAGACAACCTGGCTACAGGACACTGTGCTGGCAGGCACCTCCCATCCTGGACAGGTATCCTGTCCATCCTCGCACCTGCCCAGCTGCACCCAACAAGCCAGGGACATAAGGAAGATGGCCAGGTGACCAGCACTGACTGGCCTTTTCATTGTATTTATTCTGGGACTTGAACTCAGGGCCTACCACTCTTGGTTAGCTTTCGGCTCAAAGTTAGCCCTCTACCACTTGAGCCACAGCTCCACTTCTGGTTTTTGGTGGTCCATTGGAAAGAAGAGTCTCATGTACTTCCTGCCTGGTCTGGCTTTGAACCTTGAACCTCACATCTCAGCCTTCTGAATAGCTAGGATTATAGGCATAAGCCTCTAGCGCCTGGCTTTGACTTGTTTTAGTGGTAGAAAATACACAGCATTAAATTTAACATCTTAGAATTATGAAAACCACTAACAATTACAAGCCGTGGCTGGGCACTGGTGGCTCAGGCCTGTATTCCTAGTATTCCTGTATTCAGGAGGCTGAGATCTAAGGATTGTGGTTCGAAGCCAGCCCTGGCAGGAAAGTCCTTGAGACTCTTATATCCAATGAACTATTTAGAAAAAAGCAGGAAGTGGCACTGTGGTTCAAGTGGTAGAATGCTAGGCTTAAGCACAAAGAGGCTCAGAAACAGTGCCAAGGCTCTGAGTTCAAGACTGGCAAAAAAAAAAAAAAAAAAAAGCAAGCCAGGTGCCATGGCTCATTCCTGTAATCACAAATATTCAGGAGGTTGAGGTCTGAGGATAATGGTTCAAGGCCAGCCTGGCTAGGAAAGTCTGTAAGGAAAAGTCTCACAGGCTTTTCTGCCTAGCTGGCTTGGTTGTATGGTTAGAGTGTCAGCCAAGCAAGCAAGCCATGTGAGAGCGAAGTACTGAGTTCAAACTCCAGAACCATCCCCTAGCCCTCCACTCCCCAAAAATAACCTGACAAAGATGGCATTGTGATGAACAGGGACACTCCAGGGTCTGTTCCCAGCTGAGTTGTTGTTAACCAACCCTGGGAACTCCCCTCTTTGGGATTTCCTGCTGTGATTTATTTTCTTGCTGGCTGAGAGTTTTCTGTTCCTTGGAGAAATGAATTTTTCTATTCTATGCAAGCCACGTGGCTACCAAGAGTGAAAGGGGCATCAGACCATGGCAGGTAGAATCCTGCAGGCCTTGCTCAGTGCCTTTGTATGAACTACAAAGACTCCCTAGATGGAGAGACAGTGCTCTGGGTAACAAATCTGAATCCCAGCATAGATAAAAACCCCAATTCCAAGATAAATGTAGCCAAAGTAGCTTCTTTACATGCATGAAAATAGAACCAAACTATGCCAGTGGCCCGTGCCTGTCATCTCAGTTCCTCAGGAGGCTAAGATCTGAGGATCAAAGTTAAGAGGCCAGCCTAGGCAGAAAAGTCCATGAGGTTCTTCTCTATAATTAACCACCCAAAAGCAGGAATTCGAGCTGCAGCTCAAGTGGTAGCATGCCAACCAAGCAAGTTGAGTGAACACAAAGCCCTGAGTTCAAGTCCTGGTAACTGGCTGGCACGCAAATAAAACAAAATAACAGCCGCCCTGGCTTGTGCAGCCAGGCCCTCAGGCAGGGAGTTCGGTGCTCAGCCACAGACAATCACCATTGGGGCCCTAGGCCAGAACAGGAGGGCAGGAGGGATGAGGCTGCGACGCATGGGAGGAGGACCTGGAAAGATCTCCAAGGGAGCAAGCTGGGGTGGCAGCCCGGCAGCAGAGGCCAAGGCCTGGGCACCAGCCATACCCCTCTCCTGGCAGGCATGTCTTGGCAGGAGCCTGGCTCTGCCCAGGGTGCTAATGTCCTCTTAATTAGCCAGACATGCGCCAAGCACTGGCCACCACAGCTGCATTATAGGCAGCACACTCAGGCCTTGGAGCCCGACCAGGGGCTGTCACGCCACACGTGGGGCAGGTGTGTGGGTGCAGGCTGTGTCCCGCACAAGAGCTGGGTGGCAGTGCGGGGTCATATCCTGGCCTAGCGGGAGGCTTCTGCTCAGAGCATCCTCCCAGAGAGGCCGAGGGGGTAAGAGGATTCAGGAACAGGCTTGAGGGCTGCCTGGCTGGCACTGCACTTGCATGCTGTGTGTGTGTGTGTGTGTGCGTGTGTGTGTGTATTTTGGTACTGGGGCTTCTTGGGCCTTAATGCCCACCCTCACTTGGCTTTCTTTGATCGTAGCTGGTACTCTGCCACTTGAGCCATGCCTCTAGTCTGTCTGCTGGTTAATTAGAGATAAGAGTCTCCTGGAGTTTTCTGCCTTGGCTAACTTAGAACCTCAGTCCTCCACATTTCAGCCTCTTGAGTAACTAGGATTATAGATGTAAGCCACTTGCAACAATGATACTCACTAGACACTATATTGGAAATGAACTTTACAACTTGGGGGGCAGGGGATGGGGAGTGGTAAATGGGAGAAAATGAGGGAGGGGGCAATGTTTAAAAAATCTACTCATTACCTTATTTTGTAACTGTTCATCACCTTTGTAATAAATAAAAATAAATAAATAGGGGCTGGGAATATGGCCTAGTGGTAGAGTGCTTGCCTTGCATACATGAAGCTCTGGGTTTGATTCCTCTGTACCACATAAACAGAAAAAGCCAGAAGTGGTGCTGTGGCTCAAGTAGTAGAGTGCTGGCCTTGAGCAAAAAGAAGCCAGGGACGTTGCTCAGGCCCTGAGTTCAAGCCCCAGGACTGGCAAAAAAAAGCACACCAAAAAACAAAAAAAAAGAGTTTCATGGATTTTGCTGCCCAGGCTGGCTTTGAACCTCAACCCTCAGATCCCAGACTCCTGAGTAGCTAGGATGACAGGCTTGAGCCACCATACCCTGCTGTTGCTGTTCCCAACTCTTTGCAAATCTGATGAGAGCCACAGCCTGAGACCCCTCCCCCGCGCCTGACACCCACCTCAAAATTACACATCCTCCTTATGGCTGGGGCAGATTCTGCTCCTTGTACCTCACTTTCCTTGTTTGTAACGGAGAGACTCTGCAGCCAGAGACTGGCAGGAATGTTCCTGGAAACAGCATGGAGGGTCCTAGCCTGGTCCACTCTTCTGGGCTCTGGCTAACAGTCAGTGCTGGGTGTGGCTCAAGGCCTGGGCAGCACAGCTGGGCTGGGGTCCCAGAAACAGCTGGAAAGGAATCGGAGCAGGCAGGACTTGACATGGAACTGGCCCCTCCCACTCACGAGGCTCTGGGGAGCAACGCTGGTGGTACCAGGCTGCCTGGACTGGGCCACACAGAGGCAGCAGCAGGAAGCCACAAAGATGCCATTCACAGCCCGCAGGGCTTGAGGCTCCTGCTTCACCCAGGACTGAGGTGAACATCTGTGCCATTTATGGACTGCATTCTGGGGCCCTCCCCTTTGTCCTCCTTTGAGAACAGGGAAACTGAGGTTGAGCTGGAACAAGGTCACAGGATGGTATGTGAAACTAGGGGCTACTTCATCCTTGTTCTGTGTGTGTGTGTGTGTGTGTGTGTGTGCATGTGCACAAGCCAGTCCTGGGGCTGAAACTCAGGGCTTGGGTGCTGTTTCTGAGCTTTTGTGCTCAAGGCTAGCACTCTACCACTTGACCCACAGCTCCACAGCTGTCTTTTTGGTGGTTAATTGGAGATAAAGAATCTCATAGGCTTTCCTGTCCCAGCTAGCATTGAACCTTGATCCTCAGATCTGTCTCCTGAATAGCTAGAATTGCAGGTGTGAGCCACCATGCCTGGCTTGTTCTTTTCTTTTCCTTCCTT
This sequence comes from Perognathus longimembris pacificus, assembly GCF_023159225.1. Lineage (NCBI taxonomy): Eukaryota > Metazoa > Chordata > Mammalia > Rodentia > Heteromyidae > Perognathus > Perognathus longimembris. Next base: position 76,183,982 of record NC_063161.1, on the reverse strand, counting down.
CCTTCCTTCCTTCCTTCCTTCCTTCCTTCCTTCCTTCCTTCCTTCCTTCCTTCTTTCTCTCCCTCCCTCCCTCCCTCCCTCCCTCCCTCCCTCCCTCCCTCCCTCCCTCCCTCCCTCCCTCCCTCCCTCCCTCCCTCCCTCCCTCCCTTCCTCCCTTCCTGCCTTTCTTCTGCCAATCCTGGGGCTTGAACTCAGGGCCTGAGCACTAACCCTGGCTTCTTTTCGCTCAAGGCTAGCACTCTGCTACTTGAGCCAGAGCACCACTTCCGGCTTTTTCTATATATGTGGTGCTGAGGAATTGAACCCAGGGCTTCATGTATGCGAGGCAAGCACTCTACCACTAGGCCATATTCCCAGCCCCCTTTCTTTCTTTTTCTTTTTTTTTTTTGGCCAGTCCTGGGGCTTGGACTCAGGGCCTGAGCACTGTCCCTGGCTTCTTTTTGCTCAAGGCTAGCCCTCTGCCACTTGAGCCACAGCGCCACTTCTGGCCATTTTCTGTATATGTGGTGCTGGGGAATCGAACCCAGGGCCTCATGTATATGAGGCAGGCACTCTTGCCACTAGGCCATATCCCCAGCCCTCTTTCTTTTTCTTAATTCCTCTGGTACTAGAATTTGAACTCAGGGCTTGGCAACTTGTTCAGTTTGCCTAGTTGGTATTGTACTACTTGAACCATGCCTCCAGTCTGTCTTTTTTCTGGTTAATTGGAGATAAAGTCTCTCAGACTCTCCTGCCTGGGCTGCATTTGAACTGTGACCCTCCAGATGTCTGCCTTCTGAGTAGCTACGATTACAACCATAAGCCACCAGTGTCCCAGCCTTTTGGTGATACAAGGATTTGAACTCAGGGCCTTGGACTTGCTAGGCAGGTGCTCTACCACTTAAGCTACACCCTCAGTCCTGTTTGCTTTCGTTATTTTCAGATAAGTTCTTTTTGACCCAAGTAGCTGGCATGCCGGGTGTGGGTCACCATGCCCAGCTCTTTTGTATTTAAGACAGGCTCTGCCTATGCATCTCAGGATGGCCTTGAACTCTCAATCTTCTTGCTTCCAGGGCTTTGGACCACAGTTCAGAGCCATCTGGGTGGGAGCTCCAAGGAAGGTGTAAAGTTGAACTTCCAGGAAAGCAGGAGGAGGTGTCAGGCTGTAAAGTTGGGGTGCGAGCCCTGGCAGGAAGGCTCAAGGATGGATGGGGAGAGAAAGGCTGTGCTACTGATTTGGTCGCTCATGTTTAGCAGTAGCAGTTCTGCGGGGGGGGCGGGAGGGGGCGAGGCATGGCTGCCAGGCTGGGAAAAGAGGAACCTGGCTCCCCCCTCGGCGAACAGGGTTCAGGCCTGGCTGCCCAAACAGAGTGGCCCTTCCTGGTGGCCTCATGTCCCCTCTGGAACCAGCGCAGGACACTGGCCAGCTGGGATGGCCACAGCCAAGCACCTCCCCTCTCCGGTGCTGTGCCCCGGTTCCAACAGAGGCTCAGGTGGCACCTTGGGTCCCGTGGGGTGCGGGGACACAGAGTCCACAGCCCCACCTTTCCCCAGAGGGATCTAAGGTGGGACTGGCAGAAAGGATGGTGTGATCTGTTTGCTTGGGCAGGAACGGGGGCGGGGGTGGGGGGCAGGAAATGAGACTGGGGTAAGGTGCTGTGTGAGGCTCCTTTGGAAAACCTGGCTGATATTTCCTTCCTACTGTGATCTTCACACAACAAAAACAAGCCCTAGGAATAATAATAACTGTCCCAGTCTTCAAAGCTGGGTGTTTAACAGTCTCAGCCATCGGAGTCACTGCTCTTTCCTGTCTCCCTCCCTGCCAAGGCTTCCTGCAGACCAGAATCCAGCACCAGGCCAGAGTGACCTCTCAGCCACTACAGACACTCCAGAGGAGACGTGACAGCCTTGATTTTTTTTTTGGGGGGGAGGGGTATGGTACATGGCCTAAGTCCAGGCCACTGCCCCCCCCAAAAAAAAACCCACAAAACCAACCAACCAAATTAAAAAAAAAAAAAAAAACCCTCAGTTTGTGGTTGAAGAATTAATTCTTGGGACAAGGAGGGTCTGGTCAAAGCAGAAGATCAGCTATAGAATGGAACTTGTTAAAGAAATGCCAGAATATGCTGCAGTGAAAAGGAATGCGTTTATATACTTACGTGAGAAAGCAGGAATATTGCTAATTTACCTACTTAGTAAAAACATAGTGGTGTTTAGCTGGGTGCTGGTGGCTCATCTGTAATCTTAGCTTACTCAGGAGGCTGAGATCTGAGGATGGTAGTTCAATGCCGGCCTGGACAGAAAAGTCTGTAAGCCTCTTATCTTCAGAAAACTGGAAGTGGAGAGCTGTAGCTCAAAGTGGTAGAACACCGGCTGAAGGACTGACCCCCACCCTATTGCCCCTGGCACATACAGGCAAGAGGCAAAACCTCAGGTATTCCAGGACCTGCTTTGATTTGGAGGCAGGGCAATTCAGGGAGGCCCAGTTGTAAATAGTCCTTTGTGGGCCCTGGCCTGGAAGGGAGGAAATCCTTCACTAGCCTAGAGAGGAAAAAGCTCCACGACAGTGCCCCAGAGGATGACAACAGAAACAAACACATATATAGTGGTTATAGGGAGTTTAGCTGGGCTCTGGTGGCTCACATCTGTAATCCTAGCTACTCCGGAGGCTTTTATCTGAGGATCATCCTCTAAAACCAGGTTAGGGAGAAAAATCTGTGAGAACTTTTTTTTTTTTTTCCAGTTCTGGGGCTTGAACTCAGGACCTAAGCACTGTCCCTGGCTTCTTTTTGTTCAGGCTAGCACTCTACCACTTGAACCACAGAGCCACTTCCGTCTTTTCCTATATATGTGGTGCTGGGGAATTGAACCCAGGGCTTCATGTACGTGAGGCAAGCACTCTACCACTAGGCCGTATTCCCAGCCCCTGTGAGACTTATCTCCAATTAAACATCAAAAAGCTAAAAGTGGAGCTGTGGTTCAAGTAGTAGAACACCAGCCTTGAGTGGAAAAAAGCTTAGGGATAGTGCTCAGGCTGAGGTAAGCCCCCAGTAAGGACACACACACACACACACACCCCTAAGTGTGTAAGTGTAAGGTCCTCCCCACCCAGTTACCTGGGTAACCAGCATACCTGGAGGCAGTTACCTCCCCCTTCCCTGAGGTCACATCCTAATCCACCTGGCCACCCCTCCCGCCCTAGATAAGGCAGGGCAGGGTCATTCCTTCACACCAGCCAAGCCTCACCTCCGCCACAGGCCTGCAGTTCTGTAATAAACTTTCTCTCCCTCCCGAACACCGTGTGGCATTCTCCTTTATTGGCTACCTATTTTAATAAACCTAACAACAAGCAGTGGCCTTAAGGCTAGACATGTTGCTGTAGCTCAGTGGTAGAGTGAGTGCTTGTCTAGCACATGCAAGGTCATGGGTTTCGTTCCTCAGCACTGCCAATAAAGGAAACAAAATTGAAGCCCTTGGGTTTGATTCCTCAGCACCATATAAACAACAACAACAACCAAAAGCCAGAAGTGGCGCTGTGGCTCAAGTGGCAGAGTGCTAACCTTGAGCAAAAAGAAGCCAGGGACAGTGCTCAGGCCCTGAGTTCAAGCCCCAGGACTGGAAAAAAACAAACAAAACAAAACCCACCCCCAAACCCAAAGAACAGTGGAGTTAGCCAGGCATGGTAGTGCATGCCTGTAATCTCAGTTGTCTAGGAGGCTGAGACAGGAGGATTAAGAGTTTGAGGTGAGCCTGAGTCACAAAGTGAGACCTGATCTCTCTCTCTCTCTCTCTCTCACACACACACATACACACACAGATGAAAATTTCCTGTCCCCATTTAAAGAAAAGAAGTACAAGAGAGAACTTAACTGCAGTTAACAAGGGGCAGGGTGGGAAATGGGTGGTAAAAGCCTTTTTACAGTCTTTAATATTTTAACTAGGCCAATGTATTATCTATTTGGAAGGAAAGACAAAGAATGACAAGAACAATAAAGGGGCTTTGCTGTTTGTCAGTCATGGGTCTTGAACTCAGATCCTAGGCACTGACCCTGAACTCTTTTGCTCAAGGCTAGTACTCTATCACTTTGAGCCACAGCTCCACTTCTAGTTTTCTGGTAGTTCATTGGAGGTAAGAGTCTCAAGGACTTTCCTTCCTAGGCTGGCTTCAAACCGTGATCCTTAGATCTCAGCCTCCGGAGTAGCTAGGATGACAAGCGTGAGCCACCCTACACTGGTGCCTGGTTTATGGCTTTCTCTTTATTTCTATCTGCTGACATTAATCACAACCCTTGTACCACTAGCCCCGTGACCTCTCCCCCAGTCCAGGCTCCCCCAGTCCAGGCCCCAACATCTACTCTGTTCTGTTCATTCCACCCCATCTTGTCCTGTGGGGATGGGGGGATGGGAGGGAAATCGGCAAGGCCCCCATCTCCTACCAGACTGCCCTTTATGCAACAAGTGGGCAGCAGGCCAGGGAGAGGCACCACTCAATCCAACTTGTTGCAGGAGGACTGTACCCTCAGGCTGCCCGGGTGGTGATGATGTTAAGTGAATAATCAAACTGGGGTATTGACTAGGCTCTGACTCAGGCCAGGCTCTGGCTTAATTACTTGATGAGTAGGGTAGTCGACTTGTCCAGGTTTGCCCAAGATCTTCCTTGTTTGAACCAGTTTGAACAGTCTCACATCCCAGGTCTAAATTCTTGGGTGTGAACCCCTTTATCCTCTTGCCTGCTTTTCCATCATCATGGTCCTCCCTCTTCCGCCCCCCCCCCCCCCACCTCAGGATTGGAATTTGAACTCAGGGCTTTCATGATGCTAGAAAAGCTCTCTACCATTTGAGACATCCCTCTGTACCCCTGGGTTATCCTTGATTTCATTTCTGTTTTTGAGATGGGGTCTCTATAATTTTATGAAGGCTGGTTTTAAATAGTGATCTTTTTGCCAGGCCCTGGTGGCTTACACCTATAATCCTAGCCACTCAGTAGCCTGAAATCTGAGGATCACAGTCTCAAATCCTCCAATTATAGCACCAAAAAAGACAGGGTGAAGCTGTGGCTCAAGTGGTAAAGTGCTAGCCTTGAGCAAGAAAGCTCAGGGACAGGGCCTAAGCCCTGAGTGCAAGCCCTAGGACTGGTATACACACACACACACACACACACACACACACACACACACACACACAAGATTCTCTTGTCTCAGCATCCTTAGTAGCAGGGATCACAGGTGGGTATGGCTATGCCTGCCCAGATGTGCCCCCCCCCTTGCCAGTCCTGGGGCTTGAACTCAGGGCCTAGGCTCTGTCTCTGAGCCTCCCTGTGCTCAAGGCTAGAGCTCTACCACTTTGAACCACAGAGCCACTTCTGGCTTTTTCTGTTTATGGGGTACTGAGGAATTGAACCCAGGGCTTCATGCATGCTAGGCAAGCACCCTACCATCAAGCCATATTCCCAATGCAGCCATGCCCCTTTTGGAGATGGAAAAATATAAAAAATCCACAGAGATGTGATGTGGTGTGTGTGTGTGTGTGGCAGTACTGGGGCTTGAACTCAGGACTCTAGTCCTTCTTTCTTGACTTTTTAGCTCAAGGCTGTTGTAAGGTTTGCTGGAGAGGAAAGGAAACCCGCCACATGGTTCAGGCAGAGAAGAGTTTATTGTGGAACAGCAAACTGCCAGCCTGCACAAGATGGAGGCATGGGGAGACAGAGGGGAAGGAAGAAGACAGAAAGAGCAAAAGAGCATGGAGCCCTCCCAGGGGTGAACCTTACAGCTGTCTCTCTATCACTTGAATCCCAGCTCCACTTCTGCCTTTTTGGTGGTTGATTAGAGATAAAGAGTCTCACAGACTTTTTGCCTTGGGCTGGTTTGGTGACCCTCAGATCTCAGCCTCCTGAATAGCCAGGATTACAGGCCTGAGGCAGCAGTGCCTGGCTTTCCTGGTGAAGGGACCTGAACAAGAGTGGACCACCATTATATGGCACAGGCTCAGGACTGGCCTTCTTGGTGTCCTGGCCTGTGGCTGGGAAGGACAGGGGCCCCTGTCTTGTGGACAGTGTGGTCTTGCAGGCATTCCAAGGGCTGCCTGGCATGCCCGGAATGTCCCAGAAAATGTCTGGGCCTTCCAGAGGCTTAGAAAAGAGAAATGTTCCTCGTTGGGGTGGTAGGCGGGTGGGTGGACAGGCAGAAAACATCCCTGCTGAGCTGGGCTCATCCAGGGCCATATCCACCTCTCATACCCACCTCATAAATGAGGACCATGTCCCAGTTGCTTGAGCATCACCAGGGCGGGACTCCCGTTGGTCATGGGCTCACTGTCGCCATCACTGAGACCTTACCCGGGCCTACAGAGCCTGGAGCTTCTCAGCCACCGCGCAGAAGGGGCAGGCTGCAAGGAGACCCGCTGGGTTGGGGGTGAATTGTGGTGTTCAGGCCCCTGCTCAGGTCCACAGGCTGCTCCCAGTTCTGGCTACAGCCAGGCCCAGTTCGGAGGCCACCTCGGGGACCCCGCCCCCACCCAGAGCAGATCTGCACCGCGGTCCCCGCCGCTCCCGCACCAGCTCGTCCTTCCTCTCCGCTCGGCTTGGGGTGAGGGGCGTCCCGGGGATGGGGGTGGGGTCACGCGGGAGCAGAGGGCGGGGCGAAGACACCCGGATGGGAAGCGGGTGGTGCAGAGGGAGAAGACCCGGAAAGCCCAGCCGCGCCCTGCGCTCGCTCCGCTCGGGGGCCGCGGAGCGGCAGAGCCCCCTCCCCGCCGGGCCCGGGGGCGTGGCGTAGGCGTGGCGCAGCGGACGTCACCGCGCCTATATAAAGCAGCCGGGGGGCGGCGGGCAGGCTTTGTGGAGCGCTGCGGAGGGTACGCGCGGGCGGCGTCCGCGAGACAAAGGAGCCGGGGCGCAGCCGCGGGGACCACCGCCACCCATCTACCCTCTGTATCCCCGGGCTTTCGGGGCCTGCGTCCACCCGCCACCATGACCGCCAACGGCACGGCCGAGGCGGTGCAGATCCAATTCGGCCTGATCAACTGCAGCAACAAGTACCTGACGGCCGAGGCATTCGGGTTCAAGGTGAACGCGTCGGCTAGCAGCCTGAAGAAGAAGCAGATCTGGACGCTGGAGCAGCCGCCCGACGAGGCGGGCAGCGCGGCCGTGTGCCTGCGCAGCCACCTGGGCCGCTACCTGGCGGCCGACAAGGACGGCAACGTGACCTGCGAGCGCGAGGTGCCCGGCGCCGACTGCCGCTTCCTGATCGTGGCGCACGACGACGGCCGCTGGTCGCTGCAGTCCGAGGCGCACCGACGCTACTTCGGAGGCACCGAGGACCGCCTGTCGTGCTTCGCCCAGACCGTGTCACCCGCCGAGAAGTGGAGTGTGCACATCGCCATGCACCCCCAGGTCAACATCTACAGCCTGACCCGTAAGCGCTACGCACACCTGGGCGCCCGGCCGGCCGACGAGATTGCCGTGGACCGGGACGTGCCCTGGGGCGTCGACTCGCTCATCACGCTCGCCTTCCAGGACCAGCGCTATAGCGTGCAGACCGCCGACCACCGCTTCCTGCGCCACGACGGGCGCCTGGTGGCACAGCCCGAGCCCGCCACGGGCTACACGCTGGAGTTCCGCTCTGGCAAGGTGGCCTTCCGCGACTGCGAAGGCCGCTACCTGGCACCGTCGGGGCCCAGCGGCACGCTCAAGGCGGGTAAGGCCACCAAGGTGGGCAAGGACGAGCTCTTCGTGCTGGAGCAGAGCTGCGCCCAGGTGGTGCTGCAGGCGGCCAACGAGAGGAACGTGTCCACGCGCCAGGGTGAGTGGGAACGTTGCCCCCGCGTGCTGCGTCCCCGCACAAAGCGCTCTCCGCCCGCATCCTGCCCAGACTCCCGCCCTTTCTCGCCTGCCGGGCCCCTGTGCGCCCCCCGCTAGGCGCCCAGGCCAACCCCCCTCCGTGGGACGTGAGGTCCGGCCCCTCTTCGGGCGCCTTTTGCACAACTCCCACCCCGGGTCGGGGTCACCGGGAGCCCTAGGCCTGACCTAGGTACGTGCCAGACCCCCACCCCCCCCGCCCGGCCTGGCTTCCCTGCCCAATGCGCGCGGAGCCTGAGGATCGGCGCCCACAGCTCCTGGGGAGGGGGCGCCCCTGGGCGCTCTCTGCCTCCCCAGGCCCAGGCTCGGGTGAGCGTCCCCACCGGTTCCCTCCCGGGCTGGGTCGGGCTGGGCCGGGCTGGGCTGGCCTGGGGGAGGCTCGCTGGGTGTTTGATGGGGTAGGGTGCAGGTCCCTCTCCACGGGCGCCCGGCCTTTCCGTTCCGCCTCCCCCGCCGGCCCCGCGCTCGGGGCCGCGGCCTTTGTGAGCAGGGGGGGCGGGTCGCCTCGTCTGGTCCCTCCCTCGCCCCCTTTGTCCTGCTCTGGCTCTGCAGACGGGAAAACCAGATGCGGCGGGGCGGGGGAGGGGAGCGGCCCTGGCGGCTCCCCCTGCGGCGGAGCCCCCCACGCGCCCCCTGGAGCCGCCCCACGGCCCGAGCCCGGTTCCCGGGGCGCTCCGGAGGTGGCCTCGCTCCTCGCACCGCGGCCCGCTAGCAGCGTGGCGGGGATGGCCGCGCGCCAGCCACCCCGCCCTGCGCCGGGCGCGACGCGCGGGGCCGGGCGTCCGAGGGCGGCCTCGCACGTGCCGGGAGACCCCGGCCAGGCTCCCTCGGGAAGCCCCTACCCTGGAGTGAACCCGTCCCCAAGGGCCTTGCAGGGAACAGTTGGCTGCAACTCGATCCGTACCCTCAAGGGCCTCCCACAAGCTGGGCCATTTCCGACCGGCTTGGACGCCAGAAGCGAGCCCCCTTCTCGGCCTCCCTTCTCAGGTTCCCCCCATCGCCCGTGTCTGGGTCTTCTGCGCTTGGTCCTCCCTTGCCAAGAGATTGTTTGCAGCAAAAAGCCCCCTGGAGAGACTTGGAGGTTTGGGAGGGACGCCTTGAATGAAGTTCGTTTCCCTGGCTGGGAAACTAGACTCCAGGCCCAAGAGATAGGATGAGCTGCCCGGCCCTCCTGGGGTGGGGGTGAAGGTGGAGGGCTGGGAAGGGTCCTGAGTTGGCTGAGTTTAGGCCCAGAGAGGTGAAGCCACTTGCTCCTGGTCACAGAGCAAGTCAGCAAGCATGCAGGATGGGGTATTTTGAACTTCCTAAATAAGGGCTCTGTGTCTGTCTGCTGGGTGGAGGGCAGAATTCCCCCATTTAGAAGAGATGAGGACATGCTGAGATCCAGTGCTGAGATCCATAGTCTCTTGGGGACATAATTGAGGTGTCAAGGAAAAGCCAAGGGGAATAGGACCAGGGTCCCAGATGAGATGAAGAGGATCCTCTTTTTAGAGGACACTTGAACTAACCTGGAGGGTATATAAAAGATAACACCAGAATGTGTGGAATGGCGTTATAAAGCAGATGGTACAGCTTGTGCAAAGGTCCTGAGGTAGGAAAGCACTGAGAAAGCCCAATGTGGCCCAGAAAACTGGGAGATGAGAATGGAAGGACCTGCAAGGCACTAGCATCAGATAGGTGCTGATTCTCATAGGCTCTGTACCTTTGGGGCTGTGTCCAGGGCCTTTGGCCCTGGGGAAGATGAGGCTGGAGCAGGTGGCCAAGGCCCTTGAGGCCCAGAGAGCCTGAAGGTGTTTTGCCAGCCTGAGGTAGAAATGCTCACTGGGTGTCATGGTTGTGATTCAGGATGATGGGGCAGGAGTAACCAGACCTTGGAGCCAGGCAGAGTTGGCTCATCTTTGAGTTTAAGGAGACTCAAAACTGGGGGAGGGGACTTGGGATGCTGACGTTGGGCCTCCACTGTCTTCAGATCTTGAGGTCCCTGATGTCAGGACTATGAGCCATGGGGATGGGTGTGTCTTCAAGGCTATTTGGGCAGGCTTTCTAGAGGGGAAGGCCCAGGTCTGTGCTTCCCAAATGTGGCTGGGAGCTGCATGTGTGTGTGTGGGGCGGGGGGGGGAGGATGTGAATCTTATGGCTGCAGGCTGTCCTCGGTCCATTTTCCTCCCACTCCTTCGGAGTTACAGGCATGTTCTGCTATGCCCAGCTTGTTATTTGAGGTAGGGTCTTATTAATGTTGTCTAGACTAGCCTCAAATGGAGATCCTTCTACTCTGTGCTTTGTGAGTAGCCTGGATTCTAGGCTTGTACCACCACACCCTGCCTCAAGCTGAGGACCTGCGATGGCTTGGGTAAGGATGGAGGGACTTGAAGGGGTCAGATAGTTGTAAGGACTCACTAGACTGTGATTCTAAGCTTCTCTTTAGATGAGATGGGGTGGACAAGTTGAGGGAATCCGGGAACCACTGGGTTTGGATGAAGGGGTGAGGGTGGGGGTTTAGAAGGGGCACAGGCAGGGAGGGGTGGAGGGGTCCCCTGGGAGCCAAGGAGCACAGACTGGCTGAGAAACAGGAAGCAGGAAGTGATGAAGGACCAGGGCTCTGGAGGGAGGTAGGAGACTTGGCTCAGCCAGGAGCACCCCCATCTCCCGGCCCCCAGGTTCCTGTGAGTCTGTGACTCAGGTTTTCTGTGCTGCAGTTGATCAAAAGGCAAATCCCGCAGAAAATCTGTTGCCATAGCAACAGGGCTCCAATTAGAGACTCCAAGGCCAAATGTGGTCTTTCCCGCCTGGGCTGGGCCTCAGAGGGGCCCTGCTGGGTGTGTGTGGGGGAGAGTCTTCAGGCACCAGGTCCCAGGTCCCTGTCTCCCCCACCCCCTTCCACATCCCAGCCAAGAGACTGGACCCTTCTGGCAGGTAGGGAAACTGAGGCAGAGTGACATTGAAGGCACTTGCCCAAGGGTTCCCAGCCGGGTTTTCACGCCTCACTGGCTGGTCTGGGCCTTTCATCAAACTAATGCACAGAGCTGTGTGGCTCTGGGCAAGTATCCCTTGCTTCTTCCTCTGTCCAGTCTGGTGTTGGCACTGGGCATCTGAAGGCTGGTAAGCAAGGTAGGGGCTGCCCCGGTGGCGCAGGACTCAGCTGCAGCATGGCCCCTTCTGTTCCCTGTGTGCCGCCTGGAGGGGCTTCCCCAGCTAACTGTCCCCTTGATGGACATGCGCAGGACAGATGGCAGCATGTGGCAGTGCAGGGTGTGGCTGAGTGCGGATAGCAGCCTGGTAGGTTTCATGGCCCCTTTGCCTCTGTGGTGGGCGTGAGGCCTCTGGATGGGGAGCTGTGAGTAAGGAGGGGACCCCACAGCCCACAGCTTGTTCTTGGGTGTGGCCTTGGGTGTCTGTTCAAGTTAGGATTAGATAGGTCTGATTTTTGTCCCAGATTGCCTTCCAATTTAGATCTTTTGCCTTCCAATCCAGATCTTCCTAAGTCTCTCCTAGAGCTGAGTTTACAGACCCACAAGTTATACCTATTGGTAGAGATGAGTCTTTTTTTTTTTGCCAGTCCTGGGTCTTGGACTCAGGGCCTGAGCACTGTCCCTGGCTTCTTTTTGCTCAAGGCTAGCACTCTGCCACTTGAGCCACAGCGCCACTTCTGGCCATTTTCTGTATACGTGGTGCTGGGGAATCGAACCCAGGGCCTCATGTATATGAGGCAGGCACTCTTGCCACTAGGCCATATCCCCAGCCCCGAGATGATGTCTTAATACTCAAGCTGCCCTCAAACCTCAATCCTCCTGATCTATACCTCCCAGGTGGCTGGGATTACAAGCGTGAACTACTGCTTCTGGTTAAGACCACATTTTATTCCTATAATTTTAATAATTTTTTCGGTCATGTGACCTTGAACCAAGGACAGGCCACTTTTCCTCCTCTCACTCTGGGAAATACATTCTCCACTGAGTGGCACCTGGAGACAGGATTGATTAGGATGGGGCTGGAACCCTTCAAACCCACGGTGGGTGTACTGGCCACACCCACTGCTGGGTCTCAGCTTCTTAAAGGAGCCCAGAGGCTTGTTTACAAACCTCCCAGAATGCCCCATGGCTCTGGGTTGCTCTAGCAGGGCCCTAGCTACTCAGGAGGCCACAACCTGAGGATCAAGGTTTGAAGATGGGTGACTTTAGCATCTCTAAAAGTGGAACTCAAGTTAGTAGAGTAACGGCCTTGAACAAAAGAGCTAAGGGATATAGCGTTCAGGTCCCATTGCTGGCACACACAAGAAAGGAATCTAGGACCTTTGCTGAATGGGAATTTTTTTTTTTTCTTTTCCTGTTGGAAGCAAAACCTGCAGGTTTTGGCTGGAGGAATCAGTTCAGATGTGCAGGGTGGTGAGCCAGTAGCTCCCTCCAGGCCTTAGTGGGTGGGGTTGGTTGTTACTGAGCTCTGTGCAGTTGGATTCTCTCCTGTTATAGAAACGTGTACACAGATGAGATGCCGACAGCAGTCTGCCACCTCACCAAGCTGGGCACATGTGGGTGGACACATGCCTATGCACCAGGCTTGCACTGGCAGGGTGTGGCTAGTGTTTTCTAGCTGGAGAGAGCAGGCTTAACTATGATTTTGTCTTAAAGGTTTTATTTTTTTTTTTATTTTTTTATTTTTGGCCAGTCCTGGGCCTTGGACTCCGGGCCTGAGCACTGTCCCTGGCTTCTTTCCGCTCAAGGCTAGCACTCCGCCACTTGAGCCACAGCGCCGCTTCTGGCCGTTTTCTGTATATGTGGTGCTGGGGAATCGAACCTAGGGCCTCGTGTATCCGAGGCAGGCACTCTTGCCACTAGGCTATATCCCCAGCCCTAAAGGTTTTATTTTTAAATATTTATTTATGTTTGCTGATCCTAGGCTTGAACCCGGGACTGGGCACTGTTTCTGAGCTTTTTTTTGTTTTTTGCTTAAGGCTGGCACTCTACCTCTTGTTACACCTTCACATCTGGCATTTTGGTGGTTAATTGGAGAGAAGAGTCTTAGGGACTTTCTTGCCTGGGCTGGCTTTGAACCGTAGTCCTCAGATCTCAGCCTCCTGAGTAGCTGGGATACCAGGCATCCAGGCCAGACTCTTGTTTGTTTGTTTTTTTGCCAGTCCTGGGACTTGAACTCAGGGCCTGAGCACTGTCTCTGGCTTCTTTTTGCTCAAGGCTAGCACTCTACCACTTGAACCACAGCGCCACTTCTGGCATTTTCTATATATGTGGTGCTGAGGAATCGAACCCAGGGCTTCATGTATACGAGGCAAGCGCTCTACAACTAGGCCATATTCCCAGCCCCCAGGCTCTTGTTTTACTTAACCATTTTCACTTCCACAAATCCACACAGGCGCACTGGCCACACTCCTCCCGCCCTGTTCTGCGAACTACGCCATCTGTGCCCGTGCCTCTTCTTCATGGCTTGGGTTGTATTTAAAGCAAATCCCTGACACCAGGGCGTTTGATCCTGAAATACTTCCATCTGTAACTGAAAAAAGAAAGAGGCCATTTCTTACATAACCACAACAGAACTTAAGAAAATCGAATCCCATGCCATGTCGAGGTCCTCCTGCTTGGCTCCAAAATGCCTGTTTGCACATTTTTTTTAAACATTACTTTTATTCTTTTTCTTTTTTTTAAATTTGTGGTACTGGGGATTGAATGTAAGGCCTCACACTTGTTATTAGGCAGGCATTCTGCTTGAGCCATGCTCCCAGTCCCTTTCTGTGTCATTTCCTTTCCCGCCCTACCTCCCTCCTTCCTTCCTTTCCTCTCCTCTTTTCTTTCTTTCTTTCTTATTTTCCCCCGTCCTGAGGTTTGAACTCAAGGCTGTGTTTGCTCGGCTGGCTTGTTTGGCTGTTACTCTGCCATTCTAGCCACACTTCCAGTCTGGCTTTTTGCTTGTCAATTAGAGATGGGAGTCTCATGGCCTTTTTCATACCCTGGTTGGCTTCAAACCTCTATCCTGTGCATCTCGGCTTCCTGAGCCACTGGTACCTAGACAGCTTGGCTCTTTATTAGTTGGAGAAAAAAGAAAAAGTCTCATTTATCTGCTCAGACTGGTATTAAACCCAAGTCCTCAAGGGTCATCTTCCTGAGTAGTTAGGGTTAAGGTCAGCTGGCTGTTTTCATGACAAGGTCTCATAGTCTAGCTTGGTTGTACTGTGAGCCTCCTATTTGTGCTTCCCTGTGTGGCTGGGATGACCATGCCCACACATTGGTTGAGGTGGTGTCCCAAGAACTTCTTAGCTCGCCTGGCCTTACAATCCTCCTGATCTCTGCCTTTCAAGTAGTCAAACACACAGGCTTGAGCTACCCTGTCTAGTGCCTGGTTTTGGTTTTATGAGCCAGAGGCTCCCAGTGTAGCCAGGCTGGCCTGGAATTCAAGATTCTTCTGCATCTGCTTCCAGAGTGCTGGGATTACTGAACCACTTCCTTCTGTAGTCCGGAAGTGAGCTGAAAATGGCCTAGCTGGCTTTGGTTCTCTGGCCCTGCCCATGTGCTCCAGTCCTGCCAGCTGCTGCCCTTGATGTATGGGCCGAGAGTATCAGAGCCACACTTAGGGTCTCAGCCCATGTGTGGGTATTGTGACAAGGTTGTGGGTCATCCTGCATTAGGGGACGGGACATGGCTGGTCTGATCAGCCTGGGGCTGCTTTGCAGGTATGGACCTATCAGCCAATCAGGATGAGGAGACTGACCAGGAGACCTTCCAGCTGGAGATCGACAGGGACACGAAGAAGTGCGCCTTCCGAACCCACACTGGCAAGTACTGGATGCTGACAGCCACGGGGGGAGTGCAGTCCACCGCGTCCACCAAGTGAGTTGCCCCGCCCCTTGCCTGCCCAGGCCCCACCCACCCCCATTCTGTGGGAGCGAGCTGCCCCTCCCGATGCTGTCTCCTCACCCCCAGGAATGCCAGCTGCTACTTTGACATTGAGTGGCGTGATCGGCGCATCACACTGCGTGCGTCCAACGGGAAATTTGTGACAGCCAAGAAGAACGGGCAGCTGGCCGCTTCGGTGGAGACGGCAGGTAAATTACTGCCTTGGGGGTATGCTTACACTTCCGGTTCCCTAATACTGCCCTTGAACTCTGGGGGGTAGGTAGGGATTAGTCACCCCTAAACAGCACTCTCTACAAAGCCCCTACCCCAGTTTACTGACCTAAGGGTTGGCTGCTGTGTGGTCCTCGACTCTGGTTGTCCCTGTGTGACCTACACCTTGCCCTCTGCTGTGGGGCTCACTGTCCCTTCTTGTCCTGCAACAGGGGACTCGGAGCTCTTCCTCATGAAGCTAATCAACCGCCCCATCATCGTGTTCCGCGGGGAGCATGGCTTCATCGGCTGCCGCAAGGTCACTGGCACCCTAGATGCTAACCGCTCCAGCTATGATGTCTTCCAGCTTGAATTCAACAATGGCGCCTACAACATCAAAGGCAGGTTCTCCACCCCTGTTTCTGCCTGGCTCTGGCTTTGGGGGTTCAGCCTGGCCACACCCCCCTGTGTCTTGGTTGGTTGGTTGGTTGGGCATAGGGAGCAGCCCCTTCCTTCCCCTTGTCTGTATGGGTCGTTTTTTTTTCCTGCCCAGCTCAGCTCAGGCAGGTAGAGGTGAGGGATAAACCAGGCATTGGAAATCCAGGAAAAACAGCCACTGGGGGCTTACGCCTGTAATCCTAGCTACTCAAGAGGCTGAGATCTGAGGATCTGGGTTTGAAGCCAGCCCAGGCAGAAAAGTCCCCGTGAGACTCTTATCCTTAATCAGTCACCAGACAATGGGAAGTGGAGCTGTGGCTCAAGCTGTAGAACCCCAGCCTTGAGAGGAAAAAGTTCAGGGACAGCACTCGGGCCCTGAGTTGAAGCCCCAGTACTGATACATAAAATCATAAAGATAAAATCCAGGGGAGGGGATCCCCCCCTCCACATTCCAGCTGGGCTGAGATTCTGGAAGCTGATTAGAGGGGGATAATGACCTTGGAAGTGGGCAAGAGGAAGAAGGGGTGGTGGGCGGGAGGATGGAGAGGGCACAGCCTGACGGAGTCTCCCTCCCTAGACTCCACAGGCAAGTACTGGACGGTGGGCAGCGACTCCTCCGTCATCAGCAGCAGCGACACCCCGGTGGATTTCTTCTTTGAGTTTTGTGACTACAATAAAGTGGCCATCAAGGTGGGGGGGCGCTACCTGAAAGGGGACCATGCAGGGGTCCTGAAGGCCTGCGCCGAGACCATTGACCCTGCCTCGCTCTGGGAGTACTGAAGGGCACCTGTGCCATGGGGGTGGGCTCCTCCACATCCTCCTGCTCACCCTCTTCAGGTGGCCCTGTGGCAGGTGGTGAGCCTCTTGCCTTTCAAACTGGAAACCCCAGAGAATATGGTGCCCCCATTCCCCTCCCCCCTGCTTCCCCTCACGGGTCAGTGGCTGCAGCCTGTCCCTTGGAGGGACTTCAGGTCCCTCTGTCCCCTCCTCTGCCATGGGGCAAGGCTGGCACCTCTTTCTGACCTCAGATAACTGTGAGCCTTATTTCCCTGAAAAGTAGCCTGGAAAGTAGGGGGGCTGAGAAGTTGCCTCAGCCCTAGGAGCCGGACACTTGTCCCCAGCCTTCTGCACCCCCCCATCAAGTGGGAAGTCTGGGGTGAGGTTGAAACTATACCTGGCCTGAGATTTGTCCATAGGTGTGTTTTTGGGTGTGGCTGGACCCGCTGCTTGTGTCCAATCTTGCAATGACCCAGCGGCTCCCTGGCTGGAAGTGTGGCGGGGGGGGGCCAAGGTCTCCCCTGCACATTCTGGCCTCAGTGGGATACCCTGTTCCCATCTCATTCCTTTCACCCTGGCCTGACTGGAAACAGAAAATGACCAAATCAGTATTTTTTTTTTTCTTAAATGTACGGGTGGAAGGCATCCCAGGATAGCTTGGTGGTAGTTCTGAGGGGTCTTGGTGTGTGTGTGGGGGGGTGGGGGGTCTTGTCACCTGTGCTTGCTTCCCTAGCTGGTCATCCCCAGCCCTGCCCACTGCCAGCCCTAGGCCTGCCCTTCTCAGCCAGAGCCCTGTTGTGATTGGTGCTCCATGTCTGGCTGACATCTTGGATCTCCTGGGCAGGAAGAAGCCATGTGTCTCCTTGGCAGGGCCCCAGCCTCCTAACATGCCTCTCACTCTGGGTGTCTCGGTCTTTTATTTTTTTTAAGTGTCATTTGTATAACTATAAACACCCATAATAGTAGCTTTGAAACTGGAAAGAGCAAAATAAAATAATGCAAGTCTGCAGCCCCTAGGGGCATCAGTGTGTGTCTGAGAGAGCTGTTGTGTGGGCTGGATAGGGGTGGCATGGGGGAGGGGAGCAGCCAGACTGAGATGGGCTAGAATTCAGCCCCAAAGCTCACATGGGTTTGGTCAAGAACTGGACAATATGTGTGCCCATATTGGGGCTTGAACTTGGGGCGTTGTGTTCACACTTGGCTTTTTCTTTTTTTCTTTTTCTTTTTTTTTTGGCCAGTCTTGGGCCGTGAACTCAGGGCCTGAGCACTGTCCCTGGCTTCTTTTTTGCTCAAGGCTAGCACTCTGCCACTTGAGCCACAGTGCCACTTCTGGCCATTTTCTGTATATGTGGTGCTGGGGAATCGAACCCAGGGCCTCATGTATACGAGGCAAGCACTCTTGCCACTAGGCCATATTCCCAGCCCCGGCTTTTTCTTTTTGATCAAGGCTGTCTTATCACTTGAGCCACACCACTATTTCCAGTTTTTTGCTAGTTAATCTGGGATTAAGAGTCTCAGAGGCAGGTGGTTGGTGAGATCAGCTGGTTTCAAACCAGCATCCTCAGATATCAGCCTCCTGAGTAGCCACAATTACAAGCCTGTGTCACTAGTGCCCAATAGAATTGGGCTTTTTTTTTTTGCCTGTGTGTGTGCGTGTGCGCACATGCCTATAACTGGTTTGAACTCAGGGCCTGGGCATTGTCCCTGGCTTTTTTTTTTTTTTTTTTTTGGCCAGTCCTGGGCCTTGGACTCAGGGCCTGAGCACTGTCCCTGGCTTCTTTTTGCTCAAGGCTAGCACTCTGCCCCTTGAGCCACAGCGCCGCTTCTGGCCATTTTCTGTATATGTGGTGCTGGGGAATCGCCTTAACTTTTTTGCTGAATGCTAGTGCTCTACCATTTGAGCCACAGCTCCACTTCAGGCTTTTTTTGGTGGTTAATTGGAGATAAGTCTCTCAGACTATCCTGCCCTGGCTGGCTTTGAACCTCAATCCTCAGGTCTCAGCCTCCTGAGTAGGTAGGATTACAGTTGTCATGAGTCACTGGGCCACCTGTGTACACCTGGGCAAATTTGCACCGAACCCCAGCAGGCCATCCATCATTTGGAGAGAAGATGGGGGTGTGGTGGGCCTGCATCCTGTAGCTGGATATTTGGAAGTGGAGGTTAGGGCACCCAGTTGCAGCTACCCTCATCCCCCTGGACACATAGGTCCTGACTAAGGGCCGCCCTTGCCCTGCTCACAGGGCCCAGTCTATCCACACACCTTGCCAGCAGGTCTGGCTCCACAAGGAAGCTGGCTGCATCTGGAGGTCAGCCACCAAAGCCTCTCCCAGGCTGCCACCCCCTGTGGTCAGTCCAGGCAGGGGCCATCCTAGGCCCAAGAATATAATTTTACAGAAGGGGAAACTGAGGCCGGACGCAGCATATGGCCACGGGCCCTTTGGCCAAGGAGCTCCAGTTCCGGGAATCTGGCCACACCAGACTGGGGCTCCACCGGGCTGGCAGCAGAAGCGATGATTGGCTGCTGGTGACGAAATGTGCTATGATTGGCGGTCCCTGGGGGCAAGAACAAAGATTGACAAGTGGCAGATGGCCACAAAGGAATGAGGTCTCCAGGACCCCACCTGGTGGTGGAAGCCAGGCCGGAAGTCAGAAAAGTCTTGGTGATCATGGTGGGGCCAGATGGAGCCAAGCTGGGGGCCAGCTGGGGGTTTAGAGGAGGAAGGAGGACATTGCCCTATCCCACTACCCAGCAGGCCTGGCTTGTGCTGACTGGAGGTCCGAGATCCTGTTTGTTCTGCAGTCTCCCTTGCAGCAGACTGAGTCTGATGGGGAGGGCACAGATCTGATGGAAGAGGCACTGGGTCTATGGCGAGGGCAAGGCCTGAAGTGGGAGGGGCAAGCTGGATTCAGTGGAGAAGACTGCAGGCTGTACTAGATCCCAAGGTTACTCTGCTGGGTAGGCCCAGGGATTTGGTGGAAGAGACAGAAGCCAGTCTGATGGAGGAGGCTCAAAGTCAGAGGGAGGTGGTGAGGAAAGGCCATTTTGAGGTCAATAGAGAGGGATAAGTGGGACTGCAGCCAGGGGAGGGCTAGGATGTGTGATCTGCCTGGGTTTGGAGTGCAGAGGAGACTCCTGGGCAGCGTGGACCCCAGGGCACCTTGGGGAAGAGGGATACTCTCAGAGCTCCTAGGTTCAGGCATACCGCCACCAGACAAGCTCCTGGACACAGCTCCCCATTTCCTGGAGTTTTCCTGGACATGCTGTGGGCAGTACCAGCCCCTGCTGGGTCATGTGGCCCCTCAGCTGTTCCCGTCCCCAAGGCAGACGCCCACAGGAATGAGGGATGGCTCTTGGGAGCTTGCACGCACACAGACTTAAGTGCACACGTGGAAAAGCATGCTCACTCTTGTAGATAAGAGCAAAGAGCCCCATGTGCATGCACACTCCTGCAGATGCACAGCTCACTCAGGTACGAACCTGGGTCCTGGGCCCCAGTTTCCACCAGGCCAGTTGGGAATCACCACTATGCCTGCAATGTGGGGGTGCAAGAGTCCCACTTCCCATTAGAAGATGTACAAACAGGGGCTGGGGATATGGCCTAGTGGCAAGAGTGCTTGCCTTGTATACATGAGGCCCTGGGCTCGATTCCCCAGCACCACATATACAGAAAACGGCCAGAAGTGGCACTGTGGCTCAAGTGGCAGAGTGCTAGCCTTGAGCAAAAAGAAGCCAGGGACAGTGCTCAGGTCCTGAGTTCAAGGCCCAAGACTGGCCAAAAAAAAAAAAAAAAGATGTAGAAACAAAGGCTGGATACAATTGGGTAGGGTTAAGTGTGACCCCAAAAGATCAACATTTGGCCGGGTGCTGGTGGCTCACACCTGTAACCGTAGCTACTTAGCAGGCTGAGATCTGAGGATCACGGTTCAAAGCTGGTTCCGGGCAGGAAAGTTGTGAGACTCTTATCTCCAATTAACCACCAGAAAAACCAGAAGTGGCTCTGTGGCTCAAAGTGGTAGAGTACTAGCCTTAAGCAAAAGAGTTCAGGGACAGCTCCCAGGCCCAGAGTTCAAGCCCCAGAGTAGACAAAAATAAAATCTCCACTGAAGAGAAAAGTTTGATGAAATTTGCAGGGCTCTTTTGTCCTGCCTGGGTCCCCCACTGTGAGCTAGGACTGGCAGCTCGGGGCAGCTTTACAGTCTTGAATTCAAATCCTGGCCTCTCCATTTTCTTTTTTTGCCAGTCCTGGGCCTTGGACTCAGGGCCTGAGCACTGTCCCTGGCTTCTTTATGCTCAAGGCTAGCACTGTGCCACTTGAGCCACAGCGCCACTTCTGGCCGTTTTCTATATATGTGGTGCTGGGGAATCGAACCCAGGGCTTCATGTATACGAGTCAAGCACTCTTGCCAGGCCATATTCCCAGCCTCCATTTTCTTTTGCAGGCCTGGCCCTCAGGACACCTTTGAGCCTGCATGGGTTTGGGGCCCCATTCCTTCTTTTAGGGACCATTTCCTCCAGGGCCCAATGACCACACTTTTTTTTTTTTTTTTTGGTCAGTAGTAGAATTTGAAGTCAGGGTCTCCAGTGTGCTAGGCAGGCAGTGCTCTACCACTTGAGCCACATCCCAACCCTTTTTTTTCCCCTACCAGTCCTGGGACTTGAACTCAGGGCTTGAGCATTGTCCCTGGCTTCTCCTTTTTGGGCCTGAGCACTGTCCCTCGCTTCTTTTTGCTCAAGGCTAGCACTCTGCCTCTTGAGCCACAGTGCCACTTCTGGCCATTTTCTATATATGTGGTGCTGAGGAATAGAACCCAGGGCTTCATGTATATGAGGCAAACACTCTTGCCACTAGGCCATATTCCCAGCCCTGTCCTTGGCTTCTTTTTGCTCAAGGCTAGCACTCTGCCACTTGAGCCACAGCACCACTTCTGGCTTTTTCTGTGTATGTGGGGCTGAGGACTCAAACCCAGGGCTTTGTGCATGCTAGGCAAGCACTCTACGTCTAAGGCACATTCCCAGCCCCCAACCCTTTGGTTGCTTGAACCATTTTTCAGATAGGGTCTTGAAGTTTAGCCTGGGGCTGGCCTTGGACCTTGATCCTCTGACCTGTCTGCTTCTGGGGTTACCAGGCTGTACCACCATACCTCCTGCTGTTCTAATGGTGTTCTCTCAGATAATGAGTTCTAGGGGTGTAGTAGGTAGGAGAGGGTGGGAGGGATCCCAGCAGTGCCTACCTAGGGGAAGGGCTCTGAGTCTCTTAGGAGAACAGATGGGGTCTCCTAGACAGAGGAAAGCCTGTGGGGGGCTGGGCTATGCAGCCCTGAAACCCAAGCCCCTTAGTGCCCTCCCCCCAGCTCAGGAGGAGGGGCCTCCATGATTTGTGGGCAATGAAGACAAAATTCTTTCCCACAGGGAGATTGGGGGAGAGGGTCTGTCCCTCCTCTCCTCTGTGGGAGGGACAGGAAGCCTTCAGGGATCCCCTTCCCACTTACCTAAAGCCAAACACTGGGCTCTAGTTAATCATGGTAATATAATGAATGATCAGTTTTTTTTTTTAAAGAAATTAAGCCAGGCACCAGTGTGGCTCACACCTGCAATCCTAGCTACTCAGGAAGCTGAGGTCTAAAGCAGCCTGGGCAAGAAAGACTTTTTATCCCCAATGAACCAGCAAAATGCTGGGATTGAGTTGTGGTTCAAGTGGTAGAGGGCCAGGTCAGGTTCTGAATTCAATAAAATTAAAAAGATAAAGAAATGGAGTTGGGCTGGGGATATAGCCTAGTGGCAAGAGTGCCTGCCTCGGATACACGAGGCCCTAGGTTCGATTCCCCAGCACCACATATACAGAAAACGGCCAGAAGCGGCGCTGTGGCTCAAGTGGCGGAGTGCTAGCCTTGAGCGGGAAGAAGCCAGGGACAGTGCTCAGGCCCTGAGTCCAAGGCCCAGGACTGGCCAAAAAAAAAAAAAAAAAGAAATGGAGTTGTCTTCAGGGTGAGAACCAGTGTGTGTTAGCCTTTCGGGTTTGAGGACTAATTTGTAGTGAGATGACTGGCAGAAATTCTTTCCCTAGGGACAGCCTGCAGGGCTGGCGTCACCTATGAGTCTGGGAGGTTTTGTTTCGCTTTTTTCTGGTCCTGGGGTTTGAACTCAGGGCCTAGGTGCTGTTTCTGGCTTCTTTTTGCTCAAGGCTAGCACTCCACCGACTTGAGCCACAGCGCCACTTCTGGCTTTTTCTGTGTATGTGGTGCTGAGGAATCGAATCCAGGGCTTCATGCATGCGAGGCGAGCACTCTACCACTAAGCCACATTCCCAGCCCGAGGCTGGAAGTTTTGATTACTAGGCACTATTCTCTCTTGAGACCTTGTGTCCTTTTCTTCCCACTCATATTCAGGACTTGAAGAATTTTCCATTTTAGATTTTCATTGCATATCCTCATGGCTCACGATGAATTGCCATCTCTTTTCCGTCTAGAACTTTATCCTTTTTATTTATTTTGGCGGGGGTGGGGGCAGTCCTGGGGCTTGATCTCAGGTCCTAGGCTCTGTCCCTGAAAATTTTTGGCTCAAGTCTAGCCCTTTACCACTTGAACCACAGCTTCATTTCTGGCTTTTTTGGTGGTTAATTGAAGAGTTTTATGGACTTTCCTGCCTGACTAGCTTTGAACTCAGATCTCAACCTTCTGAGTAGCTAGGATTATAGGTGTGAGCCACTTTTTTTTTGGAGGAAGGTTTTCACCTTGCCCTGGAGCCTCAGGCTGGCCTCAAATTTGCAATCCTTCTGCCCCAGCCTCCCAAATGCTGGGACTCCAGGCAGGAAGGCGCCCTCACAATGAACTCTGAAGGATGGCTCCTGTGTTACATCTTTTGGGATGGCGTGTGCCCTGCCGCCCCAGCCCCATCCTCACCTGGCAAGTGCCTTTTCCTTATCTGCACAGACAGACCCTGCTGGATGAATGTCCCATCTTATCACCTCCTTCCTGATCTAGGTCATTCACGCCGCTTCTCATTTGTCACAAAAGCCACTGTGGCTGCACAGGACAGAGCTTTTGTCTAACTGTCTGTGTAAATCCCTGGAGGACAATCCCCTGGTTACTCAAGACTTGATAGATGTGGCTAGATCCCCTGTAGAAAGGCCCTTCCCTGGCCAGGCATGTGTAGTTCTCTATGCTTGTTCCATCATAGTGTGTGTGTGTGTGTGTGTGTGTGTATGTGTGTGTGTGTATAAACATGGCTTTGTGGTTTCAAGTTGGGAAAGTGAGTGTCCTACCTGGTGGATGGTGCTGGTAAGGCGGGTGTGGCCACAGCTCTATGGCTGGGGTTCACTGCCCAGGTGTGGGGTGGGTGGCCTGGAGTTCATGTGGAAAGGCAGCCATGAGCTGCTCAGGGGTGCTCACTGGGGCGGGCTGTACGGCCTAGGTTCCTCCTGCCAGAGCCTGTGGCACACAGTCATCTTTGTCAAGGAATATGTCCCATGTCTCAACTTTTTTTTTTTTAAAGTAATGGGATCTGAACTCAGGGCTTTGCTCTTGCTAGGCAAGTGATTTACCACTCAAACCACAGCCCAAGCCCCCCCCCCCTTTTTTTTCTTCCTTTTTATTTTTTCAGTTACAGTTTTAAGTTTTCGTCCAGGGCTAACCTTGGATCTCAGTCTCCTACTGAGCTGGATTAAATAATACTCTAGCTTATTGATTGAGATGAGGTTCTTGGCAAGTGCTCACCATCGACCCAGAGCCATAGCCCTTGGGATGTGTTCCTAGGGTGGGGCTAGGGCTCAAGGGGAGGGTGAGATTGGCTCACCAGCCTGGCTGACTGTGCTAGTCTTTCTGTCCCCACCACAGAGGCCCATTGGGGGCTGAGAGGCAGATCCAGGTTCAGTCAGGTTGAAACCCTGTTTCTCCAGTCTATCTGCTACCAGAGTGTGATCAAAGTCACACTAAGTGACTCCAGAGGTGATGGTATTACTGCATGGTGGGGAGGGATAATTCTAGAACAACAAAGGAAGGTGGAGGCAGAAGTCAGACAGGGCATGAGGTAGGGGTAGCTTGTTTCTGCAGGCAGTGTGTAGGGACTGTCCAGCAGGGAAGATGTGAAGGCTGGAACCTCCATTTACCAGTGGGGAAACTAAGGCTCCAGGTGGCCAAGCTGACTAGCCTACTACATCAGTACAAAGAATCCTTATCATTCATTATTTTCTCATCGTACAGAATTTGAAGCTAGGGTTCAGACTGCTATCCTTAGATCTCAGTCTCCTGAGCAGCTAGGATGACAAATAGGAGCCACCAGCATCTGGCTACAGGCCTCTTTCTGGTGGGTATTTTTTTTTTAAAGCTTTGTATTACAGATTTATTTTTCAAAGTAATATTTGTGAGACTCAGGCCTCTGGTTGCTTCTGAGGGTCTATCACTGAGTCCAATAGTACTTCTGGTCCTTTAGGAAGGAGGGGCAGACTGGAAAGTAACTGAGATTAGTGGGAGCTGGCCAAAGGCTGGGGTGAGGGAAGAGGTCAGGGAAAGCTCTGAGACAGGAACTGCACCCCTGGGGATGGAAACCAAGACTCCATGCTTCCTGTTGCTCCCTCAGTTCTGAGGAAGTGCTGAGCTTCCTGGCTGGCCCTGTGCCCCGTTGGCCATCGGAAGAGAGCTCTGTGAGATGTCGGACCCCAGGTCTCAAGATGGCCAGGCAGGCTGGGTGACCACACAGGCCAAGGATGCCCAAATGCTGTTTGGGGGCTTGGAGCCATCTGGGCAGTGCCACTGTGCCCAGTTCTACAATTCGAGGGCATCCTCTACGTCCTATGTGGGATCTGAGGCCGCCACAGTTGACTTTGGTGTAGACCAGGCTGCAGGTCTTAGGGACAGGTCCTATGTGACAGGGATGGGGCAGTCATTTGGCCTTGAGCTTGGTCCTCCTCAACCTGGCATAAGGACCTCCCTTTGGATTTAGCAGGTGTATTTATGGTGTACTACCATTTGAGCCACACCTCCACTTCATTTTGCTGGTTAACTGGAGATGCAGCCTGGCTTCCAATTTCGATTCTCAGCCTGCTGAGTAGTTACGGGTATAGACAAGGGCCACCTGTGTCCGGTTAACAGGTTTACTTCTTACATCATGCATGCTAGGTAATCACTCTTCAGACAACCAGCTATTAGAGGCACTTTTTTTTTAAAAGGTATTTACCAGGGTTCGAATTAATGACCTTAAATATGTTTGGTTTCCTTGTCACTGCTCTACTTCTGACTTCTTGGTGGTTAACTGGAGATGATAAGAGTCTGATAGCCATTCCTGCCCAGGGTGCTTTTTTTTTTTAATTTTTATTTTTTTGGCCAGTCCTGGACCTTGGACTCAGGGCCTGAGCACTGTCCCTGGCTTCTTCCCGCTCAAGGCTAGCGCTCTGCCACTTGAGCCACAGCGCCGCTTCTGGCCGTTTTTTCTGTATATGTGGTGCTGGGGAATCGAACCTAGGGCCTCGTGCATCCGAGGCAGGCACTCTTGCTACTAGGCTATATCCCCAGCCCCTGCCCAGGGTGCTTTTGAGTCATGATCCTTACATCTCAGCCCATTGAGTAACTGGGATTACACTCATGAGCCATCAGCACCCAGCTCCAAGACACTTTTTTTTTGGCCAGTCCTGGGCCTTGGACTCAGGGCCTGAGCACTGTCCCTGGCTTCTTCCCGCTCAAGGCTAGCACTCTGCCACTTGAGCCACAGCGCCGCTTCTGGCCGTTTTCTGTATATGTGGTGCTGGGGAATCGAACCTAGGACCTCGTATATCCGAGGCAGGCACTCTTGCCACTAGGCTATATCCCCAGCCCTCCAAGACACTTTTTGACAGACCCCACTTCTTCACTGCAGCTGGGGAGACCAGTCTGACCACTGTGAAGAATGACTGGAAGGGCCACCAGTCATGGAGAGAGAAAAGAAAGGAGACACAACTGCCCAAGT
Source organism: Perognathus longimembris pacificus (assembly GCF_023159225.1). NCBI lineage: Eukaryota > Metazoa > Chordata > Mammalia > Rodentia > Heteromyidae > Perognathus > Perognathus longimembris. The sequence goes on along the minus strand of NC_063161.1, from coordinate 76,157,946 downwards.
GCCTGGGGACAGCTGCCACCCTCCCTCCATGTCCCTGTGCTCTGCAGGGCTGTGGCCACTGGTTTCTCACCTGGGTGACTCAGCCTTGGGAGGAGCCTGGGCGTGGTGACTTGTCTTTTAGCCTGGCTGTGGCAAGAGTGCCCCTGATGGGCTAGGCTGCATCCTGGCTATAGAGCACTTCTGGGTCTTGGGGAAGTGGGGAGATTGGAGCTGGCACACAAGGGCTAACAGCAACACCTAAGCCCCAGCTATGGCACTAAACCCAACCCACCTAGAATAGTAGCACCTTTGGGGGCTGGGAATGTGGCTTAGTGGTAAAGTGCTTGCCTAGCATGCATGAAGCCCTGGGTTTGATTCCCCAATGCCATATAAACAGAAAAAGCCGGAAGTGGTATTGTGACTCAAATGGTAGAGTGCTAACCTTGAATAAAAACAGCTCAGGGACAGTGCCCAGGCCCAGAGTTCAAGCCCCAGGACTGGCAAAAAAAAAAAAAGCATTTTTGGGGCTTTGGTAAGCCAGGAGTCAGAGTGTACCTGATGCAGCATTTGCTAGTGACGTGCATGATAACAAGAAGGGACAAAAACAAGAGAGATAGGGTAGAGGGGTCTGAGAGACAAGGGGCAGCCAGTTTACGGCCAGGGAAAGCAAGGTTGGGACTGGGCCCTGCCTGGTGGGGGTAATGTGCCCTCCTCTGGGATACTATCCTGAGAACTCTGTGCCAAGGAACAAGGTTCCAACTTTGAGGAGCTGACATAAGATGCACGTCAGCTGAGCATGGTGGCTCGCACCTGTAGTCCCAGCACTAGATAGGCTGAGGAAGGAGGATCTGAGTTCTAGGCTAGCCTGGCTACACAGTAAGATCCTGGTTCAAAAATCCAAGTACCTGGGCTGGGAATATGGCCTAGTGGCAAGAGTGCTAGCCTTGTATACATGAAGCCCAGGGTTTGATTCCCTAGCACCACATATATAGAAAATGGCCAGAAGTGGCGCTGTGGCTCAAGTGGTAGAGTGCTAGCTAGCCTTGAGCAAAAAAGAAGCCAGGGACAGTGCTCAGGCCCTGAGTCCAAGGCCCAGGACTGGCAAAACAAACAAACAAATGAACAAAAATCCAAGTGCCAGTGGCTCATGCCAGTTGTAATCCTATCAGCTCAGGAGTCTGAGGATCATAGTTCGAAGCCAGCCCAGTCAAGAAAATTCATGAAACTATCATCTCTAATTAACCACCAGTAGAGTGCTAGCCTTGAGCAAAAAAACTAATCAGGCCCTGAGTTCAAACCTATAAAATGACCAAACAACAACAAACACAAACAAAATGGGAGCCTTGGATTTCCCTTATTAGGACATAGCTCAAATAACCCTGAGTAAATCTACATAAGGCCTCACTAGAGGCTTGAGCACAACCAGATGTGTAGTATACAGCTGTGTAGTATACAGCTGTAGGTTAAGAGGAAGGCATAGCAGAAACCACTTCTTCACTGCAGCTGAGGAGACCAGTACAACAACTATGAAGAATGATAGGCAAGGCCACCTGTAATGGAGAGAGAAAAGCAGACACCAGTAGGCAGAAAAAGTGTTGTCCAAGCACATGGGGGCAGTTGCCACCTCCCTCTATACCTGTGCTCTGCAGGGCTGTGGCCGCTGGGTACACACCCGGGTCAGGACAGGACTGTCCAGGTCCTTCTATGAAAACCAATACCTGCACCCCAGCAGCAGGCATATATGTTTATGTGCAGGACCTGGAGGTACCTTGGGGACATCTGCTACTACCTGGGAACTAGTGGGATGGGAGGCCAGTCTGGTTGCCTAAGTGCCATGACAATGGGTAGTGGAACATGCCCACAGATAAGGCCTGATGGCCTGGGCCAATTAACTACTCTGCCCCTTGACTAATGCAAAAGTGAGGTACTATTTACATACCTTCCTCTTGAATTTTCTACTTTAGTCTATTTTTTCTATGTGAAGAAATTCGGCAAGACTTGTTAAAGGGTGTGGCCCATTGATACCTGGGGTCCCAGTTCTCCTATGCTCTGATCTCTACCAGCTCTTGAGGCCATTGACTGCCTAGCCCAGCTGGCAAGTATGAGTGCTGCAAGCAAGGAGCTGCGGCCCACTGGCTCTCCCCATGCTGGGCAAGGTTCTGCATGGAACTGTGACAATAAACCTCCCATCAAAGCCCTTTGTGTCTGGTCTTAGCAGCTACCCAAGCAGGACTGGCACCTCAGAGGCCCTGCAGGTGAGAGTGGAACCTGGCTCCTCTCTGCTTCTTGCTGCTTGCGTGAGCATGTGTGCACATATGTGGACACACGCACATGTACACACATAGTCTCACATCTTTTTTCTCTGGAGGTGAGTTGGTCTGGATCCAGCCCTCCTGAGGGCCTTGTGTGGTCTGCTCACCAGAAGGGTAACCAGGAGAGTACACAAACATTTATTTACAAAAAGTCCAAGTTACATATGATACAGGCTTTTTACATACAGTAGTTTAAACAGATTTTACTCCATCTATTTCCACTACCATACAGCAAAGTAAAATGTTTAAGGAACTACTTAATCATACGAAGTGACAGTCATGCTCATCTTCTTCAGCTCGAAACCTTCAGCTAAGTGCAAACACTAGACCCACTCTCCAGTTTTAAGGCAAATAAATTGGGACAGTGCCTGGGCAGCCATGCCCCAGGAGCAGCCTGGGCCCAGGGTGAAGTGCCAACTGCCCCTGAGATGCCAACAGGACACCAATGGGAAGCAGTTCCTCTCCCATAAATGTGTGGCCAGATGGCTAGACGTTCTTGAAGGACAGAGCACCTCTTCCTGTGCTAGAGTTTCAATGCCACATGCTGGGCATGGTCAAGCAGGGTCCCTCATCTGGTCTCAGCCCCCCAGTATGATGTTATGTCTGGTGTCACCTTCCATCTTCAGGCTCACTGCTGCCCTCTGCTTTCAGGGGAGGGGCAGAGAACAAGAGTTTGCTACTACTTAAGGTACTTAGGGGGTCTTGTCACAGAGGTGTGTGGCCCGCCTTTCCAAGGCACTGTCATTCAGGATAGTAGCACAGCTTACCATCATTGTGTCCCCCCCATATCTGGTGACCTTTTCTCCTGCTTGAATCCCTGAAAGACATCTGAGAAGCATATGGCAGTGGGTGACAGTACCTGTGTATACCCCAAATATGGCAGTTGTCTCCCTGTCTGAGGTTGGTGCTTTCAACTTCCCACAGCTATGGCCAAGATGAGGCCTCTGCCAGGCTGGGTCTCAGCTCAGCAGTGGAAAGCCGTGGGCCTCCACTTGGCAAACAGGGTGGAGTGACACCTTCACTGTCCAAAGACCTGGGCTGGCATCACGGTGGGGACCCAGCACAGGCCCAGAGCTGACTCTCACTAGACGGCAGGGGGCAATTATCTTTACCCCAGCCACAACCTACTACTAAATCACTAAGAAAAACGTGGGCAGGTGCACAGGAGGGCTGCCAGAACAGAGGAAACTTCTCGAGGCATCTGTATCCCTAGGGAAGAAACCCTCCAGAATACCTATGGAGAAAGAAAAGCTGTCATCTGCATGGTGGCAGTGAAATCTCCCCAGTGATAGGGCAGCCCAGGGGACCTGTGACCGCTACAAGAAAGAACCCCGTTTGGTCCAGGTATCAGGACCATCCAGCCTCAACAGGAGCCTGGTGTGGGAGACCCACCATCAGTGTAGTTTGCAGAGATTGAGGAGAAACTGTCAGTTCAAAGAATGCGAAAAGGTACAAACACTTGGCAAAACTAGGAGGTTTGCTGCCCTACACTCTGACCCACGAAGAGCCAGGTTGGTCCCCTCATAGGCACCCAGAGGGCATGAGCCTTCCAGGACAGTAGTCCTTCCTGAGAAATGCACGGGAGGAGGATGAGCCCTCCTTCAAGGGGGCCCAAGGAACCACCTCTCAAATGAGAAGGCAGGGCAGCATGAGGTCCCGTGTCCCACTGTCCCGTGCAGACTGGGCGGGCCAATGGGCCCTGTCAGAAGCGCCTCCTTGGCTGGGGGCCAAAGTGCATGGGCAGGTTGTGCTCCAGCGGCACATGCATGGGGCCAAAGTCGAAGTTGACCCGCACGTTGGGCAGTGGGGGCACGTAGGGCGCAGGGACGGGGCCCAGGTTAAGTGGGAAGTTGTTGAACACGGGCCGCACAGGAGGCAGGGGGAAGGGTGGGTGCACAAAGGCATAGGGTGGCATGTGTGGGGGATGAAGATTCTGAGGGACAGGCCGAGGGAGGGCTTCCATCCGCTGCACCTTCTCAGGGGGCTTCTCCAGAGGGGGCCCGATGCGCTTGTAGGTGCTCTCTAGAAGGAAGATGGGGGAGTAAGTGAAAATAGGCTGAAAACATTACCTGGCCCCTGCCAGCGCTGGAAGGCTAAAGACAGCCAGGCATGGCAGGGAGGGTGCCTTCTGACCCTTCCCAGACCCTTTTCTCTGGGTCCACAAGGGGTTGTTTCACAATGACAAAGCTTCAACAGTGAAACATCCTTCTCCACGGATGTCCCTCTACAGTGTGGTAAAGGGCACCACTGTCAACTTCCCTTCCCAGCCAGAGTGGCGGTGGGGGGAGCTCACACAAAGTCCAGTCCATTATTTGTCACCTCAGTGGGCCAGCAGCCAATGGCTATTTAGTCACATTTGGCTTCTATTTGCTTCCAGAGCCCCAACTCACCTTTGGGACGCCCTGACTATCAACGAGCCCAAGCTACCCAGGGTATGGATGGCCTTCTGGGGCCTGTGTGCAGGGCCAGGGTGGGGAGAGCACTTGCCTCCATTCTTCCTCCTCTGCTCTTCCTCAGCCTCCTTCTGTATTTCCTCAATTAGCTTCTCGTCGTCTTCCTACAGGAAAATCAATGGTAAGGGTGAGCCTGCAGCGAGGCCCACAGGACAGGGAGGCTGGAGGAATTGCCACCAGCACAGCACTCCTGCCCAGCTCCTCAGCATCTCCTACCATCATCATGCTGCCTGGGGAAGCTTTGGGGAGGGACCCAGCCAAGCCAGCCAGCAGAGGCTGCCTGAGTGGCAGGGGTGGGCAGAGTCTGAAAAGCTTTAAGACCTAGTCTGCAACCCAAGCACTTGCACAGGTGGTAGGTGTCACGTGGGCCTGTGGGGCTGCAGGAGTGGAGTGGCAGCCCTGCAGCTGAGCAGGACAGTGCTTCGAAGGCATGGACCCAACAGATCATCTAGGTCTGAAGTGATGATGATCCTTCCCCACCTGTGCCATATGCTCCTCTACTCCTTGGCAGCACACAGCATCTTTCTACTCCATTGACTGCAAGAACAGCAAACCTACTAGGATGACCAGCTTCCTGGCTGGTCTACATTGCAACACAGGGTGACAGGACCCAAGGAAGCAGACACCCTCTAGGGCTAGGGCAGCCCTGTCACAGTGACTGAACAGACCACTGTGAGGGTCTTTTTCCTGGGTCTTCCAGCAGCTTCTCGAAGAGTTAAGAGCAGTTAGGCAGGTGGGTGTGGTGGTGCATGCCTATAATCCAAGTTGCTCAAGAGGTGGAAATGTGGGATTGAGGTTTGAGGCCAGGCCAAAAAGTTCATGAGACCATCTGAACAAACAAGATGGGCATGGTAGTTCATAACTGTCATCCAAGCTATGCAGGAGTTGTAGGTAGGCAAGACTACAGTATGAAGTTGACCTTGGCAAAAAGCACAAAATCCTATCTAAAAAACAACGAAAACCAAAGTGTCTGGGACATAACTTGCCCTGAGTGTGTGTGTGCGTGTGCGTAAAGTAAGCAAGTAGACAGTAAATGGGGAGGGAAACAGAAGTTTCAGTAAGGCAGGAAGTGGGAAGACTCACCTGCATCCCCCACATAAGGCCTCTGAGCCTAACTAGATGGCTGCTTTGTTTTGGCTGGAACAGTACTTGTGACAACTTTGGATTTATTTTTAGTGGGAAAAGGGCTCACACACACAAGCTTTGAACTCATGATCCTCCTGACTCATCTTCCCAAATGCTGGGATTTTGGGTTGGGAATACAGCCCAGTGGCAAGAGTGCTTGCTTCATATACATGAAGCCCTGGGTTCGATTCCCCAGCACCACATATATAGAAAATGGCCAGAAGTGGTGCTGTGGCTCATGATCAAATGCTGGGATTTTAGTCATGGCTACCATGCCCAGCTTAACTCTGGGTTTCTCATGCTGTTCTGATAATACCCAAGGATCTTCTGAAATGCAAAGGGAAGGGAAGAGAGGCCTGAGACCTCTCATGGAAGATGGAAGGACCAGGCAGGGGCTGTCTGCACATGTACTTAGCAGATGACTTGTGTCATAGCCCCGACAATAATCAGTGATCTTACCCAATGGCTATTAAGACCCTCAACGATTCTAGAGTCAGACATCTTGTCCACAAGATACTTTCCTGCAAGACACTGCTCTAAATTCATAGAGCAGCTTGGCACCAGTGAGACACAGTCACTCAGATGGAATGTCATCACACAACACGCTTCCTCAGCCCAGTGGATTGGGGCCCTGGAGAAGGGCTCTGCAGCAACCACAACAGCCCACAGAATGCTCAATCTGCAGATTTCAGCCAACAAGTGACAGTTATGTCAGGGAAATTATGGCATACCCTTTTTTTTTGTTTTTTTTTTTCCCCAGCAGATACCCTTACAAGCCTGGAGAAGGGGAGGTGACAAAGGTAGAGTTACCATCATACATGCTAGGAGCTGCAAAATGCCTGTACCCATCATATCTACTTCTCAGGAAATCTGCCAAAATCCTCTGAAAATCCCATGTGTGGTCTTGCTGCCCCTGGACCACTGCACAAGGGGATATATTCCCTGAGTATCTACTAAGTACACCAACATACTGCAATGGCGACTAGCAAAGATTGTGGACACAGATGGAAGAGCTCTATGGAAGTCAAGAAAGTTCTACCATCTGTTCAGAGGAGGAACTGGCAACTTCTTTGTAGCCAGTGGAAGTCCTCAGAAAAAAGGATTAAAATAGCTGAGTGCCGGAGGTACTCAGGAGGCTGAAATCTGAGGACCATGATCTGAAGCCAGCATGGGCCTGAAAGTCCATGACTTTCTTCAATTAAGCACCAAAAAAGCCAGAAGTAGAGCTGTGGCTCAAGTGGCAGAGTACTAGCTTTAGAGCAAAAAAAGCCAAAGTGATCAAACCTGGGAAGCAAGAACTGCAGCTAAGCTGGGGAGCTCTGACAGTCTTAGAGCCACAAGGCCACCACTGCAAAACAATTTGAACTCAGGGCCTGGGTACTTGTCCCTGAACTCTTTTGCTCAAGACTAGCACTCTACCACTATTATGCCACAGCTCCACTTCTGGTTTTTGAGTGCTTAATTGGAGAAAAGAGTCTCACAGGGACTTTTTTGCCTGGGATGGCTTTGAACTGACATCCTCAGATCTCAATCTCCTGAGTAGCTAGGATGGCAGGCATGAGCTAACAGCTCTGGCATCTCCACATGTAAATCTAAGGAACTTGACTGTCCCCAGAGCTTGGTATTGATTGAAGACTCCCAGCAATACTAAGCTCTGAGGAGAGTGAAGTTCCTTAATGGAACTTAGGGTGGCCATGTAGTGTGCCTGGCAAATACTCTGCCACTGTCCTAGCTTCCTCTTAAATACTTTCTTTTTGGTATGAGACTGGAATTCAAATTGATGCTTTTGCTCAGGTAGTGCTGATCCAGGCCTCCAACCCCTCTCCCACATAACTTAAGTCCATTCTACCTTAGGTATAATACCTAACACAATGCAAGTAAGTACCACATACACAGCTGTTTTACACTAATGTTTAGAGAATAACTACAAAAAGGTCTGTAACATATTTGTACAGATGCTATTTTTTTTCCCTAAATGTTTTCAATCTATGGTTGGCTGAATTCATGGATATGGAAGCCCACTGTGTTTCTCTTCCTAATAATTAATGAGTTGCTTTAATATCTATTAAAGTAATCTTGCAAAAGTTTAAATAACACATACATTTAAAAAAATTCACTGAAGCCAGGAGCTGGGTAGCTTACCCCTGTAATCCTACCTGCTCAGGAGGCTGAGCTCTCAGGACTGACTGCAGTTCAAAGCCAGCCTGGGCAGGAAAGTCTGAGAGACTTTTACCTCCAATTAATCATCAGAAAACTGAAGTGGTGCTGTGGCTCAAAGTGGTAGAATACAAAGAGCTCAGGGACAGCGCCCAGGCCACAAGTAGGCCACTAACTAGTCCAAGTCCCACAGTTTACCAAAAACAAAACAAGAAAACTGAAACACTCAGACTCTCAAAGGCACAGCACTTGCCAAGCATGTACAGGGCCTTGGTTCAAATCCTAGAATCACAATAAGCAAACAAACTAGAACTATCTAAAATAAATCACCACTACTTCCTCAATACAGAGAACTGGAAACATTTTCGTGTCTCTCCCAATGGTCATTTTTGACTACATCACATTTAAAAGCCATCAAAATCTTATCCTCTGTACTTGCTGCCCTGCCCCATGGCTCAAGCTCACATGAGGCTGGGAAGGAACTGACAAGGACTGGACTTTGGGCCTTGGGCAGGCTATCAGGTTCTGCTCTCAAATGAGGTGTAGGCTAACAAATCCACCTGAGGTCTGGGCGCCTTCACAGCCTTTGTGCCTCAGCTACAGGGTACTGTTGGTTTTAGGAGCCACCTGATGCCTCTGTATCAAACCAGATGAATGAATGCATGAACCAAGACAGACATGTCTTAAATAGATGATGGTGGATGGGCCAGCATCCTCTCTCTGGCCTCTGTGCTACAAGAAGGATCAGGAGTTCTTTAGGATGCTCTTTCTGTACCCCGCCTCCTACTAGCCATACCCCCTGCAAGCTCAGGAAGAACTTTCAGACAGATCACAGAGCAGTTCCTTCCAATGAATAGGGCCAGTCAGAAATGAGAGGAAGTTATAAGCTGGTCAGTGACTAAGGCATCTCAACAGACAGTGTGTCTCCAGAGAATGAGGGTAACAACTCATCAGACTGGTGTGGAGGTGAACTACACCTCCGTCCGTATTCACAGCAGTCTAGGCCAGGAACTGGGGGACCACATGGCATTCAGTGAGAACAGGGAAGGAAGGGCATGAAGCAACTCCAGCGGGCCAGGGCACCTCCAATGCAGGAGGTCTGGACAAGTGTCAAGGACAGAGGTTCAAAGCAGAATATGGAGTCTTGTAAAAATCAGAGAAAAGACAGAAGTCTTGAATATTAGGAGTAGGGCCAAATATTGAAGGCAAAACTTCCTTGTAGGGAGAAACTCCAGGCCAGTCATTAAAGGGAAATTTCTGAGGTAGAGTAAATTAGGAGGTAAACACCAGATTATTGGAATTCAGTAAATAGCAGTGAAACTCAGGAAGAGCCTGGAAACCTGGAATGTGGACCAGTAGTCTCCGCAGGCCCAGAAACCTGGGATATGGGGAAAAGGCTTGGAATGTGTTCTGGTCAGTTTCAGAAATCGAACAAGGGGGAGTTTGGAATGTGACCCTTGCAACAGAAATCATAATTACTTTCTGTAATTACTAACTGCTAGCTCTGCTCCTGTAAATCTGTTTGCTTTCACGTGTGATCATGCACATCACCTAAGTGTGTTTTTTCCCTTAAAAAAAATCCTGCTGTAGGAAAGCTTGCCACTGCACTGTGTGGTAATAAAGACTCCTTGCCCTGTTTATCTGAGTCGATGGTCCTATTTACAGGAGTGGGGATATATCAGTCTGACCATCCAGCAAATCTGGAAGAGTGATTTAAACAAAGGAGAGGGTGATTTCCTTCCTTGAATTCCTTTGAGCTCAGCAGGATACAGAGCCCTGGCTGACAAAGAAGGTCCTGGCAGGCTCACTTCACTAGCAAATGGGGGTGGAGGGAGAAGAGGAGGAAGCAAGGGCCCAGATGCTTCAGGCTGGAAGGAAGTGAGGTAGAAATTACCAGAGAAGTTTTAATTAAGAATGGAAAAGGAAAAGCAATCCTTCATTTGTCCCTCAATCACAAAGCCCCACAGCTCTGTTACACAGCAGGGTCTGCAGTGGAGAAAATGCAGGAAGAGAAACTGCAAGTGGCTGAAGGGGAGAAAGCCTGTTCTGTAGGTCAACTATTAACAGTAATCACCAGCCACAGCTCAAGAGCTCTCCCCCAAGATGGGGGTTTGAGCACTTGGCACAGAGCTGTTCTTGCCAAAGCTTTCCAAATCTTCCTTGGCAAATATCCTAACATTTCTAGTCACTGGCTAGCAGCCTTGCTTGCCTGCCTCTTTGGCATGGGGGGAGGACAGGCAACAGGGACTGGCAAGTTCCCTGCTGCTTCCTCTCCTGTGATTGTAGGGGTGGGGTTGGGGCTGGGATCCAGGTCATGTGTGGCCACAGCTGTTGTTAATAAACTTGCAATGATTTCATGAAAGGCTTCCAAAGGGCTGAAGATTTAGTTTCAAATTATTCCCAGCACAGTTGCAGATTGCCCAAGCAACAGCAGACCCCTAGCCCCCACTCCCAGCTGTCTGTCTGCAACAGGAAATTGGGGGGGAGGAGCATGAGGAGGAGGAAGCCCACTCTAAGAGGCACATGCTGTGCATCTGGGTGGACTGGCCAGAGGGGGATGGACAATATGCTGGGGAGGAACAAAGATTCCACAGGCTCCAGGCTGGCCTCTGGTTTCTTTTCTTTCCTTTTCTATTTTCCCTGCCTCCCTCTCTTCCTACTTACTTTCCCTCTCTCCTACTTCCGTTCCTACTTTCCCTCTCTCCCTTCCTCCCTTCTTTCCGTGTGGGTGTGTGCACACGCGTGAGCGTGCGCACGCGCATGTGTGTGGACAGGTACTAGGGCTTAAAAACTAAGGGCTTCACACTCTTGTTCTTCTTCAGCCAGAGCTGGTATTCCCCCTTGAGCCACACCTCCACTTCTGACTTTTTGCTAATTTATTCGAAGTAAGAATCTCACAGACTTTCCTGCCCAGGGTGACTGTGAACCCTGATTCTCAAATCTCAGCCTCCTGAGTAGCTGTGAAGCACCAGGCTGACCTCTGGTTTCTGCAGCTGTCCTTGGGTCACAAAAGGCTAGCACCCAAATGCTTTATTTTTCTGTTGAGTGCCTCCTTCACAGGGACCTGGAAGCGGAGAGTGGAGTGGAATAATGTGGCCATGTTTTGACTCTGGTCAGAGTCAAGTGCTCAGGCCAGTGTCAGCTGGGATCTAAAGATGATCTAGGGCTGGGAATGTGGCTCAGCAGTAGTGCTCTTGCCTAGCATGCATGAAGCCCTGGGTTTGATTCCTTAGCACCACATAAACAGAAAAAGCCAGAAGTGGTGCTGTGGCTCAAGAGGTAGAGTGCTAGCCTTGAGCAAAAAGAAGCCAGGGAGAGTGCTCAGGCCCTGATTTCAAACCCCAGGACTGGATAAATAAATAAACAAACAAACATGATCTATACCAACAGTTTCAATTACTAGACTGTTTGTTGTCTGCTCTCCTTGGTAAAGGCCTTTGGTGACTCAGCCCCCCTGCCCCCCCCCCCGCCACCGCACCCCCCTCCACCCACAGTCAAGGCAGTGGCTGTGCTGGCTCTTTTCACCATTTGTAATTTGCTCAATGGGGAAGGAACCTGGCTAGGGTCCCTACCCCCATGACAAAGCCCACCTGGTTACTGAGGCTCTGGGCACCTCTAGTCCACTCCTGTATTTGGAGAAGGAGCCTGATGTTGGTCAGAAGACCTGGATTTGTGCTAGGATTTTATCAAGCCTAGAATTCTGGGCAAGTGACCCAGATATCGTCGTCCTCATAGGCAGAATGAAAAAATGGTGCCCTGCACCTCATGCTGCCAAAGTCCTCCAACAGTCTCAGGATCTAGTGTGTGTGGATGAGAAAACCAAAGTAAATTTCAAGGAAAATTAGAGATGATACTTGCCCTTCCTCAATAGCAATGGTAATCAAAATAGTGACTAGAAACAGAAATCCAGGGCCAAGTGTGGAAGCTGGGTTAAGAAGGCTCATGTCTTTACTTTTTCCTTTCCTAGAAAATGAATTTTAAAAGTTAGGAAAAATGGCTGAAACTGGACATTAATTTCCAGCCTAGAGATGTGGGGCACCTTCCTGGGTGGGCTTCTAAGTCTCTCCTTAGCAGTTTTCCCTCATCCAATACTGCAGCCTCAACTGCCTCCCAGCAGTGACAGGTTTTCCAGGGTACAGAAGCCCCTGAGGTGAGAAGCCAGCCTAGTACCTGGGATGTGTGGCCCAGCGTAGAAGGAAGCCCAGCTACTGTTTACCAGCCTCAATTTCCACCAAGTTTCCTCATCAATGGAGCAGGAGATCCAGCTGCTGGGGACCATCACAGAACTGAGCACATATAAACACTGGGAGAAAGGAGTATACCTCCTAACTGGAGGGTGAGGCGCTGAGAGTGCCACTGAGAGCAGGCTACACGAGGGTGGACTTTCTTTCAACAGAACAGCTTCAAACTCTTACATTCAAAAACAAATTGAAGAAAACAATTCTCACAGCCCAAACCTAAGACAAACACTGGATTTGTTTTGCACGTAAAACAAATATGCTGTCATGTACACATTTCCAGAATCCGGTGTAGGTGAAGTTCTGTGAGCCCCAACAGTGACATAGCCCCTTAACTGCCAATCAGCAGCCACATGTGCACAGGCGCCAACATATTGGGGTTGGAGACTCAGCCCACCACAGAGGAATCTGCTCCTTTATATGCTGAGACTCAGCACTGCAGCATTCTGTCCCCTGATCCAGAAAACTGTGGTTTGCTCTGTCTGTATTTGCTTGTTTCTCTTTTCTCTTCCTAAAGAAGTAAGCCTGTTTCATAAGACTTGGTTTTGGTTTATTTTTGGTAAGGAACAGAGAAAGTTACAATTCACCATTTGAGGCTCAGTACAGAGTTAGCTGAGGCTCCCAGCAGTCTCTAGTTATTAAGGACTAAGCAGGCATACTTCTCTCCACACCTCCCTTCCTTGCTGACAATGGGAGATTCTTCCCTTCCCAGCCAGCCCATTAATGAAGAGCAGCCAGGACAGGGCCAGCTTTGTTTCCCAGCTCTTCTGAATAGCTTTGTGTTCTCAGAAGCCCCAGCAGATGCTGGGGTGCAATTCAATCGGTCTCCTGGTGAGAATCAAGGAGACTGGGCTGATCCCTGATTTGATGGGAACAGGACAAGTGGAACAAAATCTTGGGCTATGGTGACCAGAGGAAATTGGAGGGATTTGTTTGCCTGACCTTCCTTTCTAAGTTTATTTGAGCCACCACAGACCCTTCATCAGGATAGAAATGAACCATTTGGAAAAAAAAAAATGGGGCAATTGCATACTGTGGCAACCAGACAAAGAGGCAGTGGTAAGGAAGTTTTATAGTCGATTCCATGTGGACTAGCCATCACCTCCTGTGATCACGTTTACCTTGCTCTTTGTTCCGAGGATGGCACCTTGCTTTAATCCTGGCTGAGGTCCACTTCTAGGCAGCCCCACCAGATCTGGCTACTAGACCTGCCAACCTGTGACCCTTCCATCTTCTTATGGCAAGCATGTTGGAGACTTCCACACTAGAGGTAGAAACCTTTTCTTTGGCTTAGAAAGTATTCGTCTAAGTGGGCACCAGTAGCGCATGACTGCAATCCTAGCAACTTGGAAGGCTGAGATACGGAGTATGGCAGCAAAAAGCTGGGCTTTTTCTCTGTCCCTTCTGCTCTTATCAGCCAGGACTCTCTAGATAATTGGCCACATGGGCTAGGGGCATGACTTCCGTGGATGGTGGGGTGGGGTAGAATGCTAGAAGCAACCAGTTCCTGGCAGATCTGCTATATCCCATGCTTAGGCTGCCATCTCTGCACTCACTCATGGGAAAAAAGCATTTCTGGGGCTTGGGATATGGCCTAGTGGCAAGAGTGCTTGCCTTGTATACATGAGGCCCTGGGTTCGATTCCCCAGCACCACATATACAGAAAACGGCCAGAAGTGGCGCTGTGGCTCAAGTGGCAGAGTGCTAGCCTTGAGTAAAAAGAAGCCAGGGACAGTGCTCAGGCCCTGAGTTCAAGGCCCAGGACTGGCCAAAAAAAAAAAAAAAAAAAAAAAAAGCATTTCTGCCTTATTTAACTGATGCTTTTGCCCCCCTCCCCCACTTTTTTGGTTGTTTGTGGGGCTTGAACTCTTGGGCTTGGGCACTGTCCCTGAGTACTTCAGCTCAAGGCTACTGCTCTTATCATTTTAAGCCAACCTGCCACTTCCTGTTTTCTAGTGGTTTATTGGAGATAAAGAGTCTCACTGACTTCTTTGCCTGGGCTGGCTTTGAACTGCAATCCTCAGAGCCTCCTGAGTAACTAGGATTATAGGAATGAGCCTCCAGTACCTGGAGCTTTTGCTCTGTGTGTGTGTGTATGTGTGTGTGTGTGTGTGTGTGTGTGTTGGAGATGGAACTCAGGGTCTTCCACACACAGGCAAGTGTTCTGCTAAGTCAGCCTTAACTGCTATTTTTAGGCTTGTTCTTATTTGCAGCAATAATGTTCCCTTTTGTGTATGTGGGTCCTGGGGGGGTTGGGGCCTGGGTGTTATTCCTGAGCTTTTTCACTCACAGCTAGTATAACCCTCAGATTTCAGCCTCCTTAGTAGCTAGAATTATAAGTGTGAGGCACCAGTACCTAGCTTATGTTCTTTTTTTTTGGGGGGGGGGGAGTGGGGGTGGGGTGGTCAGTCATAGGGCTTGAACTCAGGGCCTAGGAGCTGAGATTTTGTGCTCCAGGCTAGTGCTTCATCACTTTCAGCCACACCTCCACTTTCAGTTTTCTGGTTTATCTGGAAACGAGTCTCACAGACTTTCCTGTCCAGGTTGGCTTTGAACCAGGATCCTTAGATCTCAGCCTCCTAAATTGCTAGGATTACAGGTATGAGCCACCAGTGCCCTGCCTGTGCTAATGTGCTAATATTGATTTAGAGAATTGAAACACTAGTATCATCTGTATGTGAGTCACGAGAAGGCTGTAGCTTCTTTGTCAGGACAATCTGTCAGATACTGTTCTATGCTGTGAAATACTTGAGATGGCATAGAAAGTTTATTCCCTAAAGCACAAAAAGAATTTTTCTTTTTCTTTTCTTTTAAGATGAAGTCTCACCACTGTGTTGCTTAGGTTGATCTCAAACTTGTGGACTCAAGTGATCTTGAGAGCCTCTTAAGTAGTGGAGACTATTAGCATGATCTACCATGCATCTTTTGTTTGCTTTCTCCATTTTTTCCTGTGGTTATTGGTCTATGTAATCCCCTACATTTTTTCATGAGTCAGAATTTGTCATGTATATACAAAACATTTTTCACTACAGGAAACTATGGCTCTCTCCCCCTTGTATGCACTCACAGTGGGATCAGTCCAGAGGGAGCATCGTGAGCACTCCTGGCAAGGGGCTCCTGGTGAGCGAGGATGCTGGCAGAAATGGTCATATCCATTTATAGATACCCGACAGAGGTAGCACATTTGGGCACCACAGCGGCAGGACATACGGTTGCAGCCTTCAGACTTGATGAGGCCAGTCCCACACTTGTGGCATTTTCTAATGCGGGCAGCAGTCATTTTTTCTTCACTGAAAATAAGAACATATGATTAGAATTGGCAGGAGACATGAAGAAGATAGACAAATGCTACAGTCATTAAGTACTTACTTTTTTCTTTCCTTATGTAATGACTGCCTGTGGCTTTTGGTGAAATTAAAGAGAAAAGCCTACACTTTGGAGTCTGAGTTCAGTTTATTGATTATATGATCTTGATTAAAGTTCATAGTTACTTTGAGACTCAGTTTCATAATTTTATTTATTATTAATTTCAGTTTTTTACCATTTTTTAAACTGGAAAAACTTCCTCGTGGTAGTTTAAGGATCATAGATATAAGATATAAAGCCCACTGGCACTGTGATTAGCATCTATCATTTAGATAAATAACTTCCCTGTAACAGAATCCCAAAGGCTTGAAATAGAACTTCCTAAACTATGTGTTTTATTGTACAGAGAACTGGGTGAAGAACCAGTATACCCAAACCTCACTTTCCCTGGAATTTTGAAAACTTGGCCTGGGGGTAGGTGATCCACTAGCCAGTCTTTATGTCCTCTGTCAGAGTCCCACACTTCCTGAACCCCTTACAGTGAGGCTGTTTCTGGTATCATCTGACCTGATTTGAAGGGCAGACAACTTGAACAGAACGACAGACTGCTGTTTGCTAGGAGCTGCCTTCTATGCTAGGCACTTCCACAGTGCTCTGTTCCAGCCTACAAAGTGACAGTTTCCATCTTCCTCTGCTAAGGAGAAGGCAGAGGATAAGGGCTGTGCACCGTACTCTCACCCCTAAGTATGGTTGTACTAGGAAGTGAGTCTAGAGGTTTGCTACAGATAGCTGTAGAGTGCAGAGGATCCAATGGGTGTCAGCCGCAAGGTGGGCACTTCTACCACCTAGGCAGCAGCCCACAGTGTCAGTGACTGGGAGGACCTGTTGTGGCCCAGGTGAGTCAGGCAGGCAAGTGACTACTGATATTTAAGAGATGGCTATAGTGTGTTCCTCAGAATGTAGCTCACATACCTAAAAATAGGCAACTGCATTAGAAAACTATTTAGTTAGGTCTCATCTGTGAGTAGCTTGAAATAAACGAAAGTACAACTGGCCTGAAAAGAATTTATACTTCATTCAAGTTACAAAAGTATAAAGAACTCTTCATTCTGAAACGAAACACCAACAGGAAGACAGAGTTTAAAGTGAATTTAGTACTGTCGACTTAGGCTGACAATGTTAGTTATTGGCACAAAAAGAAACCCCAAACCTCAAGGTTCTGATGACTAAGTTTCCAATTTGAAAATCTATTTCCAATACCTGACTGCAATTCTGAATAGCACAAACTCTGTAAGAGCCCCTCCGAGATAGGCCTGGCTGGCTTTTTCCTAGGGCTCAGCATGAGAAAGAATGGGCTGAAGAGAATTGAAGCGATGCAGTCCTTTCCCAAAGGTTTGCTGAGAGGGTGTTTGCTTGCTCTATTCAATAAATTGTCATTATGTGAAAAAATAATGGGTGTGGCAGAAAAAAGAAAAGGTTCTCCCTTATGCTTACAGTTCAACACTGCTATAATGTTCAAACACCTGTTCAACACAGTATGAAGAGCTAAAATGATTACCAGATAGGGGCCCGGATGGCCTTGTACCCCTCCCCAAAAGACTGTTGGGGCCACGGCTGCAGGAACACAAATGTGAACACTGGGACTGAAGAGAATAGTTGGGCTTTTGAAGGGGGAAGAGTAGAAAGGGTGGTCTGGCAAGCAACATCTAAACTAGGCAGGAAATAGCCCACTGAATGTGTTCCTAGGGACAAGACAGGAAGAGACACCTGAGCTGTGTGTCTGCTGACCCTGTGTTCCAACAAGAAGGCTCAAGGCCCTCCCCCAGGTAACCAGCTGACATCCCATGAGTCCAGTACTACTTACTTCAGCTACCCAATCCATTTTCCTTTTCCTTTTCCTTTTTTTTTTCTCAAGGCTGGAGCTCCACCTCTTTGAGCCACAGCTCCACTTCCAGCTTTTTAGTGACTAATTACAGCTAGGAGTCTCAAGGATTTTCCTACATGGGTTGGCTTTGAACTGCAATCCTCATATTTCAGCCTCCTAAGTAGCAAGGATTACAGGCATGAGCTACAGGTGCGGCTAATGTTTCTGTCTTTGTAGGGCTGGAAGGGTATCTTTGAGATTGGTGCCACCAATCAACTTCAAAGTATGCAGTGCTGTCTCTGCCCATCTCTTTTCACTTCTGTTTGACCAGTACAGAAGATGGTGTCCTGGAGAACAGTTCATTACTGAGCAGGTGCTGACTAACTGCAGCTGCTGTTCCAGATGCTGCTCCTTCTCAGAGCAACAACATAGCTCCCGGCAACTGGTATGTAGCTATTGATCTGTAACATGCCTTTGTTCTCTGTCCAATGCCAGAGACTATCAGCAGTTGACAAGGATCTTATCTGTCATCCACCAGGACAAAACTCTGGTCTACTACTCAAATAGCATGTAGATAGATCTGACCTTGTGAACAGAGCAGCAAATGCTCTAGGATGCACTAATATGAAATATGAATGTACAAAGTAGAGCTAGGCACTAGTGGCTCACGCCTGTAATCCTAGCTACTCAGGAGGCTAAGATCTGAAGATTGCAGTTCAAAGCCAACCCAGGCAGGAAAATCCATGAGACTCCTATCTTCAATTAACCACCAAAAACCTGGAAGTAGAGCTGTGGCTCAAGTGGTAGAGCTCTAGCCTTGAGTAAGAGACCTCAGGGACAGAGTCCTGGCCCTGAGTTCAAGACACACAACTGGACAAACAACAACAAACCCCACAAAGTGGGAGAAATGTGTAAAAATACAGGAGGGTGTATTCTTTCTCAAATTCAAGTGCCCTAGAATATCCTTTTCAAAGTTAAGCTTCTATAGTGCATCCTGCATCCCCTTCCACTAAGACATTTAGGAGGATATTCTGCTCTGCTTTGTTGATCAAGAGGGCCACCAAGCTGAGGGTCCCATGCTGCTCCAAGTGCCCGGGGTCAACACAGACACTGAGTGAATCAGAACTGACAGAAGAGCAGAAGGGAAGTCTTGCTCCAAAAGTAACCATGCTCACTGTGAAATAGCCATAGCCCATTGCTGAGTCCTAAAGCCACTTAATACCAACCCTGTGGCAGCCTCCTCATCAGATATGTAGTTTGCTGAATGTCTAGGTTGTTGGCAGGACTCAATTCTTTGATGTTTAGGATGGAGGATTTTTTGGTGGCTACAGGTAGAAAAGTATTTGTATCTTCTAGCAGCTGCCTCATGGTCTTCTTCTTCCATCTTCAAAGGCAGTATGAGGTCAAAACCTTTTGTAATTTTATTTTTGCTGGTTCTGGGGCTTGAACTCAGAGCCTAGGTGCTGTTCCTGAACTTTTGTGCTCAAGGCTAGTGCTCTACCATTTGAGCCTCAGCTCCACTTCTGGCTTTTTATTGGCTCATTTTAGAAAAATGTCTCGCAGATTTTCCTGCCTTGGGATGGCTTTTAGTCACAATCCTCAGATCTCAGCTTCCTAAGTAACTAGGATTACAGATATGAGCCACTAGTGCCCAGCTTCTGTTTTGGGGGTATTAGAATTTATATTGAATACTTTTCTCTTGCTAGGCGGGAATTCTACCACTGACTTATGTCTCCTGTCCTTCTTCACACTGATTATTTATTTTATTTTTTTGCTGGTCCTGGGGCTTGGACTCAGGGCCTGAGCACTGTCCATGGCTTCTTTTTGCTCAAGGCTAGCACTCTACCACTTGAGCCACAGCGCCACTTCTGGCTTCTGTTTATGTGGTGCTGAGGAATTGAATCCAGGGCTTCATGGATGCAAGGCAAGCACTCTACTGCTAAGCCACATTCCCAGCCCACACACTGGTTATTTTTGAGATAGCATCTTATTTCCTGACTGTGCCTGAACTGTGATCCTTCTATGTACTTGGGATAACAGGCACATGTCACTATGCCCAGCTTCTTCTGTTGAGACAGAGTCATGTAGACTTTTCTACCTAGGCTGTCAATTGGCATGTCAATTTTCCTGACCTGATCTTAGTCTTCTTCTTCTCGTTGTGGGTGAGTAAAAAAGGCCTGGTAAACTTTTTGCCCAGGTTAGTATCTAACTGTAATCTTCTTGACAGTGTTTCATATTGCTGGATTACAGGTGTGAGGCACCTGGTTCTTCTTGTTTTTCTCACTCATCATTGTCATGACTCTCTATCTCATCTAGCTATGAAAGGCTGTAGTTTTTATTAGATTGGGTCTACTTTTTGATAATTTTCCCCATCAAGGTCCATAACCTTAAACACATTTGCAGAGTCTTATAAGGTAGACTTGGGAGCCATTATTCTGTTCACTGAAGTTGAGGCACAAAGCACAGTCAGGAAGCCTGTGCCTGGGTGACCTGGGCAAGCAAGCTACTTAGGCTTGTTCTCTGGGTCTCACCTGCCTCATCTGTGAAGTAAGGATGCTAATATACCTACCTGTGCTGGAGACTCAGAGATGGCTGAAGGATCTAGACACCATTCCTTGGTTCACCACCTGTGCAACAAACTTCCATCCTTACCCATCCTATTTAAACTAGATATAAAGTCCCCTGGCTAGAGATTGCCATAGCATCTTCCTTGCTTTGGAACTAGGTTGTGTTCATATGGTACACATAATTTCCAAATCATTTACAACTTTCTACTTTCTTCTGCTGGAGTATAAATGTGACTATGCCCCGGAACAATTATGTGGGCAATAATACCACACTCAGGAAATGGTGAAGCAGATAACAGGATAAAGGAGCCTGGATTTCTGAGTTACCTCATGGTACAGATCAGCTGAATCAGTTCAGCAAGGCTGGACTTGTTACACGAGAGAGAAATAGACTTCTGCATATTTGAGACACTAAGTTAATGTATATAGAGTGCTCAACCACACAGGGAATTATACAAGTAATGTTTATCATTATTACCAATGTATTATTTTACATTCTGGAGTCTGGGAGCTCTATTTAATGTCTCAGGCCACCAGAATTCTCTAACACAAATAGAAGCAACATTAGTGCAAGCTAATCTAATTAAAATGTGTTGTCAGTGCTTATTTATTTAGACAATAAGGAGAAGGGGGCCAAAATTTATTGAATGCATGTGGGGCAGGCATTTTCTATGCACCATTTCACTTCCAGAATGGCTCACGAGGCTGTGGAGAAGAGGAAACAGGCCAAGGGCTTGCCTAAGATCACTCTGGACTGGAGAGGCTTAACCCCTTGTCCCCTCTGCCAAAGGCAGCTGAGAGTCAACCATACATGCCTGGAGTCATACTACTCACATAGATGTTCGGTACTTGATGTCATCCTTTTCAGCCAGCTCTTCACAGGTGAGGCCATTGTGTTCTTTCCAGAGTCCCTGACACTTCCTACAGGTCTCCTGGTGACAAAGGATAAATAAAATCTCCTGGTGAGTGGATAGCACACAAGTTTCTGTCCACCAAACGCCTATGAAACATACTTTACAGTACTTGGAGTCTCTCAAAGGACCAATCTCTCCTCAGCATGCTGTTTCTAAAGAATATTGCAATAGCTGAGAGAAGCATCAGAATAGGACAGTTTTTTCTTTTTAGACCAAAAGTGCTCACTCTCATCCCCAATCAGTATAAGGCTTTCTGCAATGCTATAGGACACTTGGAAACAGCATAGAAGATTGATATGGAGTCTTTAAAAAGTAAAGAAGTATGAGCTGCTTGAGGGTAGAATCTGTAAAGATCTTAGTCTGTGAGCTCTATTCCCCACTCCTCTGCATGGAATTGAGGAATAGTTTAGATCAGCATCACCATGGGCTCTATCTAAGGGAGACCTGTAATCCATCACTAATAAACATGGATGTCATCCTTCATACTTTTAGCTTCACTTATACAAATAGAAATTTAATATAATCACCATATTAATCTAGATTGTAAAATATTTTCACAAGTGCCAGAATCCATCCCATATCAGTAAGAATGTAAAGAAGGGCTAGGAATATGGCCTAGTGGTAGAGTGCTTGTCTCACATACATGAAGCCCTGGGTTTGATTCCTCAGTACCACATACATAGAAAAAGCCAGAAGTGGCACTGTGGCTCAAGAGGTAGAGTGCTAGCCTTGAGCAAAAAGAAGCCAGGGACAGTGCTCAGGCCCTGAGTCCAAGCCCCAGGATGGGCAGCAAAAAAAAAGAAAAGAAAAGAAAAAAAAAAGAATGTAAAGACATAATTCAACAATCATGTACATAAATGGAAATTCCAGCTTCAGACGGCATGTCAGGTAGGTGACTCATACCTGTAATCTCAGGTATTTGGGAGGCAGAGATAAGGAGAACATGATTTGAGGTCAGCTTAGGCAAAAAGTGAGAACCCTATCTCAACACAACAAGTCAGGCATGGTGGCATGTGCCTGTGAGCTCAATCACATAAGAGTTGTGGATAGGAGAACTGATGAGGTCCAAGATTGACTCCAGGCAAAATCATTAGGGTATGACTGAAAAGTAAATAAAAAGGAAAAGGGTTGGAGCTATGGCTCCAATTGTAAAGTATCTGGTCTAACAAGTTCAGAGGCTCTGGAGTTCAAACTCTAGTACTGCAAAAGAGAAGAGGAAAGGGAACCAGGAGAGGGGAAGGGAGGCAGGGAAGGATTGAGGAGGTAAACTAGATATGAATGATGAGTTCAGTAAAGAACATTCATTCCACACAGAACCAACTTATGAAATGCTAGCAGACAGAACTGGGCAAGTGGGGTCCTGCAATTTCCTATAGATAGTGCAAGCAGGTATGACCTGATCAGGGCCTTGAGGGCCTGTCCACTAGGGCCTTGTGTGTGGTCCATCTGTTTCAACTTGGTCCCAAAGCAACAAAAGGCATCTGATCTGAATGCCTTCAAAAGCACCGAGATGATGTCAGCCTTGTGATTTAGAAGCTCATTCTGGTTAGGAAACAGTGGAAGAAAGAAATAGCCAAGTACAGAAGACAGCTGGGAGCTGGTAGGAACATCCAGGAGAGGGATGAAAGAGGTTCAGACTAGGGAAGTCAGCAAGGGCTTGAAGAGAGGGTAACTGGCTTGGAGAAACTGAGGAAGCAAGCCCAGCAAGCTTGAGTGTGGGGAGAAGGGGTCAAAGGTGAGGCCGTGGGCACTGGTTTGTGCAACTGAAGACAAGAGAGGTAAGGGTAGAACTCTGGGTGGAGGGAGGCAGGCCTGAGGATCTCATCTGACAAGGCTGTGAAGACACTCCTGGGGATGGGAGGCAAGAGGAAGAAAGGTTTCAAGGTAGGAGAGGGCAGGCTAGAGGCTACTACAGGTGGGGCAGATTAAAGCTGCATATCAATTCTAGATATGGGTCCCATAGTTAAACTGTGCACTAACTGTGCTGCATGTGGCTGAGGTGAGTCTGAGGAGGCAGGGGCAGTGGTAAAGCAGTGTTCCCATTCTCTCCAAGTAAGGCACTAGGGAGTGGGGGAGACAGAGCAGGATGTAGTCTGCCTCCAAGGATACCACCGACAGGACTCAGGACCTCAAAGGTCTGAAAGCAGATGCAAAACTGTCAGTTTTTTGTACTCTTTAAACTTTATATAACATATATGTGTTAGTTAACAAAAAAATGTTAAGAAAATTTAAAAAGAAAAACTAGAAGGACTGCTCAGGGAGTTAATGAGTGGTTGTACAAAGGCTCCAATCGGTGGTGTAGGAGGGGTAGAGATGAGCTCATGGGAATCTATCTGTACTTCAATGTCACTGCTTCCAAGGGACACAGATGTTCTTTGGTCCACTACTGGCATCCTTTCAGTAAACAGAGGCTAGATCACCATTGTGCTTAATTATTAGCTACCAGAAAAGTAGAATAGCACAGAACTTTTCTTAAAAGGCCTAGTGCTTGACTATTCCAGGAAGCTGGTGGATAAACAACAGCTGGAGAATAGATGAGCTGGTGTTTGGATTCTAACCTTCCAAACAATGCTACCCTAGCCACCCACCAGGAAAGGCAGCCTGGAAACAATACCCTGCCTTGAGGTAGTGCTTTTTTTGCATTCCCGGTGACTCAGTTATTAATTCATAGGCCCTTCCTCCTACCAGAAGAAGCTCTGTTCTCTAGTGAGGCCCAACCCCACCAGGTAGAATGATCTGGCTAAGGTAATGTGCCCCCCCCCCCCCCCCCCGTGCTGGTGTCCATGGTGCACAAAGGTCATGGGGAAAATTCCAGCTCACAATGTTCAGTATGTGGGTTTTCAGCCATGGTAATTTTTTTCTCACTGAAGGGCCTAGGGGTCCCAGAGAACAAATCCCATCTGTCTTCTGCAAAGATGATGTCGCTAGATTACTGAAACCCACAATTGAAACAATGCAAGCAAATAGCAGGCTGGGCAAAGTTAACACATGGAGCTCTCTGTTGTTGTTTCTGTATTCTAAACTGTTGTGTGTGTTTTACTAAATTGTAATTCTCTCCTCCTAAGCACTGTTAGGCTGTGTTCCTCTATTCAACAGTATTAAGCAGAAATGTTCCATGG
This sequence comes from Perognathus longimembris pacificus, assembly GCF_023159225.1. Taxonomy (NCBI): domain Eukaryota; kingdom Metazoa; phylum Chordata; class Mammalia; order Rodentia; family Heteromyidae; genus Perognathus; species Perognathus longimembris. Next base: position 76,133,912 of record NC_063161.1, on the reverse strand, counting down.
GCTTCTATTACATGAAGATAGTCATATCCCTCTAATAGAGTTAATGTGTAAAAGGACCATTATGAAGGGTAGAGCACCCTGGAACTTCCTGCCATGAGGGAGACCTCACATCCGGATTCCCTAATCTGCCTGGGCCCACACTTTCCAACACTTCAGTCAGGAGGAAGGGTGAGGTCAGGGGGCAAATGCTGGTTAACCCATTTATCCATGTTTTTGCTGCCTAAACAATGTTCAATGGGAAAAGTAGGAAGTTAAATTTAAGGGGCTGAAATAACTTCACACAAATGTAAGTTCCACAAAAACCAGGACAGCTGGGTGTGGTGGTGCTCAGCTGTATTCTCAGTACTTGGAAGGTACACACAGGAGGATCATGAGTTCTATGCCAGTGTGGGTTACAAAGTAAGGCTCTGTCTCACAAACCTAAATGCCTTCTATCACAAACCAAACAACAAATCCTCAGGAGACAAATGTGTCTGGTCATCACTTCATCTAGACCCAACATCTTACAAGGGTCTCAAGGCCTGTGGGTTGCTGGCAAAGACAGAAGTGGAGGCCATGCACTGGTGCTGCTTGTTCCTTGGCACTCAAGACTTACCTGCCTGACATACAGCTTACCTCTAAGGCAGAACACAGTAGAAACTGCTGCTTTACTTGTTTTTAATCTCTCTCTCTCTCTCCTTTACAGGCACATATCAGGTATAAAAGAGGGTTTCAATGTGACCTATCTGTCTGTCTGTCGATATATTTTTTTTCCTTTTTCTGTCCTGGGGCTTGAACTCAGGGCCTGAGCACTGTTCCTGGCTTCTTTTGCTCAAGGCTAGCACTCTGCCACTTGAGCCACAGCGCCACTTCTGACTTTTTCTATATATGTGGTGCTAAGGAATCAAACCAGGGCTTCATGTATACAAGGCAAGTACTCTACCACTAGGCCACATTGTGGCCCCTCACTGTGATATATATATATATATATATATATATATATATATATATATATATATATTTTTTTTTTTTTTTTGCCAGTCCTGGGCCTTGGACTCAGGGCCTGAGCACTGTCCCTGGCTTCTTCCCGCTCAAGGCTAGCACTCTGCCACTTGAGCCACAGCGCCGCTTCTGGCCGTTTTCTGTATATGTGGTGCTGGGGAATCGAACCTAGGACCTCGTATATCCGAGGCAGGCACTCTTGCCACTAGGCTATATCCCCAGCCCCTCACTGTGATATTTTTATACATACATACTTGATCTAAATTTACTTCCTCATTCCCCTTTCTCCTCTGCTGCCTGATTTAATCCCTCCAGCAAAACTCTTAACTCGCTCTCTAGGGGACAGGAGTTGCTGAGACACTGATAGGGTATAAAGTTATGGTTGACCCAGATCTAACTTCAGGAATTCCTCATCTCAAAGTAAATATTAAAAAAAATAGAAATCAATAAATATAATGGTGAAACTGCAAATGTCCAAAGGCCTCCAGGGAACAGATGAAGCACCTGATCATTCACAATTGCTTAACAAACTCTCCAGGGACCACAGGACCACAGGCTTTCAGGCCATCTGTCCTCTAGCTGTCCAAGCTGCGGGTCTTCCCTGCTACACAGGCCCAAAATGACATGTGAACACAAAGTGTACAAAAGCACTGGACGTACTGAGAATCAACTGAGCTCTGCAAAAATCAAAGCCAGGGAAGATTTGATGTGATCTCTTTCCCTCACCAAGAACACAAGGATTCCCTTTTTTCTAGGCCAGCCTAGGAGACTGATTCTTGCCCTCAAGGAGCTTGGTCTACTGAGGGAGGGGCTGGATATGTCAACAAACTAAGTATAGCACAGTGGAGGGAAATAGTGCATGCACACATACAAGTGGGTGAGGGTGAAACAAGAATTCAAGCAAGACTCATGAATAATGAGCACATTCATGCAATCAATAATGTACCTACCCTATTCAGATCCCCATTTTCTTCTGGGTGCCTTTCTCACTTCTGACAGCCATTATAACCAAGTACCTCAACACTACCTATTCCATGTTAATATTTTAGTAATTATAAAAGGTTTTATCATTAAGTAAAATTATTTTCAAGTTGATGTATTTTAAGCTGGGAATGGTAAGGACACTTGTAATCCTAGCAGTGGAGAGGCAAAGTAAGGAAGATGTAGTGTTTGAGGCTAGCCTACACTGCATTGTGAGACTCTCTCTCAAAACAAAAACAACCCAAATTCAAAGCAACACAAAAGCACATAGGATTTATTTCACCTCCCCCTCTTACATTTTCTGCATGTATGCACATTTGTAATTTATGTTAAGGCAGCAGTACATACATCTAATTTATAAATCAACACAGATACTGGAGTATGTTCTGCTCCACAGGACTAATATAGTGTGCAACTTTTAAATTGCTGCTGTGGAGACTGAAAGGTTGAGGAAGGGAGTGCAGACAGGGCAAAGCTGGGCTATGCTTCAGAATACTTTGAAATACAGACTGAAGAAGTTGACAGCAAAGGCAGGAAGACGGTTACAAAGCAAGTGGCAGAACTTATGAGAGACTGGGGTGAGAGAAGTCCAGAAGGACTTTCAGGATTCTGGCAAGGATACCAGCTAGGCTGGGGAAACAGGAAATTGGGTCGGGGGCTCAGGGTGAGGAGCACAGCTGAGTGTGATAAGAGGGGAGGAGGTTAGGCTGAGAATGGACTTCTTAGCCACTTTTCACTTGTGCTTCTAGGGGCTAAAGCAACAAACAAGTGACACTCGTGTGGAAATGTCACAATGAAACTCCCATTTGTATAACTAATGTGTGCTAACAAAAAACAAATGAAAAGTTATACTCATTTCTGACTTCTTAAGAGTTTTGTTCTAGTTAAGAATGCAGATAAATGAGCAGAACCTAGAGCTGCCACCTATGTATGACCAGAAAAGATGGCTCTGTGAACATACAGCACAGGCTTTATGGAGGCCTCTCAGGTAATTGCTGACAAGAGCATTGTTCACTGGAAAGCCCAATGGCAAAACACACAAAGCTGAGGTTACAATGGTGTCTAGGGTGAGGATACCACAGATGAAGCTGGCAAAAGCCTCGAGTAAGAGACCATCAGAGCAGTGAAGGAAGGCAACAGTCAGCTACAGCTTTGCAGGACACCTGTTTCCTGGGCTTTCTGGAGGCTGTGAATGAGCTGCTAAATACCAGGATAACATATGACTATATTAAACCTAAGGCGATCTTTTCTTTCACATGATAGGACCTTGCTAATCAGAATGATCTCAGCCTGGCCACATGCAAGGAAGTAGTTGTTCCTTCTACCTTTGGCCAGTTGCATGTCTGGTGGAGTAGCAGAAGGAAGCACATTTTTAGATCTCATGACATCAATAATAAAACAGAGACAGGCTCTAAGAGAGCTTTCCACACTAGACCCAAGTATCGCTCATTCCCTCTGGTAAATACTCCCATTGAGCCCAGAAAAAGTGGTTGGACTTGGATATGTTAGAATTTGCTAGTGATTTTGCTTGAAGTGATTACTGGCACTAAACCCAGTTAAAGTTCTGTTCAGAGCGATGCTGCTACTGGGGACAATTTTGGCAGGAGTTGTTCTCCAAGTCAGTGGACCCACTCATAGACCATGTTGTATTCTGAGGGAATTAAAGGGAAGACAGGGTATGTGGAAAAGGAGGGGGGGCTTCTGTAGAGATATGTCACAGGCACAGGAAATAGGATTAGGGTATTGATGATCTGGAAGAGGGAGGAGGAGCAAGCTGCTTGGAGAATCAGCTTGCTGTCCAGCACCCAGTGCTAGTCCCATGTGCCCTGCCAGTGACCACAACTCCTACTCTGAATAGCAAAATGCTGGGTCAATGGGATCCTTCCTAGACTTCCTTTCCCCTGTGGCAATGACTACTCATCATTAGTGCTAGTTTCAAATACCAAGGGCCCTGGGAAACCCTGATGTGTAAGTGAAAGCTGGTGCTCTTTCACTGAAGTCTGGGACATGTGGCTCACACACACACTTAATAGTGGTGTCTTGTAATCATCTGGTTTCACCATATCTCTCCAAGAAGTCAAACACTCCTCAAGGGTATAGAGACTATGTCCTGCCATCTCTGGCATGGAAGACTCATCTGTTTGTTTTTGCCAGTCCTGGGGCTTGGACTCAGGGCCTGAGCACTATCCCTGGCTTCGTTTTGCTCAAGGCTAGCACTCTACCTCCTGAGCCACAGGGCTACTTCCAGCCTTTTCTGTTTATGTGGTGCTGAGGAATCAAACCCAGGGCTTTGTGCACACTAGACAAGCACTATACCACTAAGCCACATTCCCAGTCCAATTCATCTGTTTTTTAAAAAAATTTCATTTTAGGGCTGGGACTATGGCCTAGTGGCAAGAGTGCTTGCCTCCTACACATGAAGCCCTGGGTTCGATTCCCCAGCACTACATATATGGAAAACGGCCAGAAGGGGCGCAGTGGCTCAGGTGGCAGAGTGCTAGCCTTGAGCGGGAAGAAGCCAGGGATGGTGCTCAGGCCCTGAGTCCAAGGCCCAGGACTGGCCAAAAAAAATTTTTTTTCATTTTATTCCCCCCCCACCCCAGTTCTGAGACTTGAACTCTGGACTGGGCCTGGGCAGTGTCCTTGAATTTTTGTGCTCAAGGCTAGTGTTCTATTACATGAGCCACAGCTCCACTTCGAGCTTTTTGTGGCTAATTGGAAATAAGAGTCTCACACGGACTTTCTTCCCCAAGCTGGCTTCAAACTGCAATCCTTACATCTCAGCCTCCTGAGTAGTTTGGATAACAGGTGTGAGACACTGGCAGCTGGCTCATTCATCTGTTTAAATAATAGTTGGGGGGCTGGGGATATGGCCTAGTGGCAAGAGTGCCTGCCTCATATACATGAGGCCCTGGGTTCGATTCCCCAGCACCACATATACAGAAAATGGCCAGAAGCGGCGCTGTGGCTCAAGTGGCAGAGTGCTAGCCTTGAGCAAAAAAAGAAGCCAGGGATAGTGCTCAGGCCCTGAGTCCAAGCCCCAGGACTGGCAAAAACAACAACAACAACAACAACAACAATAACAACAACAACAACAACAAACAATAGTTGGAGGGACTGTTTTTTTTTTTTTTTTTACCACATGTGGATGTACTGGTGAGAAAGTCAGCAAAATTCCTGACCTCAAGGAGTCATACTGTGCCACAGTCTTAGCTACCTTTGAACATCTGAAAAATGGTAGAGAGCTGAGAGCTGACAAAGTGCATCTTTCTCCATGTAGTCACTTCTGCATTTTACTTGGTGACAAAAGCACTTTTCAGCATTCTGACATCTTCCCCCAAGAACATTATTTCTTCCCTGTCAGGTCTTCATGTTTATAATTACACAGTTTATACCATGAGAAAAATGAGCCTGGGTCCTTTCCCTGGTCAAATGAGTTAAACTGAACCAGCATTATGTAGCTGATGACCAAATGCCTATAGCTAGTATAAGATAGAACTGTAAATCAGGCACTCCTGTTATCCCCATTACTCAGGAGGCTGAGATCTTAGGATTGTGGTTTGAAGCCAGCCCAGATAAGAAAGTCTGTGAGACTCTTATCTCTAGGTAACCAGCGGGGAGGAGGGTGCATGGGGGGTGGGGAAAGAGTTGCCAGTAGTGGTGGAGGTGTGATTCAAGTGGTAGAGTGCTAGCCTTGAGCAAAAAGCTCAGGTACAACGCTCAGGCCAAGTTGAAGCCACAGGTCTGGCACCAAAAAATAAAGCAATGCATATATTATTCAAATTAAGATGTGCACATGACCTAAGTGAAATGAACTACAAGATTTGGAAATAAGTGGCTTATCTTTGATGTTATTTCCAATGTATCCTATGAAATTATGCCTTTTTCTTTTGTCTTTCTTTCCCATGCTTTTACCCCAGTTTTCACTGTAACTGACTTTGGTACACTGGGTATTGTGTGTACATTTATTGGAATTAGGGAAATGGAGAGACGAAGGGTAAAAGGCGAACTAATGCTACAGGAATAGTTACGAGACAATATGCTGTAAACCAACATCTCAGGGGAGGGTGAGGAAGGAACCAGGGAAGGGGGAAGGTGGGAGAAAAATGGAGGAGGTAAAACGTTTGGTAAGAAATATACTCACTACCTTATGTATGTAACTGTAACCCCTTTGTACAGTACTTTGACAATTTAAAAAAATGTGCACATGTACCCGTGGACCCAGCTACGTAGGAGGCTGAGGTTGGAGGCTCTCTTTAGCACAGAATTTTTTTAAAATTTATTTTTTTATTAATTGAACATAAATTTTTTACAAGGTGTTGTGCAAAGAGGGTGCAGTTACATAGTAGGGCAGTGTGTACATTTCTTGTGATATCTTACGACCTGTTTTTCCATCCCTTGTCTAGGTCAGGTAGACACATATGCAATATACAATGTATCAAGAACATATACAGTGTTCACAGACTTGGTCTCTACTGTCTCTCCGTCTCCCTTTGTTAACAGTCATATATCAGGGAGATCATGCCCCTTTGTTTTCTGTGTTCTAGGCTTGTCTCACTCAACATTATTTGTTCCAGTTCTGACCATTTCCCTGCGAATAACAATATTTCACCATTCCTAATCGCTATGTAGTATTCCATTGTGTATAAGTACCATATTTTTTGGATCCATTCGTCTGTGGAGGGGCATCTGGGTTGTTTCCATATTTTGGCTATTGTGAATTGTTTAGCACAGAATTTTGAGGCTGAATGTTTTCTTTGCTGACTATTGCACAGCTGCTGCAGGTGTGAAGACTTTATGAGAAAAAGGAGCTTCACAGAAACAGCTCTGGTGATATGAACCAAAGAAACTTTGGTGCAAAGGTTAGGACAGGAAAATTGAAATTGGCTGGCCTGATTCTCTAGCTTGGCCTCCCTAGGGTTCTCCACAGGATCTACCATAGTGAAGCCTTCCTGTCTCTAGGTTTTTGCAGGCTGAGGGTTGGACCCAGGGCCTCCCATGTGCCAGGCAAGTCCAGTTTGAATTTTTAAATGCTGCCAGGCAATTTGCTTCTTAGCCCAAATCTTTCAGCGAAGCTAAGCTCTCTTAGTTTACAGCTTACAGGGAGTCTGTCTTTGGCCCTCAAAAAGAACCACTCCTCAGAGGCAAGAGAACCTTTTTATATTTAAATACAGAAACTTCAATGTGGGTGTGGCTAAGCAAAAGTACCTAGTCTTCTCCATAGCCCTGAGGAAAATGTATCCTTGGGGAAGATTTCATATTGTTATACATTTTTATTTTCACACACACATGCACGCACTATATTTTACAAATGTGTGCAATTGGATGCTCACTACCCCATATCCTCACAGAGGTCTGGCTGCTTTTCTCCGGCAGTAAAAGTCAAACACTTCTTTTAGGGAGATCATTGGTAACCAATTGGAGTGGGTGGCTTTTATTTATTTTTTGTGCTAATGCTGCCCTCTAGGGACTGAAATTTACAAGATCACTGTGGTGTGCTCCAGGCATAGCAACATGGCAAGACAATTAAAAAAAAAAGGTAAGCTTTTTGCCCACTTCTACAGCTGCAAGGTGTGCAGACCTTATGAAGAAAGGAGTATCAGAGACAGCTCTGGTGATGTGAACTGGAGAGAAGATCTAGTTTAGAGGAGTCAGAACAGAACTTGCAGAACCTGTCTGCTCTGGCCTGACCTCTCCAGGGCTCTCCAGAGGTATTGTTGGCCCGGGCTTCTAAGGTAAAGTAGGAGGTACAAGTTTTCCTGGAATAAATGAAGGCTTAGCTTATTACTATTATTCTTCTTATTATTTGTGTGTGAGGGTACTAGGGGTTGAAATCAGGCCCTAGAGCTCTTGCTTTTCACTCAAGGCTGGTGTTCTTCCACTTAAGGAACAGCTCAACCTCCACTTCTAGCTTTTTCTGGTTAACTAGAGATAAGAATCTCACAGACTTTTCTGCCTGGGCTGGCCTTGAACTTTGATCCTTAGTTCCTGGTCTCTTAAATAGCTGGGATTATAGGTGTGAGCCACTGGCATCTCTTCTAGAATGGCCTCAGCCCTTCCCTATTAGGGACAGCATATTTTGATCAGAATGATTATGAACAAAGCCACCAATCTGGGGAGAATGTGGTCACCAATTCAATGTATATCCTACAAATTAAGAAAAGTGAAGGAACAAGTAGGTTGGAAAGGATGAGTGAGAAGGCTGAAAGGGGTGACACTGATCAAGATGCACTGTATTCAGTAGGGCACCGGTGGTTCCCATCTGCAATCCTAGGTACTTAAGAGGCTGAGATCTAAGGATTGTGGTTTGAAGCCAGCCCAGGCAGGAAAAGTCCAGGAGACTTTTTTTTTTTTTTTTTTTTTTGCCAGTCCTGGGGCTTGGACTCAGGGCCTGAGCACTATCCCTGGCTTCTTTTTGCTCAAGGCTAGCACTCTGCCACTTCTGGCCATTTTTTGAATATGTGGTGCTGGGGAATTGAACTCAGGGCCTCATGTATACAAGTCAAGCACTCTTGCCACTAGGCCATATCCCCAGCCCTGTCCCTGGCTTCTTTTTGCTCAAGGCTAGCACTCTTCCACTTGAGCCACAGTGCCACTTCTGGCTTTTTTCCCATTTATGTGGTGCTGGGGAATTGAACCCAGGGCTTCATGCATGCTAGGCAAGCACTCTACTACTAAGCCACATTCCCAGCCCCATGAGATTTTTTTTATCTCCAATAAACTACTCAGAAAAAGCTGGAAGTGGTGCTAGTGCTCAAGCGGTAGAGCCTTGAGCACAAAGAGGCTCAGGGACAGCAGCACCTAGTCCCAGGACCAGGGCGGGGTGTGTGTGTGGGGGAAGCAGCACTCTACTCATAAACTGCTTTGTTAAATGGCAACTCCTTTGTATAACTACTTAAAAGGTAACAATAATAACAAGAATATGTAAGTCAGAGAAAAAAAATAAGCCTTCATTTCCCTCATATCACTCAACAGTGATGACTATTCTCCAAGCCCTTTTTAGCAGATACCTTGGCTAACACCAAGAGATGAACATTTGGGGACTCTGAATCCTGCTCAGAGAACAAAATAAATGCAGTCAAATCCTTGCAGGCCAGAAAAATACAGGAGGGAAATGGTGAGTTTAAGTTGAATCAATAAAACACATAATAAACTACGAGAGAAATGCAAGGATGCAGAATGTCTGCTGGGGTGGGGGGAGAGGGCAAAAGTTCAGTCATGAGGTGGGTGGTCAGGGAAGGCTTGAGAAAATGTATTTAAGTGAAGATTTACAGAAGAGGAGGTAGTATCATTGTGATGTCTGGGGGAAAGAATTCCAGCAAAGGGAAGAGCAAGAGGGAGGTGAGAGACTAGTGAGAGCTCCAAGCAGGCTGCTTGCTATGTGGGTGAGAGATTGCCTTGAAAGTGATGAAAAGGGCCTGGCTGGCACCTAGAGTGAGTGAAGGGTGAAGAGTCTCCCCACATGATTCTGACATGGTTCTACATGAGCTAATTCCAAAGAATTCTATTGCTATGTGCTGACTCCCCTTTCATGGGATGCTCTCAGGCCTCTGAGCCATACCTCCACAGGCCAAGGGCTCATCCGCCTCCACAAGTACTCAGGGTTTAGTTCTCAGAGCCTTGAAAGGGCCTGAGGGCAGAGGCTGTGAGTCAGCCCTTCCTAAGGCGTCTGCTCACCACAGATGCTCCTCACAGCACGAACTTATTGAGCCTAAGTCACTAGAGCCAGGACTTTGAAACTATGAATTGATAGCCTTTGGTGGGTTGTGAAATCAATGACTTTTTTGGGCCAGTCCTGGGGCTTGAGACTCAGGACCTGAGCACTGTCTTTGGCTTCTTTTGCTCAAGGCTAGCACTCTACCACTTGAGCCACAGTACTACTTCTGGCCTTTTCTGTTTATGTGGTGCTAGAATGGAACCTAGGGCTTCATGAATACTAGGCAAGCAAACTACTGCTAATCTACACTACCGGCCCCTGTGGTATCATTTAAACAGGTTATAACAAGAGGGTGTTTTTTTTTGGAGGAGGGGGAGAAGAGGGGCTTGAATTCAGGGCCTAGGAGTTGTCCCTGAGTTTCTCTGTTCAATGCCAGCTCTCTACCCACTTGCGCTACATCTCCACTTTCAGCTTTTTGCTGGTTAATTGAAAACTTGAGTCTCACAGCCTTACTTGAACAGGCTGGCTTTGAACTGTGATCTTCAAGATTTCAGCATCCCGAGCAACTGAGGCCAATTAAAAAAAAAAAAAAAAGAACTGAAAATACCAGGGTACATTCTACATGTCTAGTGTTAGTTTTACAGAACTTACAGTTAGACATACATAGTTTGCTTTTTTTTTGGGGGGGGGGGGCTGTCCTGGGCTTGAACTCAGGGCCTAAGCACTGTCCCTGAGCTTTTTACTCAAGGCTAGCACTGTACTACTTGAACCACAGCACCATTTCTGGCCTTTTCTGTTTATGTGTTTGCTTTTTAATTCTTGTTTTGGTTATTTTGCCAGTCCTGGGGCTTGAATTCAGGGCCTGGGTACTGTCCCTGGGCTCTTCAGCTCAAAACTAGCACTCTACCACTTGTGCTTTTTTCTGTTTATGTGGTACTGAGGAATCGAACCCAGGGCTTCATGCATGCTAGGCAAGCATTCTACTGCTAAGCCACATTCATAGCCACATCGTTTACTTTCTACTTTGTGTTTTGTATTGAAAGTGAAGAAGTTCAAAAGCCAATTTAGGACTCATTCATTTGAAAATGAGAAAGAGTACAGAGGCTCCTTCCTTCCTTTCTTCCCTCACCATACCAAGTAGAGTATTAAAGTGGGTCTAAAAGGTAGGGGCATCAGGGCAGGTAGGATTTAAAACAAAACAAAACAAAAGGGTGAGCTGAGTATTTTTTTTTGGGGGGGTGTCAGTTGTGGGGTTTGAACTCAAGGCCAGGGAGTTGTCCTTGAGACTGTGCTCAAGGCTAGTGCTCTACCACTTGAGCCACAGAGCCACATCCGGTTTCTGAGGGGTTCATTGGCGGTAAGACTCTCATGGGTACTTTTCTGCCCCTGCTGGCTTTAAAACATATGATCTTCAGAACTCAACCTCCTGAGTAGCTAAGATTACAGGTGTGAGCTACTGGTGCAAGCTGGCGTCTTATAGGGATAGTGCTAATGGCCTCTTGAGATGTAGAACAAGATTAACTTAGATTTACAGCTTTGGGTCCAGTCCACATTCCAACACATTGCCTACAAGCCCTGGGCTCAAAAACAGCTGCTGCTGTAGTGTCCCCCAAGAATTTAAAAAAAAAAAAGTGTAAAACTCCCAGTTGGCATTACATGTTCATTATGTCAGAAGGCAAAGCACTACCAATAGGACATGTGTACAGAAATATGTACTCTGGGGTACAGCTTTCATGAATATTTCCATTCTGCTATGTTTTATATACTGGTTTTATTTGTTTATTTGATTCATTCATTCACTCGAGATAGTACTGGGTCTTGAACTCAGGGCCTAATACTCTCATTTAGCCTTTTCACTCACAGCTGGCACTCTACTTGTGAGCCACGCTGCCAGTTCTAGATTGGTTTTACTGACTGTTTAAAAGTGACACAATTTCAGGACATGCAGAAAAACTTTGAAAACAATTTAATAAAAGAACATGCTCAAAAAGATAGGTCCTGCTAACTGCAAGAGGAGCTCATGATTCCGGGAACATGTATATTTACTTGGTGGCTACCATGCATTATAGATATTAGGGCTACTCATTTTAAAAACCATTTAGCATGAAATTCTTAAAGGGTAGGCCCCACAATCACTTCTTTGTCCAGTGTCTCAGGGCTATGGTGTCAGCACAAGCTGATGAATCCTCCCAGCTGTGACCTGGGGCAGCTGTTGCAATCCATCAGGATATTTGGGGTAGTGTGTCCCCACCCTGTATATCTGTAGGCTATTGGGCCTTGTGTCCACATGACTGTTTCAACAAAGCTGTCCCTTTCCCCCCTTTCAAGTGGCTTCCTGTGGCTGCTGTGCCTGCATGGCCATACACCCCTGCTTTTTCCCCATTGTCTGCTAAGGATTGGGAAACTAGATAGCTGAGCATGTCAGAATGGGGCTAACATAACAGTTCAAGATTATACTATGCCCTGTGAGGTTAACCATTTGAGGCTTCAAAGGCTATTACACCTGTGCAGTATGGAGCAAGACAGTCTCCCCAGAAATGATGGTGTTGGCCCTATCTGCTCTATTCCTTAGTCTTGTGTGCAGATTCTCTAGGGTGTATCTTTCAGCCTAAGCAGAACAGTGTGTATCGGACACTGTCCTTTAGCTGGAGAGGAGGAAACTGGACAGTCTTCTGCTGAGAGTATCGTATGCTCCACCAGCTCTTCTCACAGCATAGCCACAAGGCATGCTGTGGGAGGCGGGCACATCAGTTATACTCTTATACTGTGACCAGGCTTTGTCAGCTACATCCTTGTTTCCTAGGGCTCATGTTCATATCACTGTGCTTTCAAGAAACACCTTACTGCCAGGTGCATGTGGCTCATGCCTGTAATCCTAGCTACTCAGCAGGCTGAGATCAGAGGATCACAGTTCAAAGCCAGCTGGGAGAAAGTCCATGAGACTTTTATCTCAATCACAGAAAAAAAAACAGATGTGGCATTGTGGCTCAAGTGGTAGAATGCTAGCCTTGAGCAAAAGGAGCTCAAAAACAGTACCCAAGTCCAGAGTTAAAGCCTTAGGACAGTAAAAAAAAAAAAAAAAAAAAAAAAAAAAAAAAAAAAAAAAAAAAAAAAAAAAAAGAAAGAAAGAAAGAAAAAAAATAAGCAAGCAAGCAAGCTCCTTCCCTACCTTATCATCCAGGGAAGACAAAAATTATTCTTGAAGAAAATCTGGCCATGTAGCTTGGGGAATGTGTGTCAGGGCTAGTGGCTTGGTGGTAAAACAACAACAACAACAACAACATTCATGGCACCAGGACTGTATGAGATCACCCAGGATGGGTGGTAGGGGGGACAGATATAAGGGGACAAAGGAGAGAGGGAGGAGGAACTTCGGAGAGGGTGTTGAGTATGTAAAGGTCTCAAAGTATGTTTCTAAAGCAGGACAGCAAAGAAAAGATAAAGAGGGACAACTACAGGGCTTTAGGGAGTTAGTAACCCCATCATGTCCACCTCCTCCTTGAGGAAGAGGCAAGTCACACTTGCACTGCACTGTGTTGAAACCCAAGTCTCTATTAGGATTGGCTTCCTGGAACCCAGAGAGACAGAAGTAACTGGCTTAACTTTGAGCCCCATTCAATCTCTGAACATTCTTGGCTCAAATTTTGCAATCACTGATGAATTAGAACAGAAAATTCATGTAGAATAAAACTAAGTTAGAAGTAAGTTTCTAGAACCATAAATTTCAGTCTAACTTACCAAAAAAAAAAAAAAAAAAAGAAGTGCATAGGTAGACATTCAACTGATAGAATACTAACATTATCCTTCTGGTACAGCTGGGCCTCTATACCCATTTATACCTGGAAACTCTTCTTTCTTCTGTTGCTCAAGGCTAGTGCTTGAAGTTGAGCAATAGCTCAACTTCTGGCCTTTTTTGGGGGTGGGGGTGGTGGTTAACTGGAGATTAAGTTTGAGAGATTTTCCTGCCAGGCTGGCTTTGAACCTTGATCCTCAGACAGTTTCCTGAGTAGCTAAGATTATAGGTGTAAGACACTGGCACTTGGTCCCAGTATTATGCACAGGAGGAACACAGCTTCCATGCAGTAGTAAAACTGGTGAGATAGGAGCACATTTCCCAGGTGGCTACTGTCTTTCTGCCCCTCCAACAGACAGCTGGGCATATATCCTGCATTCCCTGTCTGCTTTTTTCCAGTGGTAGCCTGTTCCCTTGCACAAACAGGGCTTTAGGAGAAAGAGATTGTAGCATGGGATAAGCCAGCTGTCCTGTTTCTGCTCTATTTGCTAAGGCAGGAAAAACTGAGAACCTATCTTAAATTTGTGTGTGTGTGTGCGCGCGCGCGCGTATGTATGTGCACACACGAGTGCACGTGTGTTACTTCTGGGACTTGAACTCAGGGCTTTTTTTTTTTTTGGCCAGTCCTGGGCCTTGAAGTCAGGGCCTGAGCACTGTCCCTGGCTTCCTTTTGCTCAAGGCTAGCACTCTGCCACTTGAGCCACAGCGCCCACTTCTGGCCATTTTCTGTATATGTGGTGCTGGGGAATTGAACCCAGGGCCTCATGTATATGAGGCAAGCTCTCTTGCACTAGGCCATATCCCCAGCCCTGAACTCAGGGCTTTGGTGCTGTCCTTGAACTTTATTTGGTCAAGGCTAGTGCTCTACCATTTATTTGATCCATGGCTCCACTTCTGGCTTTTTGGTGGTTAGAGATAAGAGTTGTACTTCCTTCCAGGATGTCTTTATACTGAAATGATCAAATCTCAGCCTCCTGCGTAGCTAGGATTACAAGTATAAGCCACCAGCAGCACCTAGTAGGACCTTATCTTAAAAAAAAAAATAGCCAAAGCAACAAGGACTTGAGTAGTAGAATGCCTGCCTAGGAAGCACAGGGTCTTAAGTCAAAGTATGGCCAAGACACAGTGAGAATGATGAAGAACAGAACAAAGCAAGGTACTATTTATTAGGACAGTTGATGGGGAACCTCTTAGCAGCAAGCACTTAGGTATGTGACCAAGGGCAACCTGGTAGCCTCAGCTTCTCCACAGCTTCCTCTCCTGTGTAAGCATTGCCGAGCTCCATGGGAGAGCATCCAAGAACACCACACCTGGCCACAGTGTGGAGGGTAATACAAGTTCCACTGGAAAAAGCTGAAGAGCTGGAAAAATAAGGTCCTCTTTAGGCCCTGTATTTATGGAAGAATGTCATTGCAGGCCTAACAAATGGTACAGAAAGAAAAGACACAAACATTTGGGGCAGCCTGAGCCATGACATATACAAAAAGCATTGGTCTCAGGTTCACACACACATTTCCTCTCCAGTCACCATCCCACACTGTGAATTCCAGGCTGGTCCTGGCTCATGACCAGGTGTGAGTCCAGCTGGGAATAGTGGGTATGGATACAATAACCTCATCCAAGGTCACTATTTCCCAAGGGTAGAAGACATTTTTTTTTTTTGCCAGTCCTGGGCTTGGACTCAGGGCCTGAGCACTGTCCCTGGCTTCTTTTTGCTCAAGGCTAGCACTCTGCCACTTGAGCCACAGCACCACTTCTGGCTTTTTCTATATATGTGGTGCTGAGGAATTGAACCCAGGGCTTCATGTATGAGGCAAGCACTCTTGCCACTAGGCCATATTCCCAGCCCCAAGACATTGTTCTTAATAACAAAACCAAACCAAGACAGACCAGCAGCATGAAACAACCTGCTTAGGAGACTTAACTAGGGACCTAATTTAAAGACAATGCTACAGACTATAATGATTTTAAGACACCTGGTGTGGAAAGCAGAAATGATTCACTACAGGGTTTCATTATGTAGTCCAGGCTGGCCTTGAACTCACCATCCTTCCCAGGATGGGATTACAAGCACATACTACAATGCTTGGCTTAACTATTTCATTTTGTACTGACATTATTTCTAAACAGTCAAGGTGTTCATTCCAGAGTAAGTATGCATGATCTGGGGACTGATCAGCCTTAGTGAGGGAGGCATACTTCTGCCATCCTGCTTGGAGACAGCATAGGTGATGTTACCCACATTCACTATAAAAGAGGGTGTGAGATATCACCCATTACAGAATATAATTGCTAGTTGACTTTTTGGGGGGTGGGGGTGGGGGTGGGGATGCATTTTCTCAAGCTCTCCTCTATAAAGCAGGAAAAAAAGGAAATGTAGAAAAAAAGAGGAAGGACATTTTAGTGTTTGCCTGTCTTTCACACCTACAGTCAACATCCCAGGATGGGAAAGAAGTTACTATGAGCAGATCTAGAATTTTCCCCACCTGCACACAGCTACACCTTTTACTAGGTGATTTCTATCTTATTTTGGCATATGTGACATACCTACCTTCTGTTGGCCTTTCCTCCTAGCTCAGGGAACACACCCTGTGAAATTGAAGGACTGTAGAATCATAGATTTGTCAAAACTTATGCTTCAGCCAGAACCTAGGTTTATTTGTGAGGCTCTGGGGCCCTCTGCTGGCTGCTAGTTCTGTTAGCTCTAGACCATTAAATTTTTCCTATATATTTTTTAATTTTAATTTTTCATTTTTTGCCAGTCATGGGGCTTGGTCTCAGTGCCTGAGCACTGTCCCTGGCTTCTTTTTGCTCAAGGCGAGCATTCTCCTCTTGGGCTACAGCACCACTTCTGGCCTTTTCTGTTTATGTGGTGCTGAGGAATCGAACAAAGCCAGAGCTTCATGCATGCCAGGCAAACTTTCTACCACTAAGTCACATTCCCAGCCCCCAAATCTTCCTATATATTTATTGTCATTATCATTATTGTTATTACAAAATTTATAATTTATTGGGCTTTCAACTGACTTTGTTCAGGTGGCCAGAAACCGCAAGAATAGTTACTGTAACAATAAATATATCCACATTTCATAAATAAGATCCACAGAACATGGAAGCAGTGACAGGCTTCAAAATTGTCAGGAATGAATATACACAACTAACTTTGCCAAGCATACCAGCAACTGCAGCCTACAGACACAATTCTGATCCCCACAGTGTTGTGGTCCAGTAAGCTGGCTCTGGGCATAACCAGTGGTCTTCCTGCGCAATTTTCGGGGCTGAATGGGAGCACACATTCCTGATACTCAGCCAATAAGGCTAGCAGAAGTAGTAGTTAGCTGCCACCAGCCACCAGTGGCTCACGCTTGTAATACTAGCTACTTAAAAGGCTGAATGTGGAAGGATCGTGGTTTGAGGTTAGCTCAAGGAAGAAAAATCCACAAGACTTCAAAATAACTAGTAAGGGGGGCTGGGAATATGGCCTAGTGGCAAGAGTGCTTGCCTTGTGTACATACATGAAGCCCTGGGTTCAATTCCCCAGTACCACATATATAAAAAATGGCCAGAAGTGGCGCTGTGGCTCAAGTGGCAGAGTGCTAGCCTTGAGCAAAAAAAAAAAAAGAAGCCAGGGACAGTGCTCAGACCTTGAGTTCAAGCCCCAGGCCAAAAACAACAACAACAACAAAAAACCAAAACAACTAAAAAAAAAACTAGTAAGGGCTGGGAATGTGGCTTAGTGGTATAGTGTTTGCCTAGCATGCATGAAACCCTGGGTTCGATTCCTTAGCACCACATGAACAGAAAAAGCCAGAAGTGGTACTGTGGCTCAAGTGGTAGAGGGCTTGCCTTGAACAAAAAGAAGCCAGGGACAGTGCTCAGACGCTGAGTCTAAGCTCCAGGACTGGCAAAACAAAAACAAAACAAACAACCTCCCCTACGAAAACCCAACTAGTAAAAACAGCATTGGAGGCATAACTCAAGTGGTAGAGCCAGTATAGGAAGCACAAGGGCAAGAGTTCAAACTCCAGTACTACCCCTTCCCCCCAAGTTAGCCACTGCTCTGCCATTGCTGGTGTTATCATAGCTGCCCTGGGTTATTGGCCTCTTATCCTCTAACTATGGGAATCTAAAACAAAATCTTGCTCTGTAGGTGGAGCTGGATAAGCTACATGGCAAAGAGCATATTCTGGAAACCAGCTAACCAGGGAAGATATCAGAGCTGGCCTGGAAAGGGAGAGAAAAATTTAGAAGGGTGGGCATAGTGAGAATGCTAGAGAACTGAGGCAAGTTCTGCAGACTGAGGGACCCAGTCCCTAAATACAGCAGGAGCAGGCCTGGTTTATTGTTGGCTTTCTACTAAAACTGACCACCCAGGGACCAACAAGCAAATGTATGGAAACCACAGGAACAGAATTTTGTGGGAGTACAGGAGAGGGAAAGATCAGCAAGAACAGCAAGAGTTTAACGGTAACTTCTGAGAAGTGCTTAGGGGCTACATACCCCACTCAACAAGCCCCCTGATACTCAGGCCTCCTTCAGGAGGTGCTTTGCTGGGGACAGTCATTGAGCCGACAAGAGTCAACAGAGTATTCAATATGGGCAACAGGGCCCCCAGCCAGCCCTTACTGAGAACTCAGGATGAAGGCCCTGTTCTGCCCCACATAGTGACATGACTTGGAGTAAATCCATCACCTCAGACAGCATGGAACCAGAATGTGGCCCAGCCAGCCTGACATGAAGGGCAGGTAAGAGCAGGTGGCCACATGTGAGGAGACACAGTAAGCACATTGCTGCTGGGGTGCAAAGAGAACCTGGGTGAAGTCTACTGCTACAGCAAAGTTGCCTAGGGAGCCCCTTGAGAGTCCTTTCTGCCTTTTACTTCTGGGGTCTAAGTGTTCACTGGATCTGTAATTATTTGTTTGATAAGGCCTGAGCTCCAGTACTATGGCAACGGACCACAAAATCAAACCGCTGAAATTCAGTCATGGAATCTGCCCCTGGAATGTAATGTGTGGCTGCAGGGAGGGGAGGGAGGGGGAGGAGAAAGAAGGAAAGAGAAGGGGGAACACATGCATGAGTGGGGCATAGTGCTGACAGAAGGCTAGTATCAGTGAGCACTGGCATTCTTAACTGGCCTCATGGGAATAAGGGCAGCTTTACAACTGCCTGAGGTAGGCCAGATTGGAGCAGACAGACCATTCGTTATACTTTCTCCCTCCACTGTCCACATGGGCTAAGGCCAAGGGGCCGTGTTGGCCTTTTCCTGAAGAGGTCACTCAATGATTCCATGATGTCTAACACATGTTATAGACACATGCCTGAAACACATCTCTGATGCTCTGGCCATCCCAGCAGGATGCCCTTCATCTCCCTTGGATTCTCAAAGGATACAACCACTGACTAGCTGCTCAAGCAAACATCTGAAGACCTCCCTCCTTCCTCCTACTAGCCAGTCCTTCTTTTTTTTTTTTTTTTTTTTGAGGGGGGTCAGTGCCTGCTCTGGGGCCTGGGCACTATTCTTTAGAATCTTTTTCTTAAGACTACCTCTCTAACACTTGAGCCACAGTTCTGAGATAAGGGTGTCATGGACTTTCATGCCTTGGTTGGCTGCAAGCCTTGATCCTCAGATCTTGAGCTTCCTAAGTAGGTAGAATTACAGGCATAGGCCACCAGGACCTGGCCAGCCAGTCCTTTTCATTCTACCTCTGCATACACCTCA
This sequence comes from Perognathus longimembris pacificus, assembly GCF_023159225.1. Classification (NCBI taxonomy): domain Eukaryota; kingdom Metazoa; phylum Chordata; class Mammalia; order Rodentia; family Heteromyidae; genus Perognathus; species Perognathus longimembris. The sequence continues at coordinate 76,114,781 of NC_063161.1, read as the reverse complement.
GATAGTCTCCCCCCCCCCCCCCCCCCCCGCCAGTCCTGGGGCTTGAACTCAGGGTCTGACCACTGTCCCTGAGCTTCTTTTGCTCAAGGCTAGCACTCTACCACTTGAGCCACAGTACTACTTCTGGCTTTTTCTGTTTATGTGGTACTGAGAAATCGAACCCAGGGCTTTGTGCATGTTAAGTAAGCACTCTACCACTAGGCCACATTCCCAGCCCCAGATAGTCCTTTTTTTTTTTTTTTTTTTTGGCCAGTCCTGGGCCTTGGACTCAGGGCCTGAGCACTGTCCCTGGCTTCTTCTCGCTCAAGGCTAGCACTCTGCCACTTGAGCCACAGAGCTGCTTCTGGCCGTTTTCTGTATATGTGGTGCTGGGGAATCGAACCTAGGGCCTCGTGTATCCGAGCCAGGCACTCTTGCCACTAGGCCATATCCCCAGCCCCCAGATAGTCCTTTTTGTTCTACTTATGCATATGCCTCAGATTTCTCTCTTGTCCAGATCTAGAACCCACACTGTGTCTGGCTTGAACCACATTGAGCTTAGACTGGGGTTTTTCCAAGAAGAATCTGAGACCTGAGCAGGTCCTAGCCTGTTTCACTCACAAACTAAACCAAACCAACAAAACTATGCCACTCCTCAATAACAACAACAAATAGAGAAAATTAAGAGCTGGTGGGACTCTTGACTAAATAGGAAAATGTTTGTTCAGTCAACAATAGCTGCAGTTTTTATGCAATAAGAACCCAAACAGTAGCATTGCCAGACATGTGAGATAGGTCTCCAGGTCCTTGAGGACAGACCAACTTAGGCTGTGGGCACAGGACACTTCTAGTTTAAGCTCTTGTGAGTGTGCAAGGCATACATACTCATTTCTTGATCCCAGCTCTGCCCTAGTCTCGGGTCCCATAGAGCAGCATGAGGACAGAAATGTTGGCACAGCAGCAATCAATGAGGCACATTATCATGGAGCCATGATGTGGTGAAAGCTAACTGGTGTCTTGGGATAAGCCACTAGCCTGTTATTGTGGTCACCACTTAAAAGAGACACAAGAAGCCAAGAGCTAAGGATTATGGTTCAAAGCCAGCCTGGGCTTTTATCTTCAATTAATCACCAGAAAACTGGAAGTGGCACTGTGGCTCAAAGTGGTAGAGCACTAGCCTTGAGCTGAAGGGCTCAGGGACAGTGCCTAGGCCCAGGTTTCAAGCTCCGTAACAGACCCCGTAAGATAGCGAGAGCGAGAGCGAGAGCGAGAGCGAGAGCGAGAGAGAGAGAGAGAGAGAGAGAGAGAGAGAGAGAGAGAGAGAGAGAGAGAGAGAGAGAGAAGAGAGAGACAGGTCTTTATGGTTTGTACACTGATGGGGGTGCAAGCTGCTTTTGTTTAGAGAAATAGTACCATTCTGTGACAGGTACTTCGATGTGAGGGCTGAGTTAGGTACAAGAAGTAGAGTAGATGGTGGTGTGTAAAGAACATGATGAATGGCAGGCAGCACAGAGATTTGGTCTGGCCTGTTCTTCCTGGTCCTAACTGTGAGGCACATATATGTTGATGGTTAAGTTCAGAATTTCTGAACCATGTCTCTGCATCAAGGGTCTTCGACTTCCATGGGATCCAGAGTCTGGGGCTAGGGGAATTCCAGAACCCTAGAGTTTCTAGAAGCTAAGCTTGGCTGGTACAGGGGCAGCAGACCACCCATGTACTTAACTTGGCTTCCTATGGAAATCTGTACCTCTGAATTCTTTCCTTGGTGCAGAGATATGGCTCACAAATTCTGAGCCTAACTATGAGCATACATGCTGCACATGATCACCAATGACTGCAGACACATGGACAGTCAAAGACGAGGAAAAAATACAAGAGCTCCAACAAACCCAGTGTCTTCCATGCTCTCTGAGATCTATCTAGACTTCTCTGTACTCAGAATGAGATGGGTGAGTGGGGTTGGGCCTGCTCCTCTCCTGCTCTCCACACAGGCCCGCAGGACTCAAGCTAGGGTACAAGAGGATTTCTGAGGGGCTGGGAATGTAGCTTAGCAGTACAGTGCTTGCCCAGCATACACGAAGCCCTGGGTTCGATTCCTTAGCACCACATAAACAGAAAAAGCCAGAAGTGGTGCTGTGGCTCAAGAGGTAGGGTGCTAGACTTGAGCAAAAAGAAGCCAGGGACAGTGCTCAGGCCCTGAGTCCAAAGCCTCAGGGACTGGCAAAAAAAAAAAAAAAAAAAAAAAAGAAAGAAAGAAAAAGAGGAGTTCTGTGTCTTTGGGAGTAGACTCAGGGCTTCAGAAACTTGTTGCCTTGTTTTCTTTAATGCCAGAGGTCACATGTTAAACATGACTGCTGTGAAAACATAGCAAGCTACAAGTTATAAGACGATTTCACAGAGTCAAATCCTATTACCTTTCCTCTTCCCCCACTGGACTGAAAAGACAAAGAGATGAGCTAAAAGCTACAGGGAAGGGGCAAAGGAAGAAAGTTAAAAAAATCAAAAGCTGAACCAGTTTGAAGTTTTGCTCTTTCTCCTCTCACATATCCAAATGGCACGACACCAATGCTACAATCACCTAGCTCAGGAATAATTAAATCAAATTAATCTTTGGAGAAGAACTTTAAATATTCAAAGCCCCATTAATCCTCATGCCTTATAATTAAATATGTATGTTAAGATGGCTTGGACAAAAGCAAAACATTTTCAAAATGTGCATTATTTACATTTATAGCATTATGACACATTTCTTAGTCCTGACCTTGTAAAAAAACTATGTAAAAAATTCCATGAAGCACACACTATTAAAAAATGGCAGGAAGGGGGCTGGGAATGTGGCTTAGTGGTAGAATGCTTGCTTAGCATGCATGAAGCCCTGGGTTTGATTCCTCACCACATAAACAGAAAAAGCCAGAAGTGGTGCTGTAGCTCAAGAGGTAGAATGCTAGCCTTGAGCAAAAAGAAGCCAGGGACAGTGCTCAGGCCCTGAGTCCCAAGCCCCAGGACTGGCCAGAAAAAAAAAATGGCAGGAAGAATACAGAAGACAATCTTAGCCCATACTGGGCTTTACAATATGCCTGCATAAAGTTGTTTTTTTTTTTTTTTAAAACCATCAATGGCTCATGCTTGTAGACAAACTTCCTACTTCTGAACTACACTCACAGCTCTAACAGCTTCACTTTTAAGACCCTGTATCATTTAATCCAGGATAGCAGCTTCTACCTCCTCTTGTTCTCTTAATTTGTGCCCTCTGAATTTTGGGAGAATGCTTTGCTTCCACTGTACCAGGATTCTCTCTCCCACTCAAGCCCTGGTTAAATGTACACCTTCAGGTAGTAAAATGGTACATGGTAGTAAAACGTAATTTCAGCACTTAGCAGTCTGAGGTAAGAAAATCATGAATTTGAAGCCAGCCTGGGCTAAACAACAAGACTATTTGAAACAATCAAAACCCAAACCAAAAATGAACTGAAAAGGGGGTTTGGCTAGCAAGATAGAGTGCTCAGAGCCCTCTCCTGACTATATTCCTTAGTAGCTATCAGCTATTTTCCCAGCATACTCTGTCACAGTAACCTCAGCTCTCCTAATCACGTATGTGCACTCATGAGAAATGTACATATTCATCATGGAACTATGATTTGAGGACTAGTGCAATGAATCAGTTCAGATCTGGAGGTCACAGGCTTTTCTAAGCACCCAGAGCAGCAGGCGGACACAGCTTCATTATATCCTGCCTGCCATGCCTGGCTTGTTACTTTCCTCTTGGCACACAATTCTGTCCTCATGGGCTGTTCTGTGATGCAGGTTCTAAGAGAAGGGCATCACCTTCTCCAACCATGTCTAAAGAGTGCCTCACTCCTGCCTGTAGGGTGCTTCGCTGGGTCTTCCTATGCTGAGAGAGAAAACTCAGTTACACTCCAAACACACAGAAGACAGACCTCGCCATTCTGGGTAAGAGCAGGGTTTTATTGTCAGAACAGTATCTCATGACCCACCCTACTCCCTGCTCCTCATTTCTTGGCTATAAGCAGTAATTAGTAGTGTCAAGGCTCTGACTGGATTGCTCCAGACCATTAATAATGCAAGAGCAGGAGCAGAATGAATGCAGGCCAGGACAACAGAGGCTTCAAGGTTAAAAGCATCAAAGGAGAGAGCTGGGGTGGGAGATGTGCTACTGGTGATGGGAGGTGAGGAGGAAAAGTGTGAGTGTGCATACGTTAGAGAAAGAGAATACTAGTTTTAAACCTAATCTTTGTCCACTTTCCCTTTAGGGGTAACTTGTATGGCCATGACCACCCTTTTTTCATGTGGAAGGAATGGATACATGACCCTGGCACCTGACTGGGAATCTACTAGCACAGACTCTGTGACACTGGAGAGTTGCCAGCGTATGATATTGAGGTCAGAGGAAACAACAGCAGCATCTTCCAAACGTATTTCCCATGTTCTAAATGACTTCTCATAAAAGCTGAGGCCTGCTTGTTCAGCATAACTTGTCCACTGAAGGCTTTTTACAGCCAGGGCAAGGGAGCAATGGGAGCAAGCTGGGCTTGGCAGCCAGGCTCCCTCCTTTATGGGAGAGGAGAGAATGTATTGTAATTGCCTGTTTTTCAAGAAAGGATTTTGAAAGCTACCATTTCTGACATTCCTACATGGAGCTTTGTAGAGAAATGGAATGACAGCAAATAAGCTTGTGAATTATGCCCAGAAAAAGCTTAGTTCGGCTACTTGAAGAGTATCTGCTTGGGAGATGAGGGAGGATGCCACAGATGAGGCACCCGTGAATTCCTCAGCTCCTTATCCCCCACACTGCCTTCTAAGCAGAGAGGGATTTGCTACTAAATCTTTTTGCTGGTTCTTCACATACCCAAAGTGGACTACTTTACATACTAAAAAAGCAATGACCCCATAGGCTGGCTCTACCACTCAAACCAGACATTTAAGAACCCAGTCATGGTAATGCTCAGTGAATCAGAACCCTCCTTACTTGTTAGTCAGAGAGCGGTTCTGTGGGAAAAGAAAGCAGTTAGAAGCAGCCTTGAATCCTAATCACTAAAAGCTGTATTGATTTCTATGGAGCTGATTTCTGGGCTATAGTTCCATTGGTTGTACTCTGCCCAGTGGCTCTGGAGTGGGGATGGGAAATGGGGCTTGTGCAGTAAGACCAACAGGAGGAAAGGTAGCACTGCTCTTCTTGCTCATGGCACCTTGTCACCTCACCTTCAAATCAGGCCCAGTGGCCCTTTATGGGTGCTAAGATAGGCCTTCCCTGGGAAAAACCCAAGACAGCATAAGTCCATAACACACAAACATGTTTTAGTAATTATGTTTCTTTCTTTTTTCTTTTCTGTTAGTCGTGGGGCTTGAACTCTGGGCCTAGGTGCTATCCCTGAGCTCTTCAGCTCAAGCCTAGCACTCTACCATTTGAGCCACAGTGCCATTCCTGGTTTTCTGGTGGTTAACTGGAGATAAGAGTCTCATAGATGGGGCTGGGGATATGGCCTAGTGGCAAGAGAGCTTGCCTCCCATACATGAAGTCCTAGGTTCGGTTCCCTAGCACCACGGATACAGAAAACGGCCAGAAGGGGTGCTGTGGCTCAAGTGGCAGAGTGCTAGCCTTGAGCAAAAAAAAAAAAAAAAGCCAGGGCCTGTGCTCCTGAGTCCAAGGCCCAGGACTGGGGGAAAAAAAAAAAAAAAAAAAAGAGTCTCATAGACTTTCCTGCTTGGGCTGGTTTTGAATCATGATCCTCAGACCTCAAGTCTCTTGAATTGCTAGGATTCCAGGTGTGAGCCACTGGCATCTGGCTTGTTTCTTTTCTTCCTTCCTTCCTTTCAAAATAAAACCATTGGCTCTGAAAGTTCAGATATGATTGGGTTGATAAAAATGGACAATAGACAATTCTTTGTCTATCTTCCTAAATAATTTCACGTATGTCAAAAAATTTACCCTCGGCTGGGAATATGGCTCAGTTGTAAAGTGCTCATCTTGTATACATGAAGCCCTAGGTTCGATTCCTCAGCACCACATTATAGAAAAAGCCAGAAGTGGCACTGTGGCTCAAGTGGCAGAGTGCTAGCCTTGAGCAAAAAGAAGCCAGGAACAGTGCTCAGGCCCTGAGTCCAAGCCCCAGGACTGGCAAAAAAAAAACACCAAAAACACCCAAAAAATACCAAACCAAAAAAAATACCCCCTCCATTCTATTTAAGACCCATATATGGAGCTGGGTGTGGTATTGCATACCTGCAAGCCTAACGTGTGTGTGTGTGTGTGTATGTGTGTGTATTTCTTTCTAGTCCTGAGGCTTGAACTCAGGGCCTGAGCACTGTCCCTGGTTTCTTTTTGATCAAGGTTAGCACTCTACCACTTGAGCCACAGAATCGCTTCTGGCTTTGGCTATATATGTGGTGCTGAGGAATCAAATCCAGGGCTTCCTGTATGTGAGACAAACACTCTACCCTTAGTCCATATTCCCAGCCCCAAGCCTAACACTTGAGAATATGAGGCAGAAGGATCGAGGGTTTGAGAACAGCCTGGAACAACTCTGTCTAAAAATTAAAACAAGCAAAAAAAAAGTCAGTTGTGAGTTTACTGTGCCCATCATTCTACATTTAAGACATCCTGGAGCCAGCTCCATATTGGCATACCAGTTCAGAAGTGATATATCTAGTCTTGCTGCCTGTTTTTATTATTCAATAATTTAAAGACTGCTATTATATGGTGATGTACAGAGGGTTTACTGTTTCATAAATCAGGTAATGAGTACATTTCTTTCTGGACAATGTCACTCCTTCCTTTTCTCTTTCCAAGTTTTTCTCTTCCTCTGTTGCCTATTTTTATTTATTTATTTATTTTGCCAGTCCTGGGCCTTGGACTCAGGGCCTGAGCACTGTCCCTGGCTTCTTTTTGCTCAAGGCTAGCACTCTGCCACTTGAGCCACAGTGCCACTTCTGGCCGTTTTCCATTTTTGTGGTACTGGGGAATTGAACCCAGGGCTTCATGTATACGAGGCAGGCTCTTCTTGCCACTAGGCCATATTCCCAGCCTATTTTAATAAATCTAATTATATGGAACACAGCCACATTCACTTGTTTACATGTTGTCTATCGCTACTTTCATGCTAAAGGCACAAGTGAATAGCTGGGGAAAAGAATGCATGGGCTGGAAAGCCTTAGCTACTGACTCACTTGTCTGTAATTGCTGACCCCTGGTATTTGCTGTAGTATCAATGTACCTAAATGTATTTAACTGTTCCTTGACCATCAGGGTGGGAAGCAAATACAATATCCTTTTTATTTTTTCTTCTTTCATTTTCTTTTTTTTTTTTTTCAGAGAGGGTCTTGCTATGTATTTCAGACTGGCCTTAACTCACAAATCTTCATGCTTTATCTGGCCAAGATTATAGGCACACAATATCAGGCCCAGATCAACATTTGGGTCTTTTACTTTTTCTTTCCTTTTTGTATTGGTCCTGGGGTTTGAACTAAGGGCTGGGGCACTTGTCTCTGAGCTCCTTTTTCTCAAGGCTACTACTTGAGCCAGCTCTACTTCCAACTTTTTTGGGTAGTTTATTAGAAATAAGAGTCTGTTTCATGGATTTTCCTGCCTGGCTTTGGACTGTGATCCTCTGAGCTCAGCCTACTGAGTAGCTAGGATTGTAGGCATGAGCCACTGGTGATGGGCTTACCTTTGGGTTTTAAATGGAACAGGAAGATAGGTTTGCCAATGTACATAAAACTGGTTTGGGAGAACAGATGAGGAACTGGTACCAGTGAACTGCTTTTGGGGGTAAGCTCAATGAGGGTCAAAGGAGGTGTGTACATATATTATTTTATAACAAAAGAACTCATTTATTTTCATTAACTCAGTCATATTTGAACTTCCTTTTTTTGGGGGGGGGTCAGTCTTGGGGCTTGGGACTCAGGGTCTAAGCACTGTCCCTGGCTTCTTTTTTGCTCAAGGCTAGCACTCTACCACTTGAGCCACAGTACCACTTCTGGCTTTTTCTGTTTATGTGGTGCTGAAGAATCGAACCTAAGGCTTTGTGCATGCTAGGCAAACACTCTACCACTAAGTCATATTCCCAGCGACCCCCCCACCCTAATTATATTTTTTAAATTTATTTTTTGCCAGTCCTGGGGCTTGAACTCCAAGCCTGGGTGCTGTCCTCGAGCTTCTTTGGCTCAAGGCTAGCACTCTACCACTTGAGCCACAGCTCCACTTCTGGCTTTTTTTTGTAATTTATTAGAGATTAAGTCTCTCAGACTTTGCTTGGGCTGTCTTCTAACCATCATCCTTAAATCTCAGCCTCCTGAGTAGCTAGGAATACAGGGGACAAGCTCCAATTGCATATTTCTAAGTATAAAATTAAACCCTTTATGTGCTAGAGGCATTAAGAAGGATAAGAGAGGAGTGAGCAGGAACTAGTTAGGCAACAGCCAACCTTAGAGGGAACTTCAAAGCAAGCTACAACCTTCCTAAGAGTCACTTCCTCTTTTTAGAGGAAGTAAGAAGGGAACTGTAGATCTTTTGATAAGAATTTCCCCAGGGTTTGTGTTTTTCTAAAGTTAGGCAAGACTGCCTGAAGCATACTGTGACCAAATTAGGAAGCAAGTGGACTGATGTCTCTTAAGCTGGACACATGGCTAGGATGCCCTGGCATGCAGAGACAGTGACAGATGGGCAGGGATATTCTCTGACCAAGAAGGAAGTGCTATTTGCTTAAGAAATTAAAGATTATAGCTAATTACAATTAATAGTTATTCTGCAACAGATGTACTTGTCCCTACAAAAAGGGCTTCCCATATTTCCACAAAGAGAGCTCGGGAAGTAGTAAAGATGACGACTTATGGGTACAACCCATACATCACACGACAGTCCTAAGAAAGGCCAAGGGTCATGCCAGTCAGCTTTTCCATGGACTGGAAAATTCAGTTTTAGGCAAGCAAGAAAAAAGGAATCATGACTAGTCTTACTAAAAACAAAACAACAAAAAAACAGAGCTATATAAACTTCACATTATATGGCTGCTTGCATAGTGGCTTTATTAGCTAGTGTAGTAAGGCTTTGGCATGGTCTTGCAGTGTGGACACAGGGTCCAGACATACACTGCCTCCTGGCTCACCCCACTGAGCCTGCTTCAGCCACTTCCATTCAATGATCCTCTCATTCAGGAATGATGTGTGAGTCACTGCTGGATCTGAGCTGTGAGCCCAGAGCTCTTCCAACCAGCACTGTCTGGTACCAACATTCAAACATTCAACCTTGAAGAGCCTTGCTTTCCCTCCCAATGTTCCAGATCAGCAAGATTCTTGGATAGGATTTTTATTCCCTCAGGAATGTGCTCCACTCAGTTCCAGTTTCTGCTATGAAATCAGATGCGCAGTTAGAGTAAAGGTAAGTTTAAATGGCAAAGCAACCTTCCTTCCTTCCTTCCTCCGTCCTTCCCCTTTCTGGTGTCACTGGAGATTACATTTTGCTTCTTTATAGGAAAACAGTTGCAGGAGGCAGATAAATCAGGGACCCACTAAAACAGCTTTCTCTTTCAGACACCTGCCTAGTTAGTGTTGGGATATCATGCTGGCCTCTTTACCAGGGTCCACAGGGCAGGAATTATGTAACTACTCTCTCAGAATATTCTAATGTCAAAACAGGTAAGCATTTATTTCCTTATTACTCCTGTGTGGATTCTGAACAGTTATTTACAATCACCTAAAGACCCGTGAGTTTTGTGGGTAACAATACAAAGATTATGTACTTCCTCGAAGACCCTGGTTTGACCAACACCCATGAAGGCCACCAATTAAGACTTGCACTTCTAGTCCACATATAATCAAAAGACCAAAGTTGAATTATCTCTGAGCTTACTGATCTCTACAGTTTCTTCCACTGTACAATGTGGGCTTCTGGGGTATAATCTCTTGAGTCCCCATTACAATTAGTATAGTACAGAACCACCTGGGTAGGCTTTACATAGCCAAATTGTCCTACTAGATGAATGAAAGATAAGAATGACACCCTTGCCTATTCTTGGTCCACATGCTCCAGTATGAGGGCCTGGCCAGTGATGCCCCTTGCTTTGGCCAACATACCCCAGTATGAGTGCTCGGCCAGTGGTGCCCCTTGCTCGCCTCTCGTACTGCTGCTACTGTTGCCCAGGAGCCCAGATTGATTGAGGCTTGCTTTCGGTGAGAGTGGCTCTCACTGTCAGTCTTTTGCTTTCTCCCTGCATGCAGTGCAGAAGGCTCAGTGTCTACAGACAAGTCTTGTTGCCCTTTTATGGTAGAAAAATGAATTGCATGCCCAGCAGTGGAGCTGAGAGAGAAGACAGAACGGAAAGTTGTCATTTGTTGTGGTTTTGGCAGCCACAGCAGAGTGTTTTCCCCTCAGTCACTCTTGGACAGGAGAAAACAAACCTGGCCAATTGCTCCCAGATGCATCCTTCCTGCCCTTCCTGCAAGTGAACATGCTGTTTAGGAGGAGCAGTGAGCCTCAGTTTTGTGCTCTTTTTAGAAGACATGAAAAGGACTTGTTTTGTATATGCCTAAGCAGAGGTGCCTCTCCAAACACAGTTCCAGGCACTATGCTAGAGGAATAGACCTTGGTTCCTTGTCTAAGAGTATAGGGGCTGGAACTGGGCAGGGAGGTCACTCACATGACAGTCAGGGGGGACCAGTACAGCCTTGTTCCCTGTCTGTAGTGAGGCACCGAGGGGTCAGGAAACTAGCTATTAATTTCAGATAAGCCTGTCCCAAGAAAACATATGGATGTCTCTCACCCATGTGTTTGTTAGTAGGACAGCAGTTTGTACCACAGTGCCTTAAATTGTTTGCATTTCTGTCAGGAAGCCCATGGAGAAAAAGCAGGCTTCCCAGCAGCTGGGGAAACATGTTGCAAAAGGAGAATTAAGCAATTCTCTGTATGCACATCAAGAGTTAGGGAAATTAAGCTTATCTGAGTGAGAGAAATTAAGCTTATCCAACATACTTTGGGCTGGAAAACAAGCCTTTTTAAATGAGTGGGGAAAAAAACTTGTGATGATTAACACAGTTTCTTTCATATTTAAAGCACCCAAGGACTAAAAAAATATGCTGGGCTATGGAATTACAGCAAAGCACCAAACTGCCAAATGATCTGCTCCTGGAACAGTCAGCCACAGGAAGCCATAAAAAGGAGGAGTAATGTGGCAAGGAAGGGTGGGAGGAAGTCCTGGACATATGTCTCAAGGCTCTGATGGCCTTGAACTGGCTTGTTTGCTTGTTTGTCCCCAAAGCTTTCTTTTCTTTTTTTGGCCAGTCCTGGGGCTTGGACTCAGGGCCTGAGCACTGTCCCTGGCTTCTTTTTGCTCAAGGCTAGCACTCTGCCACTTGATCCACAGAGCCACTTCTGGCCATTTTCTGCATATGTGGTGCTGGGGAATTGAACCCAAGGCCTCATGTATATGAGACAAGCACTCTTGCCACTAGGCCATATCCCCAGCCCCAAAGCTTTCTTTTCTGGCCATCACTAGAGTCTATCTTGACCATTCCTAGTCCAGCTCTGAAAAGGCTGAAGCTTCTTCGGGACTCTCTAATCCCACTTTAGCCTTCTGGGAAATGATAGAATGGCTGAAAATACTTATAGCTTTCTATGAGTGGGCTTCAGAATAAGTATTGGTTCATGCAAGACTGCAGGAGAACTGTGGACCCTAGGTTACTAGAAATGGCATGCATTGTACTAACTATGATGGCTCCCACTGCTCTCATTCTGCCTCTCCCACTGCCCCTTCCCTTTCATGGAATGGCAAGGACTATCTTCAATGCAGCACTTGAGCTCAATGTCCCTGTGTTAGGCCCGTGCTGGCACCTTGGGTTCTCCACAGTCAAATTTGCTCTCCTTATTCTGCATTGTGAAGTCTTTTACAATCTGGGGGTGATTTATCTTCCTATTTTTCCTTCTATCAGCTCTGGTCGTGCATCCACTGGCTGACCCTGCACATAGCTTGACTTATGTCATTCTCTGGCCCCAAAGTAAAATTCTCTCTGTCTCCACCCATTGATCCCACTAGAGTATAGTCAGGCCAAGGCCATCTCATTTGCAGTGATATATTCATCAGCTGATTCTAAGTGATCCTTTCTCTCTCAGATTCTGCCTCCCATCCCCTTTACCATCTAACTGTCTGGATGAGTTGGCACTTTAGGATCAAGGTTCCCCTTTCTGTATTACTTCTGAAACAGCCTCTTTAATTAAGTAGCTGCTGAATGAATGACCAAATTGAAAGCAGAACAGAGACTGTCTCACAAAGCCTGTGCTGAGGGACCAGTGATCAGGACCAAGGGTTAGGAAAAAGTGAGGTACTCAGCTAGAGGAGAGGTACAGGATGTGCAGAGAGAGAGAGAAAGAGAAAATTAGAGCTAGAGAGCAGGTACTGGCCTTGAGGACGAAGGGGAGCTTTTCATGGAGGTAAAATAATTTGGAAGAAGGCAAAAGGACAAGCTGTAGTCAAAGAGAAGAAAAAATTGTGATCTATTTCATTTGCTTTCAGTAGAACCCAGATCGGCTTCTTAGACATAAAGAGCTTTTGAAATTTAAAATGCTTTTCAAGAGCCTCTGATGGGAAATAAAACTAAAAAGAAAAAAGTGCTTTTATGAGGCTACAGGGATTTGATCTGAGAAACTCTTAGTCTATTTCTTTTTTGAAAATCCAATGCCAATCTCAGGTTGAAAATCTTCAGTTTTCTAGAAATCAACAAATTTAGGTTGGAAGGACACTGATGAGGTCATTTGGTCTCTCTTCTAACCTTGAAATGGGATGGCTTTATGCAAGTTGTTCTGACAATAGTCTGTTGGAGACCATACCAGAGGAGCAGCAGCAGCTGTTGCAGCTACTGGGGGGAAGAGAGGTCATGGTAAACTGTAGACTGAACTTAGTGCTATCCTTCAGTGGCTACAATAAGACCTAAAGAGCTAGCACAGATTCAAATGTCATTTTTTCCCCCTGGTTTCTCAAAGGGAGTCCGAGAACACCAGGTCTCTTCATACAGAGAGCCCTTTGCAAACAGAAACTACACACACAGAACTTCCTTCCTCCAGGATGATAGTCCTTTACCTTTCCATAAATAGCTGCTGCTATTTTCCTGCCACGTTACAAATTTTCTCACTTATTAAAAAATTGATACAGCCTCCCCAAAGGACATTTGAATTCCCAGGAATAATACACCCTCCTCACATCAGCAAAGCAAAGCAGGTACAAGCACAGAGACAGCTAATGCCAGAAGACTTGCAGTTATTTATTTTTGGACATAGTAAACAAATCCTGAGCTACTACTAAGCTATACCTCTATAGCCACTAGTTTTCTTTTTCCAACTATTTTTTTATTATGGTAAGCTTTAGGTATATGCAAAAGCAGATAGTGTGAAGAATCCCATGTACCCATCACTCACATATAACAATGATCAACTCAAGGCCATCCCTAGCCCATCTTTCAACCTCCTCTCCTATTCCACTACCTTGGCATAATTTTGAAGCAAATTCCAGATTAGTTGTTTCATTTATAAACATTTCAGTTTTTATCTCCAAAAGATAAGGCCTCTGAAAATTATCCTAGCCTACCAAACCACACCTAAAAACATGCAAGTAACTCGGCCCAAGATTTGGCACCTCCTGGTGTGTGACTGAGCAGATTTGAGTACAAGGCCCCTAAGAACCACCCTTTGAGGTTCAATGACCAGGTCCGTGGGCTTCAGCCTGTTCTAAGGATGATGCAAAATCTCTAATCCTAGGAATTCTGACAGCATTTACTTTTTTTTTTTTTTTTTTTTGCCAGTCCTGGGCCTTGGACTCAGGGCCTGAGCACTGTCCCTGGCTTCTTCCCGCTCAAGGCTAGCACTCTGCCACTTGAGCCACAGTGCCGCTTCTGGCCGTTTTCTGTATATGTGGTGCTGGGGAATCGAACCTAGGGCCTCGTGTATCCGAGGCAGGCACTCTTGCCACTAGGCTATATCCCCAGCCCCAGCATTTACTTTTATTATCTGAGGTGCTGCCACTAGCTGTTTCACTGAGTTCCTTCAGCCCTGACCTCAGCCCATTGGATTTTGTTTCTCTTCACTTCTCTGAGTTACCAAGGTAACTTTGAGTCTATTTTCTCAGGGGACATTAGCATGTAGTGCAGACACAGAGCATACAAGTATAATCTAGTTCCAAAGAGGCAACAGAAACTGGTGCCTTTGCCTGCTGTTTTCTGAGCCTAGGTGGTAGAATGGTGTGGCTGCTGACACAGACTCCCATTTTAAACTGTGGTCTGTGGGCAAGCCACCTCTGGGGATTAGAGAGGTAACAGAGCTTTCCTTATTCCTGGTTCCCTTGTCTCAAAAGTCAGAAAGGATACTAAGGAGTAAAAGGCCATTTCCATTTCTTGGCTAGTACATGGGCATTTGGGAAAGGACCTTGAATTCAACAGAAAACACAAGAAATAGCATCCAAGAGCTCTGGCCCAGCTTTGCTCTCATTCTGCTCAATGCTCTGAACATTCTCCTTTGCTACGAGTTCTCCTCCTACATTGCTGTTCCTTGACAGACGCCCACAGGATGGGGAGTTTTCATGCTGGTGATGTTGCCCTAGCAACAATTTCTCTTCTACCTGGCAAGGCTGGATGGAAACCCTGCAGTGCTCTGTGCTAGGAATGCAAAGAGGGGACAAGATCACCCAGCACTTCAACATACAAACACAGAGGCCTGCATGAACACATGTACTATCTCACACAGTGCCTTTTCTCAAGGACATCCCAATGAGATCACTAAAACAAAGTAACTGCTAACAATAGAAACACACAATTAGTGTAAAGATGAAAGGAAGGGTAAACCACTCTGATAAAAAGGTATTCGTAGATATCAATTCTTGAGGGATTTTTAATGTGAGATGTTAAAAACCAAAATCAGAATATATCTTTTCTTTAGTGAGAACACAGAAAAATGCCATCAAGTTATTTTAGCAAAACATATAAAGGGGCTAAACAAATGGTGAGTAGTTTCTAGAAAGAGCCACTGGAAGCTTATGAGCCCCACAGAACTTGCAAATAAGATGAGGCTGCAATGAGTCTGATAAGTGAAGCTAATTAGAGACCACAAAAACCATGGAAAGGGTCAGAATTTGTTTTAATGAAGCACAACCCTTTAAAAATCCACAATATTTTTTAAGTACTATGGATGGTGTGTTTAGACCAAAAACAGAGAGGGAAGTGGGTATGTCCTTACACTTCAGGGACAGTAAGAGGTGAGCACATTGCCCTTGTCACTAGCCTGTTGTTAGGGCAAGTTTGATGGCCAGGACTCAAGTAAACAAAGGTCAGGGGCCTTAAGTCAAAAAACCATTACAAATGAGTCATAGAGACAAACAACACATTTTAATCATTACTTTGTGACTAATTCTGACTTCTCTAACAAAATGTGGCACTGATTTTGTTTTGAGGTCATTCCTATATTCATTTGAAAAACGATTATTCCTTGAGATTCCAGTCCTTCTGAGTATGGATAAGAAACCCATGAGGGGGCTGGGAATGTGGCTTAATGGTAGAGTGCTCACCCAGCACTCATGAAGCCCTGGGTTCGATTCCTCAGCACCACATACACAGAAAAAACTGGAAGTAGGTGCTGTGGCTCAAGTGGCAGAGGGCTAACCTTGAGCAAAAAAACAAAACAAAACAAAACAGCCAGGGGCAGTGCTCAGGCCCAGAGTCCAAGCCCTACAGCTGGCAGAAAAAAAAAAAAAAAAAAAGAAACCCATGAGAACTTTGAGGAGGGGCATAGCAAAGCTGAGGACAGAAGTACAGACCCCAAATAAAGCAGCAGAAAGCAATTCATAGGCAACTTTTTCTAGTAATAGTAATCATTTTATGTATTGGTTGGTAAAAAATGAGCTGCAAAAGTCTATCCCTGCTAGGTGTGGTGGTACACACCTGAAATCCCAGCTGATGCCTCAGATCTTGAGTTCAATGCCAGCCTGGGATACATTGTAAGACTTTAATCTCAAAAAACAAAACACAAAAAAAGGGGGCTGGGAATATGGCCTAGTGGCAAGAGTGCTTGTCTTGGATACATGAAGCCCTAGGTTTGATTCCTCAGCACCACATATGTAAAAAAGGCCAGAAGTGGCGCTGTGGCTCTAGTGGCAGAGTGCTAGCCTTGAGCAAAAAGGAAGCCAGGGACAGTGCTCAGGCCCTTAGTCCTCAAGCCCCAGAACTGCCAAAAAAAAAAAAGCTTATTTGTAACACACTGGAGAGCTGGTAAGAAATGAATGTTTCAAGTATATGACATGATGCATTATTTTGCTCTCCCCAAAGGGATTTTATATCTACTTAATTTAGAAAAATTCGGTGATGTCACAGCAGCTTGAGGAAGTCCTTTTATTACCAGTGCCTGCTCATCCTGAATATGGGGTCAGCATCAGTCTCTTCCCTCTTGAATACATAGGTCGTTACTCTTTGTTTAGTGACATAATGCACAAGGAACTGGACTATGTTGCACTTACTTTTTGCCTTTTACTTTTTATAAGTGTTATGGGATTTGAACTCAGGATCTCATGCTTGCTAGTGAGGTACTGAATGATGTGAGGCTCCAGCTCTGTTTTGTGCTGGTTATTTTATTTTATTTTTTTTTTGGCCAGTCCTGGGCCTTGGACTCAGGGCCTGAGCACTGTCCCTGGCTTCTTCCCGCTCAAGGCTAGCACTCTGCCTCTTGAGCCACAGCGCCGCTTCTGGCCGTTTTCTGTATATGTGGTGCTGGGGAATCGAACCTAGGGCCTCGTGTATCCGAGGCAGGCACTCTTGCCACTAGGCTATATCCCCAACCCCTGTGCTGGTTATTTTTGAGACAGGGTCTTGTTTCCTGCCTGGGCATGGTCCTGGTCCTCAATCTACTTATTTAGGTTTTCCATAGCTGTTAGGTTGTTCAGCTTCCCTCCACTGAGATGGAATCTTGGTTGTGTGTGTTTTTTCTTTTTCTTTTTTTGGTAGGTTATAGGGCTTGAACTTGGGGCCTGAACGCTGTCTCTGAGCTCTTTTGCTCAAGGCTAGTGCTCTACCACTTTGAGCCACAGCAACACTTCTGGTGGCTAATTGGAGTTAAGACTCTCATGGACTTTCCTGCCTAGGCTGGCTTTGAACTGCGATCCTCAGATCTTAGCCTCCTAAGTAACTACGATTTCAGGAGTAAGCCACTATCTTCCAGTATTATTTTTACCTACACTGACCTGGAATTGTGATCCTGCCAACTTTAGTCTCCTATGTAGCATAGAGTGACAGGCACATGCCACTAAGCCCAATTACAGTTTTAGAAGAGGTCTCATCAACTCATAAGCCCAGACTGTCGTCAAACTGTAATCCTCCTCTTCTTAGCCTAGCCTTCTAAGTACCTAAGATTACAAGTGTGAGCCACCTCATCTGGCACCACTCAAAGGTAGTAAGTATGACTGTTCTCATACAGCTGGGGGAGTTTTTAGGTCACTGGCACTAAAGCAAGAAGCAAGAGTTAAAGCATAAGCAGGCTGAAATGTCAAAGCCTCTTAGGTTAACCACTATGCTGTTGTTTTCAAGGCTGCAGGTGGGTGACTGCTATGTACTTCACTGATGTTTACGACTGCACAGCACTCAGAACAGAGTCAGACACAGAGCAATGAGTGCACCAGTGCCCTGACCACTACTTACCACTGGTTTTAAATACAATTCCCCATAAAAGAGAACCCAGCAAAAGGCCTTGTCCCAGGCAATGCTTGAGAGAAAAATAAGGTCTCCTCATCTGAATATAACACAAGTTTCTGTAATTTGTCTTCTGGGAAATGATAACATTTCAACCATGACCCAACTTCCTGGGCATGAGAAAGAAGTACCAGAACATTCCCTAGAGGGCAAGACAGAGTAAGGAAAGTTTCCTGGAGATCAGTAAAAGTCCAGACCAGTTGCTCCAGGTCCTTGGGTTTCTCAGAGTCCCTGCTGACCATAGAGCCTGTCTAGACAGCCTTGGTTCAGAAATTTTATTGGGCTGATATGTGCTCTACCACCTGCCACAAAATCAGAAGTCAGCCTCTAAGTTCTTTAAGGGGAGAAACTCAATGGCTACAGCAGCTCTGCAGAGGCTCCATTGACCAGCTCCCAGCCTTCCTAATGGCAGGCCAACAGAGTGGGATAGTTGCTTTTCTTTCTGTTTGTCCTTTTCTTTTTTTGTGCCAGTCCAGGGGCTTGAACTCAGGGACTGGGCACTGTTCCTGAATTTTTCTGCTCAAGGATAGTAAGTACTCTACCACTTCAGGCACCACTCCACTTCTGGATTTTTTGGTAGTTAGTGGTAGATAAGTCTTACACAGAACCAGGTGCCAGTGGCTTACTCCTGTAATCCCAGCTACTCAGGAGGCTGAGATCTGAGGATCTTGGGTCAAAGCCAGCCTGGGCAGGAAAGTCTGTGCGATTCTCATCTCCAATTAGCCACCAGAAAACTGGAAGTGCCACTGTGGCTCAAGCAGTAGAGTGCTAGCCTTGAGCTGAAGAGCTCAAGGACAACACCCAGGCCCAGAGTTCAAGGCCCATGGCTAACAAAAAAAAAGGGGGGAGGGGTATCTCACAGACTTTCCTGCCTGGATTGGCTCTGAGCCATGATCCTCAGTTCTCAACCTCCTAAGTAGCTAGGACTATAGGCACCTGGCAACAGTTGCTTTTCTACTTAAGTATTTCTTATCAAGGGATAAAGTAGATAAATAGAAACACAAAACCTTTTTTCTTTCTTTTTTATTTTTATTTTTTGCCAGTCCTGGGGCTTGAACTCAGGGCCTAGAGCTTCTTTTGCTCAAAGCTAGCACTCTACTACTTGAGCCCCAGTGTCACTTCCAGCCTTTTCTGTTTATGTGGTACTGAGGAATCGAATTCAGGGCTTCATGCATGTTAGGCAAGCACTCTACCACTAAGCCATATTCCCAGCCCATAAAACTGTTTCTTTAGGATGAAGGGATAACAATAAACTTTTTATTTATATTGGCCCCTTGGTCTAACATATACAATTTTTACTTTTCCCTATTTGGGCAGTTAACTCTCTCCCTTTTAGTCACTGTAGGGCTAGAGGTGTGGTTCAAGTGGCAGGGTACCTGTCTAGCAAGTGCACAGCCCTGAGTTCAAAACTCAGTAGAGGCAAAAAAAAAGTCTCTGTAAACAACAGAGGATATATAGTATTCATTCAACTTTAATGGGAAAGTAGAATGGGAAGAGAGATAAGCAATATTTGCCCGCTGTAGCCTTTTATCCTCTTGGAAATAAACACTTATCTGCTGAAGTAACTAAGTTCTCTGTTCTGTTCTCTGTGTGAATGGAGGTGGACACTAAGATACTGATTAAGGGAAATGGGTATGCTCATATGCATAATTATTAGCCAAACCAGTTCTAAGATTTCTTAAGAAGTCCATTACAGACAGATAGGCGGTGCTGTTTACTATAGAAAAAAAATTTAAAAATGGGTAAAGCTGATGAAAATACTAGATAAAAACTGAGATCCTGAAACTGTTGTGCTCCAATGAAAGTTCTGCTCAATAGCTCATGGAAGGAAGTACTGACAGCAGACATGGTACTTGGGATCTACCTTAAGGCTATTAAGAGGCAAGTACCACTGTTAGCAATTACCTGATGTTAAACCTGAGTGTCCACTTTTTATCCTCCCCCCCCCCCCCCACTGTGGGACTTGAACTGTGGGCCTGAGTGCTGTCCCTGAACTCTTTTGCTCAAGGATCTACCACTTTGAGCCTCAGGCTTCACTTCTGGTTTTCTGGTGGTTAAGACTCTTATCTCTAACAGTCTGTTCACAAGGACTTTCCTACCTAGCTAGCCTTGAACCATGATCCTCAGATTTCTGCCTCCTGAGTAGCTAGGATTACAGATGTGAGCTACCAGTGACTGGCGTCAGTGTCCACTTTGTATGGCCTCTGTGAGGAACAGCAAAAGCCAAGAGCTCTCTGGCAGGCACTTTCCAAGATGAACCTATAGAGGTCTACCCCAAAGCAAGACCTTCTCTGGGAACAAGAGACCCCCCCTTGCAAAGAGCATGGGCAGGTCACATTGCATGTAGAGGAGAGGACTTTCCACCCTCCTGTCCTCTTTTTGGGACTTCAACTACACAGCATGGATTTCCACTCCAGTGAAAGAGGCCTCAGCCATGGGCTTAAAAATCTTTTTGTCACCCAGACATTTGGTTCCCGTCAACAGCACTTCCTGAACAAAGGCCCTCCCTGATAATGGGAACAAGAAGACCAAGTTTCATTCATCTCTAGATAATGTGGAGGCCTGGCTCCACCCAGGAGTCAGCTAACTGGCTGGGGCCCTGATTAGAGTGTGGCTTATAAAGTGCCAACTATCTGCCATCACAGCTGGAGCCGCCTTGGCACTGACAGCTGGTCTAGTTCATTTACATTCCCCTCACACAGCCCTTCAGCTACTGCAGGCGGCTGCAGATGCTTGGTTTTTTAAAGTAACAAACCAGTTTGTTGCAGATGTGAATTTTGGTTATTTTTTTACTAGCATAAAGTTAGCAACAGAATGTCATAGAGGATAGAAGGGATCTAGACATGGAAGAAAAATAATCAGGTAGGAGAGTCAGTATGTGGAAAAGGTCAAAAAAAAAAAAAAAAGGCAAACATAAATGACCTGAGGGAGCCATAGGTGATTATAAAACCACATTCTCAGTTTCCACTAAGACATCAAGACAGACATTCTTCAGTTACTCCAGCTATACTGTTACTGTCTGATGATCTCTTTCAGATTTGTGTTCTTAAGAGTACCCAAAACTCTACCCCATGGCCCTGGCTAACTTTCCAGAAAGTTCTGAATATATTGCTGAATTCATAAGCAAAGTGATGAGTCCAGGAAAGCAGAAAGAGAAATGTTTAAGAATAAATATTCTGGATTGACCGCTTCTAAATCTCCCTAAAATCTCTCAAACCTACCATTCTTCCATCCCAAACCAAAGAGAACCAATTTATTCCCTGCAGGATGGAAAACAAACTGAGGAGTTCTTTATCTGAGAACACATAAGGAAGAGGAGGGTCTTAACCAAGCATTCCTTCACGTCTAAGAAACAAAGCTGCCCTCCATCTCAGCAGAGTGTCTTACTCCGAAGGATCTTAGGCACCAAGTCCTTCTCCAGATAACACATTAATTACACCTTATTTCAGAGAGAGTGAGAAGATCCTGGAAGCTCAACTAGAGTTTAGGTTACTGGCAGAGACTGCAAATGCCTTTATAGTCTTACATGGGCCAAAATCAGCTTGATCATTTCTTTTTTTTGTGTGTGCCCTTCTTGAACTCAGGGCTTGGGCACCATCCCTAAATTTTTGTGCTCAAAACTAGTGCTCTACCATTTAAGCCACAGCTCTACTTCTGGCTTTTAAAAATGGTTACTTGGAGATAAGAGTCTCACAGACTTTCCTGCCTGAGCTGTCTTAAAGTCAAATCCTTAAGAAAGATCTCAGCCTCTTGCGTAGTTAGGATTACAGGTGTGAGCCAGCAGTGCCCAGAGAGGCTCATTTCCTTTTTTTCTTCTTTGCCAGTCCTGGAGCTTGAACTCAGGACCTGGGCATTATCCTTGAGCTCAAAGCTAGTACTCTAATACTTGAGCCACAGAGCCACTTCCAGCTTTTTCTGTTTATGTGGTACTGAGGAACTGAACCCAGGGCATGCTAGGCAAGGACTCTACCACTAAGCCACATTCACAACCCCTAGGCTCATTTCTTCTTCTTTTTTAAAAAAAATTTTCTCTTATTGTGATGTTGATGTACAGAGGGCATAGTTTCATATGTAAGGCAGTGAGTACATTTCTCACTCAACTTGTTACCTCCTCCCTCATTTTTCCCCCAACACTCCCCTCCCCAAAGGCTCATTTCTTAAATGTGAAGATTCCTCAAGGATTAATGGCTGGGTTAGCCACCTTGCTTATATTACACAGAGAACTGGTACAAGTAAAATGGAAAAAGCACATGCTAGCAACCCTGTCATCTTTGATGTTAAATTTTCCATATAGTGGTTTGCTTTATCTTTAAGCTTGAATGCATTGTCAGTTTTGCTTCCAAGATAGTTGTGCTGATGCTCTAACTTTTGAAATGCCCGAGAAGGAACTTTTGTGGAGCACTAGTGCCACCTAATGGTAACCGGCTTATGCAGGACAGTGAGGTGTGGTCATTTCTCTGCAATCCTGCATCACTGGGGCTGTTACGGTCCTGGTTTTCATTTTATCCTCCACATAGACTTTCCTTGACAGCAGAAAGGGAGCCTAGAAGGTAAGTGTCATTATCCGCAGGTAAAGGACAAATTCTGAAGCACATGGACCTGTTGCCCATAATGCCCTGTTAAATTTTCTTTGCTATGCAGTCCTACAGGGTAGAGGGGAAGAAAAAAGCAAGGACTAACTTCTGAGCTCAGGCAACCAGACCCAGCACTCATTATTCCAGACTCCAAGCTCTTTCTATTTGTGTGCCAGTCCTGAGGCTTGAACTCAAGGCCTGGGCACTGTCCCTGAGCTTCTTTTGCTCAAGGAAAGCACTTTACCACTTGAGCCACATCACCATTTCTGGCTTTTTCTGTGTATGTGGTACTGAGGAATCAAACCCAGGGTTACATGCATGCTAGGCAAGCACTATACCACTAAAGCCACTTACCCAGCCCAGACTCCAAGCTCTTTTTTTTTTGGCCAGTCCTGGGGCTTGGACTCAGGGCCTGAGCACTGTCCCTGGCTTCTTTCTGCTCAAAGCTAGAACTCTGCCACTTGAGCCACAGCGCCACTTCTGGCCATTTTCTGTATATGTGGTGCTGGGGAATTGAACCCAGGGCCTCATGTATACGAGGCAAGCACTCTTGCCACTAGGCCATATCCCCAGCCCCACTCCAAGCTCTTTTTCCAACCTAAGTGTCTCAGACCCTGGGCAATAGTCCAGTATTTTTTTCTCTCTCTGAGAATCTGTGTGCCACACAGTGGAAAAACAGACTGGATACTGCCACTGTGGAGTTTCAACATGTTCAACAAAATTAATATTCATTCCCAAATCGTCTGGATTGTATCTAGTTTTATGAAAAACATGTATGTGGTGCCCTAAAGCAGAGGAGTCAAGCCTCAGTAGTGCCAGAAGTATTTCTTGCTCACAGTGAACATTTATCTTGGCAGAGGAACAGAAACTGGACTGTAAACTCCTTTTTCCAGAGTAATATGGAAAACACAATACGAAATCTACCTTATTGACAAACTTCTAAGACTAACTATAAACAAAATCTCTACAGATGTCGTCATGGCTCACTGAAACTACCCACAGCATAGTGGCTACTGAAATCACCATAATGCTTTCTGCTTCTGGCGTAACAACTTTGGGTACAGCACCTAAGTGGAATCATGTAAGATCTATCCTGTGGTTGACTAATTTCATATAATGTTCATCTATATAGCCACTACAGTATTTCCTTTTTTAATTTTTTTTTTTTTTTTTTTTTTTTGCCAGTCCTGGGGCTTGTACTCAGGGCCTGAGCACTGTCCCTGGCTTCTTTTTGCTCAAGGCTAGCACTCTACCACTTGAGTCACAGGGCTACTTCCAGCCTTTTCTGTTTATGTGGTGCTGGAGAATTGAACCCAGGGCCTCATGTATATGAGGCAAGCACTCTTGCCACTAGGACATATTCCCAGCCCTCCTTTTTTTAATTTTTTAAAAGGCTAAGTAGCGTCCTATTATATATAGTACTTTTTTGGTCGTTGCTGCCAGTCCTAGGGCTTGAACTCAGGTTGAGTTCCTGGGCGTTGAAGGCTTGCAATCTACCACTTGAGCCAGAGCACTGTCCTTGAGCTCTTTTGCTCAAGGCTAGTGCTCTACCTCTTTGAGGCACAATGTCACTTCTGGTTTTTTTTGGCCAGTCCTGGGCCTTGGACTCAGGGCCTGAGCACTGTCCCTGGCTTCTTCCCGCTCAAGGCTAGCACTCCGCCACTTGAGCCACAGCGCCGCTTCTGGCCGTTTTCTGTATATGTGGTGCTGGGGAATCGAACCTAGGGCCTCGTGTATCCGAGGCAGGCACTCTTGCCACTAGGCTATATCCCCAGCCCCATACTTCTGGCTTTTGAGTAGTTAATTGGAGGTAAGAATCTTCCTGCCAGTACAATACTGTTTTGATTACTGTAGTTTTGTAATAGACTTAGAAGTTAGGAAGTATGAGGTCACCACTTTTGTTCTTATTCAAAGTTGTTTCTGTTCTTTGGAATCTTTTTAAGTTCTATACAAATTTTAGGATTGCCTTTTCTACTTCTACACAAAATACTATTGGGAAAAATTTTGCTAAAGACTGCATTACATGTATAAATTGATTACTTCCGGTATTTGGCATAGTAATGGAAAGCTAACATAGTGGGCATCTTACTTTGTTCCTAATCTTAGTAGAGAAGGTCTCTAGTACAGTTTACATTACAGACATTTGTGAATGTACCGGTTTTTGTTTTTATGCTGCTAGTGATTTCTAGTTTCATTCCACTGTGGTCAGAAGATATACTTGGTATGAATTTGATCTCAAATTTGTTAAGACTTGTACTATGATTTAACATGTTACAGTCTAATATTCTCTATCCTGGAGAATATTCCTTAACACACTTGAGAAATATATTTTCTGCTCCTGTTTAGGTAGAATGCTCTATTTGCTATTAGGTCCATTTGGACCTAATCCAAGTTTTCTATCCATTACTGAAAGTGAAGTACTGAAACCTGTTTTTTTTTCCCTTTTAGTTCTGTTTCATGTACTTGGGCACAGTGACATCTGCTGTATATTCAAATCATTCCTGGGATGCCATGGGTGAATGGGTCCAAGACCCTCTGCTGGATATCAACATCTGTAGATGCTTTAGTCCCTTATATAAAATGGTACATACAGTATTTGCATATGACCTATGCACACCCTCCCATACACTTTAAATTATCTCTATTTTTAATACCCAATACAATGCAGATGTTATATAGGTAAATAATAGATGATATACTACACTGTTTAGGAATGATTACAAGAAACAAAAGTCTGCATGTGTTTGATATAGAAGTAATTTTCCCTTAGGAAAAAAATTTTTTTTGCCAGTCCCGGGGCTTGAACTCAGGGCTTTTTGCTCAAGGCTATCATTCTACCACTTGAGCCACAGCACTACTTCAGGCTTTTTCTGTTTATGTGGTGCTGAGGAAATGCACCCAGGTCTTCAAGCATACTAGGTAAGCTCTCTACTGCTAAGCCACATTCCCAGCTCTCCCTTAAATATTTTTAATCTGTTATTGAATCGATGGATACAGAACAAACAGACATAGAAGTCAGCTGTTTTGTATTTATAATTGGTGTGTATTCCAGCTGAATTAACCCTTTTATCATAGTTTCTCTTATGACAGTAAATGACTTAAGAATGGCTACTTGCTTGCTTTTGGTTATCATTTGCATGAAATACTTTTTCTGTCCTTTCATGTTCAGCCTACAGGTGTTCATGAACCTAAGAGGGGGCTTTAAAGACAATATATACCTTATTTTTAATTTATTTAAACTGTTTTTGCCAGTCCTGGGGCTTGGACTCAGGGCCTGAGCACTGTCCCTGGCTTCTTTTTAAATCAGGCTGGGTGCCAGTGGTTCATATCTATATTATCGTAGCTACTCAGAAGGCTGAGATCTGGGGCTGGGAATATGGCTTAGTGGCAAGAGTGCTTGCCTTGTATACATGAAACCCTGGGTTCAATTCTCCAGCACCACATATGTAGAAAATGGCCAGAAGTGGCCCTGTGGCTCAAGTGGCAGAGTGCTAGCCTTGAGCAAAAAGAAGCCAGATACAGTGCTCAGGCCCTAAATCCAAGGCCCAGGACTGGCCAAAAAAAAAAAAAAAAAGGAAGGCTGAGATCTAAAGATTGAGGTTTGAAGCCAGCTCAGGTAGGAAAGGCCATGAGACTTATCTCCAATAAAACTACTAAAAAAGCTGGGCACTGGCGGCTCATGCCTATAGTCCTTAGCTACTCAGGAGGTTGAGATCTGAGGATTGCAGTTCAAAGCCAACCTGGACAGGAAAATCTATGAGACTCTCTGATCACACTTAACAACCAGAAAAGTAGAAGCAGAACTGTGGCTCAAAGTTCTCTAGCTTTGAGCAAAAAAGCTCAGGGACAGCACCCAGGCCTTGAGTTCAAGCCCTTCAACTGACAACAACAACAACAAAAATAAGTTCATCTACATCTTTTGATTGGGAGTGTGGACCATGTGCATTTAAAGCAATTACAAAGAAAGGACCTATTGCTATTTTTTTTTTGTTTTGTTTTCTATCCATCCATCTTAGAGTTTTTTTTTTCCTTTTTGTACAGTAATAGGTTTTGATTCCTTTTCTATTTTCTTTCTTTCTTTTTTTAATCGGTCATGGAGCTTGAACACTGTACCTGGGCTCTATCCCTGAGCTCTTCAGCTCAAGGCTAATAGTGCTCTACCACTTGAGCCAGAGCACATTCTGGATTTCTGGTGGTTAAATGGAGATAAGAATTTCATGGACTTTCCTGTCCAGGCTTGCTTTTGAACCACCATCCTTAGATCGCAGCCTCCTGAGTAGCTAGGATTACAGGCATGAGCCACTAGTGCTAGGCTCTTTTATATTTTCTTTTTTTTTCCCCCCCAGTCCTGGGGTTTGAACTCAGGGCCTGAGCATTGTCCCTGGCTTCTTTTTGCTCAAGGCTAGCACTCTACCTCTTGAGCCACAGGGCCACTTCTGGCTTTTCCCATATATGTGGTGCTGAGGAACAGAACTCAGGGCTTTAGGGGGAATGAGGGAAGAGGTAACAAACAGTACAAGAAATGTATCCAGGGGCGGGGGATATGGCCTAGTGGCAAGAGTGCTTGCCTTGTATACATGAGGCCATGGGTTCGATTCCCCCGCACCACATATACAGAAAATGGCCAGAAGGAGCACTGTGGCTCAAGTGGCAGAGTGCTAGCCTTGAGCAAAAAGAAGCCAGGGACAGTGCTCAGGCCCTGAGTACAAGCCCCAGGACTGGCCAAAAAAAAAAAAAAAAAGAAAAGAAAAGAAAAGAAATGTATCCAATGCCTAACGTATGAAACTGTAACCTCTCAGTACATCAGTTTGACAATAAAAATTAAAAAAAAAAAAAAAAAGAACTCAGGGCTTTGTGTATAGGAGGCAAGCACTCTACCACTAGGCCATATTCCCAGCCCCTCTTTATTTTCTTTTTTTTGGCCAGTCCTGGGCCTTGGACTCAGGGCCTGAGCACTGTCCCTGGCTTCTTCCCGCTCAAGGCTAGCACTCTGCCACTTGAGCCACAGCGCCGCTTCTGGCCGTTTTCTGTATATGTGGTGCTGGGGAATCGAACCTAGGGCCTCGTGTATCCGAGGCAGGCACTCTTGCCACTAGGCTATATCCCCAGCCCCTCTTTATTTTCTATGGGTATGTTTTTCGTGGTTATCTTGGGAATTACATAAAAGGTCCTATATTTATAGAAACAGCTTTTTTTTTTTTTTTTTGGTCGGTCCTGGGGCTTGAACTCTGGGCCTGGGTGCAGTCCCCGAGCTTTTCAGCTCAATGCTAGTTGGCTAGTTAGTGCTCTACCACTTGAGCCAAGCGCCACTTCTGGTTTTCTGGTGGTTAAGTGGAGATAAGTGTCTCACAGACTTTTTTGCTCAGGCTGGCTTTGAACTGGGATCCTCAGGTCTCAGCATCCTAAGTAAGTAGGATTATGGGGGTGAGCCACCAGTGCCTGGCAGTAACAGCTTTTAAGGTGATAATAATTTTAATTGTATACATGCTACTTCTTTTGTATCTCTCCCCCAACTCCCACTCTAATACCAAAATCACATCTTTTAGTGTGAATCTATTACTATTTTTTTTTTTCTGGGAATCAAATTTGGCTTCAGCCTTGCTAGGTAGGCACTCTACCACTTGGGCAATGCCTCCAAGCCCCTTTTTACTTTCAAGATAGGGTTTGCTTTATGCCTGCATTCTGGGCTGTGATCTTACTATTTGTGTTTCCTCATATTGCTGGGAAAGATAGGTGTGTGCCACTGCTTCCAGCTACTGTGCTTCTCCCCTCGCTGGGAAAAGAGGTATGTGCTATGGTGCCCAGCCATTGGTTGGGAAAGTCTTGTAAAGATCTTTTGTCTAGGTTGGCCTCCAACCATGATCCTCTGATCTCCATCTCTTAAGTAGCTAGGACTACAGGTTTGAGTTACTGTGCCCAGCTTACTATTTTGTATTTAAAAAGACTTATGGGGCTGGGAATATAGCCTAGTGGTAAAGTGCTCGCCTCATATACATGGGTTCGATTCTGCAGCACCACATATATAGAAAAAGCCAGAAGTGGTGCTGGGGCTCAAGTGGTAGAGTGCTAGCTTTGAGCAAAAAGAAGCCAGGGACAGTGCTCAGGCCCCGATTTCAAGCCCCAGGACTGGCAAAAAACAACAATAACAACAACAATAAAACCCAAACAAAAATACTTCTGTTTCTATCCTAGAGCTAAAAATGGTTTATACATAACTATCATGTATTGCAGAATTTTTTGTTCTCCATGGCCCTCAGACACCTAGATCATGCCAGATCATATAAGCACTCCATTGGGTGACATAAAAAAGAACTGCCCTGGGTGGGCCAAAATGTTGGATTTCTATTCGAACTCTTTCCCTCCCCAGGAAGGAGCAGGGAATAAAGAACTTTGTATTACTTGCTTCTTCTATGCTGAACTGGGGATGATAATGTGAGTATATTTTAGTTCCACTACATTTGTTCTCTGTGGCTTTTTCTGCAAGTGATCAATGAGCTCACACTCACATTTCCTAGGCTAAAAGAAACAAAATGGCCATCTCCAAGTTCAACAGCAGTGCAGTATATTCCTCCCATAGACAAAAAGCAGAATATTTGGTGTTCCTGTTTGGGATTTTAAGGTTATCTTGGAAGATCCCACAAATATCCAAAAATTATGTTCTAAATACGTTCATTCACTGGATGCAGTTTCAGACTAATATGGGCCATTAGTCTATATCTAAATGTCCTTGGAGAATAATGGACTCTGCTTTTCGCTTTTCCTTGGTCTTCCAAATTGTATATGAGCAATTTCACTGGCTATTTGGAATCATAGAACGAAATGTAAACCCAGCTCTTGGCCCTCCCTCCCTCCCTCCCTCCCTTCCTTTCTTGTCATGGGGCTTGAACTCTGTCTGGGCTTGGGTGCTGTCACTGAGCACTTTAGCTCAAGGCTAGACTTGAGCCACAGCACCACTTCTGATTTTCTATCTGGTTAATTGGAGATAACAGTCTTCCAGACTTTCCTGCCCAGGCTGGCTTTGAACTGTGATTCTCAGATCTCAACCTCCTGAGTAGGTACAATTATAGGTGTGAACCACTGGCCCCCAGGTCATATATATTTCTTGATTTATATTTCTTATTAGAAATACTCAACACCTCTGCACTGCTTTTTTTGCCTAGAATTGCTTTGGCTATTCTAGGTCTTTTGCTGTTCCATATGAATTTATGGGTTGATTTCTCTATTTCAGTGAAGAATGTAGCTGGGATCTTGATGGGGATTGCATTAGAGCCATCATAACAAAAATGGCCTGGTATTCGCATAAAAACAGACCTGAAGACTAATGGAATAGAATTGAAGACCCAGAAACAAAACAGCACTCTTACAGTCAGCTGATATTCGACAAAGGAGCTAAAGACATACAATGGAAAAAACAGAGCCTCTTCAACTACTGGTGCTGGGAAAACTAGGCAGCCATATGCAGAAAACTCAAAGTAGACCCTAGCCTATCACCATGCACCAAGATCAACTCAAAATGGATCAAGGATCTCAACATCAGACCTGAATCCTTGAAACTACTGAAGGATAGAGTAGGAAAGATGCTAGAACTTATAGGCACAGGAAGGAACTTCCTGAATAGAGTCCCAGGGACACAACAGATAGGGGAGAGACTCGACAAATGGGACTACTACAAAAGAAAAAGTTTCTGCACAGCTAAGGACATAGCCACCAAACTAGAAAGACAGCCAACCAAATGGGAAAGGATCTTTACCAGCACAGCAACAGACAAAGGCCTGATATCTGTCATCTACAGAGAACTCAAAAAACTAAGCCCCTCCAAGCCCAGTAAACCAATTAGGAAATGGGCAAAGGAGCTAAAGAGAGACTTCACAAGAGAAGAGATAAAAATGGCAAAGAAACATATGAGGAAATGTTCAACATCCCTGGCAATAAAGGAAATGCAAATAAAAACAACCCTGAGATACCACCTCACTCCAGTTAGAATGGCCTATACTCTGAACTCAGGCAACAACAAATGCTGGAGGGGTGCGGGGAAAGAGGAACCCTTCTCCATTGTTGGTGGGAGTGCAAATTAGTACAACCACTTTGGAGAACAGTATGGAGGTTCCTCAAAAAGCTCAACATAGACATACCCTATGACCCAGCCATACCACTCCTAGGCATCGATCCTGAACAGCAGGTCCCAAGATATCAAAAAGACATCTGTACTTCCATGTATACGAGGCAAGCACTCTTGCCACTAGGCCATATCCCCAGCCCTGTACTTCCATGTTTATCGCTGCACAATTCACAATAACCAAAATATGGAAACAACCCAGATGCCCCTCCACAGATGAATGGATCAAAAAAATATGGTACCTATACACAATAGAATACTACATAGCGATTAGAAATGGTGAAATATTGGTATTCATGGGGAAATGGTCAGAACTTGAACAAATAATGTTGAGTGAGACAAGCCTAGAACACAGAAAACAAAGGGGCATGATCTCCTTGATATATGACTGTTAAGGTGGGGGGAGAGGGAGAGTAGAGACCAGGTCTGCGAAACCAAAAACTTGTCAAATGGTATTTCCCACAAGTTTGGGTCAGCGACTCTACATTATGTAACTAAAACCAAACAACTACTCAACATATAAAGGCCAAAAATAAACCTCTCAGTGGATCACAACAGCTCAAAAGCTATGTATGTACGTTCATAGAAGACAAGGATAAGCAAACTCTATTGTCGACATTACATTTAAAACCCTAGGTGAATTTCCTTTGGCATAGGCCACGTGGCTACTGTATATGTTTTTGGTACACTATGTAATGTATATATATGTCTACCTGACCTAGGGAAGGGAAAGAAAAACAGGGTGTAAGATATCACAAGAAATGTACACACTGCCCTATTATGTAACTGTACCCCTTTTGCACAACACCTTGTCAAAAATTTTTGTTTAATTAATAAATAAATTATATATAAAAAAAAGAAATACTCAACAGAGCAGCCTGTCAGAGAACAGGGGTTTAGAGCTTTGTGACTGGACTCTGCTACTTTGTCTCTTCCTCCTTTTCTCTCTCTCTCTCTCTCTCTCTCCGGTCACAGGGCTTGAACTCAGGGCCTGGGCATTGTCCCTGAGCTTTTTTACTCAATGATAGTGTTCTAACACTTTAAGCCACAATACCACTTCCAGTTTTCTGGTGGTTAGAGATAAGTCTCAGGGACTATTTCCTGCCTGGGCTGTCATCTGGCTTCAACAATAATTCTTAGATCTCAGCTCCTAAGTAGCTAGGATTACAGGCCACCAGTGCCTGGATAGCTTTGTTCTCTCTGTACTTTGTATCTTATAGCTCAGGCACTGCCTTCCCAGGCATTCCAGGGTCTGACATACTAGACACACACAAGGATAGTCAGCTACTATGTTTTCTTAGTTCCAAGATTCTAGAAACTAATTAGGATAATTTTTAATTAACCTAGGGTAGAGATAAATTATTAAACAGGCACATCAGTCATAAGAGCATACCAATTTTATACAGAAATATTAACGATGAACACAAAAGCATAAAAGTTTTATACTACCAGTTTAGTTACTTCTTCCTTCTACCATCTCTACCTCAATTCTACTGCTCTACCCAAGACATTGTAATATTCAACTATGATTATGTGGTAGGAAAATGGGCCCAAACACATTTGCCTAGGTGGATACCAATATTCACTAAAAACTCTTAAGTGGCTTATAAATAGCTGACATACTTGAAAATCATCTTAGTTTAGATTAGAGTATGAGCCTAGTTAGAGAAAAAAGATTTGCAGCACAAAGGCGACTATACAGCTCTGGTCTCACCTTAGAACTGGAAAACTTATCAGACATGTCAGAGATGTCAATATGATGCCCAAATGCTATTTGAATTTTGGAGGCGACAAGAAGTGTGTATATATGGGTAATAGTTGAGCACAGGATAAGAAAAAGGGAAAGCAAGAAATATGACACAGTAGAAAAAAACTAAATTCCTGTTTTATATTAGTATACATTTGTCCTAAAAAATGTCAGAGAGTAGAGACTCAGTGAGCTCTGTAACCAGAATCCCACAAGTGGCTCCTACTTTGTAACCATGACAACCACCTTCACATGACTACTAAAAGGATGGCACTCACACTTTTCAAGTAGCAGCATGCAGACACAATATACATTGGATGAGCCATCAGGGAAGCTCGCAATACCAAAATCCAGAACAAGTGCAGGAAAAAGCTTGCTTCCTTACCTTCCGGCAGCGAGGGTTAGGACAGCTGAATCTCTTCACATCACTGTCCAACAAAGCAGGAAAGCTGCAGGAGGGGCACCTGGAAGCAGACAGCATAAACAGCAATACTAAGAGGGTAAAAGCTTGAAAAGGGTTAAGGCACTATTCATACTGAAAGTAAATTTTGCACTGGGCAACTACAGTGATTTTGCTTTTTTCCTATCAGTCCAGGGGTTTGAACTCAGAACCCTGGCAGTGTCCCTGAGCTATATGTCCTCGAGGCAGTCTACTACTTTGAGCTATAGCTCCACTTCCAGTTTTTAGGTGGTTACTGGAGATAAGAGCCTCACAGACTTTCCTGCCAGAGTTGGCTTCAAACTGTGATCCTTAGATCTCAGCCTCCTGAGCAACTAGGATTACAGGCACCAGCTACCAATGCCCAGAAGCTACAGTGTTTTTATATTCATTAGTTTCCATTAAAACATGGACCGAGCCTCTTTTCTGTCCTGTCCCTTCCGTAATATACAGGTACCATCTAGGTCCTGGCTGCTCAGTGTCAACCATTCAGTAAACATGTATCCCAACCTTTTGGAGAATTTCTTGTACACATCATTTTTCCTCAACCTAAAGCTCAGTGATTGTACCTATAAGCCAGAAAAGTAGGGAACTGCAAGTAATGCAGATGAAGATTTGATTTATAGAGTTTTCCACTTATAACTGATTACTGTATTTCTTAGCAAGAAAGGCACAAAACCCTGGCAGGTACAGCTTTGTTATAGAACCCCCCTCCCTCCTTTCCTTTTTTGCCAGTCCTGGGGCTTGGACTCAGGGCCTGAGCACTGTCCCTGAGCACTGGATTCCTTTTTCTAAAGGCTATCATTCTACCACTTAAGCCACAGCGCCACTTCTGGCTTTTTCTGTTTATGTGATGTTGAGGAATCGAACCCAGGGCTTCATGCATGCAAGGTAAGCACTCTACCACTAAGCCACATTCCCAGCCCTGTTACAGAATTTTCTCACTTGGGGAAAGCTCTCAGGCAGTCCTCACATTCAAGCATGAGTTATGTCAGAAACTCACCTGACAAGCTCATCAGCATAAGCAGCAGCAACTTCTTCTTCAGCCTTTCTCTCATAGTATTTATACAGGATGGTCTGGGGAAGCACTTTCTCCAGTTCACTGGTTGGGAATGAACACGTGCAGCTGCCTTCCATGCAGCTGAGATCTGACTAAAATGTTAAGGTAAACAGACACAGAAAAAAGAAAAGTCAACCAAGGTTCCAGAGCTGAACTGCATCTCTGAATGAGTATCAAGTAACAGTGGTTAATAACAGACTCTCCCTCCTCCCAGGTGGGAGAACAAACATTTTCACTGTCTTCTTTCCTGGGAAATCACACTTCAAACAAGGAAACCATGAAATGAAAACAGGAAGCCCAACTTTGATACTAATAGCAGCCCAAATTACAGTCACCAAGATGAAAAGTAGATGGAGGAAGAGCACCTGGATTAGTAGATCAGAAAGCCCTCGTTCAGTGTATGAAAAGAGAGCCTCCCTCAATGGATATGCAAAGCTGTACCCCTTAAGAAGGCAGTTTAGTCTAAGGAGGGTTAGAAATACATCAGCCATTGTAGAATTGTTTGGATCTTTAGTTCTTACTTCTTGCGACTGAATCAGCTCCCGGGACAAAGGAGAAAGGTTCAGGGTCAACAGAAGCAGCAGTAATAAGAGCTGAGGAGTGCCCTCAAGTGAAGTCTATACTTTCAACTCATTCCTTTCATTCTGCTCCAGAATGATGTAGACAGGATTCACACCCAAATCCAGTGAGAACATCCAACAGAATGCCATTTGAAGTTCACCATACAAAACTGTAATAGGCACTTAAAATCAATCTCACTAGCCTATTGCTCCAAAAGCTTCCAATATGAACAAAAAAGTGCCAGGTATCTAAGGAACACTTTCCTCAGATTAGCAGACACCAAGGAAACTACATGGAAAAACACTTATTAAACTTAGCAATAAAGTTGGGTACCAGTGGCTCAGTTAGGAGACTTAGATATGAAGGATTTCAGCTCAAAACCAATTCAGTCAGGAAAGTTCATGACACTCATACCTCCACTTTACCACCAGCCAAAAGTATTGCTGTGTGGCTCAAGTGGTAGAGTGCTAGCCTTGAGCAATAAAGCTCAAGGACAGCACCCAGGTCCTGAGTTGAAGCCCCAGTACTGGCACATGCAGCATGTGTGCACACACGCACACACACACACAGATACACACATTAACAATAGTTAAAATCTACAAAGTATTTATCATGTGTCAGAAAATACATACTTGATACCTTATTTAATGTTCCTAACAATCTTATGAGCATCTCCTTTGTGGAGAGGAAGAAGTTGGGACTTAGAATTTGACTAATTTGCTCAAGATACAAAGCCTACAAGTGGGAAGTCAAAAACCCAATATTCTCTGCCAGACTCCAAAGGTCATACTTTCTGGAAAACATAATCCTTACTGAAGCTTGAACTCAGGACTTGGGCACTGTCCCTTACATTTCTGGCTCAAGGATAACACTCTACCACTTGAGCTACAGCTTCCTTTCTGGCCTTCTGGAGGCTAAGAGTCTCCTGGACAAATTTCTTGCCTTGGCTAGCTGCAAATCATGATCCTCAGGTCTCAGTCTCCTGAGTAGCTAAAATTATAGGCATGAACTGCTGGTACCTGGCAAAGGCATTTTGTATTGTGCTTATGTTTTTCAATTACACTTTTTTTTTTTTATGGTACTGGGGTTTGAACTCAGGGCCCTGTACTTGCTAGACACTTCTTTCTACCACTTGAGCTACCAACATCAGTGTTAGGGCTCTTTAGGCCTCAGAAAGCAAATTTTCCTTCCCTGACCTTCTCATTCCCTTTTTTCATTTATTTTTTTTCTCCTCAAGGCAGCCACAAAAATTATAATTCCTCTTCTTCAAGGCTTGTCATAAAATTAAAACTCCATTTTTCCCCTGCCTTTTGGTCTTGGATCAGCCCAAACAGCAATTCTCTGACCTATCTGATAGCTTATCACCTCCTCTTTGCCCCAGGGGAGGGATCCTGCCCTGTACCCAGGGGAAAAGAATGCTGCACAAAGGCCAAGAACAATGTGAACCAACAGGCTTTGCCAGGTTTTCCCCATCTGTTAGCCTCAGATCATACTCTTCCTGTCCAATTACATTTCTACAGAAATAGGCATGCTCCAGTATAGGAGAACCAGTGACATGGTTTGAGTGGCAGAGGACGTGTCTAGAAAACATGAAATCTTTTTTTTTTTTTTTTTTTTTGCCAGTCCTGGGGCTTGAACTCAGGGCTTGAGCACTGTCCCTAGCTTCTTTTTGCTCAAGGCTAGCACTCTGCCACTTGAGCCACAGCGCCACTTCTGGCTTTTTCTATATATGTGGTGCTGAGGAATCTAACCCAGGGTTTCGGGTATACACTTTACCACTAGGCCATATTCCCAGTCCTGTGAAGTATTGAGTTTAAAAGAAGTCTCTATAAAAACTCAAAGGATAGGGTCTAGAGAGCTTTTGGACACTGAACAAACACATGGGGAGTTATAGGAAAATGAAAAAAAAAACTCACCCACATGTTGGAAAGGGGCCACATTCCAACACCATTGGGATAGAGCTTCTGTACTTGAGACTTCACCCTATGCATCTCTACCTGGCTATTTATCAGTATCCATTGTAATAAACCTGTGAATCTAAGTGTTTTCCCGACTTCTGAGAACTGTTCTGACAAACTGACACTATTGAGTAGGTTGCATGAAACCCAATTTTTAGCCAAATGGTCAGAAGTTCCAGAGACCTAGACTTGTTCAGCTGGTATCTACAATGGGGAGAGTCTTAGGGGCTAATTCTACTTAGAAAATCTTAGGAGCTAATCCTAATTCCTCTAAGTAAACTATCAGAATGGTCTTGTTTGCTGCTGGGGAGAAACCCCACATTTTGGGGTTACAGAAGTGATCTGTGCTGTGAATGTCTAGTAGGACAGCCTGAGGCTTAGTCTGGTTTTCCTTCAGGTTTGCAGAAATAGTTTTAGTTACTTTATGATCTTTCAAGATAATAAAAAATACTGATCATTTCTTCTGTTTCTTTTCTTTTTTTTTTGTTTTGTTTTGTTTTTGGCCAGTCCTGGGCCATCAACTCAGGGCCTGAGCACTGTCCCTGGCTTTTTTTTTGCTCAAGGCTAGCACTCTGCCACTTGAGCCACAGCGCCACTTCTGGCCATTTTCTGTATATGTGGTGCTGAGGAATTGAACCCAGGGCCTCATGTATACGAGGCAAGCACTCTTGCCACTAGGCCATATTCCCAGCCCCCATTTCTTCTGTTTCTTAATCTGGGTTTTAAATTACTTAAATTTAAATTCTACCTAATCCCTTCACCCTTTTTTGGTGTGTGATAATACTAGATATTAGGGGTGTAACTCAGGGCCTCCTTGAATTTTTTGTTTTTGTTGTGGGGTTTGAACTCAGGGTCTGGGTGCTGTCCCTGAGCTTTTGTGCTCAAGGCTAGCATTCTACCACTTTGAGCCACATAGTTCTACTTCTGGTTTTCTGATGGTTAATTGGAGATAAGAGTTTCACAGATTTTCCTGCCCAGGCTGGCTTTGAACCACATTCCTCAGATCTCAGCTTCCAGAGTAGCTAGGATTATAGGCATGAGCCACCAGAACCCTGGTTCCTCTCACATTTTTTTTTTTGCTCAGGGCTGACACTCCACCACTTGAGCCATATATCTCCACTTCCTGATTTGTTTTAAATAGTACTGAATTTGAATTTAAGGCCTTATACTTGCTAGAATGGAGCTTATTTGAGTTACATTTTTGGCTTTAGCCTTTTTTTTTTTTTTTTTGCTTTTGGGGCTAGTAGATCTTGGGACCTGGGAGCTATCCTTGAGCTCTTTTGCTTAAGGCTAGTGCTCTATCACTTTAAGCCACAGTGCCACTTCTGGTTTTCTGATGTTTAGAGATAAGAGTCCCTCAGACTTTCCTCCCTAGGCTGGCTTTGCACTGTGATCCTCAAATCTCAGCTTCTTGAGTAGCCAGGATTACGGTTATGAGCCATCAGTGCCTGGCTTTAGCCCTGCTTTTTGACTGTTATTTTGAAGATGAAGTCTCACAAACTTCCTTTTCTGCTCAGGTTTTACTTGAACTTTAATTCTCCAGTTTAATTAGCTCCTCTTCAGTAGCTAAGATAACCAGTACCTGATTACTTATGGCAACTTCTCGGTGTACCACCAGGAAGTATATGATGCTAATTCGTGGGATGACAGGTGATACCATGACAGCAGTACAAGTGCTCCATTACCATACCCCCAGTGGTTCTAGTGTGTTTTTCAGATTAGAATCTGGCTAACTTTTGTTTGGCTTTGAAATGTGATTATCTTTTCTCTCCTTTGGGAGTAGCTGGAATTGCAGGCATGAACCACTGCTCTTGGACCATATTTTAAGTTTTCTATTGTTGTTGAAACAAAATACCAAAAATATAATGGTGCAAAACAATACAAATTTTCTTCCCATACTGCTCTACGCTGTTTAAAAGCAACTGACTTTGCAAAGAGTAGTAAAATCTTTCAGAAGCCACAAAATCCTAGTTACTCTGGAGTCAGAGATCTAAGGATCACAGTTTAAAGCCAACCCAGGCAGAAAAGTCAGTTTTTAACTTTTTTTTTTTTGGTCAGCAGTGAGGCTTGAACTCAGGGCCTGGGTGCTGTCCTGTCCCTGAGCTCAAGGCTAGCATTCTACCACTTTGAGCCATAGTGCCACTTTTGGTTTTCTGGTGATTAACTGAAGACAATAAATAATAGTCTTTTGGTCTTTCCTATCAGGGCTGGCTTGGAACTGTATCCTCAGGTCTCAGCCTCTTAAGTAGCTAGTATTATAGATATGAGTCACTGGTACCCGGATTAGTGAAACTCTTATCGCCAATTAACAAGCAAAAACCAGAAGTGGAGGCATGGCTCAAGTGGTAGAATGCAAACTTGGAGTGAAACAGCCAACTGAGAGTTTGGGGCTCCAAGTTCAAACCCAGTACGGGAACATTAAAAAAAAGGGGGGGGGCTGGGAAGAGTGCTTGCCTCCTACACATGAAGCTCTCGGTTCGATTCCCCAGCACCACATATATGGAAAATGGCCAGAAGGGGCGCTGTGGCTCAGGTGGCAGAGTGCTAGCCTTGAGCGGGAAGAAGCCAGGGACGGTGCTCAGGCCCTGAGTCCAAGGCCCAGGACTGGCCAAAAAAAAAAAAAGACCTTATATGAGAGTCTAATATGTACTTTAATCCAACTATAAAATCCTTTTAATTATATGTAAAACTTACTAATTCATTCTCCTATGCTCAAATAAGATGAAAGTTCTAAGTGCATCCTCAATCTGATGATGAACAAGGTGAGCGCTCAGGAAAGCCCTGTGAGGCTAGGGGTGGGGACACAGGAGACTTCTACCAGTCTCAGAAAAGAAACTGCTATACTCACAATCAACAATCCCATGAGTCAGGTCATAATCAGAAGAATTCTACAGCTGGGAATATGGCCTAGTGGCAAGAGTGCTTGCCTCGTATACATGAAGCCCCAGGTTCGATTCCTCAGCACCAAATGTATAGAAAATGGCCAGAAGTGGCGCTGTGGCTCAAGTGGTAGAGTGCTAGCCTTGAGCAAAAAGAAGCCAGAGACAGTGCTCAGGCCCCGAGTCTAAGGCCCAGGACTGGCAAAAAAAAAAAAAAAAGAAGAATTCTACAAGCAGCACTTGCCTATTTGCATGGTTAACTCTGGACTGTGAATGTTTCCTATATAATTTAGAATATTAAGCAGATCTTACCTTTCCAGATCCGAAGACTGCCTCCTGGGCATATCTGATGAGACACTCTTTGCAGAATAAATGAGCATCAGCACACTGTGTCAGCTCCTCAAATGGAAATTCTCCATAGCAGCAGCGGCACTCAATTAGCTGGCCATCCTGTAGGCCACCAGAGACACATGTGAATTAGCTAAAATGCTCACTTGGCACCTGTGTATGGAGAGGCCTTATCTCCTAGCCCCCACATACCTCCCTGCAATGTACACATATTCTGAGGTCCAAAGGGACCCCCAGAAGGTACTAAATTAGTTTTTTTCTGATATCTAAACATAGTTCAGAAAAGCCAAGTATGGTGACACATGACTATAATCCCAGAATTTGGGAGATTGAGACAGTAGGAATATGATTTTGAGTCCAATCTGGGCTACACAGCAAGATACTGTCTGAAAAAGTGAACAACTAAGTAAAGGCAGCTCAGGTTCACAGCAAAAGATAGCAAGCTTTTCTCCCTCTTTTTGGAGTGTTTTTTGGACTAATTCTTTTTTTGCTTGTCCTGGGGCTTGAACTCAGGGCCTGGACTCTATGCCTGAGCCTCTCTATGCTCCAAGTTAGGGCTCTACCACTTGAGCCACAGCACCACTTCCAGCCTTTTCTGTTTATCTGAAAAACTTCCAAAAGTTGTATTTTTTTTCTTTGTGTTTTCAGACAACAATATGAAGGGATCTGTAAGGTATATTAAAGTAAGTAGCTGATAAAGGAGAACACCACGTGGTACTCAGGCAGGAGAGAAAAGTTTATTCCAGAACTGCTGGCCTGTGGCCGAGATGATGCATGACCAGAAAGAAGGGCTGAACCACCACTGGCCATGCCTTATCTAGGGCAAGGGCAGAAAATATGGCCAGGTGGATTGTATGTGACCTCAGAGAATGGGGAACTAACTGCTTCCAGGTGTTCTAGTTACTTACATAATGCAGGTACTAGGCGCAAACAAACAGGTGGGGGCATCTGCATGGTGCCCTCCCGAGGGTGGACCTTACAGGATCATAACTCAGTCTGAGTTTTCTTTTGCCTGCATGGGGGCTTGAATTCAGGGCTTTATATTCTGTGGCTGGTGAAATACCACTTGCACCATGCCTTCAATCCCTCTTTTTGTATTGTTGTGGTTTTTTTTGCCAGTCCTGGGCCTTGGACTCAGGGCCTGAGCACTGTCCCTGGCTTCTTTTTGCTCAAGGCTAGCACTCTACCACTTGAGTCACAGAGCCACTTTTGGCTTTTTCTATATATGTGGTGCTTAGGAAGTAAACCCAGGGCTTCGTGAATGCAAGACAAGCACTCTTGCCACTAGGCCATATTCCCAGCCCCTAATCCCTCTTTTTTATGTGTGCCAGAACTGGGGTTTGAACTCAGGGCCTCTCACTCTTGCTTAGCTTTTTTTGCTCAAGGCTGGTGCTTTACCACTTGAGTCCTACCTCCACTTCTGACTTTCAGCTGATTAAACTTTTCTGCCTTGGCTGGCTTTAAACTGCAATTGTCAGATTTCAGTCTCCTGGGCAGCTAGGATTATAACCCTTGCTTCAGGCCAAACTTTATCTTAAGGAACTAATGAAGTTAAGTGACCTTGTACCTTCAATTGACAAACTAGGACTCAATCTTTTTATTCACTACACTGACAACTCCAGCCACAATCAGCTTGTTCCCTCAATATTAGAAAAGGCCACTACCATATTAAGCAGCAGCAAATGCCCAAGGCCAGATGTGCACACTATCCTCTAAGAGTGTTCTTTAAGAAGAAATTGCTATCACTAACTCCCTGCTGCAGTTCTGATTCAGGTAGTTAGAATGACTGCTAGCTCCTGTAACCTGGTTGTAACCTGGGTAAACTGAGCAACTGAAAAGGAGAAGTTTATTTTTAAGGTATCAAGGAAATATGATTTAGGAAGGGAAGGCCATGAGATCACTCAGAATAAATGAATTAGGTGAGATTTCAAAGTATTCTCCTCCCCCTCTTTTTTTTTTGCTGGTACTGGGGCTTGAACCCCGATCCTCAGATCTGTCTCCTGAGTAGCTAGGATTACAAGCATGCACCACCAGCACCAGCTCAAAATACCTTTTGATATTGTTCTTCATTCATCTGCAGGGCAAGCAAAAAGTCTTCATGCTGGGAGGGGGGAAAGTCATACATTCAGATACAAGTAAAATAATAAAGGTAATACAAACAGTATTTCCTTCAATGAATGTTACTCTATCGTTACCATGCATCTCTTCAGTTACATAATTTAGTCTTAAAAAAGAACCTAGAACAACTTGTTGAGTAAGTAAATGAATAAAAACCAAGTTTGATTACACAGTATGCTGATGAGGCTGGGAGGCAACATTGCTGAGAATGCAAAACAGCAGAACCACTTTTAGGAATCTGGCCCAAAGATGTCTTGGGCTAAAAAGATGAAACAATATATACACAACTTAATTTTCCAAGGTCTTTTTTTAATGGCAAAACAGTGACATAAATTTCTTCTATCAGGGCTGGGAATGTAGCTTAGCAGTACAGTGCTTGCCTAGCAAGCATGAAGCCCTAGATTAAATTCCTCAGCACCGCATAAACAGAAAAAGCTGGAAGTGGCGCTGTGGCTCAAGTGGTAGAGCCCTACTAGCCTTGAGCAAAAAGAAGCCAGGGACAGTGCTCAGGCCCTGAGTCCAAGCCCCAGGACTGGCAAAAATACTCTCTTTCTCTCTTAATTATGGAAGCCAGAAGCTCAAAATCAAGATGTCAGAAGGGTTAGTTCCTGCTAGAGGTTCTGAGGGGGAAATCACTCTCTGCCTCTCTCATAGCTTCTGGACATCTGTGACAATCCTTAACATTCCTTGGCTTGTAGGCACATACACTAATCTTGGCCTTGAAGTCTCCTTTGCATCACCTATCTCCATCTTCTTTTAAAACATCTTTTATTGTTATTATAAAGGTAATGTACAGACGGGTTATAGTTATAGACATCAGGTAAACAGTACTTTTTTTTTTGGATAATGTCATCTCTTCCTTAACTCTTTTGCAATTTTTCTCTTCTATCCCCACCCACAAGTTGTATAGTTAATTTTCAACATACTGTCCAGTGAGTACCACTGCTGCATTTGTTCACCCTTTGTCCCTCCATTTCTATGTCTCCCTTATACTTCCAAAGACATAACAAATAAAAAAGAAAACAAAAACAGCAAAAAAGAAAAAAACTTCTGTTTTTCACTTTCTAGAGTTCATTTTGATAAATATTATTTTGTATGATCAGATGTACATAGGTGTTGTACCTTTCTGTTCGTTTCCTGAGAGTATCCTCCTTTGGTCTCACTGTGTGTGATGGGCCTAGAGCCAAGGTCCTATTTATAATAGCAAAAACTCAGAGCCAGGTATGGTGGTGGCA
Organism: Perognathus longimembris pacificus; assembly: GCF_023159225.1. Taxonomy (NCBI): domain Eukaryota; kingdom Metazoa; phylum Chordata; class Mammalia; order Rodentia; family Heteromyidae; genus Perognathus; species Perognathus longimembris. Next base: position 76,072,040 of record NC_063161.1, on the reverse strand, counting down.
AGTACCTGTAATTTCAACACTTAGAGGCTGAGGCAGGATGATGGAGAGTTTGAGGCCAGACTAAGCTACATAACAAGACGCTATTGCCCACCTCCAAACAAACAAGAATTAACAAAAAAGACAAAAAACTCTCCCATTCCATGAAACTTCAAAACAACCCTGAAGGTTTGACCAAAAGAAAAATGATGGAGTATGCTCTAGTACTACACCCAATGACACACTAGGCAGTTTTAAAAAGGAAAGAGATTAACAGATGCTGATGTCTTACACCAGTAACCTTAGCTGTTGAGGGGGGTGAGATCTAGAGGATCTCTGAAGCCAGCTCTGGCAGATAAGTCTGTGAGACTCCATCTCCAATTGACTAGCAATAGTCAGAGCTGGAGGTATGCCTCAAGTGGTAGGGAGTCAACTGAGCAAGAAAGCCAAGGCACCAAGGTCCTGAGGACTTTTTTGGTAAGTTCTGCCATTACCTGCTTCACCCCCCTCCCCCGAAAAAAAAAAAAGGAAAGAGAAAGATATCTTTCAGTGGCTATAAAGTCATCACTAGAACACATGTTCTAAAAAGGCAAGAAAGAAGAATGTGAATCTTATTACTCTTTAGATAACAGTGATAAAAAATCCAGACACATGCTTGTTTTTACGTAAAATAAAGGTTAAAAAAAATGAAAAGCCAATTCCCACGCTGGTGGCTAATGCCAAGAAATCCTAGCTACTCAGGATCTCAGTTCAAATCAGGAAGACTGTTATCTCCAATTCATCTCCAGAAAACTGGAAGTAGAGCCGTGACTCAAAATGGTAGAATGCTAGCCTTGAGCAAAAAAGCTCAGGGACATTGTCCAGGCCCTGAATTCAAGCTCCATGTTGGGTCTCAAATAACCAAAAATTAAATGATTTAATTGTTCATTAAATGAATAACATAACCAGATAATTTCAAGTAACATTTTTTGAAACATTCACTTTCTTTAAAAATTTTTTTAAAAAGACTGTGTAACCTAAGATGGCCTCAAATTCTTGACTCTCTTGCTTTAGCATCTTTCTCAAGTGTTGGAAATATAACTGTTTACCACCATACCCAGCTCAAATTAGTTTTTAAAAATGTGACTGTATGATGGGTACTGGTGGGCTATACCTGTAACCCTACTCAGGAGGCTGAAATCTGAGGACCATGGTTCAAAGCTAACCTGGGCAGAAAACCCTTTGAGACTCTTAATTTTCAAATAAGCATAAAACAGCTGGAAATGGAGCTGTGGCTAAGGACAGGAGCCCTGGGATAGCGCCCAGGCTCCACAAGCCTCAGGACCAGTACAATTAAAAACAACAACAACAAAAAGTGTCTGATGAGGGGCTGGGGATATGGCCTAGTGGCAAGAGTGCTTGCCTCCTATACATGAGGCTCTGGGTTCAATTCCCCAGCACCACATATACAGAAAATGGCCAGAAGTGGCGCTGTGGCTCAAGTGGCAGAGTGCTAGCCTTGAGCAAAAAAGAAGCCAGGGACAGTGCTCAGGCTCTGAGTCCAAGCCCCAGAACTGGCCAAAAAAAAAAAGAAAAAAAAAGTGTCTGGTGGTGAAGACAATATTCAGTCCTATCATTTTGTACTATAAAAGCTTGATTCACACTAAGGCACCATTACTTCTGTACTGTTGATGCTAATTCATCTTAGCACTGCTGTAAGTCGTGTGATCTCACAGATCCTGTAATAACTCTTAGGGAACCCAGGACCTGGGGCTACTCTAAGAGATACTGCTACAGAAAATGCTTAAACAAACAATATTCTGATTGATTTGAACATTTGACACTCCATTTGAGAAAACCTTATAGCTAAATGGAAACTCACTCTCTGGGGTTTTTCCATCACTAAAACCTCAGAGAGGTGGAACATACATTATGAAGTTCCAATTCAAATTCTCTAACAGTCTGATTGTTAGAAAACTTGAGTCTGAATCATTATAAAACCCAGTTTTGTTTCCTATTTTAAAATCTGCCATGGTTGGGCATTGGTGGCTCACGCCTGCAATCCTAGCTTCTCAGGAGGTGGAGATTTGAGGACTGAGGTTCCAAGCCAGCCCTGGCAGAAAAGTCCACGGACTCATATCTCCAATTAACCACCAAAAAGCAGGCATGTACACATGCATATGCAGGTGTGCACATGTGCACACACACACACAAACACCGTTTCTTAGGGTGTTGCTAGGTAGCCCAGGCAGACCTTAAACTTGTGCTCTTCCTGTCTGAGATGTGTACCTCCAAACCCAGCTTAAAAAGGTAAATCTTAAAAGGATAGCTTTGTATCATGCCCAACAGGGAGCAAGTGGGAAACATATTCTAAGTGCAAAGCATGGCTTCCTACCTCTGCCATTTCTTTGATTTTCTGCTCATAGAATTCTTGCTCTTGCTGCACAGCTGGAAGAAGGGCCCTCTGGTCATAGGACCTACAATGTCGCCGCTTATTTTCCAGAAAGAACATCCGCTTTTCTATTTTTATGTCACCTGTAAGACACATAGCAATTCACAATCGTGTACACAACTGTGTACTAGGAGTCCAGGCTAGCCACTCCCTGTCTCCTGCAGCTTCTCTCCCCCCACCCCCCATCCACTTAGGCCTTTCCATAACATACTCTGCAGCTAAAACTGTGCCTTTCACCAATCCTAAATGACTTCACACCTTCTGGCCTTCCTTTGTGTATACCAAGTGAAACCTTTGCTACCAATTGTATATCATGGGGTGGCTAAACAATTATTACCCATTATACTTTAGAGCTTTGGATTATTATGAACAGAGTGATCTATAACTGTTTATTGATCAACCTACAATTCAGTTGGGTATACAGGAAGAGGAAGTGCCAAATAATGGGATGTTTACTGCAAAAAATGTCAGATTTCCAAAGAAGTTGTTTCGGGGTTGGGAATATGGCCTAGTGGTAAAGTGCTTGCCTCGTATACATGAAGCCATGGGTTCGATTCCTCAGCACCACATATGAAGAAAATGGTAAGAAGTGGCGCTGTGGCTCAAGTGGCAGAGTGCCACTTTTTGACTTGAGCAAAAAGAAGCCAGGAACAGTGCTCAGGCCGTGAGTCCACGCCCCAGGACTGGCAACAAAAACAAACAAATAAACCAAAGAAATTGTTTCAATTTATATCCTTGTATCAGCAATGTGTAGGTTCTAGTTGCTCCACATGCTTGCCAACATCTGATATGTTCAGTTTTTTATTTTAGTAATTCTGATAAGTGTAAAGCTCTGCATGTATTTTTCTTTAATTTAAAAATATTCACATATATAGAAAAGCTGAAAGAGTACTGCTTGTAGCTTACTATGTATGTCAGGATGGCCTTTTCCAAAGAGAAATTTTAATTTACTCACTGTTTGTTCTCCCATACTGGGATATGAACAGAGCTTGTACTTTCTAGTCTTTTGTTTTAGGCCTACAGATATATAATTACTTTAGCACTGTTTGTTTAAAAGGATGTTTCCTACAAAAAGCTGGTTCTTTGAAAAAGTTAATAAAATTGACAAGACTGCTAGGCAAGACTGACAAAGAAGAGATGAGATTCAAGTCAATAAAATCAGAGATGCCATAGAAAACATTACAACAAACATCCAAGAAACCCAAACAATTATAAAGGACTACTTTCAATATCTATAATAAAAAAGGAAAATCAATAAAAAACAGACAAATTTCTAAAGATATACAAACTGCCTAAGCTGAACTAAGAAGAAGATATAACCCAGACAAGCAACAAGATTGAGGAAGTAATTACAAGTCTTCCCACAGGGAAGCCCAGGTCCCCATAGATTCACTGCTGAGTTCTCTAGGAATTTTAAAGATGAACTAACGTGGGCTGGGGATATGGCCTAGTGGCAAGAGTGCCTGCCTCATATACATGAGGCCCTGGGTTCGATTCCCCAGCACCACATATACAGAAAATGGCCAGAAGTGGAGCTGTGGCTCAAGTGGCAGAGTGCTAGCCTTGAGCAAAACAAAGCCAGGGACAGTGCTCAGGCCCTGAGTCTAAGCCCCAGGACTGGCCAAAAATAAATAAATAAATAAATAAAGATGAACTAACACCAATACTCCTCAAGCTTTTCTATGAAATTCCAAACTTGTTCTATGAAGCCAGTATCATAGCATCTCAAAACCAGGTAAGAATCCAATAAAAAAAGGGAATTACAGAAAAATTTCTCTGATTAACATAGGTGTGAAGCTCTTTATAAAATACTAGCTAACAGAAACATATATTTTGATCAATTATGCTTCATCCCACAGATACAAGTCTGGTTTAACATGCACAAATAAATAAATGTAATTTACCACCTCAACAGAACCAAGGAAAAGAACCACATGGTCACATCTGTATCTGAAGAAAAAGTCTTCAACAACATACAGTATCCACTCATGTTAAAAGTTTTGGAGTAGAGCTGGGATGTAGCTTAGTAGAAAAGCACAACATCCTTGGTTCAATCCCCAGTACAAAAAAAAAAAAGTTCTAGAGAAGCTAGAATAGAAGGAACATTCCTTAAAAAAAATAAGGCTATCTATAATAGACCAATAGCCAACATCATACTGAATGGGAAAAAATTTAAACCATTTCCTTTAAAATTAGGAACAAGGCAAAGATTTCCACTTTTTCTATTCCTCTTCAATATACTTCTGAAATTCCTAGCCAGAGCAATACGGCAAGGAAAGGACATAAAAGGGATTCTCATAGCAAAGAATAAATAAAACGATTCCTACTTGCAGATGGCAGAATCTTATACCTAAAGGACCCCGAAAAACTCTATCCCTAAGTTCCTAGAGCTGACCAACCACTTTGACAAACTAGCAGATAGGGGGCTGAGAATATGGCCTAGTGGTAGAGTGCTTGCCTCGTATACATGAAGCCCTGGGTTCAATTCCTCAGCACCACATATATAGAAAAAGGCAGAAGTGATGCTGTGGCTCAAGTGGTAGAGTGTTAGCCTTGGGCAAGAAGAAGCCAGGGACCTCAGGCCCCAAGTTGAAGCTCTAGGACTGGAAAAAAAAAAAAAAAAAAAAAACAGGGAAAAAAATTAACCCACAAAACCCAGTAGCCTTTCTGTATGCCAATAATGTACAAGCAAAAAGGGAAATCTTGAAAACAACTCCACTTGCAATAGCCTTAAAAAAACAAACAAACTAAGAATTAACCTAACCAAAGATGTGAAAGAATTTTATAGCAAAAACTATAAAAATCTAAAGAAAGAAATCAAAGAGGAGACCAGGAAATGGAAAGTCCTTCCATGTTCATGAATAGGTAGGATCAATAGTGAAAATGGCCATACTGCCAAAAATGTCATACAAATTCAATGTAATCCCCATCAAAATCCCAATGACGCTCTTTACCAAGATAAAGAGAACAATCCCAAAATTCATATAGAACAACAAAAGACCTAGAATAGCCAAAAAAATTCTAGGCAAAAAAAAAAAAAAAAAAGAAAAGCAACGTGGGTGGTTATCACAATACCAGACCTCAAACTCTAGTACAAAGCCATAATAAGAAAAACAGCTTTGGGGGGAGGGGGGAATGGGGGAGGAGGTAACAAACAGTATAAGAAATGTATCCAATGCCTAATATATGAAACTGTAACCTCTCTGTACATCAGTTTGACAATAAAATTTTTTAAAAATGTAAAAAACAAACAAAAATAACAACCAGCTTGGTATTGGCACAAAAATAGATCTGAAGATCAATGGAATAGATTAGAAGATCCAGAAATAAAATCATACACTTACAGTTATCTGATATTTGACAAGGGAACCAAAGACTACAGTAAAAAAGAAATAGCCTCTTCAATAACTGGTGCTGGGAAAACTTGGCATACATATGCAGAAAACCAAACAAACACTGTTTGTCATCATGCACTATGATCAATTCAAAGTGAATCAATATCAGATCCAAAACTTTGAGACGAATGCAAGAGAGAGTAGAAGAAACATTAGAACTTATAAGTATAGGTAGAAACTTCTTGAATAGAGTCCCAGGAGTACAACAGACAGAAGAGATACTTGACGAGTAGGACTACATCAAAATAAAGTTTCTGGGGCTGGGGATATAGCCTAGTGGCAAGAGTGCCTGCCTCGGATACACGAGGCCCTAGGTTCGATTCCCCAGCACCACATATACAGAAAACGGCCAGAAGCGGCGCTGTGGCTCAAGTGGCAGAGTGCTAGCCTTGAGCGGGAAGAAGCCAGGGACAGTGCTCAGGCCCTGAGTCCAAGGCCCAGGACTGGCAAAAAAAAAATAAAATAAAATAAAGTTTCTGCACAGCTAAGGACATAGTTACTAAACTATAAAGACAGCCAACAAACTGGGAAAAGATCTTTACCAGCAATATATCAGACAAGGGCCTAATATCCAATATATACAAGGAGTTCAAGAAACTAACCCCTCCCAAATTTAATAAACCAATCACTAAATGGGTAAGGGAGCCAAGCAGAGACTACTCAGAAGAAGAGGTTAAGAATGGCAAAGAAATACATGAGGAAATACTCATGGCCATAAAATACCTGGCCATAAAAGACATGCAAATCAAAACAACTCTGAGATTCCAACTCATCCCAGTAAGATTGGCCAACACATTGTGAATTTGAACAACAAATGTTGGTGGGGATGTGGGGAAAAAGGAGCTCTACTGCACTGCTGATGGGAATGTAAACTAGTACAACCACTCTGGATAGCAGTCTGGAGGTTCCTCAAAAAACTAAACATAGACCTTCCCTGTGACCCAGCCATACTACTCCTAGGCATCTATCCTGAACATCATGACAGGTTAAGGACACCTGCACATCCATATTCATTGCTGCACTGTTTACAATAGCCAAGATATGGAAACAGCCCAGATAACCCACAATAGATGAGTGGATCAAAAAAATATGATACCTATACACAATGGAATTTTACACATAGCCATTAGAAAGAAATTCTAGATATCAACACAGTGAAACCAAAAGAGGATACTCTTAGGAAATAATATACATACTTAAACAAACTCCATGGCAAAGAAACAAGAGATTTTTTTTTAACGTTTTTAGTTTTTCATGATTCTGTCTTCTTTACCTTTAAGAATTGTGCCTTCAAGTGTACATCTTCTGAAGGGTTGGGAGGAAGATATAGAACTCAGGGAAGAAGAGTGAAAAAGTACAGCAGTAGAGCTCATTGGACATTGATGAAAGTGAACTATACACCGCATGGGTGGAGACGGGAGGGAGGGAATGGAGACAGAAGACACTATACTAAAGGAAATGCACTCATTACCTCACTAATGAAATTGTACATCACTCTACACATCACCCAAGTAAATTAAAAAGAGAGAGAAAAAAATTAGGTTATGTTTCCTCCACTGAATTGCTTTTGATTCTTTGTTAAATACATGTTAGGCAGGCCAGGAGCTGATGGCTCACATCTGTAATCTTAGCTACAAGAGAATGAGATCTAGATAAAGGCAAAAACGTTTTCATATCTGAAGATAAAGGCAGAAAAGTTTTCATGAGATTCATATTTTTAATTAATCAGTAAAAAGCCAGAACTGAAAGTGTGGTTCAAGTGGCAGACTGAAAAAGCCAACTGAGAACATGAGGCCCTGAATTCATGCCCAAGTACTGGTACACAGACAAAAGACACACACACGAGTTGGGCAATCACATGTCCATCAATTAATAAACAAAGCAATGCAGTAAGCTCATAGAATACAAAAGGCAATATCAATAAAAAGAATAAAACATTCTGCATAGATGGGACTATGAAAACATTTTGGTAAGATGCCAGTTACTTTGGACTATGCATAGTTTGATTCTATTTATATGAAATGCATGATGCGCTGATAAGACAACAAAAGCCTGCTTGGCTCAAGCAGTAGAGTGTCTATGGAGCACAAGTCCTGAGTTCAAACTTTAGTACTGCTCAAACAGACAGACAAACATAAAAAAAACAAACATAAAAAATAAACTTAGTCCTGACTTGTCAGTTATGTCTGACCCAGCATGGCCCTCTGTAAGAGCTGTAGATCCCCTCAATGACCACACAGAAGGGAAAGGCTCAAACTGGAGCTTTGCACACTGTCAGACACACTCAGCTCATTACCTTGTTCAAATCTGAAATCTATGTAGGAATACTGATTCATTTCTTTCCTCTTTTTCCTTTTTCCACTAGTTTCTGGTGAAAGTTCCTGCCATTTTTTAATGGCATCAGAAAAGGCCTAAAAATTGAGAAAGGAAAAAGTTAGTTATTGCTGTAAATAGAAAATAAGTATATGTAAAACATATAGGATTGGGGGTCCTGGCTCAAGTGGTAGAGTAGCTGCCTATCAAGAGCAAGGCCCTGAATTCAATCCCAAGTACAATAAAGAAAAAAACAAACAAACATGTAGTCAGTTTCCAAATGTCATTCTCACTCAATGTCAGCTTCTCTTCCTGTGTCTCTCACCAGTACCAGGCAATTGCAAGACAGACAACATCCTGCTATCTCCATTTCCAAGGACTCAGAACCAAAATATTTACTGGCAGGTTAAAGGACAAAAAAAGGAAATAAAAACTAAGTATACTCAGAGCATGGGGATAAATTCTGTGCCACTTCCTACCTGATGAGTGGTACTGGCATATCTTTTTTGTTGTTGTTGGTTGTGGGTTTTGAACTGAGGGCCTGAGTATTGTCCCTGAGCTCTTTTACTCAAGACTAGTGCGCTACCACTTTGAGCCACAATATCACTTCTGGCTTTCTAGTGGTTAATGAATCAGAGCTAAGAGTCTCACAGACTTTCCTGATCGGGCTGAATTTGAACTGTGATTCTCAGATCTCAGCCTCCTGAGTAGTTAGGATTATAGACCTGAGTCATCAGTACTATCTAACAACACTCTAACAACATCTTATACATGGCAATGCAGAGGAGGCTAGATTCTGAAGAGAGACAGAGGAAGAAAATAAAAAATCCTGGAGGAGGTGGCAGTAGGCAGGAAACTAGCAAGAAACAAACCCAGAAGAAAGGCAGCTAGGATTCCTGAGCTGGTCTCTGGCTACTCTGACTGGAGAAGGGAGATTGAAAACTACAACACAAAGTATAAATAGAGGGCCCTGATATTGGACTGCCAATATGAGCTGTGGAAAAAGCTCACATAATGCACATGCTTTAATCCCAGTGGGAGGATTTGTGAGGTAGCAACTCCCTTAGTGTGGAAGATTAGCCATGGTGAGGAAAGACATTCTAATGAAGGGGGCTGGGTGGCTGTTTTTATTTCTCCTTTAATTATGAAGGATAGTTTCACTGGATACTCTAATCTAGGCTGATAATATCTTTCAGGGCTTGTTCTTTCTATACCTTCTTTACATTAAAATTGTATTGAGAAATTTGTTGTTATGATGAAACTTAAAAGATTGCTCAAAACCAGTTTTGTTTCTTTGTGCCAGTCCTGGGGCTTGAACTCAGGGAGCCACAGTGCCACTTATGGTTTTTTCTGTTTATGTGGTTGATTAGTGAGGAATCAAACCCAGGGCTTCATGCATACTAGGCAAGCACTCTACTAGTAAGCAACATTCCCAGCCCAATACTAGGAATTTTTAAGAGCACCATTATCTTTTTTTTTTCCCCCCCAGTCCTGGGGCTTGGACTCAGGACCTGAGCACTGTCCCTGGCTTCTTTTTGCTCAAGGCTAGCACTCTGCCACTTTAGCCACAGCACCACTTCTGACCATTTTCTATATATGTGGTGCTGGGGAATCGAACCCAGGGCTTCATGTATGGGAGAGAATCGTTATCTGTTGCTGAGCTTCAGTTTTCTTGTGTAGAGGGAACAATCTTTATATGTGTATGATGATTACAATAAAAAGTGAAAATGAGGTCCAGTGAAAACAAACTTCTGAGTGTTAGACAGTGCTATTTACATAATTCAAAATCATCCCTGGGTATTTTCCACACCCCTGTCCACATAACAGTCCTATCCTCTGTACAGAACTCTTATGCACCACTCACAACAAAGAGATCCTCAATTTGAACTGGCCACATGATGTTTTAGCTCTGCCTAAGAGCATGTCCAGTCTGGACTCATCTTATTTCAAAGTACATTGAGATTTCCAAACTACCCACCCAAACAAAAAGATGCTTTTATAAACAAAAACAGTAAAGAGAAACATGAGGAATGGGACAAGAAGGAAGCTGCTCTTTATTAGTAAAATCACATAAAGCTGCAGAAAAGAGCTCAGGAGATGTGGATAAATCCCCATCATTAAGCTGCTTCAGGACCACAGTGGATTCAAGATGAGCCACAATTAAGCCACAAAACCCTAAAACCCTACAGTGAAGAGGCTGTGGAATGACCAGACCTTGAGTGCAGTCTCTCCGACCCTCCCAGGGAAAGGATGCTGATTTCCAGAAGTAAGGGGTTGGGATGCTGGAGAAGGGACCTAGAGCCTTGTACAGGCTAAGCACATGCTCTATCACTTAGAGGTACTAACCTCTGCCCTTATTTTTCACATGAGCTCTTCTGGAGCTCAGGGCAGTGAAGGACTAGGCAGAGTCTAAATACTAGACAACAAAGAGCCCTTTCTGTCTTGTAGTCATTACTTTGGAGGAGCTCACTTTCCAATGACAGTACAGGTATTCCCTATTATACAGAATGAAGAATAAAAATAAGATATAGAATTACTTTTTCAGAGTAATTTTACCTAAAATAAATCCATAATTAGGAGTTTGCTGACAGATGACCCAATCTTGGCAATCTGAAAGAAGGAGCTTGGCCTAGGCTCAGCACAAGCTACCTTCACCTGGGCCTCACTTGAAATATTCTCACTTAAAATACCTGGTGCATATTTTAATCATTAAAATAATGCTACACTTGTCATCTGGGGAAAATATCAGTGTTAGCTGAGCATTACAACCATCTGAGCAGCAGAAGAGTTGAAGACAGTAGAGGAAGCAAGAGGTGGGAGCAAATGTTGTCACTGCTCACACTGTGCAAGCTGACAGTCACAATTATCAGGAGCTGCACAGCCAGCCTTGTTAAATATGCATTTCTTTACAACCCACTAACTGCAATACCCTGCCTAAGCACCAGAACTAGGGCCTTCATGTGGCATTTTTCCCGAGGCCTTTAGGGAAACTGTGGGAGCTTTCAGGAACTGACTACTTTCTTCTGGCAAAGCATCCTCACCGGGCACATGTTCCTGTCTCCTCACAGACTTTCCCTCAGGTAACTGAAAACTAAGCCACCTGGGGGTGTGTCACTGCCCCAAATTAAAGCAAATCAGGAGGAGCAGGACTGACACATCTTTCAGACTGTAGTCATCCAGCATTCCATAGTATAGCTTATCACTCCAAAGGTCTTATGATCAAACTGGAACTTCCCTGATTCTAATGCAGTTTATTTTGTTATTGTTGTTGTTGTTTTGGGTACTAACAGTGGGGCTTGAACTGAAGTCCATGACACTATCCCTTAGCCTTTTCCACTCAAAGCTGGCACTCTACTACTCAAACCAAACCCCCATTTCCAGCTTATGGCTGGTTAATTACAGATAAATCTCATTGACTTTTCTGCCAGGGGTGCCTAGGTACCTCAATTCTCAAATCTTTTGAGTAGCTAGGATTACATATGTGAGACACTGGCAGCTGGCTTTAATGTAGAACTTTTACGCATTTGGTTCTTTCCAACCAGCAAACACTTTTGTCTGTTTATCGTTACTCTAACTTAGCTCTTTGTTGTCACAAACTGTCCCAATTTTCACTGTTATCCCAGAAAAAAAACTAAAGAAGTGTGACCCAGTGGAAAGACCAAAGAGTGTACCTTTCGGGTTATTGCATAGTGTCCTTTGAGCTCGTGCAGGGCCCACTTGATGTCTTGACTGCTGAGCATCTTGAAATCAGCCATCAGGAGGTCAGCAGCTTGGATGAAGCAGCGTTGGTCAAGAGGAGTCAATGTGGCAAAGTCAAAGAAGTCTACCTTAGGCAGCTGGAGTGAGAGAAGCTCAAAGTTAGGGGCTAATAGTTCATGCCCTATGACAGTGCATGCCTCCAAGAAGAGAGAATAATTTTCAAAATTAAATATTACAGAAAATCATAATTTTGTTTCGTCTCAGAATTACTGTGTAATTCTGTAACAAGATAACAAAATGGTAGTTACAGAGGATAAACTATCTGTCTGAAGTCCACAGACTAGTTTTACTAGTCAGACTAGTAAAGAATTTTTACTGGAGGGCTGGGGATATGGCCTAGTGGCAAGAGTGCTTGCCTCGCATACATGAAGCCCTGGGTTTGATTCCCCAGCACCATGTATACAGAAAATGGCCAGAAGTGGCACTGAGGCTCAAGTGGCAGAGTGTTAGCCATGAGCAAAAAGAAGCTAGGGACAGTGCTCAGGCCCTGAGTCCAAGCCCCAGGACTGGCAAAAAAAAAAAAAAAAAAGAATTTTTACTGGGACCTAAACTCAAACTTTCAGCTATTTTCTTTCTTCAAAATGTTTTAAAAATAAAAATTAACTTTCCCCCTGCTCCAGAACACATAACAGAGGAAGTCAAAACAATCTGTGGAGAGTAGGAGGATCAAGTGCTAGGCCTTAATAAGGCAGGTCAGAACCATCCCTATCACACAGCATACTGAATGCTAGTTTACATCACAAATGAAGACAATGATCAGAGGCCTAAAGAACCAAACTTTGCATATGACATGGACTTGGTTAAACAGGTATAGGCATTCTATGCAAATCTTATACCAGGACAAAAATACTTACTCCTGGTACTGATTTGCACATTAAAGTATTTACAAGGAAGTATAATAATGCTTTTGTAATTTACCATGAAAAACATTATAATGAAATGAAATACAAAGATGTGCTGTTGGGCAGACAGATGACAAAGGTGTGATAAAGTGAAATTTATATATTTTTTATTAGCATGACTGGCAGGTATAAAGGTGGATAATGTAAAAAATTTCATTTTTTGTGTATGTTTGAAAATTTCATAATAAAATGTTAGGAAGGATAGCTCTGAGACAAAGAATCATGGACAATTCTTGTTCTGTCGGATTTAAGCCAGAGAAAAATTACTTCTTTGTGGGCAGGGGAAACGAGTAGCAGTAAAAGAAGACTCCTTTGAGTCAAATCTAGAGTTCAAAGAGGCATAGGGAGGGGAATTCCATTGAAAGACTACATTCTGAAATCCCATTTTTCTTTCTAGTCTTTTAAGTCATGTCCTAACTATGTATTTCCTTTGATAAATAAAGATGACGAAAAAGGCAGAGCAGTTCCAGGTACAGATGGCAAACCCATACAGGACACTTGCCTTTATATCATCTTGGCTGGCGAGCAGACTACTGCTGGGGTTGATAATGATTCTATCTTCTCTCTTTGGATAATCTGGATTTTCCAGAAGAAAATTGCAAAGTCTGCAAAAACACATGGTGTTACTTTTGAACTGCTTTCACATCCCAAAACTGCCCACTGATTCAAATGCACTGTTTGAAAATAAAGTCCCTACAGACACAGGGCAACCAGTCCATCAAGGATGTCCTGGGAGTGGTGGTGCCTTCTTCTAATCCCAGCATTTGAGAGGCAAAGGCTAGAAGATTTCAAGTTTGGGGTCAGGCTGGGTTACACAGTGAGACTGTCTCAAATAAAACAAAAATAGAAGAAGAAAAAAGGAATTAAGATGCCCATAGTCTAGAAAAACGAAACCAATAGTAAGGCACAAAAACAAGCAAACTTTTGTTCACAAATTTAAGTAGCAATAAACATGCTGGTGAAGACCAACTCCTCAGAAGTTTATCTATTTCTTGGTTGTTCATGCAAGGGAGTTATTGAAATTAATACTGGTTAAACTGTATGCAATTGGAGAATTCAAAAGTAGCTATTCTTATAGGGTACCTACTCAGGAGGCTGTGGCTCATAGCTGGCCAGGGCAAGAAAGCCTGGTAGAGTCTTATCTCCAGTTAACTACCAAAAAAATTGCAAGCAGACCTATGGTTCAAGTGGTAGAGCTCTAGCCTTGAACAAAAAAGCTCAAGAGGGGCTGGGGATATAGCCTAGTGGCAAGAGTGCCTGCCTCGGATACACGAGGCCCTAGGTTCGATTCCCCAGCACCACATATACAGAAAAAACGGCCAGAAGCGGCGCTGTGGCTCACGTGGCAGAGTGCTAGCCTTGAGCGAGAAGAAGCCAGGGACAGTGCTCAGGCCCTGAGTCCAAGGCCCAGGACTGGCCAAAAAAAAAAACAAAAAAAAAAAGCTCAAGAACAAGCCCCAAGCTCCAACTCTACGTTAACTCTGAATTTTCTTTTTTGTTTGAGAGGATCTCAATGTATAATCTAGGTTAGCTCAATACATAACCCAGACTGGCCTTAAACTCATGATTCTTCTGCCTCAGGCCTCTGCTTGGCTAATGTTTCATTTTTATTCTTTAGGATATTTGTATATTAAAAAAGATTTATCAGGGCTAGGAATATGGCTTAATGGTAGAGTGCTTGTATTATATACATGAAGCCTTAGGTTCGATTCCTCAGCACCACATATATAGAAAAAGCCATAAGTGACACTGTGGCTTAAGTGGTAGAGTGCTAGCCTTGAGCAAAAAGAAGCCAAGGACAGTGCTCAAGCCCCGAGTCCAAGCCCTAGAACTGACAAAAAGGAAAAAAAAAAAAGATTTATCATTTTTACACAGGCAGGGTAGGGTAGGTGCAGAACACTTTCTGTTAAAATTATGGCAAGAAAATGTTTTCAGCATCTTAACTAAACACAGGCAGTATTGAAGGGCAGAAACAAGTAAGCATCTTAATTCCAAAGCAATACATGATTTCTTAAGAACCAAAACAGGGGCCTCGGAATATGACCTAGTGGCAAGAGTGTTGCCTCATATACATGAAGCCCTAGGTTCGATTCCTCAGCACCACATATATAGAAAATGGCCAGAAGTGGTGCTGTGGCTCAAGTGGCAGAGTGCTAGTCTTAAGCAAAAAGAAGCCAGGGACAGTGCTCAGACCATGAGTCCAAGGCCCAACACTGGTTAAAAAAAAAGGGGGGGGGGGCAAATGCTGTATTATTCCACTTTACAGATACCTAGAGTAGTAATTTGAGACAGAAAAATAGTAGGTTCCAGGGGCTGGGAGAGTAGAGAATAGGAACTTAGTATTTAATGGGGACAGAGTTTCAGTTTGAGATGGATGGTGGGGATGGCTGCACAATCACATGAATGTGCTCTGAACTGCGTACTTATAAAAATGGTTAAAATGACAAAACTTAAAAAGCATAGTAGAATACTTACACATTTAAATCATAGTAATTCTTCGAGTGAATTATCTCTTCAATATACCCATTTGCTACATCTGGAAATCTTGCTTCCTAGGAAAAGATAACATAATACATCATTCTCAAATTATAATGAAAATCAAATGGTAAAGTACATAAAATGACTACAAAGGGCTGTAAAGTAGCTTTGTGTATGGGTTAAAATTCAGTCTTGGCTCCAGATTCACACTCTATACAGAAGATAAAGACTGAAAAGGTTGTAGAGGTCATCTGGCCCTCTATCCCATTCTGCATACCCATTTTTCATGCTTTCAACAAATACTGAGCACCCTGGTGTAGACAGATAAGGTATAATTCCATGCCTGCTCCTCAGACAGCTCAGAACTTACTGGGCCAGATGAATAAACCTAGGTGAAATAGTTACATATTTTTTTAAGCTCTTAATAGGTATTACACATAAATAAAATCAAAAGGTATATGGGAGCATATCATGGAATGTACCTTTCTCTCGAACTTTTTTTGTTGGTTGTGGGGCTTGAACTCAGGGCCTGGGTCCTGTCCCTGATCACTAGCTCAAGACTACTGCTCTGCCACTTTGAGCCACAGCTACACTTTGTTTTTTTTTTGGCCAGTCCTGGGCCTTGGACTCAGGGCCTGAGCACTGTCCCTGGCTTCTTCCCACTCAAGGCTAGCACTCTGCCACTTGAGCCACAGCGCCGCTTCTGGCCGTTTTCTGTATATGTGGTGCTGGGGAATCGAACCTAGGGCCTTGTGTATCCGAGGGAGGCACTCTTGCCACTAGGCTATATCCCCAGCCCCCTACACTTTGTTTTTTAAAAATTAATTTATTTTATTGTTATTATAGAGGTGATATACAGAGGGACTACAATTACATGTCAGATGAGTGCATTTCCTTTAGTACAGTGTCTTTTGTTTACTCATTCTCTCCCACTCCCTCCCTCCTATCTCTACCCATGAGTTGTATAGTTCACTTTCATCAGTGTCCAGTGAGCTCCACTGCTCTACTTTTTCACCCTTTTTCACTGAGTTCTATATCCTCCCCCCAACCCTTGAGAAGTTGTAAAATTGAAGGCACCATACATAAGGTTAAGAAGACAAAATCTGGGGCTGGGGATATGGCCTAGTGGCAAGAGAGCTTGCCTCCCATACATGAAGCCCTAGGTTCGATTCCCCAGCACCACGTATACAGAAAATGACCAGAAGGGGCGCTGTGGCTCAAGTGCTAGCCTTGAGCAAAAAGAAAGCCAGGGACAGTGCTCAGACCCTGAGTCCAAGGCCCAGGACTGGCCAAAAACAAAACAAAACAAAACAAAAAAACCTACAAAAGAAGACAGAATCATCAAAAACTGAAAGGAAAAAAGTCTCTTGTTTCGGTATCTTTGAGTTTGTTTCGGTATGTATATTATTTTATACAAATATGAAGAGGTACTTAGGCATCACACACCGGTGGCTCATACCTGTAATCCTAGCTACTCAGGAGGCTGAGATCTGAGGATCCTGGTTCAAAGCCAGCCCGGACAGGAAAGGCTGTGAGACTCTCATCTCCAATCAACCACCAGAAAGCCAGAAGTGGTGCTGTGGCCCAAATGTTAGAATGTTAGCCTTGAGCTAAAGAGCTCAGGGACAGCGTCCAGGCCCAGGGTTCAAGCCCCATGACCAACCAAAATAAAACGACAAAAAGAGTATCATCTTTTGGTCTGTGTTAGTATCTAGAATCCTGTATAATTTGTCATGTCCTATTGCATTTTAGATCTAAATTCCACATATCAAAGAGAACATGTGCTTGACTTACCTCACTTAACACGATTGGTTCTAGTTCTAACCATATCCCTGCAAATGACATTATTTTATTCTTTCTAATGGCTATGGGTAAAATTCCATTGTGTATAGGTATCATATTTTTTGGATCCACTCATCTATTGTGGGTTATCTGGGTTGTTTCCATATCTTGGCTATTGTAAACAGTGCAGCAATGAACATGGATGTGCAGGTGTCCTTATCATAACCTGTCATGATGTTCAGGAGTGGTATGGCTGGGTCATAGGGAAGGTCTGTTTATTTTTTTGAGAAACCTCCAGACTGCTATCCAGAGCGGTTGTATTAGTTTACATTCCTATCAACAGTGCAGTAGGGCTCCTTTTTCCTCCATATACCCACCAACATTTTTGTTGTTCATATTCACAATGTGTTGGCCAGTCTTACTGGGATGAGTTGGAATCTCAGAGTTGTTTTGATTTGCCTGTCTTTTATGGCCAGGTATTTTATGGCCATGAGTATTTCCTCATGTATTTCTTTGCCATTTTTTTTTTTTTTTTGGCCAGTCCTGGGCCTTGGACTCAGGGCCTGAGCACTGTCCCTGGCTTTTTCTAGCTCAAGGCTAGCACTCTGCCACCTGAGCCACAGTGCCCCTTCTGGCCGTTTTCCATATATGTGGTGCTGGGGAATCGAACCGAGAGCTTCATGTGTAGGAGGCAAGCGCTCTTGCCACTAGGCCATATTCCCAGCCCGTTCTTTGCCATTCTTAACCTCTTCTTCTGAGTAGTCTCTGCTTGGCTCCCTTACCCATTTAGTGATTGGTTTATTAAGTTTGGGAGGGGTTAGATTCTTGAGTCCCCTGTATGTATTAGCTATTAGGCCTTTGCCTGATATAGTACTGATAAAGATCTTTTCCCAGTTGGTTAATAAAACAGATTTCTTGAAAGGCAGATCACAGTTGACTCTGGACCTTCTTGCCTGCTTCATTCCTAGATAGCAGCTATCCAAATAAACTGTGTTATGTTGATGGAAATGCTCTATTCTGTGCTTGTTGTTAGCCACATGTATATGTGTGTACTGACACTAAAGTGTGACTGATATGCTAGAAACAGAATTTTGTGACTTTGTCAGACTTATTTTTCCTTGGTTGGTCATGGGTCTTTAACTCTGGGCCTAGGTGCTTTCCCTGAGCTCTTCATCTTAAGGCTAGCACTCTACTACTTTGAGCCACAGCACCACTTCCAGTTTTCTGGTGGTTAATTGGAGATATAAGAGTCTCACAGACTTTCCTGCCAGGGCTGGCTTTGAACTGTGATCCTCAGATCTCAGCCTCCAGAGTATGGAGGATTATAGAGCCAGCATGTGGTCTTTGTCAGACATTTAAATGTAAACAGCCACAGGGGTGAGTGGCTGCCGTAATTGACAGCTCAGGTCTAGGTCACATCCAATAAACTTAGTTTTATGGTTTGAATTTGGAATTAACTCAGAGCCTTTTAGAAAACTGTGGGGTTTGTAGTGGTGTCAATAGCATGATGTGTAGCTTAGTAACCAGAGGACTTTGTAGAGGATACAGATTAAGGAATCCTGATTCCATTTCCCTTTTGGTTTCTCTTCTTTTATTCTATTCATCTAGATATATACTTCTTAGGGAAAACAAACTTTTATTTTTAGTGCCTATAATTATCTAACTCATAATAAAAAGAAGTAGATATAACTTACTGTTTCTTTCACTAATAGTGCAATGAGTTCTTGGTCAACTTCAACAGGTTCTTGCCCCCAGAGGTTTTCCAAATTGGCCTCCTGAGATTCTTGTAGAGGAAAGGCTGGTCCTGGCTCTTCATTGTCAATTGCTAACTGTTGGTCTTCAAGCCCTTCAAGAGAATGGGCAGGCCGAGGAGAATCAGGGCCTGGAATGCCGTCCTGTTGGGGCTCTGGTCTTGGAAAAACTGGCATTGGAAAAGGTGGCTCTGGAAGATCATGCTGAAACAAGGGGCCCAGCTCTGTTTTAGGGTGCCGATCCTGTGGAACAACCTGGTTTGTTATCTCCAGGGGAGGTTGGTTAAAAGCTTGGAAGTAAGGATGGCCTATCCAGTAGTCTTCGATGGCCTGATCATCTACTGAGGCAGCTGATTCTCCTAGATTTTGTAAGAATTCTGACTCCGAGTCATCAGATGATGGATTCTGAATTTCCAAATGATCATCTTTAGGGAAATGAAGGGTATTTTCTTCGAATATAATGACTTTCTGTTTTGATCTAGGGTTGATGATGTCATTTGCTACTTGGTTATGACTTGGTCCAGGTTTGGGTTCTCTTTCTCTGTGGCCATTTGCCTTGGTAAATTTGGAGACTTCAGGAGGCTCAAGATCCAGAAATTCACCATAGTCATCTTCAGAATCATCCTGTGTCCCAGAATTAAACAATGAGTTGTTACATAATGAAAAATAGCTGTTATCTGATTCACATGCTGTTCTAGACTTTTTAGGCATTTCTTCTCTTAATCTTTTCAGATCTTGCCACTGGGCAGCTGGTTTGATGAGATTGGATCGGGATGCCTGAGATCTATTTCTCTAAGGAAAAAGGAAAATTTAGTAATAATGACTAAATTTCTTTTCTAGGTCTGTGACTCCTTATATACTTATACTGAGCTTCCAATAGGACAGGAAGCAAAACAAAACCAAAAACATCCTTCCCCTTAAAAAAACTTGTTCTCTGCATTCTTCAATCTTAACACTGAAATTTGATCATGCTATGCCACCTATAAAAATCAGTGTAGCGCTGGGAATGTGGTTTAGGGGTAGAGTGCTTGCCTAGCATGCATGAAGCCCTGGGTTCGATTCAGCACCACATATATAGAAAAAGCCAGAAGTGGTGCTGTGGCTCAAGAGGTAGAGTGCTAGCCTTGAGCAAAAAGAAGCCAGGGACAGTGCTTAGGCCCTGAGTCCAAGCCCCAGGACTGGCAAAAACAAAACAAACAAACAAACAAAAATCAGTGTAGCTATTCATGGATAGAAGCTTGAGTTGTAATTTGAATAATTTAATATCTGAGACCACTAAAATAAAATAAGTGGGAGAGGAAATAATGAAAGAACAAAGAAGAAAAAAATGAACAAACGTGATAAGAACGTGATAGGAGCAAGAAGTCAGGAACAAGGAGAAAACTGGCAAAGTAGTTAGGAGCAACAAGTTCTGGGGTACTAGGTATTGATTAGATAACTATTACATACTGTACATTTCAAAAAACTAGAAGAATTTTCAGTTGGGCTCTGGTGGAGCATGCTTGTAATCCTAGCTACATAGGAGACTGAGATCTGAGTACTGTGGTTCAAAGGTGTCCTGGCAGGAATTTCTGTGAGACTTTAATCTCTAACTAACCACCAGAAAACCAAAGTAGAGCTGTGGCTCAAAGAATGCTAGGCTTGAGCAAATGAACTCAGGGTCAACGCCCAGGCCCTAAGTTCAAGCCTACTGCCCCCACAAAAAAGAAAAGAATTTTGAAAGCTTTTACCACTGAGAAATGATAAATGTTTAGGGAGACAGATAAGTTTAACTATACTTAAACATTTCATACATATAAATATATCAAAATTACATAATAATAGGATATCAGTATAGATAACTTATATTTTGTATATTAGTTAACAATGACAAAAAAAATCTAAATCTCAAAAGTAATCATCAAAATTAAAACTAGGAAGGGGCTGGGAATGTGACTTATCAGTAGAGTGCTTGCCTAGCATGCAGAAAGCCCTGGGTTTGATTCCTCAGTGCCACATGAACAGAAAAAGCCAGAAGTTGCACTGTGGTTCAAGTGGTAGAGTGTTAGCCTTGAGCAAAAGACGCTCAGGCTGTGGCCAGGCCCTGGGTTCAAGGCCCAGGACTAACCAAAAAAAACCTAAAGCAAGGCAGTCCCCACCTCTACCCCCACCCCCAAAAAAGACAGGGAAGTTTTTATCATTACTGCTGTTTAGGAGAGCAATTTGAGATAACTAAAGTAAAAAAATGTTTCTGACCTGTCAGTATAACCTTATTTATTCCACAAACCCTATGTATACACAAAGTGGGGCCTGGGAATGTGGCTTAGTGGTAGAGTGCATGCCTAGTATGCATGAGGCCCTGGGTTCAATTCCTTGGTACCACATAAACAAAAAGGGCATACACAAGGATATTCACTACTGCACTATTGGTAGTATTAAAAAAACAAACAAAACGCAGCACTACCACCAATAAAAACAAAAGAATAGAGACAAACAAACAAACAAAACTAGAGACCCCAATTTCAAGTGTGTCCCTAAGAGACTGTAGCTCAGTGTTCTAGAGATTTTGGTGTTTTTTTCAATATGGAAAGCTCACCAAGAAAATGCCATTAAGTGAAAAGCAAATTGTAGAACAATACATAATTTTATTTATAAAATAAAAATTTTAAAGAGAAACACAACCATTTCCAAAAGGACATAATGTATGCACATATATATATGTAAACTCAACAGAAAGCTGCAGAGGACACATTAGACTGATGACAACAATTCCACGAGAACAAAATACTAGTAAAGTGGAACTGTAGCCTTGTCAGTACTGCTTCCATTTCTTTACAGAATATAATAATATGAATTTAAAAAATTGAGTTTTTCAACCTTTAAGTCTCATACAAATAAGCAAAAGGCAGTGAGATTAAAAAAAATTGAAATGGATGTCTCATTTGAAAAAAGAATATGTCTGACCCTTTCCTTCTAACTGAGGGAGAGTAACAGTCACAGAATGGAAAATCTTTGATGAACCAGTAGACATATGTAATTCCAAATCACATTATGTGCAAGAAGCTAGACAGCAGGCAAGTTCTGATATACTCTGCAGGAAAAGCTAACCACCTCACTTTGGGAAAAGGGAACAGGAATGCTAGCTATACCCATTGGCAGCAGGGAGGTTTTGAGGCTAGACTGAATGATTTATCTCCATGGAGGGTAAGCTGTCAAGGAAGAGGGATAAAGAGAACTTAAAGCTGCTCTGGAATTGTCATGGAAAGTATAATGAAACTCACTTCTGTCAGGATGACATCATCATCCAGGTCCTCTTCTTCATGTTGCTGAGGAGCTGGGGTGACCAGCATTGGAATCCCTTCTTCATCAGAAGAGTCAGATATGGTGATAGGCCCATCTCTGAGACTGATCCAGTCTACAAGGAGGCAAACAACAGTATTACTAGGAGACTGGAACAATCACATTCAGTCTTGTAAATTCAATTTTGGCCCAAAGAGTGTTAATGGCATGTTAACTACTGTTAACTTACCTCCTCAAAGCACATGCACTCAAGTAGTAACAACTATGTTTCCATGCTGATTTTTTTTCTTCGAACAGTGTTAGAGAAAATGCTAAAGATTATCAACTTTCTTTTTCTCTCTCTCTTTTTTATTTTTTTGGTACTGGACCCAGGGCTTGAACTCAGGGCCTGGGTGCTGTCCCTAAGCTTTTTTTTACTCAAGTTAGTGCTTTGCCACTTCTGGCCTTTTTGGTGCTTAATTGGAGATAAAGAGTCTCATGGCCTTTCCTGCCCAGGCTGGCTTGGAACCTTGATCCTCAGATCTCAGCCTCCTGAGTAGTAAGGATTAAAGGTAAAAGCTACTGGGTGCCTGGCTATATAGTTTTTCTTATATTAATTAGAGAAATATGTTGATAAAAATCTTAATTGCTGGATGTAGTGGTTCATGCCTATAATCTTAGTTATTCTGAAGGCAGATAGGGAGGAGCACAGTTCAGGGTGAGCCCTGGCAAGGTCATGATACCCATCTCATTCAATAAACTTGGGCATGGTGACATGAACTTCGTCATCCCAACTACTCAAAAAGTGTAAACATATACTGGATGGTGGTCCATGAGGCCCAGGCATATACCAGAGACTCTATAAAGTAACAATGAAAGCAAAAATGACTAGTTATGGTTCAAGAAGTAAGGCATCTGACTAGTAAGTGCAAGGCATACTCACTCCCTACTTCCACCAATCTTCTTAATTATCAATGTCTTTAGGAAGAAGTCATAGCCTTTCATTCATCTTCATTTTGGGGAGGAGGAAGAGAAGAGAAAAGGGAGGAAGAAGAGAAAGAGGAGGAGAAGATGAGAAGAGGGAGAAGACTTGTTTTATTTCATTAAACTGCTAGTATAAAAAAAATCACTCAAGGGCCGGGAAGTGCTCGTCTCATATACATGAAGCCCTGGGTTCGATTCCTCAGCACCACATATATAGAAAAGGCCAGAAGTGGCACTGTGGCTCAAGTGGCACTAGCCTTGAGCAAAAAAGAAGCCAGGGACAGTGCTTAGGCCCAGAGTACAAGCCCCAGGACTGGCAAAAACAAAACAAACAAACAAAAAACCCACTCAAAAACAAAATTTCTCTTAAGATTTAAAATTAAAGCATGCTTACAAAAGACAAACTCTAAACAAACAAATTTCAATATTTTAGTCAAGCACCCATTTAGCATCAATCAAGACTCATTTAGCATTTATGTCACTAAGCAATTTAACTAGTTTCCTTTTAAATGGAACTATGGTTAAATTAATCAACTGTTCAAATTCTGTTCAAGGTTTCTACTTCCCCCTTATCTGTATGAAACAGATCATGTTTGATTAAAAAAATTTAAACCTGTACTTTTCATGTCTGCTTCTATAAGAATGTTGAAAGTTGAAGAAACTAATGCATGACACATCCAGAAAGACAGACTGCAGCAGCAAGAAAGGAAAGTAGCATCACCAGCATGTCTGAAGCTTACACTGAAGCCAGGGTGTCTCTCTAGGGTAGTGGCTCATGTATTTTTTGGCACAATTAGAAAAACTATTAAAAAAAAAAACCCTCAAGACACAGATGTGAGGTCTGTGTCTTGCTCTGAGTCCTGACATGAATGTCTCTTCACAAAATTGCTAAAACTAGAGTTTTCAATAAGAAAAATAAAGCTGGGCACTGGTGGTTCATGTCTGTAATCCTAGCTACTTAAGAGGCTGAGATATGAGGATTGCAGTTTGAAGCTAGCCTAGGCAGGAAAGTCTGTGAGACTTTTCTCTCCAATTAACTACCAAAAAGCAGGAAACAGAGCTGTGGCTCAAATGGTAGAACAATAGCCTTGAGGAAAAAAAAAAAAAGCTCAGATACCGCTTCCAGGCCCTGAATTTAAGCCCCAGTACCAAGAGGAAAACAAAAGTAGGGCTGGGAATATGGCAATAGCAAGAGAGCTTGCTTTGTATAGATGAAGCCCTGGGTTCGATTCCCCAGCACCACATATATAGAAAACGGCCAGAAGTGGCACTGTGGCTCAAGCAGCAGAGTGCTAGCCTTGAGCAAAAGGAAGCCAGGGATAGTGCTCAGACCCTAAGTTCAAGGCCCAGGACTGGCAAAAAAAAAAAAAAAAAAAAGAAAAGAAAAGTAAACAATGAAACAATGGTGTGTTTGTAGGATCTCAGGGTCATAACCACAAAATATTATTAATGAAAGAAAACTAAACAATTGTAGCTCTTCCAATAAATTTGTATTTCTAAGAAATACAGGGCTGGGCTGTAGCTCAGTGGCAAAGCACTTGCCTGGCAAGTGCAACATCCTGGGTTCGATCCCCAGTACCAAAAAAGAAAAGACAAAAAAAAAATATATATATATATATATATATACACACACTAAAGATTCTTTTCCTTCTCATCAGCATGAATTTTTTCCAAGTGAAAAATGTAAATTTGGATTAGACAAAAAATTTCAGACACATTTAGGAATGTTACAGAAATATAGGCACTTTTCCCTTGATGAATAAACCACTTGCCAAAAACTTAAAACCTGCTAAGAAAAAACATGTTCTCAAATTTTCCATGAGGCTAAAAGGAAGGCAAAAAAGAAATTTCAGGGCCAGGTGTGATAGCACATACTTGTAACCCCATCACTCTGGAGACTGAGGCAGGATGATACAGAAGCCAGAACTTGCTGGGTTATGCAGGCCAATCTATGCTTCATAGTGAGACTCTATCTAAAAAAAACAACAACAAAAAAACTAGCTGGGTGACAGTGGCTCACACCTGTAATTCTAGCTACTCAGGAGACTGAGATCTGGAGGATCAAAATTAGAAGTCAGCCCAGGCCAGAAAGTTCACAGCATTCCATCAACAGCAAAAGCCAGACTAAAGGTGTGGCTCAAGTGGTAGGTACCAGGCTTGAACAAGAGGAGCAAGAATGAGAGGCGTGGGGCTGGGAATGTGGTTTAGTGATTGAGCGCTTGCCTTGCATGCATGAAGGCCTAGGTTCGATTCCTCAGCACCACATAAACAGAAAAAGCCAAAAACGGCACTGTGGTTCAAGTGGTAGCATGTAATAGCCTTGAGCAAAAAGGAGCCAGGGATAGTGCTCAGGCCCTGAATTCAAGCCCCAGGACTGGCACCAACAACAAAAAAGAATGAGAGGCCTGGAGTTCAAGCTCTAGTATGGGGAAAGGAAGGAAAAGAAAGGGAAAGAAAGGGAAAGAGGAAAAGAGGTGGAAGGTGGGGGGAACCAAACAAAAAGAGAAAAGAAATTAAGTATCATGTGAGGAGAAAGCTCACCATGTTTTAGATATAATAATCCTAGAGGAAAACTCTTTTGCTGTCTTCCCAATCCCACCTCTGTAGCTCAAATGACTTGCCTACTCATAAGTCTGATTACTAACATATTTACTTGTGGAAATTATTTCCTTTTTTCTTTTTTGGCTGGTACAAAAGGCCTTTTGCTTCTTGGGCAAGTGCAGTACCACATGAGCAATGCCCCAGCTCTTTTTGCTTTAGTTTGTTTTTAGGAAGGATCTAACACTTCTGCCCAGGCTGCCTAGGGTCTTGATTTTACCTTTACCATAAACTTGAGTAGCTGGGATTACAAGCATACAGTAACACCATGTTTTAACCTGTTTGGGGGGTTCTAACTTCTCCCAGGCTAGTCTCAAAACACTGTTCTCCCATCTCTGCCTCCTGAGTAGCTGAGATTTTAGGCATATGCCACTATGCTTGGTATGATGGAGAATTCATAAACTGAATTCACGACTGTATGTGTCTTCTGGCACAATCCCAGTCTGATAAATCCTTTTTATGCCTGATGTTCTCAGATCTAGAAATGGAATACTTCTGTATTCTAAATGGGGCAAAACATGTTCATGACCAAGTAGAATGAACAACTTACCTTGTCTCCGGTGGCAGTGAAAGTTGTTCAAGTGAATTACCTCTTCATTATTGTTTCCCTCTGCCATTTTCAAATGCAGTCATAGATATACATACACACACACACATATATGTGATTCTTAGTATTGCGACATGATGACCATCTGTTCCAAAGTATATGAAAAAGAAGAAAAAAGCATTAAGAATCAGAGTATTTGTCAGGTGCTGGTGGCTAACACCTATAATCCTAGCTATTCAGGAGGCTGAAATCCAATGATCATAGTTAAAAGCCATCCCAGGCAGGAAAAGTCCATGAGACTCTCACTTCCAATTGGCCACCAAAAAGCCAGAAGAAAAAAGTATGGCAAAAGTGGTAGAAGGCCAGCCTTGAATGGGAAAAGCTAAGGAACAGTGTCTAAGCCCTGAGTTCAAGCCTTTGTACTTGTATGTATGTATGTATGTATACACACACACATATTTGCCAGGTGTTATTAGCTCATACCTATAACCTTAGCTAATCAGGAGGCTGAGAAGCTAGCTAAAATAAACAAAAAACTAGCTAGAATAAACAAGTCCAAAAGACTATATCCAATTAACTAGGTAATGGCCTGAACTAGAGGTATAGTTCAAATGATAAAGCACCAGTGATGAAGGGAAAGGTGGAACTTGGAAACACTGAATTCAAGCCTCGGGATTCAAACTCTTTCTCACATAAGTTTAGTCAAGGTGGCATTCAAAGCTAGCTCTCAGTTTATGTTGAGATTCATAGGAGGGCTATGATTTAGGCCAAGTAAAAAGTGAGATCCCATTCCTAAAATAGCTATACCACACTGGATGCTGATGGCTCATGCCTGTAATCCTAGCTACTCAGTGGACTGAGATCTGAGGATCACAGTTCAAAGTCAGCCTGGGCAAGAAAGTCTGTGAGACCCCTATTGCCAATTAAGCACCAGAAAACAGGAAGCAGTGCTTTGGCTCAAAGTGGTAGAGCACTAGCCTTGAGCTAAAGAGCTCAGGGACAGTGCCCAAGCTCTGAGTTCAAACCTCATGACAGACCAAAAGCAAAACACAAACCACTAAAAATAAGCATGAAACTAGAGGGAAAGGTAGTACTACTGTAGACTAAATTGCGTCCCATTTGGAAATTCCTATGTTGAAACCACAACAGGGCAAAGTGATGGTAGATGCAGGTAAGGTGGAAGTAACTAGATATAGAAGAGGTCATGCAGCGGGGCGCGATTAAGGACTAGCACCTTGAGAAGAAGTGGCAGCAGAGTTCCTTTTTTGTCTTTACAAGGTGAGGACAAAGAAGGCAGCTATGTGCCATCTGGGAGAATAGCCCTCACCAGAGCTTAACCTGACCATGCTGGATCCTATTCTCAGATATCCAGCCTCCAAACTGTTAAAAAGCAAATCCTTGTTGAATGCCACCAAGTTTAATACAAGTTAAATTATACATTCAACCTACAGCACAGAAAATGATCAGAGGGTCTTAATTTTAGGTAACCAATGACTGGTACTAGGTAAAAATTTTTGAGGGGCTGGGGATATGGCCTAGTGGCAAGAGAGCTTGCCTCGTATACATGAGGCCCTGGGTTTGATTCCCCAGCACCACATATACAGAAAACGGCCAGAAGTGGCGCTGTGGCTCAGGTGGCAGAGTGCTAGCCTTGAGCAAAAAGGAAGCCAGGGACAGTGCTCAGGCCCTGAGTCCAAGGCTCAGGACTGACCAAAAATAAATAAATAAATAAATAAAGTTTGAAGTTAAAATTCCATAATGTTGTCAGGAAGGTATGTTCTATCAAGGGGGTGACATTCACCAGATAGTTCAACTGTGGTAATGTCTTCAATTTCATTCTTGTTAGAGAGGATAAAGAAATAACAATAAACATGGGGCTGGGAATATGACCTCCTAGTGGCAAGAGTGCTTGCTTCATATACATGAAGCCCTGGGTTCAATTCCCCAGCACTACATATATAAAAAACAGCCAGAAGTGGCGCTATGGCTCAAGTGGCAGAGTGCTAGCCTTGAGCAAAAAAGAAGAAATAACAATAAACATGGATGTGCAAGTGTCTTTAATTTAATGCTAGATGCTATCTTCTGATCCTAGGCATGCACCTGGATTGTGTTATCAAAGAAAATACACTTGGGGCTGGGGATATAGCCTAGTGGCAAGAGTGCCTGCCTTGGATACACGAGGCCCTAGGTTCGATTCCCCAGCACCACATATACAGAAAACAGCCAGAAGCGGCGCTGTGGCTCAAGTGGCAGAGTGCTAGCCTTGAGCGGGAAGAAGCCAGGGACAGTGCTCAGGCCCTGAGTCCAAGGCCCAGGACTGGCCAAAAAAAAAAAAAAAAAAAAAAAAAAGAAAATACACTTATCCATCTCTAGGTATACCTCACTCTGCAGCATATCTTGGAATCCCTCCAATGATCTAGCATAGGCTGTCTCAGAACTAAGTATTCTCACTAGATCACCTGCACCAACAACAGTACCTGCTCCACAGGCTCTTTTTCTAGTGCTGGACAGATTCAGACAGCTGTCTAAGGATCTGTTAGTGTAGATCTCAAAATGCCTATATTACTGCTTATACAGTCATCCGCTTCAACCACTATTACCACACATAGTATTATGCTAAAACCAGAAACTTTGTTAACAAGTAAGCCTGCTACATTTACAGCCACCCACGCAACCAGTAAGTTGATCCATCTAGATGGCACTGTATCACTGAAGAAGAGAAGGGTAGTTACCTAAATATCAACACACTCTTCCTTGACTCAGGCCCAACTGCTAATCCACTGGAGAATTAACTGGGGCACCACTGCTAGGCTCCCACAGCAGCATGCCACTTCACCATCGGTACGTGGAGGTCATCATCAAAGAATGCCAGGTGATATCTTCCTGGGGTTCTGCTGCTGCCTGGGCAGGCACTGGCAGGCACCTACCTTCTTACCAAGGTGGGCCTCCTTGACTTCCTGAAACCTACTGTAATGCTGCAAGGTTTAATCTTGAAGATTAAACCTTTTCTCAACTTATGTTTACATAGTCAAGCTTTAAGGCAACTTTAATAAACATTATCTTCCCATACAATAGGAACTACTGGATAGTAACATAGAAAATTTTATTTGGAATAACAGCTTTTCCTAAAGTTGTAATTTATACTGCATGGCTTTTCATGTTTCATCTACATTTTTACAAGTATAGTAAATTTGGTTCATTAAATGTCTAGGTGCTAGACTTACTGAACATACTACCTTAACTAAAGCAATTTGTGTTCTTTTTTTAATTAAAAAACTAATGTTATTTATCTTTTATGGGGTACCAAGGAACCCAACTCAGGGCCTTATGCATGCTAGGTAAGCACTTTCACACTAAGCCATTTTCCCATCACCCAACTATTTGCTCTTGTTTTTATGTCAGTAGTGGGGCTTGAGCTCAAGACCTGGGCGCTGTCTCTGAACTTAGTGCTTTATCACTTTGAGCCACAGCACCACTGGTAAGCTTTCACTGCTACTGGTAAAATTATGCCTTCATAGCATTTCAGATGGTGTTGGTTTTTATGTCCTCAACCAAGCAAGGTGAGTGCGGTAACTGTTTCCAAGTGTCTACATATGAAATATATCTACCTTTTTATCTATATCTATATGAAAAATCTGCATGTATCTACACTTCAATGTGCCCTCCCTCATGTTGCAGAGTAGAAGAAATGTGACTTTTCAGTAATGTTAAACTTCATTATAACAAAATTAAGAGAAAAAAAAACTTTTTTGTTTTTCCCCCCCCAGGCACACTGGCTCACCCCAGTTATTTGGAAGATAGACTGGGAGGATCACCTATTAAAGCCAGTTGGTAAAAAAGAAAGTGAGATTCCACCTCAACAAACAAGCTGAGCATGGTGATTCACACCTGTAATCCCAGCTATGTGGGAGGTGTAGGTAGGAGGATCACAAACCAAAGCTGCCTAGGCAAGAAGTGCAAGATCCTAGCTGAATCTAAAGCAAAAAGGGATAGAGGTATGACTCAAGTGGTAGAGAGCCTTTCTGGCAAGCAAAAGACTTGAGTACAAACCAGTTTTTTTTTTTAAAGTTAAGGGTTAATAAACTTATGCTTTCCACAGTGGCATTACCTAGTGAGGTTTATTTGAGGTGCCATTATTGCTAACTGAAATAGTAATAAAATAAGCCTCTATCAAGATTAAAAAAACAGGGTGAGAGAACATCAATTATCATTAGTAGGAAAAAACAGGGTGAGAGAACACCAATTATCATTAGTAAGAGTGTAGAGGAAGATATCACTACAATTGTTACAGGTGTAAGAAAGGTAAAATAGTATTATGAACAACTGTGTCAACCAGTTTGGAATTTTGGATGAAATGGGCACAATTCTTGAGTCATTGTTGAACATAATTGCCACATTTTGATATGGGGTTAGTTTAGATTAGTAATAAAGAACTTTCCCAGAAAAAATATGCCAAAACTTCCTCAATTATATCGTTGTTTTTGTGTGTGTGTGTGTGGGGGGGGGAACCCAGTCCTGGGGCTTGAACTTGGTACCTTGAGCCTCTTCTGCTGAAGGCTAGTGCTCTACCAGTTGAGCAACAGTGCCATTTCTGGCTTTTTCTGAGTAGTATATTGGATATGAGAACCTTATGGACTTTACTGCCAAGGCTAGTTTCAAATCATGATCCTCAGATCTCAGCCCTGAGTAGTTAGGATTATAGGCGTGAGCCACCAGCACCCAACTCCCAATGAAGTCTTTTACACATTTTTTTTTTTTTTTTTTTTGCCTAACACAAGGACTTCAACTGGTTAGGACACTTTCATTCATTGGTGGGAACTCTACCACCTGAGCCATGCCGCCAACCCTCTTTTACGCATTTGCGGAAGAAATGAAACTAATATTACAAAAAAAATTTCAAGGGCTGGGGATATGGCCTAGTGGCAAGAGAGCTTGCCTCCCATACATGAAGCCCTAGGTTCGATTCCTCAGCACCACATATACAGAAAATGGCCAGAAGGGGCGCTGTGGCTCAAGTGGCAGAGTGCTAGCCTTGAGCAAAAAGAAAGCCAGGGACAGTGCTCAGGCCCTGAGTCCAAGGCCCAGGACTGGCAAAAAAAAAAAAAAAAATTCAAAAAATAGAAGAAAAAATATTTCTCAAAGGCCAGCATAACTGATATAAAAACCAAATCAGGGCAACTTATGTTACTGTAATGAAAAAGAAAAAGCTTCGAATCACTCCAGTTGGGTGAAAAAATGTAAAATTGAATTATATTCTTGAGTAAAAATACTTAGCAAATCAGTATTAGAAGGGAATATCTTTTATCTGATTAAAGGCACTTCAAACACTGTTCAGCAGATGTCATCTTTATTCAGGGACACTGAATAGCTTTTTCGCCAAGATCAAGACTAAACTGAATGGAAAGATATAAAATATCAGGTAGAAAGGAAGAAATAAAATGTCATCAATTATTTAAGCAGATGATAAAAATAACAGTACTGCAAATACAAAGATTAAAAAGTAGAATAGAGGGCTCTGATAAAGACCCACATTCATTAACACTAAACAAAGACGCAGGGGCTGGGGATATGGCCTAGTGGCAAGAGTGCTTGCCTCATATACATGAGGCCCTGGGTTCAATTCCCCAGCACCACATATACAGAAAACGGCCAGAAGTGGCGCTGTGGCTCAAGTGGCAGAGTGTTAGCCTTGAGCGGGAAGAAGCCAGGGACAGTGCTCAGGCCCTGAGTCCAATGCCCAGGACTGGCAAAAAACAAAACAAAACAAAACAAAGACGCACTGCAGTGCAGAAGTGGGGGAAATCCACATAGGGAAATGAACCTGGATTCATTCTTCAGATGGTACATACAAGTCAATTCCTGATAGATTAATGAAGAAAGGCAAAACCAGCAAAATTTCTTTAAACTTTTATATGAGGACTCAATTATTCTCATGGGACACAACTGTGTATATTTGCAGATACAATTATTTTTCAGTACTGGTCTTTGAACTCAAAGCCTAATACTGCAGCACTTAAAATACACCTCTAGCCCCAACTGTGCATTTTATATATGTAACTATATACAGAGATAGCACTAGAATGAAAGAGTAAATGAACAAACGAATGAATAAATGAGTCACAAGGTCTCTGGACACAAGGCCGATATACAAAAATGAACACTACAGTGGCTGGGGATAAGGCCTAGTGGCAAGAGTGCTTGCCCTGTATACATGAAAGCCCTGGGTTCAATATCCCAGCACCACATATACAGAAAACAGCCAGAAGTGGCACTGTGGCTCAAGTGGCAGACTGTTAGCTGAGCAAAAAGAAGCCAGGGACAGTACTCAGGCCCTGAGTCCAAGCCCAAGGACTGGCAAAAAAAAAGAACACTACACCAGTAAAAAAATAATTTCAAAAATACTTCAAAAGGGGGCTGGGGATATGGCCTAGTGGCCAGAGTGCTTGCCTTGTATACATGAGGCCCTGGGTTCGATTCCCCAGCACCACATATACAGAAAACGGCCAGAAGTGGCGCTGTGGTTCAAGTGGCAGAGTGGTAGCCTTGAGCAAGAAGAAGCCAGGGACAGTGCTCAGTAAGGCCCTGAGTTCAAGGCCCAGGACTGGCCAAAAAAAAAAAAAAAAAAACTTCAAAAGGATATTTCTGCTCACAAGAGCCTAGTTATGGAAACAGCCCAGATGGCTTACATGGATGAATGGATCAAGAAAATATGTGTGTATAAAACTGAACATCAGGGCTGGGAATATGGCCTAGTGGCAAGAGTGCTCGTCTCATATACATGAAGCCTGGGGTTCGATTCCTCAGCATCACATATATACAAAAAGGCCAGAACTGGCGCTGTGGCTCAAGTGGCAGAGTGCTAGTCTTGAGCAATATGAAGCCAGAGACAGTGCTCAGGCCCTAAGTCCAAGCCCCAGGACTGGCAAAACACACACACACACACACACACACACACACACACACACACACACACACACGCAAGTGAACATCATTCATCATTAAAAATAATATTATGGATGGGCCTGACAAAATATTATACTGAGTGAAATCAGGCTGAGAGACAAAGAATATATTTTCCTTGACATGTGTATGTTAGACCTAAAATAAAAACACATCTGAGGGGGCTGGGAATATGGCCTAGTGGCCAGAGTGCTTGCCTTGTATACACGAAGCCCTGGGTTCGATTCCCCAGTACCATATATATAGAAAACGGCCAGAAGTGGCGCTGTGGCTCAAGTGGCAGAGTGCTAGCCTTGAGCAAAAGAAAGCCAGGGACAGTGCTTAGGCCCTGAGTTGAAGGCCCAGGACTGGCCAAAACAAAACAAAACACATCTGAGAACACCTACAAGGCTACCTTTGAACAGGCGGTTTAACAGCATGAGTATCAAGAAGGTAAAACATGTCTTAACTAGGGTGGGGGAGTGGGGAACTATTGGAAGGGGAGTAGATATGGAAAGAGGAATAGTGAGATATCATAGTCGTAATAATGTACATATATGAAAATGGAACTAGGAAGCTTGATGAGACAGATGAGATAGGACAGATGGGGGGTGACACACACCAGATGCATTACATATGTAAATGGACATGTTAAGTTGAAACTCCTTGTACAACTATTAGAAGATAATTTTAAAAATGTTATTTATAGTAGCATCAAAACCTACTAAAATACCAAAGACTAAACACAATGAAAGATGTGTTATACCTCTACATACAAAATTGTGTTATTTAGAGATTAAATCAATGTAGAGATCTGACATATTCATAATATTGAATTGCTGCACATTAAAATTTAGAACCAAAAAGCACTGAGTAAAAAGACAATCCATTAGGAGATAATATAAACTCATATATTAACAAACAGATAAGTGAGGCTGGGAATGTGGCTTGATGGTAGAATGCTTGCCTAGCATGCATGATTGATTGATTCCTCAATACTACATGAACAGAAAAAGCTGGAAGTAGCCCTGTGGCTCAAGTGGTAGAGCACTCGCCTTGACCAAAAGAAGCTCAGGGACAGTGCCTAGGCCCTGAGTTCAAGCCCCAGGATTGGCAAACAACAACGACAATAAAAAACTATTAAGTGAGGCAAACATTTTGAATTCACTATGGTTGAGTACTCTGAAAAAAAAAAAAAAAAACCAACCCAAAAGGCCAAGAAAGAAATGAAAAAATATTGTGCTTGAAAAATGTTGACCTTGAAGTTGGGGTCTGGCTGGGCGCTGTCCCTGAGCTTTTCTGCTCAA
This sequence comes from Perognathus longimembris pacificus, assembly GCF_023159225.1. Classification (NCBI taxonomy): domain Eukaryota; kingdom Metazoa; phylum Chordata; class Mammalia; order Rodentia; family Heteromyidae; genus Perognathus; species Perognathus longimembris. The sequence goes on along the minus strand of NC_063161.1, from coordinate 76,037,620 downwards.
GGATAGTGCTCTACAACTCCCCTTTCAGTTTTCTGGTGGTTAACTGGAGATAAAGAGTCTCATGCACTTTCCTGCCTGGGCTGCCTTTGAACCACGATCCTCACATCTCAGCCTCCTAAGTAGCTAGGATTATAGACATGAACCACTAGTGCCTGATGTCTCTAATATTTGAGATAGCAGAAAGATACAAACTAAAGCCACAAGGGAATTCTGAAAGATGGCAATAGTGGCAGCAGCATAATCTTTGAACCTCTCCATTCTCACATAAAAGCAGAAAAAAATTCAGTAAACAACAGTATTTAAAACAAAACAAGTCAGATGCCAGTGGCTCATACCTACAATTCTAGCTACTCAGGATGCTGAGATCTGAGGACTGAGGTTCAAAGTCAGCAAAGTCTCTGAGACTCTTATTTCCAATTAAACACCAAAAAGCCTGAAGTAGAAGTGTGACTCAAGTAGCACATTGCTAGCCTTTAGCAAAAAAAGCTCAGGAACAGTACCCAGGTCCTAAGTTCAAGCCCCAGGATCTACAGCCCCCGCCCTCAAAAAAACAAAACTTAACCTAAGTAGTTTCCAGAAATCCATAAATGTAAGCAGGTGATGCCTCTGAATTACAAGATCTCTAAAGTATTTGTGCCTTAGAAAACACAGAACATCATCTGGATCTGAGAATAAGAAATCTGAAATAACAGGCCAGTCTGAGAAAGCAAAGGTCAGAAGAGCTTTTGTTTTGCTTAAATGTACAGCAGTCCAATTCAAAACTGCAAGCCTCAGCTATAGTACTGAGGGATTTGCTGATATAAGACAGGAAGTGTTATAACTGAGGAACCAGAGCGCCTCTGCAGATAGGCACTGTAATTAAGAAAATGGAGCCCAATAGCTATACCCTTATGATCACATAAGATGATGCTAAGTGAAATGAACTCCATGTTATGGAAACGATTGTTATATGACAGTTGTAACTACTTTCAACGTCCCATGTGTATCTGTAGCTTCTACTATTGATGATGTTCTTGTATCACCTTCCTGTGGTTATATCTACACTATCTCTGTAATCTTATCTGAGTATATTGGAAACCGTCTATACTGGTATTAGAACTAGGAAATTGAAAGGGAATACCAAAATTGAGAGACACAGGGTAAAAAAAGACAAACAACTACAAAAGCGATACTTGCAAAACTGTTTGGTGTAAGTGAACTGAACACCTCATGGGGGGAAAGGGAAAGGGGGAGGAGGGAAGGGGGAATGAGGGACGAGGTAACAAACAGTACAAGAAAAGTATCCAATGCCTAACGTATGAAACTGTAACCTCTCTGTACATTAGTTTGATAAAAAAAAAAAAATTGGAAAAAAAAGAAAGAAAATGGAGCCACACAGACTTGCCTGCCTGCATTGGCTTTGAACCATGATCTCAGATCTCAACCTCCCGAGAGAGCTACTGGCACTAGCCAGAGATTTTTAATTACTGGGCATCGTTGGAACTTGAACCTAGGGTCAGACACAGTCCCTTAGCTTTTTTGCTCAAGGCTGGCAATCTACCACATGAGCCATAGTGCTACTATCAGCTTTTTGGTGGTTCATGGAACATAAGATTCTCATGGCCTTTCCTGACTGGGCTGACTTCAAACCACAATCCTCAGATTGATCAGCCACCTGAGTAGCTAGGATTACATGAGTGAGCCATCAGCAGCTGGTTCATAATTAAATTTTATTTAAAAAGACATGTTCAGAGGATGATAGGCAACAGACATTTCATCTTTAAAAACTGGTAAATAATGTCAAAGAATTTTCTTGCCTTTTCTATATGAAATGTATCACTGAGTAAAAAATAAGCGAGGAATGGTTTCTTTTCTTTTTCTTTTTGTTCAATACCAGGAATCAGATTCAGCATCTGACACCTTTGCTCACTGACTGGCATTCTACCACCTGAACCACGCCTCCAGCCCTAGGGAATGGCTTCTTTATATAGGTATTCTATCTAAAATAAATCAAGAAGATCACAATGAAAGTTATTTCTCAATCCTCAATGAATTACATCTAGAAACTAAAGACTATCAATCTTTAACATTACTGAGACGTACTCAGTGCCTTCTAAAGAAAAATCTATGGAGGGTCTCACGAAAGGGAACAAATCTGAGCTTGAACAGAGCTAAACCTAGGAGATGCTATTTTTGTTTAGTTGGTTATGGGGCTTGAACTCAGGGCCTGGGCATTGTCCCTGAGCTCTTTTGCTCAAGGCTAGTGCTCTACTACTTTGAGCCACAGCTCCACTTCTGGTTTTCTGATGGTTAATTGGACATAATAGTCTCACAGACTTTCCTGTCAAAGCTGGCTTTGAACTGTGATCCTCAGGTCTCAGCCTCCTGAGTAGCTAGGATTACAGGCTTGAACCACCAGCAATAGGCCCAGGAGATTAGTTCTTAAACTGAAGTCAAAGTGCCTAGGCTGAGTTCCAAGGACCAGGACTGGCCAAAAAAAAAAAAAAAAAAAAAAAAAGCGGGGTGTGTGTGTGTGTGTGTGTGTGCTGGGAATATGGCCTAGTGGCAAGAGAGCTCGACTTGTATACATGAAGCCCTGGGTTCGAATCTCCAGCACCACATATCTAGAAAACGGCCAGAAGTGGCGCTGTGGCTCAAGTGGCAGAGTGCTAGCCTTGAGCGGGAAGAAGCCAGGGACAGTGCTCAGACCCTGAGTCCAAGGCCCAGGACTGGCCAAAAAAAAAAAAAAAAAAAAAAAGGCAGACTACTAGGGAAGGGAAAGAAAAATAAGGGTGTAAGATATCACAAGAAATGTATTCACTGCTTTATTATGCAACTATACCTCCTTTGCACAACACCTTGTCAATAAAATTTAATTTTTAAAAAAGGCAGACTAGGGCTGGGGATATGGCCTAGTGGCAAGAGTGCTCGCCTCGTATACATGAAGCCCAGGGTTCAATTCCCCAGCACCACATATACAGAAAATGGCCAGAAGTGGCGCTGTGGCTCAAGTGGCAGAGTGCTAGCCTTGAGCAAAAAGAAGCCAGGGACAGTGCTCAGACTCTGAGTCCAAGCCCCCAGGACTGGCCAAAAAAAAAAAAAAAAAAAAAAAAAAAGGGCAGACTAGGGCTGGGGATATGGCCTAGTGGCAAGAGAGCTTGCCTCGTATACATGAGGCCCTGGGTTCGATTCCCCAGCACCACATATACAGAAAAGAGCCAGGAGTGGCGCCGTGGCTCAAGTGGCAGAGTGCTAGCCTTGAGCAAAAAGAAGCCAGGGACAGTGCTCAGGCCCTGAGTCCAAGCCCCAGCACTGGCCAAAAAAAAAAAAAAAATCAACTATTAGTCTGCAACAACAACAAAAATCAAACCATAAATTGCCCATTTCTTCTCCAGTCTCCTGGTATTCAATTCCTTGCCCTGCTCTTTGCTTTCCCTTCACTGTGATACTAGCCTCTGTAAAATCTTATGAAGCCTATCAACAGGAGGACAATAAAATAGGGGTCATCTTGATTTACTTGGAGTCTTTTGTAATTATTAACAAGTAATAAGCAATGATGAGTTTAGGTCCCTTCACTCAAAATGATTCAGAATAGGATAAACTGCCATCCAATTTGGCTGGCTGCACCAAGTGTGCATTTGGTGACATTAACACAAAGTAGATAATTTCAGCTACCTAGGAGGCTGAGAGATGAGGATGAAGGTTCAAATCCAGCCCCCAACAGGAAAGTGAGATTCTTATCTTCAGTTAACCACCAAAAAGCTGGAAGTGAAGATGTAGCTCAAGCGGTAGCACACCAGCTCTGAACAGATATTTTTATCTAATATTTTCCTAATATTTTATCTAATATTTTCCTTTGTATATGTCCAGTTCAGTTCTAGCAAAGAGAAGGCTATTTCTGGAGATTCTGTCTGCCTGAGGCCACTGCTGTGTGAGACCTTCAGGTAAAGTCACTGTCACCATGTCTGACCAGGAGGCAAAACTTTCAACTGAGGACTTGGGGGATAAGAAGGAAGGAAAACACATTAAACTCAAAGTCATCTGACAGGATAGTAGTGAGATTTACTTCAAAGTGAAAATAATACATCTCAAGAAACTCAAAGAATCATACTCTCAAAGACAGGAAATTCCACTAAGTTCACTTAGGTTTCTCTTTGAAGGTAAGAAACTGCTGATAATCATATGGAATGGAGAAAGATGTAATTGAACTTTATCAGGAACAAAGGGGTAGCGGAGTGTCACTCAATAGTTTAGGTATTCTTTTTATTTTCTTCTTTTCCCTCAATCCCTTTTTATTTTAAAAAGTTCTTTTGTAATATGGTGTTCAAAATGGAACTGAATACTGGCACTCTATCCTCTTTAAAACATCTGTTAATTTGAATTCTAGTGCTCATTATTATTATTTGTTTTCTATATGCTGATTTTTGATTATCAAACCTCAACCCCCTTCACATTGCCTCTCATTTTAAAAAAATCACAGTGCACAGAGAGGCCACATTTTTCAGGACTGTAATTTTAGGTAAGATTGACCAAAGACTTTCCAATTGGCCCAGAAATTCTAGCATGTGATTGTATCACTCCTGGACTATGACTTTCAGTGGTAGATGGAAGTTTTTATAGAAGTGAACTGTGGGAAAAGACCTTAACCTGAAGCTACTTTTTAAAGTTTTAGGGTTTGTGCCAAAAGAAGAGGACTATATCAGGATTGGAATCAAGCTGGCAGACATGGTAAGAATGATGCTTAACTTTGACGATGGCTTCACTGAAGATAAAGTGTTTTAAGATTTAAAAAAAAAAATCTTGCCAGAAGAACCCAGAAAAATTCTAATTTTCATTAGCAGTTACTAAAGTTGTTTCTGCAGAAGTGCATACAACAGAATACTATTCCTTTTATTTTTTTTTGGGAGGGGCGCTAAGACATGGGTATTTCTTTTCCCCCAGTCCTAGGGCTTGAACTCAGGGCCTAGGCACTGTCCTTGAGCTTCTTTTGCCCAAGGCTAGCACTCTACCACTTGAGCCACAGTGCCACTTCTGGATTTTTCTGTTTATATGATACTGAGGACTATCAAACCCAGAGACTCATGCATGCTAGGCAAGCACTCTGCCACTGAGTCACATTCTCAGCCCAAGGGACATGGGTTTTAAGGGACATGGGATACCAGCCTCATTAAACAGTATTTGTAAAAACTGCACTAATGCTCATTTTCAATGTATAGAAGAAAAAAAAAAACCAAAGGTTTTCTTGTGTAATACTGGATATTATTTGCCCATGGTACAAATATTTCTTCAGTACTGTATAATGATGATGTTAATAATTTTCACTGAAAGTTACTGAAGTGCCTTCTGGCTCAAAGGTTTAATTAAGACCATAATACTTAAAAAAAATACTCAATGTTTTACTTTTGAAAAATTTGACATTCCTATATGGTTCATATAATGAGTTACCCAATCCTGTTGAATAAATGGGCACGCTGCATACAGGCCCCACCAAAAAAAAAAAAAAAAAAGGCAAATTCTTAGCATTTAAGTCTTTTTTTTGTGTGTGCAGGGTGTGGGCCTTGGACTCTGGGCCTGGGTGCGGTCCTTAAGTTCGTTTGTTTTTTTTTAGTCCACTTGAACTCTGGTTCTGGGCGCTGTCCCTGAGCTCTTCAGCTTAAGGCTAGTGTACTCTACCACTTTGAGCCACAACGCCACTTCTGGTTTTCTGGTGGTTAACTGGAGATGAGTCTCATGGAGGACTTTCCTGCCCAGGTTGGCTTTGAAACCCAATCCTCAGATCTCAGCTTCCTGAGTAGCTAGCATTACAGGAGTAAGTCACCTACACCCAGCTCTTAAGTTCATTTTGTTCAAGGCCTAAGACATGGGTATTTCTTTTCCCCTAGTCCTAGGGCTTGAACTCAGGGCCTAGGCACTGTCCTTGAACTTCTTTTGCCCAAGGCTAGCACTCTACCACTTGAGCTCCAGCACCATTTCCAGCTTCTTCTGTGATTGAGATAAGAACCTCATACTTTCTTTTGAACTATGATCCAGATCTCAGGCTCGTGAGTAGCTAGAATTATAGGCATGAGCCACTGCTGCAGGGCGGCATGAAACTCTATGGGAAGCAAAATTTTACCTTTATCTAATATTAGGGACTAAAAATTAAAATGATTTAACAGACTAACAGAAAAAAAATACAGATTTATTCAACAGTTTTTATGTGGCAGAAGACCCTTGGGGAAATGAAAGAGGTAGCTTTGTAGTAGAGTATGCATGTAAACATATACAGTTCTGAGTTTCTTAGCATTGTGAAAATTTTAAAAATTAAATTTAAAAAACCCTATAAATCCAAAGTCTAGAAATAGTGACACTGGTATTACTTACAAATAACATGGTAAAAAGGGAGGAGCTCTGACGGTAATTCAAAGTTTTTTTAATCAAGTATTTTTCTTCCTAATTAGATTGTGTGTGTGTGTGTGTGTGTGTGTGTGTGTGTGTGCACGCACGCGCATGTGCTTGTGTGTTTGTATTTGCCAATCCTGGGGCTTATCTGGGACTGGCTCCAGTTCCAGACCTTCTTTTTGCTTTAGGCTTTTTTGAGTAGTTTATTGGAGATAAGTCTCAAAGACTTTTCTGCCTGGGCTGACTTTGAACCATGATCCTCAGAACTCAGCCTTCTGAGTAGCTAGGATTACTGCTGTGAGCCACCAGTGCCCAGCTTCAATTAGGGTTTTGGATTGTTGTGTTTTTTTTGGTGCTTCCGGGGCTTGAACTCTGGGCCTGGGTACTGTCTCTGAGCTCCTTTTCCTCAAGGCTAGCACTGGACATTTGAGCCACAGTGCCCCATTTCAGCTTTTTCTGTAATTAGTTGGAGATAAGAATCTCACAGGCAGGGGCTGGGAATATGGCCTAGTGGCAAGAGCGCTGGCCTCCTACACATGAAGCTCTCGGTTCGATTCCCCAGCACCACATATATAAGAACGGCCAGAAGGGGCGCTGTGGCTCAGGTGGCAAAGTGCTAGCCTTGAGCGGGAAGAAGCCAGGGACAGTGCTCAGGCCCTGAGTCCAAGGCCCAGGACTGGCCAAAAAAAAAAAAAAAAAGAATCTCATAGGCTGGAAACGTGGCTTAGTGGTAGAGTACTTGTCTAGCATGCAGGAGGCCCTGGATTGATTCCTTAGTACCACATAAACAGAGAAAGCCAGAAGTGGCATTGTGACTCAAGTGGTAGTGTTAGCCTTCAGCAAAAGAAGCTCAGGGACAATGCCCAGGCTCTGAATTCAAGCCTCAGAACTGGCAAAAAAAAAAAAAAAAAAGAACAGACTTTCCTGTCTGGGCTGAACCTAATCCTCACAGCCTCCTGAGAAGCTAGAAATATAGGCATGAACCACCAGTGCCCGTTCCAATTAGGTTTCTAAGAATTATTTGAACACTAATTACAATAGCCAAATTTGTGAGCTTTGTTTTCTTTCACTAAAACTAGTTTCCTTCAATTTTTCACTAGGCAGCAAAGGAAAATAGGTCATTTCCATTAGTTAAAATGCCAAGCTGTGAACAGTTCTAGTGGAGCTATAAGAGTCCTCCTGAGTACACATCAGGGGTCATTAACTGTGGTGAGAAAGTCTGGTGATGGTATTTCTGCTCCTGCCTGGGAGGCCTCTGCATCAGGGCATTTAATTCCCCAACATTTGGTCCTCTCACCTGGACTTCAGATCAGATGGCCTCAGTCTGGATCGTGGCCTCACTGCTTAATATATCAGTACCTTTGGGTAAGTCGTTTAATCTTCGGAACCTAGTTCCCTCACCTATAAAACAAGAATAACATAGTTGCTTAAAAATAATTATGTTGCATAATTCCCTAGCAAAGTGCCTGGCACACAGCAAGTAAGACATTGTGGCTACTACTCCCACTGAAATGTAAGCTGTCTTCTTACCTTGTGAAGTTAGTTGATGACTAAGTGTGAGAAACCACTTTGTGTATGGTAAATGCCATCATAATAAGGAGTTTTGTTACAAGTACCAAGCAGTCAAATGGGGAAGAAATCTTATGCTTTTTCTTTTTCTTGGTCCTAGGGCTTGAACTCTGGGGCCTGGGTGCTGTTCCTAAATTCCTTTTGCTCAAGGCTAGCACTCTACCACTTGAGCTACAGATCCACTTCCAGCTTATTCTGTGATTAATTGGAAATAAGTCTCATGGGCTTTCCTTCCTGGGCTGGCTATGAAGCGCGATCCTCAGGTCTCAGCCTTCTGAGTAGCTAGGATTACAGCTGTGAGCCACTAGAACCAGACAACTTTATGTCTTTTAAGTTACTTGTCACTACTATGGATAACTACATACAGGAAAAATGTTACTTCCTACTATAAAGTTAATTTTCCCCTATAAAAGGACCAACAAGCGATATTCAAGTCTTAAAATTTATTTGTTCTGTTTTTGTTGCCAGTCCTGGGGTGTGGACTCAGGGCCTGAGAACTGTCCCTGGCTTCTTTTTGCTCAAGGCTAGCACTCTACCTCTTAAACCACAGCCCCACTTCTGGCTTTTTTCTACATATGTGGTGCTGAGGAATAGAACCCAGGGCTCCAATGTATACGAGGCAAACACTTTACCACTAGGCCATATTCCCAGCCCCTCAAGTCTTACAATTTGTTTCATAATCAATTAAAGAAAAGTAAGAAAGTAGAGAACAGAAACAGAAAATACTATTCTTTTTTTTTTTTTTTTTTTTTTGCCAGTCCTGGGCCTTGGACTCAGGGCCTGAGCACTGTCCCTGGCTTCTTCCCGCTCAAGGCTAGCACTCTGCCACTTGAGCCACAGCGCCGCTTCTGGCCGTTTTCTGTATATGTGGTGCTGGGGAATCGAACCTAGGGCCTCGTGTATCCAAGGCAGGCACTCTTGCCACTAGGCTATATCCCCAGCCCAGAAAATACTATTCTTTGGACTAATCCATCTCTGTGACAAAATACCCAAGATAATAAGCCAGGTGCTGGTGGCTCACAACTGTAATCCTGGCTATTTAGGAGGCTGATATCTGAGGATCATGGTTCAAAGTCAGCCCAGGCAGGAAAGTCTGTGAGACTCTTACCCCCAGTTAAATACCTGAAAAACTAGTAGTGTTGTCACTCAAAGTGGTAGAGAGCTAGCCTTGAACAAAATGAGCTCAGGGACAGTGCCTAGGCCCCAAGTTCAAGTCCCACGACCACCACCACCAACAAAATACCCAAGATAAAACAACTTAAAAGGGGGAAAGGTTAGGGCTGGGAATATAGCCTAGTGCTCTTGCTTGCCTCGCATACATGAAGCCCTGGGTTCGATTCCCCAGCACCACATAAACAGAAAAGCCGGAAGTGGTGCTGTGGCTTAAGAGCTAGAGTGCTAGCCTTGAGAGAGAGAGAGAGAGAGAGAGAGAGAGAGGAAAAAAAAAAGTCAGGGACAGTGCTCAGGCCCTGAGCCCAAGCCCCAGGATTCCTCCCCGCCCCCGCCCCCGCCCCCGCAAAAAAGGGGGGAGGAAGTTGATTCATGCTCACATGCTCATAGTTGCTGAATCTGTCCTTGAGCTCTGGATCTAAAAGTACATCACAGTTGGAGCACAGATGGGGCTGGAATGTGGCTTAGTGGTAGAGTGCTTGCCTAGCATGCATGAAGCCCTGTGTTCAATTCCTAAGTGAAAAAAGCCAGAAGTGATATTGTGGCTCAAGTGGTATAGTGTTAGCCTTGAGCAAAAAGAAGCCAGGGACAGTGCTCAGGCCCTGAGTTCAAGCTCTAGGACTGGCCAAAAAAAGAAAATCAGATGACAGTTCCATGCTCTCTTCAAAATCTTTTTTTTTTTTTTTTTTTGCCAGTTCTGGGCCTTGAACTCAGGGCCTGAGCACTGTCCCTGGCTTCCTTTTGCTCAAGGCTAGCACTCTGCCACTTGAGCCACAGCGCCACTTCGGGCTATTTTCTATATATGTGGTCCTGAGGAATTGAACCTAGGGCTCTTGCCACTAGGCCATATTCCCAGCCCTCTTCAAATGTATAATTGTCCTAATGATCTTTTTGAATCCTATTATCTTCCTGGCTACCAGCTAACAACATGTGTATCAGAGAAAAATAACCAAAGGAATCTTGCTCAATCCCTCAATTCATAAAACTATTATTAGGTGCCACTGCCTATAATCCTAGCTACTCAGGAGGCTGATATCTGAGGATGGCAATTCGAAGCCAGCCCTAGCAGGAATGTCCATGAGACCCTTTTCTCCAATAACCATAAAAAGCCAGAAGTGGAGCTGTGGCTTAAGTGACCCAAGCACCCAAAAACCATAAAAAGCCAGAAGTGGAGCTGTGGCTTAAGTGACAGAGGCATAGCCTTCAGTAAAAAAAGCTCCTGAGCAGCACCCAAGCCCTGAGTTCAAGACCAGGGACCGGCAAAAATGTAACAGAAATGCCCATAAAACTGTTAAAATTTCTGTATGGCTTGGTGCTGGTGGCTCATGCCTGTAATCCTAGCTACTCAGTAGGCTGAGATCTAAGGATTGTGCTTTAAAGCCAGCACGGGCAGGAAAGTCTGTGAGACTCTTACTTTCAATTAACTCCCAGAAAACCAGAAGTGGAGCTGTTGCTCAAAGTGGTAGAACACTAGAGCCTTAAGCAAAAGAAGCTCAGGGACAGTGCCCAGAGTTCAAGCTCCATGACAATCCGCCCCCCCCCCCCCAAAAAAAAATTGCCGTATGAAGCCAGGAAATTTTGGTATAGTTTGGAATATGTTGATGGAAAACTGACGTAGAGGTCATATTTTCTTTCCTAGCCAATGGGAGGCAATATAACAAGGGTTGTACATTAGCTGCAAAGTGTAAGAAGTCTATAGAAGGTATTTAGTACAAGAGGAGAAAAAAAGTACAGGATATTGGCAGTAGATTAGTTTTAATGGGATTTTTGTATATAATTAGTCATCATATGCAAGGGAGAGAAAAAAAAGGAGTCCAAGTTGACCTAGATGCTGAAACCAGGTGACTAGAGAAGGCCAAGCAAAGCATATGAGCTCAGAATAGGACAACGCAGTGCGTTAATTTTAACATGCAGACAAGACGAAATAACTAAGGTGTAGCAACATCTGTAATTACAGATATAAACACATATTATATGAGTCTGGAATTTAAGCAAAGTTTAAACAGCACTAAAAATACTATTATTGGTGGCTTTCTACAATAGGAAAGGATTTAAACCAGAAATTAAATCCACAATCTTTAAGCTGGTTAAGGATTTTAATACTGTCCTTTAAAAACTGATCTAGAAACTGAGACAGGTATCTTAATTCACAGCAGGTAGAATGTTTTCTTTGGGGGGGGGTTACTGAATTCAAGGCTTCACATAAATCAATGTTTTTATATGGTCAATGACTTGCTGCATCATCTGATCCTTGCTGACACAGGCAGGATCACCTCATACTCCATCCCTCATTGACCCTTCTCCAATGGCAATGGCTTGAATCTTTGACCATGCCAACCTGCTTTCTTCCAAGTTATTGTCTGGCTAGAATACTGTTCTTCACTTCCTCTCACTGACCCAATTAATTACCTCTATTCATTCTTAAGTTCTTCATTCCTGAGAGGAAAACCTTTCCTGAGTATCTATACTTAGATGTCCTCTACCAGGTTAACTCACACATCCCTCATTTGTGAAAAGTACTTACTGTGCACTAACTTCATACAGTTATTCAGAAAACCATGCTGGGGCTGGGAATGTGGCTTAGTGGTAGAGTGCTTGCCTAGCATGCATGAAGCCTTGGGTTCGATTCCTCAGTACCACAAAAACAGAAAAAGCCAGAAGTAGCACTGTGGTTCAAGTGGTAGAGTGCTAGCCTCGAGCCAAAGCAGCTCAGGTACAGTCCCTAAGCCCTGAGCTCAAGCTCCAAAAAGAAAAACGAAAATTAAAAGAAAACCATGGTGATTGTCTCCTCTGCTAGAACTTCAGTTGAAGTGAGTAGGACCGTGCATCTTATTCATTTCCACAGTCTTAGAACCCAGGCCAACACGAGGTGCAGGGCAGAAGATCCACAAGTGCTTTCTGAATAAATAACACACAGAAATATAGCAGGATAATTGTGAGAAGTTTGCACTGAAGCTGAGCTTTAGTCACAGCTCTACACCTTACAAGCTTTGTGACCAGGTAAGTTCTTTTTCAACATCTCATTGTTATCCCTGTTAAGATCAAGTGAGTAACAGAACCCACAACAGTGAAAAAAAATCATAACTTTACTATTATGTGTGGGTAAAGAAATGTACTCTTTACCTGATTTATGTAACTGTAACCCCTCTGTAAATCACCTTTATAACAACAATTTTAAAGAAGAAAAAATTTAATATATGCCATAGGCTAAGATATCTGGAAAGCTAGTAGTGGCACTCCTCAAGAGGTGGAAATAGGAGGATACTGAGTTTGTGGCCAGAGAAGGGAAGTTAGTGAGATCTCAAAAACAAAAAAGACACAAGAGTGTGGTTCAAGTGAGAAAAATCTCGCCGAGTATGCCCATGCCATGGGGTTCAGTCCCCAGAAACCCCTACCAAATACACACACACACACACACACACACACACACACACACACACACACACACAGTAAAAACAAGAAGAGAGTAAACATGCTGGCTGCCAGTGGCTCACGCCTAAATATTGAGGAGACTAGACCTAAGAATCTTGAAGACATGTCCCAGTAGGAAAGTCCCTTAAACTCTCATCTCAAATCAATCACCAAAATAAATAACTAAATAAAAAAACCAAAGTGGAGCTGTGGCTCAAGTGGTAGAGAGCTAGCTTTGAGCACAGAGAGATTCAGGGTCAGAGCCCTGAGTTCAAGCCCCAGAACCGGCAAAAAAACCCAAACAAACAAAAAACTAAAGCCTCTAAGGAAGTTTATAGGGTTCTAAAATCTCGGCTCAAGTTCTCCCATTCTCCAAATTCACTTCCTCTATCCTCAAGCACCATAAATTCTGCGTACAAATCCAACAAAAAGTCAGGCTACTTCTTAGCTGTCTTTCCTTACTAAGGTGGGTTGGATAGTGATTTAGTTCAGTCCTGGATACGATTCCCAAGATTACAAAATTGGCGGGGACTGAGGGTGGGGGGCCGCTGGGATATGGCTCAATTGGTACAGAGCCTTCATAGTACGCATCTGGTTCAGAGTTCAAACTCCAGTTACACACACACACACACACACACACACACACACGATTAAAAACGGTAGGAAATAGCGTCTTGTCTTTGATCTTTGTAATTATCACAAGGTCTACTGGGTTTGCCGGCCTCCCATCCCCTGGGCCGCTAGGAAAGCCGCGGACACCGGTCCGAAGTTTCTAGAAGTTTCTGACGACCCAGCACTCGCCGGCCCGAGACCTCGGGAGCCAGCCACCCCACCCTCCCGCACGTGCCAGGCCCCGCGGGAACGCCGGCGGCACAGGCACTCTGAGCTCCGCTCGGGGGGACTGACACCCGGGTAGAGATCGAGAGTGACAGACGCCAACTCGCTTCCACAGGCTGAGGGCGAGGAAGGCCGAGGAAGGGCGGGGGGGGGGGGGGAGCGGGAGGCATCGATCGGCGGCCGTTATTCCGCCGGGGCCGGAGTTCAGTCAGCCAAGGCCACCTCCTTCCGCGTCCAGGCCGCGGACACACGGCCGTCTTCGGCCCGGACACAGAAGGCGTCCTAGCGGCCGCCGAGGGGGACTCGGTCTCTCGGGGAAACTGACCTGCCAAACTTCCCTCAAGTACCGGGACCGGGCCGGCCTCCGGCGCCTCGGCCGCTCCCGCCTCGCTGCCCTCCCCCGGCCCCTCCGCACCCCGCTCCCACATCAGTCCCGGACCCTGGCCCAAGCCCCTCAGTTTGGAACCCCCCGCGGCCTCACGGCCCGGCCCCGTGCCCACCTCCTCAGGCCGGAGGTCCCCTCGCGACCCGGGGACCGCAGAGCAGCCCGCCCGTGGCCCACACCTACTCGCCGCTCAGAGAGCCGAGCGACGCCACCTCCTCAACCGGCCGTTAAAGCACCTCAAGCGGCCCCCGGAAGGTGCCGCCTTCGCCGCCGCCGTCGCCGTCGCCGCCGCCGCCGCGCTACCGCCGCAGCCACCGCCGCTGCAGCCGCCGCCGCGCTTCTTCCGGCGTCAACTCGCGCCTGCGCGTAGCGCCCCCTCCCGACTAATAACAGGAAGAACCATAGAGGCACGCAGGGTGCCCGGGAGGAGGGGCCCTGGGAGCGGGAACAGAGAGAGAGAGCCGGCTGGCTCGACTCACAGCCTCGGAATCTTGACTTCCCCTTGAGGTCGGAGGACGAAAGGAACCCAGGGCGGGGAGGTCCCCCTTAACCCTCAAGGGAAATAAAAAAAGGTAGGAGTGTGTGTGTGTGTGTGTGTGTGTGTGTGTGTGTGTGTGTGTGTCCTTACAGTGGTAAGAAAAATGTGTGCCAAGCAAACAGCTCTACCAGCCTGGGTCACCCTTTGACTTCTGGATGATTTTTGCACCTATGGCATCAACCTGCAGCTGCCTCCCTGAGCTCCACTCTTGTGAGACCCAATGGTCTCTAATTCAACAAAGCAAAACAACAACAACAACAACAACTGGAAGCTGGGTACCTGTGGCTCACGCCTGTAATCCTAGCTACTCAGGAGGCTGAGATCTGAAGATGGTGGTGTGAAGCCAGCCTCAGACAGGAAAGCCCATGAGACTCTTATGTCCAGTTAACTAGCAAAAAGCTAGAAATAGAGCTGTGGCTCAAAGTGGTAAAGTGCTAGCTGCTAGGACAATGGAAGAGGAATAGACCGTACTAGGTCATCAACAGGCTAAGAGTGTTTCGTGCTAGCGAGGAACACAGACCTTCCCACGGGTTTGGAGGTTGTGCAAGGGACTCGATTTAGAGGCCGGCTTGTAAGGGTCGTAAGAAGGAAATAAAGGAATGAAAATCAGGCTGTAATTATTCGGGGGCTAATGATGGGTACTTTTTTGGTTAGGGCCAGAGTGCCCTGATGGGTACTAGGTCCTAGGGTAATGGAGACTTTCCACTGAGCTCAGGTCAGAGTGGCCTGCCTGCGGGCTAGCAGGTGAACACTCACCTGGTGCTTTGCTTGACTTGGGGAATAAGGCAGGAATACATCCTTCACTAGCCTTGAGCACAAAAGCTCAAGGACAGTGCCTAGGCCTCAGTTCGGGTCCCAGAGCCAGCACAGAACAAAAACAACCGTGAAGAATGTACTCCATTAAGCTGAAAATGTACCCATTTTATGAAATCTAGAGTCCCAAGCACACATCTATTTATTATTATTTTGAATAATAATATGGAGATGTGCAGAAAACACAGTTGTCTTGAGGAAAAGCCCTGTGTAATTGTCTGTTATCAGTGAGTGGAATTGGCCCCTGTCTTTGTGGAAGAAGGTTCTAGAAAGAATGACTATTGCTAATTCAGACTTGGGGATGTTGCAAACATTTCTCAAAATGAAACAAAGTATAACTTGCCTTTGTAGGGAGCTAACTATGTATTTTGCTGCCAGAGATAACATTCATACTTTCAAGAGAAGATTAGAATTTAAGATTTATGTCCACCCCTGTGAGCTTGACAGTTTTCCATTACTTGAAACTTTGCTGATGAGATGGCTGATGATAGAAATGGCTGTGATTTTTCTGAAATGACATTTCAGAAAAGTTGCTTGATTTGGTGATAGAATAAGACATATGTATTTTGGTCTTCTATCCTAGCTAGACCTCTCAAAACCTTTGTAATTTCCTGAGCAATACAGAGGATTCGTGGACCCTTTTTTTTTTTTTAATCCATCCTGGGGCTTGAACTCAGGGCCTGGGCACTGTCTTCAGCTCATTTGCTCAATGCTAGCACTCTACTGCTTTGAGCCACAGCACCACTTTTGGTTTTCTGGTGATTAATTGAAGATAAGAGTTTCGTGAGGACTTTTCAGCTGGGCTGGCTGTGAACAGCAATTCTCAGATCTCAGCCTTTTTAGTAGCTAGTATTACAGGCATGAGCCACCAGTGCCTTGTTAGGACAGGATTTTGTTAGGATACATTTGTGTTTGTTTTCTGTCCTTCAAGAAATGTAGCTCATTATTTGCAGTAAGTCACTTTCCAAAGGTGGGAGCTAAAGTAGCAAAAGTCAGGTCTTTAAAAGTCCAAGTTAATTCCTAATGGCTGTTGAGAGGTAATGAAGTTTCCATTAAAAAAAATTTAAGTTAAAAAGTTTAAATAAAAAAGCCAGGTACTGGTGGCTCACAATTGTAGTCCTAGCTACTCAGGAGGTTAAGATCTAAGGGTCTCCGTTCAAAGCCAGCCCAGGCAAGAAAGTCCATGAGGCTCTTCTTTCCAGTAAACCTCCAGAAAACCAGAGTGGTGCTGTGGCTCAACTGGTAGAGTGATAGTCTTGCGCTGAAGAGCTCAGGGACAGCGCCCAGGCCCAGATTTTAAGCCCCATGACGGACAAAAAATAAAAACCTAAAAGAAACCATATACTGATAGCTCAAACCTATAATCTTAGCTAAACAGGAGGCTGACACCTAAGAATCTCAGTTCATAGCTAGCCAAGGCAGACCAGTCCAAAGGACTCTTATTTTCAATTAACCAGAAAAAAGCTTGAAGAAGTGTGGCTCAAGTGGCACAGTGCAGCCTTGAGCAAAAAGCAGAGTCAGAGGCCCTAAGTTCAAGCCCTAGTAACAGGAAAAAAAATCAGAGTTCAGATCAGTACACTCCCCAAAGTCACCAAAGCTCCATGTACCCCCTGCTACAAGAATCACAGTATTCTTTGTAGCATTTTCATTTGACTGTTTCTGAGTTGGATCTTTTCATCTTAAAGGTGCAAATAGAAGTAGAACATTTCCCTGAGTTCTATGTGAATTCTCGAACATGGAAGGGGGATGGTCCTAGGAGCTCTCAATTTATAGTAAGTCCATCATTTATTGCAGAAGTCAGCTTGAGACTGGCCTCTGAACTGGGGGCAAGACTGGGATCAAGTGGAACCCCGTGGGCTCTGCTGACTCTAGACAGATAGCATCACAAATAAACTGAGTTGAGTTAATAGAAAATGCTAGTGGGATCTGTGGAGAGTTGGAGAATGGCTTTGTATAAAGGGTAGGAGTGGAGGGGGGGGGAGCTTACATTTAGTCTCAGAAGTAATGCATGAGTAGACAGGAAAACATATTTGGTTTTTCTTTTCCTCCCTTAGCTGCAAAACTCAAAGCTCCAAAGCCAGCAAAGTGGGGCTGAGGATATGGCCTAGTGGCAAGAGAGCTTGCCTCGTATACATGAGGCCCTGGGTTCGATTCCCCAGCACCACATATACAGAAAATGGCCAGAATTAGCGCTGTGGCTCAAGTGGCAGAGTGCTAGCCTTGAGCAAAAGGAAGCCAGGGAAAGTGCTCAGGCCCTGAGTCCAAGGCCCAGGACTGGCCAAAAAAAAAAAAAAAAAAAGCCAGCAAAGTGCCACATACCTGTCATCAGAGCTACTCAGAAGGCTGAAATCTGAGGATCAATTCAAAGCTAGCCTAACCAGAAAAGTCCCTGAGATTTTTGTTTGTTTGTTTTTGTTGTTGTTTACAGTCCTGGGGCTTGAACTCAGGGCCTGAGCACTGTCTCTGGCTTCTTTTTGCTCAAGGCTAGCACTCTGCCACTTGAGCCACAGCACCACTTCTGGCTTTTTCTATATATATGTGGTGCTGAGGAATCAAACCCAGGGCTTCATGTATACGAGGCAAGCACTTTACCACTAGGCTATATTCCCAGCCCCCCTGAGATTTTTGCTGCCAGTTAATCAGCAATAAAGCCAGTCTGAGCAGAAAAATCCTCCATGAGTCTGTATCTCTAATTAATAAAACAACAACAACTTCAACAAAAAAGCCAAACTGGAGGTTTGGTTCAAGTGGTAATATACCAAGTGTGAGCAAAAAAAGCTGAATGAGAGTGCCAGGACCTGAGTTCAAATTCTAGTACCACTACTATAAGGTCCGCCCCGGAAGGCTCCATGTAGATGCCTCTCACCTCATTAAGTCTCCACCCAGTTACCTGGGTAAGCAGCAGACCTGGAGGCAGTTACCTCCCCTTCCCTGAGGTCACATCCTAATCCACCTGGCCATACACCCCCGCCCCTGCCCTAGATAAGGCAGGGCTGGGTGGAAGTTATCTCTTCGCTCACTTTCCCTCCCTTCTCTCCGGCCTTGCATCATCTCGGCCACAGGCCAGCAGTTCCGTTATAAACTTTCTCTCCTGCCTGAATACCATGTGGCGTTCTCCTTTACTGGCTACCTACTTTAAAAGCCTAACATATATGGTGCCGTGACTCGGATAGGGCTTAAGAGTCAGGACAGGCAGAATTCTCCTCTATTTTTCTCCTTTTTTGGGGAGTATCCCCAATCCTGACGGCCCTTTTCCGCGAACCAAACTGCTGTGAGACACCACGCGGGACTTTTCACCAGTACCATTGCTGACCTCCACATCCACGTCCAAACCACTTCTCTATCCTGGTGAGTGAAACTGCTGCTGTTCAGGGTCTCTGCCACTCTGTACGCTGCTGCTTCTGCTCTGTAAGCTCTCATTCACTCACCAGGCCGCCTCCCTCCTGTACTTTTTGTTTTTTTGCATCACAGTCACACCCGAGCCGGGACACTGCTAGCACACCTCTTGACAGCGCAATGAGGCCTATTGGAAATACTCGCACAGATACAGTTTTTTCCCCTGCAATGGTAAATAGTCAGAAGTCACTTATATTCAGGCTCTCTCTCTCTTTTCCTCTCTTTCTCTTCCTTTTTCTCCCTCTTTGCCTGCTTACTTGCTTACTTTATAAAACTCCAAGTCATACCATCCTGATAATATGCCTTGCTAACAAAGCTGCCTCTTTTCACAGACCTTTGAAACTGAGGCTCAACCACCAGTGTGCTTTGTCAGCAAAGATACCTAAAAGTTCTTTTCTCTAGCATTGACCACGTGGTAGATATTGGGTTAAACAGGCACCAGCTCAGGCACCATTATGCCATGCCACGTGTTCTCTGCTAGCGTGTTTGTCCTCCTGCCACCCCACCCCAACATGGCATCCCACTGGAGTTTATCAAAATATGGTTTCTCCATTTTATAATCTGAAAATTTTTGTTTGCTAGCAAAATTGTTTTTCTAACCGACCATGTGGTTCTAAAATATTAGGCAATCAATGTCATTTACTATTGGAATTCCAAAGGAGTCTAGGGCCAAAATTCATTTTTGCATGTTGTAAAACCTATGTGCACAGTGTGTATGTGTGTTTCATGTATGTATGTCTGTGTAAACGTCATTTGTTAGTGAAGTCTCAGAAAAGGGAATTGAAGAAACATTGTAGGAAGAAGATGATATTGGTATGTCTTAAATTCATACAAGACAGAACTTGTTAAATTGGTGTACAATTATTGGCTGTGACTTAAACATTGACATAAAACCAGTATGCCATTCTTTATATGTCCATCTAGCTATAAATCTGCTAAAACTCTCATCACATCTACGGAGTTTTGTCATTGCAAAATTCTGGCAAGTATTTGTTGGTCAATTCTTGACAAGGTGCAGGTAAGCCCTAGTCCTCTTGGTCTCTTGTTGCTTTAATTGGGAATAAAAAAGGGCTTTTTGTGGCAAAGACTCCTTGGATTGCAGTTTGAAGCCAGCCCGACCAGAAAATCTCTCTAAAACTCCATCTCTTAACTAACCAGCGAAAAGCAGCCAGGCTGGAAGCATGGTTCAAGAGACTTATCACTAATCAGCCAAATGATGGAAGTGGCATTGTGGGTCAAGGGGTAGAATGCTAGCCTCGAGCAGAAGTGCTCAGGGACAGTGCCAGGTCCTGAGTTCAGTCTCCTGTGAATGCCAACTGGGCAACTCATTAAGTCTCTACCCAGTTACCTGGGTAAGCAGCAGATCTAGAGGCAGTAACCTCCCCTTCCCTGAGGTCACATCCTAATCTACCTGGACACACCCCCCACCCCTGCCCTAGATAAGGCAGGGCTGGGTGGTGGTGGGGGTCATCTCTTCTCTCCCCTTCTCTCCCTTCTCTCCAGCCATGCGTCATCTCAGCCACAGGCCAGCAGTTCGGTAATAAACTTCTCTTCTCCTGCCTGAATACTGCGTGGCATTCTCCTTTCCTGGCTACCTACTTTAAAAACCTAACAACTACATACACATAAGTTTGAAAAATGAACAAAATGCACCTTTAAAAATTTATTTTATTGTTATTATAGAGATGATAAACAGAGGGGTTATACTCACATCCATCAGGTAATAAGTATATTTCCTTTTGTCCATTGTCATCTGGTCCCTCATTTTCTCCCATTCCCTCCCTCCCATCTCTGCCCACAAGTTGTATAGTTCACTTTCATCAATGTTCAGTGTACTCCACTGCTGCACTTTTTCACCTTTTTTTTTTCTTGTCAGATTCTGTGTACTCTTCCCACCCTCCCACCTTTACTGACCTCCTGTTTCTCTGAGCCGCCCCACCTGTTTACGTTTTGTTCTCAAAAGACTAGGTACATGGTCAGGAATGCTCCCCTTGATTTGTCTCATGGGGTGACGACCCCTTGAGGCATTGTCCTACTCTACTAGGAATTCTGCTCCTGGGGACTCACAGAACAACAGAAAATTCCTCAACCAGGATGTCAAATGCCACCCCTCTGCCTCAAATGGGTACCTCTCAACCTATACCTCCTCAAAACACCCCTTTGGACTATCTCTTGGATAATCTCCATAAAACCCAAGATGTTTCTTTTCTTTTTTTTTTTTTTTTGGCCAGTCCTGGGGCTTAGACTCAGGGCCTGAGCACTGTCCCTGGCTTCTTTTTTGCTCAAGGCTAGCACTCTGCCACTTGGGCCACAGCACCACTTTTGGCCATTTTCTGTATATGTGGTGCTGGGGAATCGAACCCAGGGCCTCATGTATACGAGGCAGGCACTCTTGCCACTAGGCCATATCCCCAGCCCCCAAGATGTTTATTTTCTAAATTGACATGGCCTCAATACCAATTGGACAATGGCACTCAATGGCCCTAGAATGGTACTTTCACCCTTAATATCCTCAAAGACCTAGATAACTTCTGTCACCGAAGTGGCAAGGCTGGAGAAATCCCTCATGCTCAGGTTTTTTTCTAGCCCTCTCCCTGATGTAGACCTGCCATTCCACCCTGCTGACTACTGTCCTTCCTCCACATTCCCTACCTGATTCCACATCTCAATCTTCTCCTCCCTTTCCACCAATCCATCAACCTCCCCCCAAACCAAGTGAAAGGTGTAGGGGAACCCTCTGATTTGAATCTCTAGAAACAGCAGGCTTAGACAAACTAGTGGTCCTGGAGAAGGGCAAACCTAAACCAAATAACAGGCGCCCAAAGCAGCTTGACCTAGAGCTGCTTGACTTAGGCAAAAGAAAAAAATGAGGAAGACTACTCAGTTTAGGGGAAGTTCCAAGAAGAGAAAGATTTGAGGCTAATTAAGACCAGCCACACCCAGAATCAAGAATTGTATTGCTTTGATTGCTTTGTTTACGGAGTTTACTGGAATTGTAATCACTAACAGCAGTTTTGCTTCTGTTTGTCTGCCTGCTTGCTTTGCCTAACTTGCGAGACTACCTGCGAGCGGTACAAATGATATTTGCCCTTAAAAGCCCAGCCTTATTTGGCTCGTGGCGCTGTTTGTCACCATCCCAGTGGTGGAGAGCAGACACTGTGCACAGCCAAATAAAGACTCCTAGCCCGACTGACTGAGTGCTGGTGACTATTTTAGTGGGTTCAAGGCCCACCTGGATATCTGGTATGCAACACCACTGCTGCCTCTCTCTCTACCTCATACCCATTCCTTCACTGCCCATCAATCATCTGCTGTGGCATTAGCCACCTCTTTTCCCTTCATGAGGTGGCTGCCACTAAAGGCATTGTTCATGTTTACGTGCCTTTTTCTTTCTCTGAACTGTCCCAAATAGAAGTTTAAATACCTTAATCAAAAACCTATTGGTGGGGTTGGGAATATGGCCTAGTGGCAAGAGTGCCTGCCTCATATACATGAGGCCCTGGGTTCGATTCCCCAGCACCACATATACAGAAAATGGTCAGAAGTGCTGTGGCTCAAGTGGCAGAGTGCTAGCCTTGAGTGGGAAGAAGCCAGGGACAGTGCTCAGGCCCAGAGTCCAAGCCCCAGGACTGGCAAAAACACACAAAAAAACCTATTGGTCAGGAAACTGTCCCTCACTCTGACTCAGGGCAAAATTACCAGCCTGATCACTCCCACCAGGCACTTAGGAACAATATGGTCCTCTACCTCCTCCACCGCCTTGACTGCCCACAAGTCAGTCCAACTATGACAAATTGAGGGAGGTAGTTCAGCATCCCAATGAGACTACCAGTAAATTTTTTATCTGTTTGGTGGACACTTCCATTGGTTAGTAATAGGGAGGTCAGATCTGGCCAGTGCCATCATTAACTGTGGAGGGGCGTCAGATTGACTCCAGGTCAGATTAGAGCAGAAGCCAACTCCATCTTCACTAAGATCTCCCCCACCCTATCCAGGGAAGTTCCCCTTCGCTGTGTAAACTGCTTGACCACCTGAAGCATGGAAGTTTCAAGGAACGTTCAAGGTTAAACCTGTGCCCTCCTCTGAGTAGGCGTATCCACCTGCATCATGTGAGCCCCGCCAAATCCATGCACCAATTCTAACCAGAATGATAGGTTGGTTCAAGCAGATACTGTGAGACAGACTGTAACTCTATTGGCCACCTGCATGTGACCTGGCATGCTCTGTAAGTGTTGTAACCTCGTCGGCCACCTGCGTGTGGCAGGCTTGACCATGTGGTGTTTGCCTTTATAACCCAACCCTGAGTATGGCCCGGGGCGCGTAGTCCCAGCTCCTGAGTCTCAGCTGCGGCCGCGGCCCTGGCCCTGGCCCTGGCCCGGCCAGCCTGCTTTTTACAGTTGCGGTTCCAGCTCCCGAGTCTGGGCCATGACCCTGGCTGGTCAGTATACTTTTTACTTCCCCAATAAATCCATCTTTTTACTTGAGACTGTCTCTGAGTGGTGGACTCTTGGAGGGATGGGGGATTCCCCCCACCCTTGGACCCCATTACCTTGTGGTCCCCTCCCTTGGGGGGTCCCCATTACAGGTTCACCCATACTGACTCATCCACTCCTCTGGGCATGGCTCTCCTCCCTCTCTATTTTATTTCTCAGTCCTCCCCCAATGAAAAAAAAACTACAAAATCTTGAGGACAGCCCTAACATCCCTCAGTGGGGACTCCTCCCTTCTTCATCTTCATGGGCTCCCCTTCATGTCCTCACCACACTCCCCTTACATACATAAAGCCAAAAGACCCTTTTTAAAATTGCAATCAAGTCTGGCCACATAACAATACTCTCAGAGAGCTGGACCATTTCTGCCATGCAATGGTGAATGGTCAGACATTCTATACATTCAGGCTTTCTTTGTTCTCACTCATTCTTCTCTCTGTCCGTCTCTCTAGTAAGCTGTCTGTGTTGACTTTCATCTCTGTGTCTGCCAGGCCTGTGTGTGGCTGACAGAGTGGGTATAACCCTCTCAGCCATCTCCTCTTGAAATAACTTTGTCTTGTATATGTATTAGGAACAGTTCAAGTGCTCTCTCACTCTCTCTCTTAAATGGCCTTGTCCTCTTTGTCATCTGCAGAAATTTAGGAGAAGTGCCGCCTCCTCCCCTTAAAAATCTAGTTTGGGTACCTCCCCCTATTCTCTTTACAGACCCTGGAGATGATCAATACCTAGGAAGAAACACAGACCACGTGGTGGGTTTTCATGTGATCTATCAAGGTTACTCCTCTACCTATCTAGCAAGTATTCAAAGATCAATTTGTATGCTAATGTGTCTCTTTACCAAAATTGTTTTAAAGGATTTTTGTTCTGATAAATCTATGTTTGTTTAAGCATAAAGATTCTGTTAAATTTGGTTTGTTGCTAGCAAAAGTTTTGCATTTTGAGTTTTGTCTTATATTTTGTTTGATGTTGCCTATTTTTCCTAGCATGTTCTATCATGCAATGGGCATGTCTTCTTTTTTTTTTTTGCCAGCCTTGGGCCTTGAACTCAGGGCCTGAGCACTGTCCCTGGCTTCCTTTTGCTCAAGGCTAGCACTCTGCCACTTGAGCCAGAGTGCCACTTCTGGCCATTTTATATATATGTGGTGCTGAGGAATCGAACCCAGGGCTTCATGTATATGAGCACTCTACCACTCAAGCACTCTACCACTAGGCCATATTCCCAGCCCCATGGGCACTGGAATTTGCCACTGGAATTCCAGAAAACCTATGGCCAACTTTCATTCTTTTTAAAACCTAAGTGTACCTTAAAACTTTGTGTACAAGCATAAGTGTGTGTGAACATATTCAAAATTACCTCATTTCAGTGCATAAAAACTGTCACAGTGTAAGAAAAAAATCTTCTGTCAAACTAAAGTGCTTTTGTCTTTAATAGTGGTCATTAATTCTGTTTTTTCTTAAAATTATTTGCTTTTTTATTTCAATTGTAACTATTATTGTTATGCCAAGTCGTGAGAAGGCCACCAAGAAGGCCACCGAGACTCAGACGTTCCGAAATGCAAAAGCAAGGTTTTATTTGAGGGAGCTGTAACTCAGGCCTCGTCCTACCCACCGACACAGCGGAGGTTAGAAGGAAGCCCCGAGCTGGGATTGCACAGGGCTTATAAAGGCAAAAAACAAAGTTATAGCCATCAGGTGTTCAAGCAAGACAAAAAACAAAGTTACAGTAATCAGGTGTTCAAGCAAGCAAGATTAGGACACCGGTACAAATCTGATTGGCTCAGGGCTCGAGGCATTCCGGGGGCGGTTAGAGTTAAGCATTCCCAGGCGGTTAGAGTTCTTGACCAGCTGGGCCCTAATAAACTTGTCCTGGGTTTGCTCACAGGGCCTGCTTATCTCAGGTTCGCGTGGTAAAGTGGGTCCTGACTTCAAAATGGCTTTAGTCTGGCTCTTCATAATGATCTGTGTTGCTTGTGACACAAATTGGGAAATAGCCCTCTTGGTAGTCAATTATATTTAGAATGTGAGCCTGACTCCTTGACAAGGAGGAAAGACAGTTTGGTTTGGGATAAAGACCTAGCAAACTTCTTTGCCCAGCAGCCTGGTCTGGGTAGTGTAACAATAAATGCCCTTGAAGAGAGTCATTGTTCAGTTCTAAGGTAACTTAACAAGCTTCTCAGGCCAAAAGAAACAACGGACAGTTTTAAACTCAAACTGCAAAGAAGTTCATCAGGTTTTGGTTCAAACAAATGTGTGCAATATGACTGTTTTCCAACTATGTAAGCCCATTCAGATACCGAGCTGACAATGGGTTTCAATCTTAATTAGTATCATAAAGTGCTATATTCAGTGAAAAATTAACTAGTTTAATTCGTTGCTGTTTCAAAGTTTTCATCATACTGAGTTTTGTTATAGATTTGATCCTCTGCAGCATTTTCAGTCAGACCCATAGAGGGATAAATAACTCTTACAAGGTATTTATTGGTCAAACATAACTTTTGTTCTTAATAAGTTCCAGGTATGCCTTGCTTGAAAACAATTTCTACTGATCTCCTTGTTGCTTCAATTGGAAATAGAAAGGGGCTATTGGCAAGGACTCTCATTTAATCTGTCAGCCACCTCCCCTCCAATGTGGAACATGCCATCAATCAACTGGGACATGCTATTCCAGCAATGAGCAAAAATGTCAATGTAACATCATCCCAGCAAGAAGACCTCCTAGGCCCACCAGGACAGAGCTAGTCCTGGTGTCAAGGGGCCACCCAGGGGCAGTTGGGAAAAACTGCACAGATAAGAGGGGAGAGTGTCAGATCCTAAATGGAGTCACTTCGTACGTGCCCTGTTCCAAAATTAATCAGAGCTGGGAGGTCAAGAGAAAATGGTTCATGAGCATGCCTATCTAATGCTCATACCATCTACCTTTTAACTGTGCAAGAACTTATACCTATAGTCCAGGAAATGATCAAGGCCTCCAGTGGGCCCTTAACCACTCCAATCCAGTCCCAGCTCCTGACTAGTTATTCTTAACTAGTTCACCATGCTCTCCCCTACCCAGTTGCTAGGTGTTAATCAGTCAGGAGTACTTAGGGATATGATTCGCTAACTCCAGGAGGAGACAAAGACCAGGCAAGTTATCCAATTTTTTTATTTTCCATTTCAACAGATGGTTGCCCTCCCTTCTGCTGTTTGTCAGTCCTCTAGTAACTTTTTTTTTTTTTTTTTTTGCCAGTCCTGGGCCTTGAACTCAGGGCCTGAGCACAGTCCTTGGCTTCTTTTTGCTCAAGGCTAGCACTCTGCCACTTGAGCCACAGCGCCACCTCTGGCCTTTTTCTATATATGTGGTGCTGGGGAATCGAACCCAGGGCTTCATGTGTACGAGGCAAGCGCTCTAGCCACTAGGCCATATTCCCAGCTCCTAGCAACTTTCATTTTTTAAATTTCTTATTATTTGGCCTCTGCCTTGTAAGATTTCTTTCATCCAAAGATGCATAGTTTCATTCACCACCAAGGTGGTGCCTTCTCCAGGACCAGATGACATCTCTGCCTTCTACCCCCAAAATGGACGCTTCTGACCAGTAGGAAGCAGCTAGAGATTGTCTCACCAACCCTCTACCCTCTGCCTTTCACTTTTAAACCTGTACATAAAAAAGACAGGAATCTAAGGTCTTAGAGTCAGCTTGCTAGTTAAGTCCCCACCCTGTGACCCTACCTGTTTATAAAAATCTGTTAAGTTCCTATTTCTCCAATATTATAATTTTCCTGCCCTAGTTGCAACAGTCTCGTTACACTCCTTAGAATGTAACTTTCCCCCAATTCTCTCCCCTTCCTTCTCAGAACTCTCTCCCAGAATTCCTATGGTTCATGTAATGTGACCCGTGACGGCCCCTTAAATTTTTTGTTTAAATTTTACCCACACCTGTCCACTGCTGCTGCCTCCATTCCTGTGTGGAGCAGCCTGGCAGGTCTGTCCCCCAATAAAGTCTTGAGCCTGTGTTGGTTGCTGGTCTCTCATTTCTTACAATTCTTGTGTTAGTTTTTCAAATAGGGGGTTACATTTATGCTTGCTCTGGCCTGGACAGGCTTCCCTGAGCAGCTGGGATGACAGGCATGTACCAGCACACCCACCTTTTTTTTTTTTTAAGTTGGATAAACAAGTTTATTTGTAAAATTTACTCATCATACATAATTGACCTAAAAACTTCAATAGAAGGATGAATTTGGAAGGCCATCTCTAGAAAAAGGGTTTTCCTAGGACAGTAACCAGAAGTAACCTAACCAAACACCATCTTGAATTGCATGGGGCTAATTAGCTGCATCTGCAATGCTCCTCCCCCATCCAAGTTTACACTAAACTCCACAAGGAAAAGAACAAACCTTGGTATTTCCTCAAAGGAGAAAAAGAACCTCAAGCCTAGTTATGAAATCAACCACAACACAATGAAAAGCGGCACTAACTAGCTTAGATTAGTAACAGATGATGCTGGTGTGAAAAACTTGTATTCTAGAGCCCTTTATAAATAAAATCCCCGTTAGTGTTTGCATTATCAGCTAAAAGGTTAGTTCACATGTGGTAGAATGAGGACTTATGCAGGGTATTAATATGCATACAGCATTATACTATGAAAACAAGTGCAGTCTAGTTAGAACACCAACTGGACTCTAAATTATACACACCTTAATGACAAGACTCCCCACCACTTGTGGATGTAAAACATTTAATTTAAAAATGTTGACACTACAATATATAAAATAGCTATTATAAATACACATAGTATATTCTATAGCTGCCAGGTTTACTTTTTTTTTCTTAAAGAAACTGTAAGTTACACTGTGGTTAAGACTTGTATCTTCACCCTTGAAAAAGCCCACATTCTATCACAGTGATGTATGGTCAATTGTTAAACACTTGGATCAAGTCATAACCAGTTGTATTGCAAAAGGACCCTGTACACATTTATCAACTCTAGTACCTTAATAGCTATCCAACAAGTCATTAACATACAGAAACATGCATCATGAGAAGCAAGAAGTATCACCCATCCCTTCTGCATATTAGCAACTTGTCACTCCTGAGCCCAGTGCGCACCACTGAGATCTGTGAACAGTCACTTTCCCATTCATCCTGAGTGAAAGATGGAATGACTTAAGTACAAATGCAACATATTATAAACAATTTCTTACAAAAAAGTCACAAATTAAACCAAAGTATTTTACAGAATTTATTACAAAACGCCATAAAAAAACTGCCTTCACTTAAGCTCTCTCTCCCCGTATCGGGCGAGCCAACTGGATGTCTTTGGGCATGATAGTGACTCTCTTGTTTCTTTCTTTTTTTCTTTTTTCTTTTTTTTGCCAGTCCTGGGCCTTGGACTCAGGGCCTGGGCACTGTCCCTGTCTTCTTTTTGCTCAAGGCTAGCACTCTGCCACTTGAGCCACAGCGCCACTTCTGGCCATTTTCTGTATATGTGGTGCTGGGGAATCGAACCCAGAGCCTCATGTATATGAGGCAGGCACTCTTGCCACTAGGCCATATCCCCAGCCCCGATGATGGTGACTCTCTTGGCGTGGATGGCACACAGATTGGTATCTTCAAACAAACCCACCAGGTATGCTTCACTAGCCTCCTGAAGCGCACCGATGGCAGCACTCTGAAACCTCAGGCCTGTCTTAAAATCCTGAGCGATCTCTCTCACCAACCTCTGGAAAGGCAGCTTCCAGATGAGCAGCTCAGTGGATTTCTGATAAGGACCAATCTCTGGAAGAGCCACAGTGCGGGGCCTGTAGCGATGGGGCTTCTTCACCCCGCCGGTAGAGGGCGCGCTTTTCCGGGCAGCCTTGGTGGCCAGCTGCTTGCGCGGGGCCTTCCCACCGGTGGATTTACGAGCAGTCTGCTTGGTTCGAGCCATTTTCTCTCACCCAAAGCCGAAGTCTCAGGCCGCTCCTCGGACCACCGCGCCACCGCTGTTCCTCAGTGAAGAGGTGCAGTTGGCGAGCTCAGGGACCATAGTATCCCAACGAACGACCAAACCGCTCTGCGCTCCACCCAGCTTTTTTTATTCATTAATGTGAAGTCTCATTAACTTTGTGCCCAGGTTGGTCTCAAACTGTGATCCTCCTGATTTCTGCTTCCTACTGTAATATGGAGGTCAGATCTGCCCAGCACCATCATTGGCTGTTGAGGGGTGTCAGATTAACTCCATCTCAGATTAAAGAGCAGAAGCCAACTCCATCTTCACTATCTCCCCTGCCCTAACCAGGGAAGTTCCCCTTCCGCTGTGATAAGATTGGGTAAACTGCTTGACCACCTGAGTAGGGGAACGTCCAAGGTTACACCTGTGCCCTCCCATGAGTAGGCGTATCTGCCTGCATCATGTGAGCCCCACCAAATCCGTTGGCCAAGTCTAAAATGATAGGTTGGTTCAAACAGTTACTATGAGACAGACTAATTCCATTGGCCACCTGTGAGTGACCTGGCATGCTCTCTAAGTGTTGTAACTTCATTGGCCACCTGTGTGTGGCAGGTTTGACCATGTGGTATTTGCCTTTATAACTCGACCCCGAGTGTGGCCCGGGCCGCGGGGTTCCGCCCTGGCAGGCCAGTCTACTTTTTATGGTCTTGGTTCCAGCTCCCGAGTCTGGGCCATGACCCTGGCTGGCCAGTATACTTTTTACTTCCCCAATAAATCCATCTTTTTGTCTGAGACTGTCTCTGAGTGGTGGACTCTTGGAGGGGTGGGGGATTTCCCTCCCCCACCCCATTACATTGTGGTCCCCTCCCTTGGGGGGACCCCATGATACCTACGTAGTTGGGATTTCAAGGATGGACTACTTTTACCCAGCTCTGAGTTTCTTCGTCAGTGATTTCATGATAGATGTTACTCTGGAGGAAATTCTCAGCTGTAACTTCTTCAAATATTGTTTCTATTCCTGTCTTCTTTGGGTATTTTCCAATTAGTTCACAGATATTCTTTTTTTTTCCTGTTTTTGTTTTGTCTCCACTTCTCCTTATTGCTTTCTAGTTTCAGAGATTTCTATTATAAACCAAGAAGTCATAAATGAAGTTAAAATAAGACAGTTTTAAATATTCCTCTCTCCTCTGTGTTTGTGTGTGTATGTGTATGTATATGTGTTCTGGGGCTTGACCTCAGGGCCTGGGTGCTGTCCTTGAGCTCTTTCACTCAAGGCTAGTCCTCTACCATGTTGAGTCACAGATCCACATCCAGTTTTCTGGTGTTTAATGGGAAATAAAAGTATCATGGACTTTTATGCAGAGATCCTCATATTTCAGCCTCCTGAGTAGCTAGGATTACAGGCATGAACCACTAGCACCTGGCCCTACCACTATGTTTGGTTGTTGTATTACTCACCTCTGAGCCTCCATCAGTTCATCAATGGCAGCATGGATTTTCCTGCCTAGTAGGTTGTGACTTTTATCCCCTGTGCTTTAGGGGTGAATGGTCCCCTGATCTCCCTCCTCTGACAGGTCTATGGAAAGTCATTTGTTTTTCAACTCTTGTTCACATTAGCTGGCAACTTCCCAGATCCTTATTTACTGGACTGGAACCTAGAAATCCTATCTCTCTAGCTTGGGACTTTTTCTGTTTTGTGGGAGTTGCTTCTTGGGTTGAGGATGGAACCTGGCACCTTCATGAACTCTAAGATTGAGCTGCATCCCCAGTCCTCTATCTGTCTGATTTTATATACTTGATCTCTTATACATGTATAGACAGTAGATTGCATCCTCACATTCCTTCTGTTTTCTTGTTCCTTTTTTGGTAGTACTGGGATTTGAACACAGAATTTTATGCTTCTTAGGTAGGTGCTCTATGAGCCATGCCTTATTCCTTTTTTGCTTTATTTATTTTTCTTAAGGTAGGGTCTTGTGCCTTTGCCAAGTGATCCTCCTACCTATGCACCCCCCATAGCTGGGATCTTAGACCGTTCCACCATTATGAAAATGGAGGACAACAGGAAAGGAATAGACCAGACTTGATTCTCAATGGGCTGACTGTTTATTGCCAGCAAGGGGCACAGACCTTCCTGCAGTATGGAGTTTGTGTGAAGGATTGGATTTGGGACTGGGTTTATATGGGTCTTAGCTAGGAAGCCTTAGAAAATAATGAATAGGGGCTGGGAAGATGGCCTAGTGGCAAGAGCACTTGCCTCATATACATGAAGCCCTGGGTTCGATTCCCCAGCACCACATATATAGAAAATGGCCAGAAATGGCACTGTGGCTCAAGTGGAAGAGTGCTAGCCTTGAGCAAAAAGAAGCCAGGGACAGTGCTCAGGCCCTGAGTCCAAGGCCCAGGAATGGCAAAAAGAAAAAAGGAGGAGGAGGAGGAGGAGGAGGAGGAGGAGGAGGAGGAGGAGGAGGAGGAGGAGGAGGAGAGAAGAAAATAAATAGGCGATGGTCTCTTGTGGGCTAAGGACAGTGTATTTGGCCAGGTCCAGAGTGGAATACTCCACCTGGAGTGAGATGATAGGGTCTCCCGGGAGCCAAGGGCAGTGGTGTCCTTGGCCAGGCCCAGAGTGGAATGCTCTGCCTGGGGTGATGGGGCTTTCAGCTAAGCCAAGTGTCCTGCCTGCCAACAAGCACGTGAGTGTGCACCTTGTGTTGTGCTTGACCTGGGTAAATAGGTGGAGTCAGTCCTCATATTCCATCTTTAGATACATAAAAGATTGGGCTCAGAGGGGAGAGGTAAATCCTTCAATGAGAACAAAACAGATTCTCATCATTTTAAACCCTGAAGGAATATAAAAGACTGAGGGACATTGTGGGCTTTTCTGACTACTTCCTACTGACATGGGGGCATCGAGGAGTCACTGGGGCTGGTGTCTTTAGGGTCCAGGTCTGTGCCAGGCAGGACAGGGCAGTGTAAGTGAAGCCTCCAGTCGCCTGCAGTAATAGAATGGCCTTGACTTCCTTCCAGGTAGTATCCTGAGTGAGGGCTGTTATCTTGTTAAAGAGAAACTTTTGAAAAAGGTGAGATCCAGCCAAAGGCTGACAAGGTGGAAGGACCAGTTGATATGAATGACAATGGAAAATATACCCTGGGCACAAGCCAGAAAAGTTCTCTTTGGAGCATAACCCCATTTGTAGCCCATTACAGGGAAGGAGGAATTTCCATGTAACTGGACTGGGGGCAGGAAGGGAGTATTTAGGGTTTCTTGTGATTGGGTAGAGGAGAGCATAGTAGACTTGTAAAGAATAAGCAGTTGGAATCTGGGGCTGTGTTGGAGTGTTTAGGGATTAGTAAGAGGCCTTGATCATTTCCTATAATGGACTATGGATATCTGTCTGCACTATAGAGTGTGGATGGGAGACCCAGTAAGGTACCAATGCAAACAATCCTGAGTCCAAGACTCACTAGAAATAGAAATAGCAGGTAACAAAGGCAAGACTGTAAGTTCCTGTCTAGTTAGAAAGTAATCAGGTATGAAAATTAGATTGGCATGCTTAACTATTTTCTTTTGATCTTCCAGCCCTGGTTAATTTTGAAACGGTGAGTGCAAAGTGACT
The DNA here is from genome assembly GCF_023159225.1 of Perognathus longimembris pacificus. Lineage (NCBI taxonomy): Eukaryota > Metazoa > Chordata > Mammalia > Rodentia > Heteromyidae > Perognathus > Perognathus longimembris. The sequence continues at coordinate 76,005,131 of NC_063161.1, read as the reverse complement.
CCATTTAGGATGTGACACCATTATTTCTAACTCCAGGACTGGCTTTGCTCCCCTGAGTCTAGGATGGCTTGTCCCAGTTGGCATCTCTTTTGTCAGTCACAGAATTTGGACTCAAGGTGGGGGTACTCTCCTGAGCACTTCTGCTCAAGGCTAGTATTGTACCACTTTGAGCCACAGCAGCACTTCCAGAATTCTGCTAGTTATTTAGAGATGAGAGTCTCACGGGGATTTTTCTGCCTGGGCTGGCTTTGAAGCATGATCCCTAGAATCGCCCCTTACTTCCAATTGAAGCAACAAGGAGATCAAATAGAAATATAGTTATTCTGAATTGCATGTGACACTTTAGGGTACTAATTGAGGTTAAGACATTGTAGGTGTCACTAAGCCTTTGTGATTACAAGGAAGAATACAGAAGTTGGTGTCCTTCTATCTCTATATCCAAGGAAGATTACCTATTAAACAGGGAAAATGGCATCTGAGTTAAAAAGTGTTTATTTGAAAGACCCTGATATAAACAAACACTTAAGTGAACTTTGGTTTACACAAACAATTACTTATAAAGAATGAGATGCTGGGTCTGGGAATATGGCCTAGTGGCAAGAGTGTTTGTCTGGTATACATGAAGCCTTGGGTTCGATTCCTCAGCACCACACATATAAAAAATGGACAGAAGTGATGCTGTGGCTCAAGTGGCTGAGTGCTAGCCTTGAGCAAAAAGCAGCCAGGGACAGTGCTTAGGCCCTGAGTTCAAGGCCCAGGACTGAAAGAAAATGCGGATTTTACATCAGTGTATTAATTTTTACCTTATTGAAACCACAGCCAACTTAATTACATAATAACATTTATACCATCTGCTACATACTCAAATCTTCTGGGGTTTATCTTCCTCCATTTTTGGAACAAACATTAAAGACAATACTTACTTTCCAAATCCTTTCTTATCCAGAGGAAACCATTTTTTGTTTCCTGAATTCCTTTCTCAAGGCGTTCTTTACTAACTTTCCTCTTTCTTTACATTTCTCCTTACTGCTTTTGCCCATCACAGTTGGATAGGTGCAAATCTGAGTCTCATTCCTTTTATACTTCCATTGATGAAAATTTCTCCTTTTAACAAGCAGCACACTTGATAATTAACTCCATTAACACAAGAGTTACAAATAATTGCAGGAAATATCAGTACCAAAAGTAGAAAAGATTACTTTTTACACCATGATGACAGTTTTTATGTATTACAATTAGACTACTTTGAACATTTTCTCACACATACACACTGTGCACAAAGTTTTAAGGTGCCCTTATTTTTTTTTTTTTTGAAGAAAATTGGCCGTAAGTTTAGAACCATTTGGTTAATGCTAGAAAAACAGTCAATACCAAACAAAATTAACCAGAACAGAAACCCTTTAAGACAATTTTGGTAAGGCTTGGTGGGAAAGAGGAGGTCAAATGAGAATCCACTGAAAGCTTCAGGCCAGAACCCCATGCAGACACTAAGTTATGTAAAGCAAAGGACTTTATTGTCGGCAGAGGCTGACAGGCTAGCTCTCATGAGGGAGAGAGGGAGGGAGGGAGGGAGAGAGAGAGAAAGAGAGAGAGAGAAAGAGAGAGAGAGAAAGAGAGAGAGAGAGAGGAGAGAGAAGCAGCCTGTCTTGTCTTTTTTAACAAGGTATTTATTAAGTTAGGGGGCTAGAAGAGGGAACGTTTCATGGAGGGTGGGGAATACTCTATGTTCTGGTTCATGTCATGGGATAAGTGAGACTCAAGCATTCCATTGTGGTGGGTCTAAGATTTATGATTGTAGCTGCAGGCTAGAGATAATATGCAGCTCCTAGAAGTGAAGTGGGAGGGATGGCCAGGACTGAAAACTCTTGTGGTTAGGCCTGGCCAGGCTTTTTGTTGTTGTTGTTTTGGTATAAATAGAGGAAAGTGGTATCTCATTATGGGATTTTTGGGTGGGAAAAGGAGAGAGAAAGAGAAGCTGGCCCCAGTGTGTTTGCTGACCAGCCACTGTCAGTGATGGAGTTCAAACAAGGGTGTTAGTTTGTTGCTATGACTACATTTATAAGACAAAGAAAGTTGCTTTACCTTTGGAAGCTTGCACCTACCCCCACCCTGTGTCAGCCACTCAGGTATGGCAGGCAGGCACAGAGGGAGGACAGACAGTTTACTAACTGCAGAGGGGAAGAATGTAGCTATTAGAGCAAAAGTGGAAAACAGCTTAGAAAGAAGGGGGCAGAGAGAGACAGATTGAGCTGCTGCAAGACAGCTAGAGGAGATGGCTGGGAGGCTATGACAGAGAAGATCTTGGTGAGCAGGGCAGGACGAGCGTTTTCTGGAGCCAAGATAGAGAAGGGCTTAGTAGGCAGAATAGGATGAGCAGGGGGATGGACCTCTTTAGAGTGGAGGTAGAGTAGGGCTTGGGTGAAGGAGACCTCAGACTCCTTGCTGTTTTGTTGAGAAATTGTTTGAATCAGTAAGAATAAAGCTGAGGGTTCTGAATTCAGGCTAATGTGGCCATTGTTTAGTGAGGCCAGATTTCAGCAGACAGACAAACCAGTTTTCTTTGACTGTAAATCAGTCAGCCCGAGAGCCTTAAGATTAGACCAGAGGCAAGCCAATAGGATGTCTCTGGGAGACAATTTGGAAAAATTGGTAGGACTATGAGACCTGCCCCACAGCTTCAGGCATCCCCAAGGCTTTGGAAGGCAAACAAATGGATCTCAATAATTGAGAGAGGGTGTCCCTAAATGTCCTAATTAAAGGGTGTTGGGTGGGGGGGGGGGGTCAGCAAAGAGGAGATTCCTGAAGTCTCTGGAGACCCTACAGACAGGGAGGGAGGGACTCCTGGAGTCCCTAGGTTTCTGTCAGGGTGCCTCTGCCATGGACTGTGGTTGGTTACCTTGTTCTGAAGGCTTTTGGATGGCGGATGGAGTCAGGTACCAAATGGTGAAAAAATCTCCTGCCTAGAGATCAAGAGTCTGGGGGCAGGGTAGGGGAGAGAGGATGAGGGGAGAGATAAAACCTTCTCTGGCTTTATACAGGTGGCCAATACTACTTCAAGCCATGAGGATGGCCTCCATGAGCATGCACCACTTATGTAGATGTGAGGCCACAGGGTCATTTCAGGCAGCTCGTTAGCTGGAAGTAAGTTCAGAGGGCTCTGCTCCCGGTGGAGAAGGGCCTTGTAAAGAGAGGGAGGGTAGCAGAAAGGCACCATGGAGGTGTATGGCCCCTTAGCAGAGGGGACCCAGTTACTCCTGGTGTTTTTCCTCTCCTGGGTCTTCAGCACCATATGTTAGGAAAATGGAGGAGAATGGAAAAGGAATAGACTGTGTTAGGTTTTTTAAAGTAGGTAGCCGGTAAAGGAGAACACCACGCGGTATTCAGGCAGGAGAGAAAGTTTATTACCGAACTGCTGGCCTGTGGCCAAGATGATCCATGGCCGGAGAGAAGGGAGAGAGAGGAGAGAGAGAGAGATGGGAGAGAAGAGGGCGACCCCCACCCAGCCCTGCTTTATCTAGGGCAGGGGCAAGGGGTGTGGCCAGGTGGATTAGGATGTGACCTCAGGGAAAGGGAAGGTAACTGCCTCCAGGTCTGCTGCTTACCCAAGTAACTGGGTGGAGACTTAATGAGGTGGGGGCATCTACATGGAGCCTTCCAGGGACGGACCTTAGAGACTGGACTTGATTCTCAATAGGCTAGGACTGTCTATTGCTAGCAAGGGACACAGACCTTCCCATGGGTATGGAGATTGTGCGAGGGACTGGATTTGGGGCTGGGTTTATATGGGTCTTAACAAGGAAGCCTTAGAATATAATAAATAGGCTATGGTCTCTTGGGGACCAAAGGCAATGTCCTTGGCCAGGCCCAGAGCGGAATGTTCTACTTGGGGTGAGGGGAGAGGGTCTCATGGGAGCCAAGGGTGGTGTCCTTGGCCAGGCCCAGAGTGGAATGCTCTGCCTGGGCTGAGGAGGTTTTCAGCTATGTCAAGGTCAGAGTGACCTGCTTGTGGACAAGCATGGAAGTATGCACTTCATGTTGTGCTTGACCTGGGGGAATAAGGCAGGAGTCAATCCTTCATCCACCATGCCTAACTTTATTGATTGAGATGAGTTCTTTCTCACTATTTGCTTGGGCTGGTCTCAGGCATAATCCTCCCAATCTCTACCTTCTCCCTTCCCCCCAAAAATCCCCACTTCAGGTAGTGAATTAGATCAGGATGCATCCAGAAGGTAGAATGAGCCAAGTGCTGGTGGCTCATGGCTGTAATTCTAACTACTTGGGAGGCTAAGTTCAAGGTTCAACGCCAGCCCAGGCAAGAAAGTCTGTGAAACTCTTATCTCTAATTAACCACCAGAAAACCAGAAGTGGAGCTGTGGCTCAATGTGGGAGTGCTAGCCTTGATCAAAAGAGATCAGGGACAGTGCCCAGGCCCTGAGTTCAAGCCCTATGTCCACCCCCCCCCAAAAGTATAGAGTATCAGGAAGAGGTGTCTCTTCACTCTCCAATCTCAAATTTATAACCCTGAGGTTACCCTCTGCTCTACAGAGCTGCTTTGAGACCAGAGATGCTGTTTGATTGTAGAGAAAATATTTGTTATTATAATCTGGAGCTGGAGCTAATAGAAAGGAACTGGATTTCTTTTGTTTTTTTTGGCCAGTCCTGGGGCTTGGACTCTGGGCCTGAGCACTGTCCCTGGCTTCTTTTTGCTCAAGGCTAGCACTCTGCCACTTGAGCCACAGCGCCACTTCTGGCCATTTTCTGTATATGTGGTGCTGGGGAATTGAACCCAGGGCCTCATGTATATGAGGCAGGCACTCTTGCCACTAGGCCACATCCCCAGCCCGGAACTGGATTTCTTGACTGTCAGCCCTCCAAAGCAGAGGTGGAAGCAATTCTTATTTAGGGGGGAACACATCAAGGGATGAATAAATGGGACATTCTTGCTGCTACTGCTCTGTGGATTTCAATATTAACATATATATGGGCTAGGAATGTGGCTTAATGGTAGAGTGCTTGCCTCACACGCATAAAGCCCTGGGTTCGATTCCTCAGTACCACATAAAAAGCCAGAAGTAGCACTGTGGCTTAAGTGGTAGAGTGCTAGCCTTGAGCAAAAGAAGCTCAGAGACAGTGTCCAGGCCCTGAGTTCAAGCCCCAGGACTGGCAAAAAATATATAAATATATATATACTTTTGTTGTTAATAAATATCCAAACCTCAGATTTAACTCAGCCTGAGCTTCAGCAAGCTGAAGTGGAACTTCCCATGCCTATCCTTATTTATACCAATAACTCCTTGTCTTTCCAAACAAAGAATTCCCACAGGCCTATGGAAGCCACATCAGCAGTAAATGACTTGCTTGGTTTGTTGTTTTAATCTAAGAAGTTGGACTAAATGGGTGTCAAGAAGACCCGGATTCTGCATTGCTATGGGGCTGAGATTACAAGAGATCTGAGGGCACAATCAGTTGCTAAGGGAATTCTATGAGCTTCCTCATCATCTTTTCCATCAAGGGCTGTCTTGTTACAGATTTTAGCTGTGGATAAAATGTTGGTGGTCTCTGAGACCAGGAGAAGAAAAAAAATCAGCTTTGTGGAAAGTTTTAGTAGAATTAGAAAAAAAAGTTTGCTGCTTGTTCTTGCATGGCTTCATAAATGATAGTCACCAAATTAGGCAGCACAGCCACTTGTGATTGCCATTTCTCTACAGTCTGGTAGCCTAATGTATAGATAACTACTAGCTCTGAGCCACCAGTGAGTAGAGACTTGGTTGGATATTCTAGAAGGTGCCAGAACCTTCCAGACTTGCAGACAAGCTGGAATGGGGAGGTCATGAAAGGTGACACAGAGGAACATTCTGAAATGATGGGTAAGTTTGTATCCTGTTTGGGTTTTACTTACACAGATGCAAATATTGGTCAAAATTCACCCAGCTGAACTTTCATATTGTGTGCATTCATGTAGAATTTGCAGAGCCTGAAGTTTGCCTAGTGTTTCATGTCACCGAGGGACAGGTTCAAAAAGAGGATAAAGAAAAAGCAAAAGCAAAAGAAAGAGTAGACAAAAAGACAGCTCAACACCAGCACAGGTTTATTAGGGGTATAAACTTGCAATGGGGAGCTTCCAGCCAAAGCTAGCGACTTAGTCCTTGCTCACAATCTCAAGTATTTGAAAGAATGCTAGCATTGTCTAGTGGAGGTGGTTTGAAAATAACTCATGGTGGGACAAAATGGTGGGAAACAGATCACAAGGGGAGGTAGGAAAGCAGCCCCAGTATCTGCTCAAGGTTGAAGCTGGGAGGAGATTTTGGACTGGTGCCTGCCACAAGTTTATCTGGTCTGGGAAAGAGGGCAAGGATGTTAGTGAATCAAGGGACTGTTCTGGGGCCCCAAGATAAGGATATCTGGCCACTTGGACCTAACAGGTGCCAGCCCTAGTCCAGGACATTTGAGTATCTCTGGAGTTTCTTGTCATTTTTGGTATGTAGCCCAGGCTAACCTTGAACTCATGAACCCCTTGTCTTAGCGTCTTTTATTTTTTTGCCAGTCTTGGGACTTGAACTTATACTGGAGTCCCCGCAAGGGAGGGGACCATAGTGTAATGGGGTCCAGGGGGAAAGGGGGAATCCTCCATCCCTCCAAGAGTCCACACTCAGAGACAGTCTCAAGTAAAAAGATGGATTTATTAGGGAAGTAAAAGGGAGACTGACTGGCCAGGGTCACAGCCCAGACTTGGGAGCTGAAACTGCGACCATACAAAGCAGACTGGCTGGCCAGGGCCCCAGCCAGACTCTGGAGCTGTGGTGCCAGGCCACACTTGGGGGCAGGTCATAAAGGCAAATACCACATGGTCAAGCCTGCTACACGCAGGTGGCCAATAAGGTTACAACACTTACAGAGCATGCCAGGTCACACGCAAACTGTTTGAATCAACCTATCATTTTAGTTAGGGTTGGCACATGGATTTGGCGGGGCTCATATGATGCAGGCAGATACATGTTACATGTACTCATGGGAGGGCACAGGTTTAACCTTGAATGTTCCACATTCCAGGTGGTCAAGCAGTTTACACAATCTTATCACAGAGAAGGGGAACTTCCCTGGATAGGGATCTTAGTGAAGCTGGAGTCAGCTTCTGCTCTTTAACTAATCTGAGATGGAGTCAATCTGACATATGACCTCCATATTACAGAACTCAGAGCCTGGGCACTGTTTCTAAACTTTTTCGTTGTTTTTTTTTTTTTTTGCCAGTCCTGGGCCTTGGACTCAGGGCCTAAGCACTGTCCCTGGCTTCTTTTCGCTCAAGGCTAGCACTCTGCCATTTGAGCCACAGCGCCACTTCTGGCCATTTTCTATATATGTGGTGCTGGGGAATCGAACCCAGGGCTTCATGTATAGGAGGCAAGTGCTCTTGCCACTAGGCCATATTCCCAGCCCCTGTTTCTAAACTTCTTCTGCTCAAGGATGACACTCTACCCTTTGAGCTATACTTCCACTCTCAGGTTTTTGGTTTTTTTTGGTGGTTAATTGGAGATGAGTCTCATGGACTACCTTGTCTGGGCTGGCTTTGAACTACGATGATCCTCAGACAGCAGCCTCCTGAGTAGCTAGGATTACAGGCATGAGCCACAGGTGTCCAGCCTCTGATTCTTACTATACTTCCTTTGTAACCTCATTCATAGTTAATGGTGGGGCTTATGGGGGAGACTGTAAGGTCTCTCCCAGGAGGCCAAGCCAGTGTCTCCCATTCCTGTTTGTCTCCAACCAGTACCTGCATTACCTAGGTAACTGGCACACCTGGAGGCAGTCCCCCCCTTTCTTTGAGGTCACATCCTGGAATGCCCCCAGTCACACCTCGCATTGGATGGTGGGAAGGTCCCAGGTTCTGAGGTCACATCCACATCTGGTATGGCCATATCTTCCCCCCTGGCCACACCTTCTCCCTACCCCTTCCGTAGATAAACTTGGGCCTAACAGCAGCCCAGCCCCGCCTGCCCCTTTCGCCACACACATCTCTACCATGCTTGGTGGGGCAGGCAGTTCTGGAAATAAACTTCTCTCTCCTACCTAAATACTGCATGGTATTCTTCTCATCGACTACCCGACTAATAAACCTAACAGAGACTGTGCTCCTTTAATAAAGCTTTGGGCTGGATAATAGACTAATGTAAATTAACATGAAAGGCCCTGGGACAAAGAAGGATATAGAGGAGCCCATTTAAGCAGGAGGCCTTCTTCAAGAAACTAAGCCTCAATTCTCTCTGTGTTCAGCACCAATGTGGGCCAGGATCTTGGTTTGAAGACAGCTGGGGCAGAAAAGTCCTTGTGAGACTCTTTATGTCTTTTTTTTTTTTTTTTTTTTGCCAGTCCTGGGCCTAGCATTCTGCCACTTGAGCCACAGCACCACTTCTGGCCCATATATATGTGGTGCTGGGGAATCAAACCCAGGGCTTCATGTATATGAGGCAAGCACTCTTGCCACTAGGCCATATTCCCAGCCCTAGACTCTTTATCTCTAATTCAATCACTCATAAGCTGGAAGTGACACTATGGCTAAAGTGTTAGAATGCCAGCCTTGAGCATAAAGTGGCTCAGGGTCTCAGGCCTTGTGAAGGATTTATTGCTTGGCTCTTCTAGGCCCATTCTTTCTATGTATCTAAAGATGGAATATGAAGGATTGATTCCTGCCCCATTCCTAAGGTCAAGCAAGACAAGCTTGATCACATGCCTGTCCTCACACAGGTTATTCCAATCTGGGCCAGGCCAAGGACCCTACCGTTGGTCCCCAAGGGACAATAGCCCTCATCCCAGGTGGAGCATTCCACTGTGGGGCAGGTCAAGGACACCGACCTGGGACCAGAACCCATTTTCTGGTTTCTATTTCCTTGTTAAGCCCTATATAAGCCCACCCCCAAAACCCAGTCAGTAGCACAACCTCCAAAACCATGGGAAGGTCTGTGCCCCTCGCTGTTCCTCAATAAACAGTCCTCTCCTGTTGAGGATCGAGTCCAGTCTACTCCTTTTCTGTTCTCCTCCATTTTCCCAACACCCTGAGTTCAGGCCCTGCAACCAAAAAAAAAACAAAACAAACAAACAAAAAACCCCCACAAAAATTAGGAATGTTTTCCAGTATGGGTGGCTCAGTCCTGTAGCCCTAGTGTCTCAGGAGGCTGAGATCTGAGGACAGCAGTTCAAAGACATTGTGGGTAGGAAAGTCTCCAATAAAAAGCTAGAAGTGGTTGTGACTCAAGTGGTACTGCTAGCCGTAACCAAAAGCAGGTCTGGGACAGTGCCCAGGCACCAGAACAGAAAAAAGTAAATAATATAATAAAAAAATTAATGTAGGCTTCTTTTGCCGCTAGGTTAAGGGCCACTCACCTCAAACTCTGTACTTGATGCTTAACTAATCCAAGCCCCACATTCCACCTATTTTTCTTAGTTGTGTTCACTTGGTGCATCATATGAATGACTTGCCCAATATTTAGCCAACCCAAGGAAACTCAGCTTGGTTACAATATTTTACCTTTAAAATAGGATTCTGTTGACTAATACCTTGAGATTTTTGTGTAAATATCTTATAAGGTTAATCTGAAAGTTTCCTGTTTTGTGCTTGTATTGTAGCTTGAACCCAGTACCTCATTCTTTTCCTTAGCTTGATTGCTCACAGCTGGTGCTCTATAACATGCATAATGCCTCCAGCTTTTTGCTTATTATTTTGGAGATGGAGTCCCTCTGACTTTGATACCTAGTCTGAATTTGAACTGTGATGGGATCTCAGTCTTCTAAATAGCTAAGATTACGAATTTGAGCCAAAGGCACCTGGTTTGGCAGGGTTATTTTGCACATAATCTTTTGTTTATTTGTTTTGTTTTTGTTGCCAGTCCTCGGGCATGGACTCAGGGCCTGAGCACTGTCCCTGGCTTCTTTTTGCTCAAGGCTAGCCCTCTACCTCTTGAGCCACAGCGCCACTTCTGGCTTTTTTCTATATATGTGGTGGTGAGGAATCGAACCCAGGGCTTCATGTATACGAGGCGAGCACTTTACCACTAGGCCATATTCCCAGCCCGCACATAATCTTTTATCACTCTTTCTTTCTTTCTTCTTTTTTTTTTTTTAACTTTTTCAGTCCTAGGACTTGAACTCGGGGCCTAGTCTCTGTCCCTTAACCTCTCTGTGCTCAATGCTGGCCAGGCCCTTGGAACTGCAGAACTGCAAGCTATATAAGCCTTTTTTTCCTCTATAAAGTTATCCAGCCTTCATTACTTTTTGTGTGTGTGTGTGTGTGTCAGTCCTGGGGCTTGAACTCAGGACCTGAGCACTGTCCCTGGCTTCGTTTTGCTCAAGGCTAGCACTCTGCCACTTGAGCCACAGAGACACTTCTGGCCTTTTCTATATATGTGGTGCTGAGGAATCGAACCCAGGGCTTCATGTATATGAGACAAGCACTTTACCACTAGGCCATATTTCCAGCCCCTAAATAAAAGTATGTTCAAAGCTGGCTCCAATGGCTCACACCTGACATCCTAGCTATTTAGGAGGCTGAGATCTGAGGATTGCCATTTGAAACCAGCTGGAAAGTCTGCGAGACTCTTTTCGTCAATTAACCACCAAGAAGCCGGAGGTGGAGCTGTGGCTAAAGAGGTAGAGGGAAAAAGCTCAGGACAGCGCCCAAGCCTCTCGTTGGAGCCCTAGGGCCGGCGTGCACGAGCGCACATGCACGCGCACACACGCGTTTAGAGTCCCATGGTTGAGTCACTGGAGTCCCTAACAAGTCTATCCCAAGTCCCACTTCGAGTTTGGGCAGTCATATTCCACCTCACAAGGTGGCGCAGGGCTGAGACCCCAGGTCAGAATTGCGTGGGACAAGGAAAATGCGGGAGATGGTCACCCATGGTCTGTGGATAAACGCCTGCCACATCCATTGGCCAGAGCCACTGCAGGATGCGCATCATGGCTGACCGGAAGCTCTTTGCCGCGGAGGCTGACGGGAATTGTAGTTCCAGTCCTTCCCCGCCCCTGTGGGGTTGTTCTGGTGGAGTGTTTTGGGGGTGTTTAGACTCCAGTGTGTACCCACTCCAGTCTGTACCTCAGCAGAAGCTTGCGTTTGCTCCAGGACTGTATGGACATGCGATGGTGACTGGCACCCACTTGCTGAAGAGTGGGGGGTTGGCAGTGGCTCCGGACATCCAGTATGGAGTGTGGAGGTGCTGTCCCGATGGTGTGGGGACACCTGAGGTAGCGGGTCTGGTAGCGCACTGACCCTGTCCTCCGGAAGTTCTGCTTCGCCCGTCCTCACCATGTCCCCACGGACCCCGTGAGCTGACTAGGGGCTGTTGTCCTTCCTGAAGACCAGCGACCTGCAGCGCCCCAGTCGCCCAGGTCTCTGAATGCCACTCCTACCTACGTCCGTGGCTCGTTTTGTACGAGCAGGGGAACTGCGAGGCAAAGCCACTTTCTCTGTGGGGAGGGCCCTCCTTCTCTCCATCTTTCCCTTGCCCCCTGCTGACCCGACTGAGCCATCAATAGACATCCAGCAGTAAGGAAACAAAGCAAGGATCTGGTGACCTGGTAACCTCAGGGATCTGGCCTCATTGAAACACTAGAGTACAGAGGTCAAATCCAGTGTGGGTCCCCTCCTTACCTGGAGTCCTGTGGATCGCAGGTCAGGTTAATAACAAGGAAGGACTAGGAAGCATTGAGACCACTCTGATGGATTTATCAGCTTCCCAAGGCGGAGGGAAGGCCAGATCCCACTCCAGAGGGCCAACTACAGATTAGACTGCATAGTCTGTGCATGTGGAAGAGATTTCGGGGGACCTCAGATCAAGGGAACAGGCTTTTAATAAGAGGTATCTGACAGTGGGGTTAGTGCCAAGGATCCTGGAACAGGTGAATATGAGGATCAGAGTTCGCTGGGAGGAAGATGTGGTCTCCCAGTTCAGCTGTCAATCCTACAGTGCACTGGGAAGCTGAATTTGGGGTCTGGTCACCCTAGGCCTGCAGCAAGTTGAACAAAGGAAAGCTGGGTTAAGGCAATGGGAATCTGAGTCTGAGGTGGGTGTAAAATGTAGAAAGGCAGTGCAGGTGGGACACTAGAGTACCTTGGTTTGCTGATGGAAGTGAGCAAGAGGTGACAATTGTGTGTGTGTGTGTGTGTGTGCTAGCAGTTGGCTTTTCTGCTCAAGACAGGCAATCTATCACTTGAGCCACAGTTGCACTTCTGGCTTTTTGGTGCTTAACTGGAGATAAGATTCTCATGGACTTCCCTGCTCAGGGTGGCTTCCAACCTTGATCCTCATATCTCAACTTTTTTTTTTTGGCCAGTTCTGGGGCTTGGACTCAGGGCTTGAGCACTGTCCCTGGCTTCTTTTTGCTCATGGCTAGCACTCTACCACGTGAGCCACAGCGCCACTTCTGGCTTTTTCTGTTTATGCGGTGCGGAGGAATTGAACCCAGGGCCTTGTGCATGCTAGGCAAGCACTCTACCACTAGGCCACATTCCCAGCCCAGATCTCAACATCTTGAGTAGCTTACTGGTTTACTGATTAGGTACCATAGGAACCTGGGAACCCCCTCCTTCTTGGAACAAGACCCATTTGATGGTCATTTTCCAGGACAAATCCTGTCTATTTGATTTGTCCAGGATGGGCTCATGTGATCAAAACAATCAAGTGGCATTAGTCCCTTATCTGAAGGTGTACCTTCAGTTTCTTGGGGCCAACCATGATCCAGACATTACATGGATAATTCATAAATCTTTTTTTTTTTTTTTTTTTTTTTTTTGCCAGTCCTAGGGCTTGGACTCAGGGTCTGGGCACTGCCCCTGGCTTTTTTACTCAATGCTAGCACTCTACCACTTGAGCCTCAGCGCCACTTTTGGCTTTTTCTGTGTATGTGGTGCTGAGGAATCGAACCAAGGGCTTCATGCATGCTAGGTAAGCACTCTACCACTAAGCCACATTCCCAGCCCCTAACTCGTAAATCTTATATTGCACACCATTCTGAGTTGTGTTGATGAGATCTTTCATACCTGACTTCTTGCTTTACAGGCACACTGCATTCACAGCCTTGGCTGCTGCAGAATCAGTCTCTACTGTGTAGTAGGAACACTACCTGTGGTTTCAAGTATCCACTGAGGTTTTGGGCTGTATCCTCTGTGGAGACTGGGGACACTATATTATCAATTAGATGGAATTATGATTATTCACTTAAGCCATACTTGATTTACTATGTCATGTGGAGAAAGCTATGTAACCCAAGTCTTCTAGCAAGGGATGAGAGGAGACAACCAGAAAATAACTGCTAGAAACATACTAATTCATTCCAAAGCAGTGAGAATAAAGGGCAAAAGACAAAATGACACATTAAATGACATAAAAATTCAGATAAAGCTTCTAAATTAGATAGTACAGGTGCTCTAGACATATTTGTGGATCAGAAAACAGGAGTGCACAATAGGTGGGGTACTTTGGACTATGAATTGTGCAACTTCTTTTTCACCATCATACACTTAAAAACAATTTCAGATTATCCATGTAGTTTGTCAAAATACCATTTTTAAAAATAATTTTTGCTCAAGTTCAGATGATAAGAACAAAAATCAATCCTTCCTCCACTGAAGAGGCCTTCATAAAAATCCACTTGTAAGATTTCCCCAGTAGATATATCTACTATTTTATATGTAGTACATCCCACCAATAATACATCTGCTGGCATTCTGCCACTCTGATACAAATGTAAGAATACTGTCTATTCATGAGTTATTCAAACCCAAACTTGATAAAATTGCATAGCATTAGATTGCATATTTTAAATACAATAGGAAATGTCACACACCTAAGTGCAGTCCTCACAACCAACTCCTGATGATTTTAAAACTTCACACAATGTTTATTCAAAACTGATAGCTTCTTATGTCTTTCCTATAAATAAACCTGTTTATACTGGAAATATGGCTTTAAGCATAGTAATTTCCAAGATGTTTTCCACATTTGTCATGTTGACAGATTTTTCTTAGTATGATTCCCTGATATGTCAATACAATTTGAATCCAAAATAAATATTAAATATTTATAAAATTCGTTCCTGTATAAATTATCTAGTGTCCTGTGAGTCACATGGTCTTGCTGAAGGCTTTGCTTCTTAGGAATTCTTCTCAGAAAATTCAGGTTAAATTGGATCTTATTCGTCAATGCGTCTCCCCATCTAGGAGCACAATGCTCAGATGACTGTTTGATCAGAAGGCTGGGGATGAAATTCAGTGGTAGAATGCTTGCCTAGCATGCTCAAGGTATGGGTTTGGCACCAGAAAAGCAAAACAAGAAACATTTTCTTGACTCACTGGTGGAATTTTCCCTATTTGTAATAGTCAAATGATTTTTTTTATATTGATTTCAGTCTCAATTTACCACATTGAGTACATTCAGATTCTCTCTTTTATGAATTCTCTGATGGCTAGTGAAGGCTGATGGGTGATGGAACTTTTTCCCACATTCAGTACATTCGTAAGGCTTCTCTCCCGAATGAGTTCTGTAGTGCACAGTGAGGTATGACTTCTGAGAAAAGACCTTTCCACATTCATTACATTCATAGGGCTTCTCTCCTGAATGGCTTCTATAGTGCACAGTGAGGTTTGACATCCGGGAAAAGACTTTCCCACACTTACTGCATTCATAGGGTTTCTCACCTGAATGAATTCGATGATGAATAGTGAGATAGGACTTCTGAGAGAAGAATTTCCCACATTCATAACACTCATACGGCTTTTCACTTGTGTGCACTCGCTGATGTCTAAACAGGGATGAATTATGGGAGAAGGTTTTCCCACATTCGTTACATCCAAAGGGTTTCTCTTCCGAATGACCTCTGTAATGAACAGTGTAGCACGACAATTCAGAGAATGATTTTCCACATATATTACATTCATAGTTTTTCTCCTCTTCTGGAAGTGACTGGTGCTCACTGAAAGCTGAATTTTCAAGTAAGGTTTCCCCACACTCATTACATTCATAAGGTTTCTCTCCTAAATTGGCTGGATGATGGTCAGGAATATAGGGCAAATGAGAGAATTTCCTACATTCATTGCATTCGCCGAGTTTCTCTTCTGTGTGTACTTTCCGATGCCTGATGAAGGCTGAATTTAGATTAAAGGTTTTGCCACATTCAGTACACTCATACGGTTTCTCTTCTAAATGACTCCTATAATGTATAGTGAGGTATGACACCCGGGAAAAGAACTTCCCACACTCGCTACACTGATAGGGCTTCTCTCCTGTGTGTGTTCTCTGATGTGTAATCAGTGTAGACTTGCGGTAGTAGGATTTCCCACACTCAGTACACTTATAAAGCTTCTCTCCCGTGTGCGTTCTCTGATGGTCACTGAGGGCTGACTTTCGGGAAAAGGACTTCCCACATTCGTTACATGGGTAGGGTCTTTCTCCTGAATGATTTCTCTGGTGTAGGGTGAGGTGTGTTTTTTGGCAGAAGGTTTTCCCACACTCGTTACATTCATAAGGTTTCTCTCCTGAATGAGTTCTCAAATGTTGTGTGAGGTGTAACTTCTGACAGAAGGTTTTCCCACATTCGTTACATTTATAGGGCTTCTCTTCTAAGTGTGATCTCCGGTGTACAGTGAGGGTTCCCTTTTGACTAAAGGACTTCCCACACACATTGCATTCATAGGGTTTTTCTCCTGTGTGAGCCCTCTGGTGTATGATGAATTTTGACTTTTTACAGAAGGACTTTCCACATTCTGTGCATTGAAAGGGTTTCATTTCCATTTGTGATCTCTGATATGCATTAAAATTTGACATCTGGATAAAGTCTGGTCTGGAATGGTTCCATTCATAGGGCTTTTCTTCCATATAAGCTCTGTCATGAGCAATGAGTACAGCTTCAGTGTCTAAAGCTTGCACACACTCATACTTCAAAGGTCTCTTCAAAATGTTAACTTTCTGCAAACTACTTTCTTCACTTTGAGGACAGGTATCTCCATTCTCATTAAACTCACAGGGTTTCTCTTCATGACATATTTTCCCACATTCAAGACACTCATCCAGTTTCTTTTTTGTATAGCTTCCATCACTGCTAATTAATCCTGAAATAGTTTCGGAATTCTTCCCCCAGGAGACACAGTTGTGAGCTGCTGTGCTTGAAGAAACAATGTGTGCTTCTATACCGTACATTTGGTTGTTGACAGCAACAGTGTGCCTTGAATGTTGGTCTTTTTTTTCTTGGATTCCTTCTACCAGGTCCTCAACTTCCCAGATATCTTCTGAAAAGGAGTAAGATGAACACACAGTTATAAAATGGGCCAGGTAGTTGAAGGCCTGATTTGTGGGGCTGTCTTTGGCTTTAGGACCAATCTTCACAAATAAGACTAGCTAAGTCTACAGGTCTCTTTTCTCTTTGCTTCGTAACAGATATAAGTTGTGACTGTGAGGGAGGAGGAGTGTGGGGTAGTAGTGAAAAAGGGTAAGTAGCCTGGTGCTGGTGAGTTATACCAGTAATCCTAGCTACTCAGGAGGCTGAGAACTGAAGATGGTTCAAAGCCAGCTCAGGCAGGAAGGTCTGTGACTCTTATTTATAATTAACCAAACAGCCACAAGTGGAGCTGTGACTCAAGTGGTAGAATACTTGCCTTGAGCAAAAAACAAAAGCAAAAACAAAAAAACTCTGCTGGGACAGTGCTTGGGCCCTGAGTTCAAGCCCTAGGACTAGTGTATACACACATACACACACACAGCAAATTCAAATTATATAAGCACATTTACTACTTTACAAATATTATTTTTAAACTCTCTAGAAAAGGTGAAACAAACCTAGAAAATGAATAGAGAAGTTACTGGAAGGTGCTAAATTCAGGAAGAAGTAGACTCAGAAAATGGGGTTGAGTGGAAGAATAGTTAATGGTCATATATGCAAGGTGATATTCAAGTAGATACTTCCCAAATCTTTTTTTCTACCCTACACACAAATCCAAATACTCTAAAACCTCACGTTCCTTTCCATTTATATAACAGCCAGGGCTTAGAAACGTTTTATGATATAATACTTACTATATTTAGCCATTAATTTTGTTTGGATATGCTGATTTACAGTTGTCCAAACTAGTTATGTTCCTATCATAATAATTATTCATTCTGAATACATACAAGAGTTTCCATACCAGTGGGTTACATTTGGTGTAAAACATTAAACATCAAGTTCCTACAGGAACTGGGATAATCTTTTTTTTTTTTTGCCAGTCCTGGGGCTTGGACCCAGGGCCTGGGCACTGTCCTTGGCTTCTTTTTTTCCTCAAGGCTAGCACTTGAGCCACAGCACCATTCTGGCCTTTTCTATATATGTGGGGCTGAGGAATCGAAACCAGGGCTTTACGTATGTGAGGCAAGCACCCTACTGCTGCTAGGCCATATTCCCAGCCCCTAATCATTTTTTTTTTTTTTTCCCCATTCCTGGGCCTTGGACTCAGGGCCTGAGCACTGTCCCTGACTTCTTTTTGCTCAAGGCTAGCACTCTGCCACTTGAGTCACAGCGCCACTTCTGGCCATTTTCTGTATATGTGGTGCTGGGGAATCGAACCCAGGGCTTCATGTATACGAGGCAAGCACTCTTGCCACTAGGCTATATCCCCAGCCCCTAATCATTTTTTTAAAAGTGACTCTATTCACTTACCTGGGTGATTTTGAGAGGGAAAGTCATTTTCTATCATCCATGGTTCTTCACCCTGCTCCAATTTAATGATCATGTTTGGTTTGGTAAAGTCATACCCTGTTAACAAAAAGTGGATAAGCACTTGAGTCAGCTGGCTGGCTTTGGAATCTCTGTGGTGCAGAGGGTGCTGCCTTACAGATTGCACAATAAAGGTCCACCCTCCTTTTCTTGCTGCTGGCCCTCGGACTTTAATGTGCACTTTGAGCTCCTTTTGCTTAGGGCTGGCAATCTACCCCTTAAATCACAGTCCCACTTCCTGCTTTTTAGGTGATTAATTGGAGATAAGAGTCTCATAGACTTTCCTGCCTGGAATGGCTTTGAACCCTGATCCTCAGATCTCAGCCTTCTGAGTAACTAGGATTACAGGCATGAGCCACCAGTGCCTAGCTAAGGCCTCTTTTTTTTGGGCCAGTCTTGGGGCTTCAACTCAGGGCCTGAGCAATGTCCCTAAGCTTCTTTTGCTCAAGGCTAGTAGCACTCTGCCTCTTGAGCCACAGTGCCACTTCCAGCTTTTTCTGTTTATGTGGTACTGAGGAATCGAACACAGGGCTTTATGCATGCTAGGCAAGCACTCGACCACTAAGCCACATTCCTAATCCCAAGGCCCCATTTCTTACTTTATCAAAATTAGAACCTTTCAATGGAAAAGAAACATTCAACCTCTGCCCTAAAGGAACTAAAGGCTACTAGCATTTGTTTCTTCAAGCTCAGAAAGAAAATCACTGCACTGAAAGTATTTCATAGAAAGCAAGCTGTCCTCACCCAGGAAGATGAGGTGGCTGTAATTCTCCAGCATCACATCCCTGTACATTGTCTTCTCATCAGCATCCAGCTGTTGCCACTCCTCCTGGGTGAAGTCCACAGCCACATCATTGAAAGACACTGGTCCCTGCAATGATCACAGTTGGGTGACATGAAAAACACAAGATTTTCCCAAGCTAACAGGCACAGCTGACCATGAATATTGTCTATTTCAGTGGAAGGAAAACAAAGCACAGTGGAAGAATATTGCCTTTGAAGTTTTTAATATATAAGATATAAAAACAGTAAGAATAAAACCCAATCTAGTTTCCATTTTCTCCTTGGATCATCTGAGTTTTGGAGATATATGATGAGTGTATGAGTGTATGAGCAAGTAAAGCACCATTCTTGCTCTTGAAAAGCTCCAATGAGGCAATGTATGTGTAAACAAACACGTGTGTTTTACTCCTGGTTAGTTTCTCCTTTGCTGGCTATTCTCTCCCCTTTTGGGTCCCTTCATGATTGAGCACCCAACTGAGGTCTTTCCTCTCACTGCTGTGCTGTTGTCACACAGTCAGCTCTTTGAATCATTTTGCTTCTTTCATTCTTGCAGATAGATAGTTACCTCTGGCCAGTTACATGGTTAAATTCTTACTTCCTTACCGTAAATATCTTATTTCAAACATTTCCTTCTTGCAATGACATAAATGTTTGACTGAATGAATACCCACAAGTGCTATGAGTGATGTATGCAAGGTGAAGAGAAGACTAACAAAAGTGACTTCAATTCTTTTAATTTTATGCTGTAATTAGGTTTCAAAAATCTTCCTTTAATGAATTGTGTATTCCACAAGATTAAAGAGGAAAGTACTGATGGTAAAAACTGAAGCAGTGTCAATGTTTAAGAGGTTAGTACAGAAAATAGGCCAAAACACAACAAGAGGGCACTTTCCTAAGGATGGATTCTGACAACTGACAAGGATCAATTCTAACTCAACAAGGTAAATCAAACATACACAGTTATTTTCCTGCCTTACAAAGAAAGGTCAATTTAAACACAAGGAAAAAAAAGAATTCCATTTTCCTAAGAGCACTGAAATGCAAAGGTTCCACAGCAGGAAATCCAAGGTACAGAGAAGGAGACAAAAGAAGCAGGAGCCATGGACCATGCTTTATATCGGGGCTGCAGTATGGTAGGCAAAGCTGCCAGACTCCAGACAAGCCCTTGAATATTTCCTGGGGCTCCTGCAAGTAGTACAGAGACTGGGTAACAGAGAAATGAACCCAGGAGCATACAGAGGAACTGGTTGAGAACTCCCTGGCTGTAGCAGTGTGGCAGAGACAGCAGAAGGGAAATGACATACAAACCCATCAAAATCAGTAACAAGGTGTAATGGTCATTATCTTTAATAAAGGACGAGAACACAATTAGAGGCATAAAACTGATATGGGAAAAACTATTCCCAGGGCTGGGAATATGGCCTAGTGGCAAGAGCGCTTGCCTCGTATACATGAAGCCCTGGGTTCGATTCCCCAGCACCACATATATAGAAAATGGCCAGAAGTGGCGCTGCGGCTCAAGTGGTAGAGTGCTAGCCTTGAGCAAAAGGAAGCCAGGGACAGTGCTCAGGCCCTGAGTTCAAAGCCCAGGACTGGCCACCAAAAAAAAAAAAAAAAGAAATGAAAAACTATTCCCATGGGGCTGGGAATATGGCCTAGTGGCAAGAGTGCTTGCCTCGTATACATGAAGCCCTGGGTTCGATTCCCCAGCACCACATATATAGAAAATGGCCGGAAGTGGCGCTGTGGCTCAAGTGGCAGAGTGCTAGCCTTGAGCAAAAAGAAGCCAGCGACAGTGCTCAAGCCCTGAGTCCAAGGCCCAGGACTGGCAAAAAAAAACAAACAAAACAAAAAACAAAAAACAAAAACTATTCCCATGTGCAGATGACATGGGAATCCACAGACTTGATGACAAATCCAATTCAGTAAAGTAATTGTTATGTAACAGCATATAAAGTTATTATTTTTGTTGGTCGTGGGCTTGAACTAGAGGCCTGGGCACTGTCACTGAGCTCTTTTTACTCAAGGCTAGTACTCTACCACTTTGAACCACAGTGCCATTTCCAGTTTCCTTGAGATTACCTGGAGATAAGAGTTGCATGGACTCTCCTGCCTGGATGGCTTTGAACCATGATCCTCAGAGCTTAGTCTCCTGAGTACCTAGGGTTACAGGCATGAGCCACCAGTGCCTCTTAAATTACTTTCCACTACTATGGATAACTACATACAGAGAAATTTTTACACACACAAGTTAATAGCCCTTCTTACCTAGAAATAGGTAAAAAGATAGAATGCAGGTATATGTTGGGTTTATAATAACAACACAAAAATAAGCTCTTATCACAAAGATGTCAGTTACCCTAAGTTACTTTATAAAACACGATCCTATTAGAAATACCAAAGCAGTCTTTCCTGGAATGAGAAGTTGACACAAAAGTTCCTATTGGGGGTGGTAGGGTGGGAGTGGCAGTGGTGGTCGTTTGAGAACAGCTAGGAAAACTTCAGAGAAAAACAAGCTATGAAGGCAGCGTAATACTATCGGATAAAAAACATACTATTTTAGAGGTGATATACGGGGGGTTACATTTACATACGGTAGGTAATACGCATATTTCCTGTTGTACAGTGTAATCTGTTCCCTCATTCTCTCCCATTTCTTCCCTCCTATCTCCACCCACGAGTTGCATAGTTCATTTCATCAATGTCCAGTGCACTCCACTGCTGCACTTTTTCACTCTTTTCCTTCAGATTCTGTGCTCTCCTCCCACCCTCCCAGAGATGTGCAAATGAATACACCTTACATAAGGTAAAGAATACAGAATCATCAGAAAAAAAATAAGAAAAAAGTCCTTTGTTTCCACATCTTTGGAGTTTGTATATATATGTGAAGAGGTGTGTGGGTACTACACCTTTGTAATTCTCTCCTAAGACTATCTTCGTTTGGTCTGTATGTAAGAACATAAAATCCTGTGTAATTTGTCACATCCCAGTGCATTTTAGATCTAACTTCTCCATATCAGGGAGGACATATACTGTTTGTCTCTCTGATCTTGGCTTACCTCACTTAACATGATTTGTTCTAGTTCCATCCATTTCCTTGCAAATGCTATTATTTTATGCTTTCTAATGGCTGTGTAAAATGCCATTGTATATGAGTGCCATATTTTTTGGATCCACTCATCTCTTGTGGGGCATCTGGGTTATTTCCATTATCTTGGCTATTGTGAACAGTGTAGCAATAAACATGGATGTGCAGGTGTCCTTATCATATCCTGGCTCATGATGCTCAGAGTAGATGCTAAGGAGTGGCATGGGTCATAGGGATAATTGGTTTAGTTTTTTTGAGGACCCTCCAGACTACTTTCCAGAGTGGTTGTACTAGTTTGCATTCCCACCAACAGTGCAGTAGGGTTTCTTTTCACCCACATGCCTGTCAA
The DNA here is from genome assembly GCF_023159225.1 of Perognathus longimembris pacificus. Taxonomy (NCBI): domain Eukaryota; kingdom Metazoa; phylum Chordata; class Mammalia; order Rodentia; family Heteromyidae; genus Perognathus; species Perognathus longimembris. The sequence continues at coordinate 75,983,181 of NC_063161.1, read as the reverse complement.
CATTTGTTGTTTCTTTGAATTAAAAGTGCCGGACAATTTTACTGGGGTGAGATGGAATCTCTTGATTTGATTTGCATTTTCTTTATGGCCAGGGATCATGAGCGTTTCCTCATGTGTTTCTTTGCCATTCTTACCTCTTCTTCTGAGAAGTCTCTTCTTAGCTCCTTTGCCCATTTAGTAATTGGTGTATTAAGTTTGGGAGGGGTTAGTTTCTTGAGCTCCTTGTATATATTGGATATTAGGCCTTTGGTTGGATTATAGCTATGATTAAAATTGTTGGGGAGACAGCTCAGTGGGAGAATATAACACACATGAGGACTTGGATTCAATATCTAGCCTCCCCCCTCCAAACTCACACCTTATATATAGGCTTGATAATAATATTATGAATATAGACAGACCAGAGTAAAACTAGAAAGAGTTATGACTAAAGGATAATGGGGACATTACAAATCACTGGAACAAGATTGAATTCTAATAAATTGTACTATGGTTTGGGTTTAGCCAAAGTGTCCCTCATGAGACAGGTGCTGGAGGCTCACGCCTATAATCCTAGCTACTCAGGAGGCTGATATCTGCCCAGTCTGGGCAGAAAAGTCCATGAGATTCTTTTTTTTTTTTTGGCTAGTCCTGGGCCGTGAACTCAGGAGCCTGAGCACTGTCCCTGGCTTCTTTTTTGCTCAAGGCTAGCACTCTGCCACTTGAGCCACAGCGCCACTTCTGGCCATTTTCTGTATATGTGGTGCTAAGGAATCGAACCCAGGGCCTCATGTATATGAGGCAAGCACTCTTGCCACTAGGCCATATTCCCAGCCCCAGATCCTCTGCTTTACATGGAAAACTGGAAAGCTGAGGGACTGTCCACCTTCCTTTCCTCCTGTTACACAGGTGGTGTGTATGTGTTACTATGATCCTGTCAGCTAAGTGTTCTACAGAGACAGAGACATAGGAACAGGGCTCATGGTTTCCAGGGCCGCTTACAAGACTAGCACAGGGATCAATCCACAATCCCAAGACTACTCACAAGGACTGCCTAGAGACCACCATAAACAAGGTGGCGATAAAATTCCTGTGGCTGATAACTGGGATGTGTACCCACCAAAGTAGAGCCCTTATTTAGTGCACATGTACAGGGATAAGGATAGTGACTGCATAATAGTCCAATGATGTACAGGATCCTAGCTGGAGACTACCCAATCTCTATCAGGCCATCTGTTACCTAAATTTCACTTGTCAATTAACTTGTCCATCAGAGTTCATGCCAAATGAAAGACTGCCTTAGACTCATCCAATCATCTGCTTTTATTGATTGACCTCCTCTTAAGGGCAGGAGGGCATGTCATACCTCCAGGCTGCAAGCACTCCAACTCAGTTCATCCTTGCTCTTTCTTAGGGATGTACTTTTGCTTTCAACCTATACTTCGCTGCTGCCTGCCTATATCCTGCTCAACTCTTAGGAATTGAAGGCCTGTAACCAAGACCTGGATGGGAAACCTCATCCCTGACAGTCTCATTAACACTACTGGTAACACTTATGCTCTTGTCTGTATCCTAAAGATGGCTAAAAATGCAGTGTTATCTTCTCATGGCATCATGTCGTGTAATTATAATCTCCTTCCTCCATCTTATTTCTTTCCTAATAAACTTCCCTATCATGTTTATTACCACTGAGCTATAGCCCCAGCCTCTGGATGAATTTTTTGTAAGGCAAAAAAAAAAAAAAGAGAAGAGAAGAGAAAAAGATGCCATGACAAAAGTATGAGCTTACGGGCTGGGGATATAGCCTAGTGGCAAGAGAGCCTGCCTTGGATACACGAGGCCCTAGGTTCGATTCCCCAGCACCACATATACAGAAAACGGCCAGAAGCGGCGCTGTGGCTCAAGTGGCAGAGTGCTAGCCTTGAGCGGGAAGAAGCCAGGGACAGTGCTCAGGCCCTGAGTCCAAGGCCCAGGACTGGCCAAAAAAAAAAAAAAAAAAAAAAAAAAAAAGTATGAGCTTAAAAGTCAGGTATAAAAGCAGATGAAAGATCATGTGAGATTATCTACTGGACTTGACTGTATTTAAGTTACTGACAGAATCAGGAAAGTGCTTAGTGGGAACTAAAATGCTGAGAAATGAAATGTGAATGTAGAATGAAATCTTTCTAAGCGGATGTATTTTTGTGCAACCCTAGAAAGATAGACAAGAAATATTTAGTCGTTCTCCCTTGCCTTCAATTTTACCTCTAGATTGAGCAAGTCAATGTAGAAAACTCTCACAGTGCTACCAAGGTCACCTTGGGTAGTTGACAATAAGGAGTTCAATCTGCAGGACCACCAAACCAATCAAAACACAAGACACACATAACAGTGATATAATGGTTATCAGGAAGCTGTTCACAATCTGATCAACTTTAATAGAGAAAAATGTTCCAAGTCCTGGGAAATCTTCCAAACATATGAGTAACAATTGATACAAATGATGAAATGATATAATTTTTCCTTTTCTACGACTATCAAGAACATCACATCATTTTAGCAACTTAACTACATCAGACCTAATGTTATCATTCACTTACACAAAAGATCCTGACAAAAGACTCAGTGTAAATCTCCTCTGACTGATTTTTTTTTTTTTTTTGCTAGTCCTGGGGCTTGAACTCAGGGTCTGAGCACTGTCCCTAGCTTCTTTTTGCTCAAGGCTAGCACTCTACCACTTGAGCCACAGTGCCACTTCTGGCTTTTTCTATATATGTGGTGGTGAGGAATCGAACCCAGGGCTTCATGTATGTAAGGCAAGCACTCTACCACTAGGCCATATTATCAGTCCCTCTGACTGAATTTTATGCACTGTCTTTCCTCTATTTCTAATTACTATTCTGAAGAACAGATCTTCATAAGGCTCATCAAATTCATTACAAAGGAGAGTGCAAGGCAGTCCACAGGACAACTTACCTTCAATTTGTTCATTTTCCACTGCTCTTGGAAAACTGTCCAGAAGCTGATGGTGGACCTATGGTAAGAGCAGATCACTGGGTCAGAAGCTAAATGGCCCAACCACCAGATGAAATACCCAGGCGATTCTCAGAAAGGGACAAACAGATGACATGGAGAAAGCACACACTTTTTTTTTTTTTTTTGGCCAGTCCTGGGGCTTGAACTCGGGGCCTGAACACTGTCCCTGGCTTCTTTTTGCTCAAGACTAGCTAGCACTCTACCACTTATGCCACAACTCCACTTCCTGCTTTTTCTGTTTAGGTGGTACTAAGGAATCGAACCCAGGGCTTCATGCACTAGGCAAGCACTCTACCACTTCCCAGCCAGCGCATACCTTTTTAATCCCAACACCAGCAGGTGAAAAACAGACATCTTAGGCTCTCAAAGATGAATACAAACAAAGAACTTCTTTCTAAATACTGTACTCAGACACCATTAAACACAAGGCACAAAACAAAGAATAAAATTCCTTTGGAATATTCCTATTTTCTGTTTTGTTTTGTGGTGCTGACATCAAACCTGGGCTTTGCACAAACACTGGGCCACTGGCCACACCTCCAATTTATCTTTTCTTCAAATTGCTTAAAATCAGACAATCACATGAATAGAGAATTTGAGATCTCAGAAATCGAATTAATGCCTGGTATGGTAGTGCCTTTCTGTACTCTGCATTCTAGAGGCCAGCCTGGGCATAAGGAATGGTTCATTTTTTCCTTTACTTCTCAAGTTCTTTGCCTAAATTTGGTTTGTTGCATTTAAGAAAACTAGACCAAACCAGGGCACCTGTGGCTCATGCCTGTAAATCTAACTACTCAGGAGACTAAGATCTAAGGATCACAGTTCAAAGTCAGCCCAGACAGGAAACTCCATGAGACTCTTATTTCCAACTGACATCCAAAAAAGCCCTAAGTGGAGCTGTGACTCAAGTGTAGAGCTCTAGCCTTGAGGGGGGAAAAAAAAAGTTCAGAAAAAGCTCCCAGACCTTGAGTTCAAGCCCCAGGACCGACCAACACAAACACAAGAACAAAAGAAAGCAATGAAGAAAGAAAGAAAAACTAGACCACAATGGACAGACTGCCTTCGGACTTTAACCCTATAACCACTCCAAGCACTGTCATCTACCTGCCCCAGTCCATCAACACAAGCAATACAATAGACTTCTCCTGCCCCACACAGTGACTCTATCGGGGGAAATCAGCACAAAGAGCCAAGATGCACCTACAGACCCCCGGGGAACGTGTAGTAGGCGATGCAGGAAGAAGGGGCGTCAGGGAGAGGAGAGAGGAGTAGAACCCGGCTGGTCAGACCCCCCATAAAGTACCCGGGCACGCGCAGCGGCTCCGCCTTCACCCCACCTGCCTTCTGGGGATCCAGGCCATCACCATCCCGAACCTGTGTGCTCGCCGGGCGCTGGCTGTACGCAGGCCCCGTGCACCCGGTTCTCAGGGCTACGACTTCCCGCCCTTCCTGGAGCTCTCCAAGGTCCGTCCCCGTGGCCACCGCCGGTCCCCTCGCCAGGCCTTCACCTCCCGAGCGGCGGGTCTAGGCCTGGGGAACGCGTTCGAGGGGGACGTCCCTCTCCGGGCCTGGCCTGAGCCTCTGGAGATTCACCGACCCGCAGCAACGCCGCACCCACCTGGTGCCCCGCTGCCCGCCGCTGCCCCCACTGATGGACCGGCCACTCGGGTCCCCGCCAAGGTCTTGGTGTTCGCGCTACGGGCTCGAGCCTCCGCCGAGCTGGCCAGTTCTGGTCCGGGCGGTCGCGCTAGCCGGGTGCCGGGCCCGGCCACTCGCCCCTCAGCTTCTCAGGCTTCGCGACCCTCGCCCACCGGAGGCCAGAGTCCGGGAGTGAGGGCTGAGATGACCGCGGCACGGACAGGAAACCTGGGTAATGCGTCGGAGCCGCGCAAGCGCAGATGCGCACGCAGGACGACATGCGCTTGCGCAGGAGCACACCGGAAGTTGGCACTCGAGGCTCCCTGCCGAGCCCAGAGCAGGTACCGGGACTCTATTTCCCAAAAGTCTATGCGAAATTAAGTTTAGGGACCGTCCTACAAATCCCTACTTCGTTCCACTGCACAAAGGCGCTGTGCTGGAGGCACTGGCCATCCGGACGCCGCCGCTCACTTTCACAAAAGTCCTCACTTCCACGTCCCCCAACTCCTCCTCCCTGTGTTGGCAGTGGGTGGCTCTCTGGTTGGGAATACGACGCTGGAGTGGCAAAGGAGATCTCGTCAAGGCATTTTACTTCTGGGTATGGCCATCCCACCCACTGTCAAGCAGGCACACCGCAGGGTGGTCCGCTTGGCTTTTATGGAACGCTCTCTAACCATCCAAGAAAGGTCCCTGCCGAGGAGGGTCGGATCTGCTGTCCTTTAACTTCCATTGGAGGAGGCAAAGACTCCCATTTTTGACAGGGCTGGCTGTGAGCGTCCAGCTGACAATTACAGTGCAAGGAAGTTGGATGATCAAGTTTTGCCATGCCTTAGTTATAATCTTGCCAGGAGTGGTATTGTTTGGTATACAGGTACAACATCACACCCCAATCATCACATAGACCTCCCCCTGAACTTTTCAGTATCATGTCAAATGCTAGCCTTTTCTCCTAGGCCATGCAGCTGGTAGCATCAAGTTACTTGGGTATTTCTCTGATTGCATTTCTGGTATAGTTGACAAACTTTTGTTGATTATAGTAAATATAATCCATCCAATTCAGATCAAAGTTCAATAAAGGTTTTCAAGGTATAGGGAGAAGTTTGATTCAGAAGGGCCCTCTGATCTGTTTGTACAATCTGTTATGCACATACCGCTTACACTCCAAATGATTATTCAGGACTCTATGGCTCCTCCCACTTTTCTGACTCCTTCCCTCTTGCTAAGCATCTGCATGGGAATGTCCTAACTTTAGCAGGTTGCTTAGAGGAGACAGTCTCTGAAACCTGACTTGCTTTCCTAGTACAAAGTCATCTCCTGTATGTAGATGGGAGAGGAGTGAGGAGGACCTTTTTCGTTTTGGTGGTACTAGGATTTTAAATTCAAAGCTTTTACTTGCTATTGCTGAGCTGTACACTGTTAGAACTTTCTGGTTTCAGTTATTTTTTTGTATCAGGTTTCACATATTTATTCAGGGCTGGCCTAGGAGCATGGTCCTCCTACCTATGTCTCATTCCTAGTAGCTGTGACTACAGGTGTGAACCACTATGCCTATCTTGTTGGTTGGGATATCACTGACTTAGTTGCACTGTCTTTGAACTATTGTCTTCCCAATTTCCACCTTCTATGTAGCTGGTATTATAGGTGTGAGGAACCATGCCCAGTTGCTATTTTCAGTCTGGGCAAATGAGCTTGAAATCTCCAAATAAGTCCTTCCTCACAACATTTCTGAAATGAATCTATGATATAATATTAGAAATATGAAACATTTTGCTCTATTCTCTTTCTAGAAGTTTGGGAAGTTGATACCCAGGTAGACAGAGTTCAGAAACATTGAAACAAACATGGTGGGCAAGTTGCAGATGGGAAAAAATTAACTAACAAAGTGCTCAGTATCTGTAAAAGATTTGGAATAAAATTCTCTGTGACCATACACCTTATTCCACACATGCAGCAGGCCCACACACGTGGCTTGTGTGGAGAGAGTTTGGAGCTGAGTGTGGAGTTCACTGCCATTGCCTACCTTGAGGAGATTTGAGTGTAACATCCCTGGGAAGTTACTTCTCTACTGTAAGCTTGAGACTCCATCCTCTACACTGAACCCTGGGGAGTGTACCCAGTACAGAAGAACTTTCAGTTAAGATGCAGATAGCTGTAACTGTTGAGTGGGAACCCAGTGGTGCTAAGAAACCTCACAAATGTCCCCAGTGTGGAAAAATCTTCTTGTGCAGATCAAAATTCATTGTCTATTATTAGGTGCACAGAGATGACAGATTCTGTAGGGACAGTGTTCAGGAGAGAGGGGCCAGGAGAAAGACTTACCTTGTCATTGGGTCTAGGTGAGGGATTGTGAAGTTTCCTTTTAGAAATAGGGACTCTCCACTTAAGGTCATTGACTTCAATCACAAAATAAGAATTTCTGGACAAGTTATAATGGCAAGAAAACTTGACAGAGCTTGAGTAAGCGACCAAGCAGACAAGCAGAAAGGCAAAAGCATACTCTAATGGGGGAGAGATACTCAAAGGGAGAGATGGTAGAATACATTCTGAGTTCCTGGTTCAGTAACTCTGTTTAATGCTTTGGCATTTCTCTCAGGAAGAAATGCATCCTGCCACCAAACAGATGCTAATTCTTGAAGTAAGGAGTGCATCCTGTTGTCTCTGTTATAAACAAAAATGGTAGTGCTTCTGTATTTTTAAATGCCTTGTTTATTTCTGAGTTTCTGGCTGCAGTTTACCACCAGGCCTCATTTTTCCTAATCTATCTTCCCCCCACCTTTTTTTGGCCAGTCCTGGGCTTTGAACTCAGGGCTTGAGCACTGTCCCTGGCTTCTTTTTCCTCAAGGCTAGCACTCTACCTCTTGAGCCACAGCGCCACTTCCATCTTTTTTCTATATATGTGGTGCTGAGGAATCGAATCTAGGGCTTCATGTATATGAGACGAGCACTCTTGCCACTAGGCCATATTCCCAGCCATATCTTTGCCTTTTATATAATGAAAGGGAAACCCATAGCATACATGGTGTCCCCTAATACAGGTCTCTCTGTGCTTGAGCTGATACCTGCTGGAGAGAACCCTTCAAGTTGTTCTGAGTGTGGAAAAGCTTCTTGCATAAGTCCTATTTCATGTAATACCAGCACACCCACATGGGTGAGAAGCACTCCATGTGTGGTGAGTGTGGGGAAGCCTTCTCACGGAAGTCCCACCTTGAGTGGCCCTGGAGAGCAGAGAAACCATACAGCTGCAGTAATGTGGAAAGTCTTCCAGAGATCCCATTTCATCCTGCACTGGAGAATGTAAACAGGGGAGAAGCCTTAAGCTATAGTGAATGTAGGAAAACCTGCTTCCAGAGCCCCTGCCTCATCCTACCCTGGAGGACGCATGTGGCACTGGGTTCAATCCAATCACACACACACACACACACACACACACACACACACACACACACACAACTGAGTCAGGTGCTGGTGGCTTACATCTGTAATCCTAGCTACACAGAAAGTTGAGATCTGAGGATTGTGGCTCAAAGCCAGCCTAAGCAGGAAAGTCCACGAGGCTCTTAACTCCACTAAACTAAAAAAAAAAAGGCCAGAAATGGAGCTGTGGTAGAACACTATTCTTGAACAAAAAAGCCCAAGGTCAGGGGCTGGGAATATGCCAGAAGTGGTTCTGTGGCGAGAGAGCGAGAGAGAGAGAGCGAGAGAGAGCGAGAGCGAGAGAGAGAGAGAGAGAGAGAGAGAGAGAGAGAGAGAGAGAGAGAGAGAGAGAGAGAAAGAAGAAGTCAAGGACAGTGCTCAGGCCCTGAGTTCATGCCTCAGGACTGGCAAAAAAAAAAAAAAAAAAAGCCCAGGGTCAGCACCCAGGCCCCGAGTTCAAGCCCCAGGACTGGTCAAAAAAGGAAAAACAAACATTAACGAGCTCACAGTCTAATTATAGGTTCTGGTGGTGAAGAACTGAGGCAGATGCTACAATTCATTTTAGGTATCAGTAGTGAGTGTTAGGAAAAAGAGTGACTTTGAAAGGGTGAGAAGAATGAAAGCAGGCAGAGACTTGGACCTCAATAGACCAGATCCACTTTAATGGAATGTTGAAGTGGGGTGCCAAGGGGACCCAAGGAGAGTCAGGAGTCATGAAGCATGCTGGGGGGCCTGGGTGAAGGGACTTAAGTAGGGTCCTGGGTGACAGTGGCTGGAGGGTGCAGTTTTACAACTTTGTGGTTTTGGCCTAAAGTGAATTACGCATGCCTGTTTCCAGGAATCTGTTGTGCAAACCCACTGATCAGGTCCTGGTTCAGCCAGGTATGGCCTGCTCCTGGGAACTCAGATTCCTGTTATGGGAGGTGGGGGTGGGGGTGGGGGGTGGGGAAGGGCTTTAATATTTTGGGGATTTCATATTCCCATTGGACAGGGAGAAGGGAAGGAGTGCTTCACAGAAGAAAAGGTACTTTGGTGGATCCTTGAATCACACAGGGGTTTACAAAGGAGGTGACTAATGAGACATAGAGGTTGGAGCAGAGGCGTGGGAATATGTGTAGGCTTACTGTGTCTTGGAAGTAACTGGAATCAGCTGTAGTTTATTTTACACATTGTGAGGGACCCAAATATCCAATGTGCATCTTGGTCAAGTTTTGCATGTCAATATGCTTCTAGAATTACCACCCAGACCAAGATCTAGCGCACATTTCCAGCACCCGGGCACTCTCTCCTGTGCTGTGCCTACCTGAGTCATTAACCAAGCCAACCACTTTGGGCACAAAAACCACCAAACACCATTGATCTGTTTGTCATTGCCCTTTGTCTATATGGAACACTATGGTATTTACTGCCTGGACATTGCTTCTTAGACTAAATGTGATATCTGTGTTGGCTTTACTCTGTTTTGGTTGGGAGAGGCCAATATCAATAGTTGGTTCTCTTCTATTAGTACACAGAATTACATTCTGTAAACACGTCACTGGCTGTTTATCTAGTCTCTGTCTGTGGACATTTGTATCCAAACAGATGCTAGGCAGGATGGCTCAAGCCTACAATCCTGCCTCTACTTGGGAGGCAGAGACAAAAGAAGCATGGTTTGAGTCCAGTCCAGGCAAATGTTAATGAGACTGTTTCTTGAAAACCAGCTGTGGGGTGGGACACACCCATGTTCCCAGTGGCTCGGCTGGATCTCTGTTCGAGGCCAGCTGGGGCAGAGTTCCTTTCATGACACCTTAATCTGGAAAACAAACTAAGAGCAAAAGGACTGGGGGTTTGGGGCATGGATTAAGCGGTAGAGTGCCTGCCTAGTAAGCATGAGGCCCTGGGTTCAGTGCTTAGTACTACATGAAGGAAGAAGAGAGAAAGGGAAAGAAGAAAGAGAGGGAGAGGGAAGGAGACAGAGGGAGAAGACAGGAGACAGAGGGAGAAGGGGGAGAGAATGAGAAAGAGAATGAAGGAGGGAGGAAGGAAAGGAAGGAAGGACAGGAAGGAAGAAAGGAAAGGAAGGGAGGAAGGAAAGAGAAAGAAAGGAAGAGACGGAGGATGAAGGAAAGAAGGGAGGAAGGTAAGAGAAAGGGAGGAAAGAAAGGGAAAGAAAGGCAAGAAGGGAAGAAGGAAGGAAGGAGGAAAGAAAGAAGGGAGGAAGGAAGGAAGGAAGGAAGGAAGGAAGGAAGGAAGGAAGGAAAAAAGGAAGGAAGGAAGGATGGACTATCCATTTGGAGTGTCCACAGAAGCTGAGTGGAGCTGGAGTCTGATTTTGAGGTCTTTGCATGCCATAGTCAGGTTTACCTCCTGCAGGTTTGGGGAACCTTGGATGGCTCTGCAATGTCCATCTGAAGGGGGCAACTTCATGGTGTCCGTGGCCTGGCAATCCAAGTTAGGTGAGATCCGTGTCGTGGCCCATCCTGTGGCTGACTACCCGTTGCAGGGCGCCCTGCATGTCCCGATTGCGAAGTGTGTAGATGGCCGGGTAGAGCAGTGGTGTGAGGTTGATATAGATGAGCGACACCAATTTGTCCTCCTCCAAGGAACGGCTTCTCAGGGGTCTGGCGTACATGGCCGTGGCGCAGCCATAGTGGAGGACGGCTACTGTGAGGTGGGACGCCACTGTGTTGAAGGCTTTGCGGCGTCCGGCTGTGTCCCCCACTCCCAGGATCACCACCAGCACCCTGGTGTAGGATAGCAGGATGAGGATGAGCGGGAGCACCAGCAGCAGCAGGCAGGCCACCAGAAGCACATGCTCCTGCAGGTCCCTGTTCCCACAGGCCAGCACCAGCACCGCGGGGAGGTCACAGAAGACATGGTTGACAAGACCACCTCGGCAGAAGGGCAGCTGGAATATGGCAGTGGTGAGACCTAAGGCCAAGACAGAGCCACCCATACAGCAGGAGGCCAGGAGGCCCCAGCAGAGCCCTGTGGTCATGAGCTGAGGGTAGTAGAGTGGGTGGCAGATGGCCAGGTAGCGGTCCAAGGCCATAGCTGCCAGCAATAGACACTCAGAGCCTCCCAGAGCTACAAAAAGGCCCATCTGGGCAGCACAGGTGGAGGGGGCCACAGCCTGGCCACCTGGAGGCAGGAGGAAGCCAGCCAGCATTCGCGGGGTGAGGACCAGGGTGTAAGCCACCTCCACCGTGGACAGTGCACCCAGGAAGAAGTACATGGGTGTGTGGAGGGAAGGCTCTGCCAGGGCTAGGCCCAGGATGAGCAGGTTCCCCGCCAGGGTGGCCAAGTAGAGTGGCAGCAGGAGGGCAAAGAGCAGCATGCGAAGGCCCTGTGGCCACCCAGAGAAGCCCAGGATAACAAACTCCTGTGGGGATGTCCAGTTAGACTCAGGCCAGTAGCTGGTGTTGGGGCCTAGAAGAGAGGCAGCACGGTATTACCGCCCTCCCTCCGGGGCCCCAGAACATGACATCAGCCATCTGAGGTTCTTGCTCTGGCGTCCTGCACTCCTATCCATAACCCCCCCCCCCCCGCCCAGGGTCTTGGAGTCCCAACATCCTCTAGGAATTGACATGCCTCCACCATCCACTCTTCCTGCTGGGCCCGTGTGCACCCCGGAACCCCATGTCTCCTTCAGACCTGGCTTCTTCAGTTTCCCTGGGTTTTCTTCTTGATTTGAACTGAGGGCCTCACTCTGCCACCTGAATTATGCCCTCAGCCCAATTTATTATAGGCATTATTATCATTATTAGATAGAATCATGTTTGGTTTTTTTGTTTGTTTGTTTGTTTTTAGCTTGGAAAGTGATCCTCCAATTTACACATCCTGTGTAGCTGGGATAGCGGGCACATGCTACTTTGCAGAGTTTTTAATTGGTTGGGATGAGGTCTCAACAACTTTCTGCCTGAGCTAGCATTGAAACACAGGCCTCATAATTTCTACCTCCTGAGTAGCTAGGGTTACAAGTATGAGCCTTACTACCTGGCCTGCCTCTAGCCTTTTTCAATCCCCCATGGTCCATACCTAAGGAGCCAAGCATCCTCTTTTCAACTCGTAGCTCTGAGGACCAGGAGCCTTCCTAGGGCAGGAAGACAGCTGGAGGGGTTTAGGTTCCTCCTGGACAACTGCCACATAGAGTCAGCAGGTTCAGAGAGACGGAGCTGGGCCTTCCTGTAGATAACACCATGAAGATGAAGTGTCTCATATAGAATAGAACTAGACTCTTCCATTCACAAAGGTCTGTCTGACTCCCTCTGCCCCTGCCACCCCTGCAGGGAGACACAGCTTTTCAGCTCTGTACAAACAGACCAACCCCCTCCTCACCTTCCCTAGACTGCTTTGTTCTCTCTCTCTCTCTCTCTCTCTCTCTCTCTCTCTCTCTCTCTCTCTCTGTGTGTCAGTACTGGGGTTTGAACTCAGGGTCAAAGTGCTCTCCCATTGTTTTCTTTTCTTTTTTTCTTCTTCTTTTTCTCAAGGCTGATGCTCTACCACTGGAGCCAAAGCTCCACTCTGGCTTTTTGCTGGTTAATTGGACCTAAGAGTCTCTTGGACTTGTCTGTCTGGCTTCAAATTGAGATCCTCAGATCTCAGCCTCTTGAGTAGCTAGGTTTGTAGGCATGAACCACCAGGGCTCTGCTTTCTGCTCAGCCTCTTTCCAATCACTTTTCTTTCTTTTTTTTTTTGTGCCAGTCCAGGGGTTTGGACCCAGAGCCTGAGCACTGTCCCTGGCTTCTTTTTGCTCAAGGCTAGCACTCTGCCACTTGAGCCACAGTGCCACTTCTGGCCATTTTCTATATATGTGGTGCTGAGGAATCGAACCCAGGGCTTCACATATATGAGGCACGTGCTCTTGCCACTAGGCCATATGCCCAGCCCCCAATCACTTTTTCATAAAAAGAAGAAGAGGAGGAGGAGGAGGAGGAGGAGGAGGAGGAGGAGGAGGAGGAGGAGGAGGAGGAGGAGGAGGAGGAAGAAGAAGAAGAAGAAGAAGAAGAAGAAGAAGAAGAAGAAGAAGAAGAAGAAGAAGAAGAAGAAGAAGAAGAAGAAAAGACAAAAGAAATAACCAAATGTTGGGGTTGGAGGAATGGCTCAGGTCATACAGCACCAACCAATGAGCAAAAAGCAAGTGTCAGGTACTAAATTCAAATGCCCATATTGGAAAAAAAAAGAGGGAAGGGGTTTCACTCTAGCACAGGCTGGCCTTGAACTTACAATCCTCTAGCTTCAGCTTTCCAAGGTATGGGGTTACAGGCACTTATAACCATGCTTGACTTTCCTATTTACCTTTGCAAACCATCAACTACAGTGGCCTTTTCCTCAAGAACAGATCCCAGTTTTTCACTTAATTATTTCCTGTTGGCTATCAGGACTAATCCACACTGTGGAATTGGGGTCCTTCAAAGTTTGCTTTCATTCCATTCTCTTCTTTTGTATTGCAAACAGAACTAACTTATCTACAGTGTATTTCCAAAAGAATAAAATCAGGGCTTGATGTGGTGACACATTGCCTGTATTCCCAGTTAGTTAGGAGGAAGAAGTAGTACAATCATAAAATCAAGTTAGCACAAGACCCTATCTGAAAAACAAACTAAAAGCAAAAAGGACTGGGAGTATGGCTCAAGTGGTAGAGTGCCTGCCTACTGAATTCAAACTCCAGTCCTGCCAAAAAAGAAATGAAATCATTATGGTCAAGAGACATATTATGTCAATTACAGCACTGTTTATAAGAGCCAAGGGAATGGAAGCAACCATAAGTGTCCATTAACTGATGAGTAGATAAAGACAATGTGCCATGTGTACACAATGGAACATTATATAGCCATAAAGACAATGAACTCCAGTCATTCATGACAACATAGGTAGAACCATGTTCCATGTAAGTGAAGAAACAAAGCTCAGAAAGACAAGTATCTTTGGCCTCCTCTATGCACAATGACCCCATTGGGAGGGAGGGCCTTTCCATGTGCACCTTATTTTTGCACATACTGTTCCCATTTCTTAGAATTCTCTTCAGTCCCCATATTATCTACCTGGAAACATTCTCCAATGTGGTGCTCAGATCACCACTTCCCGAGCAAAGAGTCCTGTCCCCCAGGCAGATGTGGTGTCACCCTCCGATTCCACAGTTTCACTTACAGCAAGGCCACAAAACTCAGTCTCCTGGAATCAAAGATTTGAGTTGTATTTGTCTTCATTGTTTGCAAACCACTCAGGACCTTGAGCTTCCCAGGTAGGCACTCTACTGCTGAACCACGCATCCAGCTTCACATATACGAGGCAAGCACGCTACCACTAGGCCATATTCCCAGCCCACCTCCAGCCCTTTTAAAAGTTGCCTTTTTCATTTCTTTTTGGATAGGGTCTTATGCTTTTGTCCTTAGACAAGCCTTCGATCCTCTGCCTCTTGGTACCTAGGAACATAGGCATGTACCACTACACTATTCTCCCCACAACATTTCTTAAGTTTATCTGGAATACCTGAAATAGGTTTCCAAGGAGGAAAGTTCACTCCTCCCTCTCCCCCCTTTTTTGGGCAGGACTGGGATTGAACTCAGGGCATTGCACTTTCTAGGCATGTACTTTACCACTTGAATCATTTCTCCAGCCCTTTTTTACATTGGTTGTTTTCAAAGTCTCTTTTTATACACCAGCCAGCCCGTGCTTTCATCCTTCTATTGGCCCAAGGACAAAAACATAGGCTCCTATCCAAAAAAATAATTAATCCCAAAAAGGGCTAGGGGCGTGGTTCAGCACTACAGTGCCTGCCCAGGAAGTTCAAGGTCCTGGGCTTGATCCCCAGTATTGCAGGAAGGAAAGGAGGAAGGAGGAGAGGAGGAAGGAAGGAAGGAAGGGGAAGGAGGAAGGGAAGATGGGAAAGAAAGGAGGGGAGGAGAAAGGAAGGGAGGAAGGGGAAGGAGGGAGGGAAGATGGGAAAGAAAGGAAGGAGAGGAGGAAGAGGAATGGGAGGGAGGGAGGGAGCCAGCCTCACCTGGCTAGGTTGGATCATTGCCTCCTTCAAGGTATTTCACCTGCCATCCAGCCTATGAGACCCTCGGAGCAGGCTGAGGAGAAATCCCCTCCCCCCCCACCGGGGCCATTTCCTCATGTTTAGCTATGGTTTCTCTCCTCTTAGAAAGCTTGCAGCACACGAAGGTCCTTGTATAGAACTTGAATGTCAGCCCCTGCACTGAGAGCCTTGAGCATCCACTAGGAGAGGAGAGCTGCATCCATCTGCTCCTTCCCTTGAGGAAGGACAGCACACTAAATAGGCTGTGTGTCTTCCAGTTCTGCTCTTTTGTGGCATGATCAAAAGTGGAGCTTGTCAACCAGGCACTGGTGGATCATGTCTGATGATCATGATTCGAGGGCAATCATGGCAGTTTGACTGTAAGACTCTATTTCCAATTAACCAGCACAATGCCAGACTGGAGGCATGGCTCAAGTGGTAGAACATCAGCTGTGAGAGAAAATGCCTAGTGATAGTGTGAAGCTTGGAACTCAAATCACAGCACCAGTACAACACCACACATACACACACACACACACACACTCACACACACAAGTTGAGTTTGTGGTTATTGCTTTTATACCCAAATGAAGCTAACCACTGTTTCTTAAATAAAAGATAGCCAGGTGCACATGGTTCATGCCTGTAATCCTAGCTACTCAGGGGATGAAATCTGAAGATCAAGGTTCACAGCCAGCACAGGCAGGAGTTTGTGAGTTTCTTATATCTAATTAACTGCCAAAAGCCAGAAGTGGAACTGTGGCTCAAGTAGTGGAGCACAGCCTACCACTGGAGCAAAAAAGCCAAGGCCCTGAGTTCAAATCCCAGTGCTGGCCATACAGAAAAATTTAAAAGACATTTGAGGGGTATTGAAGATGTACTCAGGGTAGAGTGCTGGCTTTGCTACCTAACACTGAAAAAATGAAACCAAAACAAAATAAATTCAAAGGGGGCTGGGAATATGGCCTAGTGGCAAGAGTGCTTGCCTCCTATCCATGAAGCCCTGGGTTCGATTCCCCAGCACCACATATGTAGAAAACGGCCAGAAGTGGCGCTGTGGCTCAAGTGGCAGAGTGCTAGCCTTGAGGAAAAAGAAGCCAGGGACAGTGCTCAGGCCCTGAGTCCAAGGCCCAGGACTGGCAAAAAAATAAATAAAAATTCAAAGGGTCTTTTGATGTTTCAACAACCCATAAAGGAATGTGAGGTACTAGTTGAATACAGAACAGGAAGTTGGCAAGGCAGCCCTAAACCCAGAAATAACATGGCTGAGGCTATTAAATGGACTTTAGAAGGGATTGGACCCCAGTGTCATCACCAGCAGGTTCTTGGTGGCTCGGTGCCTGTGTATGTGTGTGCATGTTGTGTGCTATGTCCCAGGACGCAGTCTGAGGCAGCCATAGGTAGCAGAGGAATCTGGGGCTGGGTCAGGGACTGAGCTTTAGTCCTGTGGCGAGTGACATGGCTCAGGTCACCTATTTTTTCCTTGGGTCTCAAATGTCTCATCTGTTCTCTTTGATCGAGGATCCAAGCTCTATGGTCCCTAAAAGCACCCCTAAATCTAGTGTTCCTGTGTGCTGGTAGCAGGAACCCACCTTTTGTTCTTGGATGCTGGCTGACACAAGTAGAACAAATAGGAGCACTGAGTCCACACACATCTAAGGAGAAGTCCCTGCACTTCACTAATGGCTGTCAGTCCTTCAATCCCAGGCAGTAGACCCGTGTCAGAAGGCAATCTGCAGTTAGGAAATACTGAGGAATAAGCAAATACCAAGATGAGAAGAACTCCGCGTGCGCGCATGTGTGTGTAAATAAACAAGGTATCCAAATGCATGCATGAAAATAGAATGAGGCTGAGTACCCACCCCGTGGCTCATGATTATAATCCTAACTTAGGAGGCTGAGATCTGAGGATCGTGGCTCCAAGTCAGCCCAGGCTGGAAAGTCCATGAGACTCTTATCTCTTATTAACCAGCACAAAGAAGCCAGAAAAAAAAAGCTGTGGTTCAACTGGTACAGCACCAGGCTTGAACAAAAGAAAAATGCTGAGGGTTAGTGCCTGGGTTCAAGCCCCAACATCAGAAAACAAAACAAAACAAAAATAAATGTGAATTTCATCTTCTTCTAGTGTATAATCTTTTCTAATTCATTTTCAAATATATGATTATCTGGGTGCCAGTGGTTCATACCCATAATTTTAGCTACTCAGGAGGCTGAAATCTGAGGATTACTGTTCAAAGCCAGCCCAAGCAGACAAATCTGAGAAACTCTTACTTCCAAGTAACCAGCAAAACGCTGGAAGTGAAGCTGTGGCTCAGGTGATACCAGCTGTGAGTGAAAAAACCAAGTGAGGGTCAAGGCCCTGAGTTCAAGCCCCTAGTACTGGCGCACACACACACACACACACACACACACACACACACACACGGTGATATAAATATAAATATATGGCATATATTATTGTTTAACCACAAAAAGGATACAGTAGGAGAAAATATTAGTGAAACATTAAAAAATCTCCAAAATATCACAATGCATTTAGTCCTTTTTCTTTGCTTCCTGTTTACTATATGCTAAATCATTTCCATGAAATCTCTGGATGCCCACTGAGAGGTGAAGTCTACAGTGAGAGACAGAGAGAAGAGGAAGCCATGGTGTGTGTGTGGTGGGGCAGAGCTTTGCAATACACCAGAAGCCCCTCACCTGCTGCTCTCTTGTGCCAAGATGGATCCTTTAAGGCTTCCTAGTCTTCCATCCCCACCCTAGCCCCTAGCTCCTTTTCCAGGCTCTCCTGGCTGCTGATGTTGTCTCTAACCTCACTCCTCACCATTGCCACTGTCCCCACATTCCCTACAAACAGATGACAGAATGGAAACAGCTTCAACTGTTGCCTTGCTATTACTCCAGTACTATTATTCTTGTTTGCCCAGCTTTTGTCCAACGTGCAAATGGTATTCCCAACAAACTACAGGAATATTATTTAATACATACTAGACACAGAGGCTCATGCCTGTAATCCCAGAGACTTGGGAGGCAGAGATTGGGAAGATCACAGTTTGAGGCCAGCCCAGGAAAATGTCAGCAAGACTCTATCTCAAGAAACAAGCTGAGTGTCATCTGAGCTGCACAGGAGGCATAGGTGGTCTGAGACTGGCTATGGGGGAAAAATGTGAGAGCCCATTTGACAAATAACTAAAGTAGAAAAGGGCTGGTGGTGCAGCTCAAGTGGCAGACTATTTACCTAGCAAGCACAAGACCCTGAATTCAAACCCCAATCCTTATATCTATCCTTACTCTCCCGCCACACACAAACTGTGTAGTAGGCATTATCATTAATTTATAGAAGAGGAGCTGAGACCCAAAGAGAGATAAAGGAGATTACACTGTGACCTGTCCACACATATAGGAGAGGTAAGGGACCCTGCTTCTCTTTGGACTTATCTGTCTCCATCTCAGGAGGGGAAAAGCACAAGGGAACAAAGATGCGAGAAGCAGATGCCACAGCACACATAGAGATGAAGAGGTGAAGACCCCGAGAAAGGAAGCAGCAGAGTCTGCTTGGGCAGGTGCGTGTTGGCTGACAGGCAACTGCAGACAGGTAAGGGCTGGAGGCCTGCTGTACTTGACTAAGCACTTTTAGCTTCTGGTGATAGAGGTGGGATGAGGATGGGAGAGAAGCAAAGAGAGAGAGAGAGAGAGAGAGAGAAAGAAGGAAGAGAAGGAGGAGGAGGAGGAGGAGGAGGAGGAGGAGGAGGAGGAGGAAGAAGAAGAAGAAGAAGAAGAAGAAGAAGAAGAAGAAGAAAGAAGAAGAAGAAGAAGAAGAAGGAGAAGGAGAAGGAGAAGGAGAAGGAGAAGGAGAAGGAGAAGGAGAAGGAGAAGGAGAAGGAGAAGGAGAAGGAGAAGGAGAAGAAGAAGAAGAAGAAATAATAATCTTCCACCCCGGCTTCTGAAGCTCAGATGCCTGTCTTACAGAATGGGTTTCATTCGCTAAATTTTGCCAGCAACTTTGGATTTTGACCCATAGCACTTACTACCCACAAAGAGCCATGCCTTCTTTTGCTCCTTGAGGGAAAAGACCGGAATATGGAATATTATTTTGGTGGTTGTGGGGCTTGAACTCAGATCCTTGACTTGCTAGGTAGGTCCTCTATGACTTGAGCCCAATCCCTAGGCCTTTTTACTGTTATCTTTCTGATAGTCTTGCTTTTTTCCCAGGATGGCTGGACTGTCGTCTTCCTATTTATGCTTCCAGTGTAGCTGGGTTGAAAGGCACGTGTTACTACACTCAACTTTTTATTGGTTGAAATGGGTCCTTATGAATGTTTTTCTCCTGGGCTGACCTTGAACCCCTGTCCTCCCAACTACGATCTTCCTCCTTAGTAGCTAGGATTACAGACATAAACCACTGCACCATTTGGAGTATAGAATATATCCAAATTCTAGACTATCATATCCTGAATACTACCCCTCTTTTTTTTTTTTTTTTTGGCCAGTCCTGGGCCTTGGACTCAGGGCCTGAGCACCATCCCTGGCTTCTTCCTGCTCAAGGCTAGCACTCTGCCACCTGAGCCACAGCGCCCCTTCTGGCCGTTTTCCATATATGTGGTGCTGGGGAATCGAACCGAGAGCTTCATGTGTAGGAGGCAAGCACTCTTGCCACTAGGCCATATTCCCAGCCCCTCTTTTTGAACTACTAATTATTGCCCCGCCCGGCCCACTGTCCACCATCTATTCTAGAGGGAAAACAAGTTCTAATAAATGAATCCTGGTGTAGGAAGAGATCAAGTCCATATTCAGGAGGTCCTTTGGATCCCAGTTAGAAGTTCAAGTCCCAATTGTCCACCACAACTTGAACCCACCAAAGTTCTGTGATCTCCCCCTGGCTATAGTGTACCTCAAGCAATACAGCAGCCACCCATTTTTTTTTCTTGGATCCTTCCACATGCATCTCCAATACCAAAATATCCAACTTTGCCCACCTGGAACTTTACTTGTCCTTCAAGGTCCCGAGTAAACACAATCCCTTCCTGAACAAATATAATAAAATCACAGAATCAATTGCAGAAGGGTTTTGTAGAAAATGAGTCCAAATTGACTGTGCTATGTCTATACTCTTGTTTCCCCTGATGTTTCCAGACTCCCTTCCCAATAAGGATGTGATTCTTCCGTTCAGTAAGGAAAGAGATAGCTAATAGGTTTCCCAGGGCCCACTTAAGGGTCTGGCTGGATTCAAAACCCCAGGGTCTTGTTAGTAAGCTCTAGCCTTCATTGTGTCATCTTGCTTGTCTCAGAAGGTTGGGGCTGTGGAGAGACAAGGAGTGGAGAGCAAGGGGAAATCATAGCTGTGCTATCCTGGGGGAGTTGGAAATTTCTGGAGGACAGGACAAGGAGAGCACACCATTTTCCTGTAGTGAGATCAAAACTGTAGTAAGAGCCAGGAACCCAGGGGATGACCTATTCAAAGCACTTTGATAGCATCCGCTTGGGGGAAGGATAGAAGAGTTGCTACTTTATCCACCATTTTTCCAAAATTTGAACCAAGGAGTGGCCAGGATACTGATAATGTCAAACTTGGGGTCATATCATTGAGATGACAAACTAAGAGGTCTTACACCTTTGAACCCTCACAGAAAGCAATGATCTAGAAGCAATCAATGAACTAAAATAGCTCTGGTAGAGCTCTGGAGTCTAAATAAAACATTATGATGCCCCCCCCCCCCCATACAACCTGGAATCTGAGAATCGCTTCATCAAATTGCATAGGAAGAATATATTTAAATTGTTCCAATGTCATCTGGTTTCCAAGGCCTGCAGAGCTTGGGGATGAGAGGCTCTCCTTGGCTACAAATTCCTTTGCAGGACAAAAGGGAGAAGGAAGATCTCAACCAGCCCTTACTGCAGCCCCAAATACCCACTGCCTTCATGGCCAAGGTCTCCATGGACCTCACTGTCTTGGACTCCAGCTTCTGAAGTCTCTGACTCCACACCCACCATATCTTCTAGGAGCTGAAGCCACCATATATTCCCCCTCCTATCCTTGGGTCCTGGGCCATAATGACTTCCACACACCCAGTCAGCACTGCCATGTCCACCTGCAGGTCAAAGTCTACATCCAGAAGTCAGTCAATAAAATCTGTAAATCCTATTTCTTCAAATGCATAGACCTAGTCTAAGACCATTAGTGTTGGGGTCAGCTGTGCCTTTAAGGGGCCACAGCTGACCTTGGCCTGCCCCTCCCCTTCCTGCCTTTAACAGGAAGAGAAGCCCTGCTCCTGGGGCGAGCACGTGTATAATGGAGGGGTACCCCAAGGGCCCATCCTTGGGTGGCTGGGCCTCTGCCCCCAAAGGAGGTTCCCTGACATCACTTGATGGACAGCCCTCTGTGACCAATCTGAAATCCCTCTCTTGTGCCCGCCCTCGAGGGTATATCTGGGTTGGCTCCTCATTTGAATAAACAGAAGCCCTAGAGGTTTTCTCCGAGACCCCACGCGCCTGTGTCTTCCTTGGGCTGGCAGGCAAGGGGTTCTCGCACCCACACGCGAACCAAGGCATCTGGGACCCCGCTCCCGCGTCAGAACCCTACTGTCCGGGGGGGACGTGAGAGAGTAGGTATGGATCCCCCGCAGAATAGATAGATAAGCCCAGGACCCCTCCCCACGTGTTGGGGAGGGATAGAGCTAAGCCCGGCAATTTACAGCCCAACACATTAGAAACTCGGAAATCGTGCCACCACTTAAGGAAAACAATAAATTTCCACTTATTGGCCCCAAAGAAAAGGAGATCCATGACTTATCTGAAAAGTAATTCTAAGTAATATACACTTTTTGTTTTGTTTCATTTTGTTTTGTTTTGTGTGCTAGTATGGGGGCTTGAACATGGCCTAATGTTCTGGCTTGGATTTTTCACTCAAGGCTGGCATTACGTCTGGGATTTTTTGCTGGTTAATTGGAGAGAAGAGTCTCACAGACATTCCTGCCCCACTGGTTTTGAGCTGCATGCCTCATATTTCAGCCATCTTAGTACCTGGGATTACAGACCAAAAATTCTTTTTGCACTGTCACCCTGAGAAGCTGGGGACCTTGGTTTGAGGCCAACATGGGCAGAAAATTTTGAAAGACTCCGTCTCAATAAGCAAGAGCAACGGTGCATGCCTGTTAGCCCAGCCTATAGAGGCTGCATGATGGCTGGATATAGTGGCATATGCCTGGCATCCTCAGCAACACAGGAAGCACAAGTAGGAGAATTGAAGGCATAAAGGAAGACCTTACCTTGAAAATAACCAAGACAAAAAAAGGACTGGTGGTATGGTTCAAGTGGTAGAGCACCTGCCTGGCAAGTGTGAGGCCCAAGGTTTGAACCCCAATACAAGAAGAAAGATGGGGAGGAAGAGGAAGAAAGTGAGAGGGAATAGAAAAACAATGAAAAAAATAAAAACTACAGTTTAGATTTTTGACAAGATATGACAATGACAAACCCCTAACTCAATGAACTAGGAAAAATGAGAGAAGGCTCAAACAAATAAAGTCAGAAGCAAAAGGAGGAAACAAGAGGTTTTTTTTATTACTGTTTTTTTTTTTCCTTTTGTCTTGTTTGTTTGTTTATCTGTCTTTGGAGAAACATTTGTTTGTTTTTGTTTTGGTTGCCAGTCCTGGGTCTTGAACTCAGGGCCTGAGCACTGTCCCTGGCTTATTTTTGCTCAAGGGTAGCACTCTGCCACTTGAGCCACAGCGCCACTTCTGGCTTTTTCTATGTATATGTGGTGCTGAGGAATCGAACCTAGGGCTTCATGCATACGAGACGAACACTTTACCGCTAGGCCATATTCCCAGTCCTGTTTATCTGTCTTTGGAAATGGAGGGACAAATAGAATAATGAGGTCGCCATAGTACTCATTAGACACTATGCTGAAAATAAACCACACAACTTGTGAGTGGGGACAGGAGGGAAATACTGGAAGAGCATGAGGGAAGGGGTGACATTGTCCAAAAAGAAATGTACTCATTACCTTACTTATGTAACTGTAACCCTCTGCACATTACCTTTATAATAATAATTTTTAAGGAAAAAAGAGGGGACATTACAACAGATACCTTAAAAGAGGATCATAAAGGACTATTATAAACATCTTTATTAGCATATATTATAGTTATACAAGTTCCTCCTCCTCCTCCTCCTCCTCCTCCTCCTCCTCCTCCTCCTCCTCCTCTTCCTCCTCTTCCTCCTCCTTCTCCTCCTCCTCTTCCTACTCTTTCTTGTTCTTGTTCTATTTTTCTAGTCCTGGTCTTTGAACTTAGGTCCTGGGCACTGTCCCTGAACTATTCTGCTCAAGGCTAGTGCTCTACCACTTGAGTCAACAGCTCGACATCCAGCATTTTGGGTAGTTAATTGGAGATAAGGGTCTCGCAGACTTTCCTGCCAGGGCTGGCTTTGAACTGTGATCCTCAGATCTCAGTTTCCTGAGTTGATAGGACTATAAGCATGAGCCACTGGCACCAGGCCCCTCATTCTTCATAAAACAATGTCAGCAGGTTTTATTATTCTGTTTTTATACTTGTAACTATATCAACAATTTTATGCTCTTTCATCCTCTTTGTTAATCCTCCTTCTCCTGCTCATACCCACCTCATTTGAGCTTGAGCCTACTTTATGTTCCTGTCATTTGTTTTGTTTTGTTTTTCTTTTATTTTGTACTAATGGCACCAAGAGACTTCACCATGTTATTTCAGATGTATATTGTGAACAATTTTGTGCTAATAAACTGGATAACCTAGGAGAAATAGATAAATTACTATATATGACCTGCCAAGTCTGGATCTGGAAGAAATAGAAAACCAGAACAGATCAATAAAAATAAGATTAATTCAGTAATTAAAAACCTTCCAACAGAGAGAAGTCCAGAACCAGATGGCTTTGCCAGAAAATTCTACCAAACAACCAAAAAGGAATTACTACTGACCTTTCTTAGTTTCTTCCCACAAGTATAAGAAGGAAGAACACTTCCAAACTCCTTTTTATTAGGCTACCATCATCCTAACACCAAGTCAGACAATGACACCAGAGGGAAGGAAAGCTAGAAGCCATGTTCCTGATGAAAACAGATGCAAAAAGCTCCACAAAATTCTCAGTGGATGCTCACAAATGAACATTCAATGGAAGGATCCTATATCACCACCAAGTGGGATTTATGCCCAGAATGCAAGGATGGTTTGATATTTGCAGCTCAGCCAATGGGAAACACCATGTTAACCAAATCAAAGATCAAAATGACATGATCAAGCTGGGCACCAGTGGCTCATGGCTATAATTCTAGCTACTCAGGAGGCTGAGATCTGAGGATCATAGTTCAAAGCTAGTTCAGGCAGGAAAGTCTGTGAGACTCTTATCTCCAATGAACCAGCAAAAAACTCTAGCTACTTGAGATGCAGAGATTAAAGGGTTTGAGTCTGACTCAGGCATAAATTTATGTGACTCTATCTCAACCAATGGCTGGGTGCAGCAGTACATACCTGTCATCCTACCTACTGAGGTCTGAACTTCTTGCTAGGCAGTCACTTCTGACCTATGGGTTATCTGCTGTATCCTTGGGTTCCTTGCCAGGCTTCCCAGAGGAGGGGGCAGCAGCCTCAGCCTCAACCTTCCAAGAGCTCTGGACTTTTCTCTAGTGCAACCTGACCTGTCTCTTGGTGCCATTAATACAAACTAAAAGAAAAACAAAACAAAATGAATGACAGGAACATAAATTAGGCTCAAGCTCAAATGAGGTGGGTAACAGCAGGAGGTGGAGGAGGTCTCCTTAATATTGTTCCCGACTCTGCAATTCCCTCTCTAATTTGTCTGCTTTGGGTTTGGTCTCTGGCTTTGGCATTGGTGAGAGTGATATCCTTCTTTCCCAAGCTGTGCTTTCCTGGTGCTCATGGATCCTGGGGACAGGTCCTGAGGAGGAAGAACAATCATGGGAACTCCCCATGTGGCTTTGGGGATACCAATTCTCACTCAGCACAGACACATTGATGGATGACTGTCTTCAGGATGGATTGGCTGAGGTAGAGAACTGTCCTCATCAAGCACAGGCCACACTAGCCTGCCTCAGCATTTCCCATGCTTTGTATTTAAACCATCACTCCGTTCCCATCTCTTCCCTCCCAGGTTCTCTCAGCCCAAGAGAACTTGTGCCTAGAACCTGGCAGTAACCTTACGGTCAGAATCAACAAAATAGGACCCCAGGAGCCCAACCCAAACTCTTGAGTTTGAATCTAGGTGAGCCTAGGCCACTGAGAGTGACCAGCCCAGAGGTCCTAATTCCAAGGTCAGACTGGAATCCCCAGTCTACCACTTAGAGCCTGCAGTGGAGAGGCAGGACTTAAGAGGAGCTCAGCTCTGAAGCCCAGTGAGTCACCAGTGACAAAGCCCAGCCACAAGAGTTTGGTCCCTGTCCAGAGCCCAGAGACTACCCTCAAATCTACCAATTATGTATCTTATAGGGCAGCTTGACAGGCTTTCAGGTGACCCCTCTCTTGTGGCCTCCATATGTGCCTTGTTTCCCTTAAATCATGAATTGTTTTTGTTTTTGTTTTTTTCTTTTTTGGTACTGAGGATCGAACCCAGGATGTTGCACTTGCTAGGCAAGCGCTTTGCCACTGAGTTACATCCCAGACAAAGCATGAATTGTTTTACACAGAAGCTTTGCCTCTTCTCCTTATCAGACTGCAAACCCACAAGGCACTTATATGGATCAGTGTCCCAGATCCCTGACAGATCAGTGAAATTCTGGGAGTAACATGTGCTTGTGGTCCAGTTCTTCATGCTGCCACCAGAAGACAGAGCTACCCACATTTTTCCTCTGAGACCGCTGCTGGTGCAAATGCTGCTGAGAGTCTTTTCCCATGGGGGGAGTCCTTTTTCTAGCCAGGAATTGTCCACTCTGCCTGAGGGTGATGCTTGGGTATGTTATTAACTCCCAGGGCTCAGCAGTGGGAGAGGCTTTCTAGCCATCTGTCTTCCTATCCCCACACAAACAATAGCCATGAACACAATTGAATACCTCCTGTTTGTTGCAGGCTCTTTGGGAAGATTACAGAGGGTATGGGGGAGAGGTTAGAGGTTGCATCCTGCAGATTTGGGAACTAGTTGTAGCCTGCAGGGGAGGGAACTTTGGGAAGTGGTTGACACTCCTTCCCTCCCTTTCCTCATTTTGTAGGCCTTTGAGAGGCAGGTACAGGATCTTCACAGTAGGATCTTCACAGTAATGGATTGGGGCCGGGTATGATAGTTCATACCTATAATCCCAGCTACACCAGAGGCAGAGGTAAAAAGATCATGGTCGATGGCCAGCCCTCCAAAAAGCACAAACCTGATCTGCAAAATAACTAAACCAAGAAAGGCTGAAGGTGTGGCTCACGTGGTAGAGCACTTGTCTAGCAATTTAGAGGCTGTGAACTCAGATCCCAGTACAACCTAAATCAAAGCAGAACAGCAGTTTGGAGAAGGTAACTAGGCCCAGGGCCAGGTGGGTTTCCCTATACTGCCAGTCCCAGGTGGAATGAGAAACCACAGTTGTCTTCTGCTAGGGAAAAAAGCAAACAACAAACAGGACTAAGGACAAGCTACCCTGCAAGGCAGGGCTAGGCAGAGATACTCATGGATTTTACCAGACCCACCAGCAGGGGGAGCACAGGTGAGCAGAAGACAAAGGGCAAAAATTCCTTTCTGCAAAGACAAGGTGTCATGAGCTCAAGACATAAAACTTTTCCAGATTCTGATTTATTTCCCAACTCTAGTAAATCCATCTTTAGGCTGGGAATGTGGCTTAGTGGTAGAGTGCTTGCCTAGCATGCATGAAGCCCTGGGTTTGTTTCTCAGTATCACATAAACAGAAAATAAATAAAATAATTTTAAACTGGGTCCCAGTGGCTCACACCTGTAATCCTAGCTACTCAAGAGGTTGAAATCTGATTATAGCAGTTCAAAGCTAGCTCAAGCAGAAAAGTCCATGAGACTCTTATTTCCAATTAACCACTAGAAAACTGGAAGTGGCACTGTGGCTCAAGTGGTAGAGGGCTAGCCTTGAGCTGAAGAGCTCAGGGACAGCACCTAGGCCCAGAGTTAAAGCCCCATGACCACCGCCAACAAAAAAAAAAAAAGGAGAAAGAAATCCATCTTTAGAAATAACATAATTGAGCTGTCTGGATGGTGCGTACTTGTGATTTCCAACTCAAGAAGTAATAGGTTATGGTCTGTGAGGTGCCAGACTTTGAAGTCAGGCCCCACCACGTGAACCCCATTTTAGAATTGAACCCTGAGCCAATCAGATTTGTACCTGTGTTCTAATCTTGCTTGCACAGCTGATTGTTGTAACCTTGTTCTTTGCCTTTATAAGCCCTGTGTATTCACAGCTCGGGGCTTCCTCCTAACCTCCGCTGTGTCGGTGGGTAGGACGAGGCCCAAGTTGGCAGCTCGTTAAAGAAAGCCTTGCCTTGCTTTTGCATTTTGGAGTGTCTGAATCTCGGTGGTCTTCTTGGGGGTGGTCTTGTAACTTGGCACAACATTTGGGGGCTCGTCCGGGATAGCCCCAGAGACCCCGAGATCCCAGACTCCGAAGGTAAGAAAACAGCGCTGTTCATTTGTCTTGTCCTGTAATTTGTCTGTTTGTCTGTTTTGCTTTTGCTTATACTTGTAGGGCGTGAGTCAGTTTGGTTTTTGGGCGGAACTGACCAGGAGGGCCTCCTAAACGAGACTCAACCTGCCCACCTTGTACTCGGGTCCACTCCTTCTGCACCCTTGCAGGAGGTTGTGGGCCAACTCGGGTCCACTCCTTCTGCACCCTTGCAGGAGGTTGTGGGCCAACTCGGGTCCACTCCTTCTTGCAGGAGGTTGTGGGCCAACTCGGGTCCATTCCTTCTGCACCCTTGTAGGAGGTTGTGGGCCAGCTTGGGAGATCTCCAACTCGTAGCTTTTCTTAGGCCTGTGTGTTTTCCTCCTTTTGTATTAATTGTTTGTTTTTTGTAGCCTTTTGGACTGAACATCTGATCAGAGCTATGGATAATTTGTCTTGTCCTTTAATTTGTCTGTCTGTTTTGCTTTTGCTTATACTTGTAGGGCTCGAGTCAGTTTGGTTTTTGGCCGGAACTGACCAGGAGGGTCTCCTAAACGAGACTCAACCCGCCCACCTTGTACTTGGGTCTGCTCCTTCTGCTTATCTGGCAGGAGGTTGTGGGCCAACTCGGGTCCACTCCTTCTTGCAGGAGGTTGTGGCCAACTCGGGTCCATTCCTTCTGCACCCTTGTAGGAGGTTGTGGGCCAGCTTGGGAGATCTCCAACTCGTAGCTTTTCTTAGGCCTGTGTGTTTTCCTCCTTTTGTATTAATTGTTTTGTTTTTGTAGCCTTTTGGGCATTTCGGAGTGTCTGAATCTCAGTGGTCTTCTAGGGGGTGGTCTTGCGACTTGGCACAACAGTCTGAGGCTGGCCTGGGCAAATGCAAGAAACACTATCTAAAAAACAAAACAAAACAAAACAAAAATCCTTCTCCTAAAAACCCTAAAAGCAAAAGAACTGGAGTCATGATTCAGGTGCTAATACACTTGTTTTGCTCTAGACTCTTGAGTTTCTCAATCATTTGAACCTTAAGTACTTTTTTTTTTGTCGTTGGTGGTGGGGCTTGAACTCTAGGCCTAGGGCACTGTTCCTGAGCTCTTCAGCTCAAGTCTGGCACTCTACTACTTGAGCCACAGCACCACTTCCAGTATTAGGGTGATTAATTGGAGATAAGAGTCTCATGAACTTCCCGACTTTCCTGCCTGGGCTGATTTTGAACCATAATCTTCAGATTCCAGCCTCCTGAGTAGCTAGGATTACAAGCATGAGCCACTGGGATCCAGCCCTTAAGTATTTCTTGCAATGGCTGATATAAAGTAGATATTCTGGATATAGGTCTCTGAAGACTGGTGCTCATGGGAATTACTATTTTATTCTTTATCTGGATTTCTAGAGAACTGCAGACTTCAGGCCCACTTGTTCATTTGTTTGTTTTCAACACAGGCAGTTTCAGAACCCTCCAGTGATGACTGCTCCTCTGTGTGTTTGCAGAAATGCCTGGAGAACACCACCCCTGGAGCATAGAAGTTGGCATTATCTATGACTATGACAGCCAGAGGTGTGCCACAGCTGGCCCATACTTCCTCCCGAGAGCCAGTTCTTAATTTGAAGGATCAACTTCAAATTGGCCACAGTGGGATTATTGACATTGTGGAAATTGGTAGGCGCCATGAATCAGGGATTTTTGTTTCATTAGGAAGTCTATTATTGGTGTTTATCATTCTACTATGGTCTTAACAATTCCCAGGTTCTACGAGCCCCAGGTTCCACCTGTACAGAAAAAGTGGTTCCCTATTCACTTTCTTAACGGTGTCTTGTTAAGAAGTAGTCATGAGGGCTGGGAGTATGGCCTAGTGGCAACAGTGCTTGACTCCTACACATGAAGCTCTCGGTTCGATTCCCCAGCACCACATATATGGAAAACGGCCAGAAGGGGCGCTGTGGCTCAGGTGGCAGAGTGCTAGCCTTGAGCGGGAAGAAGCCAGGGATGGTGCTCAGGCCCTGAGTCCAAGGCCCAGGACTGGCCAAAAAAAAAAAAAAAAAAAAGTAGTCCTGAAAAGTTAGCCCAACACCAGTGGCTCACATCTGTAATCCTAGCTACTGCAGAGGCTGAAATCTGAGGATCCTGGCTCAAAACTAGTTTGGGCTGGAAAGTCCTTGAGACCTTTTTTCCCCCCAGTCCTGGGGCCTCTTCTGTGCTCAAGGCTAGCACTCTACCACTTGAATCACAGTGCCATTTCTGGCTTTTCCTAAGTAGTTTATTGGAGATAATAGTTTCATGGACTTTTCTGCCCAAGCTGACTTCGAACTGCAATCCTTAGATCTCAGTCTCCTGAGTAGCTAGGTTTACAGGCGTCCACCCAGTTTCCTTAAGACTTTTACCTCCAATTAACAAGCAAAAAGCCAGAGTGAAGCTGTGACTCAAGTGGTAGATCACCAGCCTTGACTGATGGGCAAAGCCCTGAGTTCAAGGCCAAGTACTGGCTCGTATAGGCAAATACATGCTAGCATGTCTAAAGTAGCTAGTCTATTTTTTAACCTTATTAATACTTTTTAGATTACTTAAAAAGACAGCTTACTCTATGGTCACAAAGTCTCCTGATTTTTATTCTTCCATTGAGCTTTACTCTACATTTTACACTGGATTTTTCTATTTTTTTTTTCAACTGGGTCATGTCGTTGACACATAGGAATTATAAAGAACATCCTTTTCCCCACTGCACTCACTACAGGATTTTGAAGACAGCCGACTGTGTATATACCTGTTGGTTTCTGGAACTTCTAATATTGTCTCACTGGTTCATTATCTTTGTGCCAAGGTCACGCCATCCCAATTTCTGGGTCTTAACATATGGGACCATACATTGTTCAGCTCTATTTGACAAGATAACATTGGCTACTTTGGTTTTTTAACTGCTTATCTGTACATTAGAATTAGCTTGTTAATATACATTAAAGAAATAGCTAGGACTTTTAAGATGGTTTTGAATGTGAGTTGTTAAGAAAAACTGAAACCCTTTTGTTCTGGAATCTGTGGACAATATATATTGCTCTCACTGCATCATAAGGTGTTTTTTTTCCCTTGAAAAATCTCATCCTTTTCTTGGGTATGTATGTATGTATGTATTTTGTTGGTCATGGGGCTTGAACTCAGGGCCTGGGCACTGTCCCTGAGCTTCATTTGCTCAAGGCTAGCACTCTACCACTTGAGCCGCAGCACCACTTCTGGCTTTTTCTGTTTATGTGGTATTGAGGATCGAATCCAGGACTTCATGCATTCTAGGCAAGCACTCTACTGCTAAGCCAATTCCCCGCCCTGTATATGCTTTCTCATCTCCAAAAAGGGGGAAATTGTGTTTCTATATCCATTACACTCCTGGGGCTTCTCTCATAAATGGCTTCTATAGTGCACAGCGAGGTTCCACTTCTAGGAAACTTTTCCACACTTACTGCATTTGTAAAGTTTCTCACCTGAACGAATCTGATGAACAGTGAGGTATGACTTCTGAATTTTCCTCATTCATAACAATAATACAGCTTTTAACATCATTGTGTGCACTCACTGATGGTCTAAACAGGGTTGAATTATGGGATAAGATCACATTTATTACATCCAAAGGGTTTCTCTTCCAAATGGCTTCTGTAATGGACTTGGAGAATGATTTTCCACATATATTACATTCATAGGTTTTTTCCCTTTCTGAAAGTGACTGGCGCTCACTGAAAGCTGAATTTTCTAGGAAGGTTTTCCCACACTCATCACATTTATAAAGTTTCTTTCCTAGATGAGTTGGATGACAGGGATATATGGCAACTGAGAGAATTTCTCACATTCATTGCATTTGCTGAGTTTCTCTTCTGCGTCTACTTTCCGATGCCTGATGAAGACTGAATTAGATTGAAGGTTTTTGCCACATTCACTACACTCATAAGGTGTCTCTTCTAAATGACTCCTATAATGTATAGTGAGGGATGACATGCTGGAAAAGAATTTCCCACACTCACTACACTGATAGGGTTTCTCTCCTGTGTATGTTCTCTGATGTGTAATCAGTGTAGACTTGCGGTAGTAGGATTTCCCACACTCTTTATGCTTACAAAGCTTGTCTTGCATGTGTGTTCTCTGATGTGTAATCAGTGTAGACTTATGGTAGTAGGATTCCTCACAGTCTTTATGCTTACAAAGCTTGTCTTGCATGTGTGTTCTCTGATGTGTAATCAGTGTAGACTTGTGGTAGTAGGATTTCCCATACATGGTACACTTATAAAGCTTCTCTCCCGTGTGCGTTCTCTGATGGTCACTGAGGGCTGACTTTCGGGAAAAGGACTTCCCACATTCGTTACATGGGTAGGGTCTTTCTCCTGAATGATTTCTCTGGTGTAGGGTGAGGTATGTTTTTTGGCAGGTTTTCCCACACTCGTTACATTCATAAGGTTTCTCTCCTGAATGAGTTCTCAAATGTTGTGTGAGGTGTAACTTCTGACAGAAGGTTTTCCCACATTCGTTACATTTATAGGGCTTCTCTTCTAAGTGTGATCTCCGGTGTACAGTGAGGGTTCCCTTTTGACTAAAGGACTTCCCACACACATTGCATTCATAGGGTTTTTCTCCTGTGTGAGCCCTCTGGTGTATGATGAATTTTGACTTTTTACAGAAGGACTTTCCACATTCTATGCATTGAAAGGGCTTCATTTCCATTTGTGATCTGTGGTGTACATTACAACTTGACAAACTCCTGACCTTGGTCAAGTCTTCCACCTTCTTCAGTTCATCAACACAGGCAATCCAATGTGAGAGAAAGCAATCTTTTCTTTCAAACTAAAGTGTCTTCATTTTGTAACTAGTCACCCTTTTGTTCCTGGTACTTATATTTTCTGGAATTAGTTACTTTTTGTCCTTAAGCTGTGATTGTCAGCTATGTTGTTTGTAACCAGCCAGCATGTCAGGAGTATGAGTCCCTACCAACAGGGATAAAGAGACATCACCACCAGTGGGAACTTTTTCACTGTTAGAAGGTTTCCTAACTTCTTTGTATCACCTTATCACCTTGGTAGCCAATTATTAAGCAGAATGTGTGCTTGGCTCTGAAGGCAAAGGGATAGCACCACTCTTTATGTTAGGATAAAAAGTGAGACCACCCTGCCTAGTCTACATACTCTTCTGTGCATTAAAAAAAAAAGCCTTAGCAAGTTCTCCCTTATCTCTTTTATGTCTATTACTTTTTCCTGATACTAGAGGGTTAATTTCTTGAATGTCTGATTTCAACACGGAGAGTTATGTGCTTCCAGCAAACAGACTTATCCTGCCTTGCACTCAGGCCTTGCTCTTAGTTTGGCTTTTTCTCTTAAGACACAAACCATCAGTGCCCTTACTAATTGTTTTTTTTTTTGTTGTTGTTTTTTTGCCAGTCCTGGGGCTTGGACTCTGGGCCTGAGCACTGTCCCTGGCTTCTTTTTGCTCAAGGCTAGCACTCTGCCACTTGAGCCACAGCGCCACTTCTGGCCATTTTCTGTATATGTGGTGCTGGGGAATCGAACCCAGGGCCTCATGTATATGAGGCAGGCACTCTTGCCACTAGGCCATATCCCCAGCCCCTCTTACTAATTGTTGTTATCTACCGAAGATCAGAAATTCTATCGGATGCTCAGAATAAAGGAACAATCGGTATGGTTGAGGCTTCACTTGTATAAACTGAAGTGATGTTGTCCAAAAGGACATTCTTTAAAAATTAAGAAACGTACAGTGAATGAACAGTTCTGGCCAGAGGAATCCTATAACCACACCTGCCAACCAACCACTGACCTTGGTCAACTCACCCATCTGCTCCCGCATCAATGCAGGAGACACAATAGACTTCTCCTTCTCTGCCCTGCCCTGCACTGTGGTTCTAAAACTAAGGGCAGAGCTGGGGGGGGGGGGGGAACCAGCAGACAGAACGAGGCGCTGAGGGGTATCTGCAGACCCCTGGGGGACATGCAGCGGGAGCCGGAGCGAAGAAGGGGCGACAGGGAGAAGAGGGAGAGTGGGGATCCGGTCAGACCCCCACAAAGCGTCCCAGCAGACGCAGCGGCTCCGCCTACACCCCACCTGGCGTCTGGGTCTCCCCACCTTGGACTTGGCCTGCGCCCCTGGTGACTCGCGGACTGGCAGCGACGCCGCCCGGGCCGCCCCTAGGCCGCGTGTTCCTCAGCCCCACAGGCTCGGCGACCCAGAGCCCGGGAGCGAGGGCTGGGGCGACCGCCCACTTGCAGGAAGCCAGGGTAGAGCGGCGGCGACGCAGGTGACGCGCGCGTGCGTGGATACGCACGCGGGCGAGGCGCGCACGCGCAGCATCGCATTCCAAGCGGGCCTCGGAGGCTCCCGGCGGCAGGACCCAGGACTCAAGGCCCCCAAAGGCTAAGCTGACAGGCAGCCAGGGACCGTCTTTCAAGTCTCCACCTGGTCCAGCAGTACCGAGGGGCTACGCTGGGGGCAATGCTAGTCCCTGACGCCCGCCCTCACTTTCGCACATACCCTCACTCCCTTTATCTCCTGGTCGCCTACAAGGTCCCTAAATCTTCTTCCTCGCTTCAGAAGTGCCTGACTTTCTGGTGTGGGAATATGACCCGGGAGAGACAAAGGAGAGCTTGTCGAGGCAATTTACTTAAGGGCAGAAGGGTGGGATCGGTGAGCAGGGTACTGGGTGTTTCAAGGAAGCCAGAGACCCCAATCCAGTAGCTCAGGCAAGCAGTAATGGTGGAAGATGTGTCAGGGCCATCAGGTGTGGAGACTGGGCTGAGATTTAAGAGGGTGACTAAGGGGGAGGGGATACAGAAGAAGGAAGGAGGAACCCAGGATGCCAGTTTGTATACATACACAAACGATATTTCATGTTAATGGTTGTAGCCACAGATCGATTGATACCCTATTTTCTGCATGTTCCTATAGTCACCTCCCCTGCACTGAACTAAACAAACAAGCTTGCTAATGGGAACTCAGGGTTCAGAAGCCAGTGGGTGCTGGACCCACTGGTACCCCCTTTTCTAATCTCTCCCTCCCCCTCTCCCTCTCCCTCTCTCTCCCGTTCCCCTTCCCCCTCCCCTGCCTTCAGCACCAGTATCTCCTCTTGTCCATGGTTGGGAATAGCATCATCACCTGAAAGTTTCTGCCCCTCCCCTTCCTCCTCAGCTCTCTGTGACCCTTTGCTCCAGCTGAGTAAAAGCCCTCCTGAACCATCTGCCACCCCTGCCCCAAGTGTCCCCAGTGCTGGCCATCATGGGACATGGCTGACATCCCTCCCCTTGACCTCTCTGACTCACCACTAACCTTCCAGCCCCTTTCCTCCCCTCATAAGCAGGTCATTCCACACTGAGGGTCGCTGCTCATAGCCATGCCCCTTCCCCAGCCTCCCTTTCCTCTGTCCCCAAGCCCCTCCTCTCCAGGGTGTAGCTTCTCTCTTACTGGTTTCCTCTGTGTCCATCAGTACCTCTGAAGTGCCAGACTTTGAAGTCAGGCCCCACTTTACCATGTGAACCCCACTTTACCACGTGAACCTGAGGGCCCAGCCGGTCAAGAACTCTAACTGCTAGGAATGCTTAACTCTGCCCTCAGAATGCCTCGAGCCCTGAGCCAATCAGATTTGTACCTGTGTCCTAATCTTTGCTTGCTTGAACACCTGGTTGCTGTAACTTTGTTTTTGCCTTTATAAGCCCTGTGTAATCGCAGCTCGAGGCTTCCTCCTAACCTCTGCTGTGTCGGTGGGTAGGACGAGGCTCAAGTTGCAGCTTGCTTGAATAAAGTCTTGCCTTGCTTTTGCATTTCGGAATGTCTGAGTCTTGGTGGCCTTCTTGGTGGTCATCTCGCAACTTGGCACAACATTTGGGGGCTCATCCGGGATAGCCCCAGAGACCCCCGAGACCCCAGACTCCAAAGGTAAGGAAACAGCGCTGTTCATTTGTCTTGTCCTGTAATTTGTCTGTCTGTTTTGCTTTTGCTTCTTAAAGGGGTTCTTGAAGGGGTTGTCGAAGCGGATGTGCTTACTCGGCAATCCTGGGGAGACTGGGGGACGCTCCAGACTCTCCACCCTTACCTGAGTCCACTTGGGTCCACTCCTCCTGCACCTTTGCAGGAGGTTGTGGGCCAACTTATGTCTGCTCCTGCTTCTTAGCTTGCAGGAGGAGGCTTGTGGGCCAACCTAGGAGACTCTCCACCCTTACCTGAGTCCACTTGGGTCCACTCCTCCTGCACCCTTGCGGGAGTTTGTGGGCCAACCTAGGTCTGCTCCTGCTGCTTAGCTTGCAGAAGGCTTGTAGGCCAACCTAGGAGATCTCCAACTCATAGCTTTTCTATCTTGGGGACCTCCATCTAGCCCCCTAGATTTGACCCTAGCTCACTGGGGGGAGGTCAAAGAGATAGCTCAGAACTGAGGTGTGGCCCGTAAGGAGGAAAATCACCCTGTGCAAGTCAGAATGGCCCATCCTTGAGAGAGCTAATTGGCCACCTGAGGGGAGCCTTGACATAGTTAAGATCAGGACTTTACAAAGCCTAATCGATGCCCCTCGTTCAGGCTATCTAGACCTGATTTCTTATATAGACACCTGGAGGGAACTAGTTGACAGGGACACTCCAGCTTGGGTTCGGCCTTTCTTACCGACTCCCTCCTCCACTCCTTCCCCTACCCCAATATTCACGGGGTGACAAGAGAGAAACCAAGAGGGAAGAGAAGAAATTGTACCCACCTGTCCTCCAGGGAGGAAGCGTGGAGGAGGAAATATTTCCCCCTCCATACTCCCCACCCCAGTTACAAGAGGACTCTGAGGAAAATGTTTCATCTGTGCCCTCCTCTCTGGAGGGGCCCGCCCAGTCCTGGCCCCAGCAGCCAAGGGCATGGAGGCGTTGGCCCCGAGTCCTGACCTTCAGCCATCGACGGGCAGACATGGGGCCAGCCCAAGCCATCCGCAGGTGGCAGGGAGTGACCGTACCGCGCAGCGCTGTTGTCTGTGTTTGTAAGTCTGACAGTCTCTTTTGTGTCAAACCTGCATGAGATGTACAGGCAACAGCTCACAATCAGTGTGAGTGTCCGCAAAAAGAACTCTGGGGGGACCCCCACCCAGCCTTCTTAAGCAGAAAATTATTTGGTGTGCTAAGATGTTTTACTAAGACTAAAAATGTTTTACTAAGACTACCAAGCCCTGGAAAATGAGGCTGGAGAATGCTAAAATCATTTGTTAAAGGTTTTTGTCTTAAAATTTGGGTGTTGCAGAAGTAAGATTTACAAAATACCTCTTGCCACTGGAAAATGTACAGCCGATGCTTATTCTGCGCGCTTTAAAATCTTTTGAATATGTATGTGTGTGTGAATGTGTGAGTGTGAACATGTGAACATGTTCAAGACTGTTAGTATGATGTAAAATTGAGTGAGTTTAAGTTTAAATTCAAATGGTCATCAAGTTTGGGCATTACCAAATGCTTTAAAGGATGATTGCATTGTTTTAAAGAGGAACTAGAGTTAAAAAATGTTTAATTAAAAAAAATCAGAGCTAAGTGTCAGAAATTTGGATGTAAAAGGATATATTTTAAACTAATGGGGATAAAAGTAAACTCTCATTAACTCTATGTAGGAAGAAATAGCAAAGTGGGCCAATGTTTCTCACTAATATATTGGAAAACTGAATGGATAAGTATTTCTAATTGTAATTCTTGCATTAAGGAAAAATTCAAAGGTCTTCATGCCATGCAGTAACTGGGACTGAAGAAAAAAAAAAAAAGAGGCTCTTTTGAAACAAGCAGTCCATAGGCAAAGGGCAACTTGCCACCTGGTTTCAGAATGCCTGTGAGCTTCAGTTTTTCCAATGCAGATAAAAGCTAAAGTGTTGGGTTAGTAAAAAGGCTTTGGAAATCAAGAATACATTTCTAGATAAGAAATTTGGAAGTAAAATTGTCCTAAATAATTATTGCAAAGTGAGAAAAGGAGAATTATGGCTACCAAAATGTTTAATTGCCATTCCAGCTTCTTTGTAGGTTTTTTGTAACAGTTTCCAGCCGGCCCACAGAGAAGCACAGGTGATTCCTACAAGTTTGTCAAGATCTAATACTGGCCCTTAATAAGTTCCAGGTAAGAGCATGCTTAAAAGCTACTTCTGTGTGGACCACCTTGTTGCTTTAATTTGAGTAAAGTGGCCTCTTGTAAGACTCACTGATCTGAAATCTGCGGTTTGAAGCCAGCCCAGGCAGAGAAAGGTCCCTGTGAGAGACTTGTCTCTAAGCAGCCAGCACAGTGCTGGGAACAGAGTTGTGTGGAGATCAAAGTGGTAGAGTGCTAGTCTTGAGCTGGAGAGCTGGGGGACAGTGCTCAGGCCCATGGCCCACAAAACCCTTGGACAGAGAAGGAAACAATGACTGGTGGAAAACTTGTGAAGGGAAACTTATCTTGCCACAAGGGCTGGGTAAGGGGATCCTTAAGAGAATCCACTGAGCTTCTCACATGGGAACCCGAAGAATGCAGGACTTGCTCCGACACTCCAAAGTGAAAATTAGAAAGGAGATCAACTTATTGAAAATATTGTTAAAAATTGTAAGGCCTGTCAGCTCACCAATGCCCCCAATCAAAAAGTTACTAAAGGAGCTCACCTCCGTGGGGATAGGCCAGGCGTGTATTGGGAAGTAGATTTCACAGAAATTAAACCTGGAAAAATTTGGATACAAATATTTGCTAGTTTTTGTAGACACCTTTTCAGGATGGGTTGAAGCCTATCCAACAAAGCATGAGACCGCGAATGTAGTGGCTGAGAAGATCCTGGAAGAAATCCTACCCAGGTATGGCTTCCCATCCACCATTGAGTTGGAAATGGACTGGCCTTCATCTCAAAAGTAAGTCAGGGAATAGCTGCTGCACTGGGGACGGATTGGAAATTGCATTGTGTGCTTATAGACCCCAGAGTTCAGGACAGGTAGAGAGAATGAATCGGAGTCTAAAAGAGACCTTAACTAAATTGGCCTTAGAGACTGGCGCAGACTGGGTGTCACTCCTTCCTTTTGCTCTGCTTAGAGTAAGAAATTCTCCCTATCAGCTTGGCTTTACTCCTTTTGAAATAATGTACGGGTACCCTCTGCCCATTATCCCTAGCCTTCAGACTGAATTGCTTGCTGATTTGGATGATGCTGAATTTTTGTGTAAACTTGATTATTTGCAGCTCATGCACAAGAATATGTGGCCCCAACTTAAGGCATTATATGATTCTGCTTCTGTCCCTAACCCCCATTTATTCAGACCAGGGGACTGGGTGTTCGTCCGGAGGCATAACCCCAAA
This sequence comes from Perognathus longimembris pacificus, assembly GCF_023159225.1. Taxonomy (NCBI): domain Eukaryota; kingdom Metazoa; phylum Chordata; class Mammalia; order Rodentia; family Heteromyidae; genus Perognathus; species Perognathus longimembris. The sequence goes on along the minus strand of NC_063161.1, from coordinate 75,944,255 downwards.
TCCTTAGAACCACGATGGAAGGGACCCTATGTAGTGCTACTGACTACTCCCACTGCTCTCAAGGTAGATGGCATCACCACTTGGGTCCATTGCTCCCACACCAGGCTAGCTGACTCCTTTGCCCTGGACGATGACTACCGTGGTGGAACATGGAAGGTCTCCAAGCACCCGACTCAGCCACTTTGCCTTCGCCTCAAGAAAAGAAAGTTAGGGCTGGGGATATGGCCTAGTGGAAAGAGTGCCTGCCTCGGATACACGAGGCCCTAGGTTCGATTCCCCAGCACCACATATACAGAAAAACGGCCAGAAGCGGCGCTGTGGCTCAAGTGGCAGAGTGCTAGCCTTGAGCGGGAAGAAGCCAGGGACAGTGCTCAGGCCCTGAGTCCAAGGCCCAGGACTGGCCAAAAAAAAAAAGAAAGAAAAGAAAGTTAGACTGAATATTGTTATAATTTTCTTTTTGCCTTCTTTCCTTGCTACCCTGGCTAATGTTGATGTTATTTTTGCAGCTCACTCCAAAGTGGGGTGACCCCCTTATTTTAGCAACTAGCAGGAGTCCTGTAAAATCCCATGCAAGCAAGAAGGCATTGGTAGTTTTGGGCTTGCTCAGGAATACGGGTATAATTTCCAGTTTGGAGTAAAGCTCCTAATGGACATCTGATCCTGCAGTCCCTTGGTAAAGTATAGGTTCCTGGATAGGTAAGGTCAACGTCCCTCAGTCAGCCTGAAGAAGCTACAGAAGATGGATGATCTTCACCCATCAGCCCCCCTTTAAAACCAAGGGACCAGAGTTGTTTTAGGTTACTACTTTGGGCTCTATTGGCCCATGCCTTATCTCTATATCATCCCCTAGACATGCAAGCCATTGAAATTGACAGAATGGAGCCATGATTGGCTCCCAAGGTACCAAAGAGAAAAGGGGGAAATGAAGTGCCAGACTTTGAAGTCAGGCCCCACTTTACCACGCGAACCCCACTTTACCACGTGAACCTGAGGTAAGCAGGCCCTGTGAGCAGACCCAGGGCAAGCTTATTAGGGCCCAGCCAGTCAAGAACTCTAACTGCTGGGAATGCTTAACTCTGACTGCCCCCAGAATGCCTCGAGCCCTAAGCCAATCAGATTTGTACCTGTGTCCTAATCTTGCTTGCTTGAACACCTGATTGCTGTAACTTTGTTTTGCCTTTATAAGCCCTGTGTAATCGCAGCTCAAGGCTTCCTCCTAACCTCCGCTGTGTCGGTGGGTAGGACGAGGCTCAAGTTGCAGCTCTCTTAAATAAAGTCTTGCCTTGCTTTTGCATTTCAGAATGTCTGAGTCTTGGTGGCCTTCTCGGTGGTCGTCTCGCGACTTGGCACAACACCTCCTGGCTATGGTCATAGCTTATTTCACCCACACTGGCATCTTTTCCTGGCAGTTTAGACAAATGTATTTCTTCTAGCTCTGTGAGGCTCTGCCTTCTCCTATTCTTCAATATCCAGTGCTCTATTAGGGTTTAGAGAAATGGGCTGTGAACTTTGGTCCTTTAAACACTTCTCTGTACTTTCCATATTAAAAGGACAGCTTTAGCCAGTGGCTAGTGGCTCATGCCTGTAATCCTAGCTACTTCAGAAGCTGAGATCTGAGGACCATAGTTCAAAGCCAGCGTGGGCAGGAAAGTCCATGAGACTCTTACTTCCAATTAACCATCAGAAAACCAGAAGTAGCACTGTGGCTCAAGTGGTAGAGCACTATCCTTGACCTGAAGAGCTCAGGGACAGCACCCAGGCCCAGAGTTCAAGCCCCATGACTGACTAAATAAATAAATAAATAAATAAACAAGCAAATAAATAAATAAATAAAACAGCTTTAAAGCTGGTGTTCTTGTACTGATGGTGTGTCTGTGTGTGTGTACAGGTCCTGGTGCTTGAGCTCAGGGCCTGTGTGCTGTCCCTGAGCTCTTTTGCTCAAGGCTAGCACTCTAGTTGAGCCACAGCTCCACTTTGAGTTTTTTGCTGGTTTATTGGAGATAAGGTCTCATGGAATTTCTGCCCAGACTGACTTCCAACCTTAGTCCTCAGATCTCAGCCTTCTCAGTTGATAGGATTCCAGGTGTGAACTACTGGTGCTCCTTTCCAGTGCCACTTCCTCTGTTTGTATTTTGTGTTTTCTGTGCCGCTGTCTTCACACACATGTACTTAGAGACAATTTCATATCCTTAAAGTGAGTTCAAAGATGAAAAACTATTTGGCTATCATGGGGCCCATATGTAGCCCAAGTCATTCGAGGCTGAGGCAGAAACCTCATTTGAGCTCAGGAGTTTGAGACTAGCCAGGGCAACACAGTGACATCCATCTCAAAACAACCAAACCATAACTGGCCAAAACCTTTGTGCTGCCTTCATTAATCCACCAGTGGTGCCTCTCAGCAGCATTTTACTTTCAGTATAAGCAAATAAGGAGTATAGTGAACTTTTTGGAGCTGTGAAGACATTCTTGATGTTTCTCAAGTGGGATATGAGGGAAGAAAGAAATAAATAGTCTTTCTGACTTGCATAACTGAAGGTATGCTGATCTTGTAAAATAACTTAGTCATTGAACTGAAACTATAGTTGTGAGCATCTTTAGTGTCTGCTGGATAATGGACTGCAGTATCATATTGGAAGTACAATGCAGGCTGGAAAGGGAAGAATGACTATAAATTCTCTTGAGAACAGAAGGTGGAGGGATGTGAGGGGGGATTCACAAGCAGCCCCACCATTGGAGGTAGAGGAGGCAGAGGCCCCTCCTTTTACCCTGCCCATTCACAGGGTACCTTTCCTGGAAGCAGAACCCAGAGCACTTTGGAGGAGGGGGGTCACATGGCTGACACCTGACCAATCTGCAGAAGCTATCTTCCCTACTCAGTGTGATTGGCTAAGGTTTAGGCCCATGGCTAATCAGATTGTGGTGGGTGAGTCCTCCATGTTGGAACCCTGGGGGGAGGCAGTTGCTGAGACAGTTGGTGCCTCTTGCAGTTGTTGAGACAGTTGGGGTCTTGTCATCTGAAAGGCAGAGCCGACACCTTCTTAAATGGACAGAGCCTGGCATAGAGAGCTGTAGGCAGAGCTGTAAATCATGAAAGGGGATCCCATCATCCAGCACTCAGCTCCAGTCATGCCTGAATCCCTCTACCATTGGACTCCTTAGTTTTGATTTCTTTTTCCCTTCAGAATCAGGATTGAACTCAGGGCTTCATACTTGCTTAAGAAGCACTCTACTACTTTTGTGAAACCTCAGCTATTTTGTTTTTGCTTTGTTTTTCAGAGTCTTGTGGTAACTGTACCTGGGACGGCCTCAAACCTGGGATCCTTCTGCCTTTGCCTATGAGGAAGTTGAGAAGACAGGCATGAGTGACAATGCCAGGCAAGAGTGTAATTTTACAGATCCTTATTCTATTTTGTTGATTTGTTTAGTGGTCTATGCCACTTTAGGTTGGGTTTTATTCTAGTAGCCAACCAAAGTCAGCCTGTTCCTCCAGCTAAGGGATGAGTCAAGAGCATCAGGAGCAGCATAGACTTAGGTTAGATACCAGGATAGGCATCCTTGTCACAGTGTGTCCTGGAACTCCCAGCACGCATGCCCACAGGGCTCTAATCTGGAGCTCTAACTTGAAGGAGTTGATCAATGTCGGTGATGGGAGGCAGAGGCCAGATCACCTATGTTCCCCGGAGAATGCTCTTGAGGATGAACCCAGATAAGGAAACCTGGACTCACTGAGAGGACAAAAGTGAGGCTCATGGAAGGAAGAGCAGGGTCAGAAAGAGCAGGTGCAAAGCTGCAGTGTAGACCTGGCGTGTGCTCAGGGAAACTATACACTCTCTGGGTGTCTGATAGGTGGTCATCACTGTGTGGTCATGGTGACAATCAAAGGTATCCGCCTGAAACAGAGTGGGCTGGTCTTTGCTGTGACCTGATTTTCTTGTCCTTATTTCACTAGCTCCCCACCCTCAGGATACTTTGCCTTCACTTTGCTTCACAATGAGAGTCATCCTCATGTAACTTCCTGGATATCTTCCATTTGCTACAAGTCAGATAGCATGGTCTACATACTGCCCAGGTTGAGGGTGAGGGCCAGGGATTGAGGTGTGAATCTTGTGGGGACATCATGTAGGCCAGACCATTGTAACCAAGCCTCTAAGGTAGGATTGCTTCAGAAGATGTTGGTCTGAAGTATCAGGGAATCCTTCTAGTAACACCTTAGGCCACTAAAGCTTTCAGATGTAGAGCTCAGGATTGTGTGAGTGCTGAGAGGCCCAGAGGTAGAAATGGGAAAGGAATGTCTGGGAATTCTCCAGCTCTGCCAGCAGAAGTTTTACATGATGAGGTCCTGAAGGTCTCCATGAGTTGCTTTTTTTTGCCAGTCCTGGGGCTTGGACTCAGGGCCTGAGCACTGTCCCTGGCTTCTTTTTGCTCAAGGATAGCACTCTGCCACTTGAGCCACAGCGCCACCTCTGGCCATTTTCTATATATGTGGTGCTGGGGAATCGAACCTAGGGCTTCATGTATATGAGGCAAGCACTCTTGCCACTAGGCCATATTCCCAGCCCCATGAGTTGCATTTTCTATGGTGAGAAGTTTCCATTGATTTTGATGACATAAAGTAGAAGAAGTAGACTTTTAGGATGCTCCCTTCAGATGAAATGAGGAGAGTTCTCCTCCACACTGGATATTCACAGCCATCTCCATCTTCTTGGTTCTGTGGCAGATAATTTGGCTATGGGGAAGCTGTCTTGTCTAATGATTTGGAGAATTCTAGAAGGATCTGTGATTCCCACCTTCCCCCCCCCCCCCCATCAGAGGAGGTGTTGTTGGATCCTGTCACCCTGTGGCCATATTAACTCCTGCTAGAAATCCTAAAAGCAAAAACCAGTGACAATGCCAGATGAAGAAAAATGAACTAAATTTCAAGACACACTTTAAAATGTTGTTGCCCTCCTAATTAAAACTGATAATCCAGCCATTTCCAGACTTAAGTTTGGCTTCCAAATTATAAAGAAGAGAGTCTGCTTAAGGGCCCTCCTATAATGCAGCCAATCATAATTATTAAGGGGAAAATGACAGGTGGAACGAAAAAGATTTTCATCTTTGCAAAATTGTTAAAACATTTGTAAGCAATCTTCATCAAGTGATTCTTCTTTTGTCATTGCAGTGCTGGTCCTCTCTGTGATGGAGCTCAGGCATTGAGTGCTATCCTCCATATACTGTGGGTATCTGAGATGTGGTGATCACTCTGTGACCATGAATGAGACTCACAAAGGTATCCACCCTGGGGGGAGGTAAGAAGAGAGAGGCCTAGTCTTTTTCAGTGACATGGTTTTCTTGGCCTTAGCTCACCAGTTTCCAATACCCAGCATGCTTTCCCCTACTGGACCATGCTGGACCATGGCAGTTATGCTCTTGTGACCTCCTGTGTGTCCTCCATACGTCACAAGGCAGATGGTGTGTATGAGATGCTCCCTGGGTGACAAGTGAGGGGCAGGACAGAGGTTTGAGTTTGCTGGTGAAGTTGTGAAGACCAGAGGGTTTGTTACCAAGCTGCAAAGACCAGCTTGTTGGCCTGAAGTATCAAAGAACCCTCCAAATAGTGGCCTACAGCACAAAAGCATTCAAAGTAGTGTTCGTGATGGTGGGAGTGGCAGGAATTCCAGAAGTGGACATAATAAAGACCGGCTGTTCCTCTGGGAGTCCCCCAGCTCCTCCAGGCAGACATCTTCTGACTTAAGAATGGAAAAGGTTCTATCATTTTTAAGGACATGAAGTGAGACTCATCACATTTGGGTGATGTAAACTTTGCATCATGTTCACTCCGTATGACCAAGGAGATTCTGCTCTGACTTTGGCATGATTTTCTTGGCGATCTATGTCCTTTTGAGTTGATGGAAAGTCTGTCAGGCCCAATCTGCCTTTTCCTAATGAGGTTGAGGAAGCTATAATGGTCTCTGATTTCATCAGAGGGGAGACTCCCTTGGGTCAGCTTTTAGGTCCATTGGTTGGCCTTATGCCCATAAATACATATGTATATATAGACAATTATGATTTGTCCTTTGAAAATGGCACTAGGGATGGTCAACAATAAAAATAAAAGGCCCAACACAACTGGCCGGCTGCACCTACTTGGTTTCTGCTCTCTGCCTCTTTAATCAGAACCACTTCATTTCCTGTATCGTGGTTGTTTCTTTCGAGCAACATAATCTTAAAATACAAGAGGCAACCATCCCAGGCACCCTCCTCCAACCTTGGTATTTGTCACTGCTAGAAACATGAATCACATGATTGCATTGTCCTACAGGAATGGCGTATTTCTCTTGATGTATTTGGAAAAATTTGCTGGTTCCCTGGGTCTCAGAGAATATAGTCACCATATGGAGCTGGTAATGCAGGAGCAATGTTCTGAGGATGAAATTTGAGGAAGTGCTGCTTACTGAATCATGAAAAGAGGTTGGGAACTCATGTTGGGCTGTCCAACGGGAAGGAAGTTTTCTGACCACATATCCTGTAAGTGCCTGTCTCAGAAGGCCAGGCTGTGAATGGGGAGGGGGTTTTCCTAGCATGTACCTTGGGAGAATGTGGAATGTGCTGATTTCTGCCTCCTACCTGCTGCTAGCCAGCCAGAGGAGGTGGGGGAATGTCCTCAAGGAAGAAGGGGAAAGATTCAAGATTATACTAGAAGCTTAGGCTGAAAATTGGGGGTCTTACTTTTCAGGCTGCATTGGGGGTGTCATAGGTCAGGTGGCTCTTTCGCAACCCTTCTGCCTTGACTGCTTGTCATCTTCAGGCAGATGGTTGATCTGAGGATGAGAACTTGAAGGTATGAAGGACAGGCTCACTGGCTCTCCACTTAGTGGAGAGACAGACATAGAAGGTCCTCCTCAGGGTCATAATGTGTCCCTCATGTGGGTGTTGAAGCTATACTCATGGGTGTCTGGTATGAAGCACGAGCTGCCTATCAGCTCATTGACTTTTCTCAATAGCACAGGACCCAAGTCACTCATGTTTGTATGATTTTCTAAGTAGTCTGGGTGTTAGAGAGTTTGTGGAAGGTCAGTTTGACCTGGACAAAGATGTGTTTCCCAATCATCTGGAGGACTCTATGGTCTGGGATTTCTTCTTATCAGAGGAGATGTTTTTGGTTTCAGCTTTTAGGTCAAGTAGTTTCAATTAAAGATAAGTGGGTGACAGCAAATTTGTCTTCCTGAGGTAACAGATAAGTTAAGTGGTATGGTTTAACCATCCCACAGCCTATCGATGTATCTACAAATAACAGTACACCTGTAAACATACACAAATAACAGAACTGGTTAGTGGAGAATAACATTGTGATGGCAGCCGGCCCATTGTACTTACGTGGTTTTTGTGTCGGGCTATGCTTTTTGCCCCTTTGATGGAAACTAGTTCACTTCAGAATTGTGATTGTCTGCTTCCTGCTAACAACAATATTCAGAGAAAAGAGAAAATTGTCCTGGTGACTCTCCTCAGGAATTAGTTCAAACCTTGGCATAAACTGTACGGTTTACCTAGGGCCTCAGATCTCTTACTGATATATTTGGGAGAATTTGCTGCTTCCTGGGACTCTGATGAGAGGACATGGTTACCCTATGGAGTTGCCAATAAAGAGCAGATTTCCTTCCAATTATGAGCTTTGGAGAACAGGCTGATCAATGGGTAGTGACCAGAGGTTGGGACTCACTGTGGGGTTGTCCAATGGGGAGCAAGTTTTCTGACCACATACCCTGTGAGTACACAAGCTGCTTTCTGTGTCAAAGGGACAAGCTGTGTCCTCACGATGGGCTTCATTATGGAGAGGGAGAATTCTGAACACATAAGCTGGAAGAAGGTGTTGTTTCAAAGCCAGGAGATCATAGGAACCCGGGGACAGCTTTAGGAACACAGGGAGAAACATTTCTGGAAATTAGTATCCTCCTCTTTGGTTCAGGCTGCACTGACATCACAGGCAAGATGGGCTCTTTTGTGACCCTTCTGTCTGCTTTGACTGCTTATCATTTTTGTGCAGATGTTCATCTGAGGATAAGAACTTGAAGGTGTGCCTAACCAGCTTTCCTTTTAGTGGAGAGGCAGAGGTGGAAGGATCCTCTTAGGGGTATTTAAAGGCATATCCCCCAGAAACCCAGCTTTGACTTGCAAGTACAGCTCTTCCCATGAGAGTCGTATTCCAAGTCATAGTCACATGACTATCACCTCTTGCATATTGCCTATAGCTAAGAATCTGGATCCCTTGTGCATAGTAACCCATCTCACATGTCATGGCTACAGAATCCCTTGGGTGACTATTGGCCAATATTCTCACCTTGGCTGAGCCACAGGGCTCAGCCTGGGACTGAGCCTCTGGGATGTGAGCCTCTGCCTGCGACTGACAGTGACTAACTCTCAGATGATGGTTGAACTTTTGTGAAAAGGTGAGATGGAGAATATCTACACTGCATGCTGACAGGAGACTGCTGTTTGTGCTGGCAAAAGTGACCTGCAGGAAATGGAAGTGAGCCTGTGGACATGTTTATAGGACAGTCCTCTTGGCTCCAGATATCAAGTGCAGGCCTATTACAGTCTTCATCCCCCAAAATTTCTGGGGCTCAGAGAAGGACTGTGCCAGACATGATACTGCTCAGCTCTAATCTTGGTACTTAACCCTGGTGTCTCACCTTGGTATCTCCTCTTGGTGGCCTCACGTTTCTATGCTCCTGTGCCATTCCCACGGCACATGCATACACAGTGAACATATATTTTTACAAGTACATGCTTGGGGTCTCTTCTTTCTTTAAGTGACTGTCCTTCAGGCTATGGTCCAGAAGAACTCCCTGACTTTTTTCATGATGAGGAAGATTATTTTTGTTTTCAGTGTTTTCTAACAGATGAAACAATTTGACCACATTTGGGTGATTCTGTTTTCATAACGTTCACTTCTGGCGGGGGGAGGGGGGGAGAGGCAGGGCTGAGGGGTATGTTCCTGTTTCGTCTTTGGTAGGATTTTTTGTCTAGGATGCTGCTGCCTTGTCCATAACCTGTAGACACTTCTAGCAGTGGGTTTTTTTTTTCTTTCACATCTGGTCTACTTCTGCTTTGTTGCCTTGTTAGCAGCAATACCACATAACAGTGCCAGGTACACTTCAATTAAATAAAAACTTAAAATACTTTATCACCTTGGCATCCTCCCAATGACAGTGCTAGTCAATTCCAGCTTTTTATAGATTTGATTGTAACTAGGGAAACTTCATTGCCCTAACAATGCTTTCAGTCATAATGAGTAACTTAAAGTGCTATAGGCAATGAAAATAAATTTGATTCTTCAAAAAATTGCTCAGATGTGTTTTAAATTTTTAGCCATGGTGCTTCTAGGTCTTTTGTCATTGCAGTTTTGGTCCTTCTTTTGTTTCTCTCTGTGATGGGGTTCAGGCACTTGGGCACCATCCTCACTGGGCCAGTGTGTGTGTCTGAGACCTCGACATCACCATAGGGCTATGATGAGACTCACAAAGGTGTCTACCCTGAAGGGAGGGAAGGAAAGAGAGGTCTAGTGTTTCCCATGACATGGTTTTCTTGTCCTTACTTCACCAGTTCCCAATTCTCAGCATCTGTTTCTCTTACTTTGCTTGACCATGACAGAGGCATATTCTTCCCACCTCCTGGCTAGTCCCCACTTGCCCCCAGTCAGGGAGCATGCCTGTGTAAAGGGTGACAGACAGGGCAGAAAGGAGACAACTGTCAAGAGACATCTTGTCAAGGCCATCTCACTTGGGAGAAATATCAGAGAACTCCTAAGAGTGGCTTAGGCCACAAAGCATTCCATTGTAAAGTTCTTGATGATGTGAGTGATGGGAGGTCCAGAAGTGGAAACAGAATTGCTTCTTCCAGAACTTCTGCTCTAGGAAGCTGTTGTCCAGGATAATAGCCACAAGGTCTCTGCCACCTGCATTTTCCAGGGAAAAAAAATTCCCATGGCTTTGATGAAATGAAATACTTTGAGGATTTATGTGATGACCATTTCATGAGACATGAAGGATTCTGCTCTAACTTTGGGACGATATTCTAAATTTTATCTGAACCAAGGCAGCATTCCCAGTTGTCTGGAAGAACCTATAAGGGCCTAATTTCTTCTTGTCAGAGTAGGTCAGCTTTTAATTCTTTTTTTTTTTTTTGGATTACACATAAATGTCACTCAGCAAAATTTGTATTTCTGATGGGATAGATATGTCAAGAAGGATTATTTAATCATCCCACATGTATAGATAAATGTAAATCTTGTGTTGTGCCCTGTTGGTATGTACAAATAAGATTTATCACTTGAAAATGATTCTAATGATGACAGATAAATGTAAATAATAAAGTTTATCATCATTATCCCCCTGACCTCATTTACTTGATTTGTGTCTCTGCTGTCTTCCCTTTTCATTGGAACCACTTCATTCTTGAATTGTGTTGGTTTCCTTCCTGACAACAGGCAACTGTATAGATTATAGGAAGTGATTGAAACAGTCACCCTCCTGGGACCTGCCACTTGTTACAAGTAGATTCTTGGCCCATGAAGATTTTTCCTTTGGCTTATTCCCCCTGGGGATTGAAGCTGCTTCTAGTGATATATTTGGGGGAACTCACTACACCCCAGGACTCTGGCGAGGACACAGTCACGCCATGGAATTGCCTAGCCAGGAGCAACTTTTGTGTCATGAGTAGAGGCTGAGGATCCTTGGGTGGTTGTTTGCTCAGGGGGTTGGGGGTTTTCTCACACTTGTGAGTTTCAGTGCTATTCTCCATGTCAACAGGGCAAGAATGTGGTCTCACTGAGGGCTTTCTCAGTGGAGTATGTGTCTTCTAGGCATGTGCTCTGGGGAAAACATGAAGATAGCTCAGCACACCCACTGCTACTCCTCATGGAAGAAGTCCAGGAGTCCCAGGGGGCAGGTTCAGGACCCCACTAGGAGGCCATGCTAGAAACTGGCATCCTTATCTTCTGCCTGGACTACTTGTCATCCTCAGCAGCTCACAATCTGAGAAGAACTTGAAAGAATTCAGGGCAGACTTGCTGGCTTTCTTCTTATGGGGAGAGGGAAGCAATAAAGCTGTGTGAGGGTTCTGTAAGACATATCCATCCGAAGCTTGGCCCTAATTTGGGAGGCTGAGCTTGCTTCCCTGTCCACCTCCACACCAGACTTCTGGGTTTGGAGCAAGAATTATGTTTTCTCTATAGCAGAGAATCTGGATCTCTTGGGCATAAAACTGCATGTCCTCCGTCCTGGCCACATTCTCCCTTAAATGAACATTGGTGAGTACCTCTCACCTTCACTTAACCATGGCTGTCCTATTATGTGATGTCATGTGGGCTTCCCACTTAGTTTTGTGTCAGTCTCTGCTCTCTTCCCCCTTTGTTGCAACCCGTTAATTTCTGAATTGTGATAGTATCTTTCCAGCTGGCAGATAGTAACATAGTCTAAGAATACACTGTGAGGCAACTGTTCTAGTTACCCTCTTCCAGCCTTCAGTCTTGTCTCAGTACAACCTTGACTTACACCCTTGGGTTTTCCAAAGGATGTTTTTCTTGGTGACATACTTAGGAGAACTTGTGATTCCCTGGGCCTGTTGTAGCAGACTCTGTCTCCTCACAAAGTTGCCCAGTTGAACGGACATTTTTATTCTGGTGATGGACTTTGAGAAGACAGGGCTGATCACTGAATCATGAGTTAGAGACTGGGGAGCCACCTTCCGGGTTGCTCACAGGGGAGAGAGTTATGACTTAGGGGAGAGGCTGTGGGCTTTCTAATGGGGAAGGCATTTGAGGAGAACATGCTGATTTCTGTCTCGCATCCACTGCTACTCATATAAGGGGTTCATGGGTCTCAGGGCAGGTTCAGGGCCATATTGGGAGGCGATGCTGGGAATTTTTGCCCTCATCTTCAGGGTGTATTGGTGTATCACAGGCCAGCTGTCTCTTTTGTTGTGACCTTTTTGCCTTGACTGGTCCTTCCCAGGCAGATGTGGATTCATTCAGGATAGGCACACTGGCTCTCTTGTTCACATGGGGGAGGGGGTGGAGAGAAGTGGATGGAAACTCTTGGAGGTCAACAAGGTGCATGTCCTAGATGTCTGTCTTTGCCATAGATGGTGAAGCTATACCAATGGGCAATGGGTTTATGATATGAAGGCAATGTGACTGTCACCTCATTGGAATCACTGAGAGACTAGATAGCTGAGAAACTGGATGAAATGTGTGGAGAATCTGGGTCTGGAGATGGGTAGACTTTACCATCTCCCTAGAATGACTGTTGGGTGAACATCTGTCCCCTTTGTGGAGCTAGAGGTTCCCATCATATGCTAAAGTGTGAATGAATCATTCTCAGATGATGTTTGAACGTACACAGAAAGGTGAGATGAATCACATTCACTATCCAATGGAGACTGCTGTTCAGCTTTCAGACGTGGCCTCTAGGAGGTGGGAGTGAGCCTGTGAGCATATCATCTAGGACAGTCCCCCAGATCCATCATACACTTCACCTCCCAAAAAGATTCTGAGGGCACAGAATGGAATCCTGTCACACAAGATGTCTCATTTCTGCCTGGTGCCAATCTTGGCACTAAGCCCAAGATCACTTATCTTGACATCGCCTCTGCCAAGCACCCTCATGCTTTCCAGCCTCGGATCTCTGGTCTATGATGGCAGTACCTCAGTGCATATATTTTTGGCAAGACCTTTTCTAGGACTATTCCTCCTCTAGGTGTCTGTCCTCCAAGGTTATGGTCCCAGAAGGCCACCTTGAATTCCATTTTTGATGATGATGAAAATATTTCCATGGTTTTCATTTCAGTCAAACTTTGATCATTCTGGGGGTGGTACAAAAGTTTCTTGATGTTCATCTCAGAGAATATGAGGGAGGGGTTATGCTCTAACCAGTGGCAGGATGTGCATAAGCCACCTGCACCCTGATTGGGTGGTGGCAGGCCATTGGCCACAAAGATGCTACCTTGTCCAGTGGTCTGGAGATGTTTCTAATGTTATGGGATTTCTTGTCATCACACTCAGGGTCTGAATTGTTGCCTTCTCAGTTCTTTTGCTACCAATCCCTACAAGCAACAGCAAGTAACAATGTCAGGTAGAAAAAAGTTAAAAGACCTAAAATAGTCATTCAGCCCTTTGTAACCTGATTCCCATGGGTTTCCAGTTATAACAAGGAGAGCTATATGACCGTAATATTAAAGGTAGCAATCATAATTATTACCCTAAAATGCTGTATGCAATAATAACTACTTGATAATGTTTTTTTCTTTTCAGTTTTAACCATAACAACTCTAAGTCTTTTGTCATTAGAGTTTTGGTCCTTTCCTTTCCCCTCACTGTGATGGGACTCAGGCACTCATTGCCATCCCCAGTGATCTTTGGGGCTCTGAGACATGATAACAACCATGTGGCTGTGATGAGAATCACAAAGATATCTACCACTCAGAAGGGAGTGATCTAGTCTTTGCGTGACATGGTTTTCTTGTCCTTACTTCACCAGCTACCAATACCCAGCATCCTCTACCCCCACCTTGTATATAACAGTGATTTGAGTCATGTCCGTGGGAGCCCTAGGATATCTTCCATTCACCACAAGTCAGACAGCACACCTGAGCTGCAGCCTGTGTGAAAGATGAGAGACAGGGATAGAGCCAATTCTGGTGAAGGCCAGAGAAATTGTATCCAAGGTCCAAAGTCTGGGTCACTTAGGAGGGTGTTGGTCTAAAGTTTCAGAGAACCTTCCTTGTAGGGGTTTAGAGCACAAAAGCATTCAGTGTAGTGTTCATGATGACAGGACTGACAAAGGTGCAGATGAGGACACAAGGAATACACTGTCCCTCTGTGAAGGAGGTCTCTCACTCCAGCAGGCAAATGTTGACAAGTCTCTATGACTGTGTTTTTCATGAAGGGCAAGTTTCCATGGTGTTTATAACAGAAAATAGAATGGTCACATTTGGATGACCTAAACTCTTCATTATTTTCACTTCCCAAAACATAAGAGGTACTGGTATAACTTTGGCATGAGATTACAGCAACATGGGTCTTTGTGAGCTTGTGGTAGGCCAGTTTAACCTCAGCAAAGTGCCTTTCCCAATGGTTTACAAGAACCAGTTATGGTCTTTGATTTTTCTCTCCTCACAGGAGATGATCCTGGGGTCCATGACTAGTTCAACTTATTTGCATTAGCCATGATTGGGATTCAGTGTGGTTTGTCTTGTAGTGAGAGATAAGTTGAGAATGATATCATGTTCCGACAACTTATGGACCAATATGAAGCTTGCATTCCACCCATATACACTTATGATCTGTCATTTGAAAATGACATTCGTTATGACACACAGAAAAAGCAGAGCCGTTGCTGGCCCGCCACTCATTCATACCTGCTCTCGTCACTGTTGCTTCTGTCCACTCCTTTCAGCAAAACAAGGTCATTTCTAAAATAGGATCGTGTTTTCCCTTCGCATAGCTAGTTAAATGATCTTGTAATAAAGAAGCACGGTTGTCGTAGTATACCTGCCCTGGCCTTGGATCTTGTCATGAATAGAACCATGGCGCCCACTGTAGGGTTGTCCCTTGAGGGTAGATGGTTATGCTGATGGGCATTAGGGAGAACTTGCTGCTCCCTTGGTTTCGTGGAGGGAAACAGACATAACATAGACTTGCCTAGTGAGGACTGACTTTCCATCCATTGATGTCGATTGACAGGACAGACTGACCACTGGGTCAGGAGTACAGGCTAGAGACACACCATGGGGTTGCCTGGTTACGAGTAAGTTTTCTAACCACACCCAGTGTTCTGGTGACACAGGAACATGGTCTGCCCCCTCAGTGGCTGAGGGGAGGGTTGTTGTGTGAGCTTTCTCACTGGCAAAAATGCCAACTTCTGTCCCACAGCCCTGGCATGTCAGCCAGGGGGGCCAGGAACCCAGAGGGCAGCTTTAGGACCACATGAAGAGGCTTTGCTGGAAAATGGCACCCACATCATGGAGAGGCATCGGCCTATCACCAGCAAGGTGAGCTCTTGCATGTCCCTTCTGCCTTGACTGCTTGTCATCTTCAGGCAGATGTTGGTGTGAGGAGGAGGTGAAGGTGTGTCCAGCACGATCACTGGCTCTCCTCTTAGTATGGAGACAGAGGTGGAAGGATCCTTTGGAGGGTCCTAATGTGTATCCCATAGATGTCTCTCCCCCACATGGATATCTTGTGTGGCACACAAACTGCACGACTATCATCAGTGCACTGGATTGCCTCAGTAGCTGAGGATCCCGACCTCTCGTGAAACGTGAGACATGGGAACCTATGGTGCAGGTAATGGTCACAGTCTCCCTAGGGTGACCAGTGGACACATGTCTTACCTGGGCTACCAGTGGACACATGTCTTACCTGGGCTAAGCCAACCAAGCTGTCATGTGGGTTTGTGCCTGAGAGCAACAGAGAATAACTCCCAGATGATGGCTAAACTTGTGCAAAAAGGTGAGAGGGAATGTCTCCACTGCATGCTGGCTGGAGACTGCTGTTTCAGCTGGCAAACGCTGCCTCCAGGAGAGGGGAGAGAGCCTGTGAGCTGCCCCTTGGGTCCAGATATCAAGGAAGGTTCTATCACATGCTTCACCCTCAAAAACTTCTGGGGCTCAGGGTGTGCTGTGCCAGACATGATGTCATGATGCTGCTCAGCTCCAATCTTGGCACCTAGAGCCAGGTGTCTAGCCCGATCTCTCCTTTTGGGTTCACCAGAATGCTTCGTGGGGTCTGATCGCTGTGCTACTCTGCCTGTGGCTGGGCAGTGGCACGGGGCACGTGTGTTCTGCAGGACCGGGCATGTGTGTTTGGCAGGAGCGTGCCCAGGTTTCTCCTCCCCTGGGAGCTGACCCACCCTACCAGCTATGGTCTGGCAGATCTCCTTGGTTTCAATTCCCGGGACCAGGAATGTGTTGCCAATGCTTTCAATTACATGGAACAACTTGATCACATTTGGGTGGTCCCAGATTTTCCAAATGCCCCCTTGAGAGGAAAGTGGCTCATTTGGCTCAGCATTTGATCAGTAGGTATGAGTTCATGTGTCCATACTGAAGCTGTCGTATTGTGGTGTGGAGAAGCCTCTAGTGGTAGGACTCTTTTCATTCCGTGGCCAGTTTTTCGGTCAACTCGTCCCTTCTTTCACTAGAAACCTTTAGCATAAATACCAGGAACAATGCCAGGTAAAGAAAAAACTTGAAAAAAAAGGTAAAGGAATGGTTTCTGATATTGGTATACTTGCGATTAAAATGATGAGTCCTAGCAACCCCCTTCCACTTTCTGCCCTTAACAAGGAGAGCTTGAAGGTCCTAACACAGTGCCGCTCACTCTAATCGTTAACCTAAAGTGCTTCAGCAATGAAAATAGCCTGCCTCTGGTGACAATTCTTGTGTTTAGCTGAGCAAGCCATGGCCATTCTGTTTGTGTCTGGTAGTTATGGTCCTTGTCTTGCCTCTCTATGATGGAGCTCAGGCATTCAGTGCCATCCTCGGTGGGTGGGGTGTATCTGAGCTTGATGTTTCTGAGTGTGGTGGCGAGCAGACTCACCCTGAAGGGAGGTAGGGAGAGGTGCCTACTCTTTCCCTTTGCTTTGTCCTTTCTGCACCAGTTCCCAGCATCCCTCTCCCTTATTGGACAATGGTGGAGGCATGCCCTGTGGTGGGCCTCTACCTCCTCCCCCATTAGCCACAAGTTAGCACCCATGAGCTGCTGCCTGGCTAAGCTAAAGGGAAAATCACCGGCAGAGCTTAAGTCTGTTGGGGAAGTGCAAAGACTAGGGAATTTATAACCAAGTCTCAAAGGCTGGATTGCTCAGGAACCTGTTGGCCAGAAGTGTCAGAGAACTCTTCTCATAGCAGCTCAGATGACAAGAAGGTTCCTTGTGTAGTGTTCCATGACTGTGTGAGCGAGGGAAGGTACAGAGATGGCAACGTGAAAGACCCACTGTTCCAGTGTCTCCTGATTCTGCAACAACCCCAGGCTGCCATCTTCTATGACAAAGTCCATAAACTCTCCATAATAGCATTTTTCACTAGATGAGATGTGGCCATGTTTTGCATCATCACGGTGGAATGATCCCAACTTGTTGTGTCTCTTTCACTTGGTTTAAAGGATTCTGCTCTAACTTGAACATTATTTTCTCAACAAATTGGGTCTCTGTGAGTTAGTGGCAGACCAGTTTCACCTCTCCATACTTCAGCAACCCCCCTCCGTAACTATACAGAGGAATGGGTTTTGGTCTCGTGTCCTCTCAATTAGGAAATCTCAGGAGGAAGTTTTCTTAACAATCACTTTAGCTTCAGCAGTTGGCATGACACATCAGTAACTTTCTGGTGTGATGGATGCGTTATGGAGATTGATGTAATTGTCCCACAATGTATAGATATATGTCAACTTTGTTCTCTGTCACCTATATAGATACAAGTATGAGGTGCCATTTGGAATGACGTTAGTGGTGGCGAAGATCAAACCAAATGCAGAAGTATAGAGGGCTCAACATTGCTACTTGCTCTTTGGTCCTACTTGCTCGGTCTACTCCTTTCATTGGAATAGGTGAATTCCTGAAATGTGGTGCTTCCTTTCCCACCTTTTGTTAGAGGTAACACTGATAATCCTGATGACTGTTTTCTGGTTTCAAGTCATGTCCTGGACAAAACCTTGGCTCTCACAATTGGGCTGTCCCCTGAGGACTGGCATTTGTCATGACACACATGGCTACAGACGATGTCACAACATCGGAGGGCTGGGGATATGGCCTAGTGGCAAGAGAGCTTGCCTTGTATACATGAGGCCCTGGGTTCGATTCCCCAGCACCACATATACAGAAAACGGCCAGAAGTGGCGCTGTGGCTCAAGTGGCAGAGTGCTAGCCTTGAGCAAAAGGAAGCCAGGGACAGTGCTCAGGCCCTGAGTCCAAGGCCCAGGACTGGCCAAAAAAACAAAACAAAACAAAACAACATCGGAGAACTTGCTGCTGTTTGCGTCTTGACTAGGAGACTCAGCCACTCCCAGTAGCACCCCATTGTGGAGCTGGTGCCCAGCGTGGGGCTCCCACACAGAGGGAATGTGGGAGTGAATATCTTGTTAAGTTTTCAGGTTACAGTTTGTGTCACAGGGGCTGGGTTTGGCCCCACCATCAGCTGGCCAAGTAGAAACCAAGTTTTCTGAGCAGATCCTGTGGGACAACATCCCGGATGTTCTGGCTGGCACTAGGGTGGGATGTCTCCGTGGTCCAGTGGGGATGTGGATGACCACACAGAAAGACCATGCTAGAAACTGTTGTTCTTGACTTAGGCTGCATGGAGGTATCCCCCTCATGGTGGCTCTTTCCCGCCTCTTCTGCCCTGACTGCTTTTCATTCTCAGGTGGCTCCTAGTCTGAGAAATCAAAGTGGAGAAGGGCACACTCATTGGCCTTCATCACCTTCACTGAAGTAAGAGGTGCTGCCAAATGTGGGGTGTCAGCCAGCTGGTGCGTGCCCTTGACATGAGAGGGTCTCTTGTCACTATGCTGAATGGCTTCAGCCAGGCACTATGGTGCCATCACCAAATCAAGTTTGCCTTATGCAGACAATTTGTGTCTCTTCTGCAGGGTGACGTGTGTCCTGTGTCATGATCACCTGTGATGATTTCTCCCTGTGTGGTGCACGGGGGCCCCATCTTGGGCTACCCCATGGGCTTCTACCCGGTGTCTTCGGTTAGTAATTGATTAATGATGTTTGAACTCCGGCAGGTATGGAATCTGAAAGTTTCCATGTTGGAAACCACTGTTCCAGCTGTCAGAAGCTGCCTGCAGAAAATAGAAGGTCCTATGCGCCCATGTTCTATCGGACAACCCACAGGCTGCAGATGTCAGCCCCAGGCCCATCATGCACTGGGCCTTGGAATACTTCTCGGGCAACCAGTGG
Organism: Perognathus longimembris pacificus; assembly: GCF_023159225.1. Taxonomy (NCBI): domain Eukaryota; kingdom Metazoa; phylum Chordata; class Mammalia; order Rodentia; family Heteromyidae; genus Perognathus; species Perognathus longimembris. Next base: position 75,925,320 of record NC_063161.1, on the reverse strand, counting down.
TTTCTTGGCACAGAGGGTGTCTAGTTTCTGGTTTTCTCTACACTTAATATGAAGCCAAGGTCACTAAACTTGGCATTGCCTTCAGTGTCTAACAAAACATTGTCTAGTTTCAGCATTGTATTTTCCTATGCCCTTCTCATGGCAGTACCACCGGGCACCTGTGAGCTACAGGAACACTGTTCCAGAAACTTCCACCAGGGTATGGGGAGATGGTCTCCATCTATGGATTCTATGGATCTATTCATTTTATGGATCAACTTGGTCCCAGTTGAGTGCTCCAAATACTTCCTGATGTTCCTTTCAGATGGAGGTGGGTGGAGGGATCCCGCAGTACCTCTGTCAAGCTCTTCAGGGTCACCCTGGTCTTCATGATTTTGTTGTGGGCCATTTTGACTTTGGGGTACATTTTTTCTCCCTCTAGTCAGTAGGATCCTGTAACCAGGTGTTACTTCTCCTGGTCAGAAGATGTGTTCTTGGGTTCCTGCCCCATTATCCCCTCCTGTTTTCTTTGCTTTTAATCCTCCTTACCAACACCATGTCACCATTTCAGGAAAATGAAAATTCCATACAGCCTTTAAATGACATGTTTTATATTTCAGAGTCATTCCAATTAAAATAGGGATGAAAGGCTTTACAAGTTGAAGCTCTTTTGTTGTAACAAGCATAGCTTGGCGATTCTAAGATAATGCTGCTAATCATAGTTATGAGGGTTTAGTATGGATGCAGCAAAATAACTGGCTGTTTTCCGGTTTCTAACATGCTGTGTTTTCCTTGGCATTGTGATCATGGCTGTTCTAAGCTATTTGTCACTTCAGTTATGATTCTTCTCTGGAGTGTATTTTCAGAATCACAGTGGACACAGTGGGACACTGTTATCCTTTCTAGTCATCTCCTTTGGTCGGGTTTGTTTGTAGTGTCCTTAATAGAGCTGTGTCCTTGTTGTCTGTTGACATTGTGCAAATGGACAGCTTCTAGAAGCAGCAGCCACACCGCGTTCTTACTGCTCAGACCTCACCTATAAAGCAGACACAATTAGAGAAGCTGTGCTCCAGGTAAGCTTAGGATAAGAGCCTCTTTTTCTAAGCCTCTTTGTTGCTGAAATTTGGCCAAAAGCAAAAGGAGTCTTCCTGGCAGCTTCTCACTTGACCAGTGCGTCCTTCCCTGTGACAGAGGGTCCCAGCAGACCAGCGAGGATATGTTTTCCTGGCAATGAGGAAAGACTCTCTAGAACAGCTCTCATCCCAGGATGAGGGGCTCACAAAAGGCAACCTCTGGCTGGCTATCCAGTGGATATCTGCAGAGGACACCATTTAGAGGCAAATTGCAAAAGAATTCTTATACACCAGGGGCAGTTGTCTGACTTCCTAGGGTAGTGACTGGTGCCAGCCCGTCCACAAGTCACTGAGGCCGATGTGTTATCAAACATTGTTTCACAAGTATGACTGCCTGGTGCTAAAGGCCATGTTGTCTAGGTTGTTTCCACTGCAGTGGGCAAGGGCCTTCCACCTTGCCTCTCTAGTGCCTGCTGCTCCTGTAGCACCAGGAGAAGAAGCGCAGCCACTCCTCCCCATGTCTGGGCATTGCCAGCCACCTAGAAACAGGAGGGCTGTCCAGTGGGTCCCTCTGCTCATAGGCCTTGGAATGAGATTGGGCACAGGGACTCGTGTGATAATTTTGTTTTCCTCCTTGGTGTATGGACACCTGTCCCTAGAGTTAACCAGTGTCCTAGACACCTTAGTCCAAACCCTCCCCGATGTACAGGCAGACATCGACTCCCTAGCAGCCATGATCCTACAGAACAAGAGGGCTTTTCTCAGGCGCACTCCGCCCAGGGGAGCTTGTGTAATGCTTGTGGGCAATGGCTGATTATGGGAGATGCAGTCTAACACAGTCAACCCACCAGGCCTCTCAACTTTAACAATCTTCTCTCCAGGATGGATCTCCTGGGAAAGCTGCTGCCCATGGCTTTTCTGGCTCCCCTTTCTCAGGACCTCTGTTTCTTTCCTACCTTTCCTTATTAGACTGTGCATCCTTCATTTTCTCATCATGTATTTCCTCTCTTTTCCAGGCCACATAGCTACAGATGATGTTACAGCATTGTTTCCAGGCAGTGCCATCTGGCCTAGGGCCCCTCATCTACCTGGACCAAAGCTCTGTACAGTTTTATTCCAGAGCCCCCTTGGACCTGCCATAGCCTCTCAGACTATCCCAGAACCCTCTGTCGGAACAACAAATAAGTAGGCAGGGACATCTCTACGGCCCTGCCCAGCTTGAAGCAGTTCCAAGAAGATGAGACCTCCGCCCCACTTGAACCAGGGCTAGGTTTGTTGCTCTGTCAGTGGGTTGGAGGTCTGGAGGACAGTCCCTCTTTTGAAGGCATGGTAGAAAAAAAATGCCAAGGACCAGGTGGGATGAAGAAGTAAGGGCAGAGCAGTTGACATGTTCCTGCTTCTGAGAAATCAAACCATGGTTTAAAGAAGAAAGAAGCCATCAGAGAGTATTTAGTGACCCCTGTAAAAAATTTGCCTCTACCCTCATCAGGATAGCTGGGGCCTTTCTGGTGTTAGGCTGCTTATAGCCTCCCTTAGGAGAGGTCTCAATAAACCTTCAATTTTGTATCATGTCGTCTCCAGAAATAATTTTTTACCCAAAGTCTGTGATATTCCCACCTTTCTTAATCCTACACACCTCCCTGAATGTCACCTGCCTGTCTCCTTTCCACTGCCTCTAACTGCCCCGACTCAACCCACCTTTCCACCTCCTAACATTTCTCCCACTTATTTGGCATTTTCCTACTTCTTTGGCCTCTCCCCTCTTCCCTGACTACCACACACCTCCCACAAATCCTCCCACCTCCCTGACCCCTCCAAGCTCCATCACCTCTCTATCTAAGGCCTCTCAACCTTACAGAATCCACTCTCTCTCCTAATACCCCCCATTTCCTCACCTCTTCTGTACCTCATTGACCTTCCTCACTTTCCTGATCAATACCCATTTTCTCAGCCTCTGTTCTCCTTCTGAATGCTCCCCCTCCACCCTTCTCCTGAGCCTCAACTTCCTGTGCCTACTTCCCTCATACCTTCCCAAGCTCCTTAACTCCTTTCTAGCTCCCTGACCTTCTCTACCTCTAGGTCCATTCCTTGCCTCCTTGACACCCAGATGAGATAAAAGCAGGGAAAGAGGACAATTTCCAAGAATGGGTATGTCTGTTCCTGCTGCCATCCCATGTGGATATGAGATCTCAGCTTCTTTCACCCTTGCATTCTAACTTCACACCCTTCACCCCAGGGAGCTCACAAAACTTTAGCCCTGGCTTGTGCATCTTCATTGGTTGCCTTTTAATAGAGGCATCCAGGTTCTGAAACTGAGCAGTTACTAGGATCTGTCTCTAGCATACAGATGATCAAATTGGGTGATGCACTCTATAGTTGTGTAAGTAAATCTAATAAACTTCCTCCCAATTCTCTATTCTAAAAACTCTAATATATCTGAGAGCCTCCACTGATTGCCAGGGGAGGGGAAGTGAGAGCCACCTAAGGGCCTGTGACTTTGACCTCTTTGATGGCTCTCTAGTGGGTCAGGATCACATTGCACTGCCTATTGGTAATGACTCCTGTTTTCTCAGGAACCTTCAGTCGTACCACTCCCTCAACCACTATCTTTCCCTGAAATAATATGACTCAAGACTGTATGAGTATGTCCTGGGGCTTGAATTCAGAGCCTGGGCTCTGTCTCTGAGCTTTTGTGCTCAAGGCTAGTGCTCTACCACTTTGAGCTATTGTTCCATTTCTGGCTCTTTTTTTTTTTGGCCAGTCCTAGGCCTCGGACTCAGGGCCTGAGCACTGTCCCTGGCTTCTTCCCGCTCAAGGCTAGCACTCTGCCACTTGAGCCACAGCGCCACTTCTGGCCGTTTTCTGTATATGTGGAGCTGGGGAATCGAACCCAGGGCCTCATGTATACAAGGCAAGTACTTTTGCCACTAGGCCATATCCCCAGCCCCTGGCTCTTTTTTTTTTTTTTTTTTTTTTTTTAGTAGAGATAAGAGTCTCACAGACTTACCTGTCCAGGCTGGCTTTAAACTGTGATACTAAGATCTCAGCCTCCTAAGTAGCTAGGATTACAAGCATGAGCCACCAGTGCCCAGCTCTTTCTTTCTTTCTTTCCTTCCTTCCTTCCTTCCTTCCTTCCTTCCTTCCTTCCTTCCTTCTTCCTTCCCTCCCTCCCTCCCTCCCTCCCTCTCTCCCTTTCTTCCTTTCCTTCTTTCTTTTTGTGGTACTGGGTTTTGAACTCTGGGCCTCACTCTTGCTAAGCAACTATACACTACTGGAGCCCTGTCTCAGATCTTTTTCGCTTTATATTTCAGGTGTGTGTCTGGGGAGGGGGGCCTCTGCCAGCCCTCTGCCTATACCTCTGATATAGGTTAACATCACAGGTATTCCTGTAATTAACCAACCTTTCTTTGCTTCCAGCTCACACTTGGCTTTCACTTGCTCCTTTCCCCACCTGCTCTCATTTTCCAGGATGCTTCTCTGGTGCTAGCATTTCCCAATGGGCATTTCTGCAGTCAGTCTCTGGTGGGGTCCTTAGCCCCCAGTGCTCTCTTGGCCAGCGGGAGAGGCGGGGAAGCCCGCCCCAACCGAGGAGAGCCAAGAAAAGGTGAAAGGTCGACCCCCTCCCACACCCAGCCCCCCTTTCGCAGGAGGACAATCAGACAGCCCGTGAGAGTGTCACGCATGGTCTCACTTTATTGGGAGGAGCTTCGGCCTTAAAACGGCAGGAGGGGGAGGGGGTGTGCGCACACCTAGCTAGGGGCTATGAGGGGCGGCCTGAGCTGTCCGTCAAGGGTGGAGAGCCGAGGGACCAATCCTAAGAGGCAGCCTAATTCTACCTCACAGCCCACAGGACCACCTCCGGGTTCACCTCCAGGCGCCATCTTGGCCACACGTGGTCCCAAGGATGGGAGGCAAGACCAGCTAGAACCGCCTTTCTGGTTCTGCATAATCACCCCACGTGACCCTGGGGCAGCAAACAGGCGGGGCCAGCCTGGCGTGCCCCACAAGTCTCCACATTAGTAGCTCTTGGCTGTCCTTACTCATCTATGCAGCACCATCGCTTCTTCCTGTTGTCATTTCTCAAGAATTGAACCAATTGAACCTATTCTTTTCAATTGTTTCCATTTCATCACAACCTCTAGATTTTCTTTGTACTAGGTAATACTGGATGAGAGTTCCTGTTTAAAGACTCCTAGGGTGACTAAAGTAGCAAAGGTGTCTTTCTCCACGTCTTCCCGCTCCTGAACGATTTTAGGGAAGGTATCCCTGTGGATCCACCCTCCTTTTAGGAGTCGAGTATTTTCTAGCCACAGATTTTTCTTCTTCCTTCTACTCTTCTTGTTGTTTCCCCCTTCAATGTCTTCCACTTGGTGGCTTCAAATTCTACCTTATTCTATTTCTATGTAAAGAAATAATCCATGGTCCTTTTCCAGAGCTAGAAGTTGGTCAATTATGCATGTTTGTTCTACACAACAGTAACGTTTGGCAGCAAAGAAGACCGGCCTAGTCCTCATGTTGTAAAATCAGGTATTGTGAGTCCTAAAGGATTGCTCTTTTTGCTCAGGATTGTGTTGGCTATTCAGTATCTTCTATGGTTCTATGTGGATGTTAGGATTGCGGTTTGGATTTCTGTGAAGAATGACATTGGTGCCTTGGTGGGGATTACATGGCCCCCTGTATTTCCCTGTTGGTAACACCTACACCATTAGTTCTGTACCCTGTGAACACAGGAGGTCTTTCTTATTTTGCAATTTCATCCTTCCATGCTTGATGATTTTCATTATAGAGGTCTTTTCCTCCTTATTTAAGCTTACTTGTAGGTATGTTTCACATGAGTGGGAATAATGAGATTGTTGTGTGAACTTGTTTTCTGTGATTTTGCTGTTGGTATGCAGTGGGGAGGTGACATTTGTTGAGTATTTTGTGTCCTGCTGGGTTACAGCACCACTTCTGGTTTTCTGGTGATTAATTGGAGATAAGAGTCTCATGGACTTTCAGTGCCAGGGCTGGCTCTGAACCACGATCCTCAAATCTTGGCCTCTTGAACAGCTAGGATTATAGGATTATAGGCTTGAACCATCGGTGCCTATCTCATCTCTAATCTTATTGTTCTTTTTTTTATTTTGCTATTTTGGCTATTTTTTTTCTGTCCCTCACAGACCCGACCCCTGTTTCCTTGATCCTTTATGCCTTAGTATTCTTCTTTTAGTTTCTATTTCATTTCAGCTCTGACCTGTACTATTTCTTTCCTTCTGCTATTGGGTTTGGTTTATTCTTATTTTTCTAAGACCTAAGGATAGATCCTCAGATTATTTGAGGTGTCTTTTTTATATAGGCATTTGGGGCTATAGACTTCCCTCCTAGAACCATTTTAAAGTGTTATTTAACTGGCATTGTTAGTAGGTGTTGATAGCAGGAATTCCACCAGAGAATTGAAGTGACCAAGAAGTAGGACTCTCAGAGCCTCTTTGATGAGAAGAGCTCACCAACCATTACTGGTTCCTCCAGACTATTGAGCTTTTCTGAAATAATACTAGGCCATTACAAACTCACAAAGACCTAGGCTCCCATGAAAACTTTAACAAGAGGAGAAACCCATCACTGAAGTTGATATGAAAACTTTGAACCACCTGTATGTAGTCAGATTGTGTCACAGCATTGAACAACTGAAAAATCCTCCTGCAGCACATCAGCTGAGGAGACCTGAAGGACCATATCCTGCAGATCATGTGTGGCCGGCAGCACTGCCATGCCAAGAAAACAGAATCCTCCCAGTGCAGGAATCATGTGGTTCTTATGAAAGTTGGAGCACATCAATAGAGGCAAAGCCAAGTAAGAGAGATAGGCCAGCTGTGCTTCTGTATCTGTGTTTTTATTAGTGTCCTTTTCAACCAACAAATCATCAATTTATGGTCTGCAGTGGAAAGTTCAGATGTATCAATACACTGTGGGATGATTCAGTTATTCTATCTAACATATTCTGGAACCCAGGGCCTCTTGCATGCTAGGCAGATGCTAAAGTAAATATAGCACCAGAAATAATAATGAAAATATGATAAGGGGCACAATATTTTTTAAGGTAAAATGTACTCTCACAGTATGTGGCATTTACAAATTAACTTATGTAATAAAGCATTTTCAGGACATATGAAGTAAACACACATTCTTATTTACTCATCTATTTATTATTATTATTTGCCAGTCCTGGTCTTGGACTCAGGGCCTGAGCACTGTCCCTGGCTTCTTTTTGCTCAAGGCTAGCACTCTACCTCTTGAGCCACAGCGCCACCTCTGGCCATTTTCTATATATGTGGTGCTGGGGAATCGAACCCAGGGCTTCATGTATAGGAGGCAAGCACTCTTGCCACTAGGCCATATTCTCAGCCCCCTGGCTTCTTTTTGCTCAAGGCTAGCACTCTGCCACTTGAGCCACAGTGCCACTTCTGGCCGTTTTCTATGTATGTGTTGAGGAATCGAACCCAGGGCTTCATGTATACAAGGCAAGCACTCTTGCCACTAAGCCATACTCCCAGCCCCTATTTTTGATGTTTTGGATATAAGGTTTCACTGTGTGCCTCAGGCTGGCCTTAATCTTGTGATTCTCCTCACTTTCCATGTGCTGGGATGACTGCTCTAGACCCACCATTCTCTGATTAACAAGCACACCTTCACTTCGATATCCCTGGGAGTGGATGGACTGTGAAGCTGGCTTGGGTTTCAGTTTGGGGTCCCAGGCACAGGATCTAGATGAGGATTGGTGTGAAAGGAAAACAAAGCATCTTGTTTGGCCTGGCATGGGAGTTACAAGGTAGGAATGGAAGGGAAAAGGCTCCATCATTAGCTGGCAGTCCTAGTTCACAGGGCCCAGTTGGCAGTAGCAAGGTCTCTGGCACTTGTCTGACCCACATGTTATTCTTTAGATAGGCAATGTTTGTTCCAGACATTTCCAGTCATCAGAGGCTCAGGGAAGAAGGGTCCTTGGTGGTTCAGAGAAGAGTGTTGATATGAAGAGCTTGTAACTCAGATGGGTAGGATGGTGGGCAGATGCTCTGGCATGGGTTGGGCACCATATCTGCTTCAGTTAGAACACTGCATCAATGCAATGGACAGTGTGGTTGAGCTGACCCAGAGTAGACAAGCTCACTACATCAGTGCCACCTGTTTCACTGCTCATACTCAACATAGGCCACGAGCAACTGGGTATGATGGTTGAATGGCTCCACTTGTTGTGCCAAGTCGCAAGACCACCACCAAGAAGGCCACCGAGACTCAGACACTCTGAAATGCAAAAGCAAGGCAAGGGTTTATTTAAGCGAGCTGCAACTCGGGCCTCGTCCTACCCACCGACACAGTGGAGGTTAGGAGGGAGCCCCGAGCTGTGATTACACAGGGCTTATAAAGGCAAAGAACAAGGTTACAACAATCAGGTGTTCAAGCAAGCAAGATTAGGACACAGGTACAAATCTGATTGGCTCAGAGTTTAATTCTAAAATGGGGTTCACGTGTTTGGCACTTCATTTCCCCCTTTTTCTTTTTGGTACCTTGGGAGCCAATCATGGCTCCATTCTGTCCATTTCAATGGCTTGCATGTCTAGGGGATGATATAGAGGTAAGGCATGGGCCAGTAGGGCCCAATGTAGTAACCAAAGGGCCTGTCACCATTTCTTACAAGAATAGTCTCTGTACCTCTGTTTTTCATGCCTCTAGTTTATCCTGCCTCATCTTCCCAAAAACAACTCTGGTCCCTTGATTTTAAAGGGGGGCTGATGGGTGAAGATCATCCATCTTCTGTAACTTCTTCAGGCTGACTCAGGGGCGTAGACCTTACCTAGCCAGGAACCTATAACCTTAGTCTACTTTACCAAGGGACTGCAGGATTACTGCAAACTGAAAATTAACTTTCAGCTATACAGACTTACCATTAGCTGTATAGTGTTTAGTATACAAATGTAGGCAACAAAATACATAAACTTCTCAGCTATGCTCTAAGGGTCGGGTGGCTATACCCGTATTCCTGAGCAAGCCCAAAACTACCTAAAATAAGGGGGTTACCTCACTTTGGAGTGAGCTGCCAAAATAACATCAACACTAGCCAGGGTAGTAAGGAAAGAAGGCAAAAAGAAAATTATAACAATATTCAGTCTAACTTTCTTTTCTTGAGGCGAAGGCGAAGCGGCTGAGTTGGGTGCTTGGAGACCTCCCATCCACTACAGTAGTCGTTGTCCAGGGCAAAAGGTTCAGCTGGCCTGGCGTGGGAGCAATGGACCCAAGTGGTGATGCCATCTACCTTAAGGGCGGTGGGAGTAGTCAGTAGCACCACGTAGGGTCCCTTCCATCGAGGTTCTAAGGATTTGGGGTTATGCCTCCGGACGAACACCCAATCTCCTGGCCTGAATAAATGGGGGGTAGGGACAGAAGCAGAATCATATAATGCCTTAAGTTGGGGCCACATATTCTTGTGCACGAGCTGCAAATAATCAAGTTTACACAAAAATTCAGTATCATCCAAATCAGCAAGCAATTCAGTCTGAAGGCTAGGGATAATGGGCAGAGGGTACCCGTACATTATTTCAAAAGGAGTAAAGCCAAGTTGATAGGGAGAATTTCTTACCCTAAGCAGAGCAAAAGGAAGGAGTGACACCCAGTCTGCGCCAGTCTCTAAGGCCAATTTAGTTAAGGTCTCTTTTAGACTCCGATTCATTCTCTCTACCTGTCCTGAACTCTGGGGTCTATAAGCACAATGTAATTTCCAATCCGTCCCCAGTGCAGCAGCTATTCCCTGACTTACTTTTGAGACGAAAGCCGGTCCATTGTCCGACCCAATGGTGGATGGGAAGCCATACCTGGGTAGGATTTCTTCCAGGATCTTCTCAGCCACTACATTCGCGGTCTCATGCTTTGTTGGATAGGCTTCAACCCATCCTGAAAAGGTGTCTACAAAAACTAGCAAATATTTGTAATTTCTATGAAATCTACTTCCCAATACACGCCTGGTCTATTCCCACAGAGGCGAGCTCCTTTAGTAATCTGTTGATTGGGGGCATTGACAAGCTGACAGGCCTTGCAATTTTTAACAATATCTTCAATAAGTTGATCTCCTTGTCTAATTTTCACTTTGGAGTGTCAGAACAAGTCCTGCATTTTTCGGGTTCCCATGTGAGAAGTTCAGTGGATTCTCTTAAGGATCCCCTTACCCAGCCCTTGTGGCAGGATAAGTTTCCCTTCACAAGTTTTCCACCAGTCATTGTTTCCTTCTCTGTCCAGGGGTTTTGTGGGCCATGGGAATTTTGTTTATCCACTCTAAGCCTTCTCGGGAATACTGGGGCACAGGAGGCAAAGCTCATGGCCCTGGGTCTAGTAAAGTTTGTTCCCAGGAACTCTGACTTGTTTGGCTGATTTAGGCACAGGGATTTTCAGCACAGTCTATGTGCATCTGACAGCCAACGCTTGCTCTCTTCTAATATAAAGCCCAGATGGGTGACATCAGGTTTACAAATTTAGGCCTTTTAACATTCTAGTTTGTAAAAGCTTTTTCCTGACTGGCTGGGGAACTGATCTCTGATGACCTAAAAAGTTACCTTTGCAGGCCTTTAACAGATCTCCATCAGGACACAATCTCAGGTCTACAAGCTTTCTTTCCTAAACAGATGTATCAGCTTAAAATTCTCACTGCCAGTCAGAGCTTTGAGTAAATGCGGGGGTTGAGATTTTAATCTATCCTCTCATTTGACAAACTTACCCTTACTAACCACTATCACAGATGACTGGCAAGTTCCTGCCCAGTACACAGACATGGGCATTGGAAAGGCATGCTTACGAACTATTCTTCTAGGACTTCCCGGCTTTGATTAACTTTTGAAAGGCCAAACACGAGTGACTCTAGGAACTGACACCATCTCTGCCATCCAAGTAGTGGCTTACTGCCTCTGGATGCTCCATCACTTTTGTCCCAGGAGGAGTGACTTTCCACTGGACTTGGACTCAGGGCCTGAGCGCTCAAGACTAGCACCCTACCACTTTGAGCTCCACACAACTCTGTTCCCAGCACTCTGCTGGCTGCTTAGAGACAAGTCTCTCACAGGGACCTTTCTCTGCCCGGGCTGGCTTCAAACCGCAGATTTCAGATCAGTGAGTCTTACAAGAGGCCACTTTACTCCAATTAGAAGCAACAAGGTGGTCCACACAGAAGTAGTTTTTAAGCATGCTCTCTTACCTGGAACTTATTAAGGGCCAGTATTAGATCTTGACAAACTTGTAGGAATCACTTGTGCTTCTCTGTGGGCCTGCTGGAAACTGTTACAAAAAACCTACAAAGAAGCTGGAATGGCAATTAAACATTTTGGTAGCCATAATTCTCCTTTTCTCACTTTGCAATAGTTATTTAGGACAATTTTACTTCCAAATTTCTTTTTTTTTTTTTTTGGCCAGTCCTGGGCCTTGGACTCAGGGCCTGAGCACTGTCCCTGGCTTCTTCCCGCTCAAGGCTAGCACTCTGCCACTTGAGCCACAGCGCCGCTTCTGGCCGTTTTCTGTATATGTGGTGCTGGGGAATCGAACCTAGGGCCTCGTGTATATGAGGCAGGCACTCTTGCCACTAGGCTATATCCCCAGCCCCCAAATTTCTTATCTAGAAATGTATTCTTGATTTCCAAAGCCTTTTTAACACTAACCCAACACTTTAGCTTTTATCTGCATTGGAAAAACTGAAGCTCATAGGCATTCTGAAACCAGGTGCCGCCCTTTGCCTATGGACTGCTTGTTTCAAAAGAGCCTCTTTTTTTTTCTTCAGTCCCAGTTACTGCATGGCATGAAGACCTTTGAATTTTTCCTTAATGTAAGAATTACAAGTAGAAATACTTATCCATTCAGCTTTCCAATATATTAGTGAGAAACATTGGCCCATTTTGCCATTTCTTCCTACATACATAGAGTTAATGAGAGTTTACTTCTACCCCATTAGTTTAATATATATATATATATATATATCCTTTTAAATCCAAATTTCTGACACTTAGCTCTGATTTTTTTAAATTTTAATTAAAGAACCCTGAGAAATCCTTTTTTAACTCTAGTTCCTCTTTAAAACAATGCAATAATACCTTTAAAGCATTTGGTAATGCCCAAACTTGATGACCATTTGAATTTAAACAAACTTAGTTTTGCATCATACTGCAGTCTTTAACATGTTCACACTCACACATGTACACACACATACATTTTCAAATGATCTTAAAGTGTGCAGAATAAGCATTGGCCGTACATTTTAAGACAAAAACTTTTAACAAAATGATTTTAGCATTCTCCAGCCTCATTTTCCAGGGCTTGATAGTCTTAGTAAACATTTTAGCACACCAAATAATTTTCTGCTTAAGAAGGCTGGGTGGGGGTCCCCCTAGAGTTCTTTTTTGCGGATACTCTCACTGATTGACTGATTGTGGGCTGTCACCTGTACATCTTTCCAGTGAGCTAAAGTCAAGTCCAGGGGAGTGGAAGGAACATTCCCCATCATCCATTTGTCAGTCAGGCACAGCGCAAGAAAGAAACACACAAAAATAATCACAGGCACAAAGACCAGACAACACTTACAGACTTAGGGAGCCGCGGCTTACAGGTTTGACTGTGTCTCTCCTGCCCCTGTGAGGGGGCAGACCACACAGTCTCACTGTGTCTCTCCTGCCCCTGTGAGGGGGCAGACCACACAGTCTCACTGTGTCTCTCCTGCCCCTGTGAGGGGGCAGACCACACAGTCTTGAGGCTATCTCTCTCCTGTTCCTGTGTAGGAGCGGACCAGACAACCCTGAATATAGAGTGGACTGGGCGGGCGCCTGTTAGAAGGGCCTCCCGGTCCAGTCCTTCAGGTTCAGGGTGTTAGTGGGAAGCCTGAGCCCCCTGTGGAGGGCTTGAGATGTCCCCCAAGTCCTCCAGGACTGCCCATATGAGAATGTCCACTCTGGCTGGTCCTTCACTACCTACAGGTTCAGATTCAGGCGGCTGGCCAAAACAGAAAACAAAACTATAAAACACACAGGCACAGACACACAGAATGAACAGTGCTATTTTCTTACCTTTGGAGTCTGGGGTCTTGGGGGTCTCTGGGGCCATCAGGATGAAACCCCAAATGTTGTGCCAAGTCGCGAAACCACCACCAAGAAGACCACCAAGACTCAGATGTTCCGAAATGCAAAAGCAAGGCAAGGCTTTATTTAAGTGAGCTGCAACTCGGGCCTCGTCCTACCCATCAACACAGAGGAGGTTAGGAGGGAGCCCCGAGCTGTGATTACACAGGGCTTATAAAGGCAAAGAACAAGGTTACAACAATCAGGTGTTCAAGCAAACAAGATTAGGACACAGGTACAAATCTGATTGGCTCAGGGCTCGAGGCATTCTAGGGGTGGTCAGAGTTAAGCATTCCCAGCGGTTAGAGTTCTAGACCGACTGGGCCCTAATGGGCTTGTCCTGGGTCTGCTCACAGGGCCTGCTTATCTCAGGTTCGCGTGGTAAAGTGGGGTTCGCGTGGTAAAATGGGGCCTGACTTCAAAGTCTGGCACTTCAGAGTGATAATACATTGGACAGAGGAACATCTTTATTTTTTTTCAAATTTTTATTATCAAACTGGTGTACAGAGAGGTTACAGTTTCATATGTTAGGCATTGGATACATTTCTTGTACTGTTTGTTACCTTGTCCCTCATACCCCCCTCCCTTCTCCCTCTTTCCCTTTCCCCCCCTGACGTGTTCAGTTCATTTATACCAAACAGTTTTGCAAGTATTGCTTTTTTAGTTGCCTTTTTTTACCCTGTGTCTCTCAATTTTGGTATTCCCTTTCAATTTCCTAGTTCTAATACCAGTATAGACGGTTTCCAATATACTCAGATAAGATTACAGAGATAGTGTAGGTACAACCACAGGAAGGTGATACAAGAACATCATCAGTAATAGAAGCTACAGATACACATGGGACGTTGAAAGTAGTCACAACTGTGATATAACAATTGTCTTCATAACATGGAGTTAATTTCATTTAGCATCATCTTATGTGTTCATAAGGGTATAGCTATTGGGCCTTGTGATGCTCTGCTATGACTTGCCTAAACCTGTACTAATTATTCCCAATAAGGGAGACCATAGAGTCCATGTTTCTTTGGGTCTGGCTCACTTCACTTAGTATAATTTTTTCCAAGTCCTTCCATTTCCTTACAAATGGGACAATGTCATTCTTTCTGATAGAGGCATAAAATTCCATTGTGTATATGTACCACATTTTCCTGATCCATTCGTCTACTGAGGGGCATCTGGGTTGGTTCCAGCTTCTCGCTATGACAAATTGTGCTGCAATGAACATTGTTGTGCTGGTGGCATTGCTGTGAATTTGTTTGTGGTCTTTTGGATAGATACCCAAAAGTGGGGCTGCTGGGTCATAGGGGAGTTCTATATTTAGCCTTCTGAGGAATGTCCATACTGCTTGCCAGAGTGGCTGAACCAGTTTACATTCCCACCAACAATGAAGTAGGGTTCCTTTTTGGCCACATCCCCTCCAACAATTGTTATTGTTAGTTTTCTTGATATATGACATTCTTTCTGGGGTGAGATGCAATCTCAATGTTGTTTTGATTTGCATTTCTTTTATGGCCAGTGATGTAGAGCATTTTTTCATATGTCTCTTGGCCATTCTCATTTCCTCATCAGAGAAGTCTCTTTGTAAGTCTTTAGCCCACTTGATGAGGGGGCTATTGGTTCTTTGCGGTTTTGTTTTGGAAGAAGGTAATTTTTTTAGTTCTGCATATATTTTAGATATGAGGCCTTTGTCCGTTGAATGGCCGGTAAAGATCTTCTCCCAGTCTGTGGGCTTTCTGTTTATCTTGCGAGCTAGGTCCTTTGCTGTGCAGAAGCTCTGCAGTTTGATGCAGTCCCATTTGTCCAACCTTTCTTTGATTTGTAGCCTTTCTGGCTCTTTGTTAAGGAAGAGAGGAACATCTTTAGTCTTGTTGATTCCTAGATCTGGAATCTAGTAAGGGCCTGTCACATAGAAAGTCAACATTTTTAGTGACTCACAGATTGCACACATCACACAAGAAACAGGCCTACAAGCTGGGATCAAATCCCAAATCCCACCTTCATGGAGCAAGTTTCACTATTTGGGGAGGTAAAATGGTGCCTAGGAAGGGGAGAGCTACTATGAATACTACAGTGAACAGATGATAGTGGGTGCATGGTGCAGACATAAGCAGGCAAGAAAATGAGACAACACTTAATTAACCCTGTCCTTTCAGGCATCACAAGATTCCTTACCAAGAAGCAGAGCCCAAGCCACTTTGGAGAAGGAGGTCATGTGACAGACACCTGACCACTCAGCAGAGACTATCTTCTCTTCCCAATGTGATTAGTTAAGACCTAGGCATGTGACCAATCAGGACTCATAGATTAGGACTGTCTTGGAACCCTTTTAAGGCAGTTACTGAGACATTTGCTGAGACAGTTAGTGCCATCTTGTAACCTGGAAGGCAGAGCCCAGCATAGAGGGCAGAAAGCAGAGCCATGGGGTCAGGGGAAGTAACTTCTAGTACCATCATCCAGCACCCAGGTACAGCCAAACCTGACACCATCTGCCATTAGATTCCTTAATCTTTTTTTTTTAATTGCAGTAGTGGAGAATTAAGTTCCTAATTCCATATCTCGAGCTGGTTAGGCCAGTGCTTTACTACTTTTCTCACACCCTCGGTCATTTTGTTTTTAGTTTTGTTTTTCAGATAAGTCTCCAGCTAATTGTTCCCAGGATTACCTTCTATTTGTGGTCCTCCTGTCTCTGCCTCTCAAGTAGCTATCATCACAGGGCTGGTAACACCACATGCACCTAACCTTTTAGTTTTATTGATTCTCCTTATTTTATTTGGTGGTTTCATCACTTTGAATTGGGTTGGTAGCCAATTGAATTGACCTTGGTAGCCAGCCAAGGTCAGCCCATTCTTCCAGCTGTCTAAGGGATGAGCCAGGAGCTGCAGCAGCATGGACTTAGGCTAGATACCAGGATGGGCATCCTGGTCACAGTGCAGTGTGGGACTCCCAGCACGCATGCTCACAGGGCTGTAATCTGGAGGGTTTGAGCAATGTCGGTGATGGGAGGCAGAGGCCAGCTCACCCATGTTCTCCCAAGAATGGTCTGAGGATGAACCCAGATAAGGAAAGAACCTGGACTCACTGAGACGACTAAAGTGAGACTCATGGAAGGAAGTGTGGGGACAGAAAGAGGGATGGAAGAGCTGGAGGTGGCAACAGGAAAGACACATACATGTAGATGTGCTGGATAGAGAGGGGAGGCAGTGACCTCTGAGTGGCCTTTATGAACAGTAGCATTTTAACCTTTAATGGGGCAGGTACCAGAATGACAGCCCCATTTGTCAGATGAAGAAACTAAGGCACAGAGGGGTCAAATACTGGGGGTTAGAACTTCAACAAATTCACTTTGGAGAGAAAAATGAAGAAAAAAATATTGAATAGACTGAAAAAAAACATTGATCATATTTAGACAAAGGAGGGTCAGACATAGTGGTACATGTCTGTAATCTCAGCTATGCCTGAGGCAGAGGTAGGGAGGGTCAACACTGAAGACAATCTAGTGAAAAAAAGTGACACCTCAACAAACTAGGTAGGTAGGGTTGTGCACCTCTGTAATCCCAGCTACATGGAGGTGTGAGTAGGAGGATTGCAGTCCCAGGCCAGTATGAGAATAAAAATCATAAAAAATCACACAAAAGGTATGGAATTGAGGCTCAAGTAGTATTGCACTTGCCTATCAAGGGTGAAGTCCTGAGTTTAAACCTCAATACTGCCCAAATTAAGACAATGTTTCCCAGATGCATACAAAGATATATCTTAGTACAAAAGTTAATGAGCTATTCCAAAAGTTAAAAGCAAAATCATGCAAGTAGTAAGTGGAAAACTTCCATAGTCAGATGGAAAAAAAAATCACCAGAGAAAAGGCATGATAGTTTTCAAAAATGATAGGAAGCCACTAAAAGAAGCTCACCCTAGTTTGTATTTCTGAGAACTGCTACTTTATCTGAACAGTAAGAAAGAATAGGTGACAAGGCTTTGTGTGTGTGTGTGTGTGTGTGTGTGTGTGTGTGTGTGTGTGTGCGCGCGCGTTGGTCCTGTGGCCAGAACTCAGAGCCTCACATTCTTTTTTTTTGGGGGGGCGGGGGGCAGTCCTGGGCTGTGAACTCAGGGCCTGAGCACTGTCCCTGGCTTCTTTTCTACTCAAGGCTAGCACTCTGCCACTTGAGCCACAGTGCCACTTCTGGCCATTTTCTGTATATGTGGTGCTGAGGAATCGAACCCAGGGCCTCACATATACAAGGCAAGCACTCTTGCCACTAGGCCATATTCCCAGCCCCAGGGCCTCACATTCTTGATTAGCTCTTTCACTTAAGGCTGGTAGCGCTCTACCACTTAAGCCCCAACTCCTCTTTCAGCTTTTTGCTGGCTCCTTGGAGATAAGAGTCTTAAGTGCCTGGGCTGGCTTTGCACCATGATCCTCAAATCTCAGCCTCCTGAGTAGCTAAGATTACAGGTGTGAATGACCAGTAGTGATCTTATTATTTCTTTCCTTCTCCTTTTGGGTTTGGTTTGGTTTTTATTTTTCTAAGACCTGGAGGTAGATCATTAGGTTGTTCCTCTCTGATTTTTTTCCAGGTAGATACTTCTAGTTGCATATATCCCTTTTCTAACCACTTTTAATTTTCAATTTATCTGGCACTGTTAGGTGGCAGTGGTGACAAAGTCTGCCGAATGTGGGGTGGTGACAAGCCAGAACCTGGAGTATAGCTCATCTAGGGAGGAAGAACTCAGCAAACATGACAGGGTCCTGTAGACTACAGGAAAGAGAAATTGGCCTACCATAGACTGACCAACAACCAGGGGGTGGATGAAATCCTGAGCAAGTTAGAGCATACCCCCATCTCACCATGAGGCTGATGAACTGAAGTTTTTATGCTACCTAGATATCATGAGGTTATTTATGTCACTGAAATTACTGAGACGATCTGAATGTGTTGGAAGACACTGGCCTGGGTGACCTTTAAGATCACTGCATGGAGTGCCACTGCCTGGGGCAGGCTCTGTGTATCTTGCAGTACTGACATGGGGGCAGGGGCGGGGGGAATGTCCATGATATCTGAAGCAGAAGAATATCCTGCAGCCACAATCTTAGGCTCAGCTTTGGCCTGAGTTTCTGTTTTACAGGTGGACAACCACTCAATATCCCAATACCATCAACAGCACAGAGCATCTGGCCCCAGCCCATTGAAGGGAGAGCCCTTTTCTTAGCTGGAGCCTACTAGATGACCTCTCAGCCCAATGTGACATTTTAAAGGTTGACTCCAGGGAGAAGCCCACAGTGGAACAGGCCCATAGGTGAAGAACAGCCAGAGTGATGAGAGCAGGTAGGTATGGTAACCAGCTTCTGCTTCTGCATTTTATTATCTCTAGGCTGTCATTAAGGGATCGAATATATATATATATATATATATATACACATATACATATATATACATATATATGTGTATATATATATACATGCACATATACATAGTATGGTTTGAAAAGCCAAGTTTAGATCTCTCTATACACTATGAAATGGTTAAATTATTCTATGAATCTGTCACCTCAGATAGACCCTGAAGCATCCCACTAATGGAGGTGGTTAAACATTAGGTAAGTTGTTGGGTGGCATGTGAGTGAGAACAGATATATTAACTAAAATATTGTTGTGCCAAGTCGCGAGACGACCACCAAGAAGGCCACCGAGACTCAGACGTTCCGAAATGCAAAAGCAAGGCAAGGCTTTATTCAAGCGAGCTGCAACTCGGGCCTCGTCCTACCCACCAACACAGCGGAGGTTAGGAGGGAGCCTCGAGCTGTGATTACACAGGGCTTATAAAAGCAAAAAACAAAGTTACAACAATCAAGTGTTCAAGCAAGCAAGATTAGGACACAGATACAAATCTGATTGGCTCAGAGCTCGAGGCATTCTGGGGGCAGTCAGAGTTAAGCATTCCCAGCGGTTAGAGTTCTAGACCGACTGGGCCCTAATGGGCTTGTCCTGGGTCTGCTCACAGGGCCTGCTTATCTCAGGTTCGCGTGGTAAAGTGGGGTTCGCGTGGTAAAGTGGGGCCTGACTTCAAAGTCTGGCACTTCATTTCCCCCTTTTTCTCTTTGGTACCTTGGGAGCCAATCATGGCCCATTCTGTCCATTTCAATGGCTTGCATGTCTAGGGGATGATATAGAGATAAGGCATGGGCCAATAGGGCCCAAAGTAGTAACCTAAAGGCCTGTCACCATTTCTCACAAGTACAGTCTCTGTACCTCTGTTTTGCATGGCTCTAGTTTATCCTGCCTCATCTTCCCAAAAATAACTCTGGTCCCTCGGTTTTAAAGGGGGGCTGATGGGTGAAAATCATCCATCTTCTGTAACTTCTTCAGGCTGACTCAGGGGCATTGACCTTACCTAGCCAGGAACCTATAACCTTAGTCTACTTTACCAAGGGACTGCACACATCAAACTGGACAGGACTCCTGCTCATCACACTTGGGAAGTTGCTTATTCAGGTTCGGGTCCAAGTGATCTGGCACATCCCTGTTGCCTGTGGCCAGATC
Source organism: Perognathus longimembris pacificus (assembly GCF_023159225.1). NCBI lineage: Eukaryota > Metazoa > Chordata > Mammalia > Rodentia > Heteromyidae > Perognathus > Perognathus longimembris. Next base: position 75,905,617 of record NC_063161.1, on the reverse strand, counting down.
ACATAAGTCTATTACTAAGTCTGGCCACCAGGTTCCTAAGGGGGCTTGCCTTGTGGCAAGATAAGTTTCCCTTCACAAATTTTCCACCAGTCATTGTTTCCTTCTCTGTCCGGGGTTTTGTGGGCCATGAGAATTTTCTTTATCCACTCCAAATCTTCTTGGGAATACTGGAGCACAGGAGGCAAAGCTTGTGGCCCTGGGTCTACTAAAGTCAATACCTCTGTTCAGATAGAAGCTTGACCATCTCAGCAAACCCAGGTATCCACAGCCAGCAAAAGCCTGCTGTTGCTGTTCCCAGGAACTCTGACTTGACTGGCTGATTTAGGCACAGGGATTTTCAGCACAGTCTCTTTACGTGCATCTGACAGCCAACGATTACCCTCTCTTAATATGAAGCCCAGATAGGTGACTTCAGGTTTACAAATTTAAGCCTTTTAACATTCTAGTTTGTAAAAGCTTTTTCCTGACTGGCTGGGGAACTGATCTCTGATGACCTAAAAAAAATTACCTTTGCAGGCCTTTTAACACATCTCAATCAGGACACAATCTCAGGTCTACAAGCTTTCTTTCCTAAACAGATGTATCAGCTTAAAATTCTCACTGCCAGTCAGAGCTTTGAGTAAATGCGGGGGGTTGAGATTTTAATCTATCCTCTCATTTGACAAACTTACCCTTACTATCACAGATGACTGGCAAGTTCCTGCCCAGTACACAGACATGTGCATTGGAAAGGCATGCTTACGAACTATTCTTCTAGGACTTCCCGGCTTTGATTAACTTTTGAAAGGCCAAACACGAGTGACTCTAGGAACTGACACCATCTCTGCCATCCAAGCAATGGCTTACTGCCTCTGGATGCTCCATCACTTTTGTCCCAGGAGGAGTGACTTTCCACTGGACTTGGACTCAGGGCCTGAGCACTGTCCCCCAGCTCTTCAGCTCAAGACTAGCACCCTACCACTTTGAGCTCCACACAACTCTGTTCCCAGAACTCTGCTGGCTGCTTAGAGACAAGTCTCTCACAGGGACCTTTCTCTGCCCGGGCTGGCTTCAAACCGCAGATTTCAGATCAGTGAGTCTTACAAGAGGCCATTTTACTCCAATTAGAAGCAACAAGGTGGTCCACACAGAAGTAGTTTTTAAGCATGCTCTCTTACCTGGAACTTATTAAGGGCCAGTATTAGATCTTGACAAACTTGTAGGAATCACTTGTGCTTCTCTGTGGGCCTGCTGGAAACTGTTACAAAAAACCTACAAAGAAGCTGGAATGGCAATTAAACATTTTGGTAGCCATAATTCTCCTTTTCTCACTTTGCAATAATTATTTAGGACAATTTTACTTCCAAATTTCTTATCTAGAAATGTATTCTTGATTTCCAAAGCCTTTTTAACACTAACCCAACACTTTAGCTTTTATCTGCATTGGAAAAACTGAAGCTCACAGGCATTCTGAAACCAGGTGCCGCCCTTTGCCTATGGACTGCTTGTTTCAAAAGAGCCTCTTTTTTTTTTTCTTCAGTCCCAGTTACTGCATGGCATGAAGACCTTTGAATTTTTCCTTAATGTAAGAATTACAATTAGAAATACTTATCCATTCAGCTTTCCAATATATTAGTGAGAAACATTGGCCCATTTTGCCATTTCTTCCTACATACATAGAGTTAATGAGAGTTTACTTCTATCCCCATTAGTTTAATATATATATCCTTTTACATCCAAATTTCTGACACTTAGCTCTAATTTTTTTTAACTCTAGTTCCTCTTTAAAACAATGCAATCATCCTTTAAAGCATTTGGTAATGCCCAAACTTGATGACCATTTGAATTTAAACTTAAACTCACTCAATTTTACATCATACTAACAGTCTTGAACATGTTCACACTCACACATGCACACACACATACATATTCAAAAGATCTTAAAACATGCAAAATAGGCATCGGCCGTACATTTTCCAGTGGCGAGAGATATTTTTTCCAATCTTACTCTTGCAACACGCAAATTTTAAGACAAAACCTTTAATATATGATTTTAGCATTCTCCAGCCTCATTTTCCAGGGCTTGATAGTCTTAGTAAAACATTTTTAGTCTTAGTAAAACATCTTAGCACACCAAATAATTTTCTGCTTAAGAAGGCTGGGTGGGTGTCCCCCCAGAGTTCTTTTTGCGAACACTCACACTGATTGTGAGCTGTTGCCTGTATGTCTCATGCAGGTTTGACACAAAAGAGACTGTCAGATTTACAAACACAGACAACAGCACTGCACGGTGGGGTCACTCCCCACCGCCTGCGGGTGGCTTGGGCTGGCCCCGTGTTTGCCCCTGGCGGCGGCGGCCGCGGGTCAGGACCCAGGGCCGATGCCTCCGTGCCGTGGGCTGCCGGGGCCAGGACTGGTAGGGACCCTCAAGAGCGGAGGGCACAGCTGAAACATTTTAAGAAAGGCCGAACCCAAGCTGGAGTGTCCCTGTCAACTAGTTCCTTCCAGGTGTCTGAGCTATCTCCTTGACCTCCTTGCAGTGAACTAGGGTCAAATCTAGGGGGCTAGATGAAGCTCCCCAAGATAGAACATTACCCATAGCTCTGATCAGATGTTTAGTTCAAACGGCTACAAAAAAACAATACAACACACAGGCCTGAGAATAAGAAAAGTTATGAGTTGGAGATCTCCTAGATTGGCCCACAAGCCTCCTCCTGCTAAGCAGCAGGAGCAGACATAAGTTGGCCCAACCTCCTGCAAGGGTGCAGGAGGAGTGGACCCAAGTGGACTCAGAGTCTGGGGCGTCCCCCAGTCTCCCCGGGATTGTCGAGTAAGCGCATCCGCTTCGACAACCCCTTAAAGAACCCCTTTAAGCAAAAGCAAAACAGACAAACAGACAAATTACAGGACAAGACAAATAAACAAATGAACAGCGCTGTTTCCTTACCTTCGGAGTCTGGGGTCTCGGGGGGGGGGGGGTCTCTGGGGCTATCCCGGACGAGCCTCCAAATGTTGTGCCAAGTCGCGAGATGACCACCAAGAAAGCCACCAAGACTCAGACGTTCCGAAATGCAAAAGCAAGGCAAGGCTTTATTCAAGCGAGCTGCAACTTGGGCCACGTCCTACCCACCGACACAGCGGAGGTTAGGAGAAAGCCTCGAGCTGCGATTTACACAGGGCTTATAAAGGCAAAAACAAAGTTACAGCAATCAGGTGTTCAAGCAAGCAAATTAGGACACAGGTACAAATCTGATTGGCTCAGGGCTCGAGGCATTCTGGGGGCAGTCAGAGTTAAGCATTCCCAGTGGTTAGAGTTCTAGACTGGCTGGGCCCTAATGGGCTTGTCCTGGGTTTGCTCACAGGGCCTGCTTATCTCAGGTTCACGTGGTAAAGTGGGGTTTGCGTGGTAAAGTGGGGCCTGAGTTCAAAGTCTGGCACTTCAATATGGCATGATGCTTTAGAAGGGCAAAGGCAAAGTTCAAATTAGACACCAGGAAGCTGGCACTTGAAAAGGGGTGGGGCCAAAGGAAGAAGGGTTGAGTGAAGAGAAGAAGGGGGGGCGGAGAATGCATAGCCTACAAAATGGGGAATAGTGGGAGAAGAGTGGGTTGAGAGGGATGGGTGAGAATGTTGAAAGGGGTGACATTGATCAAGATTCATTGTATTCATAAACTGCCTTGCTTAATGACAGCTGCTTTATACAGGAAAAATAAAAAGTAAAGTAAAAATAATAAAAGAGAAGTAGACAACAGAACAATGCTTTCCAGAGTCTGGGAGGGGGAAGAGAGTGATTGGAAGGGATAGGTTGTAGGTCAAAGGAAATAAGAGTTTCAGACAGGAGGAACTGGTGACAACAGTCAAGAATAATGTCCCTTATATTTATTTCAAAGTCATTAAGACCATCGATGTTATGTGCCTTTCTGTATTTTAGTGATGAATGAAAGAAGCCAGTGCTCTGGGAATCCTGACTCCATGATATGTAGGTTTGGTCAGGTGTGTACTTGAACACCCGCAGGAAGAAGGCAAGCATGAAGTTTACACTTCTGTGTTCCAGGCACGTCGAAGGCCTCCTTGCAGCTGATGGGATGGATGCAGACAACTCCAGATGCTCCATGTTGAATTCTTCTTTTTTTTTTTTTGCCAGTCCTGGGCCTTGGACTCAGGGCCTGAGCACTGTCCCTGGCTTCCTTTTGCTCAAGGCTAGCACTCTGCCACTTGAGCCACAGCGCCACTTCTGGCCATTTTCTGTATATGTGGTGCTGGGGAATTGAACCCAGGGCCTCATGTATACGAGGCAAGCTCTCTTGCCACTAGGCCATATCCCCAGCCCCTCCATGTAGAATTCTTGACAGGAGTGCACTGTCAACCGTGTCAGCCTTGCAAGTCTTGCAATGCAGAGGTGAGCTGAGCTGAGCTGAGCTGAGGTGAGCTGAGCTGAGCTGAGCTGAGCTGAGGCTGCCAATGTTACCTGGACTTGAGACGCCCTTCCGCCCTCTCCAGGGAAAAAGACAAAGCAGGACATTTCTGGACACCTCCTCCTGACCTTTTCTTGGTACTACTTTGCATATTTATTGGGAAGGAAGTTGGTCCTCCTCAAGGGGTGGGGCAGACATGTGATGCCACTTCTTGTCACCGTAGAAACCAGTCTGTTTGGGCCAAGGCAAGTTAGCCAGCCAGGCCCCTGTGTCAGCCCCCTCCTGCCATCTTTTTGGGGACCTCAAAGGCAGCAGGAAATGGTGTGACTGGGTTGGGTGTGGCTGGATTGCAGTGTTGAGCAGAGTTGGAAAGGCACAACTGGGCACTGTCCCCCAGGAGGGCCATATTTCCTTTCTCCCCCATGCTGCTCACTTACTGCCTTCCTTCCTCATTCTCCATAGAAACACTGGGTCTCAGACTCCACAGCATCTTCCAGTGACCAAGGGTCCGGGCCGAGGGCCAGTGCCCTGCTGATGGCGGTTCTTTTAACTTAGCATAGCTGTGAGGGTGGCATGTCACACGTGTCTGCAGAGAGAAACTGAGAATCCAAGGGCTGAGGACTTTGACCAAAGCTCCAAAGAGTGGCTGGGGACCGAGGTCAGCGCACCTGTGGTGTGCAGAGGGCCTCCCAGGGAGAGAGGCTGAAGGAGAAAATAGCCATGGGCTGCAGCCAGCTGAGAGGGAGGAGGCTGAGATGGGGAGGGCCTGAGCAGGAGCAGCCGTCTGGGAGAGCAGAGTCTGGAAGATTGAAGAACAATGGGCAGCTGATGAGAGAAGGGGAGGGTTGTTCCTGGTGGAGGCCCAGCTTGTGTGGAGAGTGACATTTAACTGCATGCTTTCATTTAGTCACTTATCCATCCATCCATTCACACATTCATTTCTTCATTCACTTACTCATTCGATCAAATATTTTGAAGCACCAAACTTTAAGTTTGTCTAGAGGAACCGTTGGACTTGGATGTGGGACCTTTGACTTCCTTTCAGGCAGTCAGCCTCAGAATGGCATGACCCAGTGCTGGAACCTTCCTGGAAACAGTCACCCCTAAGTTGCTTGCATCCCTCTCAAAGCTATCTTGTTAATCTTTCATGTTCTCTTTTAGTAGTACTGGGGTGTGTAAGTCAGGGCCTCTCACCTTCTAGACAGGTGCTGTAACACTTGAGCCACACTGCCAGCTCTTTTTTTGGCACTGGAGCGAGCAGGCAGAACAGCACTATGGGAATGGCAGCCCCAGGTCTAGCGCTTGCGTGAGTGGCTGTTCCAGGCATTTCCAGCCTCCAGAGCTTCAAGGAAAGATCTTCTGAGACTCAGAGTCAGGTGTTTGGATGCAAAGGCTGTGGCTCGGGTTGGTGGGATGGTGGGCAATACCCAAACCCGAAAAGGCTCGAGAGCTCAGTCTCCTGCTCCCCCGGGCTGGGAGCCAGAATCAGCCACCAGCAACCAGGCTAGGACAAGTGAGTACCTTTTCTCCAATAGTTGTTGCAAACTTTCTCCTGCTTGTTAGGTTGGTACTAGTGTGTTTTGCAAGGAAGCACTCTTATGAAGCAGGCATTCTACTACTACTACCACTTGAGCCACACTTCTGGGGCATTGCTTTAGTTATTCCCCACCCCACCCCCCCCCTTTTTTTTTGCTCAAGGTCACCTTAAACCATGATTGTCCTACCCATGCTGTTCAAGTACCTGGGATTAAAGGTGTGCCTCACCATGTCTGACTTGTTAGCAGTTGAGATGGGGTCTCAGATTGCCACAGACCATGACCCTGCTAGTCTCAGATTATAAGAGTGAACCAGCTCACTGGGGCAGATCCTGCTAATAAGCAGAACAGGTGAAAATAGAATGCTGGCCAGACACTGTGCAAGTTGTCACACACACACACACACACACACACACACACACACACACACACACTGCCTTTCCATTGGCCTTCCAGCCAGTTGGATGGGAGGGGTCACTTCTGTCCCCTGGGAGACACTGCCTCCTCCCCCTGAACTAGAGACTCATCTAGAACAAAGGCTGTTGGCCAGCTAAGGGACTGGCAGAACTCTTGTTTCCTTCTCTTCAAGTGACCCCTCTGAAGATCCCTCCCTGGCTGGCAAGCATTTCCTTCCTGTTTAGTCTCTGAATTATTTCAGAACAGGAAAACCATGACCATTGTACACATCCTTTCATTTAGTGTCTGCATCCAGCAAACCTCATCTCTAGCCATTCACTTCCAGCTGAAATCAGCATGGCCAGGCACCTCCGGTCACCCCATGCTAGGGCCACTTGCTGTGTTCCCTCAGCTGAGTGCACTATCCTGGGTCAGCCCAGCTGCGTCTACCTTTGTGGGGTGACATCTGTGCCAGGCCCTCTTCCTCCAAAGCTCCCCCTCCCACCGCTCTCTCTTCTACATTGAATCGTCTGGCTTGTCACTTTCTGTAATGTAGCCATTTAAACTATTCATCCTGTCCATTGCCACACTCAGAATGTCTTTTCCATTAGCCATTGCCTTTTACATTTCATTTTATGCTTTATACTTTTCAGTTGAAGCTTCTTTTTTCTTTTCGGTCCATCGTGGGGCTTGAACTCTGGGCCTGGGCAATGTCTCTGAGCTCTTCAGCTTAAAGCTAGCATTCTACCACTTGAGCCACAGTGCCACTTCCGTTTTTCTGGTGGTTGGTTAGAGATAAGAGTGTCACAGACTTTCCTGACTCAGATTTCAGTCTCCTGAGTACCTAGGATTACAGGCATGAGCCTCCGCTGCCTGGCAACTTCTTTTTTTAGCCACCTTTCCTATGTTTATTCCTGCATATTTTTGGACATTATTGTGAATGAGAATTTTGTCCTGTCTTCTTTCTTCCCTTTCACTGAGTTTCCTTTCTTTCTCTCTTTCTTTCTCCCTTTCTTCCTTCCTTCCTTCCTTCCTTCCTTCCTTCCTTCCTTCCTTCCTTCCTTCCTTCCTTCCTTCCTTCCTTTCTTGCTTGCTTTCTTGCTTGCTTGCTTTCTCTCTCTTTCTCTCTTTCTTGCTTTCTTGCTTGCTTTTAAATTTTTATTGTCAAACTGATCTACGGAGAGGTTACAGTTTCGTATGTTAGGCATTGGATACATTTCTTGTACTGTTTGTTACCTCCTTCCTCATTCCCCCTTCCCCCTTCCCCCTTTCCCTTTCTCCTCTTGCTTGCTTTTTTGCTTGCTTCCTTGGTGTATAGTAAGGTATTAATATTTCTTTGTGGATTTTGTATCCTACTTTGTTGAAAGTGTTCCTTTTGTCTTTTTTGTGCCTATACTGGGGCCCCTTGAACTCAGGGCCTGGGATACTGTTCCTTAGCTTTTTTGCTCAAGGCTGGTGCTCTTATCACTTAAGCCAAAGCTCCACTTTCTTCTTTCTTTTTGGTCAGTTATAGGGTTTGAACTCTGGGCCTGGGCACTGTCCCTGAGCTCTTCAGCTCAAGGCTGGTGCTTTTCCACTTGAGCCACAGTGCCACTTCTGGTTTTCTGGTGGTTAATTGGAGATGAGATTCTCACGGACTTTCCTGCCCAGGCTGATTTTGAACCACAATCTTCAGATCTCAGCCTCCTGAATAGCTAGGATCACAGGCATGAGCCACCGGTGCTCAGCTCAAAGCTCCACTTTCTGAAAGTGCTTCTTTAGTTTTTGGATTCTTGAGCATCTTTCAACCATAGAATCACAATCTTTATAAATACACAGTGATGTGAACTCTTTATTTTCTATTTTTATCCCTTTTTTTCCTTTTGTTTCCCTCTATTTTATTGAAGGTTTTGGCTATGTATTCATCAAGGAAATTAGCCTGTAGTTTTCTTTCCCTTTTGTCATGTCCTTATATGGTTTTGATTCAGGATAATATTTTCTTTATAGGAGGAGTTTGGAAATGTTCCTGCCCTTGAACAGTTTATAGAGCATTGGCGTTAGGTTTTTTGTCGTCGTCGTTGTCATTGTTGTTGTTGTTGTTGTGTGTGTGTGTGTTTAACCAGTCCTGGGGCTTGGACAGAGGGCCTGAGCACTGTCCCTGGCTTCTTTTTCCTCAAGGCTAGCACTCTACTACTTGAGCCACAGCGCCACTTCTGGCCATTTTCTGTATATGTGGTGCTGAGGAACCGAACCCAGGGCTTCATGTATACGAGGCAAGCACTCTACTGCTAGGCCATATTCCCAGCCCATTGTTAGTTCTTTTTTAAAAGTTTGTTACAATTTAGCAGCATATTCCTCTTCTTAGTATTCGATATTCAGTATTACTGTGTCATTGTTGTTCTGTTTCATTTTCTTAAAAAAAATACCTTCCTGGTTTAATATTGATAGGTCATATATGTCTCCAGATTTATAGATTTCACAATTTGTTGCAGCTTAAGGGTTTTTTGTTTGTTTGTTTGTTTTGCCAGTCCTGGGGCTTGGACTCAGGGCCTGAGCACTGTCCCTGGCTTCCTTTTGCTCAAGGCTAGCACTCTGCCACTTGAGCCACAGCACCACTTATGGCTTTTTCTATATATGTAGTGCTAGGGAATTGAACCCAGGGCTTCATGTATATGAGGCAAGCACTCTACCACTAGGCCATATTTCCCAGCCCCCCCCCACTCTGATTTTTTTAAAGTAGGCATTGTAGACATAAACTTTCCTGTTAAAATCATTTTAATTTTTATTATATGGAATTGTTATCTGGTATTGTTACTTAGTAAAAAAGGAAAAGGTGAGGCTGGAACAATGACGCGAGACCCTCAAGAACACTTTATCTTGGGAGGAAACGTTCACAGACTTTTATTGGGTCCTTCCCAATATGGAAAAGGATGGAATTTTTTAAAGTTAAAATGGACTGGCATAGCCCCAGTTGGCTGTGAGAACCCTACCAAAGGAGGAGCAGAACTCCTTCTGTATTTCCTCTGAAGTTGGCCTTACAAAATCTTTGGACCATGCTACAGAAGAGACTAATAACACCTTTCTAATCATGGACTGTGCAAGCCATGAGGTTGGACCTATGGAGGGGGAGTTTTCTATCAACCCTGGAAAAATAAGCTGAAAGTTGTCTCCCTCCCACTCCTACTTGTGTGCGTGCACATCTGCAGGCTCCAGTGCAGATGACAGGCAAAATGACACTTCCGGTGTCCTCTTTCCCTCACCTCTTATCATCTGCGGTGCCTGTTGTCCTGAGGACAAGAAGATGGAGAGACAAAGAAAGGACAAGTTCACTGCCACCCCCATCATTGTGAAGGTGGAAAAACATTCGGGGTGAAGTTGTGGCCTATCCCCAGATGTCCAGCCTTGACCTGGTTGGGCATCTGTCCCTTGTGTACGTGGTTTTGGAGGATTAGGTGCAGAGCCATCACCTCATTAATCTTATCTCTCTCACAGACTTATACTAAAGAAGTGGGAAGGAGATTAAGGTTCTGGATACAAAGCAAAAAGTCATACACGGACACGGGGACACACTGAGAGATATGTGTGGCATGGGCTTCCCAGAATCCCTCTGGCACTGTAAGGACCATTGCTGGGATGAACTTGAGCTAGAACTCAGATGAATTTTAGCCCCTTACGGCCCCTCACAGCACTGGGGCCCAGCTGCTCCCTCTGTGCTTTGCCTCTGCAGCTCCCTGGTCCTATGTTAAGGCCACTTACTTTGTGAGTGTGGTGTGCTTTGTAAATTAATCTTCCTTGTTGAAGCGCAGAAGTTCAGAGTTCACTGAGGAGGTGGGTTGAGGGTGCTGGCATGAGACACATCACCCAGGAGCTGGAGAAGGAAGAAGCGGGTGCAGGTGCTTCTGGCTCTCCCCCTCTAGCAGAGTGACCAGGGTAGGCGGAGAAGCAGAGCAGGTTGCAGGGGGAGATGCGGGTTGGGCTAGGTGTGCTCAGCAGCCTACACCTGATGGGCGTGAAAGGTGAGGAGGTGGGGCTATGTACTGTGACCTTACACTCTTGGACTTTGTGGTGGGAATAGCATTTGTGCCATTGTACAACTCATGCCCATGAAATATGGCCATTACTGCTACATAAAGCTTGAATGCTCTGAGTTAACACCAAGCACACTCCTTGTTGTGGAGTTTTTTTTAACCGCAGGACACTGAGACCTGAGGAGACGCCACAGGACATCCATGGGAGAGAGCCCCTCAAAGGTCCCAGAGGCAGGTTCAGGTGTTCCATGTAACCTGAACCCACAGCCCAGTTGGCGATGCCAGGTAGACACTGTGGGGAACCTGTGGGCCTGGGAGCTCAGCCTCTCCCCTGGGTCAGCATCTGTACCCACAAGCTTGGGGCGATTTCGAGCATGTGACCGTCCACAGAGGTGTCCTTGCCCTGGACAGATGGGAGGGTCGTTCTGTATACTCAAGCTTGACCTACATTAAGCTGGATTGGGCTGAACAGTGTCCCAAGCCAAGCTCACATCCACCTGGCATTTGAGAATATGACTGAATAGAAAGAAATAAGATCTGTGACTGGGGACCAATGCTCGTATCTATAATCCTAGTTACTCAGCCATCTGAGGAGGAAGCTAGGAACATCCGAGACTCCTATCTCCAAGTAACCTCCAAAAAGCCAGAAATGGAGGTATGGCTCAAGCAGTAGAGCATCAACCTTGAGCAAAAAAGCTAAGGCCCTGAGTACAAGCCTTAGTAATACACACACACACACACACACACACACACACACACACACTGAGGTGTCCACAAAATCCTCATCCTCCTGACTTCCTACCTTTAGGACACATTGGACCTACTGACCCACCACTCACCTCTGTCCCTTTGGGTTCTTCAAGAGAAACTGATGGCTCAGTGTTGGAGGCAATAGAATCCCTGCCCGTGTCTGTCTACCCGCTATCCTGCCATGAGAGCTGCAGCCCTGCATCCCATGCTCAGCTCTGAGCTTCAGACAGAGGCTGAAACACCCTGCCCTGGGCTTCAAGAGGCTGGAAATACCTGAACAGAGGCCCCTAACTGAGGGATTGACATGCAGGTGCCAGATCCCTTGCTGTCAAAGAGTGGGGACCAGCAACCTGTGACTCCCAGCTGGCACTGGAGCTGAGTTCCTCTCCACAGGTCCTGGCTCCCTTCTGTCCTGTCCTGCCTAAACACACACACACACACACACACACACACACACACACACACACACACACACACACACACACACACTGGAAAGGAATAGAGGAATAGTTCAAGAGCTAAAGAACCTGATGGGTAGATGGGAGTCAACCAGGAGTGTGAGCTGGCCACAGTGTGAGCTGGATGCAGGCTCCTGGTCAAATTCATGTCTGAGTGCACCCTTGGCTGACATTCCCAACCCTCCTCCCACCAGGAAGTCAGCATCTCCTTACCAAACTGCAGGGCTCCAAGTAAAATGGACTGTGGGTGACTTGTTATTACTGTACATGTTATTCTTGATGGGGGTCACCATGTATGATAGATATCCAACCTGATTCCTCTTGCCTGAATCTCTCTTGCCTTTGAGCCATGTTCCTCACTCATCCACCTCTATCCAGGGAAGTCACTGATCTAGCACAACAAATGAGTTTTTCTGAGGGCTGGCTGACGGGGCCCTCACACACAGCATCTCTCTCCCAGTTGTGTCCCTCTGCCTGCATCATCTATGGCTGCGACTAGGAGGGTCTTCTGTGTCACATGGCTTGGCTGTTTCACACTGTGCATGGTGGGTATGGAATGAGCCTGGTCAAGTCAGCGGCTTCCTTAGATTTCCTAAGCAGACAACAAAACATCCCGGCCATACTTGAGAGGACACAGAAGTTCCTTCCCTCGGGTAGAATGACCTCAGGCCTTTGGGTCTCAGGAGTTCTAGGGTATAAGGGGAGAGGGTCCCACCCCTATGCTCTGGATTTTAGCCCTGGATCTGAAGAGAAAAAGAGCTCCCTGAATAGCTGATGCTCCCCCAAGGGTCCTCCCTGCATCCTTCCTCTTACCACCCCTTCCCATCTCTCCAGGGCACCCCTTTCCTCCACAGTCACAGACCCCTACAAGAGCCCAAGTATCTAGACAATGGCCTGGAATGACTATGGACTATAGCAAATCACTATAGCAATTTGTGGACCAAGAGACAGTTTAACTCTTCTCATACAAGAGGCAGGGTATGTCTTGTTTAGGGGCTTGGTTGTCACTGGCTAGATACTTAGGGAGAAGAATTAAAGTCTTGTCAAAAAGATAGATCTCAGCCAAGGGTTACATTATCCCTGCTCAGTGCAAAGGAGGACTGTAGGGCCCATTGCTAGACAGCGGCCTCCTGACATCCCCTCAAATGCCAATGCCATGATAGAAAAAGTCTATCTGAAGACCTTGAGAGTGTCTTCAGCTGCTACCATGGCAAGCAAGCAGATGATGTCATGCTTACTCCTCTCCCCCATCACTCCTTTGTGTGTTCCTCTCTGCCGCAGTGCAAAGGACCCATGAGGAAGAGTCTAACCCAGGTTTGCCGGGCTAACTTTAAACCCCCTTCCGTGAAGATCCCAGGCCTATTTGCCCCCTCCGTGTGTTCCCCTTTCGCTCTCACACATAGCCTCTGGCCAGTAGGAAGTAATGCGGGAGCGAGGGTCACAGGTAAGCTCCGGACCGGGTGTGGCCACGAGAATGCCCTCCCCACCCCATACTGCCAAGGAGGCCAGGTACGCGTGGACATCTCGGAGTAAGCTTCAGAAGCTTCCCGAAGTTTTATTCAGGGGAGGGGTTTATATAACAGTAATGGCGGCAGGAAGAGGAGGGACTAACTGGGTATTAACAATTGGCTGATGAACTGTCCATCACGGTGATGTCACGGAACATCTCTCAGAGGCGGAGACCACAGTCCCCCCAGGACTGGTCCCCTGGGCTCAGGTTGGCGCTATTGTGGCACACGTGCTTACAGATGGAGGGCGGGGCTGGCTTAGCTCCCTCTTCCAGGGGAGGTTCCAGACCCAGGGAGAAGGTAGGAGTGGATAACAGCCAGCAGTCCCAGGTCTTAAAGGTATAGCCATCCCCGACACAGGTTGAATGATGAAGAGCAGTAGTGGATGAGATGCACTGATGTCTCAGATTTCTGTTCCCTCTATGCCTCTGGCAGAGATTGCACCTCAAGCAGCCATGAGTGGTGGGGGCATTAGGCCTGGCTCCTGCTCCTCACTGTGAGATGCTCTTGGTGCTGACTCTGGAATCTGGGAGTCAGTATTTCTGGTGTGTGTGGTGGGAGGGGGAGCAATTAGTATCATGTGGGGTGGGGGGGTAGAGGAAGAAATATGGCCCTCCTGGGGGGACAGTGCCCAGCTTTGCCTAGCACTGCAACCACAGCCTCTCCCACCCACACCCTTTCCTGTTGCCTTTGAGTCCTCTGAACAGGGTGGTAAGAGGGGGCCTTCCAGGGGGCCTTCCTGGGCACCTTGGGGCTGCCTGCATCACCTGAACAACCTGCCTTGGGATGTCAGAAGTCATTGCCACGGCAACAGAAGTGACTCCACATGCCTGCATCACACCATGAGGGCCAAACGTGAAGGAGAGATTGTCATGGTGAAATGACCTAGGGAAACAGACACTGATGTGTCCTTTGAGGAGGGGAAGAGAATCTGCACCAGAATGGATTCTCATCCCCAGCCTCTGGGAGGCTAGCAGAGTGCCAGATCCTCTTAACTGAAAGTTCACCCGGAAAGGTCTCAAGAAGTTTGTAAAGCTCCCTCCAGAGCTGAGCAAGGCCTGGTCTGGGTTATGGGGCACACAGCAGAGCACACTTCATGCCCAGCTTCCTTTCCTTGGGAGCATGCACCCCTAGATGACTTCCCCATACCATGAAGTCAGGGCTCCCTTACTCCTGGGTTGTGCCCTTCCATTGACAGAGAGGGACACATGTCAAACACAATGTCTAACTGATTTTGAAATAAATACACAGGATATTATTCTTGAGTGTGCTCACCATGCTGGGTGATAGATCTCCTAGGGGATTCCACCTCCTATGAACTTGTGTCACTTTTGACTCTCAAGTCCCTCTTGTTTTGTCTTCTGCCTCCAGGCCCTACTAATCATCATTCTATTGTCTACTTGTTTTTCAATATTTTAAAAATTACTTCTAAGCTCTAACAGGATAACTCTTTCTGAAATCCTAGATACCTTTTTTGGGTGTGTGCCCGTTCTAGGGCTAGAACTCAGGGCCTATGCACTGTCCCTGAGCTTTTTTTGCTCAAGGCTTGTGCTCTACCACTTGAGCCACACCACAGCGCCACTTCCAGATTTTTGGTGGCTCATTGGCTTCAAACTACAACCCTCAGATCTCAGATCAGATCCTCAGGTCTCAGCCTCCTGAGCGGCTAGAATTCCAAGCATGAGCCACTGCCACCTACCATCAAGTCTTACTTTCAGAAGAATGATTTAATCACCCCAGGGTATAGAAACATATTCCATTTTGCTTTGGACCCTTTAGTTACACAATTATGATTTGTCAAATGAAAAAGACATTAATAAGGACAATCAATGGAATAACATACAGAAGCATGGTGGGCCTGTCTTGGCCAATTTGTGTTTGGCAACTGCAATGCTGTTTTCCCCTTTCATTGGAAGCACTTATTCCTGAATTGACGTTAGAGGGCAGTCAGGCAGCAGCATAAAGTGAGAACATATGAGGCCATCCTCCCAGTCTCCTCCTTTGCCTCTGGTCTTGTTTCCAGCAGAGGCAGCGATTCACCATCCAGTTGCCCTCTCATGTCAAGACTCACCAGGTCTGGTTGCTCTCTTGAGTCCCATCACACCCTGGTGATGCCCAGGGAGGAGGGGCTTCTCTTCTTTCCACTTGTACTGGAAAGCCTCTCAGCTCTGTGGGTCATGATTCAGAGGCTGAATATACCTGGAGGGGGAAGAGTCCCTAAGGATACTCTTAGAAATTAAGTGTGCCCTGCACTGCTGCTGGGAAAATTAAAGCTCCTACAAGCCACCCAGAGCCAATGAGCACCCTGGTGAGTGGCCCAGACTGGGCCCTGAGTGCTCTGTTCAACACTGGGCTGAAACTAGACCACTTCTATGCCATTAATGGCACCTGAACTTCTAAGGGGTAAAAAGAATGATGCCTTGGTATTTACCCTCTGTCTTATGGTAACGGGAAGCATTCCATTCAAAGTCCAGCCCTGTGAAGCCAGAGCACAACCTGGAAATTAGAGAAGCAGGTGTCTTGCATCCATTATTCACCCGAGTTGACCCCAGGTGGAAGCCCAAGTCAGAGCACAACAGTGGATACCGTGGTTCTCAGACAAATTCAGACATGCTCACCAATTCCGTGTTAGTGACATTTTCCCCAAATGGTCATAGAACAAGATCATGGCCCAAGATGTGTGACCTGAATTGTCATGGACATGAGACCCAGCAGTCTAAGAAAGATAAAATTGAATGACATCCTGGCTCCATACCTAATGCTCCAACATCAGATACTTGGGGGGAGTCCAGGCAGGGCATCTCAGAGGACAGGGCCTTGCCTATTTCCCAAAAGTTCTTCCACTGTTCCCAAATGGTCAGAACCACTGAATCTGCCCTTTATCTCTCCATCTTTTTACCCTCAGACTCTCTGGTGTCTGACAAAGGTTAAGGGTCAGGGAGGGAGGATGCTGGTGGAGCCTCCATGCCTGCAGTTCCCCTCTGCAGCCTGTAGGGGTGCACGGCCCATATTCAGCGGAGTTGCCCAGATGTGATCCTGTGGCTGCCTCTTGGGGGAGTGAGTGCACATCTCCCAGGACACCTGGTTAGAAAACTCTCTCTCCTTTGGTCAGCCCCCACAGCTTCCATATTCCACGACTAGAAAGATGCTTCGAGGATCTTCTAGAAAATGGTCCAAAGGTCATGGACCGTGATTATGAGGCCAACTTCAGGTGAAAACCCAAGAGGAGTTCTATTCTTCCTTTGGCAGGATTTTCACAGCCTGTTGGGTCCTGAGGCCATTTTAACTTTGCAAAGCGCCATCTTTTCCTATGTTGAGAAGGATCCAATAGTAGTCGATGAACTTTTCATCCTCAAATGACAATGAGGCTCAACTCATTGTCATCTCATTTTTTTTTCTTTTTGCTCAGTAGCAACACCCAATAGCAAAGCCAGATAAATACAAATGGAAAGTGCTTCTAAAGGGGAAGTTTCTGTACATATGCCTACATGAAAACATCAGAGCTGAGGATTGGAGCACCTGCCTAGCAAGCCTGAAGTCCTGAGTTCAAACCACTATACCACTGAAACAAAACTAAAATCTAAATCAAGCAAAGAGATCTTCTATTCAAATAGCCCGATGCACCCCAATGTCTTAGAAAAACAACAAGAAATCAAACTCAAAAGTAGAAGCAAAGAAATAGTGTCAGAGTTGAAATGAATGAAACAGAAACTAAAAGAAGAATACAAAAAGGAAATAAGGAGTTGAACCTTTAAATTTTTAAGTAAAAACAACAAGACAAACCAGGAAATAAGAGACTACGCAAAAATGTTGAGATTTAGAGGGTGCTATTACAAAGGACGCCGCCGAAATCCAGAGGCTCCTAAGGGAAGATTTTGGATACTTGTGCTGCAAGAAAATGCAAAATCTAGAAGAAGTGGATGATTTGGAGACACTTTTGAAGATTTGTTGTTTCTTTTAAAAAAACAAAAATACAACCAAAACAGTAATGACCAACTATATTGGAGAGGTACTGAAAAAAATCCCCCCACAAGCAAAAGCCTAGGTCTAGAGGAATACACTGGTCATTTGTATCAGATCTTTAAAAAGGGGCCAGCACCAACAGTCTGCAAACATTTCCACAAAGTACAAAAGAACAAACTCTTCTGAAAGAATATTGTTCTGATATCAAAAGCACATAAGGACATGCCGAAAGAGAAAGAACTGTACAGGATAATTTTCCTTGATGAATACCTAGAGAAAAACCCTCAATGAGATGAAGGGGAAGGAAAAGATACAAATTAAAAAAATGAAAAGGTTAAGTTACCCATGTTATGATTTCATAGTTGAGAGATGCTATGGAATCAAAAAACAAAATCAAAAACCTCCAAATCTGATTTTAAAAAATCAAACACTTTCAGCAAAGTAGCAGAATACAAAATCCACAAACAAATATCAAAACTTTACTAGATATACAGACACATACATGCACATTTAAAAAAAACAAGCAAGGAAAAAAAGGCAAGACAAAATTCCCATTTCATTCATAATTATGTCAAAACTCCTTAGGAATAAATAAAGTGAAAGAAGTATATGCTGAAAATTATGTAACATGGAACAAAGTAAATATAATAAGAGATGGCAGAAAATGGATAGACATTCTGGTTACTAACAATGACTCATAGTATGAAGTAGCCAAATTACAAAAAAGTGATTCACAGCAGAGTTGGCCTAAAGGAGTGAGTGGTTCAGACTCATCTGGCTAAGAGAACAGTTCCAGTGGACGAGGCCTCAAGGAGATGAAGTTGACTTGGCCTCAAGGAGATTGGGCTGAGCTGAGTCAGCCTGGAAGGGAGAAATTCCCAGTGGACTTAGTCTGAAGAGAGAGTGGTGCTCCCTATGGTGGCTCAGAGACCACCAGTTTGAACTGCGTAGGCCACGAAGAGAGAGGTTTGAGCTGACTTGGCCCAAGGGGAGTTTGACATGAGCTAACTTGGCTAGAAGAGAAGGGTTCCAAGTGAATTGTCCTGGAGGAGAGCAGTTCCAGTGGAGGTATCCCTGGGAGAGAAAAGGGCTTGAGATGACTTGGCTGGAGGAAGAGTGGCTCAAGCTGTTGTAGGCCAGGAAGACATAGGTTTGATCTGACTTGGCCCAGGGGAGTTGGGCTGGAGCCAAGTTGGCTCATTAGGGAAGGGTGAGAGAAGGGTGCTAGCTGATTGGTCCAGAAGACAGCAGTTCCAGCTGACTTGGCCCACCGGAGAGGGTTTTCAGTTGAGCTGGCCTAGAGACGACCAGTTTGAGCTGTGCCAGACAGAAAGAAAGAGGTTTGAGCTGGCATGGCCCAAGGGCATTCTGTTTAGCTGACTTGGCCCACAGGAGAGCAGTTGGAGTTGGCTTGGCCCAGAGAAGAGGAGTTTCAGCTGTGTTGGCCTGAGGGAAAGAAGGATTCGTGCTGAGCTGGTCCAGTGGACAGAAATTCCTACTGACTGGGCCCCGAAATGAAGCATTCGAGCTGAGTTGATCTAGAAGAGTGGTTTCAGCTGAGTTGACCCAGAGGCAAGCAGCTGGAGCTGAGTCTACTCGCAGGAGCGTGATTCCGGCTAGCTTGGCCCGGTTGAGAGTGGCTTGAGCTGAGCTGGCTCACAGGAGAGCAGTTCCAGAGGACTTGGCCTAAAGGAAAGAGGTTTTGAGCTAAGAGGTCACAAGGCAACAGTTGGAGCTAAGGGGGTGGGGGGGAGCAGAGGAGGGGACTCATGCTGAGATACGCTGAAGATGGATTCAGTTGAGCTGACCCAGAAGAGAGTACCTCAAGCTGGGATGACAGAGTGAGGGTTTTCTTGGGGTACTTGGCTACAATTGAGATGACTATGTCCATAGAAGCTGAAACAAATTGGCTGTAGGTGAAGTGTGCTGGATATAAACCACCAAAAGGGAGGCTGTATACAATGTTTTATTGTTTTGCCATATTCAGAGACTCAACATGAAAGAGCTGATTGACACCTACTGAGGGGCATTCAGAGAAGCCGCTGCATCTTGGGGACTTGAAGGAAACAAATGTACTGCCAGTCACATGCTGGCCAACATCTCTCCACTTGGTCACTGGCCTTTTCCCTCAGGGAACTGCTAGTTCAGGTGGGAGAGGCAGCGACTCCTGGGGGACACAAGTGCCCTGTTCCACCAAAAGGCTTGTTGGTGGAAAGACATCAGGAGACAGCCTGCATAATGGCTGTTGGCCAAGGCATCCCTGCTGACTGATCACTTTCCACTTATCTATTGACAGAGTCTGCCCGAGGGAGCTGGTTCACTCTTATAATCTGAGCTACTTGGGGAGGTGGATGGAGGTAGAGCTTAGGGGAATCATTGTTTGTGACTATCCAGGGTGAAAAAAATGTGAGTCATCCCATCCCAACCACCAAAAACCGGACATGGTAAAACATGCCTTCAGTCCCAAGTTACCTGCACATCCCAGGCAAGAAAATCTTGGTAAGGTTGTTGCCCTATGACCCTCTCAGCTCAAAACAGGAGAGGTCCTATCTGAAAATTGATTATTGATTATTGATTAAAGCAAAAATAGCCTGGAGGTGTGGGCTGATGGTAGAGTTGCCTGCCTAGCAAGCATGAGGCCTTCAGTTCAAACCCCAGTGATTACAACAAAATAAGTGTCTAGGGGAAAGGCTGACATCTAATTGAGTAAAGCTGTTCAGGTATGCTCATTGCTGATGGCTTTGTGCTAGTTTCTAGCTGTAGTGAGTATGACAATGAGCCAGTGAGCTTTCTTTGGTCAGCTGACCAAGAATCCCCTCTTGTTCTAGAAGACTGTATATGGTAGATATACTGCCATGCTTGTGTCTGAACATATGCCCACCACCTTGCCCAACCAAACTGCCGACTCTTCCTCTGAGCATCCTTCCTCAGAGCCTCAGAGGACCTTCTCTGAGTGTCTGGAGGCTGGAAATGTCAACTTGCAGAGAGTGACATGTGGCTCGTATGAGTGGGCCCAACCCTTTGCTGCCCCTGGCCTGGCCCTGTGAGCTGTGTCTCCCGGCTGGCAGTGGAGCTGAGTTCCTTCCTATAGAGAGCCCGGCATGGGTCCTGATTTCTCACTCCCACAATACAAAATGCTGAGGGGGTGGCTCCCATGGTATAGCACCTGTCTAGAAATGGAGTGTAAACCCTAGTACATAAAAGAGAACATAAAAGATGATTTTGCATGGGATAGTGGTTACATGGATGAACATTCTCAGGAAGACAGGAAGCATGGATGACAGGCACTGGGTTAGGCCATTGTGATAGTGACCAATCCAGAGACAGAACAAAGGTCCCAGGACAAGTCCACGGGCTCCTAGACTGTCCTAACTACAGGCACTTCCAAAGGTCTTGTGGAATGAATGCATAAGTAAATGAGTGAATATGTGAATCAATGAATGAATGCACTGTTACAAACTATTCTTCATACAAACTGGAAATACCATTCTTTATACAAACTGAGCCTCCACCAGGAACAGCCTGCTGCCCATGTCCATCAGTCTTTCAAGACTCTGCTCTTCTGGGGAAGTTTCTCCTGTTCCTGCTGGCCCACTGACCCCACCTCACCACAACATCTCTCTCTCTCTCTCTCTCTCTCTCTCTCTCTCTCTCTCTCTCTCTCTCTCTCTCTCTCTCTCATCTCCTCAGTGTGAAGCAATTTCCTCACTCAGCCTATCTCCCTAGAAGATGCTCTGGTTCTGGAGGACAGCATCATGGGTGGGATGACCTAGATTGGAAGTCCTCTTTATAGCTTGGGTCAAAGCCCTTGTCTCTTAGAGCCTCAGTTTCTCCCAGCAGTTAGGTCTGACAAGGACAACCTCACAGCCATGCTTAACTTAAAAGAGCAACCTTTAACTGAGCCTTGGCCTCAGCATGTAGCCCTCAGTCACCATGAGATGCTGAGGCTGTTGGCAGTGACCCCGTAGGACCCAATCTATCTGGGAGTGATACTTCCACAGGGAGGAAGGCAAGCAGGCAGTGAGGGGATGGCAGGGAAGCAAACATAAAACAGGACTCTTCTCGAGGACAGCATTGCATCCCAGTTCCCACTGACCCACTGCCTTCTCTGCTGCCTATCAGGCCTTTGGATAGAAAGGGGGCAGAGATTGGCCTCACTGGGGACACTGGTGGTTCACCTGGACTACCTGCCTGGGACAGGTGTGCTGGTCTGAGTAATTCTCATCTCCATGGTGATAGGCAGATAAGGAGTCAGGGGGGAAGTTTCCCAAGAAACAGAAGCCTCTCACTTTTCCCCCAGGGAGGGCAGAAGGGCATCCCAGCTCACCTGGCTTCACCTCTGTACTGGATGCCTTGGGAGGCTGGCAGGTTTCCCAAAGCACTAAAAACAAAAAAAAGATTATCTAAGTAGTTGTACAAAAGAGTTTCCATTTAGCAGTTTATGAATACAATGCATCTTGATCAGGGTCACCCATTTCAACTCTCACCTACCCCTCTCCACCCACCTCTTCCCTTTTCTTGATTTCTAGCATATAGATGGAATTTTTTTTTATGGTTTCACATGGCATGTTGAAAGTAATTACAACAGTGATATATCACTCGTTTCCATAACATGGAGCTCATTTCACTTAGCATTATCTTATGCATTCATAAGGGCATAGCTATTAGGCTCTTGTGATCCTCTGCTGTGACTAGCCTAAACCTGTGCTAATTATTCCCTATGAGGGAAACCATAGAGTCCATGTTTCTTTGGATCTGGCTCACTTCACTTAATATAATTTTTTCCAAGTCCTTCCATTTCCTTACGAATGGGGCAATGTCATTCTTTCTGATAGAGGCATAAAATTCCATTGTGTATATGTACCACATTTTCCTGATTCATTCATCTACTGAGGGGCATCTGGGTTGGTTCCATATTTTAGCTATGACAAATTGTGCTGCGATGAACATTGTTGTGCTGGTGGCTTTAATATGTTCTTGTTTGTGGTCTTTTGGGTAGATGCCCAAAAGTGGGGCTGCTGTGTCAGTGGGGAGCTCTATGTTTAGCCTTCTGAGGAATTATAGATGGAATTCTTGACTGCATTCTCCACCACTTCTCTTCATTCATTTGCCCCTCTTCCTCCTGGCCCCACACTAAGAACCTGTTTCCCGGGGCTTATTTTGCCAGTGCACTCTTGACAAGAACTCTACATGGAGCATCTGGAAGTAGTCTACTTTTACCTCATCTGCAAGGAGGCCTCCAACGCACTGGGCACACAGCAGTGTAAACTTCATGCTTGCCTTCCTCCTTCAGGTGTTCGAATACACACCTGACCAAACCCACACATCCTGGAGTCAGGATCCCCAGAGCACAGGCTTCTTTCATTCATCACTAAAATGCAGAGAGGCACATAACATCAACCATTTCAGCGACTTCAAAATAAATGTAAGGGACATTATTCTTGACTGTGTTTACTTTGTTGGGTGATTCTTCCTGTCTGAAACTCTTATTTCCTTTGACAGACAACTTATCCCTTCCAATCACTCTCTTCCTCCTCCCAGCCTCTGGAAAGCATTATTCCACCATTTACTTCTAATTCCAAACTTGTACAAGTTGGATGTGGCAGAATCTGGCTTTCTGAGGTGACAGATGCATAGAAAGATTTAATCATCTCACAACATATAACTAGATCTACATTTTGTAAAGCAGAGCTGCTACCATACCTACCTGCTCTTGTTATTCTTCTTGTTAACTGCCTCTCTCAGAGGAGACACTTGCATTTATACCTTTGGGGTATTTCTTTTCAGCCATTGGACAAGAGCACAGTTTTTGAAAGCAAGATGAAACCCTCCTTGGGACACTATTCCAGGTGTGTTTTTTTAATAGCTCAAGGTACAGTATGTAGTCTGTACACCAATGAGTTGCCCCTTAGAGGAGGAGGAAATTTTTTTCCATTGACAAACCCTGAATGGGCTTGATGCCTGCTACATCTTGAGTGACAGCTGTGGTAATTCAGAGGCATAACCACTGAGGTAGTCTTTCAAGCATATTCTGTGATTGCCAGTATGGTTGATATCTAAACCATGTAAGAGCATGACCCCAAAATACTACAGGATAATTTCTTTTTGTTGAATAGAAATGGAAAACCTCTCAAAACTATACAAAAATTAAGTAAATAAAAGGATTCCAAATAGAGGTCAAATTGTCTCTTTGCAAATGATATGATTTGACATTTGAAAGGTATAGAAGACACCAGAATACTCTGAAATCTGATAAACATATCCAGCAAAGAAGGAAGACACAAAATCCACAACTAACCTCATCTCCTCACTGCACACTAACAGCAAACTCACTGACAAGTACGTCAGACAACAGTCTCATCCCCCAAAATGTGAAAAATGTCTAATAAGGAAGAAAAAGGCCTCTGTAATGAAGATCATAAAGCAGGGAAGAAATTGTAAAAAGACAAAAGAAGATGGAAAGATTTATATTCAGGATTGACAGAACTAATGGTATCAAAATGGCTACATTACTAATAGTGACATAAAGATGCAATACAATCTCCATCAAAGCACTAATGTCAGTCTTCAAAGAAAATCCAAACAGCAATCCTAAGGCTGGAAGTATAAAAATATTCGGAGTAGCCAATGCAATCCTGAGCAAAAAAGAGCAATGCTGGCAGGGCTTGGGCAGCTCCTACAGTCCTAGCCACTCAGGAGGCTGAGGTCTGAGGATTGTAATCCAAAGCCAGCCCAGTCAGAAAATTCTATGAGACCCTTATCTTTAATTAACCCCCAGAAAGCCAGAAGTGGAGCTGTGGCTCACAGTAGTAGAGCACTAGCTAGCCTTGA
Source organism: Perognathus longimembris pacificus (assembly GCF_023159225.1). Classification (NCBI taxonomy): domain Eukaryota; kingdom Metazoa; phylum Chordata; class Mammalia; order Rodentia; family Heteromyidae; genus Perognathus; species Perognathus longimembris. The sequence goes on along the minus strand of NC_063161.1, from coordinate 75,881,775 downwards.
GCAGAAAAGCGCAGGAATAGCACCCAGGCCCTGAGTTCAAGCCCCATGACAGACAATAAATAAATAAGAGCAATGCTGGAGGTATCACAATATCTGACTTTAGATTATACCACAGAGCCACTGTAACAAGAGCAGCATGGTACTGGCACACACACACACACACACACACACACACACACACACACACACACACACACACACACACATGTGTGGAATAAAAATGGAAGACTGAGAAATAAGCCTCCCACAGGCACAGCCACATGACTCTTGACAAAGAAGCCAAACAACATACATTGGGAAAAGGTATCTCATTTAGCAAATTGTGCTGAACTAGGATATCTACTCGCAGAAGACTAAAACTAGACACCTATCTTTCACCCTGTGCTCAAAAGAAAATTACGCTAATGTCTTTAAAATCATACATTATAGAAGTCTTATATATCATAAAAGATATCAATTATTAATATCTCATTGTTATACATAAACATATATGCCATGGAAAATCCCTCAGCCTTAAAAGAATGAAATTATGTCATTTGCCAAAAAAAAAAAATGGATGGGACCAGAGATCATCATGTCGAGTGAGATGAGTCAGGCTCAAAATGCCAGGTGAGCTTTTATAATTCCTGAGAAAAATAACATGATAGGAAGTGGTGATCGTGCTTCATAGCTGAGTGGGTACAGGAAAGAGCTGCCAATGTGGAGACTGGGAGCCCAGAAAAGCATCCTGGGAAATGGGACTCTTTTCTACACTTGTATAACCTAAAACTGAAGTGGCAGTGACAGTGGTAGTGGTGGTGAAGGTGGTGGTGGTGCTGCTGCTGCTGAAGACACATTAATGTAGAAGAAGGCTTAGGGTGAGAGGGTCAGCAAGAGGAAGAAGTAGTAAGAAAGGAATCTGAAGGGTGAGGAGGAATGATGTAAGTTATGTATATGTTATAAAAACACATATGTACATATCTGTGCACATGAAGATGAGGTGAGATGGTGAAACTAGCCAAATACTGGCAGGGGATAGCAGCAGAGTGTGGGAATTGAATGGAGGGGTGAACTTGCTCAAAGTACACTGTGTACATCTTTGGAATGACCAAAATGAGACTCCCTCTTACTGTTGATATATACTAATTCAAAAACAGAATAAAAGTAAAATAACAAACTCTGGTTTTAAAAAGATACTATTTTTGCATTATACTTATATATCTATTATAGCAAGAGGTAATACCTCCAAATTCTTGCAGATACACACACACACACACACACACACACACTTATATTTGATGTTAGCCTTCATCATTGAATAGTGAACCTCGAACTACATTTCTTTAACTTACCTTGACAAATATGTATGGCATTTAAAGGACATTTCTTTTGAAAGGGCAAGCAGGTCTCAGATTACTAAAAAGGACAAGGTCACGCTTCCCTTGGGGGAGTACAATAAAAATGGAATGTCCAGGCTGGGAATGTGGCTTACTGGTAGAGTGTTTGCCTGGCATGCATGAAGCCCTGCGTTCAATTTCTCAGTACCACATACACAGAAAAAGCCGGAAGTATCGCTGTGGCTCATGTGGTTGAGTGCTAGCCTTGAGTAAAAGAAGCTCAGGGACAGTGCCCAGGCTCTGAGTTCAAGCACCAGGACTGGCAAAATAAAGAAAGAAAGAGAGAGAGACAGAGAGAGAGAGAGAAAGAGAGAGAGAAAGAGAGAAAGAAAGAAAGAAAGAAAGAAAGAAGAGAAAGGAAGAAAGAAAGAAAGAAAGAAAGAAAGAAAGAAAGAAAGAAAGAAAGGAAGGAAGGAAGGAAGGAAGGAAGGAAGGAAGGAAGGAAGGAAGGAAGGAAGGAAGGAAGGAAGGAAGGAAGGGAGAAAAATGGAATGGAATGTCCACTCACCTCCTAACACGGGATGACCATTGCCTCCTTGCTGTCAAATGTTACTGTTGTATAACACGGTTGTGTATGTTTGACCAAATTCCCAGCTCTGAAAAAGGACCATAGATTATTTCTTTACATAGAAAAATGAGAGGTAGCAGATCCTAAGGGAGAATTTGAAGTCAGCAGCAAGTGGAAGATATGGAAGGGGAAAACATCAGGAAGACTAGAAGGAAGAAAATTCCACGGCTAGCAAATACTCCCTATTCCTAAAATAAGGGTGGATCCACAGAGATACCTACCAAGAAAGGGCCCAGGAGAGGACAAAAATGGGGACAGACACATTTGCTGTTTCAGTCAGCCTGGGAGTCTTTTTAATAAACTCTCATCCAGTCTTACCTAACACAAGGAAAAACTAGACGTTGTGATGAAATTGAAAACAGTAGTGTGTACTGGTATAATTCCCGAGAAAAATAAGATGATAGGAAGAAGTGATGGTGCTACGTCAATGGGTCTGCACAGCAAAGAGCTACCTGTGTGGAGGCTGATTGCAGAAAAGCATCCTGGGAAATGGGAGCACCAGAAGACATGGGAGCAGCTGGGAAAAGCAGCAGGCAGAAGCCAAGTGTGAGCTGGAAGCAAAGAAATGTAAAGAGGCAGACAACAGGGAAACCAGCTTCTGAGGGGAAAGGGGATAAAAGGAGATAAAAGAGGGAGCAATTCTCAGGGACAGGTCTGAAGGAGAGCATGGGTTTGAGGAGTGATGATTAGTCAGGTGGATTCATTACAGGAGCACCTGGAATTTCAGCTATACCAGAGACATAGGTAGGAAGTTCACAGTTCAAGGCTAGCCTCAGACAACAAATGAGAGACCCCACCAGAAAAACAATTTGAGCAAAAAAAAAAAAAAAAAAAAGAGCTGAGGCACAGCTTCAGGGAAAGATCACCTTCCCAGTAAGAGTGAGGCTCCAAATTCAAACACCAGGCTCATCACCAAATAAAGATCACAAATGATTTAGACAAGGATAATGGTGGGATGAAGTGTTCCTGGGAAATAAGGCCCATTGCAGACAGGCACTGTGCAATGTGATACTAAAAACCCCACTGGCCATCTTGGAAGCTCCCAGTCTGCAGAAGAATGAACAGGAGGAGAATTATGAGAGAATTTACTTACACAATTGGTAGCTGAATAGTCCAACTTGGTTGTCTGCCTGCTAGAGAGAGAACTTGGTGGCTGCTCAGTTTCAGAACCTGGATGCCTCCAACAACCAACCAGTGAGGGCTCACAGGTCCATGGCTGAAGTCTCACGAACTCCTTGGCATGGAGGGTGTTGAGTCCAAGTGGAAAGGCTAAAGAAGCTGAGGTCTCATGTCCACACAGGATAGTGGCAGAACAGATATATCCACTCTGGGAAAGTGTCCTGTTTCTCCACTTTTATCTCATCTGGGTGTCAGGGAGGCAAAGAAGGGACCCAGGGCAAAGGAGCTAGGGAGGGGTCAGGATTTTAGGCAACAGGAAGTGGACAGGGGCCAATGAAAGGGGAAGACATGGGATGAAGGCAGTGATGGAGACTCAGGGAGCTCAGGAGTGGTCAGAGGGGTGGGGAGAGGTCAAGCAGATCGGTGGCGCTGGCTGAGGTGAGAAAGGGAAGACAGAGAGACACAAGCATGTATGTAGGGTTTCAGGAGATGTAAAAACAGGTAAGGCTCCCAGAGATAAATGGAGGGGCATGGAAGTTGGTAGGATGGATAGGATAAGACAGGGGTCGAGGACGGTGAGTCAATAAGGTGGTTGGAAGCAGTCAAGGGATAGAGAAGGGTCAGAATGGTGGGAATCGTCAGGAAGAGGAAAGAAGGAGTCAGGGAGATGAAGAGGGTGCAGAGGTGTATGGAGCAGTCACAAAGATGTGAAAATGTCAAGAGGTAGAAAGGGAGTTCAAGGAAGTTGAGAGGGAATGGGGTATTAGGAGAGGTTGGGAGAGAGGGTAGGGAGGTGAAGGAAGGTCAGGCAGGTGAGAATATGTTTGTGGGGGAGTAGAGAGGAGGAAGAATGTAGGGGGTTCAAGGAGATGTGAATAAGGTGGTAGGGAGATGGGGAGGGGAGTGGAGCCTGTGAGTTGGGAATGGAGTGGTAGGGACCTCAGGCATAGGAGGGTGGGTGGAGTGGGGGGTCAGGGTAATTGGGGCAGGCCAGGAGGTGTGGAGATAAGGTTAAGGGAAGGGGAATGGGAGTTCAGGGACCTGGGTCGGGGTTCTGGAGATGGAAAGGAGCTTGAGAAGTTGGGCAGGGTTGGAGCAGTGAGCATAGTGTGGCAAGGGAGGTGGGTGGTGTAGTAGAAAGAGCGCTGGAGGTCGGAAAGGAAAATGTTCAGCTGGTGGCTCGTGCCTGTCATTCTAGCTTCTCAGGAGGCTGAGATCTGAGGGTTGCCATGCAAAACCAGCCCAGGCAGCAAAGTCCCTGAGACTCTTAACCACCAGAAAACTGGAAGTGGTGCTGTAGCTTGAGGTGGTAGGGTGCTAGCCTTGAGGGAAAAAGCTAAGGGACCGTGCCCAGGCCCTGAGTTCAAGACCAACAACTGACCCAAAAAGAATTTTTTTTTTAAGGAAAAGAAATGTTCCAGAAGCAGATAGGAGTCAAGACAAATGGTGATAAGGAGGCATGAGGAGGAGAAATCATGGAAGAGGAGAAGATTCAGAGAAGTTGGGGGAGCTCAGGTGGGTACCCCAGAATGAAGTAAGTGGCTGTGGCTCAGGAGTTGCAGAGAACTCTGGGAAGAATACAGGAGGCAAGAAGGGGAGGTTAGAAAAGTGGGTAGGGGAACATAATGTGGTGTGGGGAGTGGAGGGCGTCTGGGAGACAGGAAGCACAGAGTAGGGGAGGGAGGAAGAAGGTGGGAAATTGTCAAGAAGGCAGGGAGGGGTGAGGAAGATGTGGAGAACACAAAGAAGTTGGGAGTGTTGTGAATACTGGAGCCCACAGGAAGTAAAAAATAGTCACCAAGACAAAGTACTAGGAAAGCAAAGGTTTATTATGCAAAGGGAAACTGCCAGCAGCCTAGCAACAAGAGAAACCCTCCTGAGTTGACAATAGGGGCCGGGAACAGGCTTGAAGGGGCGGCTGGGCATTCTCTTGATGGCTGTTTCCTTTCCCATGGGTTTTGTGGGGGGCTTCTTTCTTCCTTGGACCATGGTTTCTTCCTTAGACTGGCTCCGCCCTTACTTTCTTACTCCACCTGGCCCTTGGCATTTTACGTCTGCCATAGCCCCTGAAGAGGGACTTTCCTCCACATCTCCCCCTGACAGAACAACAAAACTAGCCCTGGTACAAGTGGGGTGGAGGTCTCATCTTCTTGGAACTGCTTCAAGCTGGGCAGGGCCGTAGAGATGTCCCTGCCTACTTATTTGTTGTTCTGGCAGAAGGTTCTGGGGTACTCTGAGAGGCTATGGCAGGTCTAATGGAGCTCTGGAATAAGACTGTAAAGAGCCTTCGGTCAGGTGGATGAGGGGCCCTAGGCCAGGTGGCCCTGCCTGGAACCAACGTTGTAAGATCATCTGTAACTGTGTGCCCTGGGAATGAGAGGAAAGACACGGTGAGAAAATGAAGGAGGCACAGTCCAATGAGGAAATGTAAGGAGGAAACAGAAGGTCATGAGGAAGAGAAGACAGGAAAGCCATGGGCAGCAGCTTTTCCATGAGATTCATCCTGGAGAGATGGTTGTTAAAGCTGAGAGGCCTGTTGGGTTGACTGTGTTAGACTGCATCTCCCATAAGCAGCCATTGCCCGCAAGCATTACACAAGCTCCCCTGGATGGAGTGCGCCTAAGAAAAGCCCTCTGTTCTGTAGGATCATGGCTGCTAGGGAGTCCATGTCTGCCTGTACATCGGGGAGGGTTTGGACTAAGGTGTCTAGTATAGACCAAGGAGGAAAACAAAATTATCACACGAGTCCCTGTGCCCAATCTCATTCCAAGGCCTATGAGCAGAGGGACCCACTGGACAGCCCTCCTGTTTCTAGGAGGCTGGCAATGCCCAGACATGGGGAGGAGTGGCTGCGCTTCTTCTCCTGGTGCTACAAGAGCAGCAGGCACTAGAGAGGCAAGGTGGAAGGCCCTTGCCCACTGCAGTGGAAACAACCTAGACAACATGGCCTTTAGCACCAGGCAGCCATACTTGTGAAACAATGTTTGATAACACATCGGCCTCAGTGACTTGTGGACGGGCTGGCACCAGTCACTACCCTAGAAAATCAGACAACTGCCCCTGGTGTATAAGAATTCTTTTGCAATTTGCCTCTAAATGGTGTCCTCTGCAGATATCCAGTGGATAGCCAGCCAGAGGTTGCCTTTTGTGAGCCCCTCATCCTGGGATGAGAGCTGTTCTAGAGAGTCTTTCCTCATTGCCAGGAAAACATATCCTCGCTGGTCTGCTGGGACCCTCTGTCACAGGGAAGGACGCACTGGTCAAGTGAGAAGCTGCCAGGAAGACTCCTTTTGCTTCTGGCCAAATTTCAGCAACAAAGAGGCTTAGAAAAAGAGGCTCTTATCCTGAGCTTACCTGGAGCACAACTTCTCTAATTGTGTCTGCTTTATAGGTGAGGTCTGAGCAGTAAGAACGCGGTGTGGCTGCTGCTGCTAGAAGCTGTCCATTTGCACAATGTCAACAGACAACAAGGACACAGCTCTATTAAGGACACTACAAACAAACCCGACCAAAGGAGATGACTAGAAAGGATAACAGTGTCCCACTGTGTCCACTGTGATTCTGAAAATACACTCCAGAGAAGAATCATAACTGAAGTTGACAAATAGCTTAGAACAGCCATGATCACAATGCTAAGGAAAACAAAACATGTTAGAAACTGGAAAACAGCCAGTTATTTTGCTGCACCCATGCTAAATCCTAATAACTATGATTGGCAGCATTATCTTAGAATCGCCAAGCTATGCTTGTTACAACAGAAGAGCTTCCACTTGCAAAGCCTTTCGTCCCTATTTTAATTGGAATGACTCTGAAGTATAAAACATGTCATTTAAAGGCTGTATGGAATTTTCATTTTCCTGAAATGGTGACATGGTGTTGGTAAGGAGGATTAAAAGCAAAGAAGACAGGAGGGGACAATGGGGCAGGAACCCAAGAACACATCTTCTGACCAGGAGAAGTAACACCTGGTTACAGGATCCTACTGACTAGAGGGAGAAAAAATGTACCACAAAGTCAAAATGGCCCACAACAAAATCATGAAGACCGGGGTGACCCTGAAGAGCTTGACAGAGGTACTGCGGGATCCCTCCACCCACCTCCATCTGAAAGGAACATCAGAAAGTATTTGGAGCACTCAACTGGGACCAAGTTGACCCATAAAATGAATAGATCCATAGAATCCATAGATGGAGACCATCTCCCCATACCCTGGTGGAAGTTTCTGGAACAGTGTTCCTGTAGCTCACAGGTGCCCGGTGGTACTGCCATGAGAAGGGCATAGGAAAATACAATGCTGAAACTAGACAATGTTTTGTTAGACACTGAAGGCAATGCCAAGTTTAGTGACCTTGGCTTCATATTAAGTGTAGAGAAAACCAGAAACTAGACACCCTCTGTGCCAAGAAACCATTGGTTGCCCAAGAAGTATTCCGAGGCCCAGTGCATGATGGGCCTGGGGCTGACATCTGCAGCCTGTGGGTTGTCCGATAGAACATGGGCGCATAGGACCTTCTATTTTCTGCAGGCAGCTTCTGACAGCTGGAACAGTGGTTTCCAACATGGAAACTTTCAGATTCCATACCTGCCAGAGTTCAAACATCATTAATCAATTACTAACCGAAGACACCGGGTAGAAGCCCATGGGGTAGCCCAAGATGGGGCCCCCGTGCACCACACAGGGAGAAATCATCACAGGTGATCATGACACAGGACACACGTCACCCTGCAGAAGAGACACAAATTGTCTGCATAAGGCAAACTTGATTTGGTGATGGCACCTTAGTGCCTGGCTGAAGCCATTCAGCATAGTGACAAGAGACCCTCTCATGTCAAGGGCACGCACCAGCTGGCTGACACCCCACATTTGGCAGCACCTCTTACTTCAGTGAAGGTGATGAAGGCCAATGAGTGTGCCCTTCTCCACTTTGATTTCTCAGACCAGGAGCCACCTGAGAATGAAAAGCAGTCAGGGCAGAAGAGGCGGGAAAGAGCCACCATGAGGGGGATACCTCCATGCAGCCTAAGTCAAGAACAACAGTTTCTAGCATGGTCTTTCTGTGTGGTCATCCACATCCCCACTGGACCACGGAGACATCCCACCCTAGTGCCAGCCAGAACATCCGGGATGTTGTCCCACAGGACCTGCTCAGAAAACTTGGTCTCCACTTGGCCAGCTGATGGTGGGGCCAAACCCAGCCCCTGTGACACAAACCATAGCCTGAAAACTAACAAGATATTCACTCCCACATTCCCTCTGTGTGGGAGCCCCACGCTGGGCACCAGCTCCACACTGGGGTGCTACTGGAGTGGCTGAGTCTCCTAGTCAAGACACAAACAGCAGCAAGTTCTCCGATGCTGTGACATCGTCTGTAGCCATGTGTGTCACGACAAATGCCAGTCCTCAGGGGACAGCCCAATTGTGAGAGCCAAGGTTTTGTCCAGGACATGACTTGAAACCAGAAAACAGTCATCAGGATTATCAGTGTTATCTCTAACAAAAGGTGGGAAAGGAAGCACCACATTTCAGGAATTCACCTATTCCAATGAAAGGAGTAGACAGAGCAAGTAGGACCAAAGAGCAAGTAGCAATGTTGAGCCCTCTATACTTCTGCATTTGGTTTGATCTTCGCCACCACTAACGTCATTCCAAATGGCACCTCATACTTGTATCTATGTAGGTGACAGAGAACAAAGTTGACATATATCTATACATTGTGGGACAATTACATCAATCTCCATAACGCATCCATCACACCAGAAAGTTGCTGATGTGTCATGCCAACTGCTGAAGCTAAAGTGAATGTTAAGAAAACCTCCTCTTTTCCACCAGGAGGAATGTGTCTGTATTCTACTGAAACACGATGCTGATCCAAACAGGAAAGATGCCTATGGCAAAACTGCCCTCCACCATGCCCTTTCTGTGGAGAACATAAGGATAGCTGCTAAACTGGTTGCATTTGGGGTCAACATGGACAACATTAGAAAGGAAATCCTCTTAGAAATTATGGATGCTGTAAAGGTAGACGAACACCAGATGACAGACACGTCATTAAAGAGTGAAGTAAAAGAATGCGAAGTGGATAAGATGGAAAGGATGACCCCTTGGCAATTAGCACTGCTGAAAAGGAATATGAACTCCAAAAGATAGAGACGTCATTAAAGAGTGAAGTAAATGAATGTGAAGTGGATAAGATGGAAAGGAAATACCAAGAACAAGAGGAAAGCAAGAAAGAAGCAGCTAGTCCATCTCATGCAAATGTTCCAGAAGAAGAGCTAAGTAACAACAAACTCAAATTGAAAACAGAACTTGAAGCGGATATTAAGCCACTTGATACGGAATTGAATGTTTCAAAGGATGAAAATCTGCAGCTCAAATCCTCAAAATGTGAACAACTGGAAAAGGAAATACATCTCCTCACAGAGGAGTTACAGCTCATGAAAAGCAAATATGACACAGAGAGAAGAGATTGCAAAGCTGAATCAAAAACTACACAGTGCAAAAATTCAGAACAAGAAATACAAAGATATCTCTAAGGTTTCTGCTGTCTCAGAGAAACTGCAGATTGGCAAATGTCAAGAGCTGGAAGAGGAAAATAAATTTCTCAAAGAGCAGTTACAGTCCCTGCAAAGGAAAAATGATTCACAGGCTCAGGAGAATACAAAGTTGAAGGAAGACCAAAAACGTCTAAATGAGAGTTACAAGTGTACAATATCTATGGTAGAACAGTAAAATATTTCTCAAACAAAAATCTGAAAGAGAAGTAACAGAACAAATAGAAAAAGTGTCCAACTTTTTATAGGAACAAACCAGAGCTCAAGCATATTAAGACTCTGTTTGGACATCGACAGTGCAAGCACAACAATCTAAAATCTCCGAACTGTCAAATAAACTACTGGAGTAAGTTTAGAGACACAGAAAATAAACAAAACTTATTAAGTAGACTGTAAAAAAAAAAGAAAACCTCCTCCTGAGGTTTCCTAATTGAGAGGACATGAGACCAAAACCCGTTCCTCTGGATAGTTACGGAGGGGGGTTGCTGAAGTATGGAGAGGTGAAACTGATCTGCCACTAACTCACAGAGACCCAAGTTGTTGAGAAAATAATGTTCAAGTTAGAGCAGAATCCTTTAAACCAAGTGAAAGAGACACAAGTTGGGATCATTCCACCTTGATGATGCAAAACATGGCCACATCTCATCTAGTGAAAAATGCTATTATGGAGAGTTTATGGACTTTGTCATAGAAAATGGCAGCCTGGGGTTGTTGCAGAATCAGGAGACACAGGAACAGTGGGTCTTTCGTGTTGCCACCTCTGTACCTTCCCTCACTCACACAGTCATGGAACACTACACAAGGAACCTTCTTGTCATCTGAGCTGCTATGAGAAGAGTTCTCTGACACTTCTGGCCAACAGGTTCCTGAGCAATCCAGCCTTTGAGACTTGGTTATAAATTCCCTAGTCTTTGCACTTCCCCAACAGACTTAAGCTCTGCCGGTGATTTTCCCTTTAGCTTAGCCAGGCAGCAGCTCATGGGTGCTAACTTGTGGCTAATGGGGGAGGAGGTAGAGGCCCACCACAGGGCATGCCTCCACCATTGTCCAATAAGGGAGAGGGATGCTGGCCATTGGGAACTGGTGCAGAAAGGACAAAGCAAAGGGAAAGAGTAGGCACCTCTCCCTACCTCCCTTCAGGGTGAGTCTGCTCGCCACCACACTCAGAAACATCAAGCTCAGATACACCCCACCCACCGAGGATGGCACTGAATGCCTGAGCTCCATCATAGAGAGGCAAGACAAGGACCATAACCACCAGACACAAACAGAATGGCCATGGCTTGCTCAGCTAAACACAAGAATTGTCACCAGAGGCAGGCTATTTTCATTGCTGAAGCACTTTAGGTTAACGATTAGAGTGAGCGGCACTGTGTTAGGACCTTCAAGCTCTCCTTGTTAAGGGCAGAAAGTGGAAGGGGGTTGCTAGGACTCATCATTTTAATCGCAAGTATACCAATATCAGAAACCATTCCTTTACCTTTTTTTTCAAGTTTTTTCTTTACCTGGCATTGTTCCTGGTATTTATGCTAAAGGTTTCTAGTGAAAGAAGGGACGAGTTGACCAAAAAACTGGCCACGGAATGAAAAGAGTCCCACCACTAGAGGCTTCTCCACACCACAATACGACAGCTTCAGTATGGACACATGAACTCATACCTACTGATCAAATGCTGAGCCAAATGAGCCACTTTCCTCTCAAGGGGGCATTTGGAAAATCTGGGACCACCCAAATGTGATCAAGTTGTTCCATGTAATTGAAAGCATTGGCAACACATTCCTGGTCCCGGGAATTGAAACCAAGGAGATCTGCCAGACCATAGCTGGTAGGGTGGGTCAGCTCCCAGGGGAGGAGAAACCTGGGCACGCTCCTGCCAAACACACATGCCCGGTCCTGCAGAACACACGTGCCCCGTGCCACTGCCCGGCCACAGGCAGAGTAGCACAGCGATCAGACCCCACGAAGCATTCTGGTGAACCCAAAAGGAGAGATCGGGCTAGACACCTGGGCACTAGGTGCCCAAGATTGGAGCTGAGCGGCATCATGACATCATGTCTGGCACAGCACACCCTGAGCCCCAGAAGTTTTTGAGGGTGAAGCGTGTGATAGACCCTCCCTTGATATCTGGAGCCAAGGGGCAGCTCACAGGCTCTCTCCCCTCTCCTGGAGGCAGCGTTTGCCAGCTGAAACAGCAGTCTCCAGCCAGCATGCAGTGGAGACATTCCCTCTCACCTTTTTGCACAAGTTCAGCCATCATCTGGGAGTTATTCTCTGTTGCTCTCAGGCACAAACCCACATGACAGCTTGGTTGGCTTAGCCCAGGTAAGACATGTGTCCACTGGTCACCCTAGGGAGACTGTGACCATCACCTGCACCATAGGTTCCCATGTCTCACGTTTCACGAGAGGTCGGGATCCTCAGCTACTGAGGCAATCCAGTGCACTGATGATAGTCATGCAGTTTGTGTGCCACACAAGATATCCATGTGGGGGAGAGACATCTGTGGGATACACATTAGGACCCTCCAAAGGATCCTTCCACCTCTGTCTCCCCACTAAGAGGAGAGCCAGTGATCGTGCTGAACACACCTGCACCTCCTCCTCACACCAACATCTGCCTGAAGATGACAAGCAGTCAAGGCAGAAGGGACACGCAAGAGCTCACCTTGCTGGTGATAGGCCGATGCCTCTCCATGATGTGAGTGCCATTTTCCAGCAAAGCCTCTTCATGTGGTCCTAAAGCTGCCCTCTGGGTTCCTGGCCCCCCTGGCTGACATGCCAGGGCTGTGGGACAGAAGTTGGCATGTTTGCCAGTGAAAAAGCTCACACAACAACTCCTACCATACTAATTCCCCATGAAGGGATCCTAGCCTCTCCTACAGGCTGAATGAACACTGGGTGTGGTCAGAGAACTTGCTGGTGACCAGGCCTCCCCACCTCTACCCCCCCTCCCCCAGCCTTCAGGCATGATCAAGTGATCAGCCTGTCCGGTCAATACTCATCCTTGGGAGAACAGTTCCTCCTCACTCCATGACTTCACGGGGTCTTTGCATCCTCCGCGGGGTACCTGCAAGCAGAGACTCGCTGCTATGTCACCAGGAGAAACATCCATATCCATGGCACAACCCCATGGTGTGCTCCGTGTTTCTTCCTGTGACAAGACTCAAGGTTGGCGTCTTGTACTCTAAGACTATACTGCTTCCTGCCTGCCAGAAAGAACAATTCAGGAACAAACTGCTTCCAATGAAAGGGGATGACAGCCAAGACCCACAGAAACCCAAGCCCAGGGGTGCGGGCCTGGTCTGCTTCTGCACATCATTTTATCTCTGCCATAAGTCTCTCGTCACTCAAAAATGACAACTCAAAAGCATGTAGATGTATAAGTGCAATGTAATCTTCAGATATCTCTAGATACTGCAAGACAGCTAAGTAATTCTTATCACCTCAAAAAGACAAATCCTGCTAAATCTCACTTAAAAAGAAAAAAGTCTTATGAAAAGCAGTCCCTTACAACACCTCCTTCTATGAGAAGAAATCAGAGACCATTATATAGTCCACTGGCAAAGGTACTTTTGCCCAGGCAAACTGGCCTGGCTACGGCTTACAAAGACACAGGTTACTTCCTGTCTCATGAAACGGACAATATGCAAAAGTTTCAACCATCCTTGTACAATCACTCTCATTTATATAATCTAAACTATGGACAGGACCGAGGCTTGGCTCAAGTGGTAGAGCTCCAGTCATGAGCAAGAAAGCTGACTATCCCAGAGCACATGACCCTGAGCCCAAGCCCAGGTACACACATTCTCTCTCCCTCTCCCTCCTTCTCTCTCTCTCTCTCTCTCTCTCTCTCTCTCTCTCTCTCTCTCTCTCTCTCTCTCTCTCTCTCTCTCTCACACACACACACACACACACACACACACACACAATTTTGGAAACCATCCCTCATCATGGAAAACATAAATGATAGAGACCTTACACACTTTATTCTAGGAGACTTCTAGTCAGAGGAAATGTTTCTTTTCTGCCATCATTTCTGGCTATTGCCCCCATCATCACGAACACTATACTGAATGCTTCTGTGCTCTAAGCTGCCACTTCAAAACTTCTCTAAGGCTTCAGGACAATACCTTCCTAACTTGACCATTTTTTGAGCCTTGATTACAAAGTCTCTTGTCTTCATTATTTCAACCAGCAGACTGCAAGTCTCTGTTGCTGTCCCTTCCCCTTCGCCCAAGCACCCTTGACGTGTGGCAGATGGGAGTCCATCTAGCAAAAGCATGGCTCTTGTCATTGCCACCCAAAGTGGTACAAACGGATGCTCCTGTGGTGGCTAGAGAACAAGCAAGGACAAGAAAAACCTGTCATGGAAAAGACCAGTCCAATCTCTTCCTAAGTCCCTTCTGAGTGGATCCTTCTGCATCTCCTCATGGCTACATGGAGGTCACCATGTTTCACTCACACAAGACTGGGAATGGCATCAAGTCCCTAAGCTGCATCACAGCAGGTCATGAGAAGGACATGAGCCCAGGGGCCAGTGGCTCCCGCCTGTAATCCTAGCTTCGCAGGAGGTTGAGATCTGAGATTGCTGTCCAAAGCCAGCCAGAGCAGGAAAGTCTGTGAGACTCTTATCTCCAAGTAACCACCAAAAAGTCAGAAATAAATGGTAGGGTGCTAGTCTTGGGTAAAAACAAAGCTCACGGACAGTGCCCAGGACCAGATGTTCAAGCCACAGGACTGGCACCAAAAAAGAAAAAAAAATAGGACCAAACTGCAATTGCAAAAGGCTTAGAATTGTCATAATTAAAATTTTTGGAAAGCTGAGCACTGGTGGCTCACACCTACCCAAGCTACTCAAGAGGCTGAGATCTAAGGATCGTGGTTCAAAGCCAGCTCAGGCAGGTAAGTCTATGAGATACTTACTTCCAACAAATCACCAGAAAATGAAGTGAAGGTATGGCTCAAAGTGGTAGAGTGCTAGCCTTCAGCAAAAGAGATCAGGGACAACACCCAGGCCTGACAAAAAATAAACACTTAGCAATTCATTATGCTAATTCCATACAGCACTTTAGTCTAATAATTATGTTTGACAGAATTATGTTAGGACCTTCATGGTCTCCTTTTATGATAAGGAACATGTGGATATGATTCCACTAAGGGCTGGAATCGTTCATTTTAATTGGGAGAAAAAAATACTTTTTTATTTGAGAGGACAACAAAATGTTTAAAAATGTTTTTTTTTCTCTCAATTTTATTCATTGGGCATTGATATTTGCTCATTTGCCTTTTGGATTTCTAGCAAAAGAAAGTGATTGTAAGGAAATAGGATTCAACACTTCCCTGATGAGGAACAAAAACAACTCACAGATCCTCATAGGCTTTTCCAGACCATTAGACTGTGACCAAATTACCTGCTATGAACTCACACTGTGTAAGATGGCTGTGGACATCCTGCCACTGTGGAGCAGAGCGCCCTCTGCCCATTTCGTCTGAAGGGAGTGGGATGGAGAGCACCGGGAAGGGCCCTGAGCCCCATCATACAGACAGTTCACAGTGTGTGTGCCGCTTTCCTGAGCACACACTAGGTCTACTCTGCAGCTCTGCACCTGCTCTTTCTGACCCACCCCCACCCCCCGCTCTTCCTTCCGTGAGTCTCACTTTAGTCGAGTCAGTGACTCCAGGTTGTTTTCCTTATCTGGGTTCATCCTCAGACCATTCTCTGGGCAACATGGGTGAGCTGGCCTCTGCCTCCCATCACTGACATTGCTCAAACCCTCCAGATTAGAGCCCCATGGGCATGTATGCTGGGAGTCCCAAACTGCACTGTGACCAGGATGCCCATCCTGGTATCTAGCCTAAGTCCATGCTACTGCAGCTCCTGGCTCATCCCTTAAGACAGCTGGAAGGACGGGCTGACTTTGGTTGGCTACTGGAGTAAAACCCAATTCAAAGTTGGGAGAAAGATTTACAAAACTAAAGCGTGTAGGTGTGTCGTGTGGTGGTATATGCCTGTATTCTTAAAATATTTGAGACAGGAAAATCACACATTGGAGGCCATCCTGGGCACAGTTAGGACAAACCTCCAACTGAAAAACAAAAGAAGAAGCAGCAGGGCACTGGAGGCTCACGCCTGTAATCCAGCTACATGGGAGCCTGAGATCTGAGGATAGTAGTTCAAAGTCAGCCCAGGAATGAAAGAAAGTGGGATTCTTATCCTCCAATTATGCAGCAAAAAAGCTGGAAGCAGAGCTGTGGCTCAAGTGGTAGAGTACTAGCCTTGGCTTAAAAAAAAAAAAAGGCAGGCTCAAATACAGCATTCAGGTCCTGAGTTCAACCCCCGGTACTGGCATTAAAAAAAAGTAAAAGCAAAATTATCAAGGTGTGGCAAGGGGGTAAATTACTCCCCTAATAAGTGTGAGATCCTGAGTTCAATCCCTAATTTTGAAAAAAAAATTCAGGCACTAACAATCTAATGGCAGATGGTGTCAGGCATGGCTGTACCTGGGTGCTGGATGATGATACCAGAAATTACCTCTCCTGACTCTGCCTTCTGCCCTCTGGGCTGGGCTCTGTCTTTCAGGTTACAAGATGGCACTAACTGTCAGCAACTGCAAGAGGCACCAACTGTCTCAGCAACTGCCTCAACAACTGCCTCCCCAGGAATCTGAGAGAGTCCTGATCTATGGGAACTGACTGGGCTCATGTTTGGACATTAGCCAATCACACTGGAAAGGGAAGATAATCTCTGCCGATTGGTCAGATGTCACATGCCCTCCCTCTCCAGGGGCCTGGCCTCTTCTTCCATCTTTCCTCAGGGGAAGGAGCCTTTGCCTCTGCCTTTTCTGTGCCTCCTTTCCAGGGATGTGCTTCTATTTCCCCTCCCCCAAGTCCCACTATCCCGTGTATAGGAGAATTCATGGCAGCCATTCTTTTCTGAAGGTCACTCAAATCTGAAGGTCAGATTTGGGCATATTCCCAGCATTTCTTTTTTTTTTTGGCCAGTCCTGGGCCTTGGACTCAGGGCCTGAGCACTGTCCCTGGCTTCTTCCCGCTCAAGGCTAGCACTCTGCCACTTGAGCCACAGCGCCGCTTCTGGCCGTTTTCTGTATATGTGGTGCTGGGGAATCGAACCTAGGGCCTCGTGTATCCGAGGCAGGCACTCTTGCCACTAGGCTATATCCCCAGCCCATATTCCCAGCATTTAAGTGAACTCCGTGTATGATGTTGCAGTCAGTTATTCAGACAACAAAATCTAATAGGAGCAGACATCTAACTATGCTCCCAACTGCAGTGTGACTTCAGTAACTACAGCCCTTTACTGACTAGCATGCTTTCAGCTATTCAAGATAAGAAACTTTTTTTTCTTTCCTATCTCCCCTCATGCATCATGTGAGGAAACTCAAGAATACCTTCACAGTTCCAGAAAGATCACTGCTCCTCTACCTACCTTGCTGAGAAGTTCCATCCAGAGGCAGAACTGGACAGACTAAGGAAAGGAATACCAAAGTTTTTACCTCTTTTGTTTGTTTGTTTGGTAGAGGACTACTTTTTCACACACATGCAATTTTCTTTTTTCTATTCTTCTGAATGATTTTCCCCAGATACCTTTCCCCTTGTTTCTGGCTTCAAGTTCTAGCTGAGGATCTGCCATGCCAGCTTTTTAAAATTTTTCTCCTACATTAAAAAGAATCCATGATTCTGTTTCAGAGCTCTGAATTAGGGCAAATAGGCACAATGATGTCAAATAATATTTGCACAAATCTCACACATCATGAGGTAGGAAATATTTCATTTTTATTGAATTTTTCCTCTTTACAAACACAATTCTCATGTATTCTTTCAAAAGAAATGTCCTGTTTGAAATGACATAGAAATAAATCCAGACAAATTAGCCAATACAGCTCACTGATTACAAGCCAATTAGGAAGACTACGTGTCAAATCAAATTGATATTTACAAGAATTTGAGCTAATGCTGCCTAGCTGTAAGCATTATAGATGTGTAAGCTGTTGGTATGAATTACATGTAAGTGAAAGTGTTCATGAATACATGAGATCATAAAACTATAGGAAACTATTTTTGAAACTATAGATATCCCTAAATTATTTAAAGATCATAAATAATTCCATGCCTAACCTATTCAAAATAATTCAGTAAGAATGTTTACATACTAACCCCATCTATTAAAACTATATGATTCTAACCTTTTTCCAGGCTAAGTCTATACCTCTAGAACTTCAGATAGTCTCTGACTCCACCACCAAAATCTCCACCACCAAAATCTCCACCACAAAAATCAGGACCTTCAATTTTGGAGAGACCAGAATCTTAACAATCTAAAAGTAAGGTGGTGCTTTGGCGGGGTGGGGGGTGGAGGGTGGAGAGATTCAGAAAGAGTCCTGGTTTGTCATCATCCCTCCAGGAGATCCTAAATGTACCCTCGGCTCCCAGGAGGGTTCATAGCCATTTTATGCAGGTGTTTCTAATAAAGCCTGGGTTTTTCTAGATTTTCTGTAAGAAGGCTCTTCTCTTCCTTCATGTTGTCATAAGTGTTGGTTAGACTTCCTGTTGAAAAGGTACATTTCCTTGGGTCCAGCAATCTGGGAGGCAAAAGACATTGGATGTTAGATGAAAATTTCCAGGCATGAAGATCATTGACACAAGAAGTCAGTCCCACTTAAGAGTTTAGAAACCCTTATAGATCCAGTTTCATCTCTAGCCCCTTCGTCCGTGTGTGTGTGTCTGTCTGTCTGTGTCTGTGTCTGTGTGTATCTCTCTGTGCCAGTCAGTCTTGAGGTTTGAACTTGAGGCCTAGGCTCTGCCCATGCATTTTTGTGCCCAAGGCTAGCATTCTACCATTTGAGCCACAGCTCCACTTCTGGCGTTTTTAGTTGTTAATTGGAGATAAGAATATCACGGACTTTCCTTCCTGGGCTGGCTTTGAACCAAGATCCTCAGATCGCAGCCTTCTGAGTAGCTAGGATGACAGGTGTGAGCCACTGGCACCCAGTAGAACCTCCTATTTCTTTTTTATCTTTCTGGGGCTTGAACTCAGGACCTGGTCACTGTCCCTGGCTTCTTTTTGCTCAAGGCTAGCACTCTACTTCTTGAGCCACAGCACCACTTCCGGCCTTTTCTGTTTATGTAGTGCTAAGGAATTAAATCCAGGGCTTCGTGCATGCCAGGAAAGCACTCTACCACTAAGCCACATTCCCAGCAGAACCTCCTATTTCTTAACCCGCACATTCTGACTTTCTTGATCATAGCCTGAAGGGCACATCTGGAATTTTCCAAGAGGAGAACTTAATCTTGCAGTGGAAAGTAAGGGGAGAGTAAGAAGTCAAAAGAGAATTATTTGAAGGCAAATTAGAATGCAAAAAGGTCAATGGTTATTTTTCATTGCCAATAGATAGACTGTTCTGTCCAGTGGCCTATTCTTAAAACTCTTTGTGACAAGTAAGTCCACAGAGTTAGGATCCCTAAAGGAACCAAAGGACGAATTAAGGGAAAATAAAAGCACAAATTGTAGAGGGAGGAGGCCGAAGAAAGTTATGGCCAGACGATATTTACTGTGGACAAATCTATCATTTGGATCCAATTGCTTGGGGTTAAAGGATTTCTACCCAATGTACCTCCTGTGGCCAATGGGTAATTCTGAGGTCAGGATGAATGTCCTTGAGTCACTCAGCATGTCTCTCAAGGTCATGTCCCTGTGGTTGTCATTTTTGTGTGGTTGAGAAGTGAGGGGAGGGTCCAGCTGTGTGATGTGGCTGGGAGTGTCAGTCTGATCTGTGGCAGTAGGATGAGAATAGCCAAGCAAGTAGATCCGTGGATTTCCTAATTAGAGAACAGATCCCCAGAAGACACAGCTGTACCTGCCTTCAGGCTGATGACCCTTACAGTCCCAGGATGCCTAGGGCAAGCGGTCACGGTCTCGCCCCCAAACCCAGAGATCTGGGTCATAACTTTGAATCTGAAAATAGACAATTCTCTGAACAGGTGCTGCTCCTCACAAGGACCCCTTCCATTTTTCCAACCTCCATTTTCCCCCGTCTAGTCCCCACATCCTTCTTCTACCCATCCTTTCCCACTTCTCTTCCATTCATCCTTCCCTTCTCTATCCCCACATAAACTCCCAGATCCCTACCTCCTCGCACTCCTCCCGGGAAACCCGAACATTCCAGCCCATGGACCGGATCCATTGGTAGCGCAATCTGTGGAACAAGGGGCGCTCTGCATAGCTCTTTCCATAGAGGAAGTAGAAAATGTCTTGTTTGGGGGCCTGGTTGTCCTCCTCCATGTCATTGGCCAGGTAGCTGGGGAGAGAAATCAGGGCAGGTGTCAGGGAGCACCTGTACCTGGTGGACCCTCTCAGGCCATCCAGAACTCATTGCTAGGCAGAGGCCCCTGAAGGCCCCTCTCCGAATGATGCTGAAGACAAAGCTAATGTGCAAAGTTCAAGGCTGGGCCTTTCCCATGCTGGTGCCATACAACTGACTTCAGACTTCCTCGTCATCATCCTCACTCTTTTTCCCCTACTCATGCCATGTGTACACCTGTCTCTCTGCCACAGACCCAAGGTACAGCCTATCCCTAATCCACTTGCCAATTTATTTCTGCCCTACCAAATGGTCACTGGAGGGATGAGTTCATGAGGTATATCGATTCGACCAGGATTTCTTAGATTTCTGTTTCTATTATCTTATTCTACTCTTAGTGAAAAGGAAGCTCTTTATAAGATTTTGTTGCCAGGCACTGGTAACTCATGCCTGTCATTTTAGATGCTCAGGAGGCTGAGATCTGAGAGTTGTGGTTTGGCAGTCAGCCCCAGAAGGAAAGTCCATGGAGACTCTTATCTTTTTTTTGTAATTTATTAATTAAACAAAAATTTTTTGACAAGGTGTTGTGCAAAAATGGTACAGTTACATAGTAGGGCAGTGTGTACATTTCTTGTGATATCTTACACCCTGTTTTTCTTTCCCTTCCCTAGGTCAGGTAGACATATATACAATACACAATGTACCAAGAACATATACAGTAGCCACGTGGCCTACGCCAAAGAAAATTCGCCTAGGGCTTTAAATGTAATGTCGACATTAGACAATATGTCGACAGTGAGACTCTTATCTTTAGTTAGCTAGCAAAAAGCCAGAAATGGAGCTGTGGCTCAAGTGGTAGAATGCTAGCCTTGAGCAAGAGAGCTCAGGGACAGAGCACCCAGGCCCTGAGTTCAAGCCCCTGGACTGGTACAAAAAAATTATTGCATGAGTACCACATGCCATTAATGAATACCTCATTGACTGTAACAAAAACATGCACAATGAACAGCCTTGAGCTGAGTGTTTTAAGGATGGTGTATGATTTGATAGGTCCCCGCCTTCAATAGTGTCTAAGGGGATTAGGGAATGGGGTAGGGGCAGGGCAAGAGACTTTAATCTCCTAAATTCTATTATGATGGCAGAACTTGCAGGTTAATGGAGGAAGCAAAATGATTTGGGCCATTTTTTTTTTTTTTTTTTTTTTGGCCAGTCCTGGGCCTTGGACTCAGGGCCTGAGCACTGTCCCTGGCTTCCTTTTTGCTCAAGGCTAGCACTCCGCCACTTGAGCCACAGCGCCGCTTCTGGCCATTTTCTGTATATGTGGTGCTGGGGAACCGAACCTAGGGCCTCATGTATCCGAGGCAGGCACTCTTGCCACTAGGCTATATCCCCAGCCCCTTGGGCCATTTTTTGGTTTGGTTTGGTTGTTTTAAAATGGATATTCTGAAGTTGTCCTGGATGGTCAAACTCCTGGGTTCAAAGGTTTCTCGTGCCCTCAGCCTCTCAATGACTTGGGCTAAAAGTGAGTCCCATGAGTTTGACCAGGTTTTTCATGTTCAAATTGAAGTGAGGAATGGTGATTGTTTCTAGGTTCATGTTTGGGAATACGGCAGCCTAGGAAACACAAGCTGTACATAGAGAGAAGGGCACTAGAAAGAAAAAGCCAAAAGAATATAGATAGTAAGCAAGTTTGGTTGTAGAGATGGCACAGCTGGCTGAATTCACATTGAGAACCACAGCCTTTGTCTAGAGAATAATAGACAGTGCAGTTGCTGAGAAGCCTGGGTGCGGTTGGCCTGTGTTTGGAAGGATGCTCTGGACACATATGCAAAGCCCACTGATTTGGGGAGAGGCTGGCAAGCAGCACCAGCAGCGAGAATTTCACCATTGACCTGTGCGGGACAAGGAGGCCTGGATTGGGCACCTGTCTGAGAGGGCAGAAGAGGATAATGGAATAGCTGTGGGGTGGGTCGAGGAAGGACAGGTGTGAAAGAGTCAGAACCGTTTGTGTGGAGGTCAGATCTCTCCCTTCCTTCTTACTCCTCTCTATGTTGCCTTTGGTTGTGTTCCAGTTATATCTTTGTGTATGTGTGTATGCACACATATATGTGTGTGGTGTGTGTATGTGTGTGTTCAGTGGTATTGGGTTTTCAATTGCAGCCCTCACACTCTTCACTCAGCTATTTTGTTCAAGGCTCTATTACTTGAGCCACAGCTCCATTTCCAGCTTTTTGTTGATGACTTAGACATAAGAATCTCTCAGATTTGTCTGTCTGGCATTGGTTTTGAACTTTGATTCTCAGACTGTAGCTCCTGAGTAGACAATTATTAGATATGGACAACCAGCCCTTTGTTTCACTTTTTTAAAATCTTGATACTAGAGTTGATTTTTTATTACATAAAATCAGTATAACACATAACAAGGGTATGAATGAGGTTGGGGAAAATGGAGGAAGTGACATTAAAATCCATTGTACTTTTAAACTGATTTATTGAATTGGAAGCCCTTTGAACAACCACTTAAAGATAAATTTTTTAATGTGAAGAATACCAGACTTAACAAATGCAGCAGTGGTACTCACTAGACATGTGAATGTGGAAAATGAACCATATGACTTGTGCATGGGGACAGGAGGGAAAAATCGGGATAGTGCGAGGGAAGAGCGTGACACTGTCCAAAAGGAAATGTATTCTTTACCTGACTTACGAAACTATAACCCCTCTGTACATTGCCTATGTATAAACAATGTAAAAAATTGTTTTAAAGGGCTGGGAATATGGCCTAGTGCAAGAGTGCTTGCCTTGTATACATGAAGCCCTGGGTTCAATTCCCCAGCACCACATATACAGAAAACAGCCAGAAGTGGCACTGTGGCTCAAGTGGCAGAGTGCTAGTCTTGAGCAAAAAGAAGCCAGGGACAGTGCTCAGGCCCTGAGTTCAAGGCCCAGGACTGGAAAAAAAAAAAGGTTGTTTTAAAGGAACACCAGAGTTCAAGCTGTCCTTTTAACATACAGAGCAGAGCACGGAGAGGTGCTAAATGGATCAAAGATAACAGCCCATTTCTCAAACCCTCACAGGGCACTGGACACCAAAGGACAGGAGAAACAAAATACTCACAGAGCCAGGAAGAAATGGATTCGCCGAAATTGCCAGGAGAAGAGGCCAGCACGGCTGAAATAAGCTATGACCATAGCCAGGAGGTACTGATGGACACAGAGGAAACCAGTAAGAGAGAAGCTACACTCTGGAGAGGAGAGGCTTGGGGACAGAGGAAAGGGAGGCTGGGGAATGGGCATGGCTCTGAGCAGCGACCCTCAGTGTGGAATGACCTGCTTATGAGGGGAGGAAAGGGGCTGGAAGGTCGGTGGTGAGTCAGAGAGGTCAAGGGGAGGGATGTCAGCCAAGTCCCATGATGGCCAGCACTGGGGACACAGATGGTTCAGGAGGATGTTTGGTCATCTGGAGCAAAGGGTCACAGAGAGCTGAGGAGGAGGGAGTGGAGTAGAAACTTTCAGGTGGCAACAGCTTAAAAGAGCTTCCCAGGGCAAGAGGGTAACCTAGACCCCAAGCAGTGGCAGGGGCTGCCCTTCCCCTCTGTGACAAACCTCCATGTTCCAAGGGAGAGACTGACAGGTCATCAGGGGCCAGGAAGACTGTGGGTTAGAGGGGCTTCTCCCCATCAGCCCATCTCAGTGGACAATCCCCTTACCTTGTCAGATACCCTCAGTTTCTTGTCCCAGGCCAGGAATCTTTTCACCACTGGATCCTCTGTGGAGAGAGCACATGTGTGAGGGTGGGAAGCAGGACAGAACTTCTTGGGAACAGAGCACAGGGAGGTCCTGCTCCTTTTAGAGTGCTCAAGTCCAAGGACAGATGCAGGGCACGAGATAGAAGAGAAGATTCTCCAGGCAAGGGACAATGGCCTGTCTGACCCACTCCAAGGAGCTCCAGAGGGAGAGCAGAACACCCAGGTACCAGTCAAATATGGGCTGGATTCAGGTCTTTGATTCAACAGAGGCACCTCATTGTATCTTAAGGCTCCACGGCAGAAGCCAAAAAGTAACTCACACAATGGGGTCCTTTGATGTCACATCACGATGTGAACATGGCTCTGTCACTCCCTTGGGACACACACTTTGAGTCAGCAAAGGTCAGCAAGACCTAAGTTTTAAGCTGAGCACTGGTGGCTTAATGCCTGTCACCCTAGCTACTCAGGTGACTGAGATCTGATGACCATAGTTTAAAGCCAGTCCAGGCAGGAAAATCTGTGAGAGTCTTATCTCTAATAAACTAACCTCTCCCACCCCAAAAAAGTCAGAAGTTGAACTGTGGCTCAAATGGTTAAGTACTAGCCTGGAGCAAAAAAAGAAAAGCTCATGGACAGTGTCTAGGCCCTTGGACCAGCACAAAAAGAAAAAAAAGAAAAGAAAAGAGCTAAGTTTCCGAGGGGCTAGTACAGACTAAGCTCTGGGGTGGGGTGTAACCTCTGTCAGGTCTCATGTGGACATGGTCGTCTATGTGTCCCCCAAGGATGGGAGCCATCAAAGGCACGTGTGTCTCCCCCCCCCCCCCCGCCCCAACTGCACACCAGGCGACTCCCCGGAGGCAGTGGTGGTGGAGGAGCTGCCATGCGCTCTGGTAGGGGCAGCGTCCCTACCAAGCAGCTGGGTGAAGACCTGGTGATGCACGGGAAGCACGCGTGACAGGCGCCGCCTCTTGATCCTCATCTTCAGCCCACAGAGCTTCTCCACACACCACATGGGCTTGGAGGCCAGCGCCTTCTCCTGTACCAGCTCTTCATCTGGCTCCTCCTCTGATTCAGAATCCGATGACCAGTCCCTCTTCCTCTTCAGACTAGAGCACTGAGGCTGGGGCCTGGGGCTCATCCATGGGGCTGAGTAAAGAAAGCCTGCTCCAACATAATACAGATAACCCATTGTTCTCTATCCTCATGATGATCTGTCCCCTGCAGATCACCTGGCCTCTGTTCCCTATCCTTCTTTCTCAAAACTCTTCCTCACTATAGGTACTTCCTCCACAGAGGAGGGGACCCCTTACCCTCTTTCCTGCCCTTCATCTCATCTTTCTTTCTTTTTTCGGGTTGGTAATGAAGCTTGAACTCGGGGCTCTGTCCCTGAGCTTTTCTGCTCAAGGCTAGAGCTCCACCACTTTGAACCATATCTCCACTTCTGGTTCTCTGGTTAATTGAAGAATCTAGTGAACTTTCCTATTCAGGCTGGTTTTGAATCATGATCCTTAGATCTCAGCCTCCTGGGTAGCTAAGTTTTCAGGTGTGGACTACCAGTGCCCAGATCTTCATCTCATCTCTTAACTCTTGCTTGCTCTGGAAGTTTTCTTTTCTTTCTTTTAGTCAGTTGTGGGCACTGGCCTAGGCACTGTCTCTGAGATTTTCTAATCAAGGCTAGCACTCTACCGCTTTGAGCCACAGCTCCAGTCCTAGTTTTCTGGTGGTTAACTGGAGATAAGAGTTTCATGGACTCCCCTGCCTGGGTTGGCTTCAAACCGTGATCTTCAGCTTTCAGCCTCCTGAATAGCTAGGATTACAGGTGTGAGCCACCAGCACTAACACTACTCTGAAGATTTTCTATCCAGCTGGACCACTTTGTCCCATGTCTGATCCTCCCTTCCTGTCCAGTCCCTGACATCCTGGGTCCCTCCTTCCTTCTTGTGTACCACTTCCTTATTACCAGTCACCCTCCTAAATCTCTTCTCACCCCAGACCCTCACCTGATGGCCCTGGCACATCTTCTTCCACCACTACCTCGGAGGAGTAGCCTGAGGGCTGGGGACTCTGGTCCTCAGATTGAGAAGATGGTTGAGAATTGGCCATGATTCTCCCAAAGTTTTTCTTCCCTTCCACCAAACCTAGACTCTGATCTGCCCAAGCCCTTTCCTCTGGGCTCTGGCTGAGACCACTTCTCCCAAGGCCCAAGAGAAGTCACGAATGGACAAAGCTGAGAAGATGCTGTTATCCACTGTATCTATCACCGAGTACCTCGGAGTGTGGCTCCTTCCAATCAGCAAGGTGGAAGCTCATGATGTCATCAGCTGTTCCAGCCTGACAACCAGTTTAAAAGCAAACATTTGCAACTGCCTGACTGGTCTGTACTCCAGTGAACGTCAGGTTCAAGGTAGAACACGACCTTTCCCATTGTGGGCGGAAGTGTATCAGGCATGATGCAGAAAAGACTACAACGCTCTCAGGGCCTGATGGAATCACTGCTGGAGTTTTGCTCTTTCTCTCCTTTCTTTTCTCTCTCTCTCCTTTTTTCTTCCTTCCTTCTCTCTTTCTTTCTCTACTTCCTTCCTTCCTTTCTTCCTACCTTTCTTCCTTCTTTTCTCTCATTCATTCTTTCTTTCTCAATGTAAAATAAAAGCCAGATGCAATGGCATATACTTGGCATCCTAGCACTCAGGAAGCTGGGGTGGGAGGATCTCTTGAGCTCATAATTTGATACCAGCTCAGACAACATAGCGAGAGTTCATGGGTTAGAGGTACTTGCTGACTTTGCTGAACCTAAGTGTCTGTCACATAAGAATAACAGAGCCAGGTTCACATTTAAGTAAAATATAAAAAGGCAAAAGATATACAACCACTTATTTTGTAGGGCTAAGGTTTGAACCTTGCCAGCCAAGTGTTGTACTGCTTAGCCTTACCTCCAGCTCTCTTTTTAACTCATTTTTTTTTTATACGCTAGTCCTGGGCTTGAACTCAGGCCCTCAGCACTGTCCCTTAGTATTTTTTTTTCACCCTTGAGCACCCTTGAGCTACAGATCTATTTGTAGCTTTTTGCTGGTTAGCTGGAGAGAATAGTCTCATGGATTTTCCTGCCAGCGCTGGCTTCAACTAGTGGTCTTCAGAGCTCAGCCTCCTTTGCAGCTAGGATTACAGGAATGAGCCACTGAGATAGGGTTTCACTTCTCACCTTGGTACATGCCTGGAACACTGTCCATTTAGTTAGGCTTTCCATCATAGCTGGGGTGACAGAGACACACAATTATGTTCAACATCTTTCCATTGCAATGGGTGAGACTTTTCTTCCTGGGTGGCCTGGAATCGTGATCCTTCCAATTTCAGCCTCTCACATAGCTTAGGATGACAGGCTATGCTCAGCTTTTGGTTGAAAAGGGGTGTTGTAAGCTTTTTTCTCCTAGTCTGGTTTTGATCTGTAATCCTCTCATTCTCAGCCTCCCAAGTAGCTAGGTTATAGGTGAGAGCCACAGGTGGCTAACTTGAATGAACTACTTTTAACTGCATGGTCCAGTGGCCTCAAGCATATTCACATTGCTGTGCAACCATCACTACCAGAAACTTTTTGACATCCCAAACAGAACTTTTGTACCCGTGCGATACCAAATCTACTCTTTGTCTCTATAAATCTGAAAGCTCTTAGTCATCTTGATACAGCTCACATGCTGTGGAATCAGGCAGTATTTGGGTCCTTTTTTGCTCTTCCAGGGTCTCCACTGTTGTAAGGTAGATCCCAAATTCCTTCTTTTGGAAGAAGAATGGCTCATTGTCTAGACAGATGGAATTCAGTTTACCCCTGTATGTGTCATTGAGGATTCAGGTTGTTCCTACATTTGGGCTCAGCCTGGCATTTCATCCATAGGCTTCTTGCTAATAAGTTCCAATACTCAGGCTGTGCCCAACATTTTGTTTTGTTTTGTTTTGTTTTCAATCTGCTACACATTCTCAATCAGCCCACACCAAGATTCCTCTCAATGGCCTTCACTGATTGCACAGATGCTGCTGCACTAAGAAGCAGAGTCTAATTAGGAAGAAACCCAATGGCCAGGAAGCTGTGCTTATCTTGAATTCTGAGGTGTGTTCATGAGGCTTTAATACCTCAATGCTGGTACTGTTCTTCCATGGCAAAATAGAAGTTTACAAATTCTTCCTCCTATTTGACAGACTTTCAAGTAGAAACACGTGACACACAATGACATTCTGGGCAATTTAATAATGCACCCTATATACAATCTGGTACCATACATAATATCTTTTTTTTTTTTTTTGCCAGTCCTGGGGCTTGGACTCAGGGCCTGAGCACTGTCCCTGGCTTCTTTTTGCTCAAAGCTAGCACTCTGCCACTTAAGCCACAGCGCCACTTCTGGCCATTTTTCTGTATATGTGGTGCTGGGGAATCGAACCCAGGGCCTCATGTATACAAGGCAGGCACTCTTGCCACTAGGCCATATCCCCAGCCCCCCATAACATAATATCTTGATGATATTGAAGCATCTTAGATTATATTAAGTCCATTCTCTCATCTTCCCACAGTGATGGACTGGCCAAAGGGTACATTCTTCAGGACTTAGCCCAGTGGCAAGGTGATATGTGACTATATCAGATTACAATTCTGTTCATTAAAATGTACCAGGAGAGTCCATGAACTGCTTTGGCAAGAACTCAAGTCTTGGTTTGCATATTTCTTTCTACTCTTTGCTAGTGTCTAGACATGCTACAAAAAATAGGCAGTGCCCATGATAAAATATGTGGGTACCATATCTAAAAATGGAACAACCAGTGAGATTTGTTTTGTTTTTGTGCCAGTACTGGGGCTTGAACTCAGGGCCCTGACCACTGTTCCTTAACATTTTCACCCAAAACTAGCACACTACTACTTGAATCTCACCTCCATTTCTGGGCTTTCACTGGTTATTTAGAAATAAATGTCTCGCTGACTTTTCTCTCCAGGCTGGCTTTGAACTACAGTCCTCAGAACTCAGCCTCCTGAATAGCTAGGGTTACAAGGGTGAGCCACTGGCACTCAGCTCAGCACAGTTTTTGGCTCATATATACTATCATTCTAACCAAGAGCTGCTGGCTCACTCCTATAATCCTAGCTATTCAGGAGGCTGAGATCTCAGAATCATAGTTCAAAGCCAACAGGGCAGGAAAGTCTATGAGACTCTTAACCACCAGAGCCAGAAGTGTGGCATAAGGTGGTAAAATACTAACCTTGAATGGAAAGGCACAAGGATAGCACCACGTCCCGACTTCAAGCCTCACAACTGACAAAAGAAAAATAATTTTTTGTTTTGTTTTGTTTTGTTTTGTGGGTTTTTTTTGCCAGTCCTGGGGCTTGAACTCAGGGCCTGAGCACTGTCCCTGGCTTCTTTTTGTTCAAGGCTAGCATTCTACCACTTGAGCCACAGCGCTACTCCCAGCTTTTTCTATATATGTGGTACTGAGGAATCGAAGCCAGGGCTTCATGTATACGAGGCAAGCACTCTACCACTAAGCCATATTCCCCGCCCCCTAAATAAATATTTTTTTAAAGTATCACTTCTACCACCTGTTGATTTGATTTAAAGTGACTGTGGAAGAGTGGCAGCATGAAGCAAAGATGCTTTGTGAGTACCAGGCTGTGCTGTGGAATTAGACCAGGGCCCAACTGACACAATTTCTTCACTAATGTACATTCAGAAATGTCTCTGAAGAATGGAATGAGGGTTTTGTGTTGCTGTTTTTTTTTTTAAGAAAAATGCTATTGAAGGATATAAACATGAAATTCTTTTTGAGAGATGCAAAGCAAGCTGGAGACAGGACATGGCAGGACGGTAGAAAGCCTTGCGCCCTTGCCTGTGGGAACCCTCAAAACCAGCACTAGGGTTCCTGGAGGGTGATAACCCATCCCACAGCCATCTTCATTCACATCTTGTTGGGTCTGCTCCTGTGAGCTTCCCATTGACCTCTGGTGAGTGATCATCTCTGACCCTTGAAGAGAGTTTTACTTTCTGATCCCCCTTAGTCTCTAATGAGACCCTTGAGCAAAGAGAATGAGTCCTAAAGATAGACTTGTCCCTCTTCCTGCCCACAATGGAGTCATGGATTTCCTGTCCACCTGAAATAAGTTTACAAAGTGGGAAAATAATAGGGAATAACCATCTCTCAGAATTTGAGGTTCTGAGCCAGAGGCTGGCTCTGGTGGGGATTCTCCAAGCCATGGAGCAAGAAGAGTGCCTGGGGTCAAGGGAAAGTATATCCTTGAGAAGAAGAGGGCAGAGATGGGTGTCCAAGGAAGCAAGAATCTGGGGGCGGGGCACAGGGCAGAAAGAAATGGTACAAAAATTGAGAGACACAGGGTAAAAAAAGACAAACAACTACAAAAGCAATACTTGCAAAACTGTTTGGTGTAAGTGAACTGAACACCTCATGGGGGGAAAGGGAAAGGGGGAGGAGGTAGGGGGTATGAGGGACAAGGTAACAAACAGTACAAGAAATGTATCCAATGCCTAACATATGAAACTGTAACCTCTCTGTACATCAGTTTGATAATAAAAATTTGAAAAAAAAAAAAAGAAATGGGGTACAGAGTCCAGCTTCAGGCTGAGCATAGTCAATGCGGAGTTCGAATGATAACCTAACCAGGGGACAGGAACTCAGTCTGATGCTTACTTCACGGGCCTTTCCCAGGTGGCTTCCAACCCATCCACACATGACTCTTGTCCTCTACCCCACGTGGAGGGGCACACAGGTAACCTTCATTGGGAGATGGAGGTAAGGTCACCTTCGCTTTATTGTCATTTCTCCTCCATTGGTGAGAATGCAGAGGCAGAATGTGCTGATGGGCAGGGAGGGTTGGACAGAGTCGCCCCGCCCACATAGTGCCGCCAGTTCCTACAGCTGATGGGCTGAGGGACCCCAGGATGTGGGATGGCTAGGTGAACGAGTACTTACTTTTAAGGAAGTTGGACTCAGTTGGCATGATACCCAGTGGGAAACTGGCCAAACCAGTGATCCACATAGTTACTTGTGAAGGAATGGCCATTTAACCCAAGCAATGAGGAATTCAAGACTTATGTAGAGGTTAGTGCCCCCTACAGGCTTGGAAGAAAACCTACACATTCTCCATCTGTGCTGTAAGATTGTGCATAAGTTAATTTCTTTTTTTTTCAACTGTAGAGCTGAACAAGTTGAACAGCAAATATTAGCCTGTATTGTAGGAATGTGTATATAATTTGGGCCATGTATTAGTGAGCATAACTATCTCAATAATTTAAAAAAGAATAGGTTGAAACAGCCATCGTGGTCACACCTGTAGTCCCAGCTGTTCTGAGGCAGAAGGACCATCACAGTCCAAGAGCGGCAGAAGCAAAAGTATGAGACCCTATCCAAAAAATAAACTGAAACAAAAAGGAATTGGCAGTGTGGCTAAAGTGGTAGAATGCTTGCTCAGCAAGTAGAAGATTCTGAGTTCAAAGCCCAGCATGACAAAAAAGAAAAAGCAGATATGTTGAACTATTTACAGAGCTATATTTCCCCCAGCAAACATAAAGCACAATTGAAGTTCTCACAAAAGATGAATCAGTCTCTGATCTTTTTTTATTCTGATTGATTTGAGTATCTGGTTGTCAAGTTTAAAATTACAATCCTTAAGACAGACTCACCCTGAAATATAAGGTGAAGGCCCAAAAACGAAGAAGAAACATAAAAATAGGTGGCAGTGAATTAATATCTTATAAATGAGGGAAAGTTATAACACAAGATGCATTTCAAGTTATGATTAAGAAAGATTACTCACTAACTTGCTTGGAAAATGGACAGTATGTTGGGAAGAGTAAAAGCTAGTGTAGCTAGGCCCTGGTGGCTCATCTCTGTAATTCTAGCTACTCAGGGGGCTGAGATCTGAAGTACAATTCAAAGCCGGCCTAGTCAGAAAAGCCTGTGAGACTCTAATCTCCAATTAACCACCAGAAAACCAGAAGTAGAGCTGTGGCTCAAAGTGGTAGAGCGCTAGCCTTGAGCAAAAAGAGCTCAAGAACAGCACCCAGACACTGAGTTCAAGGCCCAGGGGAAAAAATATTCTTGACTCATAATTTCTATATTCCAGTGAGTATACAGTAATGCTAAATATATTGTGTCCATCATCCTATCTGAGTTCTCCTAGGAGACAACCTCCTGTACTATTCTGGTATTACACAAGCCCAATAAAAGAGCTTCTCCTAGCCCTCTAACCTTTGTCTTTTCTTGCCTACTCTTTCCATCCTCTCTCTTTCTTCCTTATTTTTTGGTGTGGTTCTGAGGTTTAAATGTGGAGCCTTGTGTTTGTTAGGCTAACTTGAACCGCACACCTCTAGCCTTTTTTTCCTTGGATTTTTTTGACAGATGGCCTTCACTGTTTGCCTGGAACCTGCCTGGGGACTGAGATCCTCCTATCTACAGTCTCCTGTGTTTCTAGATGGTTTGAAATAGGGTTACACTAATGTTTTCCTGGGCTGGCCGTGATTCGTGATCTTTGTTGGTTTCCTGATTACAAGCACAAGACACTATGTTTTTGCTTGGCCTGGTGACTGAAAGACTAAGACTTCCTTGGAATTGCCAGTCCTTAAGGGCCTAGGGTCTCAAACATCCTAGTCCCAAGAACTACAACACTAAAGAGCCAAGAGTCTTGACACCCTAGGCACTGTAGCTGTACCACCAGTCACTATAGGAGCCAAGGTTTCCCACTCAGGATCTGGAACACTAGCAGGTTCTGCCTGCTGCTGCCACTCCCTGCTATTAAAAGTTGGGGAGTAGAGCAGCTGCCAAAATGCTAGCTACTAGTGGTTAAAACTTAGAGCAATCACCCTCTCTCCCAAAGTGTCTAGAACCACAAGTCACTGGCTTCTAAAGCCTAGGACAATAGGCCCTTCCCTCTAAGGACTTGGAACTGTGAGCCTCTGGGTCTGCCAGTCAGTCTGGTGCTAGGTGTGCTGCACTCAAGGGCTGAGGACTGACAGCTCTGAAAGAGCTTCTCCTTGCCTACTAAGAAGGGCTAGTCAGGTTCAACTGATCAGTAATACTTGTTCTGTCCCTTTATTACATGACTAAATCTTTTTTTAAAGTATATAGCCTCCCTTCCATTATTACTAACCAGGAATATTTTTTGAAAGCCCTGAGAGTCATTTCTCTGAAATACAAACTTCAAGGAAGGTAATGTCCCTACCTCCTTGTCTCTCGTGAATTTAGTCCAGGCCCCTCAGTCTAAGCTATAACTATGTTTGTCAGAAACATGACATGTTTTGCTTTTCCTTTAGATAAAGGTAATAAGCTAGCTCAAGCAGCCATGAAGAGCCAGCTGTGCCAAGTCCTTTCACCTAGGAATCATCATCCTTTATCCTGCGACCCTGTATGTGAGGTTCCTTCACCCTGGCAGTCTCCTCTGTGGCTCTCCTGTGCTGGGCATTGCGGTGTGGCTCAGTGCTTCTCTGGAGATGTAACTTTTGTTTTCTTGTATTCATGCAAAAGTCTTGCTTTTTTAAAGTATTTACCCCTGCCAGCTTTTAAAACTAAGTAAGTGGACAGTAGCTATTTCAGCCCCAAATGGAGATAAACCATTGTCCTGTTTCTGGAAATCAGCATCTTTACCCAACCTTAAACATGATCTCCTTTGAGAGGTAAGACCGCAGGTATCTGTTTTCTTCTTTGGGCATCTACTTTCTGGTTCTGTTTTTATAGTTTGAATGCATTTAGTGGTGTGATCTACAAAAGATGCCACCTCTACTTTCTTTTCCTTCCTTGGAAAACTCCGCTGGACATTTGCCGCACCCTCGTTTTCTGAGTGAAACTTGTAGCACTTTAGTAAATTAAGTGAGCAGGGCACACCCCTTCCTTCCCTTCGGTCTGTCACAACCTCGGTTCTAGCGCCAGGGTCTCAAGCAAGAAAGAGAACATGGGGGGCCTGGATGCCGTCGGAAGCCTGGCGTTACAGGGAATGCGGGCGTGTGCTACCGTGATTGCGGGAGTCAGCATAGCGCCTCCGTGCAGCGGGGACGAGGTAGAGACTTGCAAGACGGTTCCCAAGCTTGGTGTCGCGTAGATTTTTGGGAAAGGGAGTTCTCGTACCTGTCTTGGCTCCGAAAGAGAGCCCTAGGACGCCACTTCCGGTGTGCTGCTACGCATGCGCCTTTTGCCCTGCGTGCGTGTCCACGCATGCGTACCGCTGCCGCCGCGCTACCCTTACTTCCTGTGGGTTAGCAGTCACCTCAGCCTTCACTCCCCGGCCCTGCAGGGCCTCCGGTGGGCGAGCGTCGCTGAGCCTGCGGGGCCAAGGGCCGAGCGGCTGTGCCGGCACCAGGCGAGCGCGACTGCACGAACAAAGGCCGGCCAGCCCGGCGGAGATTCGAGCCCCGAGAGCGACCCCCGAGCTCGCAGCGGAGGCCGGAGGGGCCGGGTTGTCAGTGGCGGGGGCGGCGGCAGGCTGCGGGGCCCCAGACGGGCGCGGCGTCGCTGCGGGTTGGTGAGTTCTCAGGGGCGCAGGCCTAGCCCGGGAGGGACTCCCTCCTCGAACTCGTTCCCCAGGCCCAAATCCTCGGGAGCCCCAGGAAGGGCGAGAATTCGTATCCCGGGGGACGGGGTGCCCGGGGCCTGTGCGCAGCCCACTCCCGGCGAGCACACAGCTGCGGGGAGGGGACGGCCCGGGTCCCCAGAAGGTAGGTGGGGTGAAGGCGGAGCGGCTGCGCGGACCTAGACGCTTTGTGGGCGTCTGACCGGGCCAGGTTCCACTCGTCCCTCCTCTCCCTGTCTCCCCTTCCTTTGGCTCCTCTTACACGTTCCCCAGGGGTCTGCAGATGACCCTCAGCGCCTCGGTTCTGTCTGCTGGTTCCCCCCAGCTCTGCCCTTAGTTGTAGAACCACACAGTGCAGGGCAGTAGAAGTCTGTTGTATCTCCTGCATTTGATGCAGGAGCGGGTGGGTGAGTTGACCAAGGTCAAGGGTTGGTGGGTAGTTGTGGCTAAAGGACTCCTGGAACTATTATTAGTTCACAGTTCCCTAATACAATCCCCTTTTGGGACAGCATCACTTTGACTTATACTAATGGAGCCTCAACCAGGCTGATTGTTCTTTATCCCAAGCATCTAATGGAATTTCTGATCTTAAATAGGTAAAACAATTAGAAAATGAATGAAGCCAGGCCTGATGGCTCATGTCTTGAGGGAAAATGCCCCAGTATAGGGACGCACACATGCACATGCAGGAGTGTTGTATAAGAATTCCTTTCTTACACTTAACAGTAGTAGACTATCTTCATTCACAGTGAGAATTGTACCCCCTTTTCCCTAGGTAACTGTGTGGGTTAGAAAGATTCAGGTGGATTCTGCTCCAGATCACTCCTGAGCACCTAAAGTGACTGTCCCATAAGGTTTCTATCTTGGAACTTTCTGGGTATGTTCTTGAGAGATTCCTGCTTGGTTTGTCAGGTGACAAATAATAATAACGATACTTGAATTTCCCTTCTTCAGGTCTGCCCCTGCTTCCATAGTTTTCAGATTTGTACAAGAGCAGCAGAAAATGAATACATCTCTGGTGAGTTTTTCTGTTAATGTGTTTCTCCTCTGTCACAGTTTACAGTATAACTGAAAAGGAGGATAAGGATTCAAACTTTTAAATTGGCAAGTAGAAATAGATAAAAAGGTATAGCTAGATGAAATGGAGCAGCAGTAAGCATCAAGCATTTTTGTCATATTAATACCTACAGATAGCATGATCCTTATGGCATTCTTAAAGCCAGACTACAGTGTAGTGTCTCATGTTCTTTATATTCATCACAGTCACGTATTTGAAGCACACAGCCTTTTTTTTTTTTTTTTTTTTTTTTTTTTTGCCAGTCCTGGGCCTTGGACTCAAGGCCTGAGCACTGTCCCTGGCTTTCTTTTGCTCAAGGCTAGCACTCTGCCACTTGAGCCACAGTGCTACTTCTGGCCATTTTCTATATATGTGGTACTTGGGAATCAAACCCAGGGCTTCATGTATACGAGGCAAGCACTCTTGCCACTAGGCCATATTCCCAGCCAGCACACAGCCTTCTTATGTGAAGTACATGTTCATATCCACGCCTGTTTCTCTTGAAAGTATCGTTTTGTTGCTTTTCTAGGTGGCTTAGAAATACTTTCAAAATGTTATGATAAGCAGCATTTTCTCCCAAGTTGATTCTTTTATTTTCCAGTATTAACATATTATCACTTAATCTTTTCACTTTGGAAAAGCCAACATTTCATATTTTTAGTTTCTCAGAGTGAGAAAGCTGGTATGATGGCATCCAGGGCCAAAACATAGTCTCCATCTGTAATTGAGTACTGTTTCTCAGAGGGCCCACACCAGTGGTAGAGAGGGGGGGAAGTTGGTGTCTTGTGGCTCTCTTATCCCTGGAGTCCTGTATTTGCCATGTTCTTTGGACAGATCTGGCTGATGCTCTGGAGACATAGGAAAGTGAGAGTGGGGCCATAATCACACAAAAACTGAAGTTTGGAACATTCATGAGAATGTAAACATCTATTATGCATGCCTGTGATCTTGGGAAGATCTTGTCTCCATGTGTCTTTCAATGTCACCCAACTGTGATCATTGCAGGGACCAGTGTCTTTCAATGATGTGGCTGTGGGCTTCACCCAGGAGGAGTGGCGGCAGCTGGATGCTGATGAGAAGACAACATACAGGGATGTGATGCTGGAGAATTACAGCCACCTTGTCTCCCTGGGTGAGGACAGCTTGCTTTCTCAGCTGCTAAAATGCATCATGAGACCTCTCTAACTTTAAGGATTTAACCTTAAACAACTTTGGTCTCTTTGAGGCATTTTGGTCTTGACCTCCCTGTGAAAGGTTCTGGTTTTTATAAAGCACTGGGACACTTCTGCTGTGCAGATGCCATGAGACTCAGCTCAAGTTCTCTTTCATGTCTCTTAACAGGGTATCACATTATCAAACCGGATGTTATCATTAAGTTGGAGCAAGGAGAAGAGCCATGGATAGTAGAAGGAACATTCCTGCCTCAGAGCTGCCCAGGTATGTTAATGTGGGTAACAAGGAGATGATTGTGGGAGCATTTCAGGAACTTTCTAATGGCCCCAAACTTTTAAATGTGATTGAAGACAGTACCCTTCTGGCTGTAGGTACCTGACTTTCCAAAGATGTCTTCTTTCCCTGTAAAAATATGTGTTTATAGAGTTTATGTGTTTATAATACAGTTTGTCCTGCTTTCCACTGCCCAGAGTCTTCAACTTTAAATGATGAGGTCATAAGGTGGAAGTGACTTAAAATTGTCAGGAAATTGAAAATGGGAAAAGTAATTGCTGAGTAATAGAGCATGGGCTTTGTGTCATCTTGCCACCTCCCATTATCTCACAACAGCCCTGAGGTGGGGCTGTCATCTCCAGTCGTCACTGCTCGCCTGAGCAGTCTCACCAGAGCTCATGTGACATTGTGCAAATAGGAACAAGAGGAATTTGTCAGATGAATCCAGGCTTCAATTACACCATTACTAGGACAACTTAGGAAGGCAACATACTCTA
Organism: Perognathus longimembris pacificus; assembly: GCF_023159225.1. Taxonomy (NCBI): domain Eukaryota; kingdom Metazoa; phylum Chordata; class Mammalia; order Rodentia; family Heteromyidae; genus Perognathus; species Perognathus longimembris. The sequence continues at coordinate 75,844,544 of NC_063161.1, read as the reverse complement.
TGGACCCTTTTTTTTTTTTTCTGATCCTGTGGCTTGAGCTCAGGGCCTGGTCTCTGTCCCTGAACCTCTAGAGCCTCAAGGCTAGCACTCTACCACTTGAGCCACAACACCACTTACAGCTTTTTCTGTTTATGTGGTACTGAGGAATCGAACCCAGGGCTTCATGCATGCTAGGCAAGCACTCCACTACTAGGCCATATTCCCAGTCCTTCTGTGGACCCTTTTATACTCCTGTTGAACATCGATGTTCCAGAACTCTCCTTCCAAGTGAAACAGAGTGAGGGGGAATCCCACTTAGAATTTGCTGGGGTTTTTTGTTTTGTGCCAGTCCTGGAACTTGAACTCAGGGCTTCATACTCTTGCTTGGCTTTCTCGCTCATAGCTGGCACTCTACCACTTGAACAATGCCTCCAGTTCTGGCTTTTTGCTGATTGAGATAAGAGTCACTGGCACTGGCCTTCCACTTACAGTTTTTTTTTAATGAGGAAATTTAAGTATGAGTGTATTTGGCTGTTGTGTGTGAACTGGGAAAAAGGCAAAATAGGGTGGCTTAATATAGAGTAGTGAAAATGCTGTCACAAAAATTCTAAGTGTAGATGGTAAGGCCTCAAGTTTGATTCATCTCTCCCAACGTGAAGTGAAGAAAGGAAGGCACTCATCCACCACCAGGTGGAGCCCTGCTGCATGCTCTTATTCCCATCCTTGTGCAGCAGGGCTCCTGTTATTCTATCCACTCATACCGCTCTCATTCTTCCATCCAAATCCTTGCCTGTCAGTCCCTGCTCTATAGATTTTCCTGTATGCCCTGTTGTGAACAAAAGAACAAAGAGTAACCATCATCATAGATCTCCCTCACTAGAGTGTGTCTGTATTCCAAACAAGAATAAGAGGAAGCTGGGCACTGGTGGCTCATGCCTTTAATCCTAGCTACTCAGAAGGCTGAGATCTGAGGATCTCACAGTTCAAAGCCAGCCTGGGCTGGAAAGTCCATGAGACTCTTATCTCCAGTTAACCACCAGAAAAAATAGAAGTGGTAGAGTGCTAGCCTTGAGCTAAAGAGCTCAGGGACAGTGCCTAGGCCCAGAGTTTAAGCCCCATGACCAACAAAAAAAAAAGAGGGGCTGGGAATATGGCCTAGTGGCAAGGGTGCTTGCCTCGTATACATGAAGCCCTGGGTTCGATACCCCAGCACCACAAATATAGGAAGTGGTGCTGTGGCTCAAGTGGCAGAGTGCTAGCCTTGAGCAAAAAGAAGCCAGGGACAGTGCTCAGGCCCTGAGTTCAAGGCCCAGGACTAGAAAAAAACAAAAAAAAAAGAAGAGGAAGGCACTTGGAAACTGTTCATCTGTCCAGGAATTACCTTGAAATGAAATGCTATGTTCCAGCCTCAGTATGTCTTGTGTGGGGAGATGTACTAAAGTTGGTTCGTTTTGCCTCTTTTTAGATGAGGTCTGGCAAGAGGACAACCTGATGAACAGAGCACCAGAAGGTGAAGCTGAACGCTCAAGGCCACCTGTATTCTGGAGCAGCAAAAGCCTGGGGAAAGAGGAAAGCAGTGTTTCTGGTAAAACTTTTAGGGTAGAGATGAACCTTGTTCCTCCAAGAAGAATAGCCTCTAAGTGTGACACGTGTGAAAAGAGTTTGGTCTGTGTTCCAGAATACATTAGCAGTGATGGAAGCTACGCAAGGATGAAACCCAGTGAATGCAGTGGATGTGGGAAGTCACTCCTCCACATGAAGCTTCAGAAAGCCCATCCTGGAAGTGACTCATGTCATCAAAATGGAGACACTTACACACTCAATGAAGAGAATATTTACCAGAAAATTCGTATTTTAGAGAAACCCTTTGAATACATTGACTGCCAGAAAGCCTTCCCAAAGGACCCAGTTTTTGTTAATCACATGGAAGAAAAGTCCTATAATTGGAATGAGTCTGAAATGGCCTTTCTCCAGATGTCAGACCTCAGTGTCCATCAGAGACCTCATGTGGAAATGAAGCCCTATGAATGCCGTGAATGTGGGAAATCCTTTTGTAAAAAGTCAAAATTTATTATACACCAGAGGACACACACAGGGGAGAAACCTTACAAGTGTAATCAGTGTGGGAAATCCTTCTGCCAGAAGGGGACCCTCACTGTCCACCAGAGAACTCACACGGGGGAAAAGCCCTACGAGTGCAGCGAGTGCGGGAAGAACTTCTACCAGAAGCTGCACCTCATCCAGCATCAGCGCACGCACTCGGGGGAGAAGCCCTATGAGTGCAGCTACTGTGGCAAGTCCTTCTGCCAGAAGACACACCTTACCCAGCACCAGCGCACACACTCGGGGGAGCGGCCTTATGTGTGTCACGACTGCGGGAAGACCTTCTCCCAGAAGTCAGCCCTGAATGACCACCAGAAAATTCACACCGGTGTGAAACTCTACAAGTGCAGCGAGTGTGGTAAATGCTTCTGCCGCAAGTCCACTCTCACAACCCATCTGAGGACACATACAGGGGAGAAGCCCTACGAGTGCAATGAATGTGGGAAGTTCTTCTCACGGCTGTCGTACCTCACTGTGCACTACAGAACCCACTCAGGAGAGAAGCCCTATGAGTGCGCGGACTGTGGGAAAACCTTCTACCTGAACTCGGCCCTCATGAGACACCAGAGAGTGCACACAGGGGAGAAGCCATACGAATGCAACGAGTGTGGGAAGTTATTCTCCCAGTTGTCGTACCTCACCATCCATCACAGGACTCACTCAGGAGTGAAACCGTATGAGTGCAGTGAGTGTGGGAAAACCTTCTACCAGAACTCAGCTCTCTGCAGACACCGCCGGATACACCGAGGAGAGAAGCCCTATGAGTGCTACATATGCGGCAAGTTCTTCTCTCAGATGTCCTACCTCACTATCCACCACAGAATCCACTCAGGAGAGAAGCCCTACGAGTGCCGCGAGTGTGGAAAAACCTTCTGCCAGAACTCAGCCCTTAACAGACACCAGAGGACACATACCGGAGAGAAAGCCTACGAGTGCTACGAGTGTGGGAAGTGCTTCTCTCAGATGTCCTATCTCACCATCCACCACCGCATCCACTCAGGAGAGAAACCCTTCGAATGTAATGAATGTGGGAAAGCCTTCTCACGGATGTCCTACCTCACTGTGCACTACAGAACCCACTCGGGCGAGAAGCCCTACGAATGCATGGAATGTGGGAAAAAGTTCTACCACAAGTCAGCCTTCAATAGCCATCAGAGAATCCACAGGAGAGGGAATGTGGACATAGCTGAGGTGGAAAGGATTCTCTGAAGTCAGACCTCCACACCTGTTTGGGGTGACAAACTAGACTCTCCTGCTCGTAGTCAGATGCTACTATATGAATGGCTCTCTGGATCCATGGGCTTCACATCCACAGATTCAACCCACTAAAAGTACTTGGGGGAAAATTCACATTTGTACCAAACATTACAAATGTTTCTTGTCATTATACTCTAAATGCACTATAAGAACTATTTACACGGCATTTTATTTTATTAGGTAAGTAATCTAGAGAGCATTGAAAAGTACATGGAAGGGCCAAGTGCAGTGGTACATACCTGGAATCCCAGATACTCTGAACTAGAGCCTGAGAAGATAGAGGTTCAGGGCCAGCAGTAAGTCAGTAGGATATCCCATCTCAACAAAAACGCCAGGTGTGGCAGTACACATCTGCTATCCTAGCTGTGCATGAAATGTGCAGGATTGATTTCCAGGCCAACTCAAGCAAAAATGAAAGCCTTGTTTAAAATTTTAACTAAAACTGAAAATGCTGGAGGCATGGCTCACTGTTTGTCTTGCAAGAACGAGGCCCAGAATTCAAACCCCAGTACTGCCCAATAACTACAGTACATGGGAGGATTACCTAGGCTACAGTGGTTTATGTAATGATTTCATATAAGGCTGGGTTCTGGAATCATGTCTGTCTCCTGAATACCAGGGGACATCTATATATCCGAGAATTCACACAGGTGAGTGTTGCCAAGCCCTGTGTGTTAGTCAGATTAATCATTAAAAATTCACAGGTTAGAAACCACAACTGTAACATGGCCATGTGTCTCACTAGACGCCAGGCTATGGGAGAAAAATGCACAAATAGGATGTATATATATATATTCCATCATGGATTCAGACTGCTTTATCAGGGAGTTCTTTCAATTGGAGGAATGCTAAATATACTCATTTGAATATCGTTAATATTAAAAGACATGTTTCTGGCATAACACTTTTTGTAAAAAAGAAAGGTGAAACAAAGGACATACTATAGAAATAGGAGATATAAACTCATCAGGATAGCTAACCATGCCTACAGTAAACGCATAATAAACAGTTCCAAAGGACTATGATAATTAAGGTTTTTGTTTGGTTTTTAGCATGTTACATTTTAGAAATTACATGTTCAATTAGTTTGTAACTTATGTGGTAAGAGCACCCATTCTAAGTAGCAGCACAGGTATTTAGTAAATACACTTTGTGTTCCTCCCTGGGTTTATAAGTGCATTTGCTATTGTTAATGAACAGTATCTCCACGGAGAAGACAATGTTTATATTTTCAAGTATAGATGAGTCTGCAAAGGAGATAAAAATACATGTGTAAAATAGAAAGTAAACGCTACATCGACCTACATTTAATTAAGCCAGAAATCTCCAGGATCAAGAAATAGCTTTAGTACTTACTGCACTCTACAGCTAAAACATGCACTTCACAATGTCCCCATTCCTGTGTTCTCATCTGCTTGTATTGGATGCTTTTATAAGTGTGTGTGGAGGAAGTGCTGTCTTCTGCTTTAATACAGTAGTGTTTATGAATATGCTTCGCTCTGTGCCCCTGCCCCCCATTGCTGAATGGAGAGCACTTTCAGGTTCGCAGCAGGCGCTGTACGTGCCTCCCCAGGCCACTTGTAGGCATCCATCCTCCTCACAGGACACACGAGGTCAGTCCCGATGAGTTCTAGTCAGGAGGGATAGTCCTTTCTCATTGCTAGTAGGTAGTTTGCAGGACCCATGTCTAGACAGACAAGGGGACAAGACAGCTCACAGGTCGTTTCTGGGAAAGGTTTCAGTGGTCCTAAGACTCAGTCAAAGTGAAGCTTTTGGTGAGCATTACCTTGTGCAGACGAGGTTCGTGGCAGTGCCTCTCAGCAACGGCTTGTACTCTGAGGGCGGCCTGCACAGAAAGCCTGGAAGAAGGTGGGATCCAGATGCTGCTGACCCAGCCAGTCTCCTTGCCACTCCAGGTCTCCACTGTTTTTCTTGAGAGACAATTTGTTTTTAAGCCAGTTGGCTTAGAATGTTCTGTTTGTGATAAAGACATTCTGATACAGTTATACTTTTGTAGATGTTAAGCAATTCAGAAGTGGACTTTAGGCAAATCACTTATTTTGAGGGGTGGAGAGAGATTTATATTATTTTCTGTAAATGCTGATGTAAATAGCCTGAACATTGCAAATCAACTTGAAACAATTAAATGTGTATGTTCTCTTAAACTGTCCTGTCCCTGACCAACAAAATTTAACTTTTAGAACCTAACACATTGGATTTTGTTTGAGGTAATTTATTATTCGTGGATTGTTACTATATAATGTGTGTGTTAAGGGTCTAATTTTGTTAGCTTTCAAATGATTAGTCCAATATCCTATATCATTTAACTAGTTTACCATTTTATACCACTGAGCTGAAGTGCCATGTTTTTCATATATAAAAATCATAAATTGGGGGCTGGGGATATATCCTAGTGGTAAAAGTGCTTGCCTCCCATACATGAAGCCCTGGGTTCAATTCCTCAGTACCCTATACATAGAGAAGACCAGAAGAGATGCGTTGGCTCAAGTGGCAGAGTGCTAGCCTTGAGCAAAAAGAAATCAGGGACAGTGCTCAGACTGAGTTCCAACCCCAGAACTGGCAAAAAAAAAAAAAAAAAAATCATATATTGGGGCTGGAAATGTGGCTTAGCAGTAGAGTGCTTGCCTAGCATGCATGAAGCCCTAGGTTCGATTCCTCAGCACCACATAGGCAGAAAAAGCCAGAGGTGGTGCTGTGGCTCAAGTGGTAGAGTGCTTGAGCAAAAAGAAACCAGGGACAGTGCTCAGGCCCCGAGTCCAAGCCCCAGGACTGGTTAAATAAGTAAATTGACCGGCCATGGTGAGTTTATGTAATGCTAAGTATTCAAGAGGCTGAGGTCTGAGGATCATGGTTCAAAGTCAGCCTGGACAAAAAAGTCAGACTTTTTCTCCCAGTCCCGGGGCTTGAACTCGGGGGCCTAGGCACTCTTTGAGCTTTGTTGCTCAAGGCTAGCGCTCTACAACTTAAGCTGCAGCTGTACTTCTAAGTTTTTCAGTAGGTAGTTGGAGATAAGTCTCCCTGGCTTTCCTGCTTGGGCTGGGTTCAAATGGTGATCCTCAGATGCCCAGCTCTATGAGATTCTTATCTCCAGTTGACCAGTTAGAGGTATGGCTTAAGTGATAGAGTGCTACCCTTGAGCAAAACTCAGGAACAGTACACAGGCCGAGAGTTCAAGCCTCAGGACTAGCACAAAAAAAAAAAAAAACAGTAGGTCTTAGAAAGTAGTGTTTAAGGTAGCCAACTCAGAGTCTCTAATATTCCAACAAAATTACTAGAATCTAGAACAATTCTGACTCAAAAAAAACTAGCATGTTGCTAGGCACCAGTGGCTCACACCTGTAATCCTAGCTCTACTCAGGAGGCTGAGACCTGAGGATCACAGTTCAAAGCCAGGCCAGGCAGGAAAATACATGAGATTCTTAACCACCAGAAAATTGAAAGTGGCACTGTGACTCAAAGTGGTAGAACATTAGCCTTGAGCAAAATGAGCTCAAGAAGTGCCAGGTCCTGAGTTCAAGCCCCACAACCAACAACCCCCCCCCCAAATAAAAAAAACTAGTGTGGTTAAATTGCATGTGCAAGTTTTGGGGTTTTTTTCCTGTCCTGGGGCTTGAACTCATGACCTGTGCTCTATCCTTGAGCCTCTATGTGCTCAAGGCTAGTGCTCTACCACTTGAACCACAGTGCCACTTACAGCTTTTTCTGTGGTACTGAGGAATCCAACCCAGGGCTTTATGTATGCTAGGCAAGCACTCTACCATTAAGTCAAATTCCCAGCCCCTTGCAGTATTTTTAATCTTTGGAAACTAACTGCTCAGATTTTGGTTTTAAGTTTTTCACACTTAATGGAACATTTTGCAAAATCAGATTATCCCTAAACCAGAACTCAGCCAAACCTTTGCTTTGATAGTCCTAAACAAGGAGGTGCTCCAGAACTGATAGGTGACCTACTGTAGACGGCACTTATCTAGAGTCTAAGCCAGGCCACCAGGAGAAGGCTTGGTGAAGTGAACCTGGGGTTAGGGTTGTAGGAGCACCTCCTTCACCATACAGTGCTATAGCTGTTCTGACTCCCCACCTACCACAGAGAGCCCCCACCCAGAGTGGCAGCCAAGAGCATGAACCTGTGCTCCAAGGCTGGGGAAGGGTGAGGAACTGTGGCTGAGGGTTCGCCTGTATCCATCAAAAGGATGAAAACCAGATTAATGAGCTGGAGTTGGATATTTAATGGCACCAAAGCCATATTTTGAGATTAAAAAACTAGACACCAAGAAAGTGGTGCTGTGGCTCAAAGTGATGGAGCACTAGCCTTGAGCAAAAATGCTCAGGGACAGTGCCCAGGCCCTGAGTTCAAGCCCCACAACTGACAAAAACTTGACACCAAAAAATTAGACTTGACTATGTGGTGGATGTCATTAAGAGACACACTGAGGCTCCCTGTGGGGACCTTCACTGAATCTGAGTCTTCTTACCTAGCCCACTAGACATTTAGATGAACCATTTCCACCAACTCCAGTGTCCTCTCACCAAGTCCTTAGCTGGCCTCTGGGCCCCTCTTCTTGCACAGCCTTCCTGGCACAGTTCCTCTTTATTTTGGTAGTGTGAATGCCCACACATACCTTAATAAGCTTTGATTTACAATGCTTTTTCACAATGTAGCCTGCTAGACCCTATCTGAAAAATAGTAATGCAAAAAGGACTAAAGGTGAGATTCATATGGGAGTATCTGACTTTACACCCCACTAAGAGAGGATCTCCTCAGTGGACAGTTGAGACTAAAGTCTATTCCCAATCCCCAAATGCTTTGGAAAGGAGGACCTAATAAATCCATTCAGTTGGTCATATCTAAGAATTAATTTAGGAAAAAGCAAGGTCCTGAAAAGTAGAATGAAGGAAGGACTTGCTCTTCAAAATGGGAAGGACCAAATACCATTGAGAAGTGACTATGTAAATTGCCCTTCATCTCTGAGGATGGAATGTTATGATAGGTTAAAATGCATGAAGTGGCTATCAGACTGAAAACAATGTCCACAGCCAGGTTTGATGGCTCACACCTGTAATCCCGCTATGGAGAGGTAGAATTAGCCTATAAAATATAGCAAAAAAAAAAGGGGGGGGGGAGGCACAGCAGATATGACTCAAAAAATAAAGCACCTAGCAAGTGAGGCTCAGAATTCAAATCCAAGTATCAACAAAAAGAAACAATGCTCATTGTTTTTAAGTGGATAGAGCAAGAGCCCAGATAATAGGTAAAGTATGTTCCCAAGCATAAGCCCTTTCCCCTCCACAGAAGCATGGTCAGTATGCCTAGCTGCTGGATGCCTGTTAGGAGATGATTAAGGAGTTTCACCCATGTATACCACTGGGATTTTTACAACCCACATGCACTTTATAATCTGGAAATAATTAGTTATGAACAATGACCATCAGCTTTATTAGTGACCAAAACGTTCAAAGTGCTTTATTCCATAGGTGGCCAACTAGAGAAAACAACAAAAAGGAAATATTTTAAGGGAAAAAGCAGAAGCATAAAGAAAGAAGGAATAGGAACAAGTTGGGGAGATGGAGAGAGAAAGAAAAAACCAGGTGGAGAGTATGGGGTGCTCAGGCCTGGTGAGTCCATTCAGGAGCTCTCTGGGGTTCCACTTCTGGGTAACAAAGGGTATCAGTTTGAGATTAAATTCTGTGATCACAGGATTGAGATGGGGTTCCCCCCTACAACCAAAAAAATATGCAAGCTGGGCCCCAATGACTCAGGTCTGTAATCCTAGCTACTCAGGAGCCTGGGACCTGAGGATGGCAGTTGGAAGCAAGTTTGAGACTCTTATCTCCAACAAACTACTTACAAAAAGCTGGAAGTGGCACTGTAGCTCAGAGTGGTAGAGTGCTAGCCTTGCACACAAAGAGATTCAGAGACAGTGCCCAGGCCCTGAGTTCAAGCCCCAGGACCAGAAAAAAAAAAAAAGAAAATGCAATTAGCTGTTTAATCAGGGAATTCCCTCTGTAAAGGGAATCTTTCAGCCCTCCCTCACAATGTTTTTAGTGATTCCCCAACACCACCCACTTGGTCACAGTATTCAACTACACAGTATATAACTTAAAACCCACTTGCAGTTTAATGGGCTGTCCTGTGCGCCCTCCCCACCACCATCAGATCTGTGAAGAACGTCTGCTTCGTAGTTCCTCATTTCCTCCACAGGAAAAGGATATAGTCAGACCTGATTCCTGGGATACCAATGAAAACGTCTGAGTTTGGAAGCAGGTGTTTGGGCTCTAGGGAAGGAACTGGCTGTGGCCTTGGAGCAAGTCTGCCAAAATAAACCCACATAGTGTGCCGACCACGAAGGAAAGGCCCAGGCATATCTAGCTCACCAGGTAGGGGCCCCACCCCTCTGACCACCAGCAGGTTGGCCAAAATAATCCCCACAGAAGTGAAGGAAAGTGTGACATTGCCCAAGAAGCACTGTACTCATAACCTGACTTATGAAATTGTAAACCCTTTCTTTGTACAGCTCCTTAAAAATAAAGGCCACCCCGCGGCATCCCAGGGCAGTGTGCGGTTTGCCGGTGTGGCCAAAAGGGGCTTTCGCGCAAGCCCACACGGGGCCCCGTGGTCAGGGGCCATCCTGGGACCCAGTCTATACGCTTGGAAAAAAAACTACAAACCCTTCGCAGAAACAAGGCGGGCTCGAGGCCGCACGGAGCCGCAGACAGGTTCAAGGGGCGGCAACAGCAGAGTCCAGTCGAGAAGCTCATTTCTCCGTCTTTATTAAAGCTAGGTCCTGCCGACTGCTGCAGGGCAGGGCAGGGCAGAAGTAACCGGGGGCCGAGGGGTGGGGAAGGGCGGGGCGGGGCTCCCCCGACCCCGCTTTGGCTCCTTCTGAGGCTCGTGTCCCAGAAGACATGGGGAAGGCAAGGCCTGGGTCGAGGAGGCCTTCACCCCGAGACCCCCCGCCCTCCTCCCAACCCACCACCCCGCCACCACCGCACCGACCGGCCTGCGGCCGCGTCTACTCTAACACAAAAGGAACTAGCTCTAAAGGGGAACGCAGTGCTTCCAACCCTCACTTCCCTGGCCCAAAAAGCGCAGCGCGAGGTCGTCCGAGCCGGCCGGGGCTGCGTCCACCGGGCCGGGCGTGCATCGCTGGCTGCTCGGGCCACTCCCTCGGGTGTGGCCAGCCACGGCCCGGCCCCCAGCGGGGCAGGAACGGAGTGCGGACGACAGCAGAAGTAGCTAGAGGATCTCCGCGGGTCGCGAGGTCCGGGCGCTGGGTGGACCCGTTCCGGGCAGTGAAAGCCAAGTAAGCACTGGGCTCCGAGGCGTGGCGCCCCGCGTGTCCGCCCGCTGCAGGAGGGGGCAGTTCAGGCAACGACGATGGGGCTCCCCCACCCCCCTCCCCCGAGTGTGCCTCCACCGCTGGCCACCAGGGGCAAATGACGGAAGGGCCTAGAGAACTGAGACCAAAGCCCTTGCCACCAGAGCCTGGCCTGGCGTTCCCAAAGCTTCCCGGGCCCGCCGACGCCCAAGGGCCCTCGACTCCAGCCGGGGAACGGGGGAAGGGGCCCAAACCACCAGGCCTCGGCCGCCGACGCGGACCCCCGCTCTTCCTCGACCTTCCGCCCTGGACCCCGTTGGCAACTGCAGCCTCGCATGGGGATCCGAGCACAATAAATAGCCTCGCCCGGCCCCGGGGAGGCCGCTATCGGTTCGAGGGGCGGCCCCGCCGCTCCCTTGCTTTCTCACGAGCCCGCGATCTCGGGAGGGAGAGGGGAAGCCGAGGCCGCGGGGCGAGGGTGGCGCCCCGTGCCGGGTCGGGCTAAGCGCGGACCGGGGCCCCTCACGCGACGCTCTCCTTCCCGGGGCTCCCCTCATGGGCTCCCGAGGGCCCCGCGAACGCCGCGGGCTCCGAGCCGAAGCTCGTCCCGCCCGCGAACTCCAACAGGGCGCTGCTGCCCAGGCCCCGGCCGGGACTCGCGCTCGCCGGCCCCTTGGACGCCGGGGCCTTGGGCGAGGGGGTCGCGGGTGCAGCGCCAGGCGCAGCCGGGCCCCGGTGCGTCTTCATGTGCGTGAGCAGGTGGGAGCTCTGTGAGAAGCGGCGGCCGCAGTTGGCGCAGGCGTAGGGCCGCTCGCCCGTGTGCGTGCGCTGGTGCGTAACGAGCACCGAGCGCTGCGAGAAGCGCTTGCCGCACTCGGGGCACGGGAAGGGCCGCTCGCCCGTGTGCCCGCGCCGGTGCTTGGCCAGGTTGGAGCGCTGAGCGAAGCCGCGGCCGCAGTCGGCGCAGCGGAAAGGCTTCTCTCCCGTGTGCGTGCGCCGGTGCCGCTTGAAGTCCGAGCTGTGGCCGAAGCCCTTGCCGCAGTCGGGACAGCGGTGCGGCTTCTCCTCCGCGTGCGCCCACTGGTGCCGCGTCAGCGCCGCGCTCTGCCCGAAGCGCCGGCCACACTCGCCACACGCGTAGGGCCGCTCGCCCGTGTGCGCGCGCCCGTGCGCCGTCAGGTGCGCGCGGCGGCTGAAGCCTGCACCGCAGACGCCGCACACGAAGGGCTTCTCGCCGGTGTGGCCGCGCACGTGCGCCGCCAGGTGGGAGCCGCGGGCGAAGCGCGCGCCACACTCCGGGCACGGGAAGGGCCGCTCGCCCGTGTGCGTGCGGCGGTGGCGCGCCAGGTGCGAGCCGTACACGAAGCTTTTGCCGCAGTCGGCGCAGCGGTGCGGTCGTTCGCCCGCGTGGTAGCGCTGGTGCTTGGCCAGCGCGGCGCGACGGCCGAACGTCTTGCCGCAGTCCGAGCAGATCCACGGGCTCTCCTCCTCGGCCAGCGCGGCGGGCGCCGGCTCGGCCAGCAGCCCCCCGACGGCAGGCCCGAACGCGCGCAGGTCGCCGCCCGCGGGCCCGCCACCGCCGCCTCCAAAAGGACCGCATGCCAGCCCCGCGCCCTCCACCAGGGCCAGAGGGCCCCCCAGGGGCCCCGGCACGGGGCGCCCATCGGCTGGCAGCCGCTCTCCGAACTCAGGGAGGCCCAAGAGTGGGAAGCTGTCGGGTCGGAGCCAAGACTTGGGGTGCACAGGAAAGTGGAAGCCGAACGGGTGCGCGGAGGGGCCCTGGCGCTCTCCCAGGCCATTGTCCACCTCCCGGGGCCGCGGGCCGGGCTCCGGCTCCTTCGTGCTCTCGGGAACAGAGGCCTCCGCCTCTCTTTCATCAGCCTCAGGGGGTCCGTCCGCTGCGCTGGCCTCGGGCTCCTTAGCCTCCTCCAGCCCAGCCTCCAGTTCCTCAGTCCCTGGCGCGGCGGCCACCTCGCGGGGCTCCAGTGGTGGGCCGCTGCCGCCGACCTCCGTGCAACCCCCGCTGCGCCGGTGGCGCTGGAAGTCGGCGCGCAGGCGGAAGGCCTGGCCGCAGTCCGGGCAGCAGTGCGGCCGGTCGGCCGTGTGCACGGCCTGGTGGCGCGCCAGCGCCGAGCTCTGGCTGAAGCTGCGTCCGCAGTGCGGGCACGGGTAGGGCCGCTCGCCCGTGTGCGTGCGCTGGTGCGTGACCAGGTAGGAACGGCGCCCGAAGCCCGCGCCGCAGAAGGCGCAGCGGTAGGGCCGCTCGCCGGTGTGGATGCGCCGGTGCGTGACCAGGTGCGACTTGTAGACGAAGCGCTTGCCGCAGTCCGGACAGGGGAAGGGCTTCTCGCCGGTGTGCGTGCGCTGGTGGATGGCCAGGTGCGAGCGGTACACGAAACCCTTGCCACACTCGTCACAGCCGAAGGGTTTGACGGCCGCGTGGTAGCGCTGGTGCTTGGCTAGCCTGGACCGGTGTGGGAACACCTTGCCGCACACGTCACACGTGGTCTCCGGTCGCCCGATTGGGGCGGCCACCACCGGGAACGCCCAGGGCGCCAGCTCTTCCCGGCCCAGGAAGGGCTTTGCCCCAGCCTCGTCTGCCAGGACTCCGAGGCCACTCGAGTCCAGCCCCCACCCCTCCACGGTCTGCCCCGAATCCGAGTCGTCAGGGCCCCAGGTCCCAGGCACGTCCCCCACTCCATAGGCTGCAGACCACAGCCCCGGTGGCTCGTTCTCCTCCTCGGCCATTTCTGCCAAGAAATCCTCGTCCTCTTCCTCCTCGTGGTCCTCTAGATCGTCGGTCCAGTACCAGGCTCCTGGAGGCGACAAGGTTGGGCCAGAAGAGAGGGGTTAGAGGCTGTGACAGGAATCAGGAGTTGTAGACTGAGACTTCCACACAACTGAGGTGGCCAGCTCCCCCGCTGGCCAGAGCAGGTGGTAAAGCGACCTACAGGTGGTTGGGGGCTTCGTGGGGATGGGACATGAACAGGAAGGCCCAGGTTCTGGTTCCCCAGGTCTTCAGGTTTTGTCAGCTGAAGAGGATAGGAGAGTGTAAAGCGGGTGAGCTTGTCTGCAGGGTCCTGTGAGACCCAAACTAAGTAATGACAGCAATCCTGGGCCCACAGAGCGGGGAGGCATGGGGCTGTCTCCCCCCAGGAGCTCAGCCTAGAGGCACAGCACAGCATGGCGAGCAGCTGAGCCCCTACAGAGCTCCACTAGCAGTGGGAGGCTCTTCCCACTGCCACGGCAGCACTGAGAGAGTGGTCCAGGGTCAACCCAACAGGTCCCAACAGCTGTGCTGCTGGATTTTAATCCCTCCAGAGACCACCTCAGGGTGAGTTTTCAGAGACTGCGTTTGGAAGACCCCAAGCCACCAGACTGCAGTTGAGTTGTAGCCCCCTTGAATTTCTGCCATTTGTCCCTCCAAGTTGCACCCCAACCTCCCCCTTTGTGGGAGCACAGCTCTAGAGCCAATCTATAACCATCAGAGTACCCAGAAGGGAACTGGGGATGGAGTGCACAGCTCCAGGAAGGCTCAAAGATATACAGCTAGTGTGGGCACACCTCATCCCACCTGGCTTCCCTCCAAATTCTGGCTCATAGCCAGAAGTCAAAGGACCAGAGCCCAAGAAGCCTGAGGCCTGTGCTGGCCCCTCATGGCAAACACTGTCCTTCCCCATTCTGTACAATTTGGCCACCCAGTGCCAAGTGAAACAAATGGCTTTGTTGGAAGTATGGAGACCAGACCACAGCAGTGACAAAATTACACACTGATCAGGTAAGAGGATAAAATACTTGGGAATTCTTTTTACCTTTGTTTTAATTTCTTATGTTACTGCGATTTGAACTCAGGACCTCTTACTTGGTAGGCAGGTGATCTCTCACTACTCATCTCCCATTGAGCCACACCCTCGACCTGTTTTTGTCTTGTTTTTTGGATAAAGTCTCCTCTGTTTGCCCAGGCAGGGCCCACCATGATCCTCTTAGAAGCCATGCCTCCCAGTGGCTGGGATTTCAGGCACATGCCACCATAGCCAGCGATACTTTGCAACTCCTTTCTATAGCTAGTAATATTATACTACTATAGTAAACGTAAGGTTTAAACGAACAACATCTGGTTATCATGGCCACTTTAGTAAGAAAGGTGGCACAAATAAGGTCCCAGTCCTCCTGGCTGGGTGCTTTTCTTTGCTGGGCAGCAACTCCCCCAGTCTGAGAAGGCTGGGCCTCCTTAGGGCAGCCAAGCTGGAAGCAGATGGAAAGAATTTTCCCTCAGATTTTGATGAGGGTCCAAAGTAGATTGTAAGTAGAGTGCCCTAAGGTGAAGGAAATGCACACTGAGGAATGACGGTTTCTTGTGGATTTCTGAGCAAATGAGTCTGTACCCCTCAGGACAGTCAAGGACTAATAATACTTGGCTGTATCAGGGGAGTCTGGAGCTCTGGAGACCAGGCCGGTGAGGACCGCCATGGACACCCTCACTGCCAGAAGCTGGGAGGGTGGTGGGTGGCCATGGCCTCCTTGCACCCTCCCACTCATTCTGAAAGCATCAGGAGCACTGGGAATGCCTGTGGGCTAGGGAGATGAGTCAGGCCCACCCCGACCTTCACCCCTAAAGGGGATGGGGGGACACCTCACTACCTCCAGACTTCCAGAGCTCAGACATGGGTTACCATCCTAAACATGCAGCAAGGAGACAGAGACCACTGGGAACACAGAGCAAGGGAGAGGAAGAGCACCTAGACCTTGAGTAGGTCAAGGCTGGAGGACCCAGGAGGACCCTGTTTCAGAGAGAGTGAGAAATAGATGACCAGCAGCAAGCATCCAGGGGCCTGGAGCCCCCATAGGCAGACAACTCAACTGTAAGCACTGGCGACCTCAGAGAGGCAGACTATTGAGTACTCTGAGGGCCGGCTCCATCCTCTGCTTTTGTACTGCCAATATGACTTGGGTTTTCCAGGTCTTGGCCCTGGACTGAGATGTCCAGTGACAATGGCTCCACATGAATCACAGTGTCACTTCTGACTTTGTCTGGGTAGTTAATTGGAGATAAGTCTCACAGACTTTCCTGCCAGAGTTGGCTTAGATCTCAGTCTCCCAAGTAGCTAGGATTACAGGATTACAGGCATGCATCACCAGCTTCCAGCCTCACATGTGATTTGCAAGGAAAAAAAGCATTCTCAGGCGAGGGATAAGCTGGCCCTCTGAATCTCCTGATAGGACTAGAAGTTGGACTCTTGATATCCAAGGTCCCCTCCAGGACTTGGCTGATAGTCAACAGCCTGACTCTACCTGCAGGAGGGAGCCCCATGGGGGCTCCAGGCCCCTGGCTGCTGATCATCTACCTCTCGCTCCCTCTGAAACCTCCCCTCTGTCCTCTCATGTAAGTTCTACCTGGGTGCTGCACTTGTCTTCTACCATTCACTTTCAGCAGAGGGGCAGGAGGCACCCCCACAGTGCCAGGTCCTGCGGGAGCTGCCACTGACTCACCATGAGTATCCTACAGATCCTACAGATCTCCTACAGATCCTACAGATACTCAAGGGTAGGCAACAGCAGTGTTAGCTCTGAACATAGGTGTTAGGAAGGGGGGATGGGAACAAGGAAGCAGGGACACCGGGGCACAGTGAGTCCATCTGAGAGAGTAAGGCAGCAGCTCAGCATGGACAGTCAGCCAGACCCTTGGCCAGGCAGGGACACACCGTGTGCAGCCTGCAGCCACATTCTCCACTCCAGTGAAGACTAGGGGCTGGCAGGAAACAGGATTCAACAAGGATGAGGGTATAGCCCAGCAGGAAGAACACATGCCTAAAAACTCTGAGTTGAAACCCAGTAATACCACAAAAAAGGACAAGTTTAAGACTGGAGCATGTCTCAATTGGTAAAGCTCCTGCCTCACAAATGTGTGGCCCTGAGTTAGAAGCCCAATACCAACAAAAACAAAAATATTGATGGCTGATAATGTCTATGGCTACTCAGTACCCCTTCCCAGACTGATGGCACCACAGACCTAAGCCACAGACCCCAGCTGGCCCAGGACCCTCACCCAACCCCGCAGAACCCCAGGGTGACTACAGACTCCACAAGGTATCTGACTCCACAAGTTTTACATGCTTAGGCTAGAATCCACAGGTTTAATTCTTTTTTCTCCACGAATTAAGTGGAGCTCACAGAGCTGAAGGAATTGTGCCGGAGCCAGGCCCAAGGCTCCATACCTCTGTACACATTGTCCCCACGTCTCTGCACAAGGCCCAGAACTGCCTACCCAGACCACATATGCCATGGCTCATCTGAAGTGGCCCTTTTTCCACAAGTCTGAGGCTTAGGGAAGGTGTTGGACATAGAAAGACCAGACTAATGGTCTACTAGGCAACTCATATCAACACCTTAACAGCTGTTCTCATTTGCAAAACAACAAGAAAAAAACAGGCTACAACCTGACTTATGTAACTGTAATCCCCTCTAAACATCACTTTTATAATAACATAAAAAAATTAACAGGCTACAAGATAAACTGGGAGCCATACTTTAGCTCTCTAAGGCCTTCCAGCCTGTAAGGCCCTTATGGAGCCATACCAGGAGAACCCAAGAGGTAAGGGCAGAAGTTGGATGGTACACAGCTGCTCTGTCTTGTCAAAGCCACTCAGCCTACAAACCACTAGCATTGACCATTGGAGGTGGCAGAGGGACTGGGTACCAGGCCTGCTGACAGCTTGGGTAAAGGCCAAAGTCTGGCAAGATCTCCAAGTAACTACATTAGCAGAAGCCACATAAAATCCCGTGTCGTGCTCACCTGTATAGACGCCAGTGACAATGTCACCCTCCTCAGGATGGTGGCTATCTGGGACCCAAGGTTCTTCCCCTTGTTCCAGGCGGAAGATCAAATCTGGCTTGGGGATTGGGTATCCTGCCCAAAAGAGGAGCAGAAGAATAGCCATTACAGGAGACATCACACTACAGACTCTGGCCTCCTGCTTCCAGGTCCAGCTCTCATCTCCCTCTGCTCTGGAGATTGTGCCTCCCTTCCCTGGGAGCCTTGCCCTCCCTACTCCCCTCCCCTCCCACCAGGCCCCATCCCTCACCCTCCCATGCTCCACAGAATGTATCTAACTGGCTCACACACTTCCCACCCGGCAAGCCTGGGCAGGGCTAGTTCCTTCCTGGGAATAGGCTAGCCTCAGAACCTGCTTGCTCCAAGACCATGGGCTAGAGAAGCTCTCCCTTGGCTTCACTCCCACAGCCATGCCAGCAGATAGTCTTTGAGAACCAAAGGCCAACCCACCCACATGCCAGCCTGCCTTCCCTCCCTCCCTCCTTTCTCTCCTTCCCTTCCTTCGTCCCTTACCCAGGGACACCAGGATCCCATAGTTCCCCTGCATCACTTCCTGGTAGAGGGCCCGCTGCTCTGCATCCAGCCTCTCCCACTCCTCCAGGGAGAAGTACACAGCCACGTCCTCAAACGTCACCAGTCCCTGGAAAACACAGCCCTGGATTGCCCTCAGCTGCTCCTCCCACGCAGGATCCAGAGAGAACATTCTAAGGTCCTGCAATGTGGAACTGGATGGGGCTCCAGATGCCCTGTGGGCCCGCTGGCTTCACTCCAGCACGGGAAGTGGGGGCCCTTCCCATCTAAAGATGAGGACTCCAGTCAGAGAAAATGATGATCTTGTGGAGTCATAAAGCCAAGCTGCACAGTCCCTCCATTTCACACAGCCACGTCAACAGTGAGGTCCCACTCCAGGGGCAGGGGAACCTGTGTAGAATAAGCGTGGGCACAGTTGCCTGATTTCACTGAGCAGCATGGAAATGGGCCCTGGGCAGGTGAAGGCAGCAGCCTGACCTTGATGGACAGCTAGGCCTCTGAGGTCACTGCACAAGCTGAGCTCAGCCCTGGATCTGGAACCTTCAGCCCTGTCCTGTCTGCTGCCCACAGAGGACTCCAGACTGCAGGTGGGAGAGGCTGAACTCCAAATCAGAGAGGGCTGCTCACCTGGGACCCAGATGTCAGGACGTCTTCCTCTTCCTCATCCTCCTCATATAGAGCAGTAGCTACAAGCTGGGAAGCCTGCAGGGCTGAGGGGAAAGATCGCTGAGGGGCCAGTAAACAGAGCTGGAGCAACCTAGCTGCCCCCTCATTTTAAACCCTGGGCTGGGCTATGCCCCCTCCAGCTCCAGCTCCCCCAGGGCCCCAGAGCTCTCCCCAGCCAGATCCACATCTGGCCCCATTTCTTCCTCCCCTAAGGGCTGCTCCTTTTTCTTACCCTTTTTCTGAAGAACTGTGGACTTGGTGTCACCATTATGGCTATGTTGATCCTGGGTCTCCAAGCCAGGACTAGGCTCCTCTGCCAGGACTTCCTCCTCTTCCTCTCCCTTATCTTTTTCTTCCTCCTCCACCTCCTCCTCCAAGTTGGCCTCCACCTCTGCCACCTTCTGAACCTGTGCTTCCTCCTCTTCTTCCACCTCCTCCTCTTCCAAATCTTCCACCTCTCCCTGCTTTTCCTCCTCCTCCTCCTCTTCCTCCTGGTCAGTACCACATTCTGCCCTGTCCTCCACCCTCTCCAGCTGGACAGCCAAGGGATCTGAAGTCGTGTGAAGAGCTGCCATCTTCCTGGGGAGCAAGCCTCCTCTTGGCCTGAAACACAGATGAAGCCACTAGAGCTGATGGAAGACCAGGGCACTATCTGCCATCTTATACTATGTAACTGGCCCATTCCAGACCCACAAAGAAACTCTGCTAAAGAGCTCCTCCCTGGAGACCCCTGGGCCACAGCCTCCACACATTCTCTCTGGTGGCCGCACACCTTGCTCCAAGTAAGATGAGCATTTTATGGAGTTTGGGTCCTCAAGGCCCAGAAGAGGCAATCAATACAGCTCGCTGCCGGCCTGTATTTTTTGGATAGTGGTGAGCCTAACCTACAGAGGCAGCCCACTAACAGCAGATTGCTTACTGGGCCCTCAGCATGCATGAACCAGGCAGGAGGCAGCGAGGCCTGCACACAGACAGACTTGAGGCACTTCCAAGGCTGGACAGGCAGGAGGCAGGACCTGCAGCTTCGCTGGACTCTATGGGGGAAGAGGGAGAGATCAGACCTAAGAATCAAGCAGAGCCATGCTCCTTCCTGAGAACCAGGCAAGAGATGGAGACATGAGGACACATCACACTACCATCTGCCCTTACCTCCTGCAACAGTTAGGGCATCTGGGAAAGCTCATGGGTCATGGAGGTGGACTCACTGCCAGGCTAAAATAGATGAATAAAATGCCCTGAGACATCCCTCCAACTTTTGAGGAGCAGACTCCAAAGAGATAAGGGATGGAATGCTAGTACCCCAAAAGCGCATGAGGGTCCTACTCTCCTGCCAAGTTTACAGATGGCATAGGGCAGACCAGCCACATGGCTTCAGGGCCAGCCACAGGGCCTTGTGTCTGGGGCCCTCTGGGGTCCTCCCTCCCTGCTGTGCATCTCTCACCAGCCCCTGCCCCATGGGCAGGTTGACCAGGCTCATTTCTGTGGTTCCCTGTTGGCTATGAACTCAAGGCTGAGTCTCACACCAGCACTGGCCCCCACGGCATGGCAGGTCTAAACGAGACATTTGTAAAGCAAGTCTGAGCCACCCCAGAACCCTAAAGATGAGTCCCAAAGGATCTTGAAGTGCCAGGCCACATGGCCACATGAGATGGAGAACAACTTAAAGCAGACTGCAACAGCCTGGGTAAAGGCCCCCGGTGTTCCTGTGGACACACATGAGAGACTGCCCATGGGCTGGACTTCTCTGCTCAGACAGCACATGCTCATCTCCCAAAACACTCTGAGAAGCTGTTCAAAACCCACACTTCAACATCCAGAAAGCTGAGCCTCTGTGCAGACCCACCAAGACCAGGGACCAGAACAACCTTCCATCTAGATGTCACTTCTGTCCTAACTGTCCTCTTATGGCTTACCCTAACACCTGTAATCTTAGCTACTCAAGAGGCTGAGATATGAGGATCTCTGTTGGAAGCCAGCCTGGGCAGGAAAAGTCTGAGAAACCTTTATCACCAATTAAGTATCACAAAAGGTAGAAGAGGAACTGTTACTCAAGTGGTAGAATGCTAGCCTTGAGGGGAAATAAAGAAAAAACCAACTGAAGGATAGCACCCAGGCCCTAAGTACAAGCCCCAGAACAAACACACAAACACACACACACACACACACACACACACACTCACTCACTGACTCTAGGAAGGCCATGCCAGCCTCAGCCCCTCTGTCTAATATAGGAAGATGCTTGAGTGTAGAAACATTGGTCTTGGGGTTGCCCTAGGACACAGCCCTGCCCAGACAAGGAGAACACTCAGCAGCAGTTCTCCACCCACCAGAGGAGGGCTTTTCTCTGGCCTCAGGCTACAACTTCAAGGCAAGCCCAGACACTAACAAAGCTGACTCCTACCTGGCCACCCCTTGGGGCAGTAACCTCAAACACCCCAGGGTGAGGTCGTGGTATTAACCCAACAAAAGAGGAAACCTGGATACTTGGGAGTCCAGAGGCCCTGCCTCACCACTGCAGAGCCTTGCATGCCCTTCTGCCTCCCTGGCCCTCTCCCTCCCCCAGCGTTCTTCCCACTGTTTGGATGATATTCTATCCTATGTCCTGGTCCTTCTTCTCTTCCCTGGCAGCACCACATTTTCTTGCCCAGAGAACAGTTAACTGGGGAACAGTGGGAACTCCCTCTGCTACCCCCATTCCAGACCTAGAGTAAGCACTTCCATATTTACTGAAGCCGTGCCTAAGGTACACAGTTGATGTGATGGACATAAAATTTTCAAACTCAAGAGTTTAGGCCCTGCTGTCGTTTTCCTAAACAGGAATACAGAACTGGGGTGGGGGTTGGGGAGCTTTGAGGCAGGACCCCATTTCACAGAGGCTGTGGAGTCTCTGTCTCCATAGAGGGCACAGGGTAAAGTCCCTTCTGCTGAGAAGCCTACCCGCTTGTGACCTGCAAGGAAGCAAGAGCCTCTGCAGAGGTCAGTGGTCAGCCATCCTCCAGCAAGCAGGCTCAGGACCAACCACATCCCTCTTATTTGCCTGACCAGAATTCACAACACAAGGCTCTGAAAATGGACCTCAGGGGCAGAGCAGGTCACAACTTATAGCAACTTAAGCTCTGAGGTCTCCCTGCCATCCCTAGAATCACACTACGATTTCCCCCACTCTTCCCCCCTCCCCTCCCCTAGTCTCTCAGCCCTGGGAGAAACTCATTCAGCCCTGACTCCAGGTCAGGCAGGAGCCCAGGCAAACAGCCTCATCATGTCAACCCCTGAGTCCCTCCAGATCCTCATCTCCACTGGACCCCTGAACACTAGGTAAAAGGCTACAGACATTTAAAAGTAGAGGCAACAAGATGGGATAAGGAGAGAACAAGGACAGAAAGAAGTGGTCAAGTTTGAAAAGTCTTAGAACCTGCACAAAACTGTCTGAACCAGGGAACCCCATGGGGTGTAGGACATGCCTGCGTGTGCTTCATGTCTAGTCACCTTCCTTCTCGTGTGGTGCCACTGACGGCAAGGCCCTTCAGGTCTTTGTGTCCACCGGGAAGATAGATGTTCCTCACTGGCCAACATGACCCTCACCATCCTTCCCTAGATTTCAGCAATCCCCTCTCTCAGGTATATCCATGGCAGCCATCCTCCATTCTTGGAGGGAGGGGGGTGCAGCCCGGGGACAGGCACTACCCACCTACCAACACTGATTAAACCAAACCAACTGCCAACATCAACCTGCACGGATCCACCCTCCCCTTCCTGGAGCCCATCCCCACCTTTGACCTAAACCTGACTCCTCTCCCACCTCTCTGGCCACCCCAGATTCCATTCAACCTGACACCCCACCCCACCCCCCATTTTGGCAAGATAAGTCTTAGCACAGAGGCCCAGGAGGGCCTCTATTTGCACATGAGGGCAGGCTCAGACATGGGCCCCCACCGAGGTCACAAAGCAGGATGTGGGGGCGCCTGGACAAGCGGCCCGCTCTTCCCCTACCTCCTGGGGTGCTTAGCCTGCCTCCACCTTCCACCGGAGCCGTGGCGGTGCCGGCCCCCTCCTGGATGGGTGTGTCCCGGGGCGGGGGCGGCTGCAGCCCCGCCCTCGGCAGGAGGGGAGGTCCCCGCCCGACGCCGCGCCGCGCGTGTCCTCCGTTGCCCGCCCCCTCGGCGCTGCCCGCTTGCCAGGCTCGGGCTCCGCGGGTGCTGGCCGCCCCGGACGCGCAGGCCCTGGCGGGGGCCCCGGCGCCCCGTGGAGAACCCCGTGCTGCCAGGGAAGGCCGGGCCCGTGCGGCGGGCGGTCCCGCCAGGCCCGCGCCCTAGCGCCGCCCCGAGCCCCTCCCCCGCGGCCTTCAGCGCCCCGCCGTGGCCCCCAGCGTAAGTCGGGCCCACCCGCACCTGCCGCCGGCGCGCCTCACTCACCGCGCGCGCCGGGACGGGCCCAGCCCGGGGCAGCCCGGGGCCCGCGCCTCAGGCCGCCGGAGCCCGCGCTACACAAAGTGACGGCTGCGAGCTCCGCGGCGGCGGCGGCGGCGGCAGCGGCGCGTGGGCACCGGAAGTGCCGCCCGCCGGCCCCGCCCCGCTAGCGCCCACGGGGGGGAACTTCCGGTCACGCGGGGCTCGCCGGCGCGCGGTCGCCTGGTGCTCCGGCCGGGCGGTGAGTGAATGCACATGGGTCTCCACAGTCCAGAGTGCCTGGGCCACGGAGCTCTGCGTCTTCTGCGGGACACCCCGATCCTTGGGGGAACACCGCTTCCACAGCAGCCCGCCAGGGTCCACGGAGCGCGCGCTCCGTGTCAGGGCCGGGCCCCAGCACACTGCCCCGTCCATGCGCCTCCCTGGCCCTTCGAAGCACGGGCCCCAGCGGCGTGGATCCGGCCCCCCCCCCGGCTCCAGGGGGGGCTCCCCCGAGGAGGTTGATCTCTCTCCCTGTCATCTCTTCTCTGTCTCTGCAGGACCAGGTGGGCTCGGTGTCCATTCGTGTGAGGACAACTCTTGTAACCGTCCTGGGCGAGATGTGGAGGGCCGGCGGCCAGCAGCGGTCAAGGACTGAAGGGCTCCGTGGGCAGCGGCAGTCTGAGGCAGGAAGGCTAGTGGACCATAGGGAAGGAAGGGTCCTTGCAGAGGATCCGCAGAGTGAAGGCACGTGCTCACAGTCTGGAATGATAGAGGCAGGGGCGGGAGCAATGGAAAGTTGGGCCATGTGTGAAGTCATCCATCGCTGGCACAATCCCTTCCAAAATCTGCCCACATCGACCATAGGAGACACAACTAGGGTCTGAGGGCGCCCCATGACACCCACGGAAGTCCTGGGCATTCTTTTTCAGATTGGAATGGTGTGGTCTGAGTTTCTTCCCCAGCCCCACTTACTTAGCATGATTTGTTATACAATTTGCTGTGAACTCCAGCCTTCAAAAACGGCAGCAACTAGGAGGAGGCTAAAAGAACTTCTCACTCCTGCCTGAAATAAATACACTCCATTCTAAAGCCTCATCTCGACAAAAGGATTAAGATTTGAAAGCCTGGTGCCAGTGACTAACACCTGTAATCCCAGCTACTCAGGAAACAGATCTGAGGATCATGGTGGAAGCCAGCCAGAGCAAGAAAATCTGTAAGGGGCTGGGGATATAGCCTAGTGGCAAGAGTGCCTGCCTCGGATACATGAGGCCCTAGGTTCGATTCCCCAGCACCACATATACAGTAAACGGCCAGAAGCGGCGCTGTGGCTCAAGTGGCAGAGTGCTAGCCTTGAGTGGGAAGAAGCCAGGGACAGTGCTCAGGCCCTGAGTCCAAGGCCCAATTCTGGCCAAAAAAAAAAGAAAAAGAAAATCTGTAAGACTCTTATCTCCAATTAACTACCAAAAAGTCAGAAGTGAAGCTGTGGTTTAAGTGGTAGAGCACTAACCTTGAGCCAAAAAACTCAGGGACACTTAGGCCCTAAGTTTAAGTTCAAGTCCTAGTGCCAGCACCAATTTTTTTAATTAAAAATTCAATCCCGGGGCTGGGGATATAGCCTAGTGGCAAGAGTGCCTGCCTCGGATACACGAGGCCCTAGGTTCGATTCCCCAGCACCACATATACAGAAAACGGCCAGAAGCGGCGCTGTGGCTCAAGTGGCAGAGTGCTAGCCTTGAGCGGGAAGAAGCCAGGGACAGTGCTCAGGCCCTGAGTCCAAGGCCCAGGACTGGCCAAAAAAAAAAAAAAATTCAATCCCTATTTTAAGAAGGAACAAGAGAAGGAGAGAGGAAGCTGGTTGGGAAACCCAGATCCCCAGCTTAAGCCCTTGACCATCCTTCCTGATCTAGATTCAGTAGGAAAAGCTCCCCAGAGGGTACCAAGAAAGGGGCAAGAGACAGGATCATTTCACCAAAAGCAGTGTCACCAGGAAATGTGGAGACCATGAGCTTCTCAGTGTGTGCTTCACTCCTCCACTCTTAGATTTGAAGGAGAGAAAAAAGTTGGATGCTATCAAGCTTAGAAACAGTTCTAGCTGTAACGAAGGAAAGACAGTGGGAGGCAGAGCAGGGAGAATATCCCCAACTCCACCCTCTTGTACCCAGCCACCTGCCAGTACTGCCTTTGTGTGTGCCAAAGCTGGCTTTGAACCACAATCCTCAGATCTCAGACTCCCGAGTAGCTTGGATTACAGGCATGAGCAGCAGGCATTTGGCAGCACTGCTGAGACTGCTGGACAAGGGACTCAGAGAACACAGCCCTCAAGAGTGAGTCTCCAGAGCCAGAGTCAGAGAACAAACTGATGTAAGGGAAAGTAACAATCAACTGCTCTTTCCCTGCCTGAGAACCCCACACATACATTGTCAGGCAACGGCCCTGCAATACCCCAGAACCCAGATTGCCCCTTGTCCTGCCCCAGCTTGACCCTTACTCCAAACCCCAATCCCCTCCACTTCACTACAGGAATATTCATATCTCCCACCCACTCCTCTCACTATTTTGAGACAGTCTCATAGCCAAACTGACCCAGAGCCTGTGCCATGTAGCCTGGATTGGCTTGTAATTTATGATCCTGCTGCCTCAGCTTACTAAGTGTTTGGATTATGGTTGTGCACAACCAGGCATAATCACTACCATGTTCAATTCTACCTTGAGTAGTGGTGTACTCCTATAATCTCAGTTATTGGGGGGCAAGGCAAGAGATCTGGAATTTGAGACCAACCTGGCCAAGGTTAGCCAGACCTTGTCTCAAAAACAAAACCAGAAGGTCTGGAGACATGGCTCAATTGGTAGAGCCATTTGTCTGCAAGAGGCACTGTCTTCAACTTTGGTACTAAATAAGTAATATTTAAAATTCAAACTTCCATGGGCTGGGAATATGGCTTAGTGGTAAAGTGCTCGCTTCGTATACATGAAGCCCTGGATTCGATTCCTCAGCACCACATATATAGAAAAAAGCCAGAAGTGGCGCTGTGGCTCAAGAGGTAGAGTGCTAGCCTTGAGCAAAAAGAAGCCAGGGACAGTGCTCAGGCCCTGAGTTCACGACCCAGGACTGGCAACAAAGAACAAAACAAAATTCCAACTTCCAGTCCCATTTAGTCCCTTGGTGTAAGTTATTCCTAGGACTAGGTGGGACTTATGTGCAGAAGGATGTGACAGGCTGATGCAGTACAGCAGGGCTGTGGAAGGTGGGAAGAGGGCACTCTGGAGGCAGAGGCAGAAAGATCTCCAGTTCAAGGCCAACCTGGCCTATATAGTGAGACTCAGTGTCCCACCCCTGAAAAAAAAAAAAAAAAAAAGGAGAGATGAGTGGAAAGAAGAAGAGGGGAGGAGGAAGGAAGAAGAAACCTGATGGGGATCAGGAATTATGAGAGGAGATGATATCACCAAGGTGGGGACTTAGATTGCAAGCACAAAGGGCTCTAGGACGGCAGTGGAGCCAAGACTTGGCTCCTTGTTCCTCGATGGATTACCAAGGGGCCTTCACAACTCAGTTTGATAACAGCTATTAGACCAAGAATTTGATACCAGTTTTCACTATAATGGGCCCAAATATGGATATGCCCGAGGACTAACAGTCACCTGCCTTCCTGTGGGGCATCTGCTGGGCTGGAAACACAGAAAGGGAAGGGAGCCAATCTGTCAGCTTTCAGGGAACACCGAGAACAGACTACAAACCTTCTGGGAAAGAATGTGCACCTACCCATATCAGGCTGGTTCCCTGCTGCCAGCCATGTTCAGAGCTGGAAGAGAGAGGAAAGGGGGGATTGGCAGCTTGCCTTTGAGACAAGGCCTGCCCAGGCCTGCCCACTTGGAGAGCAGGAAAGTGTGAACAAGAAGAGCAGACGTCCACACTGGGAAGTAGATTTCCCTTCATGTTAAGCCTCAGCCCTTCCACAGGGCAGGAGATGGGATACAGCAGGGCTGATGTGGTCCCCAAGCTGTCCCAGGACAGGTAGCACTTCCAGCCAATTCTAAAAAGTGCCAGAGACTGAACTACAGTAAGAAAAACTCACACAGGAAGAACCTGAGGGGAGCACAGTGCTAGCGAGTCATGCCTGTAACTAGGTATTTGGGAGGCTGAGATCTGAGGATCAAGATTCAAAGCCAGTCCAGGCAGGAAAGTCCTTGAGACTCTTATCTCTGATTAACCACCAGAAAACTGGAAGTGGCGCTAGCCTCAGGGAAGAAAAGCCGGGGAACAGAGCCCAGGCCCTGAGTTCAAGCCCCATGTGTGTACTAGAAAGGAAGGAAGGGAGAGAGGGAGGGAGGAAGGAAGGAAAGAGAAAAAAGAAAAATGAGGTGAGCGCTTGAAGCATTTAAGGGGAAGGGGTGTCATACAGCAGACAGGAGAGGGTGTTGATTTGCCAAGATTGTTGAGGGGGTGAGGGAGGCACAATTAGGAGGCATCAGGAATCCACTTAAAGGATGTTGAGATGACCCAGGTGGCAGTGACAAGGTGTGAGAATTAAGTATTATTAATTATAACTTAGGTGCATTGGAAAGATCATAGTTTGAGGCCAACATGGGCAGAAAAAAAAAAAGGTCTTTAGACCCCCTCTCAACCAATAGCTGTGTGTAGTCGTGATTGCCTGTCAGTCCAGCTACCAGGAAGGCTGAGATGAAGCGGATGGAAGTTCTAGCCCTGCCTAGCAGACTCCATCTCAATGAGAGAAGCCAAGTGTGTTGGTATACACCTACCATTCCAGCTCCGGCAAGAAATGTAAAACAGGAGGATCAGAGTCCAGATGCAGACTCATGCAAAAATCAAGACCTTATTCCATAATAAGCTGGTGCAAGAAAGGGGGGACAATTGGAAGAATGGCTCACCTACCTAGCAAGTACAAGGTCCTGATTTCAAACTCCATACTGCCAAGAAAACTATTAATAAAGAATTAGGCCCGACTCCTCTCTCAGGGTCATACCACTGGAGGGAAGACACACACAGCATTGAAAGGCTACACTCACCTCCACCCTGGGCTGCGTCCCAGAGAGAGAGTGAGATCTGATTTCACTCAACAAGGTCCAACAGGATCACCAAGAATGTCACAAGCAGGTAGCCAACTTCTTAAAGCAGAGAGAGAGAGCAGTGATCAAGCCCTGTAGCCCCAGTCCATGGAGGCTCAGCCAGGCCAAGACTCACCTGGGAAAGAAGCCAAAAAGAGCAATGAGGAGTCAGCAAGCTCCAAATCCCGCCAGCTCCCAGAAGCCAGGGCCCCTCAGGAATCCAAAGCCAGCATCATGGATGCATGGTCATGTGACTGGCTGCAGGGACTCCCTGGATCCCCAGTTCAGAGGCCATGAGCTTCAGTTCTGGCACAATCTCACCCAAAAACTCTAGCAGATGTTGGCACATTTCAACTATCAGGAAAATCTGAACCGTAGAATGACAGAGCAGGCTTCAGGCCTGGAACAAGATGGGGACACCCTGGTTCCCATGTGACAGGAAGTGAGTCCCCCACACCCCTATGACCAGGAGTTGGCTGGTGGTGTCTGACCATTTTGGCTAGGATCAAGACTTTGAAGACCCATGGAAGAGTCGGGTGGGTGAGAGCTTGGCCTTGCAGGGCCTTCCCAATGGCACCATCAGAATGTGGAAGCCAGGTGCCAGGGGCTCACACCTGTAATTCTAGCTACTCAGGAGGCTGAGATCTGAAGATTATGGTTCAAAGCCTGTCTGAGCAGGAAAGTCCATGAGACCTTAATATCCAATTAGCCATCAGAAAACCAGAAGTGGCACTGTGGCTCAAGTGGTAGAGTGCTAGCCTTGAGCTGAAGAGCTCATGGACAGTGCCCAGGCCCAGAGTTCAAGCCCCATGACTGACAAAAAAAAAAAAAAGAATGTGGATATGTGTGGTTGCAAAGGCTGCAAGGCATGCTGGGAGTGAGTAGTCACTGGGGTTGGAGAAGAGGGAGACCAGGAAGGAGGAGCCTACAGCTCCCACAGCCTGGGTGGGTGCCTATGAAGATGACCAAAGTATCCAGCAGGCACATTTGGGGCTAATTTAAGGCACTGCAAAATGGCAGAAAGAGACCAGAGTAGGTGTGCTTTGCTTGCAGATCCCAGAGAGCTAGGGGCAGGGACAAAGCTTCTCTCCCCTGCCAGACCTCAGGCTCTTCTGAGGCTCTTCTCCCTTAGCCTTGAGTTTGCGCTTTGTGCCCTCTTTGAATTGTCCAGTAATTGTAAAAATCCTGTCAAGTCAGTTTAGCTAGAATCCCCATCCTTAGTATCTGATTAAAGCCTTACCCACCCCACCCCCCCAACCAGGTGACATCCCTTCCCCCATAGCCAGCTTCCATAAGAACCCTAACTCTGTTTAGCAGAATGTTCTTCTCTATTTTCCTGTCCCCTGACATTTGCCCCCACAGCAACTTCACTATAAATCTCCATTTGTCCTGAGTTGTATGCAGAATCAAGTCAGTTCTGTATGTGTTGCTAGGATTTTAATTCAGTGCCTTGGGCTTTCTAGGTAGACTATCACTTGACCTATGCCCCCAGTTCTTTTTTTGTTTGTTTTGGCAGTCATGGGGCTTGAACTCAGGACCTGGGCACTGTCCCTGAGCTTTGTTTTTTGCTCAAGGCCAGCACTTGAGCCACAGCGCCACTTTCAGCTTTTTCTGTTTATGTAGTAGTGGGGAATTGAACCCCGGGTTTCATACATGCTAAGCAAGCACTCTACCACTGAGCCACATTCCCAGCCCACGCTACCAGCTCTTTTTGCTTTAGGTTATATTTCAGATGACACTCTCACACTAATTTTTCACAGGACTTGTCTGGAAGCAAGATCTTCCTACCTCTACCTCCTATGTAGCTGAGATCACAGGTATGTTCAACCATGCCAACCCAGAATTGAGTTAATTCTGTACTGAGGTCTCTTTCTTAAATTTGGTTTTTAACACTCTTTTGTTCTTTTCCTTTATTTCTTTCTCTTTTTAAAAATTATTTTATCTTTAAGTAGTTGTACAAAGGAGTTGCTGTTCAGTGAAGTCGTTTATGAATACAATGCATCTTGATCAAGGTCACCCTTTCATCATTCTCCCCCCAGCCCTCCCAACTCACCCCTTCCTTCAATTTTCTTAATTTTGTAGCATAGGCATTGAATTTTATGGCTGCATTCCCACTCCTTCCTCTTTCTCTTTATTATTATATTGATTTGGTATGGGTCTAGGAGGTTGAACTCAGGGCCTGGGCCCTGTCCCTGAGCATCTTTTGCTTAAGGCTAGAGCTCTACCACTTGAGCCACAGCGCCACTTCTGTCTTTTTTGGTAGTTTATTGTAGACAAGTCTCATGGACTTTCCTGCCTGGACGGACTTCAAACCATGATCCTCAGATCCCAGCCTCCCGAGGAGCTAGGATTACAGGCATGAGCCACCGGTGCCTGGCATTCTTTCTCTCTTCTTTCTTGATGATTGGTACTGGGATTTGAACTCAGGGCCTCATGTTTGCTAGGCAGGCACTTTACCATTGAGCCACACCCCAGTACTGTTTGCTTCAGTTATTTTCCAAGTAGGATCGCAATATTTTTTTCCTGGGGCCAGCATGGACTTGACCTCTGTCCTCTTTCCCTTCCACATAACTGGGATGAGAAGAATCAAGCTTGTTTGTTCAGGTTTGGGGGGGGGTCCCTAACTTTTTACCTGGGCTGGCCTTGAGCTGCAATCCTCCTGACTTTTGCTTCTGGAAGTAGCGGGCATTACGAGTGTGAGCCACTATGCCACAGGTAGCATAAGTTAATGATAGATGGCGTTTAAAAGCCAGGGGCTGGGCTGGGGATATGGCCTAGTGGCAAGAGCACTTGCCTCATATACTTGAAACCCTGGGTTCGATTCCCCAGCATCACATATACAGAAAATGGCCAGAAGTGGCACTGTGACTCAAGTGGCAGAGTGCTAGCCTTGAGCAAAAAGAAGCCAGGGACAGTGCTCAGGCCCTGAGTCCAAGGCCCAGGACTGGCAAAAAAAAAAAAAAAAAAAAAGCCAGGGGCTGGAAGAAGCACTGGGCTCAGCGCTAGGTAGAGAAGGAAGAGACACAGGATGGACCCTGGAACTTGCCTGTGTTTAGCAAGCCAGCAGAGAAGACATAGCGGAAACAAAAGGAGTAAGCCCCAGAGGACTTCTGGCTAGGTGTCTTTGGAGTTTTGTCCTTATGAGTAAAGAAGCATTCTTTTTGGCAATACTAATGCTTTAATGCAGGCCTTAGAGCCATGCCTCTAGCCCTTTCGTGCTTGGTTATTTGTCAGATAGGGTCTTGGATTTGTGCCTACGCTGGCCTCTGCCTGAGATCTTCCAACTAATACCTCCCAAGGAGCTAGGATGGCAGGTATGTGTCATCTCACCTAGCTGTAAGGAAACCCTTGTCACCACAAAAAGCTGGAAGTGGGCATGTGACTCAAGTAGTAAAGCACAAGCCTTGAGGGGAAAAAAGGCAAGCAAGAGCATGAGGCCTTGAGTTCAAGCCCCAGTATTAGCATCCAGAGGGCAAGAACATTCCAGAAAGACTTTGACCTTAAGACCTCTGCAAGGTCTTGGGAAAGGTTGGGAGCACAGCTGCAAAGGAATATAGGCCATGCCTGCAGGTGTCTAGGGACTCAGTGACCTCCATGCATGACCCAGATGTCCTTCAAGTTCACAGAACTCTCACTCCTTCCACACCAGACCCCTATGTGAGTCTAGTCTACTACTGGGCAAGAAGCTTAAGTGCAGAATCTCACCACTGGACTCCACTGCCCAGGGCCCCAAGGGTCTTAGACCGGACTTCTGAGCAGGCCTTGAAAAAAGGACTTAGCACTCACTGGGGCTTGAACTCAGGGTCTTGTGATCTTCCTTAGCTTTTTCATTCAAGGTTAGCATTCTACCTCTTGAACCACACCTCCACTCTAATCAAAGGTAAATCTCACAGACTTTGCTCTCCAGGATGGCCTCCAACTTCTATCCTCACATCTCAGCCTCCTGAATAGTCAGGATTACAGGTGTAAGCCACCTGTGATCTCCACTGGTGGTCTTCCATCCCAGCAAGAACTTTTCAAGGCCAATCAATGCCCCAGGACGAATCAGTGACTTGCTCTGTTCTGGGTACAACTTGGGTTCCCCCCCACACCCCATCCCCCATTTTTCTCTTGAAATAATTTCCACTCTGATCCGATCTTTTTCCGAGTGTGTCTCATGGTGTATGTATTTTGCTCCCTGGTTAGCGATTGGTCTACATCAAACGTTTACACGGCAGGTTTTAAATCCAATTTTCTCAAAGGAAAAAGAAGAAGAAAAAGACAAAACTGGGCAGCCCTGTTGCCCTGCCTGTTTCCTCACGCGCGGTTTTTGGCCACAGGGACGGATCTCTTGGGGATAGATTTTATTTGGGGGGTGGAGGGGTGGGGACAGGGTGTGTGTGTGTGTGTGTGTGTGTGTGTGTGTGTGTGTGTGTGTGAATCTATGAACCCGAGACATCCGGGACGTCTGGGGGAGGACAGGAGTTTTTCTTTCCCGTGGATATTCAAGGATGTCCAGAGAGACAGGGATCAAGCCCTGGAGTCGGGGTCAAGGCCACAGCCTGGGCGTGTCAAGGTCGCCGTCCCCCCTCCAGGCCGGGCTCCCCGCGTCACGGCGGGGCCCTGTCGGCGGGCGCGGGCCCCGGGGCCGGCGGGGCGCGCAGCAGACCCAGCCCCCGCGGGCGGCCGGCGCCGTGCAGCTGGCGCTCGTGGCGGCGGATCTGCGCCTTGTGGCGGAAGCGCTCGCCGCAGTCCTCGCAGGCGTAGGGCCGCTCGCCCGAGTGCGTGCGGCGGTGGCGCAGCAGGTTGGAGGAGACGCTGAAGCGCTTGCCGCAGTCGGCGCAGGCGTAGGGCCGCTCGCCGGTGTGCGTGCGCTGGTGCTGCACCAGCGCCGAGCTCTCGCTGAAGCGCTTGCCGCAGTAGGAGCAGATGTAGGGCTTCTCGCCGGTGTGGATGCGCTGGTGCGTCACCAGGTTCGAGTGCTGCGAGAAGCCCTTGCCGCACTCGCCGCAGCGGTGCGGCCGCTCGCCCGTGTGCGTGGCCTGGTGCCGCACCAGGTCCGTGCTGCGGCTGAAGCCCTTGCCGCACTCGCCGCAGATGGTCGGCCGGTCCCGCGCGCGCCGCCGCCGCCGCTGCCGGGCC